>NW_026521249.1:2684429-4026644 GCF_021234435.1 Artibeus jamaicensis | reverse complement strand
TGTCTCTTACCAAAGCCCTGTCCAAACCAAAAGCCAGCTGAGCTTTTCAGCCACAGGAGAATTCTCTTTGGTCTGTGTTTTCAGTTGTGAGACTCAGAAGATCCTTAACCAGCATAGGGTGTCTAGTAAATGTTGATAATACTGGAAGGAAAGGGAACTGGTTCAGCAGGTGAAACACTTGGATCAGAGGCAGGGTGAGTTCCTGAGACTGGGGCCAGAGGATAGGGGCTGGGCAGGCACACCTGGAGGGACCTCATGTCCTAGGTCCTTCCCATCACAGACAGGAGGGCAAGCTGAGCAAAAGAGGGAGTTGAGATCCACCACCATGGGAAGTAAACCAGCCAGGGAGCCTGGGTTTCAAGACCTGGAATCTGGGCAGAAAGGGAGGAGCTAGGTCCCAAAGCAAGGCAGTGGGCAGGTGCTGAATGTGTGACACAGGTTAGGTCTTGGGCAAAAAGAGCCAAACAAGAGCCTGGGGCTTTTTCGCCCTTGAAATGGGGCCAGAAGAAGTGCATTAATGATGTAATTTGATGCAGAGGTTATTGCTGTTGAGGTTCTACATTCCATATGTGATTCTCTCTGAAGTCCAAGATTTTAAGGGAGGACTGGGCCTCCTAGGTAGCAATTCAATACCCCCATCTGTGAGGAGCAGGGATGCTGGACAGGTGGATGCCGCGGTCCAGCCGCAGCGGGTCAGGGGGTCCCACAGGTGAGGGCAAGGCGTCGGCGCTGGGTAACAGACGACAACACGCCTCAAAGGACAGTGAAGCTCTGTTCCGTTTATTGCAAGTACAAGCAGGTTTTTATATTTTCATTTCAGGTAGTGATTAATATTTGCAGTATAACATGATCATTTAAGCAGAAAAAATCAATACAAAGGCAATCAGTAAAAGTACAAAAGTTCCCATAGATTTAGTTAAAAATTATTTTAACTAGGAGAGCCATTAATCAGACAGTTAAAAATATCTTATTATATATTAAAATTTCTCAGAATTTAGTATAGGACATAAGGATACACTAGACTGAGTAGAAAAAATAGGAGATTTATTATAAGGCCCTTGTGATGTCTAACTTAGCTATCTACCTTTTTTTGCTTAAAATGTTTTTTCAGTGTACCATAAATTCTGACTCCCTAGTGACTATTCAGTTTGTAATAACTAACTAGCCTTTGTTATTACTTTGCCTATTTAGTTGATATATATTCCTATTCAAAGTAAAGGAGGGGCTATTCCTATGTTACAGGGGGCTTTCAAGAGTACTTCTTTTAAGTTTCTCTAGGAGTTCTTTTTATAGACATGTTTTATACTTTAATTCCTTCTAAGAAAGTAGTAAAATTATCTCATGATTTCCTAGAGTATTCTATCTTATCTTAGGTATTTTTCTAATAATTGTTATTGATTAAGCTTAAATTCTCAGATTGTTCTGATTGTTTCCTTGTGCCTATATTCCCTGACGTTCTAGTATAATATTATTATTCTGTTCATTGAGTAGGGAAAGGTCCAGGCACACTATCTGAATCACTGCCAGGGTATTCATAATAATTAAAGCAAAAAAGGTCATGATCTCTAAAGCAAGCACAATCACAATAGGTATTACAAGGCCTTCCATGCCACGTTCACCAGGTTGGAAACTGCTTCCTTGAAGTTTTACACCCCCTCTCAGGACCTTGTCACGGAGAAAGGGATCCAACAGTGGATGCGCTGGACAGGTGGACAGATAAACAAGTGCAGAAACATTGTCACTAGACTTAGGGATGTCCCCTAAGGCTAGACTGAGAGCTCCTTGAAGACAAGAACTGCCTTAGTCAATATCTTAGACATTAGGGCAATGCAAATCCAACTACAATGAGATACTAACACCAACTAGGATGAGTGGGATAAAAAGACAGATAATAACAAGGTGTGGGAAGGATGTGGAAGACTTGGAACCCTCATGCACTGCTGACGAGAATGTAAAATATTACAGCCACTTTATAAAATAGTCTGGCAGTTTGTCAAACAGTTAACCAGAGTTATCATATGACCCAGCAATTTCACTCTTAGGTATACACTCAAGAGAAATGAAAACATGGGTCTGTACAAAAAGTTGCATGTGAATGTTTATAGCAATTTTATTCACAATAGCAA
Organism: Artibeus jamaicensis; assembly: GCF_021234435.1. NCBI lineage: Eukaryota > Metazoa > Chordata > Mammalia > Chiroptera > Phyllostomidae > Artibeus > Artibeus jamaicensis. Next base: position 4,024,518 of record NW_026521249.1, on the reverse strand, counting down.
ACAGTGAAAAGAACCCAAATATCTATCTCCCAATGAATGAAAAAATAAAATGTAATATATCTATACAATGGACTATTACAGAAGGAAATGAAGTGCTCATGCACGCTACAGTATGGGTGAACCTTGAAAACATATGCTAAGAGAAAGAAGCCAGTTTCAAAAGACCTCATTACTGCATGATTTCATTTATATAAAATGTCCAGAATAGGCAAATCTACAGAGATGGGAAGTAGATTGGTAATTGCCCAAAGCTGGTGGGAGAAAGAGAATGATGGGGAGTAATTGAAAGTGAATATGGGCTGGGGGTGAAAATGTTCTAAACTTAGATTGTGGTGGTAGTTGCATAACTCTGCATATAAATACAATAGAATTGTACACTTTAAATAGATAACTTGTATATGTGAATTTTATCTCAATCAAGACATTAAAAATAAATTGTTTTATGCCTTTTGGAAGAAGTACTATTAGTGTTGCTTGGCAGAAAGTAATATCCTGCCAAGTTTTCTCATTTCGCCCCCCACCAAACCCTAAGGGCAATTCTGATTGAGCTCTGTACATATACCGTTCAGGAGCCTGACCTGAGTCCTCTTCTTCCACTTCTGGCTCCTCCCTTCTAGCTGTGATTATTCTCAAACATTCCATACTTTCTCTGTCATATAGGAAAACTAAAAAAGTATGTTGCATATTGATCTTCAAAAAGACACCGTCAAAACTGACAGACGACACTGAAATCACCCTACCTCCCTGTAGGCTTTGCTTCCGGGAGTGTACGCTCTGTGCAGGCCTGAGCCACCATTCCTGGCAAAGTCCCCACCCCTGGTCCCACCCGCAAGGATACCGAGTGCAGTGATTCTGCATTATAATGATACATCCCAGCTCTCTAACCTTACTCTCAACCGCACTCTCTCTAATGGCACATCTGAAAAAACCCTAGACTGATGCTTCTCAACCTGTATGTGCCTACAAATCTCCAGTGATCTTGTTTAAAAATAGGTCTGGGGTGGGGCCTGAGAGTCTGCGTTGCTAACCAACCTCCAGCTGATGCTAATGCAGCTGGTCTGGGAACCATATTTTAAGCAGCAGGGTCCTAGGTGGTTCCTATGAAGATGGTTTGTGAACCACATTGTGAAACACCATTCTAATGTCAGTCTCATTGCTATTGAGCTTTCCGTTGTATTCAGTACACCCAGGGCTTTTGTCTTGGCTTATTACTATTCCAAGGAGGACGATGGTTGAGCCACTGTTATACCCATACAGATGGTACTCAGCAGCCTCAGGACATGGGGCCAGGCGCAGGCAAGGAGGTCATCAGTCATTGGCCTCAGGTCTGTCGACATCTATCGATATCGGGAGCATCGATAGTGCAGTAGTCCTGTCACTACCATGTCGTTCTGCAGTTTCTTTGAAGGCGAGGTTTTCCAGAACCACTTTGATCCAGGCACACCAAGTGTGGATGCGGCCTCTTCTCCAGCCGCCCAAAATATACACACTCATCCCCACAGTCAGCCTTCATGGAGACTACCCATGCTGATGGTGTAGCCAAGTGTCCAGAGTACAATCAGCCTGAAGCCTTGCAGTTTTCCTGTGGCAGATATGGCAATGAGCTGGGCCATGAGTTTCTTAGGTAAAAGATAACCTTAAGTGGGGGCAGTCATGCTTCTGAATATTCATCAGCTCACTGAAGTTTGTCCCCAAAGGCAAAGAAACTTCTGCTTCTCGGGAGAAGTAGGTGGGCAGCCCTCAGCCAACGCTGATGGGCACCGCACAGTGGTCACACTCTAGCCACCTAACTTGGAATTGGAACCCCAGACATTCAGATAGGGAAGGGGGCACAGCTGAAACATCAGAAAGGCTCCCAAGGCCTTGGCTCTGCACTGGTCCTCCTTCGGAAAAGTACTGGTTTTCTACCAATAACCCATATCCCACTGTCAGGATGGGCCAGGAGGGCTCAGGGCTCAGCTCATCTTGATCCCAGGGAGGTAGGCTCTAGGCCTGGCTCATCAGTGAATGATGGTGCATCCCACCTTTACTTTCTTCAGCCACTGCCCCTTCCCTGGCTGTCAGGATTCACTCCTGTGGGACCTGGTTCTGAGACAGACTCTGGCCTTCACCAAAGCTGGTGCCCATCTCCTCAAGCTGTGCTAGGAGACAGAATGCAAATGGAGGCAGCCCAGCCTGCTGCTCCAGCCTCTGTCACTGCTTGATTTACTCTGGTTAAACCCTTCCAGACAGCCATGGTGCTGACAACCTGCAACCTGTGGTGGGAGCAGGCTGAGGGATAGATCTCTGGTCTCTTGGTTACACTCCCAAGCCCTGATTGACAATCTGCATGGCTGCTGCTTGCCTCACTCAGGCTTAAGATGGCATCGATTGTTCCATTACCTTGACTGCACAGGTTGGGGGCCCTGGAGCTCACAGCCCACAGTCCACACCTTCCCAGGGCACAGTGACCATGTTTTACTGCTCTTGCCATCTGGGAAGGTGGGTGACACTGAAGCCTTCTTTCTCATCTCGACTCCTCTCTGAAGTAATTAGGGGGAGATGAATAAACAAATAACCCAGGAAGAAAAAGATCATACTCCATTCAAGTCACTCTCTTTAGTACAATGGAATGAAAAACAGAAACAGCATCACGTGGAAATTTGTCAGAAGAGCAAATTCTTGGGCTCCACACAGACCTACTGAATCAGGAACAACAAAGTTGAGCTTGAACAAGCCCTATGGGTGAGTTTGGCACTCGCCAGAATTTAAGACCATGAAATAGGGTAACAGATGGGGTCTGGTCTCAGCGTCCCAGGTCTGCACCACTCAACTGCCGCCTGCACCTCCCCTGGCCTTTTTTCTGCTCCTGCAATGTGCCTCGAAGCTTTCCTGACTGCTTTTCTTTTTTGCCTGGTGAGGCAAACAAAACTTGTTTCAGCTAGAAAAGCTGCCTCCACTTTCTGAGCAGCACAGCACAAAACCACAGGTTATCTGCTAGGATGAGAGGGACCCTCCTCATGCCATTGCCCTGAAAGGAACTTTTGTGCAACTGGCTGTAACTTCCTCTCTGTGGCCCTAAAACCTCACACCATCCCTGGCTAAAGAGCAGGGTCAAGGTAACTCAGGAAGGAGAGGGGTAATCTTTGCCCTCTTCCTCTTATTCTTCGACAGTGTTTTTAGAAGTTTTATATTCTCCATTAGGTTGAGGTCAGTCAGCAGGAACGAGAACCTGGTGAAGGGAAACCGATGCCCCGTAGAGCAGGAGCCTGAACTGGTGACCCAGGCTTGACACACACACAGGCCTAAATGTTTACAAGAAAAGATGGCTGTGGGCAAGCCAGTCCCATGGGCACAGAGGCTGTGCTGTGGGACTGAGGACGAGTGCACCCAAGTGTTGCACTGGCACCTTGGCCAGTGAGTCTCCTTCATGGCTATGCTCCCAGAACATAGCACCCTGCCGGCACAAGGTAGGAGTGCAGTAACTATGCTTGTGGACTGGCTATGCCAAAGTTGCCCGGAACCACTGAGCCAGTCTCTTCATTCAACTGACAGGGAAACAGGCTCTCAGAAAAGTTGAGTGACTTCCCTTGGTCACACAGCCAACCAGGGGCAGAGCCATCCTGGGACCAGGACTCGCAGGCACCCAGGGCCTTCACCCCCACACCTCACAACCAAGCTCCCTGGTGCCAGCATTCCTTCTTCTTCCATCAGCCTCAAGGTACACCTGCGGACATAGTTCAGGGCTGGACAATTTTTAATTAATATCAATTTTTTGTGTGGAGGAAGAAGGCTTCTGAAACAAGTTAGTCATGCCAATCCAAAGTTATTCTTTTTTTAAGATCTTATTTATTTATCTTTAGAGAGGAAGGGAAGGAAAGAAGGAGAGAAACATCAATATATGGTTGCCTCTCGTGCGTCCCCTGCTGGGAACTGGCCTGCAACCCAGGCATGTGCCCTGACTGGTAATCAAACCGCGATCATGTGGTTCGCAGGCCCGCACTCAATCCACTGAGCTACACCAGCCAGGAATCCAAAGTTATTCTTAATCACCTTGTTTTTTTTAGAATTTCCAGCTCCTGGCACTATAAATATTGCTAATAGAAATTGCACTGGTGTTGGGCTGAAGATAGCAGACCTAGTCAATTTTCTGAACTATATCCAAATGTGAAGAGCTTGCAAAAATGGGACTTGGAATCAGCCCATGTTGTCTGTGAGCTCTCGCTTCCTAATTATTGAGAAGGCGCAAGGTGACAATCTTCACCACTGGGCTTGGGAGGTTGCCACCAGAGGAAAGACTTATTTGATACAAGGTCAAACACTCATACAAAGAAAAGTAGAAAATGTCTCTTAATGAAAAAAAAGGAAACCCCTTGAACAAGTATAAATATTGATTAGACTCTCGACAAGTGCCTGGACATAAAATGATTTTCTAAAATCACCTGAATGCATTATTTATGGTACATGCCACTAAGCTAGGAGAATAGCATATTAGAAAAACTAGAGGGTTATGGGATTTGTTAAAGAGAAAGAACAAGACTTGCAAATAGCTCCATTGCAATATTGGGGAGCAAAGGCTTCAGGATCCTCCAGTCCACACACAACACCACTTCCGGTTGTGGTGATAACATGCAGAAGGACTCAGAGGTCATGCTGCTCAGGAATCTACTTTAAAAAGGAAAGAGCATACCTTCCAGGAATCATAAAAATTATCATGGCAATAATGTCAATTCCAACTTTGTTCTACTATAAATAACCTTGCCAATCATTTTGAAACTTGAAGAAATTTTATATTCATCATCAATTTGCCCTCACAACAAACCTCTAAGGTATGCAGACCAGATGATGTACCAATTTTATTTGTTTATTTATTGAGCACCTACCATGTGCCAAGAAACAGGGAACAAGGAGAACAAAACAGAAGTGTTCCTTGCCCGAAAGGAGCCAGCAGTGTTGTGGGAAGCAGGTATTAAAGAGAAATCCCACATAAAGAAAACTCTTGTTCTTTCTATCCATCATTTGAAAACCCTCTGTTAAAAAGCTACTTCTTGCTAGGCACACTGACACAGCCCCTGCCTGTGGGAACTTCCTGTCTAGTCACAAAGGGACTTCGAACAAAAAGTAATCTGTTGGAAGACAGATGGCTTTATTTGAGATGAAAGTGGAAAAAAAGGAAGGGTTTTTGTGTTTTGTTTTGTTTTGTGAAAAGGGGCCTTCTGGGCAGAAGAGAAAAAGAATATACTGTACTCAGGTGTAAGAGAGATTGGGGGTGGAGTGGGTGTGCAGTGGTGGGAGGGGGAAAGGGGACAGCCACAGGAGAAGGAGTTGCCAGGGACACAGGGCCAGTTCATGCAGGGACTAGCATCCTATATGGCAAAGCTGAAACATCATCTGGGCAAGAGGGTGCATTTAAGGGTCTCAGCAAAACATCCATATGATCAACTTTTCATTTAGAAAAATGAATTTTATTTCCAAAGTAGAGTACAAATTTCAGGAGTAGGACACAAGGATGAGGTCAGTTTTCGTTACAATCTACAATAGGACGTCATCCCTACTGTTTGTTTAATCCTCAGAACAGGTGTACTAGGTATTCCTATTTTATAACCTGAGGCCCAGAGAACTTAGGTAATTTCCCCAAGATCACATGTCTAGTACAAAGATGCAGTCTGGACTCAAAGACACCCACCCATCACCATGCATTGCCCTGAGTGGATGGTCAGTAACAGTTTGTCCTGGTTAAGTGGGCCCGTGTTGGTCAGCCAGCTGGGAGCAACTGCAGTGAATGTGGGCGGATTCAGAGTGAAAGCCGTAGGAGTGGCTTTCCCCCAGCCGGTGGGGGTCTTCACCCTGCCATCTCTAGAGGTGCCACACAGCCTTCCGGTCCTCTGGTGAAGAAACAGTGGGAAACAAGTGAAGCGGTCTCTGGGAAGATCCACCAGAAATTCATTCAGTGAACAAAGGATGATAAAATGGCAAGAAACAGGCCACAGGGAACGGGACTGTGGGCTCCTCTTTCCACCCACTCTGCCTGCTCAGCAGGCCCATTCATCACTTTTCCTTCAGACTGCTAATTAGAGAGACACCAGTCACCCCAACACAAAACGTTAATTATGAAAACAGCACCATGCACAGCATAACATGGAAATGAAGTGACATGCATCCAATTAATTAAACTTTTACAGCTTCAATCAGTTTTAATTAGAGAAACTATTCTTTTCACTCTGGTCTTGATCAATAAATGAACTTTGCAATACGTACACATTTTTAATCAATTTGCAAACAGAAAAAAAAGTATGAGTCTATTTCCGAGGGGCACCATGAACTCTTCCGTAGGCCAGGCACACCTATGTGCAGGGCTCACTTTAAATCTTGGTTGAATTTACAAGCAACATAGTGGAGTCCCTCCAACTTATTTCCAAGTTAAATAAAAAATATCCCCACTGTTTCCACACATCTTCTTATACTTTTTGTTTATATGCCTAGGAAATGTATTAAGAGAGATCTCATAGAAAAGTGTTGGCAGAGCAGCTCAAAAGCTGTTTCTTTGGATCATCGGTACAAGGACTTTGCACCCTTGACCACAAGACAGCTCTTTCTCTCAAAGGGCGTCCTCTTTGACCAAGCTTGCAGCTTCTGGAGCACTGTTCACAGATCAGCGAGGGTCAGACAAAGAGGACAGTAGTCTAGCCCTTCAAATCAGCCAATACCCCCCTGAATGGGGCAGCACACGCATCAGCCAGATCAGCCTCACATGTGATCTTGTCAGCACCACCCATCTGGTGCTTCCAATAGGCTGCAGTGTGCTCTACTCCTGTCTATGTCCCAGGTGGATTTTTAAGCTCCTACACTGGGGAAGAGAGAAGGTCGTAAGAATGGAATAAACAAAAGAAGGGCATGGGCTGGTGAATGTTCATACATCCATCTGACAGACATTGCTAGTCTCTCAGAGCTGCCTTTCACACTGATTCCAAAAATGACTTCAGAAAATGTATCAGTCACTTTGACTTCAGAAACCTTGACTCAGATTGACTATATGGAAACATATTCTCTCACATGACAGAAGTCTAGAGGGCCAGAGTAGAGGTAGACCTCACAGTTGCCCAATTCAGCCACTCAGTGAATTCACCAAGGACCCAGTTTCTCTCCAGCTGTCTCTCCAGCCATCCTCAGAGTTGTCTTCATATTCCTCCTGGTTGCAGATGGCTGCAGCAGAAATCACATCAGCATGACAAGGCCAGAGGATACAGAAAAATCTTCTTTCCCTGCTTGTAAGACAAGTTACCTTTCCAAGAAATCCCTAGCAGCCTTCTTCTCGTGTCTCCGTGTTCAGAGGAGAGTCACTTGCCCTTTGCTAAATCACATACTGGCTTATCTGTCTGGGCAATGGATGTTGGAGAATCAACCATCACATCTCTCAAGGAGATTCCATTCTTTATAGCATCATGCCACCCAACACTGATCAAATAGGCACCAAAGATAAAAATCTCTTGGCTTTCCTAGAAATGAGAGAAAAGTCAATAGTCAGAGGACAAAAGAGCATGGCTTTGTAAGGGTGAGTGAGTGGAAGTGGCAGGAGGGAAATTATTTGGAAGAGTTTGAGAGTTTGAGTTCTTAGAGCTCCCCATCCCCAAAGACCAGGCACAACCTACCTAAACTTATGATGAAAAGGTTATCAGTAGACATGATACATATCAGGGGAAGCTGTGGTTCTACATCATAGGCAAGAAATTAGGTCAATGTGTACACCCTCAGGCAAGGAGTTTAAATCATAAATCAGTTTGCACAACAGAGGTGAAGTGAAAGCGATAGATCTAGAATCTAGACCTCAGTGAGTGACCACAAGCAACATTCACAAAAATGACATTCAGAGAAATTTTGCACCCAAAGGAAAAAACATTTGTAAGTCTCTCTGGTAGAGACTCTCATTTTTTCTGGGTTGTGATCTTTTTTTGTTTGCAGTGAGAAGGAAGCCTATAATAAAATCTTGACAATAATAATTATCAAATCTTGAGGGGAAGGAGGAAGAGGAGAGGTGAAATGAAGTGGGCATGGTGTATATAAGTAAACGAGCTAAATCCTCATTTTCCATAGTGGGAGAGAAAAATATTATCTACTGTTCATAAATCAAGAGACAGAGGTGTAACATATTATAAGGAGGTAACCACTGGGAGAAATAAATCATAAATACAGTAGATTCAAGCAGAAGCTAGGGAAGGTGAACAATGAAGTAAAAGAGTGCTGCTTGCCATCACAAGCTCCTCCATACCATTACTTTGGCAAACATCTAAAACAAAATATCTAAGAAGATTCATATAAATTATTGTTTTTAAGTATATTTTATTGATTGTGCTATTATAGTTGTCCCAATTTTTTTCTCCCTTTTATCCCCCCTCTGCCCCATACCACCCCCCAAGCTCCAGCATTCCCCCCCATTCGTTCGTGTCCATGGGTTGTACATGAAGCCATCAGTTCATGTGTTGTAGAGAAGCCATCAGTTTTTGGCTTCTCTATTTCCTATACTATTCTTAACCTTCCCCTGTCTATTTTTTACCTACCTATTATGCTTATTCCCTGTACCTTTGTCCTCCCCATTCTTCCCCTCCTTCTCCTCACTGATAACATTCCATGTGATCTCTATTTCTCTAATTCTGTTCCATTTGTAGTTGTTTGCTTAGTTTTTGTTTTTTAGGTTCAGTTGTTGATAGTTATGAGTTTATTGTCATTTTACTGTTCATAGTTTTTTATCTTCTTCTATTTCTTAGATAAGTCCCTTTAATATTTCATATGATAAGGGCCCGGTGATGATGAACTCCCTTAATTTGACCTTATTTGGGAAGCACTTTATGTACCCTTCCTTTCTAAATGATAATTTTCCTGCACACCGCAATCTCGGATATAGGCCCTTGCCTTTTATGACTTTGAATACTTCTTTCAGGTCCCTTCATGCCTGCAAGTTTTCTTTTGAGAAATCAGCTGATAGTCTTATGGGAACTCCTTTGTAGATATCACTCTCCTTTCCACTTGCTGCTTTTAAGACTTTCTCCTTATCTTTCATCTTGGGTAATGTAATTATGATATGCCTTGGTGTGTGCTTGGTGTCCCACTTTTTAGGGACTCCCTGAGCTTCCTGGACTTCCCGGAAGTCTATTTCCTTTGCCAGATTAGGGAAGTTCTTCCTCATTATGTTTTCAAATAAGTTTACAATTTCTCGCTATTCCTGTTCTCCTCTGGCACCCCTATAATTTGGATGTTGAAATGTTTAAAGATGTCCTGAAGGTTCCTAAGCCTCTCCTTTTTTTTTTTTTTTTTTTTTTTTTGAATTCTTGTTTCTTGATTCTGTTCTGGTTGAATGTTTATTTCTTCCTTCTGGTCCAAATTGTTTATTTGAGACCTGGTTTCCTTCCCTTCCCTGTTGGTTCCCTGTATATTTTTCCTTATTTCACTTTGTATAGCCTTCATTTCTTCCTTCATTTTGAAACCTAGCTCAATCAATTCTATGAGCATCCTGATTACCAGTGTTTTGAATTCTGCATTAGATTGGTTGTCTATCTCCTCATCACTTAGCTCTTTTTTTGGGAGTTTTTCTCTGTTCTTTCATTAGGGCCATATTTCTGTTTCTCAGTGCACCTGTTATGTTGTAAGGGGCGGAGACCTAGGTATTTGCCAGGGCAGGGCAGCCCAGTTTGCCCCACCCTGGCACTCTCTGAGGAGGAGGGGTCAAAGAAGAAATGATGCTGCTTGCTTGGCTCTTACCCCACTTAGATAAATTTAAATTATGGTTTATTCTTATATCCCTACTGCCTGATATGTAGTAAGTGTCCGATAATACTTGTTGAGTTCATCAATGAAATGTCCCAAATAAGAGGCAGGAGGGAAATTATCTGGAAGAGTTTAAAAGTTTGAGTTCTTGGAGCTCCCCATCCCCAAAGACCAGGTACAACCTACCTAAACTTATGATGAAAAGGTTATCAGTAGACGTGATACACATCAGGGGAAGCTGTGGTTCCACATTATAGGCAAGAAATTAGGTCAATGTGTACACCCTCAGGCAAGGAGTCTAAATCACAAATTAGTTTGCACAACAGAGGTGAAGTGAAAGCAATAGATCTAGAATCTAGACCTCAGTGAGTGTTTGGTGAGCACCAGCCACATATGTACAAATCTGTGCTTTACCCTCAGGGCTGAAACCCTGGCCTTTCTTAAAGGAGATGGTGCAGGAGTACCAGTATGTCCATCCCTGGATTCTCAGTCTGGGCCTCGCCTCTAACAAACCTGAAGAGCAATTTGGAATATGCTGACAACTTGAAATTTCAACAATGAAAGAGCATCCCTTCTTGCTGATAAGGTCACACAGTTTCAAAGTATTCTTAGACTAAGTCCCATGACTTGCTGCGTGTAGACCGGATGCCCAGCTGGATGGTGGCATCCAGAGCTGTCCACGTGAGTAATCCACCCACTGGGAGATCTTTACGGGAGAGTTAAAGGAAACAGCTATTAACTGGAGCTGACTAGCAACTTTTCCTGGTGGCCTCATGTCTAGAGACAATCAGACGTCTACAACAGAACAGACCAGCTCACTCAACGCACCCTGCCCAGTAGTCCCACACATCTGTGGACATTCACCACAAAACTTTCTCAGTAAGAGACTTTCCTGAGGATCTCCAGAGAAAGAACTTTTCGTGGTGATGCAACGTTCTTCAGTAGCACAGTGGGGAAGTCCCGCTGAGGACCTACCCGAGCACTCCTGCTAGACCACTTCCTTGTTTTCCCCTTTGGTGATTTTGGGAGGCCTTGAAGTTATAAACAAGTGTTCTGACATAGTGATTTGCAGAATATCATGAACTGGAGTTGTTTTAATGCTAAAATATTAAAACTGAAAAACTTAAGTGGTTATAAAAGTGGTTTTGCAATGATGCAATAACTATCGACATTGGTTTTGCATGTTTTGGTTAAAAGTGTGTTGTGTCAAAATGACTTAAATGTCTAAAAGATTTGGATTGGATTAGTTGTTTAAAAAAAGAAAAGTAAAAAATGCTGGCTTGGTTGATTCCCTCTGAGGTATCCTTGCAACTGGAGGTCACCACTTGCCTATGAGGTCCACCCCTGCTTCTCTGCCCCATTCAAGTCAGAGGCCCTGAGCAAAATGGGCTAGAAGTGGATCCTTCCAGGCTGCCCATGTGGAGACATATACTGTATGCTCTGCTTCAAGTGAGGTGGAGCCAGACCCAGAGTTCTCTGGGGCCCAGGGACTGTCAGGCCGTATCTCGGCTGCAGGAGACTCCACCACCAGGAGTCGTTCTGCCCCCTCCCTCCCTCCTGTCCTCCTCTCCAACTCACCCAGCGCTGCTCAGAGGATCTAGGGGTGGTGGCAACGAAGCTTGTGTGAGAGTAAATCCACTATTGGCCACTGTGCATTCTATCTACCCATCACCAAAGACTGATTTTGAGAGGCCCACTAGGCAAAAAAAAGAATCTAATGTCTAAAGCAAAGGCAGGCAAAACCTGAGACCACAGACCCAAGCTGCAATCAACCCAGGACTGTCATCTCAAACTTCTGGTGCAGTCACAGAATGTCTGCCCCAGGTATTTGCCACGTGGGAGTTGCCAGACACGATACTTTGTGACCTGGCTTTGCTGTTGTGTCACAGCGCACAAACATAAGCCCAAGGATCGTGTGGATGGCCAAGGATTTCCAGGCACAAACTTGGAGAGTCCTGGCAAATCGCCAAGGCAGTCATCTCCAGCTGGCGGGGGGTGTCTCAGTCAGCCTTAGGCAAGGATTAGAACAGGCTGCACTAAGGTGCTGTTTGCCCTCCCCGCCCCCCCCCCGTCATTTTAAAGGTGCTGCTGGTGAGGTGGCACCGTGTTGAAGTTGACTCCAGTCACGATCCCAGAAATCACAGGCCCTTTGTTGCTCAAAGGACTTCTGCCAACAGCAATGAGACATCTGTTTATTGATCAGTATCACAGGCGTCTCTCCTGGGGTGAAAGGACAACAGGTCGTTCAAATTATCTCCTTTCTAACCTTCCTGTTTCCATCTGTGCTTCCCCAAGGCTCACAAAGCTATAAAGAGGGAATCCATAATGGGGCTTTGTGAGGGGTGGGGTGGGGTGGGGGGCGAGCGGGGGTACCACAGTTACTGCTGTTTCCACAGTGCTATAGCACAGATTCAACTTCAAAGAAAGAATACCCCTTGCTGGTTAATGTCAGCAAAGTGGAGGAAGGAGATAACGTTGTAGAAGCCAGAGGGCCCCTTTAGTTCTGGTGCAGGCAGCTATTTACCACAGTGATTTATAGTGGGGCTGTTCCTGCATCATCTTTACCCCGATAATGAGCCATTTATGGAAGACTTCACACTGCTTGCCTGTTTTATTTCAACACAGTTCAGCAAGAAGATCCTCAGAATATTCTCTTAACAGACAGACGCTCCTGTACATGTGGGACTCTAAAAACCTGAGATGTCCAGTTTTCCTTCCCGCAGGGACAAGGACTCAGGCCACGAACTGTAGTGGGTCTGCCTCACCACCAGAGGGTGCCCTGTGGTCACTTTTCCCTCTCAGTTCTTGGTTGGATGTCCCTCCTGAGTTTGGACAGAACCAAGTGTCAACTGTGTCACACTAATCAACACGATGGGTTTTTTGTTTGCCTGTTTAAGAATGCCTTTTGAAATAATGTAAGACTTTCACTACACATAACTATTTTGTTTGGGGCAGTCCTTTGATCCATGCTATTGTGAATCCTAATGGAGGAGTAAGTCTCTGAACATTGCGCTTTCATTACGACAGCTGCTCATGTGTGCAAACAACTTATTTCAAAACAACACACTATTCAAATCTCCGTGATTCCAGGATTAAAGGGACTAGAGGAGAGAAGTGAACCTCTTGCCAGCCTGACAGAGTTCATAGCTGGGAAAAGACAGCCATTGCTGTGGGTCCCCCTCCCCCATATCCTGTTTGCTCTTTCGTCCAGGTCTCCCCAGCCATCTTCTTCCAGTGGGACTAAGTCGCAGACAGCTTTCAGCTGCCTTATGAGAATAACAGGTTTGATCATTCCTGTGACAAAAAGCTCAGTCTACAAGCCGGGTAGCTATAGCTCTGATGGTTCTATAGCGGTGGACCTGCATTTTTTTCTGTGTAAAATTTACTGGTTCATCCAAAATGAAGAGTGTTCCCCTTCTCTGCCCACCCATCATCTTCTCCTACAACCTCTCTCTGGAGCTTCCCAAATCGCAACACCATCCACTTGGGTGGTGTGTTCCTACACAGTCCTTTCTATTCTCCACCACATTTTCACTGCATTATCTCATTCAATACAAAGTTGGAGTGAGTGAGTAGAGACAGTGTTAATGAACTTCCCCAATTCTCCCAAGAAAAACCAGTTGGTCTGTTCTGTGTTTCTATATGTTGCACAACCCTTTATTACAGTTATTTTTTTGCTATATTGTACTGCTCTTCACCAGCTTTTACCACTTCATGCCCCCCTAACTAAGGGACCAGATCTGTCTTACCAGCTTTCTACCCCCAAAGCTTTGCAGCGTTTTTGACATGCAGTAAGTTTTTAATAAATGATTGCTCATTTAAATTACTATACTCATCTGACAAATAAGATAATCGAGTCACTCAGAAGGGCCCTATGATTCCACCTGCTACAGCCAATGCTGGAAGTGAGTAAAGGGAGGACATGAAACAGTACGTACATGGTCCAACTAAAGAAATGAACAATCAGTAAGGAAGTAAGTGTTAAATTCTGACTCTGGGACAAGCACCCTGATAAATGCAAATATAAAATAACGAGACATGATCCAAGTCCTCAACGCAGATCCAGGGGCTAGTGGGGTTCCTTAACTCCTCTGGGCTTCAGTCTCACCACACTCAGGGTGAGCAGTTTGGAGGATGAGATCTACAAGGGTGAGCAAAAGAAAGTTCATGGTTGTGAGTGTGTAAGGCACCGAGTTCATTCTTTTATTATCATTTACTAATTATTACACTATTTGTCATCATCATCATGATTGTTAACCTACTTTTGCCCACCCTGTACGATGGCTCACTGAGCCCAAACACTCCCCAGCCTCACCCAGACTCTCGCTGGGGAGACGCCACCTCTGCCTTCACAGAGACGGGCCACACGCCAACTAGCACACAGTGTGACAACAGGAGAAACTGAACAATGTGCCACACCACCAAGTGGAATCAAGGTGGAAAGAGCAGAGGTGACACACCTGGAGAGCAGAAGAGTCCCAAAGCCTCCGTACAGGTGGGCACCTGAAGTTCAAATGCACTCAGTCAGCCGTAACTGAAGAAGGGAGGTAAATGAATCGTGTGGGGGAAGCACAATGTATGCCCATTCAGAGGACAATAACATCAGGAAGAAGGGAACTGTTTTTCCCATGGTCAATGCCTGTTCGTGAAAGGAAGGCTTTTGTTTAAAAATATAAATAAAGGCCAGTCTCCACTCCGGTCGATGCCTTTTCCTCTCTCATCTGCACTCACTCCCATTTCACTTATTCTTGTTTAGATCCCCAGTCTAAATTGGGTTTTAGTCTATTGTTCCGTCTCACAGCATTCTGAACTTGCAGTTCACAGCGAAAAATCTTCATTAGACATGTGTGTAGTCTACTATTTGTCTACTGCTTCTATCCCCTACGAGACTGAAAGTTCTTTGAGAGCAAGACTTCTATGTATTTTGTTCATTGCTGAATTCCCTTCACCTAAAATATACTGATAAACATACAATGATTTAATAAATGAAAATTGGCAAAATTTGGAAAGTGGGTCCGTATCATGGCAGGGCCGCTTCCCAGGACTCAGTTGCCATGGCTGCCTCAGCAGTTTAACCCGAAGTCAAGCGAGGACATAAGTGACAGGTGCAAGTGCAGGCCCGGCTGCAAGTCTGGGCCCCGCGCCAGTGGTTTGAGAAATACAACCACGAAGTTTCGCCAGCCGGCCCTGCCTTAGGTGTGCTACACCACATCCCCTCCCCATTTCCTCTCAGTCTAAACGGAAGACACGCTTCTTTCCAAAAAAACCTCTGATGAGCTTCAGACCCCTTCCAGCCTTCCCACATGCGCCAATGAAGCCCCCTAATGAACGGCTCTGTCTGAACACACCCAGCACAGACAGCAGTCCCTCCGACCCTTGGCCCCACCGGGAGGCCCCCAGGGGCTATTTCGGTTTTTAAAGAGCTGAAGTAACTAGGTCTCAAAAAGAATAGGTGACCTCTTCAAAGTCACACCGCGAAAAAACCATCCAAGGGGCTCCAAAAAGAAAAACTCTTTATCATAATACCAGTTAATATTTAATGCTTGCCATAAATCAGGCGTTCAGCTAAACGCTTCTTTGCATTACCACTGCTAAGCCTCACAACAAGCCTGTGAGATAGATATGTTATTAATCCCACCTTACAGTAGGACCTGAGTAACAGATCAATGATACTCGTCCAAAGCCACTCAGCTTGAAGTCACAGATCTGGACCAAACACAAGGCCCAGTCTCTTTCCCGTGGCCTCAACTCTTTCCCCTACACATCCATTGCACAACCACTGGCTGACTTTTTCATCTCCTAGATTCTCACATTCAATTATAAACTCTCTAGGCAATAGGGCCACATAGTGAGAGAATTGACCCATGATTCTTGAAAACCATTTCACAGTAGGACTCACCCAGAAGGATCGTTCTTCAGAAAAATTACACATTCAGTCTCCAAGGTCCCACATCCACCCTCCCCACTTCTCCAGGCACCCCTTCTTCCTCACTCTTCCATCCACAGACCCCCACGCTGCCACAGCAGCAGCCCCCACCCGCCCACCCGAGGATGGTCCTCCTTCAGCCCAAACCCTTCTTTCTCCCGATTGCTCTGCCACCAAACAAGCTCAGACAGTTTTCCAGGAGGAACGCATCTGACAAGCCCAGTGACTGTAGCAAACATGGACCTACCATGTATATGGGGCATCCCTTTCAAAGTTTAGGCACATCTTATTACAGCCAAGTCTGCAGAGGCCATTCTGTCAATACTGCAGGAACCTTGTGTTTGGTTCTCCGGTGTGATTGTCTGGTGCTCCTGCTCTAGGCCACCATTTCTGCTGCCCTGGGAGTAACAGAACTTTCATAGCCCTGAGGGTGCCTCCACTGTAGGCTCACCCACTCGCATTTTAACAGAGAGCATCCCTAAGTGGGAAGAGAAGGCCCCGGTACAAGGCTATAAGTGGTGTTATTCACCTCCTTGACTCTGCTGGCCCAGCCCTCTACGACTGGGAGCTTAGATATAACTACTATATATTCAGCACCTACTATGTGCCTGCCTACCTTTTTCCACTTGATCCTTAAAACCACACCATGAAGTTGGTTGCACTGTCCCAATTTTAAAGGTGAAGAAAATGAGACCCTGAGAAATCAAATAAATGTCCCACAAGGTATAAAGGATTTGGAGGCCAACTTTGCCTGACCCCAAAACTTTCAGTATTTGCCACCATACTAAGCTGCCTCACCCATTCTCTCTACAAGACATAAAGGCTTTGCAAAGCAAAAACCAGCTCTTACCTTCCCAAGCAATGCAATCAGATCAATCAAAGCAGCTGTTTACAGTCAGCAGGTATAGTGTGTGTGACATACAAATAGACATTTGTATTCTAATCTGCAATTAGAGTTCTGCTTCTAGGACCAAGATTTCTTACTGTATAATTGTACCCACAAATCCAGTTTGATTTGCTGTTCTGCTTATTTATTCTTTGCACCAGAATTGCTTAGATTCGTTGCACCAACCAAACTTATAAATGGTAAATTAAACAAGAGGTGGATGACTGCATGCAAGTGGTATTGATCAGGTTCCCTCGATGCAGAGCAGGAAGCAGGTGTTTTGATCTATGGCCAAAATTTCCATGACTATTGACAATTTTCTCCGAAGCCTTTTAATAATTGCTTGTCTGCTTTGGCTTTTGAATCACCTAACCTCTGGGTGATGAAATCACAGCATGTTATTTTAATCTCTTTATAAATGGACTGGAGTTCAATTCAAATAAACATGTCTCCTGAGTGCCCATAGTAGGAGGCAGGAAGGTTCCAGAATCAGGTATCACTGCCACACGGATCCCAAAGGCCTGGGCTGCACTCTCCACTGGAAACCACAAAGACTTCTGAGCCCGCTGCTCTTGTCATTAAACTGTGGTTCCCCAAATACAGTCCCCAGACCAGAATGTTCTCAGAAATGCAAATTCTCGAGCCCTTGCTCAGACCAACCCTATGCCCACATGACCTGAGCCACTGGCTTGCCAGTAGTAGTCACTCAGTAAACACTTGTTGGTTGTTGAGCAAATAACACAGGGAGAGGGAATTGAAGAGGAATGAGTTCAATGGTGAACCAACTGGATGCTGAATGCCACTACTTCCCATCTGTCCAGGGACGGCTTCTATTCCCTGGCACAGTGGTCTTCCAACTTGAGCCTGACTCAGAATCGTCTGGAAACAGATATCTGGGCTCCACCCCAGAGTCTCTGATTCAGCAGATCTGGGCCGGGGCCCAAGAATGTGAACGTTAACAAGACCTGGAAGCTGCCGGTGCAGGGCCACACTTTGAGTACCTCTGCCCCCAAGGTAAGACTCATCCATTTCCTCTTTCTGTCTTTTTTCCTGGCCTTGGGTAGTGTACTTCAAGACCTTCTCTCCAAACTTCTCAAATCTTGCCTCAAAATAATTGCCTAAGGGCTGATCCAAAAATGACTAAAACCAAAATGAGAATGAATTCCTTTCTCTTTTAAGAAATTGATGGGCTCTACCTTAATAATCAAGCAGTTACTTTCTTCATTCAGAAAGTAGACAAGCAATTCCTACTTTCACAGCTGTTAGAAATTCATGGTCAACTTTTTCTGCTGAGCAGGTAAGGAACAAGCATTCTAAAAATGTGGTGCCTTCATTTATTTTGTTCATGAGATCCCACATATAAGTGAAATCTTGTCTTTCTCTGACTGGCTTGTTTCACTTAGCATAACACTCAACAAGTCCATCCAGGTTGTTGCAAAAGGTAATAAGTTCCTTATTTTTTTACAGCTGAGTAGTTAATATTCCATTGTGTAAATGTACCACAGCTTTTTTATCTACTCATCTACTGACGGGCACTTGGGCTGCTTCCATATCTTGGCTATTGTAAATAACACTGCAATGAATTACACGCAATGGGTGCATATAGTCTTTTGAATTAGTGTTCCGGGTTTCTTAAGATATATTCCCAGAAAATGGATCTTGGAGTCATAAGGCAGCTCCATTTTTTAATTTTTGCAGTATCCACATACAGCTTTCTACAGTGGCTGTACCAGTCTTCATTCCCACCAACAGTGCACTAGGGTTCCTTTTTCTCCACATCTTCACCAGCACATGTTGTTTGTTGATTTATTGATGATGGCCATTCTGACAGGTGTGAGGTGGTATCTCATTGTGGTTTTCATTTTCACCTCTCTGATGGCTAGTGATTTTGAGTATCCTTTCACACTGTAGAATTGTATACATGAAACATGTATCATTTTATTTACCAATGTCACCCAATCAATTCAATTTTTTTTAATCTGGTTTCTTTTCCAAAGGTTGCTGAGTCTTCGGTAGTCTTTAAAGGTGGAGGGGTGTTCAACCGCAGGCTACACACAAGTCAGGATGGCTATGAATGTGGCTCAACACAAAATGTAAATTTACTTAAAACCGTTTTTTCCCTCATCAGTTTTCATTAATGTTTATGTATTTAATGTGTGGCCCAGAGACACCAAAATGTTGGCCACCCCTGCTAGTGTACCCAGCCACAAGATGGCAGCACAGAGTTGATATTCACGGCAATGCAGCGCTGGCCCCACAGACCACCATTGCCCCCTCCCCGCCCCCCACTTCCTCTCACGGGGACCACCCAGAGCAAGACAGAAGCAATGGACTAATACTTTCAAGAGAACCAAAATAAGCTGCTGCTTTTCCTCCCCGGAAACCTAACACTGAAGAAATGCTTTATCTAACAAATGCACCCCCTGGAACAGAGACCTAAAACACAGTTGCATGCATTTCACTCAATTCCTGAAGATAAAGCCACAATTTGCCACACTCAAGTTAGGATACCCGGGGCCACTAACTGGTCACTGGTGCCAAGGAGACAGTGGGGCAGAATAAAAAAATCTGTGGATCCCCCAAAACATCTGTGATACAGAGATACCTTAGATACAAGGCAACAGATGGTGATCCAAAGTACAGATACATTGAAAGATGCATTAAAACTTTTAAATCTCAAACAAATGGTAAACTGTCTCAAAATCTATTCTCTCATGGTTAGCCAGAGCATCGTTACACTATAAGTAACATACATCATTTTTCTGTGTCAAAAATGGAAATTCATGGTTTGTGATCTGTAAGTAGCAATAACCGTATAGGAAAGGAAGAGACTCCCAGCACATCCAGAATGTATGGTGGCCACCATGCGAGCAAGACTGTTCAGAAAATGCAGTTCTTTCTTCTCCACTCAACCTGCCCTGCTGGCATTTTTCTCAGAGGCTTGGTCTGAGTTGAAACAAGTGAGATTTTTGCTTCACCAGTATTGCTTTCCACCCAGATGTCTCTAAACAGTTACTGTGATTTACATAATTCTAATGAGCATGTGTTTTTTGTGCTGGAATTGTGTGGATAATTGCTTCCATTTTCCTTGGACTTTGAGACAAAGCCCCTAAACTTTGTAAGGCCCTTTCCTTCACTAGATCAGTTGTGTCCAAACTCGGCTTACCATTAGAATAAACTTCAGAGTTGTTTGTTCTGTTCTGTTTTGTTTTTAAATACAGATTCCATGTTACAGTTTGGCCTACTAAGCAAAAAGCTTGAGGAGGAGGTGGTGGAGTGGGAAAGCCACATTGGTCTCTAACACGTATGTAGGAACGGTGACCCAACTGAGCGAGTTCCAATGATCAGCCAGGTTTAGAAATGGCTGCACCAGGTCATACAGCTTTTCGGGCCTTGGGGCCTGTTATCTCCATCATATTCACAACGTCCAGCGAGACCAGTAGGTCGGAGATATTGTAAGCACACAGGGTCTTCTTTACAGAGGTGGGCAGAAAGGAGCTTGCCTAGAACCTGGAGGACTTATGCAGGATGAGTCAAGCTCAGGGCCTCTGGTAGTGCAGGTGCAGTGCATCCTCTTCTATCCTTAGACTCTTCTCACTTTCTTTGGGCTCCGTAGACTCAAGTTTACCAGATACAGTGTTGCATGGCATTCTGAAGCCACAAAATGACTCTGCTCCTTCAGCGGGCTGGATCTTCATGGCAGCCTTATAATCCATCCCAGAATTCTGGCAAAGAACCACGAAAAAGAAATGAGTGCAAACAAAGACATACGATGAGAACAGGGTCAAGTCGCTGGAACTCTTTGAACAGAAGAATCAAAGACTCAGTTCATTATGTCCCCGAGCACTGGGGGCTGTCTGCGCAAGGCCCTGGGGCAGCTGGTGGGGCGAGGCCTCACCAGCACTCACGCCCACACGGAACATCTGTTCACACCCATGGAAGTGCGGGGAGCATTGTTTTTATTAACTGTGGAGGAGAAAGGCATTTGCTTGGGGTAAGGGCTGGGAGAAGAGAGGAAAATGGAAGGTTTGTGTGGGCACCTCTCCCTCAATCGGCCCTGCAATTTGAGGCTTTGTAAAGGTAATGGTCAGACACAGGAAAGTTTACTTTCACAAGAGGCCTTTACAAGGGTTTTGGCAAAGCAGAGCTGCTCCCAGGCCCAGGTAGACAGAGGTTGGTGGGAGACCTATTTTAGTCAGGCTCAATCAGAAAAGCAGAACCATTGAGAGTGATGTGGAAGCATTTATTACAGGGGTTGGACCTCACACTGCTGTGCATAGTGGTAGAGTATTCTATACAGTATGTTGTCTCTGTATCTGGTTAAATTTGAAGTTTCTATAGATCAGCTAGACTGTCAGTCAAGAAGGAAAACTGGATGTGGACAAGAGCAAGCACGAACTGGAACCCATAAGGATGAAATGGGACCTGTGTCTGTCTCCCAGGACCTCCAAGTTCAATGCCCTGGGAGATATGCAGGAGGTAGTGGGCCCCTTCACCACAAAGCAGCACCTGCATCTGGTCAAAGACTCCCAGAGTAGACGGTTTTGTGAGCATACATATGAAAGCCCATTTGGAGAACCCCACAAATATCTGAGAGATACTTTGTGTAGGTGGGGGGTTTACCATTGTAATTTGCACACAAATGGAGATGTGACCCAATTTAGTATTCAAGGATGGGGATGCTTGGACAAGCTGGTTACGCAAGTGGCATATTATAATGAGAATTTCATAAACTCAAGCTGGAAGGAAATATGAGAGAATCGTTACCCACCTCTCCTCTCTTCCGCTGTCCTCTCCTCTTCATCAGCACCCCATATTTCAGTCATGCCAAGTTCTCATAAGTCTCAAACACACCACACGGTTATATGCTTTGGAAGCTCCCCCTTTGATAAAGCCTCAACTCGGAGAGCTCTCCACCCTGCCTGCCCTTCCTCAACCCCTTTCCCTGAATAACAGATTCAAATTGCAAACCTCAGGTCAAGAATTCCCTTCTCCCTCACCTCCAGATCATGTCAACTAGGGGCTCTCCCACATACTGTCTACTGAGAGCATCCTGAACATGCATCCTGAGCATCGCCCAAGACACCTATTTTTAAGGAACCTCAGTGAAGTATCGTAGACTTACAGTAAACTGCACATATTAAAGTGAACAATCTGATAAATTTTGACATAGGCATATACCACAATCAAGATAATAAACAAATTCTTAAGCCCTAGAAGTTTATATGATCCTTTGTCATTCTTTTCCCTCACACTCCTAATTCTATTCCTAAACTGTAATATGCTTTCTACACATTACAGTCACCCAACAGGGGGCTGGGCGCTAAGCGGGTCTGCCTGGGGCCAGCCGGTACTGTGTGGGTTCTTGACTTCATGTAGGAAAGATTTCACAAGTCCAGGTGACTATGAGGGTATGTTTATTAGAGCTGGGGACAGCGAAATGAGGGAGGGCTTAGCACAGAGGAAACAATGGAAAAGCCTAGGCTGGGCTGCCTTAGCTCACTGGGGCGTCAGAGAAAAGGGGCCCTTGAGGACAGGTTCTGGGGATTCACCTGGGATGAGCTGCCACTGCCACTGCTCCCTTGGTTGCAAGTTTTGTGGGGACTCTTAGAGTTTAGGAGATTTGTACCTGTAGTGGAAGAAGTGAAGGAAGGAGGGGGAAAGGGAATGGCCCAGGCTTCTCCCCAGAGGGAGAGGGCGCTCACTGGGTCCTTGTCTTGAGCTTTTCTCTCTCTCTTGCAGGCAGAAATCTTAGAGGAGATCTCAGGGGAGGATTTCAGCAGAATACTCGTCAGTTTTCCAGGTGTGCTCTTCCAGGCTCCTGGTCTCCGCTGATTGGTCAGTGCCAGGGCAGGGGCTCGTTAGTCATTGCACCCGGTCCTGCCATCGCCCACCTAGTTTTGCTGCTTTTCTGGACCTGGAGCTGACACATAACTGAGGCTTAGATGTAGTCTCTCTACAGAGGTGACCTTCTGTATCTGGCAGTTAATTGCTTGGCCGTTTTGTTCTGTTCTCTCTCAGTTTCTCCATGCCACCTGCCAAGGAATTTTCCTGGCTTCTTACTATTCTATCCGTCACTATAGATTAGTTTGCATTTTCCTAGAGTTTTATTTAATGGAGTCATATAACATGTATTCTTTTTTGCCTGTCTTCTTTTATCCTCAATGTAATTATTTAGAGATTCATTTATCTTGTGTGTGTCAATAAATAGTTCAACCCTTTTTATTGCTGAATAGTATTTGATGTATCCATTCACCTATTGATGGATATTTAGGTTGTTTCCAGTTTGAGGCTATGAACATTCATATTAAAATCTATGAGGCTATGAACATTCATATTAAAATCTTTATATGGAAATATATTCTATTTTTTTCTTGAGTGAATAACTAGAAGTGAAATGACAGATATATATTAAGAATATGTATACTTATTAACAACCTGCCAAAATGTTTCCCAAAGCAGTTGTACCGTTTTACACCCCCCAGCAGTGAATGAGAGTTCCAGTTTCTCCATGGCCCAGCCAGTCTGTGCTGTGTCGTTCCTTCTCATAAGTGTCTTTTGAAGAACAAAAGTTTTTAATTTTCATGAAGAATAATTCATCATTTTTTTTAAAACATTGACTGTATCATTCTTTACTTCCCTAGAGATTGTCTGTTCATCTCTACTAGGCTTTGAATGCCTCAAGGGCAAAGACCACACCTTCTTCTATCTCTGGATTCCTAGCACCAAGAAAGACAATGCTTAATGCTTAGAGACGCTGAAATTGTCATTCTTATGGCTGCATAAATTCTCCTGTCTATAATGAGAAAGCCTCTGAGCCTCCTGGCATCTGCTGCATAATAACTGCTTCTTTTTACAGGAATGGAGGTTTTTAATCAATATAATTATTTTTCATAAGCAAGGAATGCCTACTAGGGCGTCTGCGTCTTTCCCTATAAGGCATCTGTATAATTGAACAGAGAGGGAATGAAGACAGGCACATCCTCTCTTGAAGGCCCTGCTTGCTTTCTCTCTTAATCAAAAAAAGAGTGATAAACTCTCTGAAAACATAGACTAGAACAAAATCTAGCAACACAGATAAACAAGATATCTTGTCTGTCTCTGAATTCTAGATGAGCAAAAACATCTACTTTGGGAGTTAGAAATCTCCAACTGACTGGGGCTCAAATTTACCCATGTTTTCTAGAAACTCCTCAATTAAGAAATTAGCATAAAAATTGGTCCTGAACCAATGGTAATTCTGAGGCTTCTGGAAAAAGCCAAACCATTAATGCCACAAACAATCATGGAAGAGAAAAGTTAACCTGAAATAAGCTCCCAACTTAAATTTTCAAAATCCACAAGGGGAAATCCACCATAAACAAAAGACAGGACACGCCTTAAATACAAGAACTTGAGATAGTAGAATTACAATCTGTAAAAGAATTGTTTAAATGCCGTATATAAAATAATTAAATATCTGATTTAAAAAACCTTTAAAAAAGTGTAGTAGCAGGCAGCCTGTAGTTTTAAAGAGCACAATTAAGAAGCTTGATCTCACAAACACATAGAAGATCCCTCTACCTAAGGATTAGACAATACACAGCAGGAGGACTCACCGCCCCTTAACAAGCACCAGACAACAAATATCACAAAACCAGGCCCTCTCATCATAATACAATAAAAATTTTAAAAATCTGTAACAAAACAGTGACCCTTTGAACTCTCATATGTTTGTTAATAATTTATGGGTCAATAAAAGAATTTGACTAAATATTATAAAATATTTGGCATTGAAAGTAAGTGAAAATACCATGTATCAAGATATGGGGATGCAGCTGATACAGGGCATAAAGGAAATTTTATACAATAGATGTACTAGAGCTTAAGAAAGAATTAGTGAGCTAAGCATTCAACTTAAAGAGTTGAAAAAAGTACAACAGAGTAAATGCCCTTTCATCAAAAACTTGATAATAAAACAAATTCTAAAAATCAATGAAGGAATTAATAAAATAAAAAAGATAAACCATACAAAAATTAATAAAACCAAAAGTTATCATTTGAAAAATGACTGAGTAGAATAAAGAAACATCTGACAAGATTGGTTAAGAAAACAGGGATTGATTTACAAATTACATACATACACATAAACCACCAATAAAGAAATTTAGAAAGAAAACCACTCAGAAATGCAGAGGAAATTTTTCAGAAATCATAAGAAAATACTATAAACAACAATCCAATGGACAGTACTTAAATATTTAGATTAAACATACCAGACATTATAAAAATATCATTTATGAAAACTGTCCAAAAAGATGTTTAAATTTGAATATTCCTATGATTAGTAAGAAAATGAATCAATAATTTAATTAAAATTATTCACACACAGCACATGTGCACACAGGCACACATGCACACAAATAAATATACCCACAAAAAAACCCACCCCAAATGATTCTACGGGTATTACCAACCACCAAAGGAACAGATACTCTTAATTTGATTCAAATTGTTTCACAGAACATGTACTAAACACAGACAGGCCAGTGTGGAATCAAAAACCAAGGCCTATTTGTAATAGTGTCAATATAATAATAATAATAATAATAATAATAATAATAATAATAAACATAGGCCTATCTCACAACACAGGAACATAGAAAAAATATAAACTATTAGCAAAATTAGTTTAACAATATTCAAAAAAATCTTGACTGTATATTTTACCCTAGGTAGATTTAATATTACAAATCTTTTGATGTGACTTCTGGCCAAGATGGAAGCATAGGTAGAAATACTGTACCTCCTCAAACAACCAAACTTAAGGACAACAAAGATTTAGAAACAAAAATACAACCAAAACAGGCAGAAAACTGAACTGTACAGAAGTTCGACAACAATGAACCGTTCTTCCAAACTGGTAAGAGGAGTGGAGTAGGCAGCTGGTGGAGAGGGGTCATGGCAGCAAAAAGCAGTGGCTGCCAGACCAGCCCAGGCCCACAGGCAGCGGTTGGCAGATCCCAGGTGTGGGGTGGCAACGAGCAGACCCAGTGAGGGCACAAGGCAGCTGGCTGACCACGGTCACGCATTCATGTGCAGATAAACCAGGTGGAAAAATGGGCAGTGAGACAGATGGGCCATGCAACCCAGGGTCCCAGCAACAGGAATTAAAGCCTAAAAGCCCTGATTAGAAAAACTTTTGGGGGTTGAGGTGCTGGAAGAGGCTCCCAGCCTCACAGGAGAGTTCATTGGAGAGACCCACAGGGTCCTACAACATACACAAGCCCACACACCCGGGAATCAGCACCAGAAGGGCCCAATTTGCTTGTGGGAAGTGGCAGAGGGGACTGAAATCCAAGCAAGAGAGAGGGAAAAGCACCATTGCTCCCTCTCTGACCTTGCTCCCAGTCACAACCCAGCGACTGGGTAGACCTACCCCAGTGAACACATTAGCCTCCTGCCCCTCATACATAACAAGCATGAACAGACCGAAACATTATGGCTCAAGCAGAAGAACAGCTCAAAATCCCAGAGCCAATACTTCTAATCGACAAAGAGATAGCCAACCTATTGGATGCACAGTTCAAAACACTGGTTATCAGGATGCTCACAGAATGGGTTGATTTTAGTCACAAATTAGATTAAAAAATGAAGGCTACACTAGGTAAAATAAAGCAAAATGCACAGGGAACCAATAGTGATGGAAAGAAAACTGGGACTCAAATCAATGGAGTAGACTAGAAAAAAGAAAGAAACAACCAAACAGAAAAGAATAAAGAAACAAGAATTCATAAAAATAAGGAGACGCTGAGGAACCTCCAGGACATCTTTAAACATTCCAACATTCGAATTATAGGGGTACCAGAAGGGGAAGAGGAAGCATGACAAGTGGAAACTTATTTGAACAAATAACAAAGGAGAACTTCCCCAATCCGGCAAAGGAAATAGACTTCCAGGAAGTCCAGGAAGCTCAGACAGTCCCAAAGAAGGTGGACCCAAAGAGGAACACACTGAGGCACATCATAATTACATTAGCCAAGATTAAAATGAAGGAGAGAATCCTAGAAGCAGTGAGAGATAAGGGAATAGTCACCTACAAAGGAGTTCCCATCAGACTGTCAGTGGATTTCTCAAAAAAGATCTTACAGGCAAGAAGGGGCTGGAAAGAAGTATTCCAAGTCATGAAAGGCAAAGACCTTCATCCAAGATTGCTCTATCCAGCAAAGCTTTCATTTAGAATGGAAGGGCAGATAAAGCTCTTCTCAGATAAGGTCAAGTTCAAGGAGTTCATCATCACCAAGCCCTTATTATATAAAATGTTAAAGGGACTTACCTAAGAAAAAGAAGATTAAAAAGATGAACAGTGAAAGGACAGCAAACTCACAGTTATTAACAACCACACCTAAAACAAAAGCAAAGTAAGAGGACAGCTAGCTCAGGAGCAGAACCATAGAAATGAAGATCACATGGAGGGTTAGCAACAGGGGAGTGGGAGAAGGAGAAGGGGGGAGAAGGTACAGAAAATAAGTAGCATAGATGGTAGGTAGAAAATAGATAGGGGGAGGGAAAGAATAGTATGGGAAATATAGAATCTAAAGAACTTGAGACACGTGTTCATGAACTAATGGGGGGGAATGGTGGGGAAGGAGGTGTGCAGGGTGGAGGGGAATGAAGGGGGGAAATAGAACAAGTGTAATGGCATAATTAATAAAATATATTTAAAAAATAAAATAAAGAGTGATAATGGTTATACAACTTTATGAAATTCACCCAACTTCATAGAGTGAATTTCATGTATTATACCTTAGTAAAAAATAATAATTAAAAACTACAGAAATGGGGCTAGCACTCAGCTACACTCCATTATTATTTCCTGCTTTTTTCTGGAAACAGCACATGTCTGCCATTCTGGGCAAGCATTCGAGTCATTTCCACTCTAAAGTATTACGTGGATTTACTAAACCAACACGAAGTCAGGGGAGAAACCTAAATCGCTCTCTTTACAAATTACTATTTTCTGCTAGTACTGAGCACTTATTCCACCATAAAAAATCAATGACAGAAAGGGGAGTGAAGGAGTGAAAATAAATACTTTTATTCCTCTGAAGCGCGGACATTAATCCGGCACTTGATGGGGCCACTTCTCCTCATCCCACCTCACCTGGTCAAACACAGATGGCCAGGGAAAGGCATCTACCTGCATCGGCTAAGCCATGACAGGGTGCAAAGACACCTAGAGAAGTTCCCCCTAATCTGGTGACTGGAGCAAAAAGCCTGCCAGCTGGCAAAGAGGGGCCCATGCAGCCCCAAGAAAATTAGAAAAAGCCCACCTGCTCAACCCTTCCTCTTCAGCCACAGAACATGAGGGGGCCAGTTCCAGGAAGAGGTTAAGGCCACAGAGAACATGAAGAACACACACAACTTTCCCTAGAGAGATATATATACAAAAAAACTCCAAGCCCCACACCCAAAGATTCTGATGCAATGGGTTTGAAGCATGCCATTGCCATTATTTAAAAGCACACCAAGTAATTCTAATTACTTAGAATTACTTGTGCAGCCTCTCCCTAAGGACTAAAAAAAATACTATGAAGGAAATTTTAAGAAAAAAAGGTTTCTTCAGAGGTGACCATAAATGAAGTGAAATCATATAAGCCCTGTCTCTGAAGCCACTCTGAACCCACTCTGAACCCAACTGTGCCACTTATAATGTGACTTGGGGCAAGTTATTTAATTTGACTCAACCCCAATTTTCCCACTTGAACCTGAGAATCATAATACCTACCCTTCAGTGATGGTGGTAACTGCGATGATACATGCAAAAGAGTGGCTGCCACATGCCTATCACTATTAACAGTCATTTCACCCCAGGAATGGCTCATCCATACTCCAGTACACCGCTGGGGTGGTGATTCAGAACCAGAGAGAAGCCAGAGCCTTGTATGTCTAGGTCACTCCCACATTTGTGGAGAAGGGATCAACACAGCACCTCCCTGGATCTTTCTGGACCAAACATTGATGTTTCGCTTGAATGTCAAGTTTTTAAGCAGTCAACTGTCAGTACTTCAAAGGGATGAAAGAGGGCTATGTGTAGTGAGTGCTGTGGTCTGAATGTTGTGTCCCCCAAAATTCCTATGTGGAAACCTAGTGTGATGGTTTTATGAGGAAGGGCCACTGGAAAGTGATTAGGTCTTGAGGACCGAGGCCTCATGAATGGGATTCGCGCTCTTATAAAAGAGACCCCACAGGGCTCCCTACCCCCTTCCACCATGTGAGGACACCGCGAGAAGATGGCCACCTATGAACAGGGAAATAAGCTCACACCAGACACGAGACCTGCCAGGGCTTTGAGCTTGGTCCAGAACTGTGAGAAATAAATTTCGGTTGTCATCCTAGTCTGGGGTATTTTGTTATAGCAGTCCAGACTAAACTAGGTAAGTAACCAAAAGATTCTCTACTTGAGATTTGACGTCTATCACAGGCTGTGCTAGGCAGAATAATGTGCTCCTCCCCACCACCACCCTGCAAAGGTGTTCATGTCTCACGCCTCAGAATCTGTGAATATGTTAGGTCACACAGTGAAAAGGAACTAAGGTTGTAGATGGAATTGAGGTTGCTAACCAGCTGACTTTGACAGGGGGAAATTATCCTGTGTTTGGGGTGGGCCCAATGTAATCACAGGGTCTTCATAAGTGGAAGAGGAGTTCAGAAGAGAGAAAACCAGGAAAATGGTATAATGAAAAGGACTGGACCCACCGCTGCCAGAAGAAGCAACAGGAAGAAGAAGAAACTATGAGCAAGCTCTGGGGGCGGTCACCAGAGGCTGGAAAGGGTGAGGAAACAGTCTCCCCTGGAGCCTCCGACAGGAACACGGACTGGCCCCGCCTTGACTTTAGCCCCTATACCCCTGTATTGGACTCCTGCTCTCCCCAATCGCCACAGAATAAACTCGTGTTGCTTTAAGCTACTAAGTTTGTGATAACTAATTTTTGGTTCTTATTTTTGTTTTGTCTCCAATTCAATTTTATTTTTTTCTTTTAATGTCATTCCTTAAATATACCATTTTTTTATCACCTTGGCTCAGTGCGTGTTACCAAACATTCTCCGGGGATTTTATAGTCTCTGACAGTCGGTTACAGCTTGGGTGCCCATCTTAAGTTCATGGTAGCAGCAGTGACTGAAAATAATAGACCAAATATTTGTATAACCAGGTTTTCAGGCCCTCTCTCCATGGGTGTCTCTGGCTAAAGCGGGTGGCTGGGGGTGATTCAGGGAGCCTGCAGACCAGGGAGAAAATGACCTTAACAACAGCTGCTTAAGAAACAAAATACACAATCTGAGGTTTGTTCATTCATTCATTCATTCATTCACTCATTCAAGAGCAATAGCTGAGCATCTTCTTTGTGCTGGACAGCGGGAACACCAGATGAGGAGGGTGTGGCCTCACCATCTACTCATAGGAGGCAGGGACGTAAACACAGAATTATGAGTATTGTGATCCATGTTTAGTGTCAGAAAATTTTCACAGCAAAGGGATGTTCCTGGTGAATTTGGAAAAACCAGCAGGTATTTGTGGAGCAAAGTAAATTCCAGGAAAAGAGAGAGCATGAGCAAATGCAGGGCTTTGTGAACACAGGCACCCATAAACCATCTCACTCTGCCCGAAATCAACAGGTGAGAACAGGGCCCTGCACACCCTCTGCCCAGGCCAGATGCTGGGCCTCCAGACATCCCAAGCCTGACCTACTGCAGGCTCTGAATGTACAGGATCCTTAGCTTAAGCATCTCTTACTACATAGTCAAGCGTGTACTAGGTGTTTATTTTTAAAGTATTCAGGGTAGGAATGGATGCTGAGAGGGAGAGGAAGGGTTAAACACCAAACTCCAGATCTCCCCACCCTCACTTCGATATCTCTACGCATGCTTGTTCTAGTGCTCACCCCAGGACCCTCCCTCTCCCTTGCTCCCACTTCAGGCCCCCAAGACACAACCCTGCACATTCTCCTCCCTAATGGACTTCATCCCTAGAGCCTCCTCTCAGCCTCCCCTCCAGTGTTCCATCTGCTATTGTCCGCGACCCAGCACTGGTGAGGAAGGGAAACGAAGATGCTAGTGCCCCCTTTAGAGCCTTCCCACAACTGTTCCTTCTCTGGAATAAAAAGAGAGAGACTACGTTCATACAGTATGTCTATTTCCTAATACACTGGAGATCAGACCTTACTCCAAACCAGAAGAAAGTCACATTCATTCTCCAAAGGAAAGAGAGCGATTCTTCTTCCACAACAGTGATGCTGTGGATGGTGTAGGGGCCGTGGCACCCACTCAGCAACCTCAATTTCTAAAAGCAGTAATGGTCTGTGATATGGACAATTGCCATTTCATCAGTTTTATTTAAAATGTAACGAAAAATGTCATTTCTTCATTGATCAGTATTACACAATCTAAGGAACTTTTTTTAGTTTCACACAGCCCTAGCCAGGTGGCTAAGTTGGTTGGAGCATCATCCTATGCACCAAAAGGTTGCAGGTTCAATTCCTGGTCAGAGCACATACCTAGATTGCAGGTTCAGTCCTGGGTCAGGGTACATATAGGAGGCAACCAATCAGTGTTTCTCTTTTACATCAATGTTTCTCTCTCCCTTCCTCTCTCCCTAAAAAAAATCAGTAAACATATCTTCAGAGGAGGATTAAAAAAAGCTTCACACAGGTCTCCACTCTCCCATCCTCTTAACAATCAGATTGTCAAATTGCTGTTCCTTCATGTTTCTAGGTATATAGTCTTGAGCCTGACAGATTCTTACCATAGAAATGACTAACTCTGATTATCAGCTGAAACTGGTTTTCGACTACATTCATATTTATGTGCCACTACCACTGGTCAGCACAGGACTGGACTATTCATTGAAATAAAAAATAAAGAGAGAGGCCCTCAAAACTAACATTGCAGATATTTCTACCAGCCCGAAGCCCTGGAAACAAACTTTGAAGAGTACAGGATTTCCAAAGCAAAGTTTAAAATCAAGAATGTATTTGACTTTAGAGTAAACAGCACCAGCACCTGAGGTGCACTGTCCCATCCAGGCCATCAGCAGGGAGGTGTACAGTAGTTTTCCATGGGCCCCAGAAGGAAACCTCACGTGTTTCATAGTTTGGTTGAGCAGAAACCACATAGCCAAAGGCAAATTTTAAAAAAAAGAGGTACTTTACACAAACCAAGATGGAAAAGATGAATTTATGCATATTTTTCTTTACTTGTATGGTTGTTTGGGGACCTACTATTTCTTTCATAAGTGAAAACAATAGTCACGCTGTGTGTGGGGGGGGGGGGGGAGGTGTGAGCAGCAAAGCCAGCCTGATTCCTCAGTACTTTCCATACTGCACACATTGCAAGGCAGAGCTTGCTGAGTGGCTACAAATTGTGTGCTTAGCTAGTTGATGGTTGCCTTTCTCACTCTTCCTCTGACCACTTGTGCAAAAAGCCTCAGCTGGAATTATATGTGACTTTATTTGCCACAAAGCTGATTGGCCGACCCCAAGACAGGTTTCTCAGCTGTGCATAGCTCTGTCAAAACACTCCAAGGGACCTCAGCTCTGAGCTGTTGAATGTTCTGCTACTTGACCTGTTCTCACCCACCCAGACAAGTTCTTGCACATGTCACCTACTTCTGTGCACAGAGCAAGCCTGGCAAGCTTCCCATCATCACTCTGAGTCCTTCAAGAGTCAGCTCTTATTCCCCTTTTCCAGTCTGAGTTGGTGTCCCTTATCCTTATTCCCTTCACACCCTGCATCTACCTCTATGGTTAAGACTCAGCAGAATAATACAGGGATAATATATAAATATGTGGGGCTCAAGGGGTATTTATTTATCTCTGTGCCTACACTGTGTAAAACCATGACCACTAACTAATAGGTTCTCAATAAATGCGTAGGCGAAGCACACATGTCATTGCTAAAGCTCTCTCCCAACAAAGAAAGTTCAGAAAGTAAAGTTAGCCCTGCAAGGGCCTGGGCAAATCCCAGTCAGACTGCTGAATGGGTATGAAGAGCACCCACCCTCCACCTGAAGCCCACTGCTTGCTGCTGCTCTCTGTTCCTGGTGACCCCCATTCCAGCATCACTATACTAGTCTGACTCTGCTTTTCTGTTAAAGTTGAAGAAAAAGCATAGCCATGCAGACTGGGATTTGGCCACTTGGCACCCTTATATATGACCCAACAATTCGTGTTGAAGGAAGCATGTTTTTATTACAAGGTGTCAATGTTGGAGGGCTGAGAGCGTACCAGCTCTGAGCTCTTCTCTTCCACGAGACCCAGAACTTTTCTTGCTCCCCAAAAGACTTCAAGCCAAAACCACACCCAGAAGTTGCCCATTTTCTTATCTGTCCATCAGCCTGTCACACAAACAGGTCTCCATCCTCTTCAGAATGTGCACTTGTGGGTTTCAGAGGTGCCGTCTTTGTGCAGCACCTCTCTACTTCAGAGTTCGGGGTGCACTCCCCTCAGTCTCCATGCAGCGGTGCAGGAACCGTGCACCAGGCTGCACTGGGTCTTGGTGTCCCAGAGGCTGCAGCCCAGGGAGGCCCACAGCCCAACGTGGGACGCTGCCTCCAGGAGCGGGCTTCCATTCATGTGGGGTCTGAGCTCCTAGAGGGCCTGGCATCTGCCTGGTCCCACGGGCACTCCGGTTTATGTGAGGAGAAGGGCCAGAGGCCCAGAACGTCCAAATGCCAAAAACCCAGAGAGAGACTTTGCACCAAGCTCCAAAGCCAAGAGAGTCCCAAAGCCCCAAATCCAGGGAGTGACTTCTCCGTACCACACAGCCCCACAAAGAGAGTGAGCCTTTCCAGGGCTTTACTGTAAAACGGCCCTCCTGAAATCACCCAAGTGCAGGAAGCTGGTGACAGTAACCAGCTTTTCCCAAGATGCATTATTACCCGCCACTTTTGTCGGCTCCCCGTGTCTTTGACTCTCTTTCCGCCGCCATGTTTAATAAGGGCAAGAGTTTCCCCAGCCACGCACAGCCGCGTGCGTACCTGTGGTGCAGAGTGGGGCGTTTGCCCCCCACAGCCCACGCAGACACTGAGTGAGCTTTCCTGCCACCGCCTTGTTTACAGATTGCCTGGGCAGCAGCCTCCTTCCACACCCCCTGCCTTCGGGAAGGCACGAAGTGCCCTAATCTGCCCTTGTTATGCGCTGTACACTGCCTCAGCACTCTGCCTTCAGCTCTGTGGCACCCTTCCAGCCCCCCTGCCTTTTTGCAGGATTTGGGGGTGTTCCCCTGGCCCTGTTTTCCAGGGACCTCTAATACGACCTGCCCCATTACAAAAGGCCATTTGGTTTGTTGGGAACAAGCATCATATTGGCAGTTAAAGAGATTCGCTGTCCGGAGCCTAACTCTGCAATGCAACCCTGAGGTTGTACAGGTTACACCAATTCTTTGGTCTTTGGCTCTTTCATCCTTCAGATGAGATGGATGCCATTTCACACCCACTATGATGACTGCAATAAAAAGGCGACACCATGTGTTGCCAAGGAGGTGAGGAAATTAGAACTCGTACACCGCTGATGGAAATATAAATTGTGCCGCTGCTTTGGAAAATAGTGGTATTTCCTGAAATAGTTCATCTTAGAGCCACATATGACTCAGCAATTCAATGCCAATGTATATACCCAAGAGAAATGAACATAAGTTTTTAGAAACACAAGTGTTTGTTGCAGCATGATTTATAATGACCCAAAGGCAAAAACAACCCAAAGTCCATCAACCGATGAATAGATAAATAAAATGTGGGCTAGCCATGCAATGGAATATTAGCCATAAACAGGAATGAAGTGCTGATAAATGCCACAACATGTGTGAACCTTGATGACATTGTGCTAACTGACAGAAGAAATTGGGGCTGTTTCATGGGTGCAAGGTCTCCTTAGAGAGTGATGAAAATGCATCGGAGCCAGAGAAACATGATGGTTGTACAACTTTGTGGACGTTCTCAGTACCACTAAAGCAAGGGTGTCAAACTTGTTTCCACCGGGGGCCACATCAGCCTCATAGTTGCCTTCAAAGGGCTGAAATAATTTTAGGACTGTATAAATGTAACTACTCCTTAACTGTTAAGGAGTTGAAATTACATTTGGCCCTTTGAAGGTGACCTCAAGGCAGATGTGGCCCCAGTGGAAATGAGTTTCACACCCCTGCACTAAATTATACAATTTCAAATGGTTAATTTCATGTGAATTCATCTTTAAAAAATAAAGAACTTTTAGACTTGAAGAAATGTTTTCATTTTTAGTTCAATCTGGAGTATATTCATACTTTGTCAACAGTGTCATAAAATATAACTTTTAATGTACATTTTTAAGTGGAAAAAAAGACCAGTAAAAGCTTTCTGCTGCCACGCTGGGGTGTGAGCTGACTATCCCGCTGGGAGGTGGTCCCTTGAGACAGGTCCACCAGCATCACGGGCTCACTAGAGCAGCACATGAAATGACAGAGGGGCAATGGTAGCGGACCAGCCTTTTTGGGGAAAACACAAGTGCATCTCCTGGGGGCTTCCAGCAACCACTCCAGAGGGCTTTGCTGGGATGTGGGTCCTGAGAGAGCAGGTGAAAGTGAGAGGCATAGAAATGAGAATTACTAAATTCAAAGTGTCCTTATTTTAACAGCTGGCTAGGGTGGCCTTTAGAAATGAAATGAGTAATAATTGCCAGTTTTTTAAATTCAGCCTCCTTTCCTTGTTCATCTGGATACTGTTAGATATGCTGCTTGCAAAGGAGCCCTCCCCATTTCTCTGATGTAGGAACCAGGGCTGCTTAGAGAAGGCAAGTGGTTTACTGAAGTCACACAGCATGGGAGAGTAAGACCCAAGGAACCACACCTAACTTTGCATGTCTGGCTTCTCTCGTCACACCCCGTGGCCTCCTCTAAGGGGAGTATTTGGTTCTTAAACAAAAGCATCTCTCTTGCAAACTCTCAATGTTGTACCTTCACTCTGATCATAGTCACTCCAGGCTTGGTGGCCATGTGACGGCCCCTGCAGAGAGGATCTGCAGACAATCTAGCAGAGACATTAAGCTCTGAAAAACATCATAGATGATTTAAAAAAAAAAAAAAGAGCTCAGATAGGATTTGAAAAAACCTGTGGACTGTCACTGGGAACATTTTATTTGCTTAGCTCAAAACCATTGCTGATCAATCTCGCTTGTGGATCTCATTCTGATCTCACTTTCTGATCTCATTAAGTGTTCTTGCAGTGGCTAAGTGTATTAGTGAGTCAGGGAGGGGAGGGAAAGTGGGTTTAGCTTCAAATCAGCAAAGGCATAGGGGAAGTGACCTCACACATATGGCTCTTTCTAGAAAGGCTCATGAGGATCTTCGAGTTCAAGACTTGTTTGTGTAAAGGTCAGTAGGGGGGTTTGTAAACCTGACCTAGACGGTAGTCCTTCAGGAAGCTGGTGAAGAAGGGAGGAGTGCTTTTAGCCCTGATTATTTAACCAGCGGGCTTCCCTTACAGACCAGCACATGGGGCAACTTGGCTACAGAAAGATGACCTTTCAGAATCTATGTGCAATTGCAATTGCGGGTTAAACAAACGGAGCCCCCGACATCTTTCTAGATGCCACATTTTATCATCTTTTGCCCAAGTACAGTGTGTTTCCAAGAAAACTGTCCTGTTGAAAAATTGCTGGGCAGTGAGAGAAATCAGCAAAAAGTGCATATTTGTAAACAAAACCTGTAATATTATTTTTCCCAGAAGGGGTAAGACCAGCTCCATTGCCACTGGATAAAATTGGCTTTGGCTGCTGGGGCTGTCATTTCTGTGACAAATGTACTTCTCTTTGCTGCCCAGAGTGGAGTCTCCTGACACACTGTTTGAAAAGCGAGGGGGCATGTTAATTGCTAAGGCCCACTGGAAAAAAAGAAAAGAGTGCTAAGACACACATATTTTTACAATGCATGTATTTTAATGATAGGGTTTGTGCCAGGAGGGGTTTTTCTAAATCCTTTGCAACAAGAACAGTTATCTATCTTGCTGAGAAAATTAGGGGCCAGGGGAGAGAGAGATGGTGTGACTGGTAACCTGCACAGAGCTGGTTAAGAGTTGTCCATGGGGGTTGTTACTTACTAGGGGACAGCGGGTTCTCATGTGAGTTGGCTATCAAAGAGGTGTAGCCCTGGCTGATGTGGGTCAGTGGATTGAGTGCCGGCCTATGAACCAAAGGATCACTGGTTCAATTCCCTGTCAGGGCATATGCCTGGGTTGCCGGTCAGGTCCCCAGTAGGGGGCACATGAGAGGGAACCACACACTGAGGTTTCTTTCCCTCTCTTTCTCCCTCCCTTCTCTCTCTAAAGATAAATAAAATTTTTTTTAAAAAGGAACGAAAATAATCCCTGGCTGGTGTAGCTCAGTGGATTGAGCCTGGGCCTACAAACCAGGGGATCGCGGTTGGATTCCCAGTCAGGGTACATGCCTGGGTTGCGGGCCAGTTCCCAGCAGGGGATGCACAGGAGGCAACCATACATTGATGTTTCTCTCCCTGTCTCCTTCCCTTCCCCTCTAAAGATAAATAAATAAAATCTTTACCAAAAAAAAGGAACAAAAATGGGTAGCGAAGTAATGTGGGTGCCTGGCAGATGTGGTTGGAGCAGGGTCAACATTACATGTAAAAAATCTGCCTTATTTGTTTGCCTTCTCTTCTAAACCAGATCCCTTTGGCCCACATTTCCCTCCCATTTCCATATGTGTCTCAGCTCTGGGAGTGTAAAAGCCGGGATGGTTGACAGAAATCACGCAAGCAGGATCAGCAAAACCCGGCCACCTGTACCTCCTCCTTTGCCTCCTATGCCCAGAGTAGACATCACTAATTGATCACGCTGTTGTTCTTTTTGAGTCTAAAATACAGCCTCAAAATTCTCCTTAGCTCAGCATGCCAAAAAGCCAACAACAGACTTTATAGAACAGGCAAAACCTGTTTTCCAATCTTAGGTTTTATCTAACCTCATCTCATTTTTTTGTTTAAACACATTTCTTGTTCGTTTGGCTAGATTATGTATTGTACTATTTTTTTTATTAATTTGAGAGAGAGAGAGAGAAACATTGATTTGTTGTTTCACTTATTTATTCACTGGTCGAGTCTTGTGTGGGCCTTGACCAGGGATCAAACCTGCAACCTTGGCGTGTTGGAACAATACCGTAACCAGATAAGCTACCCAGCCAGGTTTATACTATTGTTCTGGATTTTCTTCTTTTTTCCACTGTCTCTGATGCCTTTACTCATAAATAAGTAAATAAATAAATAATTTATTGAGATATAATCTATGTGCCATAAAACAGATCCTTTTAACTGTATAATTCAGTGATTTCTAGTATATTCACAAGATTGTGCAACCATCACCACTATCTAATTCCAAAAACATTTTTAATTACCCCAAAAGAGACTCTGAACCCATTAGCAGTTACTCCCCAGCCCCTGGCAACCACAAATTTACTTCCTGTCTCTGGATTTGCTTGCTCCCGACATTTCTTATCAATGGAATCATATAATGCGCAATCTTTTGTGTCATAAAATGTTGGTTTTTTTCTTCTGATTTTAAAATAAAGTAAAACGTTAATGTGACCCCCTTACAACTGTGCTGAGCCCCAGGCACTAAGCCTGCTGAAGTTGGCCTAGGCCACCACATGCTACCAACTTCTGACAACTTCTCAGAGCTACAGGAGTCCCCAGGGTGCCCAAGGGGCCAGGTCCTGAGAGTGGACAAGGGGGATGCTGCGTTCCCGCTGCGTCATGCCAAGCCCGCCCTGCTCCCCACTGCTTTGTTCATGGCACTGACCCAGAAGTTAGATGCAGCCTGTCCTCCACTCAGCCCACCCTCTGAGGCCCGTAGCTTTGATCCTGGGCCAAGTTTGTCTGCCTGGCTTCTTTCTCACTTAGAACAGTTCCCTCCAGAGGGTTTCCTTATGCAAAGAGGCTTTCTGCCATCAGGACTGAATCCCAGGGTGGGCCTGCTTCTGTGTAAATGCTGCACTGTTAGCAAATCTCCTTTGCTTCCACTATGACCAACAGACCAGTGGGGAGGCAGCTAAGAGGCCTGCTTGGACAGCAAGTACAGGGCACAGAAAGCCCCAGCTTAGGTCATTGTCACTCTCCTAGCTCCTCCTCCCCAGTCTGTTCCCAGAAAACTCCTTCTGCTCCATAAGCCTGTCCAGCTGGAGGGATGGGAAAGGAAGACCCGTCTGTCAGACATTTCAAAGGGACTTCCAGAAATTGGGGTAGGGAAACAGACTTTGAGAAGAAGACCACACAACGGGGCCTCGGGGAATTCACATCTTCTGTGTGTGATTAAGTGGCCAACAGACTGAAAGGAGGGCTAAATGCCAGGGCTTGGGCTGGTAGGCTGCAAAGCACAGGATTGTTCCGAGGCACGCGAGCCAGCAGGAAGAAATGCAGTGGGTGGGTGACCACCACTCCCTATGTCCTGCTCATTTGCCGACTTCTCTCCATCTCCAGGGTCCCTCAACCCCTCCCCGAATTTCTGTGAAGAATCAATCTACCCACAAACAGTTGTTGGAACCCTCACTGGAGCCCAGAACACCAGGCAAGAGTCAAAGTAGCAGGTTGCTCATTCATTCATGCATTTTTTCCCCAAGCTGGGGTTATGCTCAACACTGGGCTAGATGGTAGAAGCATGGAAATGAGCCAGGCCTGGCCCTCAAGAAACTTGATTCCAGTAGGGATGATAAAGAGGAAACCAGTTCAATGAAAGAGGGCCTGGTGAGAACACCAAGGAAAGAATGTTAGTTCTTCCTGGGGGGTAGAAGTGATAGACAGGAAAGCCTTTACAAAGTATGTTAGTTTGCTAAAGCTGCCATAACAAATACCACAGAC
This sequence comes from Artibeus jamaicensis, assembly GCF_021234435.1. Taxonomy (NCBI): domain Eukaryota; kingdom Metazoa; phylum Chordata; class Mammalia; order Chiroptera; family Phyllostomidae; genus Artibeus; species Artibeus jamaicensis. The sequence goes on along the minus strand of NW_026521249.1, from coordinate 3,985,102 downwards.
AGGATGACTTAAACAACTGTACTTTCCTTCCTCAGAATTCTGGAGGCTGGGGTCAAGATCAACATGTCAGCAGGGTTTGCTTCTTCTGAGGCTTCTGTCCTTTGCTTGCAGTTAGACATCATCTTGCTATGGCCTTTGCTCTGTGTGGGTGCATCCATGACGTCTCTATGTAAATACATTCAATATATAAGCACATCGGTTAGGTTGGATTAGGGCCCATACTAACAGCTTTGTTTTAACATTGTCACCTCTTCAACGATCTTATCTCCTAAACAGTCCCATTCTGAGGTACTTACTGAGAGTTAGGGTTTCAGCTTACGAACTTTGAGGAGACGCAACTCATCCCATAACAGAAAGGTTGCCTATGGACTGTGTTTTGATAGTAGAGCCAAAAATAACCAGATGGGCAGAACAACTATTCTTGATGTCCAGCCCAGCAAAGCAAAGACCCAGAGATATGAAATACCTGTCTCCTTCAGGGACTGGCTTGCCATCAAGAGTTTGCATAGGTGCAAACACAGGCAAGGGGCCAAAAGAAAGTGCCCCAAGCTTTGAAGGCTGTGTTATCCTGGTGGTTGGATATGGCAAGGTGGCTGGTGGGTAACAGTTCAGGTTCCCAGAGTCCTCATAGGTAGGACTGACTGCTGTGCAGTTACACAAACAAAGTTTATTAGATACACAGTGTTTATAATAAACACTTGTCACTATTACAAGTGGGGTTTTTTCTGTACTTCTTTTCTGTACATCTGTCCTTTGGTGACTATAGATTAGTTTTATAATAAAAAAAAAAATAAGCTTAGGAAAAGTAGTCAAGGAGCCCTGGCTGGTGTGGCTCAGTTGGTTGGAGCATGGTTCTGCACACCAGAACACTGCAGGTTCCATTTGCATTCCCAGTCAAGGCACACACCTCGGTTGCAAGTTTGATCTCCAGTTGGAGCATGTACAAGAGGCAACCAATCGATGCCTGTCTGTCTGTCTGTCTCTCTCTCTCTCCCCCTCTCTCAAAGCAATGAAAAAATGTCCTCGGGTTAGGATTTTTAAAAAGTAGTCAAGGGGAAGCAGATGCGGGGAAGTCAGAGAGTGAGAAAGTTCATTCTGTGTCCCTGACTAGCCATCAGCTATTTCCTGGTTGTCCTCTGTTCAGTGCTGTATGGGGGCTGGCGGTGGGGGAAGCGCGTGGATTGGATTGAAGGCAGGGTCCTATTGTAGCAAGCTGACGGCTCTTTTGGGCAGATTCCTTGGAACATGAGCCTTCCCTGCTGGATGTTGTCAGGGAAGTTGCAGTTGTGATCACAGCCCTCACTCCTCTAACCCCCAGAAGGCACAGCATTCAGAACTAGTAGCTACCATATTTCTAGGACTATAAGATGCACTGGACCATAAGACACACCTAGGTTTTAGAGGAGGAAAATAGAAAAAAATTTTTGAAGCAAAAAGTGTGGTAAAATATTGAATAACCTGTGATCCCGTTCCACCGTCACCTCCCCACCACAGTGATCCAGGTAAGCTATATTCAGACTATAACACGCACCCCCCTTTCCTCCCAAATTTGGGGGGAAACTGTGTCTTATAGTCTGAAAATATGTACATCCAAGCATGAGGGACAGAAAATGAGTTAAAAGATCTCCCAGAAAGCACTTAAGGCCCCGAAGGCTGTTTTCCACATAGCTCTCTTGTGAAGGACTTAGCGCTCACCTCTAGGTTTCCTTGTAACTGTAACTGAAAGATACCTTGGAGAAGCTGTTGCGGTCTCCAAGAGGGACGTGGATGAGCTGGGAGGCTGGAGGTGGAAGCACATGCGTGAGTTCTGGCTCTGCCTCTTCTGAGCTGTGTAACTTTCGTGGAATCACTAGTCAATGAACCTCTCTGAGGGGTCCGTTTCTTTCCTTCACTTCCAAAATCATGGGCAAATTACACCTTCTCCTACCTGAGGACTGGGTGACCTTGAGGATAAAATGGGGTAATCAAACAAAAATGCCCTGAAACCCCAAAGACCTACCCATCCTTAGCTGTATTCCAGAGGAAGTAGGAGGAGCCTGCAGCTCCGACCAGGTGTGCACTGAAAGCACTGGTCGCTGCTGGGGACCAGTCATGCCTGAGCTCTCTGGGGTGGGCCCCGGCTCGGCGTGCTGTCAGTGTGCGGCCAGGATCGAAACTACAGCTTACAGACCAGTCTGACTGATCAGGTGTTTTACTCCTTCACAGAACACATGTCTTCCACAGCTGTGGTGGAGGAGAAAAATCTCTCCTTTCTAAATGATTCTCGAACAGAGAGAGTCAAACCCTTCTACCTTATCGCCATGGGCTCTGGGCCTCAAAACCTGCTGCCCAAAAGAATCACCTGGGTTGCTTGTTAAACAGGAAGAGGTCAGGGAACCCTTCCCCACAGAGATTCTGGCCCTGTCAGTTTAAGAAGGGGCTCAGGAAATCTGTATTTTAGTCACACGTGGTGTGAAGAGAATGTACTGGACTCAAAAGAAAATAATAATTTTTAGTCTTCTCTCATACTAAAACAATGGATAGTCTTGGCCTTCTGACAGCAACAATAACCACAGTAGCTGTTGTTCACTGAGGGCACACCGTGTGCTGTGCACAGTATCTGCAGGGTTCCTAAGAGCTGTCAGGGGGACAACTGTAATTGAACAACAATTAAAAAATAAGATAAAATAATTTAAAAAGAAGAGCAGTGAGGTGTTATTCTGGGTTTGTATATGTGCACACAATTCCCCTCCCTCTGGTAATACTCCCCATTGGGTGTCGAGGAGGTGCCCTCCCTGGTTTCACAGGATTCCAGTGAAACTGCCAATCAAATGACCAATACCACCCCCCCCCGGGGAGAGGAAGGGATCAGAGGAGGAGATACACCTCAGTCTCAGACAACCAGGCTAGTCTTCTCAAGAACCTGACTTGAGCCCTGGCTGGTGTAGCTCAGTGGATTGAGCATGGGCCTGCAGGCCAGGTCCCCAGTGGGGGACACATGAGAGGCAACCACACATTGATGTTTATCTCCCACTCTTTCTCCTACCGGTTGCCTCTCTCTAAAAATGAATGAATTATTTTTTTTAAAAAAGAACCTGACTTGAGTGAAGGCAGGTTAGGGTTGAGAGCAGGCGTCCTGGGCTGAATCCCTGAGCCAGCCCTTCCCAAGACTTGTGGTTTAGCTCTTCCTTACATTTCATGAGCTATCAAGTACCCTTCCTATAAACCTTCCACTGTCTTAAGTTAATAAGTCAGTTTCACTTATTACAACAAAGAAATAATATTCGTTTACAAATAAAGAAGCTGAGGCTCAGAGAAATTAAATGACGGACCCAAGGTCCCATAAGCAGAAGACAGCAAAGCAAGAGTCAGAGGCAAACCTGCCTGGCTTAAGAATCTACCAGGCTGTCTTTAGCTCACAGCCCCTACATCCTCCTGAGAGTTCGAGAGGAGAAGAGGAGTAGATAGTACACTCGAAAATCGATAGGTAGGTGAGTAGATAGATATATAGGTCTCCATAGATACAGATATATAGTTGGAAAAGTATTGAAGAGAAATTTAAAATTACTATTAACTCCCCCACTCATCCCTCTCTACGTTTGAAACCCCCCAGTGGGAGACCTGAACTAATTATTAATTTAATTTATCCATCTTTATTAAATGTCCCAGCGGTTTAACCAGCAAACCTCTTACTGAACAACATACTACGTTACCACACATGGAAGAGGAAAGGGCTTTGGGGAAGCAAGCAGTGGTCCAAGTTTGGAAGATGCCAAAGAAAAACATTCCAACAAAGTATTAATATGGACCAGAATTCACCACCACTTCAGCAGAGTTTTTATTTTTCTAATTAAATTAATAACTTCTTAAATGCATGTGTCCTAAATTATAATTCTAAAGTTGCAAAACACAGGCTAGACTTGTGACCACAAACATGACCAAGTCCCCCTTCTGAGCATTAAGTCTTCTAGCTCTTACTCCTCAAACAGACAACATCTCCCGCTCTTTCCTTCAGACCACACGTATAAGACTATCAGGAAAATCTATACTTGACATTGTAATATGACTTTTGTTCTGCTGGCTACCACAGTCCAAAGCCAGGACCATGGGTATTTGTCATTAAATAGAAGTTAATTTAGCAGAATCTTTAAAAACATAACCTCTATTTATTGAATTTTGACTATCTCGAACTGACTCCAACTATCTCAGTCCTCAAATTGGAGGGTATCAGGCATCCTTGTTGTGCCCAGCACCCCCCATGTATAGCTCATAACAAGTAGCCATAAATGGTTAGCAGTTGGGTAAGTGCACACACACTGCTCCACTGCATTTCTGTGCCAATCCCGGCAGTTAACTGGCAAACTGTTTATTTGCAAACCATTGACTCTACTTCAGGAAGTTTGGTCTCAAAATATGATCACCAATGTACCCAAATATTTAACCCTCAGGCTATACATCACAGCATTGCTTACAATAGAAAATAATGGAAACAATGTAAATGTCTAAAATACAAGATTAAATACATGTGGTATAACCATTGGAAAAATCCCATTAAAGAATATTTAAATGTTCATAAGAAAAAATATTCTGAGAATATATTCATGAGATATTGTTAAATTAAAAATTCATAGAATACTATGTCCAGTGTGATATCATTTTTGTAAATACACAGTTATGAAATATTTCTCCCCAAAGTAATTAGAAGGATATTCACCAAATTTGAAGGGGCAGTTATCACTGAGAACTAAAGTTATAAAGTATTTTTATTTTATAATCTTACTGGTCTATAGCCCTTAAATTTTAAGAGAAAAAAAATTTAAAGCAAACTGTTGAGTTAGCCATAGAATGGTTAAGCTGGTTACATTTGCCATTCCAAATCAGATCTTACTTAACTAATAATATCCCACAGGACTAGACCTTCAGATCCTTACTGCATGTTATCTGGGGAGGCCATTAGGGTGAATCCTGGTATTGTCATGCACAGAGTGGTCCAGAAAGAGCCCAAATAGAGAAGCAAGTTCAAGGGATGAGAGTAAGAGTGAGAAAAAGGTAAACAAATCACCACAGATGTCAATGTAACTGGTCAATTTTAATAGGTGATTTGTAAAGCTTTACCAACTTGTTTTTAAAATAACAAGGAAAATTGCTCCATGTAAGTAAGAAAACTTGGTTTGAAAAGGTCAAGTTTCAAGGCAGTCTGGAAAAACCACTGCCAACCAGCTAGCCTAAGCAGATTTAACAAAAATGAGGAATGCCACAATTCTGTCTCCCTTAGGCTCCAAACCCATCTAAATTCCATTACCAGGCAGCCCACAGCAGAAGGTTATTTTAAAGATGTGGAAAATTACCTTTCTTTTTAACTAGTTCAAGGTATAGAGATCACTTTGGCTACCATCTTGGTTTTGGCCCAGCCTCCCAAAGCCTTCTACATAGAAGGATCCTGTGGCAGTTCTACTTTGAAAATGGATCAGGTAGAACTTGGGTACCAAGTCAAAATTACACTCTCTGTAGTCATCTGAACCCAGAATTACTTACTCGGGATCTGATAAACAATTCTACAATCAATCTGTTCAGAGGCTGGAAGATGGTGGCCCATGAGTTGGTAATGACCCAAGTTTCGTTTGACTTGTATACACATTGGTGGCACAAATAATACATTTTAAACAGTGGGGGAGAGGAGTTCGATGTCTACCTTTGTAAATCAGGAAATTTTACTTTAATACCAGAGTTGGGGCTTTTCTAGAAAATGGTAAATATCTAAGAACATACAGGAGAATTGACAAGACCTAGTCAGCCCTTGCTCCATTTTTCAGTCTGCAACAGTTTTTATACCTGGCTTCCTTCACTTACTGCCTTATGTCTCTCAATTCTTGTAAGCATTTGAATTTGCACTATTAGTCCAGTTTAATGCCAGCTACCATTTTTATAACTGAAGATCCCAAGGCCTACTCCCTTGAGTGGTATGGCCAGTGTTGAATCCCTATGTTGTACCTGGTACCACACATTATGTTATTTAATTTGGTTTTCACATCCACCCTGGGAGAAAGGCTTTACTTGCTCCATTTTATAAATGATAAAACTGAGTCTCAGAGAGTTTGAGTAACTTGCCCATGGGCACATACAGCAGGTAAAGATGGAGTCGATGCTCAAACCCAGGTCTTTGTGAATCTAAAACCAAACTGTGCCCCTCTATAGCAATTCTCCCCCACCATAATGACTCCCCTTTCTTGCCTCTCATGCCTTCTCTTCTCCCTTTCCCTCAACGCCCTTTTTTGCCTCACATTAGCACATACCAACATTCCCTGCGCTCTCTCTCTCTTACTTCTTGTTGTCTGACCCTGTCCAGCAACTTATTAGTCCCAAGGCCCACATTTCCATGTTTTATACCATATCACAGTCATAAAATAATTCATTCTGCAGCAGGAAGGGGCCCAATTATAACCTATATAATGGGCAAAAGACAATCATTCATCACAAAGGTCCTGGAATTGGAGGTCATCAGAGTAATTTCATTTGTTGGACATTTTCCATTTGTTCCAGCCATCCTTTTATCACAGTCTTATGCAGATCCCAGTGTACTCCCTGAGACATTTCACATGTTATCAAACATATGCATTAAGAGGATTGTTAATAGAACCAAGGAGCGGGAATCATTATGTAAGAATAAAATGCACTGTAGAAAATGAAATTTTAGAAGGGCAGAGTGGAAAAGGAGTGCTTTTTTTCCTTCCAAGTGACCCAAGAAACCCAGCACTAGAGCCCAGGGGAGTTACTGTCTTCAACAGAAGAAATCTTCCACAACCTATAAATCTGAAAAATAACTTGATGGGAGTCCATTGCCTTGTTCCTTGAACCAATCTTTTCCCTTGTGTGTTGATTTTTTCTATGTTCTTGAAAAGGCAGCCAGTGATGTTCCAGAAAGCAAACTTTTCTCTGTCAGATTAGAGAGACAATTATTATGGCTTAGTCTCTACCACTTAAGTTAAATAATTTGGTTTGAATTTGACTAGTTTATATGCTTCCCACTACAGTGGGAAAGATGGAAACAATTTAATGGAAGTATGGAATTTTAGGATAGCATAAGGTAAGGTAGGGGAGGGGAGGGTAAGGTCAAGTAGGGAAGGGTAGGGTAGAATAGAATAGAATAGAATAGAATAGAATAGAATAGAATAGAATAGAATAGGGTAAGGTAGTATATGGTACAGTAGTTAGGAAAGGATAGGGTAGAATAAGATAGAATAAGGTAGTGTAAGGTAGGTTAGGGTAGGGTAGGATAGGGTAGGGTAAGATGAACTAGGGTAAATTTGGGAAACATCTAGTCTACAGATTCCATCCTGGTGCCAACCTCTCTGACCTGATTCACAGATGTTTGTCTAAACTGTGCAAGGTTTCTGTAAAAATATGACTTGGTTCCCAACAATTCAAAATCAGCTGATTTTACCTTTTTAAAATTTCATTTTCTGGCTTTTATTTATAAAAACAACTTTAGATTTCCAGCCAAGGTGAGGCGTAGGTAAATATGCATTGCTTCCTTGAACAACCAAGAGAAGGACAACAACAAATTTAAATGCCAAAAACAACAAGAACTGTCAGAAAATAGAACTGTATGAATGTCTGACAACCAAGAAGTTGAAGAAGAAACATTCATCCAGACCAGTAGGAGAGGATACAGGCGGCCAGGGTGGGGAGGACATGTGGCAAGGCTGCGGGCAGGGCAGGTGCTCCCACATTCACATGTGGATAAGCCTAAAAAAACAACTGGGGAGTGAGACAGACCATGCAACCCAGGGTTCCAGTGAGGGAAACTAAAGCCTCAAAACCTCTGGCTGTAAAAACCTGTGAGGGTTTTGGTGACAGAATAAATTCCTAGCCTCACAGGAGAGTTCATTGGAAAGATACATGAGGTCCTAAAACATAGACAAACCCACCCACCACAGAATCAGAACCAGAAAGGCCCAATTTGCTTGTGGGTAGCAGGGGAAATGAGTGAAAGCCAGCCAATAGTCAAGCAAGCAGCATTATTCCCTCTCAGACCCCGTCCCATATACAGTGTCACAATGCAGCAACATGGGTTGCCCCACCCTGGTGAATTCCCAAGGCTCCACCCCTTATAACAAAACAGGCACACTGCAACAAAGAAATATGACTGAAATGAAAGAACAGATCAAAACTCCAGGAAAAGAACTAAGTAACAAGGAAATAGCCAACCTGCCAGATGCAGAGTTCAAAATACTGGTAATCAGGATGCTCACAGAAATGACTGAGTATGGCTGCAAAATAGAGGAAGAAGTGAAGGCTATGCAAAGTGAAATAAAGAAAAATATACAGGGAAGCAACAGTGAAATGAAGGTTATTTTTTTTATTTTAAAGTATATTTTACTGATTATGCTATGGCAGTTGTCCCATTTTTTTCCTCCCCCTCAGCCCTACACCCCACTCCTACCAGCTCCCCCCTCACCTCCAGCCCTGGCCCCATGCTTAGTTCATGTCCATGGGTGTTAACCTCCTCCTGTCTATTTTCTCAAATCAATGATTTGGAACAGAAGGGAGAAATAAATATCCAATGCAACAAAATGAAGAAACAAGAATTCAAAAAAATGAGGAGAGGCTTAGGAACCTCCAGAACAACTTTAAACATTCTAACATCTGAATCACAGGGGTTCCAGAAGGAGAAGAGGAAGAGCAAGAAATTGAAAACTTATTTGAAAACATAATGAGGAAGAACTCCCCCAATCTGGCAAAGAAAATAGATTTCCAGGAAGTCCAGGAAGCCCCCAAAAAAGTTGGACTCAAGGAAGCACACATAATTAAGTTACCCAAGATTAAAGATAAGAAGAGAATCTTAAAAGCAACAAGAGAAAAGGAGAGACTTAACTACAGAGGAGTTCCCATAAGACTATCAGCTGATTTCTCAAAAGAGACCATACAGGCCGGAAGGGGCTGGAAAGATGTAGTCAAAGTCATGAAAGACAAGGACCTACATCCAAGATTGCTCTATCCAGCAAAGCTATCATTTAGAATGGAAGGGCAGATAAAGGGCTCCCCAGATAAGGTCAAGTTAAAAGAGGTCATCATCACCAAGCCCTTATTATATGAAATGTTAAAGGGACTTATCTAAAAAAAAGATCAAAACTATGAACAGTAAAATGACAACAAACTCACAACTATCAACCACCGCACCTAAAAAACAAAAACAAACTAAGCAAACAACTAGAACAGCAACATAATCACAGAAATAAAGATCACATGGAGGGTTATCAGCAGGGAAGGGAAGAGGGAGAATGGAGAAAAATGTACAGGAAATAAGAAGCATAAATGGTAGGTAGAAAATAGACAGGAGGAGGGTAAGAATAGTATGGGAAATGGAGAAGCCAAAGAATTTATATGTACACCCATGGACATGAACTAAGCAGGGGGTCAGGGCCTGGGGGGAGGGGGGAGCTGGTAGGAGTGGGGTGCAGGGCCGAGGGGGAGAAAGGGGAGGAAAAATGGGACAACTGTCATAGCGTAATTAATAAAATATACTTTAAAATAAAAATAAATAACCTTACACTCTGGCAATACTGGGTGAACTTCCCTGTGACAAGAGTTGGCTAGAGCAGCAGAGCAGACCCCCTTAGACAGAGGAGAGCTGCTCTGAGAGGCCGCCCCGCCCCACCAGTCACCACTGTTTCCTCACACTCAGGCTGGCAGATGCCACTTCACTCATTTGGTTTTCGACAAGCAGAAACATTAAGTAAAACGCCCAAGGTCTTCATTCACTCATTCAACAAATATTTATGAAGGCCCAGACTCTGCCAGACACTATGTCAGGCACCGGGAAGGCAGCAGTGAACAAAACGACCCACCTTCCTGGCCCCATAGATCATCACTGCAGTGAGAGACACAGACAGGAGACAAATCAGGACAATATACAATATGACAAATGGTAATAAGTACTGCGGAGAAAGATCAAGCAGTCAAAGGGAAGAGGAGGTGATGAAGAATCACACTTTTAAATGGGATAATGAGGAAGGCCTCTCTAAGAAGGTGTGTGGCATTTAAGCACATGCCAGAAGGATGGGAGGGAGAGAGCCACAGGCACTTCTAAGGGAAGAGCATTTCAAGCTAGAGGAGCAGGACCTGCAAAAGAGGTAATGTGTTAGCACCAGGACTGAGACTTAAACGGGGCCGGCTGTCCTCCCAGATAAAGATGAGAGCGCTGACTTTTAGCCCTCCACAGAAGTTCCAGGATATGCTTTTTTCGGAGCACCTGCCATCTGGGTTTTCGTGGGAATCCAAAACATCCTAAGTAAAAAATACAGATTGATGCCAAAGATAAAATGGAGGGGGATTATTCACTTTACCCAGGGCTTCATAGTAGGAATCTTTTACCCAGGAAACTTTCCTGGCACATGTAAAATGGTTTTTTGATTTAGAACTGTGATTCTCACTATTTTTCAGAAAACTATTTACCCCCCAAAATAAGAAACCCCTCATAGTATAGATGAATTTATGCTGATCCAGCAATGCTCCCTCACTGGTCCTTAGGTCCCCTCACACCTTAACAGGACATTTTTCACAAGCTGCCCAGCTAAGTTTTTGAGCACTGACCCTGAGTTGAAAGCCAGTGCCAAGTGACAGATGGGGATGGACTCTGCAGTCACTGGCTGCTGCTGCTAAAAGCACTGGGCACTGACCCCTGGCCATTGGCAGAACTAGTCTTCTAGCCACTCTGCCCCCTTCCACCTCACCTGACCCTGCAGGACTTCACTCGGAGCTGTGGGGGGTTGTTTCATTGATTTCCTCAGCATTTATTGTTTTTCAGATTCAAGAAAATACCAAGTTGTAGTGTTTAGAAAACACATAGGAGAACAATAATTGTTTTTTAAAAACATCCATAATCCCATGTCCAGACAAACCACTGGTATCCAGCCTGGCAGGCAGCTTAACGTGGAAGTCGCAGGGATTTAGGTTGACAGTTCTCTTTTCTGTCTCCACAAAGTTTCTTGGCCAAGATGTTATTCCCCTCAACAATGCTCGAAGCCAAGGCTTAGATGTGGGCAGCTAGAGAGGTAGAAAGGATGGAGGTCGGCTTAAATTGGCTGGTTCAAGTCAAGCTGTACACAGTCATGTCTGTAACCAGCTGGGCAGATACTAAGTCTACGGGCAGAGTGAAGGGGCTTTCTAGATCTGCAAGTGCCCCTTCAGAAACCTGGCTTCAGACAGAGGATGGGACCCCCCTTGAGAGATGGCAGGAGGGAGTGATTACAGCACAGTGCCAATGTGGGAAGGGGACCCATCTCCTTCCCCTCCAGGGTCTGGATGTGCTATGAAGGGCTCAGCTCTGCAGTGTCCCTCAGCAAACCAGCTCTGTGGTGAGAAATGCCTTAGTGCCTGGGGTTCTAACTGCTACCAGTGCTGCTGACATCCCCAAACAGTAATGCAGCAGTAATGGTGGGGAGAGTGGTGGCAAGTGGGAAATATGACAATCACAGGAACAGAATGCATCTGTCAGCCTTTGCCACAATAAGGACAAGCCATCACAAAATAAAGTAGCTTAAAACAATAATCAGTTATTCTTACTTATATAATATCTGTGGGTTAGCTAGGGATCAGCTGACCTGTGCTGGGCTCAGCTTGGCTGGGTTTCTAACTGCTGGAAGGTTGGGTCCATGGCATCTCAACGTCTCTCTAATCTACCTCAGGGCAAGGGACCAGCTGGTTTATGTTCTCATGGTTATGGGCTAACGTGCAAAAGCATCAACGCAATCGTGTAAGCATGTTTCAAGCCTTTGCTCACATCACATCTGATAACAACATTCCATTGACCAAAGCAACTCACACAGCCAAGCCCAACATCAACGAGATGAAAAGATGTTGTGATTGTAGGGAGAGAAACTGCAAACACATGTAGCAATGGATATAGGAAAAGGGAAAAATTGAGACCATACCCTGGCTGGTGTGGCTCAGTGGATTGAGTGCCAGCCTGAGACTCAAAGTGTCACTGGTTCAATTCCCAGGCAGGGCACATGCCTGGGTTATGTGCCAGGTTCCCCACAGAGGGCACATGAAAGGCAACCACACATTGGTGTTTCTCTCCCTCTCTTTCTTTCTCCCTTCCTGTCTCTAAAAATAAACAAATCTTTCAAAAAATTGAGACCAATGATGAAATCTACCACATAGATGATAGGTCAACCAGCATAGGCATCAAAAGTTTGCAACAAGTCAAATAGGACCACAAGGTGGTAGAGAGCCAGGGAAGAACTATGGGACCAATGAGGCAAATCACTCCAGCTTTAGGGGTAGCCAGGATACACCCATTGGGGGACTGCTCTGCACCCCCTATACTGCCTGTCCTGACTCTGTCCTCAAGACCTATAGCGTCTGCCTTCCTGTTTATTTGCAGAAGCTCTGGAGAACCTCTTGGTCAGTTGTTATGTACTGTATGTTTATGTTTCCCCCAAATCCAAATGCTGGAATCTACCCCTAAATGTGATGATATTAGGAAGTGAAGCCTTCAGAAGGTAATTTGGTTTAGATAAAGTAATGGGGTGGCACCCTCAGGAATGGGATTAGTGTCCTAGTAAGTCATGAGAGAGTTGGCTTCCTCCTTCCACTCTCTACCTGTCAAGGTGCAATGAGCAGTCTGCAACATGGAAGAGGGGTCTTGCCAGGACCCAAGCATACTGAAACCCTGAGCTCAGACTTCCAGCCCCCAGGACTGTGAGAATTAAATTTCTATCATATATAAACCACTTTCCAAGTCTATAGGACTTTGTTATAGCAACTTGAACTGACTAAAACATCACTCCACTTCCTCAACTATCTTCTTCAAGAAACAGTTGAAGGATTTCTTCTGAACCCCCACCTCTCTCCTGCTCCCTTTTCCATCTTTACACTCCTCTTCCTCTGTCTTCCTCTTTGTTATTGTTACCTTTCCCATGGGAACTTAGCTAAAGCAGGTGGAATTACAATTATCACTGAAACTTGATCAGGAACAGATATTTCTAGATGGGTTGGACCTTCTGAGAGAAGGAAATCTAGATATATAGTAAGGGGTTCTGACTTAGAGTTAGTCAGAGACATGGTCAAGTCTTAACCATACTCTCTATCAGTGTGATAATTTTTGTATCTCTTAACTTCAGTGCCCTTAACTATAAAATGTGTATAATCATTTTTACCTTGGTGTTGCTGTGAGAATTAACCATAAGTGTACATATGGCAGTAATTTTCCAGCACAATCTTGAATTCAATAAATATTTCCTTTGAACCCCCCATCTTAACTATTAGTGATAAATGTACTCATAAGTATTGATAGGGTTATCTCTTATTTTGTGCCAAAATTTACTTTAAAATACTCCTACTTTAGATGGTGCAGTATAAATATGTGTTCACAGTTGAAGCTGTGTTCTAGGGGCCACCACTTGCTATATCATGAAATCACTGTAGAGGTGGTCAGCTAGCATGTATCAGAAAGACCACACTCCAGAGGTAGCTACTTCTCACTCATCTGTTACCTACATTATGATAAACAGTAAATTTTCTGTAGAGCATCCTAACTGTGAAAAGGGGGCTTTATTGATGCAGTAGGTTGAATAGTGATCTCAAAAATATGTCCATGTCTGAATCCCCAGCACCTGCGAAACTGACTTTATTTGGAAAAATAGTTTTTGCAGATATAATTAAAGATCTTGAGATAAAGAGATTATACAGATAGACCCTAAATCCAATGGCAACTGTCCTTATAAGAGAGAGTCAGGGGGAGATTATACAGACAGAAGCAAGGGAGTCAACGTCAAGATAGAGACAGAAATTGGAGTAATGTGGCCACAAGCCAAGGAATGTCAGCAGCTACCAACAGCTGGAAGAGTCAGTGCACAGATTGTCCCCCAGAACCTCTAGAGGGAGGACAGTTCTGTCAGCACCTTGATTTCACACTTCTGGCTTCTAGAATTATAAGAGAATAAATTTCTATTGTTTTATGCCATGGCATGTATGGTGATTTCTCACAACATCCACTAGTACAACTGATAATATACTAATCTGCATAAAGATGCTAGAACGAGGCTCTCATTGGTCAGCCATGAGGACTGATTAATACACTTGAGAAATATTCTCCATCTTTGCATGAACTGAGTAGGAGAACCTAGCAAAGCCTTTAGCCTACACACATAGGGTTGGTACATAGACTTGACATATAAACCCAATATTGAGGTATTGGTCTAGAAAATTCTGAATGCCTGAGGTCATCTATAAAGGGATTAGAATCCTGCCTCTGGTGTATTATTAAATCTGTACCAAGTGACTCATGCATACAAGGTAGTGGTCAAGGCAACTAAAAGGGCAGAACTGGGGCTTCACCAAGTGTCTAAGAGCAGATGGTAGAAAGAGTGTGTAGTCCACTTGCTAATAATAGTCCACTAGTTCAATGATTGCTGTGTGTTGTTGACATTTGATACGAATTTGATTTGGTCTAATCTGGTAGTGATTTATGCTGGCTATGGTTATGTTGCAAAGAGAATTTAAGACTGGTTTGTGACCATAGTAGCTTAAATCAGTTCTATAAAGGCCCCAAATATGTCATGATTTGTGAAATATTGGGCTCCCACAGTCATCACTCTACACTGGCCAGCAAGTAGATGCCCACTGTCAACATCTTCATGGCCCCTTGAGTTGGGTGCCTCGGTCACTCTCTTGCACAGGTGGTATGATAACCTTTGCTGTTTCTGGGAGCACAGACAGCTGGGGTCCTCTCCTTGCCGTGTCACCAGCTTTTCCCCTTCAACACCCTTCAGGTAAAAGGACACAGACCCTCACCACTCTCAGTCAGCCCCTTCTGTCCCCTTTTCAGTTCTGCAGAAGCTGTTGGTTTTCTTAGTTCCCACCCCTCTCTTCTCCAGTCATGCTTCTTCCTCCTCTCCTCCTCTGGAATGCCAGCCACAACATCCTGCAAGAGATTGTGCCAAGAGGCCTCCACAAAAGGTGAGAAGGTGTCCACCAGCAAAATGAACCTCACCCAAAGGCAACGGCAACCAGTGTAGGCTAGACCCTTGGAATGAGGAGAAGGAAAAACTCTGAGAGAATATACGTACATAAAAGGAATTCAATTTTCCTGGCATGCACACAAAGTACTAACACAATGTTAGCAACACACTCAATGAGTTGCATTAACAACTGTCAACACCCATCGGCTCACACCACCTAGCAGTGGGGTGTATGTAGGGCAGCCCCACATCTGTTTTGCTCACAGATATATCCTCAAGGCCTCACAGAGTTCCTGGCACATGGCAGGCACTCAATGAACATTGTTCAATGAATAATTCGTTATTCCATGAATGAACATTGCAGAGTTTTCTAAAAAATGGTGCAAAGTTGGAGATACGATTACAAGATCTACTATGTGTGGGGGTAAAAGCCAAGCAATCACTCAAGAAAACTACAACCAGCTTGGTTGCTACCACCAGAGTGAAGTTTTCCCCACTTATCTTCATAGACAAATGTTCCTTCTTCCTACTTTTCTGTATTTTCCAAAGTGTTTATAAGGAGCCAATAGCAATTGCATTTTTGGTAAAGATAAACTAGCCTTCCAAAAACTTAATTTTTTCATGATCTCCCTTCGAACCTGCCTATTTTTCCTGTTAATTTTGGAGAGAGAAAGATGCCTGTGTTCCCCCACACTATATGCTCCTGATTGTTCCCGCTGGTTGTTGAGAACCCCATTTGCAGAAAATGAAAAAAAAATGGATCTAAGAAGCTGCTAATAGTGGTTAATTATTCTATCTATCCTCTCCCAGACTTCATGGATGGCATGTGAGGGAATCTTCAGTAGTTTAGTTTCTTTATTTGTTTACTCTGAGCTTCTGGGTAGCAGTAATTTTCCTGCCATGTGTTCACACATTTCCCATAACACATGAGAGGCATTGAATCAACACAAAAGTATGACATTTGAAGCAGCATCTCACAGACCTACACAGTAGGGTTGTCTCCACCAGACACTTTCCTGTGATGCCAAGTCTCTACAAGGATTTCTCCCCTATGTGGGGAATCCAGGAGTTGTCACCATTTAAATAGCATGAGGCAGGTAAGGATATGGCCAGACAGGATCTTGCTGGCTCCCTTCCACCCCCAGTGGAGGCCCTCAGAGGGCAACTGAGGGGCTGCACCTGGGTGGGAACCATACCATTCCAGGAAAAAGAATGCAGAGTTAGCAAGCAGCAGAGGGGCCTGCTCCTTCAGCGCTAACACACCTGTTCATTCTCCATTGTCCTTGTGGAAAAACAAGAGGAAGTAACTTATTCATCAACTGGGAAAAATATTTGGGTAACACAAGAAAATCTTTAGTCTTGGAGCAGCTAAGATACTGGAAGAGGTTCAGAGGATGGATGGTACTCAAAAGCACACTCTGCAGAGCAAGAAGAGTTGATGAGGGTTTCAAGCTTATTCTTGTTAAGACGACTGAACAAGACATGGGTTATACGAGGCCAGAGTCTTGACCTTGAAGACAATTGGAGATGGTGAGTTTAGAGGAGAAGGCAAAGGCAAAGAGTGAATTAGAGACTGAACAGCAGCACTGATTGTCAAATGTCAAAGAAAAGAGCAGGACGTTTCCGACTCTGCAGGAATGGGAGCCAGGCATTGGCATCTAAGTCTGAGAACAGAGTAAGTGCTCAGCGCCACAACCAGAGGCACGAGAGCAAACAAGAATGAGTTTAATGAATGGGGACATCAGTAAATGAATGAACGGAGTGTTGGCTTCATGAGAACTGGCTCTGAAGCATGCCCTGGCAGGTAGCTTTTGTGCTCTCGCCAAAGGATGATAACAGGGCTTTGTCCAACTTAAAGGCAGAACCAGCATGGAAATGGCTCAGTGTTGCCTAGAATCAGGGCAAAGGCCTGGATCATTATTTCAAAAACTCCATTTCTCAGAATGCTTGTCCCAAGATATGGTCCTTGAATAACTAATCCCCCAATAAAATAATCTAAGGAGCTCCATAAAGCATTTCAGTTATTGAAAGTTCTGAAAGAGGATGCACTTAAGAAAGCTGAACCAAACAGTTCCTAAATGGATTAGAACATAGGATATCTCTCCTCCTTTAAAAAAAATCCACCATAAAACACCAATTAACACTATATAGGACATGAGCTCTCTTCTGAATACATTTTGGGGAAAGCTGGCCTGGGTGCATGACCCCTTTAATTATTTATTGTCAAAGATCAAAAGCAGCACCTGAAAGAAGTATTATATTCTCTCCTTCCCTGTTCTTATTCTCAGCTCTCCCTCTCTCTCCTAACTTTCTCCCCTCCTCCCCTCTTTCCTCTTTACCCACCTTCCCCTTTCTTAATCTGGGGTTTTCCTTTCGCTCCCTCTTTTTGCTCACCTTCCCAGACAGTGCACAGCCATTTGGGGGGCCTGGGACTTGATGTCCCACCATAATTGCAGCTGAGCCAGTTTCCCCTTATCCCTGGAGCCACCCAGAGATCCCTATCTCAGCAATTTGCAAAGGGCACCAAGGGTGTGCACTGCCCCAACAATGGTCCAATTAGCTGCCAGTTGCATTTCACCAGCCCGCTGGTTTGTAATTAGCTCACATGACAGAGATGGAGAGCAAACTCAGCCTATTAAATGGATCTGCTCTGGATAACAACCCACTGTGCTTTCCATCCATTTTCGCAGACCTTCCCAAGCGACAGTGAAAGGACCAGGCTTAATGATGAGGAATGGCTGCTCATTAGCCTCCCTGGTCTAGAAGCCTGCAAAGTGTCCCTGTCCTCTGCCTCCCTCCAGAAGCACACACAGTCATCACACCACTCCTGTGACCTTAGATAGCTCCACAAATTAACCAAATTCATTTTTGGTTTCTGGTCTCTTGTTGAAATACTCACACTTTGTTTCTGAAAAGCTTTAGCTGAGGTTTTTGTTTCTTTGGTTTTTTTTTAAGCCAATAGAGTCTCCCCAAGACTTCTCAAATAATTGCCAGACCACCAATTCCAACACGCTGCTTCATCATATTCAAACATTGACTGCCCAGGTGGAAATCTATATTCCCTCTCCTACTTGAAAGCCTATGTCTCCTGAGTAAGGTCTGCCCTGCTATGTTATTCTAGGTAATATTGATTTTCCTGTTCTCCTCCAAAGTGCCTTGCAGAGTGCCGATAATTTTGTAATAGAAACTTTTTATAATGGACTCCCACAGCTTAATTTTGTTTAAATAAGTTTGAACATGCATACACAGAGGAGAAGAAAAGCAACAGTTGACAAACTTATTTGCACCAGAAGTCAGGCCACCTGTGGAGTGGTTAACAGGGAGTTGGGAGTGAGTGGGCGGCACTACTATAAACAAAACTTCAACCAGCTGCCTGGGAGCTCTGAGTCACCCAGAGCAAGCAGGATGTCCCACCGAGCTACAGATTGTTTGATTACACCCAGAGCCTAATGGTAACAAATCTAGCAGTGACTGATGCATCAGGGCCTAAGCCAGCCAGACACCTCTTAGCTGGCTGTCCCAAGATGCTGAGGATTCCCAGGGAGAAAACCCAAGATACATAAGGAGCAACTGTAGACTGACATGCTTTACATGTTTGACATGAAAAGGAGTGTATTTTTTCCCCAAGATCAGCCACTTTGCAAAGAGATTAAATCAAACCTGTGCAGAGGAACTGGTTTTCCCACGCTGACCTGTGTTTGTGAAAGGCTGTCAAAACTTCTTCCAAGTGAAGCTAATCAGAGTGAAAGTGATGACAGGACAGATTGTACCCACACTCCAGTGCCCCAACCGCAGAAGGAGCCCCACCATGAAAACCCTCCAAACTGGTCAGCAACGAAACCCGGGGCAGGCGCCTCACAGAGGCCCCCTCACCTGCTGCAAACCTAGGCCTTCCCAGCAATGAGGCCTTGGTGGCCACAGCTACAGTTTTATTTTGTATTCTACAGTGACAGAAATTAGGCAGAGGTGACTATGAACTGAGCAGAATCATCTTTAAATTTGCTTTCATCCTGCCATAACTAGCTCTATGACTAAGCAAAAAATATGAGATAGCTAAATTCATCATATGTTCCTCCCCAAATACCTATCCCATTAGACTGTTATCATGCCAGAAATTCCCTCAACTAGAGAAGGTTTAATGTTGAGATGTTTAAAGCCATTAACACTGTAGGTTAGATTTGCTTACCTGAATGGATGGATAGAAGGAAATAAGGAAGGAAAAGATGAAGAGAGGAAGGGAAAGGAGGCAGGGAGAGAGGCAGAGAGAGAGGCAGGGAGAGAGGGAGGGAGGGAGGGAGGGAGGGAGGGAGGGAGGGAAGACAGGCTGACAGAGTACCTGGTGGGATAGATGACTTGATAACAGGATAGATGGAGGGATGGAGAAATAGAGGAATGGAGGAATAGAGAGAAAGCAGACTTAGAGTTTCTTAGAATAAGAAAGTAGAACATGTATCTTCACAACAGGGGTAGGAAAGTAAGAAGTGAGAAACAGAGAACATGAGATATTGCCCAACAGAACACATTTTGGAGAGGAGAGGGTATAGACCACTATGAGAACACCAGTGGAGAATGGCAGAGATGGAATTCCGGGGAGAAGTGGGACAAAAATGAGTATCTTCTTCCAATTTTTGACAAAGTTTTTTATAGTTAGAATTTCAGCTTCATCTAGTCTTTCACCATCAATGATATTATTTAATTATTTCCTTTCAGCCATTCACCCAACTACTACACTAGCCTCGTTTTCTTCTCTAACTCATGGAACATGAAGGAAAAGGACCCAGAGAGAATAATTTCTGGTTAAAGATATTTGGTAACTGGGCCCATGAATAGATCTTTAACGACCTCCCTGTCCCCATGGGTTGCCATGTGGCATGGCGGAAGCCACTACCTTGGCAGCTGGAAGACCAGCAGCCCCTGAACAAACAATAGCCTTCAACTCCTCTGGCACTCAGGGGCTCTCTTTTCCTGCCTTCCTTTAATTCCTTTACTCCAATGCAATACTTCACTATGGATCCAAAAAAGAAAAGCACATTTCAAAACCTTACCATTTTGCTGCATGTTAGTGGTGGAAAGATTTAGTGACAAGTGAAAGAATTAGCTAGAATGGCATTGAGAGTCAAGTGACAACTCCCTCCAGTGACTCCTGGCCCCACAAGCAGAAACAATCAAGAGCTGATGAGCAGCAGCATCCTGCAAACTCCATCTGAAATCACCCCCTCCAGCTTTCACCAGTCCTTTCCAAGACATGCAGGGTCAGAGCAACGCAATTCAGGACTTAAGTTAATCCCTATCTTAGCTGTTTTCTGTGTTCACAACTGTCTCCAGCATCTTCTACATCAATATCCCTGTGGTATCTGGGGGTTTTACAGAATAAAAGTCCTTTGTAACTATTTTTTAAACTGGTATAACCAAGCAGCTTTGGTGGAACTAAACTTTAGCACAAATCATTTAGAAAAACAATTTGGCATGAGTCTCGCAGCAGAGAATATGGTTGCCCACTACTGATCATTCTCCAGTCTATAAAACAAGCCCTTGAATTTTAATTAGGCACATAGTCAATCAGAGTGAAAGTGATACAGGGTTATAGAGACTCCATGTTATAGCCTTCTTGCAGCTTACCACGTGACCATGTCTAAGTCCCACCAATGAGAAGTGAGTAGAAAACTGTGCCACTTTTGGGCCATGCCCAACTAAGGAAGGCACCTGTGCCCTCTGGACATGTTCTTCCCTTCTAGGGAAGGACCTGAGGAGAGCCAGAGCAGCCACCAGGACCCAAGGTGGCAGCTGGGGTAGATGTGGCAGAGCTCCTCCTCAGGCCCTGGGCCACTTACCTCTGGTTTGTTGTATGAAGGAGAAGTAAACTTCCTTCTTTGGTAAGCCACTGTATTTTTGGAGTCTCACTGTAGTTTAACTACAGTGAGGCTTAACTTTGAAAATTTTAACCAGTGCCCTAATCATTACAAGTTAAAAAATATTCTTTGGCCTAGTAATTTCACTTTAGGACACACCAGTGGGAAAATAACACTAAATACCAAATAACAACAACAATAATAAATTAACCTTTTGTTCAGTTAGACTGTTGTTTTTAATGTAAAAATTGACAACATCTTAAATGTATTATACTAGGAAACGTGCACCACCAGGGCAACATCCCTGCCTGCAGGCCTTGTTACCACTTCAGAGTCTTAACTTCCCTGCAATTCTTTGCCCAACGACTTCCTCTGCCCTTGTGCAGGAAGCAGGCTAAAATCACTGGGCTTCAAAGCCTCCTTCGAATGACTTATAGGAGTTCCAACCAGTGAATAACAAGAATTGGTTCATTCAGAACACTGGGAAACATCCTGCATCCCCCTTCATTTTAGAGATCACAGTATTGAGGTGGTAAACGACTTCCCATGGCAAGAACTGAGTTAAAACTTAAGCCTCCTGCCTCTTGGCTTCTCTTTTTCCATCTGCCACTCAGGGCAGGAGGGCTTGGAGCTTATCATCTATTCCAGAAAAGGGTTAAGACCCCACCAGAACCTCAGAGGTAAGAGTGGCATCAACAGTAAATCAAACCCGGAGTGATATTTAACATGGAAAGGGTGACTGCCAATTCAGCTGTGACACTTGCAGCAGCATAAAGCTGCAGTTCCCAATAACCACATTTAATTAACAGAGAAAGACTCTAGCTTTACCGTATGTACTTCGCTCAGGTAAATGGGCTCTGGGGAAAATTCTTCTAGAAAGATCTGCTACTAAAATTCAGCCTTGATATCCAGGAGTCCATCCTCTGGGGATAAAGTCAAAGAGGCACTGGCCCTGGCTGATCCCTACCCCAACACACACACACGCACACACAGAAGGAAGATTCTTTCTGCTCCCAGCCAGGTCTAGCAGTGTGTCAGTTTGCCTTCTCATGCAGGTTTCTTGCCACTGTGCCGCAAACCCACTGTTCACTTTCATCCCCAGCTTGGTCCTGTCTGTTGAGGTTCCCCTTCTTTAACTCATTGCTCCTGTTGCAATTTGCAGCTGGGTGAAGAAACACCCCACCGAAAGACCAGCTCTCTGGTCTCCGTTGGTCTTTGGCTCTGCTGACACAAAGTATGGGCTGGAGAGAAGGTGGACATGCCCACCCCTAGCATGGGGCACAGCCAGAGCCAACCACCAACCCCAGGCAGGTGTGTGTCTCCTCCCACTGTCTGAGCCCTGCTGTATTTATATTTAGAGGTTTGGGGAACTGCGTTCACCGAAATCTTTTTACCCTATGAAAAAGTCCACTTTAAGAGCATTAAGAAACCATGTAATTTGGTAAAGTAGCCCCACTTAAGGAATTCAAGCCGAGTACTTTCTCTTGAATAAGAAAAAAACACAGTGAAGATCTCTCCCACATTTCCTGAACAACAAAGTCAGGAGCAGGCATTCCTGACCAGCTAAATGTGTGCTTCCTCCAAAGGCATCGACTTTAGTGAATAGAACCTTGGGCTCCGTTCATTTCCTTTACAAGTTGCTTCTCCCTTCGAAGACACAGAAGGGCCCCAGTCATGCAGTTTCAGACTCCTCTACCTCCAGGATCTTAAAGAGGTGTCAAAAACAAAAGTAAAAGTGAGGGATGAATAGATAAATAAAATGTGACATAAACATATGATGGACTCAGCCATAAAAAAGAACAAAGTTCTGATAGATGCTACAGAACCTCGAAAATATGCTAAATGAAAGGAACTAGACACATAAGCTCATGTGTTGTGTGACCACATTTACTAGTATGTGACAGTTCTGGAATCAGTGAATCCATAGGGACAGAAAGCAGAGTGAAGGTTTCCAGGGCCGGTAGGAAGGAAGAGGAAGGAGGGGCTGCTTGGTGGGAATGGGATTTCCCTTTGTGGTGACAAAAATGTTTTGGACCCAGACAGAGGTGATGGTTGCATGACACTGTGAATGTACAAAATGTCACTGAATTGTATATTTTTAAATGGTTTATTTTGTGTGGTATGAATTTGCCACAGTTAAAAAAATAAGTGACAAATCAGACAGCCATTCTCTCCCCACAGATAAGCTGAACCTGTCTGGATACTTTCAAAATAATTCATGAAAATTTCCAAATTGACAGAACACTCCACCACAGGAAGGTAAGGCCTAGACAAGCTTCCACAAATGCTTGACCAGAAACCTCAGACAGGTTCCAAGAGGTCTGACTTTGAGGGAGCAGCGAATCATTTGTCTGAGCTGTTTCAACTCTTGACCTAGAACTGAAACCAACCTGGGAACTGATATTCAGTGTGTGAGCAGTGGCCTCTTTGAATCACTCTCCCCGCCTCCACCCCCCAACCCCCGTGCTTCTTTCTGAAGTGCTCACAGGGCATTGGTGGGCCAGCCCAACCTGGAAGACCTGGTTAGCACATCTTAAAAGAGAAAAGTTCTGTGGATATCTGGTGACCTTTATTCTGGGAGAAGAGTCCGACCTGAAAGAAGGCCAACAGGTGGGAGGGAATAGAGGTTTGGGGGTGAACTTGGGTTGAGCCAGGCAACACAGATCTTGCTTTAATCACTTCTCATTCTAGAGAATTATTGTTCTAATGAGAACATCAACAAGTTCCCTATTTCTGAATGCAGCTGCATGGACTTCAGCAATCTGATTTGGCCCATACCCTGGGCCATACTCCTCCCTCTTCCAGGCTCGCTTTGGCTCAGGCAGAGGCATTGCTGCTCTGGGTTTCTCTCCACATGCTCCTACAAGAGATGGAAGTACATGTTCAGACCACTAGGGGAGGGTCACCAGCCTCCTGCCTAGTCTATGTCTTTGCTTCTGATGGAACCCATCTCCCTGGCTCCTCAACAGCTGAAATGAGGATTTCAGGCTCTATAATGGGGGTTAGACTTTTGATCAGCCTCTTTCTGACCTGCCCACTGGATTTCTCTGCCTCCTGCTGACGATGGGACATGAGTCTCACAACATGGTGTCTCTCCCACTGCGCTTGGTACATAACAGACCCTGAAAGGTCATTTGCTAAATGAGTCAGTGAGTGAAATTCAGAAACTGGGTTCATATGAAATGCTAGAAAAGGTATTGATGATAAAAAAGGAAGAGATCCTAATCTGTTAAGAAGGCCAAACAAACAGCTGCTGTGTAATGTAACAGATGATGGAATGGAGTGCGGAGGAGACAGGAAGGGACCCTGTGGGGGGAGTTGATACTTGCAAAGTAGGGGAAGGTAGAAGAAGTCGGAGAAGCCACAGAAGAGAAAAAAGCCTTAACCTGGAAGCTCAAGGGAGAGGAACAGTTTTCCCAGAATACTGGGGTAGAATTTTTTTAGGCCAATTAGCTGTTCAAGGTTAGATTTTACTTCTAAATTCACTGGGCAATCGGCCTTTCCCTAGTTTCCTTTTCTTCATTTTTTAAAACTTTTTCCCCTTTGGATTACACAACTAATTTTCTCTTATGGGTATTTTATTATCCCTGCTGTTTAAATGTTTTTTTAAAGATTTTATTTATTTATTTTAGAGAGAAAAAGAGGGAGAGAAACATCAGTATGCAGTTGCCTCTCATGTGCCCCTTGTTCGGGACCTGGCCTGCAACCCGGGCATGTACCCTGTACCCTGACTGGGAATCGAACAGGTGACCCTTTGGTTCGCAGGCCAGCACTCAATCCACTGAGCCACACCAGCCAGGGCTAAATGTTTTTTTTTAAGAGAGTAAAGTGGAATCTTCTTTCCATACATACTTTGAAAAACATAGAGAGTAGCACACACTGCATAAGATACATGTTATTGATGGGGGGGCAATTTACATTCTTTTCTGGTCTTAGCTAAACAGGTGGGCTCTTGAATGGGTCCTCATGGGACACCATGTGTCCTCCAGGCTCACCTTTCCACTGCAGCCAACGCTGAGGCAATAGCCATGCACAGGAGTAACCTGTCAACTCCTTGCCTCAGCTGCCCCAGGGCTTCTCTGCACTGCCACATGGCACACCACACATTTCCAATAATGCACAAGCCTGGAAGTGTGAGGAGTTAAGGCCCCATCAGATAAACCTTGACTAACAGAAAAAGGAAAATGGTAGATAAATACATTGTATAAATACTCTATCTCTTAAGCAGAAATTCCTGAGGCCTGTACTATACATCTCCTTAGAGGGACCCCCTTGGAATCAAGCCCAAGTGTCCCGAAGCAATGACCAACTTATTAACTTGACAATGCCCACTTGAACTAACTTCTCCTCCTTGCCTGTTACTCCCTCCCCAATACCTTGAGGTCTTCTCCTAAAAAAATCTTATAGCATTACTTTTCTCTCAGGTTCTTGCTTCTGGAGAAAACACAGGTTAAGATAGCAGATCCCAAAAATAGCCCTAGAAAGCAGACCCTTGGGATGGATTTTTGGAATTGGATCATTGATGAAAGACTCCATTGCTGGTAATAAGGGAGGTGGTGAATAAGCCCTGGCATGCGGTAGCATCACAGTTACTAAGACTCACTGAAGATGGTGGTGTTTTCTTTTCGAGAACTTTGACACGACTCCTGGTAAGAAAAGAAAGCAATATTCGACTTTGTTTAACTGTGCAAACTGCTATACAGACTGATCTTCTCGCCAGCACCAGTCACTGGTGGTAACTCAGATGAAGTACAGGTGGAAGGTGAGCATGAACTTATGTGGCAGTGGTAGTAGCTCTTGAATCATAGGGGAAATGGTCATTGTAAGAATTATAGGGCCCTGGCTGGTGTAGTTCAGTGGATTGAGCATGGGCCTGTGAACTAAAAGGTTGCCAGTTTGATTCCCAGTTAGGGCACATGCCTGGGTTGTGGACCAGGTCCCCAGCTGGGGACACGTGAGGGGCAGGCAACCACACATTGAAGTTTCTCTCCCTCTCTTTCACCTTCCCTTCCCCTCTCTCTAAATAAATAAATAAATGAAATATTGAAAAAAATAATTATGGGGCTATACAGATTTTATCAATGGTTTTAGATACTTTGGGAAGAATAAAGAGAAGTTCTAGTTGGTCAACTATCAATCTCAAGATATCCTGTGCGAGTGAAAATGCCTTCTTTGCTGTGTTGAAGCTGGGAAATAGGACTTATCATTTGCAGCTATGCTGAAGATTATGCTCAGGATTTTATAATAGGGGTAGCAGAATGACAAAAAAGATAATGCACAGCCTCAACAGCTCTCTTTGACAGAGTCAGAGTATAAATTTTTTAAATATTTTAAACTTTAAAGGATTTTATAACCAGGAAGTTTATCAATATCAGACACAATGAACACAAGGCTTCTCAAGAATCTATAAAAATGTGACAGACTGTGGGGAAATATATTGATTCCAAAATACAAAAAATAAAATCACAAAATCTAAATAAATATTTAATTCAAGATCTACAAATATAACAAGGATAATAATGTCACTACTCATTAAATTTAATATTTATGAAAATGTGATTATATTTGAAAAGAATTTGTAGGTAAAATTTCTCTCACTTCAAAAGAATTTCTAACAGCAGAGAAAATATAGTCACTAATGTCATAATAACTGTGCGTGGGGCCAGGTGGGTCCTTGAAACATGTGGGGGCAGGGGAGCCACTCTGGGGGGATTGCCTAACCGCTGCGCTGACATCCCAAACTGGGGCAGAACAATACTGAATGTAAATTGTAACAGTGACATTTGAAAGTTTTTTTTTAATTTTTTAATTAAAAATGTAAAACAGAATTTCTAATTATATACAAATGATGGCCATGCAATTAAAGTCAATTACAAGTGAGTTATAAGTAACCACATAATTTTAAAATCTGCCTTATAAAAATTCATGAAATCGTGTGTGCATATGTGTGTGTCATGGGAATTGTGGGTGTGATTTGATGTAGAGTGTAATTTGGTCCATAAAATTCTTAAATAAGCCCTGTTTATAAATATCACCTTGATGTTATAATTCCTGTGATGATGCCATTAGCTCTAATTTATAGGTATGTTGACTTAATGTGGAAACATCTTTGACTCTTCAACCTGAAATGAGAGCATACCTGCCAATGTGTATTATTATAACTTAAAATTTTCATAATCTTGTGTGAAATAGTTAACTAATATATTTAAATTAATTCTTCTTAGGACATATACTCCATTGTCTTTTAAATGAAAGTTCTACTGATGGCAAAACTGGCTCAGAAAGTTCTGACACTGGATATTACTGATTAGAATTTAAGTCCCTAGACTGTAGTTCAACTCTGAACGGTTTAATCCAAGAGGAACAACTGGTCCTGCTTTATATTATCATAAATTATCATCTTTTTCAGGTCATTTCCTAGTTTTCTCCAGGGTAATAACCAGTTGGGAGCATATTCACTTATAAGAGGATTATGAAAATTCAATAGTTTAAAATTAAACAAGTCAACTTGGAAGAACTGTCGGGTATGAATAAAACGTTATGGGCATAAAATTGTATAAAGCACACAGTGAAGACCTTGTCCCCAAAATCCGTTTACTAACGTGCACGGGAAGATGGTGGTGTTTTCTTTTCGAGAACTTTGACACAACTCCCGGTAAGAGAAGAAAGCAACATTCCACTTTGTTTAACTGTGCAAACGACTATAAAAACGGATCGGCTGGCCAGCACCTTCTTTCTCCTTCCTAACTGATAATAGACCCCACGTTGCACAGCAAAATTCCCTTTTCTTTCATTCCGTGGGATTTCACAACCAAGGCTCACTAAGGTCTTGCAGTCATCTTGCAAACAAATCATCAAAAAAATGCCCGCCGATGACAAAGCATATCTTGGTATGAGGACTGTAGAAATGCTGGCATTATTTCAATGCCCTCTCAATTGCTTTCACACCAGTGTATTTCCTGCGTCTGAATCTTCTATGCAAAATCTGACCTTAACTTGGGCAAACCAGTACCAGTTCAAAGTTTTGTGGTTTTTCTTGAGTAATGTACATCATTTTTTAAAGTTGGGAAGAAACACAAGAGGATTGATCTACCTTAGGTTTATGGGAACTTTAGACGTGTGTCCCTTGAGGTCCTCTGCAGACACACTCTGCTACCAGTAGCCCCGCTACTTGGCCTTTCTTTAACACTAAGTCAGATGTTTTGCTTCCTTGTTTCCCATTCCTGTCTTCAGGAGATATCCCAGCTTTGCGCTTACACCCCCATCTTTATTGTCTGTCCTCACCTCTGCCCCCGCCACCCAGGGAATCTGTTTATGAAGCCATCTGGCTAGTCTCCGAAAGCCGCAGAGCAGGCGGCCCTGACCCTAGCTACCAGCAGCTCATTTGGCGCACAAAAGAAAAGCAGCTTTTTATTACTTTTTTTCTGTCTAAGTTAATGAAACCAGCCATGTCCAATAACTTCTCTGGAAAGGTGGGGCTTGATAATAAATGAAAATTGAAGACAAGTAAAGATTTTTTCAAACTTCTCTATCCAATTTGTAGAACTACAATCTGTCTGCCTGTCTGATTACAGAAATCGTTAGGGAAAGTGGCTGAGCCCAGTGCCAATCCCCAGAGAGTACAGAGTCTCTTAAGGGTATTTTAAGAACCTATAGAGCCCACAGTAGATTCCCCCCCCCATTTACACATAATTCTGCAGAATTTGAGAACCTGGAGTAGTACATAAATTTAGAGGAAATAGCTCATATCTCAAAATATCACATCCTGGCAAAGACTGCAAATTAAAAAGCATGTGTAATACATCAGCACTATGTTTGCATCCCAGAAAGGGGGATTGTAAAGCCAGGGCAAGACCTGAGGATCAGCTTTGTCCAAAAGCAGCAGACCTTCTGGGGTTGCTGCTTTCAGCGCCCTCTTGATGAAACCCAGCCACCCACACAGAGTAGGAACAGATTTGAGAAGGTACCAAGTGTCTTGGGGAACTTCTGTGGCTTGCTGACAGCTGTGTGAAAACCTGTGCCTGAGGTTTTTCATTACATGCCAGGAGCACTACCGTCAGAACTACTTGGGGAATGCACAGTGGTCCCCGGGGCTGCGGAGAGCGTGGGGATTTCCAGGGCTGAGTGGCGAATAAATAAGTGATGCTCCTAACAGTCTCCCGATGTGATCAGTATCCCTGAGGGTTCTTTCTGTCACATAAACAGGTCCCCACAGCAGCATCTAAGCAGATGCCCCTCCTTGGTTCCATCACTAATTTCAATCTCCCTGCAGTAAGTCACACCAGGACGGGAAGAGGAATAGAGAAAGCAGCTCTCAGCTGGAACTTTCACCACTTAGCTGGTTCTGACTCTGAACCTCAACTGCCTCATTTTTAAAATGGGAATAGTAATTCCTTTACATAGGTTTTGAGAGATAAAAGTTGTAAAAGGACTTTAAAATGTAAAAAGCACAAAGTAAATGAAAGATATCACTATGCTCACTCAGCTCTGATACCAACTAGTGTGACCTTCATAATTATGAATATAATCACTAAAGTCTCTTCTGCAAATGCTACGAGCCTGTGAAAAAAATCAAAGAAAGATTTCAAATAGCCAAATACTTCTTAGTGATTCTCAACTCAACTGTGTTCTCTGTACCTAATCCCTTGCAGCTGGTTGTGGCAGTTCTAGTGTAAGTGATCTACCAACCTCTCCCGTTTTCCCACTCTGGTAGTCTCCAGTCTACTGCCGACCTTTTTTCGTCAAAGTGCCATGGCACTGAGGGGGGAAATCAAACTCTTTGGCAGAGGGTCAGGCAACTCCATTCCTCTCTCTTGAGCTCAATTCTACAAATAAGTGAGCATTGAGTAGCTTAACAAACACTACACATATGAGTGGGAGCAGCCAGAATCTGCTTCCTAATTGGCAGAGAGGGACACACCCAACCTCTCTTTGCGGGCATTTCCGTTAGAGTTCACTGTCCCAATTAAATCTGTGACCCAGATAGAGTCACCTCTACTTTACAGGGCTGATATAACCAACTCTGTGGGAAACAGTTTCCAGTTTGAGTGTTAAGTACATTAAAGTGAACTAGACTCAGATTTGTATCAGGTCAACCTCAAAAGCAGTGAAGGGAGTGGTGGTGCTCAAGTAAGGAAAGCAATGGGAGCAAAGGCTTGAAGCTGCCGAGCTGCCAGGTTTTTAACAATCCTGACCCAAACCCTCTCGCACGTAGCCAGACTGATGAGGTATCCCCGACCACACAGCAGCCTCACCCTCCTCCATGTCCTGGCTCTTGCTATGAGTTCTCTTCTGGTGTTGCCTTCTGCCCTCTTATCATTTCTTCAGTTGGTCATGCAACAAATATTTCCTGAACATGTTTTGTGGTTCAACACTGTGCTAAGTATTGTGGATCTTGAAAGATAAACCTGACATGATCAATGCATTCAAGGAGTTTATTCCCTGAGACAAAGAAGATAAGTCATACATATGCCCAAGTAATTCTAGTAGCAAATACCTAGTGGGAGTGGGATGAATGCATGATAGAGTTGCTAGGGGAGTATGAAGAAAGGACAGATCTCTTATGGCTGGAGGAACTAATCGAGACTGCATGGAGGAGGTGGCATCTGGTGGCAGTCTTGATGGAGGGTTCCAAGAGACTAAGATTAGCAAAAGATGATATGGAGACAGGGTTTGGCTTGGCTGGGCCTGCAGCCAAGAGGTTCAGTAGGGGATCTCACGGGACAGTGTAAAGGAAGAGAACCAATGTTTACTGAGCACCTACTAGGCACATTTGTTTTTATATACTATCACTTTCAGTAGATTTTATTATTCCTGTTTTGTATGTGAAAAAGCAGTTTCAAAAAGATGAAGTGACTCATGTTAGGTTCCAACAGCTAGTTAGGGACAGATCCAGGGCTTTTAGCCAAGTGCAACTAACTCTGAAGCCTGCCTACTTTCTGGACACTAAGCTGCCTTCTTGGATCTGAAGCTTAAGCAGGCAGATTATGGCTGTATCTTAGAAAGCTAAAGTGCTTGGATTTTTCCCTCTTCTTGACCTAGTTAAAGCCTTCTAGGCCTGGCTCAAACTTTACCCTTTGCACTAGACCTTCCCTGAATGTTCCAGGCCCTCTG
Source organism: Artibeus jamaicensis (assembly GCF_021234435.1). NCBI lineage: Eukaryota > Metazoa > Chordata > Mammalia > Chiroptera > Phyllostomidae > Artibeus > Artibeus jamaicensis. The sequence continues at coordinate 3,954,195 of NW_026521249.1, read as the reverse complement.
ATATTCCCAGTCACTGTTCACAAGTTCTCACTGCCCTGAAACATTCTTTATTGGCTCCTGTGACTCCATCATGAATAAAGATGCAAGTTCTTAAGGGAGGGGAATTGATCTTGCCCTTCTTCCTTACTCCTGAATTAGTAATTGTGGAGTCAATTCTCTTTCTTTGGAGAGGACGTAGAGATGAGCAGTAGCTGCCCTCTCCCTAGCAGGGTCTGCCTGTACTGATGGCAGAGGAGGTGGGCACTTCCCATTTCCTCAAGGCCCATCCACAGACATTTGCATTCCCTGAACTCTCCCCCTAAAAGGAAGTCACAAGGAAACATGCCCAGCTCTGCTGAGAGCAACCCACTCAGTGGGCCACTGGTCCACAAACAGCCATACTTGGTCATGCACTGGTCTGAAGGTGGGTTATGGAATGTTTACTGGATGGATCTGGAGTGCAGCACCTTCCTCCCTTAGTGGTTAAGGAGAAGCTCTCAGCCTGGGAGGAGACACTGCCACAGGCAGCTGCAGCTTCACAGGTGGAAAGCCCTGCAGTTGGTGCCAGTCCACAACCTGGAAATTCAATGGGAGATCTTTGGATAGATGTGACAGAGGCAAGAGGCAGCCTTACCTGCTGACTGGTGTGGATTTGATGGCTCTGATCATTTCCACACCATTTTACACTCCACTCTCATAATGGTTGGCTTTCCAGGTCACAGATTTCACAGGCATACTTGTTACTTCCAGGATAACTAATAGTGATCAATTCATTGCAAAGTACCATGGAGAGGATGGGAAACACACAGTGAACAATTTTTGTCTAAGTGCCTGGTAACTTTTGAATCTAGCCAGCAGTCATTCATTTTCAAAGTTAAATTTAGTCCTAGAAAAACTTCCCATCAGTGTCCATAAGAATAATCAAAGAGTATCTCCCTCTTAATTCATAATTATATCAACAGTATATTAAGTACACTCCTTTTTTTACTTTCCCTGAACTCTAACATGGCCATTTCCCTTCCCTGGTGCATTCCCCAGTGTAACAGAGTAAAAGGCCAGGAATGGGGGTATTCAAGCACAATCAAGAATCCCAGCCCATCCTTTATCAGTGACGCCACCTTGGGCAAGAAGTGTATACTCTCTAAGCCTTAGTTGTTCATTGGTCAGATGATGTGAAAATACCTACTTTGGGGGAACATTGTTAGCAACAAGTAGGATAATCTGTGTAATGTGCCTGGTGTATAGTAGCAATAATTCCAAGTACCCATTTGGTGCCTACTCCATGATAGCCTCTGTTTTAAGCACCCTGTGTATGTATTAACTCGATCTTCACAACCACCTCCATGAAGAAGCAGCCATTTTAACCCCTATTTTATGGTTGAGAAATGGAGAGACAGAGTAACTTGCCCAAGGTCAATACCTACCAAGTGGCAGAGCTGGGATTGAAACCCAGAAAGACAGGCTGCAGAGTCCATGATCTTAACTGTACACTTGACTGGCCCAGAGACAGTGAACACAAGCTACTACTCTTGGAAAGGCACTGTGGACGCACTGGCAGACTGAGGGATCAGGTGACAGCCTTTAGGATGTCTCCTCGTATTCACACCCATGTGTAATCCCGTCCCCCTTGAATGAGAGCTGGATCTAGCGACTGGAGTCTAAAAATTAGAATATGGCAAGAGAGATGGAATGTCACCGCCAAGACTTGCAAGATTGTGGTTTCCATCTTGAGCGGCCCCTCTCACTCTCACCCGCTCACTCCGAGGGAGGCCAGTGCCAGGCGTGAGCTCCCTATGGAGAGGTCCAGGAGGTGGGGAACTAATATCTCCAGTGAACAGCCTGATGTTTGCCAACAGCCCCACCTGTGAGCTTGGGAGTGGAACTCTGCCAGCTGGGTCTGAAGAGGATGACTGCCAGCATGGCCAGCACCACCAACTCTGGCCCACAGTTTCTAAGATCGATAAGCTAAGCAAATAAATTATTCTTTACACACTTTCAGTTCCTTCACCAACACACTTACCAGAGATAAATATAACAGCCAAAGAAAAAGAGAAAAAGAAGATAGTATTGCCTGTTTGTAACTTACATTTTCTTATTATGAACCATTCGTGTCCCTGGCACTGTGGGGGAGTGGGGAGCTCTCCCTGCTCCACATGGAATAAGACCTGGGTCTCCATCCCACCTCAGTGTCATTCCTCTCCCTAACTCTGCGCTCAACAGCTATGGAACTCTGGGGAATTCTGTAACCAGGGGTGTCCAACCTGCGGCCCTCGGGCTGCATGCAGACCAGGATGGCAATACAAAGTCATAAATTTCCTTAAAACAATATGAGACATTTTTGTGATTATGTGTCACAATGCATTTAATGTGTGTCCCAACACAACTCTTCTTCCTGTGTGGCCCAGAGACGCCACAAGGTTGGACACCCCTGCAACTCTGTGGGCCTCAGTTGGCCCATCTATAACAAGGGGTAATACTTAGCAAGAGGGCTGGACCAGATCATCCTTCCAGGGTCCTTCCACATGATCTCTGTAGCTTTGTTCCGAGTTTTGACAGCTCTACTACTGTGGTTCTCAAACTATTTGGTCTCAGCAACTCTTTACTGTTTAGAAAATGTTGAGGATCCAAATGTTTTTGTTTTTTGTGGGATATACACATAATCCATCTTTATGATTTTAGAAATTAAAACTGAGAAATTTTTTAAAGAATTAATTAGTTTACTTAAAAATAACAAGCCTATTACACGTTAACATAAAAATGTAACTTTATGGAAACCAGCTACATTTTTTTCAAAAGAAATAAGTGAGGAAAGGGGCACTGTTTTGCATTTTTGCAGATCTCTCTAATGGCAGGCCTAACAGGAGGTGGCTAGTTTCTCAAATCAGCTTTTTCATTCTTTCTGTCACACAGTCACATGTCATATGGCTTCTGGAAACTCCCCAGTTATGCTGATGACAGGAAAGGGCAAACAATGTCTTAGAATGAAAATAGTTTTACTTTACAGAACTTCTGAAAGGGTTCCTGGAACCTCCAGGGATCCCTGGACTACACTTCGAAAGCTGCTGTTCTATCAGTTCTTGTTGGAAATGCTAAGATTTTTAGGTCAAAACTTTTGCCTACTCACCATCCCCCAAAATTATAGACACACACACATACACACACACACACACACACACGCACACACGCACGCACGCACGCACCACCCCTCCCCTGCCACACACACAGGCAATTGCCACACTCTCTTTTCCTAAAACCTCTCTCTGGAAAACTGCAAATCAAAATATTAACCTCCTGTCAGCTATTCCTCCAAATGGTGGCTTCCTGCTTATCTGTTGAACCTAATGAAAGCAACAAATGGCTTCTTGAATGTCTGCACTGAGCTTCTCCAACAGGATGAATAGCTGAGGAATTTCAAATGTTACTTGCCTTTGAAGCGGTTGGCTTCAAAAACAAATGCCTGGGGGAAATCAGCAAAGAGCAGGCCTATTTCAAAAGCTAGCAAACCCCTGATCCAACAAAACGACAGGGACCCTCTGAAGCCCCTATAGTCAGCCAACCAGGAAGCAACCCAGTGTGTGGGTGGGGGCAACACTGGGTCAGCTGGGGGCTTTCTGAGAAGACCTTTAATATAGCGCTGAAATCCCTAAATCTGGTCATACTAAGTATGTGGGATACGAGGTTGGAAAAGCTCCCAGACAAGGAGTTTCGGTTCTGGTTCTATCTCAGCATGGTGTCACCAAAAGCAAATGACTTTCAGAAATGACAAAGGGGACAAGAAGAGTGCTAACATTCCTCCCAGCTTTCTCATGCTATTTTTCTCACCAATAAGGCACATAGGTCTTATGGATATGTTTCTGAACCAAAGATGGAATATAACCCCCATCCTATTTATGCCTGAAATACATAAACCTTTCATTTATTCAACAATTATCAAGACCCCTATTTGTTGTGGGCACTGTTCTAGCACTGAGATGGCAGTGAACAAAACATTGAAAAATTCTTGCCATATATTCTAGTGGAAGAGATAGACAAATAAAATATATCATGTCACAGGCAGTAAGCAACACAGAGAAACTTAAATCAGGGAAAGGTAATATAAACTACAGGTTGAGGGTTGTTTACAATTTTCAATAGGCTGGACAGTATAGATAAATCCATGCCTGGAAATTTAAAATATTATATAATTTTGCATGAATTTGCTCATCATAAAGTCAATCAATATTCATTCATTCAGGGAGTCAGTGAGTCAGTCAGTCAGCAAATATTTACTTGGGACACTGAAGATTTTGCAACTTCCGGAGCTTGAGGAGGAGGTCCTCTTGGGTGGAGATCAGCGCTTGCTCAAGAACCAGCTTAGGCACCGCTGACCGGGGGTGATCTGAGACACAGCAGGCAGTCTAAATCTGCATCTTGTGTTCTACCTATGAGATCCTGGGCAGCTGGCTGAAACTTCCTGCTCCCTTTTCCTCTTCAAGGTGGGAATAATGAAAGTGCTTACTCAAAGCTTTAAGATGTTAGCTTTATTCACACTAGACACTAGACATAAAACCACTCTCAAATAGTAGCCATCAGAGCTGAAATCAGAAGAGAAGAGCAAGAGGGAATTGTTTGCGGGCCCCTGACAGACACACCCATGGAACACCCACCCCCGTAATAAATGGGACTTATTTGGATCTCATTTGGCTGTTGAGTCTTGGGAAAATCAGGTTGCACTACTCTTTTTCAGTAGATTCTGCTGGGCTCCCAAATCAGGGAAGAAAATAGCTCCCACTGAGGACTTTAATTAACCGATAGATCTGGCTACAAACAGGGCCATTTCAAACAGGATAGACTGATTTTATTCAAGAAGGAGCTGATTGTCTTTGAGATAAAGTACTAATATGCCTCTGTTTACTGGAGTCTAGTCTTTTGCATTCTTGCTGTCGGAGCACTGGCCAACCCAAGTTGGAATAACAGCATCCCTACTCCTGCACCTAAATTTTGCCACCAAATGACTGTAGACTGTCCTCCCTCATTTGCATAAGAATCCTGCTCCATCTGTTAGAAGGAGCAATATCTGTTTGTGCTAATCTGATTGCTCCTATAACTTGTATTAAAAAACATGGAGGCAACCACAAGGTTTGTTCTGACCTTTGATTTTCCAATATCGCATCTGGGGTAAGCACTTCCTTTTAATCTCTATGGACAATAAGCAAAATCTCACCAAGGGGACTGCGGATGGAGATGGAGATCATAAAGCACGTGTATATGACCCCAGGTTAGGTGATTATAACAATGCTTTTTAGGCTCTTCTAATAAAGAATATGCTGAACAGGCTCTGACGTGCATGTGCAAAAGTCTAATTGCGGTTAACGTGTCACTCCCATCACGGAGAAGCAACAATGTACTGACGGCTTGTCAAATCTGGAATTGATTTTGAAATTGCTTTAATGAGGCAGTGAATAAGTTTACAGGGGCCTGGCCATCTGAGAGGCCTCAGCGGCATCAGCCCAAATCACCTGCAGTGGCTTTGTTGGCCGTTCATAAATAAGGATGGGAGCGCACAGAGGGCTGCTGTTTGGTTGCTGAGGATTTGCAAGCTCTGAGCTTGGATTTCAGTCCCTTCTCCCACCTCTGAAGTCCCTTGCACTTTAGATTTGTTTTGAGGTATGCGTGTGCACACTCACCTTCCAGCTGTGTTGCCCCAATAAATACCTCCACTGAAAGGGCTGAAATGGGCTGTTTTTTCTTAAAAGCACAAGGAAAGGATTACAGGTTCCTTCTTGTTCTTCAGCCAGTAGGTGTGAGAGACACTCTGAGAGTAATTCACCTCCCAGTTCTGAGCTTTGTTCTGCCAGTCAAATTGATTGGCATAGATGGAGGCCTGGGGTCAGAAGAAAACTTTCCTACCTGCATCTGCTGTCCTAACCATAGCAAAGGAGTTAGTCAACTCACTCTGCCTGCAAAATTACTGTGCCCATTTTTTTGTTTCCCATGAAGGAAGAGAAGGGTTAAGAAAAGTTTTCCAAACTGTCAAAGGCTGGACCCCACAGCTTTTCTCAGCATCCAGCCGACAGAAACCTGTCGGCTTGTTTGTTTGGATTCCAAACCAGCCATGTTTGTTTGGATTCCACGCTCTACTAACAACGATCACCAGGTATTTCAACACTGCAAGGCAGGTGGGAAAAGCACCAAAGTAACCTTCCAAATCTGACCAAATCTAAAGCAACGTGTCACCTAATTCCCACTCAAGATGTGGTTTTGGATTCATGACGAGGAAATGGTATTTTCCCAGCCAAGAGATCTGAATAAGCTTTCCTGCTTCCTTGTCTCTCACTTGTAAACAACACCAGCACTTTGACAATGAAGACAAATGCATGCCCAGCTTGCAGTAAAAATGAAGAAACTGCCAGTAACACTTCACAATTGTCGCTTTTATTACCTACCTTCCCCACCCGGAACATTATTTCATTCAGAGCCAAGGTAGAGAGCCAAATTGCCTGCTTTCCAAAGGATGTGAGCATATTTTAGAAAAGCATCTGTGTGTATTATATTCCATAGGGCATCGTCTCATTTCTATCGCCCCTGCATTTACTAGTGCATGACCAGCATCCTTACCAGCTACAGAGGGCTTCAAAAAATTGGATGATACAAGGGTCCATACATCAATGTTATGATGATGCATTTTTCATGAAATCTGTAAATAAGGACAACAGGATAGGGACATTCTGGATGACAGAATCTTTAACAGTTTTTGAAGAATTGCCCGTTTCCTCTTAAAAAGTCAATTTACTTTTTAAAAAAATCTTGCTCATTAAAAACTCTGGTCTGGCTACTTTGGCAGAGACAAAGCCCCAACCCCACCCCTGCCACAGCATCTTGAGAGAAAGGGATAGTTACTATTCTATAATCCAGTGAGTAGAAATGCAAGTTGTTAGCATGAAAGGCATAAATAATTGGCACCTCTGGGGTTTCTGATATATTTCCTCTTCTTATCATGTGAAAAATTGTTTCAAGCCAAAGGAACAGGTAGGTGACTTGGTCTTCAAAGAAAAGGGTGACAAAAATGGAAAAAGAAAATGCTCAGGGTCATGACTGCTAGGATTTAAAGTTCAAAAATGTCATTTTTAAAACCTCAGTGAAATTGGAAAGTAATCTCAGCTTCTGCCAAGACCTATGCGTGTCCAAGGCTTCAGCTGCACATTGGGGTCTCATATTGTAAGAAGTCTTCGATGTGACTTAGGAGCTGAGGAAATAAACATCTTATTTGCTGCTGTCTGTTACTCCCTCGACTCGGGGCCACTCAGATCTGAACAAATGCACCCGGCACAACCCATAGGTCCCCCCACCCCACTGAAGGCGCAAAGCAAACCTAGGTCACCAGGAAGGAGAACACCGGAGACAAAGGGGACAGAAAAGAACCACAGCTCTGAGTGAAACTGAAAATGGCAAGCAGGACTGGAAAGAATGAAGGATATTCACCAAATCTGTCTCCAGGGCTGACGTGTCTTGTATCCTTTGGGGGTTCTACCTCTCCAGAGTTATGTAACAGGAAAAATGGTACCTCCATAAAAGGTTGCAGTTTTGAAGAAATGAAACTGTGTGGGTTGCAAAGGCCTTAACAAAGGGCCAGTTATATGAAAGCAGCAAATAATGAATTGGTACTATTGATATAGGTCCTGATCTTCCCACTGTTGTACAAATGTATGTGTATTTACACCAATACAGAGAAGGAGAGAAATGTGGGTTTTAAAGATGTAACAACTTTCAATCAACTAAAAGTAAAGGAAAATATCCTTCTGTATTAAATACATTATGTTTTTATTATCTCTATTATTAACAAAACAGTGTAGACAGTCTCTTCCAGACCAATGAGCATCCCCTCAGGCCTAAACACAAGAGCGTAAATGAATCCTGAGTGACAGAGCCTGGAATTTCACTGGCTCCCGCCACCTGCTCTTGGAGGTCAACTGTACTATGGTGTGTAATTACCAATGTCCTCTCTGCTTCTTTGCTTCCCCTCACCCATTGTCTAATTGATGGCTTGACACCAGTGCTGGGTCAGCCCTCTAAAAATGTCTTGAGCATAAACTACTCCTCCACCCAACAGATGCTGCTCACTTGGGAGCATACCAGAGCCAGGAGCTTGCGTCTGCTCAGACTTGAAAAAAAAAATGATACAGCAAAGAACAACATTACAGATCTCCTCTGGGCAAAAGGAAAATAACCAGTCTTAGAATTTGGTCTTGGCTGAAAAATCCGCTCCATGTCTTAATGTGTGTATTGGCCCTCTACTAGGGGAATGATACCTTTGGTCTCTTGCCTTTCTTTTAGGTCTCACTTGTTACCTCTGAAATCATGTGCAGACAGTGCAATTGTTGCCTCAGCAATGCTAACATATTCTAGGGAGTCCACATGGCAATAGATTGCTCACATCTGTCAATGGCTGCAAAGAGAATCCCAGAACTGCTACTGGATCTTCTTTGCCAACAAAATACAAATCACCAGCCTAAGTGCTCTGCCCTGACCTCCCCAAGACTGGGACCAATGTTGCACCCGGGAGAATTTGGAGAAATTGGTCTCTCATCTAGCTTACCTCTGGGCTGCTAGAAGGTGAAGTTCCTAGCTTACTCTTAGAAATATGTCCATTTTTTCTTTCCAAGAACCAAACCCCAACTCCAAGAGACACTGATCCTTCGTGAAGTGCCTGGTTTCTATCTCAGACCATTCCTTTTTTTTCAGTCCATTACTGTGACCCAGCTCAGACAGACCAAGAGGTTTCACCTTGAAAAAGAGAGGGCAGGGTGCCAGTTAGAGCTTCTGGTCATTAGATACCTCTGTAAACACTCTCACTCTAACCCCACACTCCACCTATAAGCCTAAAGCTCAAGAAACAAAACTAGCCATCATTGCTGTATGCTAAGACACAGCTCAAAATGAGGGTTTCGGAGGCCGATGGGGTGGGACAGATATTTTTCACAGGCAAAACTATTTGTTTCAGTCACTTGCTGTAGATTATGGATCAGCAATTACAGTTCACAGGCTGAATCTGGCCTGTTGCCTGTTTTTTGTAAGTAAAGTTTTATTGGAACACAGCAGTGCCCATTCATTTCCATATTGTGTAGCTGCACTGGTACTATGAAGGCAGAGGTGAGGAGTTATGACAGAGACTATATAGCTCACAAAGTGTAAAACATTTACTGTCTGGCCATTTACAGAAAATGTCTGCTGATCCCTACTGTGCTGGTTGTCCTCACAACACTCGATTATTGTTAGTGGTAACATTCATCAATTTGTCTGCTCTTCACTATTTTGACTTACAATAGAAAAGCTCACATAACCCTACCAAATTTAACTTATGATGGAAGAGCTCATGTAATCCTGCAGAAAGAAGGAAGGAAGGAAGGAAGGAAGGAAGGAAGGAAGGAAGGAAGGAAGGAAGGAAGGAAGGAAGGAAGGAAGGAAGGAAGGAAGGAAGGAAGGAAGGAAGGAAGAGAAAGAAAGAAAGAAAGAAAGAAAGAAAGAAAGAAAGAAAGAAAGAAAGAAAGAAAGAAAGAAAGAACACTCACATGTACTAGATCCTGTTTAAAAGAGGTTAAGTACACAAAAGATAGAATTAACAATTGCACACAAACTAGTCCAATATTTTTTTAATAGTGTCAAGGCAACAGTTGTACAGTTAGCTGAAGCCCACACTGTACTTATTGAGCAAGTGGCTCAAGATTATGAAGTGAATAAATAGAAACTGCCCCGTAGAATATCAATGATAAAAATTCACTGAAGATTGTTTCACATCAGACTCCACTATTCAAAGTTCATAGGTATGAAAATGAAGGAAATCTCTTTAGGGATTTGCTCAACAATGCCCAAATTTGTTCCGCTTGATTCAAATAGCAACTATTAAGTGATTTTTCACAAAGAAATCTTTTATAAGGAATACATTTTAAAATAAGAACAAGAAATGGGTATTTGTTTTTTCGTGGTATACATAAAATCTAGCGTCCTCTGGGCTCTGCCCTATGCTTACTAGCCATTTAAGAAATCATTGTCAAAACCTTCTTGCTGAGTCTGATACAAAGTGAGATAAGGTACCTACAGAGCTCTGGTAGGTCTTCCAAATGGTACATAAGTAGATCTTATAGCAAACTTGCTGGTCTAAATCTCCTTCAAACCTCAATCCTTCGGACAAAACTTAACCCAGGTCCCTTTGGCTTAACCAAAGAGTTGAAAACTGACATGGATTTGGAGTGGAGCTGGGAAAGCTCGCCCCCAGGCAACTCAGATTTTCCCAAATGTTGGATCACATACCAAAGGGGTTAAGTGTCTCCTATGAGGAGGCTCACTTATTTGTCAGCACTGCGGTCCTGGATAATTGCATAGATGCTGAAGGCTTGCCCCTTTGGACCGTGAGCAAAAGGCCTTCAACCTCCGTGTACTGACACCAGGCCAGAATGGGACCAACACAGTCAGACAGGCAAAGCCACACTTCTCACACACATACACAGAAAAAGCCTATTTCTTGCAGTGAATATGTTTCGCATCCAGAATTCAAGGGCATAACTTTTTTTTTTAGAAATGAAAAAGGTGAGTGCAAAAAAATGGCATCTCCTCTTTATTTGAAGCTCACCTCCCCATAGAACACAGTACCCCTTCTCTGTACACTTTCCACACTACACTGTGTCTTATTCATCTATGAATTCCAAGCATCTGGTAGAGTGTATGGCAAGTCACTGCTCACTAAATGGTCTTTCTTGCATTTATTCATTCAATAAATGTTTATTAAACACTTACTATGCTCTAAATGCCTTGCTAACTATATAGTAAAATAGATGAATAAGACACAATCTGTTTCCTCAATATATTCCAATCTAGAGGAGGAAGAGCAAATAAGCAGGTATAGTTAAACCTTGAACAATATGGGTTTGAACTGTGTGGGTCCACTCATGTGAATTTTTTCAGTAAATACTGTGAATGTATTTTCCTTATGATAGTCTTAATATTTTATTTTCTCTTGCTTTATTATAAGAGTACAGTATACAATACATATAATATACACAATGTGTGTTGATCAACTGTGTATGCTATTGGTAAGACTTCTGGTCAACAGTAGACTATTCATAGTTAAGTTTTAGTGGAGTCACAAGCTATACACAGATTTTTCTACTGTGCAGTAGGCCAGCACCCCAACCCCTGCACTGTTCAAGGGTCAGCTAGGGTAGAGATGTTTCAGCCAAGACTTATAGAGTTGAGCACCTAACCCATCCCTGCGGTAGGTGGGTGTGGTAGCCATTAGGCCAGGGCTGAGAACACTTCCTCACTCTGCAAATGCAGAGAAATGTTGTCACATTGGGACTTGTGACCTCTATAGGGCAGTGAACAGAAGTGTTAACTTTTTAACTATGAAATTCATGGCATTTTTCAGCAATCGCTGTTTACTAAGATGTGAGATTGGTGCTAGAAAGCAGAGAAACTTAACAAAATGCTGTGTTGCCACCGCCTGACAATGTGCAAAGACACAGCCAACATTCCTTGGGTCTTACCTTGCTCGAGGCATGGGGCAGTTCAAAACAACAGTGAAAGACAAATCAATCAATAAGTCAGAATCAAGATCATAAAATGTTATAGTCTATAAAAGGATGCTTAAAATGTTACTAGAGTCTATCTGATTCCAAATAACTTGCGTGACCGGTTTTATTCTTCGTTCATTTGATAGAGTGACTGACAGGTCATCTGGGTTCTGCCAGAAGGGAGAGTTTGGAGGGAAGACTTGGCATAGGGCAGTGATCTGATAAATGTGTTCTGAATGAAGGCAAACACCTCAGGCCCTGTGGAGGGAACGCAGTCCTCAAAATCCAGAAGCTCATATAACACAGCACACTGACCTTCTCATCAGTCATCGATCAACATCCAGCAGTGTTCTAGGAACAGTGAAGAATGCAGAAAAGATATACATATATATATAAACCTGGCCTCTGAACTTAAAGAATACACAAGCAAGGATATGCTCAGGTAGTCTGTGGAAGAGGGAAGTCACAAATATATGACAAGATGCTCTAACTCATCAATTGTCAGGAAAAAATACAAAGCAAATATTTATGAGATATGGTTTTATACCAGACTAAAAAAAATTTAACTGTTTAATAATACTGAGGGTCAGCCCAGATGTAGGATACAGGTCTTTTATTTATAGCTGGTGTGAATAAAGACTATGCAGTTTTACTGTGAGTAATTTGGCACTTCTTAGTCAAATTAAGCATATGAGTAATCCACACGTTATCAATTTCTCTTTTGGAGATATTTTATATATATATATATACATAAATATCTATATAGAGAGATATATAGATATAAATATATGTATATCCCCGAAAGAAATGCTCACACAGCATAAGGGGCTGCAGATTAGGATGCCCCTACCACATCATTTGTGATGATGTCATGAAGTTGGAGATAATTTGGGTCCCCGTCCCTAGGAGATTGGACAGAAAAATAGGTGGGGTGGAAGAGGGAATATTGACTGGATGTCTACCTAACAACATGGATGGATCTTGAAAGCATAGTGATGGCTGAAAAGAGTGAGAACCAGAATAAAATATATAAAATGACACCCTTTAGAAAAGTAAAAATGTGTGCTCATAAAACAAGAATATAATTTTGTAAGAATTCTCCACAAACAAAATTTTATTCTTTAAGCACATTAGAATAGTTGCCTCCAGAGGTAAGACAAGAAAGGGGATAAATAGAGATTTGGGTGCTGCTATAACAATTACATGTGGGAGTGACTTTGGAAGCTGGCTGTGGGCAGAGGCTGGAGGGAATTTGAGGAGCACATTAGAGAAAGCCTTGAACAGACTGTTACTAGAAATGAGGAACATGCTATAGGAAATTATAGGAAGAAAGACCTATGCTCTCCCTACAGTAGTAAAATACACAAGGAAAGAAAAACTGCTTAAAAGCGAGAGAGAGGGAGTTTTTGAAAATTTTCAGCCTCTCCAGACAGCAAACAAGGCTAACATTAATGATTTCCAAGCAAATGTCAAACCCAGAAGAGTGGGCAGCAAGGAAGCAGGACAAAGAGAAAACTGAAGGCATGAAAATAAAACGTTTTGTTAAGACCTCAGAAAGATCAAAGGCGTTGCCTGAGAATCTATACAGTCACATAAAAGTTCCCTTAAAGCGAAAAAGGAAAACTGCTTTCCTCTAGTCACAGCCCTTCTTACACCAGACGTGTGGGTTTTCCACACCAAGCAATTCTCCACTTCTCAGAGGACACTGACTGGATGTCCTACAATTTAACTCAGTTCTGGCACTAACTTCCTGGAGAAAGTGTATACCCCACAGGTTAAGGGCTTAAGGCCACAGGACTGTCCACCCACCCCTACTTCAGACACCAGTTGGAAGTTCCAGGTTGTCACCTGTGCTTCTGAGCATCCAGCTATAAATGAGGACTCCCACAACACCTTCCTCAGGTTCAATAATTTGCCAGAATAGCTCACAAAACTTGGGAAAGCACTTCACTTACTATTATCCATTCATGATTAAATATACAACTCAAGAAGAGCTAAATGGAAGAGATGGATAGAGACAAGGTGTGTGGGAAGGGCATGGCCTTTCCTTGTACCACCTCCCAGCGCCTCCATGGGATCACCAATCCATAAGCAATGTTAGGTTTTTTAGGAAGGCATGGTGGGTTAAGTTATTGGTCATTAGTGGCCCCTGGAGGTTGGAAGATGGGGCTGAAAATTCCAACTTTAATTATATAGTTGGTTCCCTGGCAAAAAGCCTCCCCCATCTTTGGGAGCAAAAGTCACCTATTAACATAAACTCAGGTGTGGTTGAAAGGGGCTTGATATGAATAACAAAAGATGCTCCTTTTACCTTTATTACTCTGTAACTATTTTAGGGACAAAAAATAAATGCAATAAATGCAACAGCAAGATGCTCCTCTTGCTGTTGTCACTTAGGACATTGCAAGAGGTCTGGCCAGAGGCTGGGCATGAAGATCAAATACATGTTTCTTATAATATCACAAGAGGTTAAGGGCGTGCCTCTCTGTCCAACTATAGGGCCTCTAGGAAGTTAAGGGTGTTGGACCGCAGCCATCTCAGCAACAGCAAAAGAAGCTTATTTCAAAGAAATTTGTAGGTGTGGCTTTTGCCTAATGGCCTTTTGCCTAATGGCCTAATCTCTCTGGGTAAACTCCAGAGAGATTCACAGGAGACCCACAAGTTTCTTGAAAGACTGATATTTGTAAAAATATTGCCAACTTGAATTATGTGGACAGAAATGGTGCAGAATAAAGAGATGCTTTTCAACCCCCAGAATCCGACTGGCAGGAAGCGGTCTGAGAGAGTTGCTCAGCTACAATAATGTGTTATCGCCACAAAAAAAGAAAAGGCTACTAAGAGGGTGATTCAATCCACAGCCCAGAGAGTGGCACCAAAAGCCATGCAGAATTAGCCTTAAGCCTTGGGATCTAATCAAGGGACTGCCAACCCTTCCTTGGCTAGCTTTCAGAATCTCTGTGGACCAATGGACCTTTGTGCCTCCAGTTTTCTACCTTGATAAAGAGGAATGTTGGGTAGGTGGGGGCCAGACAACTTATTCCCTTAGTTCCCCAGGTCCAGATCAAGAGGATCTGTATTTAAGGTACTCTACATGAGGTACCTCATCCACACCTGAACTTGATTTAGGTACAATTCTGGGCTTTGAACTGATGTGATGAGATGAAACTTTAGGGACCTTGGTGGAGGAGGTGTGTATTCTACATGTGAGACTGACATGAAGCTTTGGGGGTCAGAGGGTAGACTGTGGCAGGCAAATTCTAAGGTAGCTGAGCTGCCCCCTGGTGTTCAGGTCCTTGTATAATAACCTCCGCTCGAGTGGATTGAACCTAGTGACTAGTTTCAAAAACATAGAATATGGGGAAAGTGTTGAAATATCATTTCTGAGATTAGATTATACAAAGACGGTGACTTCCATCTTTGATTCTCTTTGTTGCTCTCTCATTTACTCAGGGAAGCCAACTGCCTTACTGCGAACAGCCCTATGCAGAAGCCCATGTGGCAAGAAATTGATGTCTCCAGTCAATAGCCAGTGAGAACCTGAGGCTTGCAAACAGCCACCTGAGTAAGTTTGCAGGTAGATCCTTTCCCAGTTGAGCCTTGAAATGACTGTAGCTTCAGCACCTCCATAATGATAGCTTTGTGAGAGATCCAGAGGTAAAAGATGCAGCTAGCCTGCCCTCGATCTCAGAGCCTGAGAAACTGAGATAATAAATGTTTGCTGTTCTAAGTTAATGAGTTTGGAGATAATTTATTATGCAGTAAAAGATGACTATTATAAATTTTATTTCTAGTACAGATTTTATTTCCATAGCAGATTAAAAATGGCTTTTAATGTAGATTTTTTTGAAGATTAAGAAGAGCTGTCACTGTAGCTGATGTAGCTCAGTGGACTGAGAACCAGCCTATGAACCAAAAAGTCACCAGTTCAATTCCCAGTCAGGGCACATGCCTGGGTTGTCTGCCAAGTCCCCAGCAGGGGGCATGTGAGACGCAACCAATTGATGTATCTCTCGCACATTGATGTTTCTCTCCCTCTTTCTCCTTCCCTTCTCCTCTCTCTACAAGTAAATAAATAAAATATTTTTTAAAGAGAGCTGTCACCTTACTTATAATTACCTAATTGAGTGATTATAAACAGCCCTCATTCTAGAGCTTTTTGTCTGATTCTGTACAAGGGCATGTATGAGGTGTGGGGTTTTTTTTTAAGTTACAAGCACTGCTTTCTAAAAGCAGATGTCTCTTGGGGGAGGCAGGCTTGCAAAGCAGGAGAGTATAGGGTAATCTTAACCACCAAGAAGGCAAGTTTAAGGCAGAACAAGAACCCAGGGGAGGGGTTCCTGAGGCACTGGGGGTCACTGACAGGATGTAATTGACTCAGGGACCAGTGACACAAAAACACAACTAATTGGTTTATGATTAATAACAAAAAAGATTCAGGCATTGCATTGGCTTCCAGCACAGCTAGAGTTAGGGGAGTTCAGATGATGCTGTAGAGACCCAGCCTCCCTCTCCTCCCCCCATATTTGTCTCTCAGCTCTGTTTCTTCCATGTTGGCTCTATTCTCAAGAAGACTATTTGTGGAAAGCAGAACCAATAAAATGGCATTGGTCCAGTCAAGACAGCATAAAGTATATCAAAAAAAGCGGAGTCACTTATGTCAACCGAGATGGCTGTCAGTCAGCCATAACACTTTGGTTCAAGAGGGAAACTACCTAAGTCAGAGCAGACACATCTGGCAAGGAGACACACCCAATATATCTGCACACATGATCAGAACAGCCATGTCTGCAGAGTGGGACTTCCTATAGATAGACTCCCGGGAAAATTCCCCGTTTGCCATCAGGGGTGCCATCAGATGCTTATTGAGAGACCTAGAAGGGTGGAGTATACCACTCTCAGGATATAACTGAGGCAGGCTCCAGACCACTGCTGAGACAGCCAACCTCCACATACCAGAGTGCTGCTCCAAGCCATGCTGATCTCCCTTGACATCAGCCACCCTGCTGGACTGAAGACTTCATCTGCCTTGCTGCCCTCCTGGCTCCAGAGATCCTTCCTTGCAAAATGCCAACAACACCCTTGCCCACCGTGCTGTCTCCTGGACCTGCAGCCTGAGACTCTGGGGCTCGGATTTGTAATTCCCCATTGATTGCTGTTTGTGGGTATGATATCCCTCTTAGAGTGTTAAGAGTGTGAGTAGTATTGTAATGTATATTGATGTTCTACTTTGAGTGAACCTGCATTCAGTATAAGCTGAGCAAACAGCATAGTTACTGTGTGTGACTCTTGTCTATTCCTTGGTGCTGGGCTGCTCAGCAGGCAGCTAGCAGAGCAGTTGCTCAGCTGACTTATAGGAAAGACTGTATTACAAACATACTCTTTTGACACTATTTGTCAAGAGTTAAGCTGCCAGGTGTCAAAAGTAGTCAAGAAGACAAGACAAAATGAAAGTAACTTTTAAGCCTTTATTTACTTACTGCCACAGTATATGGAAGAGACTAAAGTCCCAGCTCCCCTGTGTTCCATTTTTTCCCCATGGAACAGCCTCTGAGGAGGGTCACATGTATCAACATAGATGGAGGGAATCATCTCACTGCTGAGGGAGCCACAAATAATTGGCTACTGCCTTTCTATGGATCTGGGATGAGAGGGAGTTGGGGTGCCTAGGAGTAGAAAAGTCCTGAATACTGTATCTTAATGGAGAAAAGCTTTTTTAAGGTTCTCCACTTGCCCCATAAGAAGGTTTCAGCTAAGCCCTCCACCCCCAACAAAAAGACCTTTCTCTATGAGGGGGAGGCCTGGGCTATGAATGCATAAGAGAATGGCTGGCCATGGGGGCCCAATTCCTTGACTGCAACTCCCTTCAGAGCCAACAAGCACCAAGTCACTGTGGGGAAGTCAGCCTTCCCCTGTGAGGTCTGCCAGGTAAAGCGCTATGGACTGAATGTTTGTGTCCCCCCCTCAATTCATGTGTTGAAACTCCTACCCCCCAGCACAACAGGATATGAGGGTACGGCTTTTAGAAGGTAATTAGAGTTAGAGTAGGTCATGAGGGTGGGGTCCCCATGATGGGATTTGTGTCCTCGTGTAAGAGGGAGAGGCACCAGAATTCTCCTTCAGTGAGTGCACACACACAAAAGGGGCCTGTGTCACACACTGGGTGTGGTGGCTGTCTGCAAGCCAGGAAGCAGACCATCACCAAGAGCAGAGTCTGGCCTTGATCTTGGACTTCCCATCCTTCTGAACTGTGAGAAATGAATGTATATTGTTTAAGCAGCCCAGTCAATAGTATTCTGTTATAGCAGCCTGAGCTGACATAAAGTCTGTATAATAGCCCATGGTCAGGCCTCAAAGATCACACATAGGTTTTTGGCCAGGAGCTGACCCCTTGCTCTCCCTTTATGGTAGTAAGATGGCTATCGGCAGCTCCAGGCTAACATTCTATTCTTTTCAGAAATACCAGTGAAAAGAGAGTGTTCTGTATTAGTAGTTCCAGCAGAAGCACTAGGACTAGCTCTAATGAGACTGACTTGGGTTCTATACCCCTCCCTGAACCAATCGATGACCTTGGCCAAGTGCTATACTGGGAGTAACAAACAATAAACACAACTAACACATGACTCGGACACCGACCCACGGTACCCATTGTGTCCTGGATGAGACATGAGACAAATCCACATGGACTACCGAGTCCTATGGGGGAAAAGGGGCGGCACAGCTACTCCCTCAAGGGGAGAGCGTGCTGACCCTTGCCTAGACGGGCTTTTATTGGGTTTAATTTGCACAGGAATATAGGTACAGCTCATTAATCATTGTCAGGCAGTAAGGATCAAACAGTAGATAGCATACAAAGAACTATGAGGGCCTATTCTGAGTCAAGGTCTATCAGCTAAAAGGCTACAAAACTTTGGAAAATGAACTCATTTCCTGCTCAGGCCTTTATCATTTAACCAAGAGCATTCTTAGCAAAACAAGCTTCACAGGATTTTATATATCCTTTCTCAGGCCTGATCACCTGGGAAGCCCGCCCTTTCCAGCACAGGGCTGCATCACCCTCTGTCATTGTTTCAGGCTTAAGTCAGGCAGGGGAAGTAAGGCAGCCAAGAGATTAGGAGACTTCTTGCAAACAGAATGAGTACTCAGGCTATGTCAAAGCCAAGGGGTGAGGGTCCATCACCCCCTTTTGCTGCAGCCCCCCAAGTCCTTCCCTGGGGCCTCCACGTTATCATGCCCGTCTTAGGTTGTTCCCCCCTTGGGGAATCTTACCCGTCATTGGCTAACTGATCAAGCATTGGGCGCCAGTTATGAAAAAAGGAGCAGAAGCAGTGCTCCTGCCAGGGAGATAAGCTTTGTCTCCTTAGTGGCTTATGGTCTGAAGGTCACTCACTCAGCCCTAGCCATGGGGTGGGGGTGGGGGTGGGGAGGGTAGGTTACAGCTCCTGAAACCAGGCAGAGCAACTCCCAACAAACATGTAAAATATATGGCCGGTTAAATAGTGATAAGAGATAAGGGGGGGAATATTAAAGCAAGAAAAGAGGATAGGAAGTACAGTAAGTCCTTACTTAATGTTGATAGGGATTTGGAACTACAGCATAACGATGTTTAACAAAACCTATTTTACCACAGGCTAATTGATATAAAAAGAGTTAAGCTTCTAAAGAATCTCTTCAACATTATAACAAAATGATGTTGAATGAAATGACATTATTCGAGGGCCTATTGGACATGTATGAGGGAGGGGAACTCAGAAAGGTCTGGTTGAAGGCAGTTAGAGAATGAGCATCACAGAGAGCTAGAGAAAGGGAATTCAACACAGAGGAAACAGCCAAGACAAAGGCTTTAAGAGACAAGAGAATGCTTGTTGCAGTCAAGGGACAACCAGAGTACAGGTTGCCAGGTAAAATATGGGATGCCCAGTTAAATTTGAATTTCAGATAAACAGAAAATATGTGTATTTTTTTGCATAAGTACATCCCAAATATTGAATGAGACATGCTTATACTAAAAAATTATTCCATGCTACATTCTGGACATATTTATACTAAAAAAAAAATTATTTGTTGTTTATCTGAAATTCAGATTTAACTGGGTGTTCTATATTTTTATTCACTAAATCTGGCATCTGTAGGCTAGTGGACTGAAACAAAGTAAGAAAATGGGGGGTGTTAGGGATTGAATTATGCTTCCCAAAAGAAGATATTTTGAAGTCCTAACCCCTAGTGCCCAAGAATGTGACCTTATTTGGAAATAGAGTCATCGCAGATGTCATTAGTTAATTAAGAAAAGGTCGCACTGGAGTAGGAGGGGCCCTGATCCAGGGTGACTGCTGTTCTCATGAGAGAGGACCACGTGGAGACCCGGACACCGGGGGAAGGCATGTGACGAGGGAGGCAGAGACCGCAGTGCTTGAGGGGCAAGACGATGAGTTCCAGAGGTAGTGCCAACCACCGGGCCCTGCCGAAGACTTGATTTCAGACTCTAGCCCCAGAAACTGGGAGAGAATACTTTTCTGTTGTTTTAGGCTGCCACAGTTTGTGGTGCCTTGTCATAGCTACTCTGGGAAACTAACACAGGAAAATAGCAGATGAGGGCAGAGAGTTAAGGGGTGTGATGGACAAATCTTACAGGGCCTCGGCTTGCCTGTGAGTCATCTGAGAGTTTGGGGGCAAAGAGTGACTGCTGTAAAGAGATGTACAAGCAATCCAAGAGGATACCCAGGGAAGGAGATGGCACGTGATGCTCCAGGAATTGCATGCAGTTCAGACCCGCGGGAGTGTATATTGACAGCTGCCGGAATGGAGGCTGGAAAGGTGAGCCAAATCTTGAAGAGCCTCTTGGTAATGGAAAATGGGGATATACTTCCCCCTGTAGGCGATGGGAAAACAAAGGAAATCTTTGACCAAGGAGATGGAATCAAACATATCTGCTGTTCATGATTGTTGTGGTTGTTGTTGTGGTGGTGGTTGTTTGTCAGACTAGAGGCAAGTGAGAAGAGCTCAAGAAGAATGACTGATTGACCAAGCCATGGCGGAATTCCAAGTACTATGACTGGGGAGGGAAGGGAATGCCCTTTTCCTTAGATAAGGGGCCTTAATCCAAGCCCCTTAAATCACACTACTGAGACAGTCAGATTCTCACACACTCCTAGTCACTTGAAATTTACCTAGGATTTCTCTGGAACATCAGTGATTTTACCCAAGACCCCTGATACGAGGAGGGAGATGGATTCCCATGTGCAGGGCAGGGTTTGGAGGAGCAAGTTGGTGAAAAGACAGCAACACATTTGCCCCTGCACGTTCTGAATCAAGAACACAGGGGCCCAGCCCACTGACTCTCATACTTCAGTGTTCAAATGAAAGTAAGGGAGCTTCTCAAAATGCAGTTCCTGGGTCCTGTCCTGGGTACCTTTGGTTAAGGTGGCCCTGGAACTGCACTTTGAGAAACTCTGCCTTTGTGAGAGACTTGAGGGTGTTCATGCCGATAGTGAGGAGGATAGAAAATGTGTGTTGGTGTGGAGGGGTGTAAGGCTGTGATTTTGAATATGGTTGTAGGTACTGTCACTAAAAAGGTGGCGTTATAAGCTGAAATTTTGTGACTATGCAACATTTTGTGAGCATGTGCATTCCTGGGAAAATGAATATACAACTGCCGGGAGATTCTTAAAGAAATTCTCAACCAAATTAGGATGAAGAATCACTGCAGGTGAGTTAACAAACATGTTTTGCTTTCAGATGGAAAGCATTTTCATTAAAGAAGTTTAGAACTCAATTGTATTTTCAGTGTTCATAATTCTTTGACCTTAAACAGTAGTTCTCAACCTTGACTGCATATTAGAATTACCTGAGGAACTTCAAAAACAAAACAAAGCAAAAAAAAAAAACAATGTCTAGATCTCATCCCGGAGAGTCTGATTTAATTGGTTTAGGGGTACGACCTGGGAATTGGGATATTAAAACCTTCCCAAGAGATTCTAATTGCAGGAAAAGCTGAGAAAGACTGACCTGGGGTTTCAGGCGAGCCTCCCCTCATGGAAGGAAGGCTGGGGTGCTTATTCCAGTTTATGGACTAAAAAACTGAGGTTCCAGACGTGACATGACTAACCCCTGTTCCCATGACTGGTGAGTAATTCAAGACTCAAGATCAGGTTCTTGGACTCCCAGTTCAGTGCTCTGACCACTATCCCACCATGGGACCAAGGTCAGCAGGGTCTTGATCAGAAATGAAGGGCCAGAGCTCAGGCTCCTACGCCTGGAAGGGCAGGCCCAGAGGGAATCCCTTGTGGGAGGAGGATTCAACCATTAGGAAGCAGAGGGACAGAGGTGTTGCCCACTAGAGTGCAGAGGGGAGAGGGCAGCAACTCAGAGGACAGGAGGATGATAACTGATACCACCTAGCAAGCCAGCAAGAGAAGCAAGCACTTCGCCTGTGTCTGCGAGGATTCCCATCCCTCATACCTCAACCCAGTCGAGTTGGCCTCCCAGCTGGCCTGACGCTGAGCAAAACAGCCACGATAACAAAAGCCCTCAGCGATAAATGACATTAACAGCTTTGTGGCTTACAGTAATCCAATTCATTCTTCATTCTTGACTAGCCAGGATTGCTGATGTGGGAGGTGGGGATGGGTGACAGGTCACTACCCAGAAGGTAATGCCTCCATCTGCTCAGCAAAATCCAAATGCTTTCAGCTCGGAAAAACCTTTCCATTGTCTAAGTGGTGATTAGTAAAAACTTCAAAAGCAAATGTCACTAGAAGAGAGACCTGAATTAAAAACTCACGGTCTTGGTTTTCAAACTTCTTTTTAAACAGAATCTTTTTGACAAAAATATTTGTGTATGTATATTTATATGTGTGTATATATATGAATGTTTATACTGATACATGCCATGTTATACATGTGATGTGCTATGTAAATAATGTGAATATTATGTATTTTCTATATCATATATGTTATATATGATATAGATAATGCATCATGTAATATATTTGTGTGTGTGTGTGTCAATATGAAACATGTGAAAGGAAACTTTCTGTGGACAAAGAAGGCTGAGTCTGGAAATGACTGGTGGTCCCTCGATACACCCCCCGCCCTCCTGCTTGACCTTGCACCAAGCTGGGCTGCCCCTGAGCCACCTCAGTCAAATCCCAGGGCAGTCTGAAAGCTGCAGGAAAGAATTCATTAATTCATTGGACATATATTGAGATTCTCCTGTGTGCTCAGCATTGGGCTAGATGCTAGGACCAACATAAAGCAACAACATCCCCTTCTTCAAGGTCCTCAGCATCTCTCGAGGGTTATGAACGGGAGAAAGATGATTATGCAAAATGTGATAGGAGCCACACAGGGCAAGTCACAGAGCACTGCCGAATGGGAAGGGCACACACTCACCTTGGGTGGGGTGGAGTAAGGCAGCAGTAACAGGGAAGGCTCTTTGAAGGAAGAGTTAAGGTCGGTTCTAGTCATCAGAGCAGTTTTGATGAGATGAATGAGGACAATGAGGATGGGGAGCAGGAGTACTCTGGGAATTAGAAAATAAATGAGGTAGAGCCAGATGGAGAAAAAGGCAGGACCCCTAGAAGTGCCAGAGACCTGGAACGCCGGGACAAACCCTACTCCCACCCAGGCTGTACAGGCAGCACCAGTGCCGGGATCCCAGGCTGTACAGGCAGCAAGTAAAGAAGAGACCACAGGCCCCATCCAGACCTACAGCCTGAAGGGGCAGGTGTGGGGCCACCAGACCGGGGCTCAGAGTGCACAGGACTCCCTTTGAAGTGAAAAGATCAAAATGGCTTTTGAGAAATCAGATCTCTCCGCTGGATTTCAGCCCCGAGAGCTGGCTTTGCCAAAGGCAGGCAGTAAAAAGAGAGCAGACTCTCGGCCAAAGGTCTGAGGGCCAGAGGGGCAGCCACTCTTAGAGGCCTTCCTCCAGCAGACCTCCTCTGGCAGCTAGTTAAGCTAAGCCCTGTGCAGAAGGGGAGGGAAGAACGGACCCTGGGGCTTGGGGGTCCTTGAGGCCACAGACCTTCCCTCTGAAGAAACTCTCACTGTAGGAATGAAGGATCATCCGCCTGAGGGAACAGAGAAGAAAGAGTGGGTGGCATGGGTGTCTCCCCCAAAACTGCCACCCATCCTTCACAGTGTTCCCCTTTACTACAAAAGGAAAACAAAAAGCACAGGGAATTCTAGAGGATTTGCTTTTCTTCATGGTCTCTTGCCTACTCAAAATCTGCTTTTTTTCCTCTGCCCTTCCACCTTCGTCCTCCTTCTCTGGGACTCTCCGCTCTCCCATAACATCAGGGCAAAGAAAAATGCCCTCCTGGGTCTTGTTTTCAAGATTCAATCAGTGCTCTACCTTTTATCTTGTTCTTAATAGCACCTTGCACCATAGAGCCCCGCAAAGCTTTATGGCCTTAATTATTGCCCAAAGATAGATTAGGGCAGCCAGCCTCACCACAGAGACCTTTCCAGGTGGGTGAGCTGTGTGCGGGGCTGCAGAGCGTGCTCCTCAACCCGGCTGCCTTGGAGGAAGGTCTGGGATGCCCTCTATCTCCAGACACCCATCTCTGCTTCTTCCCCCAGGGGATTTTTCTATGAGACTTCAGACTTGATAAGGTGCCCCCAGTTCAGAGGAGAGGAAACCAAAACTAGGGGACTTCCCGGGGCCCCAACCCTAACCTGTGACAAGAGACAAGATCCTAGCAAGAGGATTCCCCTGTCCACTCTGTCACATCTCCTTCTGGGACTTGAGCACAGTGGGTTGTATTTATAATCAGCATGGGGAAGCCAGTTCATGGAGAGAGGCAGAGAAGAGCTCATTTTCTGTTCCATCGCCTCCCTCTGCAGACAACCAAAGAAGGAAATTAAAGCTTCAAGGAGAGTCGTCTGACGAGCTTGCCCTTCACACCAAAGAGTATGTATGAACCACCTCAAAGTGCTAGGTGTGATCTGGAGCTGTCTCCAAGCTGCAAACTATGGTGCTACACCAAAACCTGGGGGAGGAGGTGAGATGCTGTGAGACTGGGGTGGGCGGGGGTGTGCAGGGGGAGCTGGGCCACTCGTCCTCTTTGCTTGGTAATAAAAGCACATTTAAGAGCAGCAGAAGTCAGTAATAACAGATAACTTTCACTGAGCTCTTCCACATTTTTACAGCCTTTCACTTAACCCCATAGCAGCCCACCAGGTGGGCACAGAGAGTTGAGTAATCAGCCAGCAGGTGGAAAGGGGCAGAGCTGGGACTTGAATTGGGCAGTCTGGCATCAAGCCCCTGCTCCTAGTCCCTTTACCAGGACATTTGTCAAAGTTTTTGGCATCCTCTCGTGCCTTCATAGCAGAAGGCAGGACAGCATCAGGTAGAAAGCAACTGACAAGTCCCTGATCTCCTCACTTCAAAGTTGTCTTCCAAGCTGCACTCAAGACATACATTCTTCATGGTGACCCTCCAAAAAGGAGCAGGTTGTGTGCTCCCCAAGCACAGGGACCAGATCTGATTCTTCTCTGCATCTTGAGCACCTACTCCAGTGACCAGATTGAAGCAGATGCTCAAAAAGTCCTTGCTGACTCCTGACTCAGCCATATCCAGGTTGTGTAGCCAGAAACAAGCTACTGAACTTCTCTGGTCTCCTGTTCCCCAATCTATGAAGTGGGAAAAAATCATGCAGCCCTCTCAGTGTAGCTGCATGATTACGAACCACAAAGTCCCTCCAATTCTACCTGGCACATAATAGGTGCTCAGTAAACAATGCCTGTCATAGCTATCTCCAAAGTCATGTTGCCAAGGTCCGGGGTGGGACTAGACAGGCCCTCAGTTCTTCTGCAAAAGCAGGATAGGGCAAGATAAGATAACTCTTGGTATTTCCATAGGTATTTTTCAAGCAGCCTTCTCTATAAGTTCTCTTTAAGAACTTAGGAGGCTCTGAGTCCTTCAGCATCTCAAGGAGTAAAATTCTGTTGTTTATTATACTAGATATTTTCAGTGTTCCCTACTTTTTTCCTCCCAACAGAGGAACCTTCTGCAGGTGGCTATACTCCTCAGCAGGGTCTTATGCTCCAGGAAGTCTGGCCCCAGCCCCAGAGGATTAAACTTGATTTGTTTAAATCTATCACGATGGTTCATAGCCCATGTCAGCAATGAGTTTAGACATGGGCAGAAGACATGGCTATGGCTAAAGAAATATGAGTGGAAGTCAGTAAGAAGCTTCTGAAAAGAATTTTCCTTGTAAACCAGAGGGATGTATGCATCTTTTTGTTCCTCTTAGATACCATCATGACTATGTGACACCTGGAGCTATGGCAGCCATCTTGCATTCATGAGGAAAACTGATGCAAAGACAAAGCCAGCACACTGCAGATGGCCCTTAATCAGCATCTAGAGCTAATAACTTCACTAACTCAGGACTTCTTCTCGTGTAAGATACTATTCAAGACAGTTGAGTCAGTGACTCCTATTGCTAACACCTGAGAGTATTCTGTCAATATTGCCATCTTAAAAAGATAATGTCTGAGAGAAAATAATCCTTAAATTACCTTGGGAGGGAACCAAATATTCTGAGTTTAATGAGAACCCCTTAGGCTAAGAGTCAAACACTTCTACAAGCACAGGGCAAAGCCAATCACATTACACCTGAGTCCAGAAAAAGCTAACAGCAGCCTTGGGAAACAGTCAAGTCTTCTGATTCTGCTACAATCCTGGCTTCTTGCCTAACAGTCCAAGAAACCTGAGGACAGCGGGTTTGCAGACTCTGTCCAGCCCGGAACTACAGCCTGGCTCAGGAGGGCTCCTGGTTCTCTCCCAACCAGGGAGCAGCCACATTCCACACTTTATGAGCAGATCACAAAGGTTCCTACAGGGTTTAGGCAAAGTAACACTCAGAACCAAGATAGTAGCTTTAGGAAACACTCAAGTGGTACCACATAGCCAAGAACTCCACAAGGCACAAAACAGCTTCAATTTCTCCACCTGCCAGGATTCACCAGTGGGGAAAGAAAAAGAGATTGGCACCCAGAAGGGCACATGAGGCACTGGCTCAGTCACCACATTATTGAGTGCTGTGCAGCAGACACTGTTCTGGGCGCGGGCAGGAGATGATGTGTTTGAAAGTCTACTTCTCCTGTCCTCAAGGGGTTTTTACAGGATGTGGGAGGGAGGTCAGGGGAAACATCCGGACACAAGGGAATACATGAAACAGTCCTTACCAGTGCCAGAGGGTAAATGCTAACTGCCGAGAAGGTTCTGCGGGAGCTGTGGGCGCTGCCAGGAAAACGGAGTTACCATGGGCTTCAGGACCTGTCCAAGCATCCGAGGTCGTGTGTCTCTTCAGTACTTGTCTGCTTTTTCCAAAATGGCTGCCCGGCTCTGGGACTCGTCATGGGGTGTCCACCGTCAGATCTCAGTGGCTTCAGCGTGGAGAATAACAACAAAGAAACAACAGGAGTTGTCACCAAATATATTAGGCAAAGCAGGGATGGCAGCCTTTGCCCTGGTGCCAAATTCAGCCTGAAACCTGTTTTTCGCTGCTCATGTGCTAAGAATGATTTTAACATTTTTTAAGGTGTTGTTCAAATCATGAAGAAGGAGGAGGAGGAGGAGCAGCAGCAGCGACAGAAAAATCTGTGGCCCGCAAAGCCTAAAATATCTACCATCTGGTCGTTTACAGGAAAAGTTTGCCAATGCTTGGACTAGACCACAGTGGTCGAAAGTGTAACCCTTGTATGTCAAGTTTCCTTGAGGCCCTCTTGGGAAAATCCGAATGCCTTTGCCTGCTGAGACCCTCTCCTAGACCATCCCGGTGCTCCGGCTTTGAGAGTGGCCAGTTCAAGGGCCGAGGCACCTGGACCCCTCCTAATTCTCTGCCTTAAACCATGCTGGCCTGTCCCAGCCTGCCAGGGCCATGATTCACACAAGACAAGCAGACATTCCAATGCACTCCTGGCACCCACCACTCCGAGGGTCAGGCCTCAGGAAAGCCACGGACAGTTCAGCACAGCACGCAGTTCAACAAATAAACACAGGTTTCCATCCCCAGATGGGCTGAGCAGGTGAGGAGAAAAATAGGACTGGATGTCTCGGGCACCCAAGCCAGCTGCCCAAGCCAAGCAGACCCTCTGACTTGCAGACCGCAGGCCTCCCAGATGAACATGCCCTGAAAGGAAGCCCTGCTGGAGCGACTGCCCCATGTCGGGGCCAAGGATCTATTCTAGGGACTCTTATCACGCAGGAACAGAAGCAACAGAGGGAGCCAATTCCCTTATACATTCTGAATGTGATTCAAACTAAGTTTTTGAAGTCTTCCAGCTGGCTGGTATTTTGAGAGGCGACCGACAGAGGCAGTTATACCAGCTCAGAGAAGACACTTTTATAATCAATGAAACTCATTATATTCAGATATTCAATTCCTGCCAATACAATTTTAACACTCATTTTGAAGCAATTTGTTACATAATTAAGGCTTTTATATATGTAATGTGTATAATTTGCTATCTAATTGAGTCTCATAATTATGACTCCTCTAAGAAGGAGTGGCGATCTTTATTTGGGGGGATGGAGTGGGGGTTAGGCTTGGCTGGCAGAGGGGCTGTCGGTGGTCCTGGACACCTGGCCACAAGCAGCACTGATAATGAGAAGGAGGTGGGGGGGCCCTGTTCGAGGAGCTCCGGCTACTCTGTTCTTTTAGTTTGAGGGGTCCACGATTAACCAAAGGGCACACCGAGAGAGATATTTATTTTTGGAAAAATGTTAGTAGTCGTTGAAGGGCCTCTCTCTCAAATATTTAATAATGAACATGTCTTTAATAGTGGAAAAATATATCCACACTTTTTAAAGAGAAATATATGTGCTTCCTTGGTGTGAGCAGCATCTGATGTGAACAACACCGGTAAGACTGCCTCCTGCTGGGGGCGGCAAGTGGCAGAGGATGAGCAAGGCCCCGGGGACCCTGACTGCCTGGCAAAACCCAGGGTCCATGAAGAAGGCTCTTCTTAAGGAATCCAATTCTTGAAGGCCTATGTAGGAGCTACAAAAATTAGTGGGGTAGGGAGGATTTCCACCGGTCGAGTCATTTATTTTTGTCAAAGGAAAAACGCAGACGTCCATAGGGATAAGGGAGGTGACATAAGTGATGAAAGTGGACAGGTACTAGTCAGTGGGAAGCTCAGAAAACTGTGACAAGCTGGAGAGCTCTGCTCCCTAAAGGGGGAAGCCATTGCTCAACCCCACGCCAACACTGGCGAGAACAAAGGGCCAAAGTTGCCAAATCATCTACTTTCTAGCATAAAAGTTAGAAATTCAAATTCAACATATGACTTCCCAATTTTTTATGTTGACTCATTTTTGTAAGCATTGATGGGCTAATTGAAATGTGTCGATGGGCCGTCGGTCTATAGCTTCCCTTCTCTGCAAATCCTGATGGTGATCTCTGTCAAACGGGGTTGAAAAGAGAGGGCACTGTCACAGGCTGGGTCTATGGCAGCAGATGCTGAGACACACAGAGTGTGAGGGGCTGGAGGTTTGCCTGAAACCCACACCTGTGGAAGGAAGGGGGCAAAGCAGGATTGGCCAGAAGGAGATGACAAACAATGATACAAAACCAGTCAAGCCTCTGCCAATCTGGCAGAAAGTTCTACATCAAATACTGACTACCAGAGCTGTCCAGCATCAGTCTAAAATCGCTGCTGAATCTGTATAACCTGCCTTGGTCAGTCATCAGATACCTGTTGTCCTGGGAAGGGTTTGACCATGGGCAAAGCAGCTCTCAGCAGCTGAGACGGACCCTGAAGGAGCCGAGTGCTAAAGGCTGTTGGCTGACCACCCCACTCACAGCTGGATGGAAGTACCCCTCACACTGCAGGAAGGTCTAGACATCTAGACAGTGCATCCCATGTCTACCTCAAGTACAGAACGAGAACCCCAAACTCAGTATAACGTCATTGGCCAGGACTATAATAGAATCATGGGGTTCAAGGCCCCCTTTTAACAGTGATTGAGATAATCTGGTCTGTAGGAACAAAATCTGAACCGTTGGCCGGAAGTCATGGGGATTAATACCAGGACTGACCCTTGCTTCCCTGGCTTCTTGTCTTGGAAATATAGATGCAAACTTTTCTTTTCTCCAGCACTGTGGTGAAAATTGAATGCTGTGAAAAAGTTCTTGAAAAAATTCAAAGCATTTTGCAAGAGTCTTTGAAAAACAGTCACCCTTAACCCACCCGCAGGCCAGTGACTGTCACACTTCCCTTAACCGTGCGTCATAACCTGCAGTTCGAGTCCTTCTAGTAAAAGTTCCCAAAGCCTAGGATTCCAAGTTCTGAGCTGACCAAATTCCACGTTCCTGTTCTGTGTCCTTTATGGGTACCGATGGCAGGAATAGCCTGGGCCTTTCGTTTGCACTAAGACATCCATGAGACTGGCTGCCATTATCAAAAATAAGTGGTACATGGAGTGTGGTTCTGAAGATGGTCTCCTCTGACTTCCTGGGTCCCAACCTACAGATGTGCATAATCGTGCCACCCCTGGCAACTCAAACTGGATCTCTCCAAAACACCCCAGCAAGAGAATGTAAGATGTCTAGCAAACCTAAACCACGAACAACGCCAAGCAGATGACAGGCCCTGGCTCACACCCCCTTGGGAACTCATGGCAGGTCCCTCACGCCACTTCCCATATAACCCAGCAAGCAACAAAGATTTTCGGAGAACTTGTGCAGGGCTCTGAGCTCTCTGTGGGGACACCAAGCAGCCTAAAGCCCGGCCCCAGCTCACAAAGAGCAGCACATCTCATGGGGCTGGCAGAACAGGAGTGCTTAAAACTGGTGTCAAGGGTCAAAAGAATCAGAGGGACCACCTCTGAAGTCTCTTCCTGCTCAAAACTTCTGGGATCTAATAAGTCATGGTACAATTTTTTAAGCATTATTTTTAAATTAACATTTAATGGTAGTAATATTTGCCTGTTTTCTCCTCTACGTCAGTTATCTATTACACATTACACACAATCCCAAAATTTTGTGGCTTAAAAGGACCTTACATTTTTTTCTTATTTGCCCATAATTCTTTGGGTTAGCAATCTGATCTGGGCTTACTTGGGCGGTTCTTCCTCTGGTCTCACCTGTGGTCACTCACGTGACTGCAGTTGTCTGGAGCTTGACTGGGGCTGGATGGCCTCCAGTGACCCGAGAGAGCCTCCACCCACGTCTGCAGGTTGCGGCCTGCACTCAGCTGGGATGGTGTAACCTCCTGCTTTATGTGGCTTCTTCATGTGGCTGACTCCGCAGCATTCCGAGAATGCTGACAAAAATTAAGTTCCAAAGCTACACAACGCTCACAGGACTCTATGGGGGAAAAACACCAAGTCATAGAGTCACACAGATTCAAGAGATGAAATAATAAATTTCACCTCTTGATGCAAGAAATAACAAAGATATCTGGAACTGAACTTAAATTGTTTCCATCTTATCCTGACATTATTCGCCCACTTATCTCCGTAGACTGTTAGTCAGCAGCGCCAAGTATTCACATCTATTTTATTGGAAGTCCAGCCACAGAGTGATAATAAGATGTTCTAACTATAATCACAGAGTGTGATTAAGTTTAGTGAAGAAATTTTTGGAAAACTGCCTTTTGTTTTTCCACACATGAAGCAAAATATAGACACATATATAGTCCACTTCCTCACTTTATACCACATTTGATCTAATACCTCTTCAATGTCTACCAAAATATTTCAAACAAACAATTGGGCTCTTTTTTTGCAGTTCTGGAACCAAGTCCAACAACCTTCGACTACAATGTTCCAAATCACTTTTGGCAGTTGAAAAAGGTAAATAAAGAATGATGCATTAAAAAAAGTCCACCTGGTTTCATAGTTCCTGAAAAATCCTAGATGCATTTTAGTTCTCAAGGCCAAGTAATTTTCCACAGTTATGCTAGAACATCATATTACAAGTGAGCCTCCGACAGCCGTGTCATGGGGACTCTCTGATTATTGACCATGTGCCTTAGGACCTTATCACTTTACAGCCCCTCAAATATTTACAGGCAGTAATCCAAGTAACAAGTCATGGATTGGGTTGCTCAGCAGTTCAAGATCTAAAACAACTCATAAATCAAAACTGACAGAAAATACTCAGACTAGCTTAGACAGTAAAAATCTTGCCATCACATCTTCCAACTCAGAGGTGGACAAACACTTGATACCCCTTGATAAGGCAGACCTTGCCCTGACACGCAAAGCCATGGATTCAAAGGCACTCATGTTGCTAGCTTTGGATATCATCTGAGCCAACCATGTCAAAAATTAGACCCTTCCAAAAATTAGACACCTCACACAAAGTACCTATACCTTTCCTCAGATCCTTGAGAAGGTATTCAGAAAAATAATAATAATAATAAGGTCAGTCCTAATCCTGTTGAAACTTGCCACTTCCTCCAAATTTACTCAGATCTTCACTTAGGCAGTTTCTCTTTGTAGTGTTTGGAATTGGTCATTCCATTATTTTAGGAGCATTGCTTCTGGGAGTTAGCGAGAAAAACAAAACAAAATAAAACCTTGGTTCTGCCTTCAAGAAAGTAGTGGGGCTTTGACAGTGAATTTGGCATCTTTATGTACATTTTCTTGTTTAATGTTCACAACACTCTAACAATACAGGCATGAAACATCACCTCTTAAAGATTAAGAAACTGAGGCTTCAGTTAACCAGCACCAAAGCCAAAATTCAAATTCAGGGAAGAGCAGAATGAAAGAGGCAGGGTTGGGAGGGCAGTGGAGCTGCAGTGAAATACTGTACGTAAAGCACTTTCTAAGCAATAAAAGACTTGGCAAATACTGCTGACGGCAATGGCAGTGAGTACGGGGCATAGAGGAGACAACTGGTAAACAATATCCTCGGACTGTTGGAAATGAAAAATTGGAACCAGGGAACAGTTGAGAGGTGCTGAGAGTGTAAAAATGCAGACAGTGAGTCTGACGTGGGTGGAAGGAAAAATCCCAGTTAGACAAAGAGCATCCGAGGGGTGGGAAGAAAACCGGGAGCACCCAGTAGCCCCAAAGCCAGGAGTGTCAAGCTTTAAGGAAGAGTTCAATGCAGCCAGGAGGGTTAATAGAAAAAGTTTGTAAAAGTCACTAAATTTCTGAAAGTTGGAGGCCAACCAGAGACCACCAAGAGAGGCTGAGGGGAGGGGACAGGTTGTAAGGGGTTAGAGAGTGGCTGATGAGGAAGTGAGGACAGCAGTGTAGACTCCCCTTTCAGAAAGCTTCTGGGGGAGGCACGGGAAAATAGAAGGCAATGATAGCTTGGCTGATGTTAAGATCAAACAAAAGGAAGGGCTCCTAATATCCAGGAACTACGGGGGAAGAAGGAATGTGGGTATGGAGATCTAATACCATGCCCTGCTTCTTCCTCCACAGAACTTTGGGACTGTTTGCATAAAGAGAGGTGTCCATTATTGCTGCCACATTTAATCAGAAAATATGTTTTCTTTTTCATTTCACTATGTTCCATTAACTCTTCCTCTTCACTGCCTCTTGGATTCATCTTCTCTTTTCTGCGTCTCCACCTGGGAGCAGGCCTCTTGCCTAAAGCTTTGTGCCATGGTGCTGCCTGGTTTTCCAAGCCTCCCACTCCCCTCAGTTTGAATCTGAACCAGATTAACCTGCCATAAAAACTAGTTTGCAAAACAAGAAAAGCTCCTGAAGGTGAAATCACCCTAATATGCTTTGGCTCAAGTCCAAAATTACCGGCCAAAATGGATGAGATTGCATCAGGAGTCTCCATTCTTCAAACCCAGCCCCTCTTCACAGCCCTTTCACCTGATGCAGCAGTCCCAGGACTGTCCTCAGTCCTGCTGCACTTTAGACTCATCAGGGAAGCTGTAAGTCTGGAGGCCGAGGCCCACTCCAGAGACTCTGATTCATTTGGTCTGCAGTGGGGCCCAGGCATAGGTGTATTTTAAATACTCCTTCATTGATTTTTTTTTTTTTTGCCCTGCAGTTATTTACTGCTCTGTGGGACACTCGTAAACCTGGCTTTGAGCCTTCGCTCAGCAATGCCACTCATGCCTGAAATGCCCTCCTTCTTCCTTTCCATGAATCTAAATATGCCACATTTCCCAAAGGCCTAATACAAGGCTGGCTTTTTTTAGGAAGTCTTCCCAGCCCGCCCCAGCCAGTAATGACCTAATTCACCTCCAGGTCTGATAACACTTACAGATGGCGAAGCAACATCCAGTCCTTAATTCAACAAACACGTGCCAGGCCCTCACTTTGTTGCTGGTGGTCCATACAGATGAGACGGGGTCTCTGCCTTTGATGAGTTTGCCATCAAAGCAAGCTATAGTTTTGGGGATTCATGAAAAGCATAAAGACCAGCACGTGGAAGGACAGTGGGCACAGAGACCCAACAGCTAAGACATCCCTGGCGGTTCGGGTGGAAGGACCTGGATCTGGCTGGGTCTGCAGTCTGTGGGAAGACCACGAAGGGCCTTGTATACCAGCAAAACATTGGGTCCCCCCAGTCCTCACACCTTTGTCTGAAGAAACATTCTCTGAGGCTTTCCCTTTGACCTGACCCATCCTGCTCACCTGGCCACCTTTCCAGTTCAAATCCACCTCCCCTGGACTGGGAAAAGAAGGCTTTTCTCCAATGGCAGAGGCAAACTTCTTTCCAAAGGGCGGAAGTTCCTTTACTGCAAGCAAGATTATTGCTTATGATTATGTTTATCTTAAGGCAGATAACTCTGCCCCAGTGATAACTGCAGAGCAACAGGCAGACCCCCTCCTCACCACTGGACCCCCAGGGAGCTCCCAGGGACCATCACACAACTACTAGGGCTTTAGAAAACCAACTTGAAAACCATTGTCACAACAGGCCTTTGCTAGAGGGGGTGGGGGGTGGGAGAGGGGTGGCAGCTATCAACTGTATAGGTTGCTCTATAATTATTTTATGCCTACAGTAGGTTTATAAACCCTTGTAGACAAGAAACCAGCCTCTTACATCTTTGTGCCCTCTAGTTTGTCATTCAGGATGCAGAGTATAATACAGAGTTAATACTCATACAGGAGCTTGAACAGAGGAGGCTATCACAGTCAGGAAGCATGGATAACAGAATTACATATCAAAGGGCTATTAGTCTTTTCAAGATGAACTTAAATATTTAGGTGTTACACAAAGAGTAGACGTGAAGTGGCTCACAGGAACCTGCAAATTTTGTTGCCTTTGGAAAGTTAGGTTGGTGAAATTCATACACAATGGATGAAGCTAGCTAATACACACACACAAAAAGAGGAAAAAATAACACAAAAGACTTTCTGCAGGAGTGTGCCCAGAGTTTGGGAACACCTAGGAAAACTCTCGAGGTGACAGGACTGAAACACAATTGGCTCTAGCGACAGGAGAGCAAAGCACCTGGTTGGAGAGGCAGAAACAGGAAGAGGGCGAGTTCATGGGGAAGGAAAAGCTCTGGGTCAGGGGCTGACAATGTCTACCCGTGACTTCCAGGGGAGAGACAGACATTTAGATGGACAGAGTCTCATCATTAGTGGGTGCACCCTGCATGAGGCCAGGAGAGCTCCACAGGTCTGACCAGGACCTGTGTCTGTCAAGGTTTTTGACTGCAGACACAACACGTGACCCTGAACTATCTCAGGGAAGAAGCGGGTGGGGATGAAGCATGCTTTTTTAGAAGGGAGATGAGAAAAGCACAGGGGCTGGCAGACTGGGCTTGGAACAGATGAGACCTGGCCATTCCTGAAGGTCTTGGTCACAGAAGGTACTGACCAGCCTCACCTGGGTGCTGTCCCCAGAGCAAACTCTAATGATGAGTCCCCTTCAAGAAGCAAAGTCCTGAGAGAAAGAGCATATACCATGGAGCAAGCAGACGGCTCCATTAGGAGGAGACTTTCACTTTTAACATAGGACAGTTTGTACTGGACCAAGCAGTTCCAAAGACTAAACATGATGGAGAAGGGAAAAATCCTGAGAAGGGAACTAAGGTGCCGTTTGAACGTGGGAATGGTCACCGGCAGTCAGCATCTACAAAGTGCTCTGAGAAAGTGTCCTCTGAGGCTGCCCCTCTGCTTTCGACCTGACCCCATGCTCACCTGGCCACCTTTCCAGTTCCAATCCACCTCCTCTAGACTGGGGCCGAGGATTCTTCCCCAGTGGCAGATGCATCCTCTTTCCAAGGGAAGAAAGATCCCTCACTGCAAGCTAGCAAGACCGTCAGTTACTCCTGTTGGTCTCAAGGCAGAGCTCCTGGGTCGAGTGCTGGGACACACAAGGGTGAGTGCCAGCTCTGAGGGACA
Organism: Artibeus jamaicensis; assembly: GCF_021234435.1. Classification (NCBI taxonomy): domain Eukaryota; kingdom Metazoa; phylum Chordata; class Mammalia; order Chiroptera; family Phyllostomidae; genus Artibeus; species Artibeus jamaicensis. The sequence goes on along the minus strand of NW_026521249.1, from coordinate 3,918,381 downwards.
GGGGCCACTCAAAGAAGCTCCACGGAGCAGCACAGCCCTCCACACTGCATCAACGGCCAGCCCCACGGAAGCCAGTTTGGATCCAGGAGTCTGACAAGAGGTTGACTTTTGTGCACACACATATTTTTATCCTTACCCTAGGACATCTTTTCATTGTTTTTTACAGAGATAGGAAGCAGGGGGGAGAGGGTGGGGAGAGAAACATCAATGTGAGTGAGAGAAAGAGAGAAACATCAATGTGAAACATCAGTTGGTCGCTTCCCATACGCACCTTGACTGAGGATCAAAACCACAACCTAGGTGCGTGTCCTGACCAGGAATCGACCCCACAGACTTTCCATTTGAGGAATGATACGCCCACCAACTGAGCCACCCTGGCCAGTGCTCTACCTATTCTTTCTATTTCAACTTTTATCCATATGTAGTTAAAATCTATATACAAATTCTCCCTTACATAATAAAATGTGTCTTTTCCAATTACTCCTGGACCATCTGTTGCTACTTGAGGGACCTGTCCAGTGTCTGCAGGCAATTGCTCCCTATTACATCACTGACCATATTTGGGGAAAATTGGTCCTGCAAACATGATGCTCAGGCGGGAATAAATAGATCTATGGCAACAGAGCAGCCTGCTGAGATCTTCGAAATCGGGAAGGCTGCTCTGATGATACGTATCTTTTGGACCACAGTTAGAGCCGTGAGGCCTTTTAATGAACAACTTTGTTCAATTTCCTTCTTTCTCACATGAAGAAGCCCAGAGAGAGGAAGTGACTTGCTCAACAGTACACACAGCTCAGGGATGGAAAAACTAAGATAAACCCTGATCTCATTTGTTCTTTTCATTACGTCATCACACTGTCTTGAAAAACAAGAAATTTCATCAACTTTCCAGGTCTCCTAAAGTAATGTGGGTGCTCTCCTCACTGTCTCCCCTGACGTCCAGTTGAGGGCAATAATGAAAACAACTCTGACCCTTTGCACTGAAATGCCACGTGGGATGCCTCGCTCACCTCACACAGTGAAACACGAAGACTCGGGAAGCTCAGAGGATTCAGATTTCTGGTTATCAGCTAAAAAGAAATGGATTGGCAAGACCGGTTAAAAAAAAAAAAACACTTACTATTGAAAGTGTTTCTAAATTGTGTGTGAGTGAGTGAATGAGTGAGAATGAGAGCAAGAGGGAAAGTGAGAAATTTTCCACCTTAGGAAATGCCAAGTTCAGCCTCTGAAGTCAGGGGCCCCGGAATCACATTTCTTCTGCATCACCTTGGGCAAGTGCCTCAACCTCTGTGAAAGTAATTTTCAAATTCCAGGAAATAAAGAACCAACCTCACCAAGCTGTTCTAAAATTTTAATCAGATAATCTACAGAAAACATTTGGGACACTGCCCAGCCAATAGCGAGCCTGTGGGTGTTCTTAATGTTATTATTAACATAATAAAATCTTTGACATTTGCTTGTTTTCACAGGGCCCTGAGAACACTTCTCTGATATTTCAAGGCATAGCATCGGTTCTCAAACTTGGCCTGTTTAGAATCATCTGGGGAGTTTTAAAAAGTAGAGATGCCTGGGTCCCACTTGCAAAGATTCTGGTGCAGTTGGAATAAGGGGCACCAGGGGCAAGGCTCCCATTATGTAAAGCTCCTGAGAGATGCTATATGCAACAAAGTTTGGCACATGCTGATCTACAGAACTGAACCTCTAACGGCAGAACAGGTAAGGCAAGGACCCTCGAGCAGCCAAGCTTACAGACACTGCAACAACGCTTCTCTTCCTATTTCACTGAAATCTGCACTGAAAAAGAACCTACAGCTGTCGGACCCTGTTCTCGGCAATCTCAAGTTTCTCATTCTAAAACATTTACGATGAAAGAGATTAAGTTAGAGGTCTGAACTAATTTCAGACCTTACCCTGGCAGATGATTTTTTTAACCAATTCCTTTACCCTTCTCTCCAAAAAAAAAAGCACCTGAAAAATTTAAATTAAAAAGCCCCAGCTCACCAAAAGTACAGAGATGATGGTACTGCAAAATTGAGGTAGTCACTGTTTTGTTTGCAAGATGGAAAAGAGACTTCCATTTGTGCCTATAAAAGTTTTTTCTCCCTGTAAGCCAGGCCTTGAGTCTAGCTACTTTTTTAAAAATCAAATTGACTGAGGTGACATTGGTTAATAGGATTATATAGATTTCAAACGTACATTGTGGTATAAGAGCTGCACATTGATTGCACTGCATGCCCACCACCCAAAGTCAAACTGGCTGCATTTTAACAAGGCACAAGACAATCAGAGGAAGCTTTATTTCTTTCTAAGGCTGGGCAGGGAAGAGAAATCAGGCATGTGACCTCCTTTCCCAGATTATTTCACAAAAGACAGGGAAGAGGAGGGCACCCTGGAGGGTACCTGTGAGTCACCAGTTCAGAGCTTGCATCTCTGCTGGCCTGGCCTATAAAGATCCCAGGGTGCTCAGGCCAGGCGACTGCAGCTGTTCACGTGCCCACATTTGGGGAAGTGAGGCCTGGGAAAGCAGCGATGAAGAGGCATGGTTTACTGCAAATCAACGGAATTTTGCCCTGAGAGCCGGGCTTCCTCCTCTCAGAGGACTAGCCTGGCAAGTCCCTTCACAGCCAGCCTTTCCAAAGAGGAACGCCTGAGGGTTGGCTCCAGGCACTCAGCTTCCTCTTTCTTCCCTCATTCCCCTGCAAGGCCTCCCCACCTCCTGATTCCTAGCAACTCCCAAGTGCACTGCGGTGGGAATCTTGACGGTGGGAGGAACTGGGACCATGGTCTGGAACCAGCAGAAGGCCCACTGCAACAAGACAACAACTTCCCAAGAGTTTCATTTTGGGGAAGACCCAGTGGACGGAGATGTGAGTCAGGGCAGGTGTTCACGCCGGGCCATAGGCAAGTTATAGAACAGAGTCTGGAACCGGACAGAGGTTAACCAGATGTTCTCAAAGGCCCTGTCCCCACGTGAAAGTGCACTTCTATGAATCCACAAGTTGGTTTCAGTTATCCAGGGCATCAGTAAGTCTGAGAAACAGTTTTCTTATTGTTTTAGATTTGCAAATATGAAACATTTTAATCACACTGGGGAGGGAAAATAGTAAGCTAGACCTTCATAAGCCCATTATTAGCATTAAACACATTTTACCAGACTTACTTCAGAACTCTCTCTTCCTCTTTCACTCTCCTTTCAAAGAAATAAAAATGTCCAGATACAGTTCCATTTCTTCATCCTTTTCTCCCCTTCCTCAAAAGTAACCATTCACCTGAAGCTGGTCTGTATCATTACCATGTACATTTTTGTATTTTAACAAATATGAATATATTGATAAATATCCTATTGTATACATATTAATGTCCTTGCATCTATATAGTATATATGTGTATGTAATACACACACATATTCTTTAACAACTTGCTTTTTCACTCAACATTGTTTTGGAGTTTGTACACATTGATAAAAAGTTGGCTTGGTGTGTTTATTTTACCTGCTGCCTAGAGTAGTATTCAGTTGTGTATGTACACACACACACACACATGTGGGGGGGTACATACACACATAGGCATATACACAAACACAGATCTGTGTACCTACAAGATGGTTTCTCTGGGCAGAACTGATATTTCACAGCAAGAGCACATCTTTGATTTCACTGGTGTGGCCAGATTGTCCTCCGAAGCCGCTGGACCAGTTTACACTCCCACCAGAGCTCCCTTACGCCGACATCTCACCATCCCCGTTATCATCAGACTTAATTAATTTTTGCTAATCTGGTAGATGTGAATGGTATTTCATGGTCTCAATTTGCATTTCCCTTATCACAAGAAACCAGTTATAGTTTTTGAGGCCAAGAATAGTCTAAGCCTTCCCCTCCCACACACACACTTGGTGGAGGCAGGGGAAGCGTGGGGGGTGGGGATGAGCCCAGATGGTGAGGTTCCAGAGACCCCAGGACTGGAGCAGGGACTTCTCACTTAAGAGTCAAGCACAGGTGAGTGGCAGGATAGAAGGCTGGATTCCGAAAGGACAGGCCGAGGAGTTGCTAAGAGAAGAGACCAGAGAAGCGACAGAGTCAGGACTCTGAAACCACAGAGGTAGACAAGAGCAGAACACATTGGAGTCGGGAAAGGGTCCAAGTTATTTCCTGAGAACAAGGGCAGTTGTTTGCAGCTGGCAGCTGGAGGCAGAGCAAGACTGAGGTTGGGGCAGCTGAGCAGAAAGGAAGGGGGAGTAACAAGCACCGAGTTTCCAGCAGTTCAGCCTGCCGCCATCACGCCCTTGGCCAGCACCAGTCTCCACTGCAAACCCGGAGAGCCCTAAGTTGTTCTGTGTATGTCCTTCTACATGAAACTCATGTCAGGCGTACAATGTGGGACACACTTGTGTTTGAGGGTTTGGGGTTTTCAGTTGTTTATAGCAAACAACAATGAAAGCACTATGATGGGTGAGTAACTTATTTTTGGCAAATTTTTTTTCCTTCTAGTGGCTTCTTTTCAAAACATGTTTTGGAAACATTTAACAGTTCTTCCCATAGCACTGCTTCTTAGGGAAGTTAAACAAAGCCAGATTGACAGACTGACTTCAAGGCATGTGCACCAAAATATGTCTCCTATATTAAAGACGCTGGAGTTTTCTGGGAATAGCTCATTTCCTGGGGGGTGGGAGGGACCCTGGAGGGTGTGGGAAGCCCATGTATCTCCATGTTCTTTTACCAGGCAAAACTCGGAGGGGCAGTCATCTATCAACAAACGTGACAGATACGATTTTTTTTTTAATGGGGACAGGAAACCACTCTAACCTCAATGGGTCCACGGTTTCAAAGCCAACTTTCCCTTTGGCTCGTTTTGCTTCAAGTAAGGCAAATGCTAAGGACAACAGCCAAGGAAACCTCCAGAGAGACAGAGAGAGTAGTATGTTATGGCTGCGTAGTGGCACCGTGAGGGGCTCAGAAATCAGAACACTAATCTCTCCTTTCCCTTATTTGACACCATGGGAATCTGAAGGGGGAATGAAGTCCTCTGTCCAAAATGGGCAGAATTGAGTAAAACTTGAGAAACATTGAGCATCACGCACCCCTCAGTCAGAGGCACGTGCAGAAAACTCAACACAAATCCTCTCTTGATTTCTTAATCAAACAACTCACAAATCCCCCTGATCTAGGGTCACTCTCCACATTTCTCAGCAGAAAGATAGTCTAATGCAGAGTTATTTAACTCAGCAGTTCACCAAACAGGAATGTCCTGCACAATTTGAATGTGGTCATTGCCAGGTATGTGGGTAAAGACCCACACGGGGCTCAAACAGCAAATTCCACTTCTCCAAACCAGCTTGGTGCTAGTTTCCAGCAGAGATGGGAGCTCTCTGTTCATTCTCTGTAAAAACGGCCTCAAGCAAGCCCCAGGTGGGGTGTGGGGGAAGCTGGTTACCACAGATGAGAATAATAGCCGGCACTTAGCCCTTACTATGTGCCGGGCACCCGTCTACAGGTTTTGGGCGTAGGCCGGCGAGTCCCATCTGCCAAGGCACAGGTCAAAGGGTGAAAGGAGAGAAGTTGAGGGACCAATTCCCTGCTCTCCCTGCTGTTTTGGTAGGAGTTGCATGCCTCTACCTATGCTCACAGCTCCTGTCTAGGGGCCCTTCTCCCAGGGCTGCAGTTCTCCGTGGGTTCGAGGACACTTCCTCTGCTTGCTCTTCCAGGCCTCAGGTGTTAACTCCTCCCCTGGGTGCTGCTCCCTCCCTGGTCTGTTGCTCATCCCTACCCAGAACTCTATAAACTGTTACTGGTTCAACTCTCCTGTATCATCGCTTTAAGTGTTCCATCTGCCTCCCAGTGGGTCCCTGGCAGGCACAATGTAGTGAGCCCAGTTTGTGATGCCGCTGCTCCCAGACCCAGAGGGTCTCCTTCACAATGGCACTCTGGGAACTAGCGCTGCCAGGGAGGGGCCAGCCTCCTCTAGGGACCTAGAGCTCTAGAATAGGACTCTGTCTTCAACAAAAACACAGTTTAACTTCATCTGCTCGCTCAAGCTTTTCATCATGAGGATTAAGTCAAGCAGTTTATGGTGAACTCAGGAATAGGCTGAGCAATGATGATCTTGAGAAAATGCTAGGCATTCAGAGCAAAACACTAGCTTTGGAGTCAGGCTTCTAATCATTCAGACCCCAGCTCTACCACCTGCCTGCTATCTTAATCCATTACATGACAATGCATCTACTTTATATGGTCATCAAAAGGCCACAAATGTTAAATACCTGGTGCAGAATATACCTTTAATGAATTTAAATTCCCTCCCCCTTTACTTTAAGGATTCTTCTGTTGTCTCTTGGATCCTCATCCTAACTTTTATTGCACTTGGGCCTGAGAGGCCTTCTCCTATTCCCTTCCTTCACATGGGTTGAGTTTACTTTACCGCTCCATCTGGAGTCCACAAGTCCCAACGGCTTTATTCCTGGACTGGGGTAGGAGGACAGCTTTCTTGATGAGACCTGAGATTCTGGGTACAGGCAATTTTCCCTCTGATGTAATGCTGCTTGCATGCACATGCATGAACACACACACACACGGATGTACTTTGTACACACACACACTGAAATCTGATCCAGAACAAGCTCATTTCCACTTATGAGTCATGCTTCCATTCAGATAATAGTAATTGGTCCCTGGAGAGCATTACAGGGGATAAAATGGCAGGGATAACAAATGGGGAATGAGAATGAGAGCTTTAGTGGGAATAACAGTCATTAAGGGCCCAGGGAGGTGATGTCTGGCTTGGTTGGAGTTCAGTAGGTATTTCGTCTAAGGCAGTTTTGGGTTAATGCTCAGTCCTTTGTGGCAATTTCAGGAGCATTTCCAATTAGTTTAGTCATGATCACGGGGTGAAAACAGTCCATACTTCCTTTTCTAGCACTTATGTCTGAAATGAGAAGGCCTACAAAATTCCAACTTGGACTTCTCCAACAAGCCATGAGTAGCCTAAATATGTAGGAATAGATTTCAAACAGTGGTTCTCAAACTTGAAATGTGGCTGGGTAAGATTGAGATGTGACATAAGTATAAAAAACATGCCAGATTTTGAAGAGTTATTATGAAAAAAGAATATAAAATATCTCAAAAATTTTCCTACTGATTACATGTCAAATGATATTTTAGATGTATCAGATTACACACAGTATCTCTTATTAAAATAACTTTCACCTATTTCTTTTTTTTTTTTGTGACTAATATAAAACTTTAAGTTGCACATGTGGTTCACACTCTCCCATTGTGATTCCAGTAGACAGAGCTAACTTACACCATTACTTACCTGATTTCTTCCTTTCCATTTAACTCACCCTTTTCTCTTAAATAAACTTAGCCTTCTCCTAGGCAATAATAACAACAAACTCATAAGTTTGAAATGCCAGTTAAATTTTTTCTAATAAGTATTAAGACAAATATATAAAATTGTTTGTCCACACACTACTTAAATTCAGCTCGTGTTTTACCAGTTGCACAAAACTACATTTTGGGAAACACAAATCCAGTCCAAACTTTTGACACTCAGAGAGAGAGAGAAAATGAGTGGTCCACAGTCACTAACGTGCTCCAAGGCAGAGGCAGCCCGGTGCTGGTTAGGAAACACTGTGGATGGATGGGATTGGGGTAACCTGGGGCACCCAAACAAACAAGCTGCCACATCACTGTCAGGCCTAAACTGTAGATTGTATGACCATCGACACAGAGGGAGTGGCATCTGGTCACGTTGTCTGGGTTTCCACTCTGCCCTGACATTTCGCAAGGCATGTGTCTTTCTTAAAGGGCCAGTAGGAAATGCAGCTTGTGCCTTTGAGTAATTGTACAGGTGGGCGGTGCCCTTGAAATAACTTATGACAGCCCAGCTGACTTCCGGGCCACCACTAGCCTCTCCCTTTTTCCCCTCCACCCACCACCCCTTCTCCTGGGTGGCAGTTGCCATTGCTCACAATTCAAGGGTGCCCTGGCTTACAGCCTGGCTCTAACTTCCCTTCCCCTACCTTCCCTGTCTGATCTCAGGGGAGGATCAAGGGACAACAGCCCTTCTGAGGGGCTTCTTGCAAGCTTCTTACCTTGGCAAGAGGTAGGGACCCTCCAATGAAGTGGAGGAGCCAGACCTACAGCTCTTGTCCTGCAACTTTTTAGAATTCATCCTACCGCAACAGATGCTTCATAAATGCTGGTGAAGAGCCAGCAGTGGGTCTGAAAGTCCTGCCATTTCTATCTAGAATCCTTCAACTAGAAAAGTTTCTTCCTGAGTCGGTGAGTGTGGATGAGTGCCGGCAGCCAATATTCAACTCAGGTGCAAGGTAAGGGGACTCTGGCTTTGCCCAGAGGACCCTTCTCAGAACCTTCTGGGTCCTTTAAATGGGCCGTTGCAGGAGATCCAAAAGGACTTCCCCACAGACGTCAGTACACGCTGAGCCTCGTCTTAGGCAGCTTTCCTTTTCCTCAGTCTTGTTGCTCCTCCTCCCACCTCCCAGCCTCCAGATTCGTCAAAGTTCATGCCTACTCTTGGCCTTTATTTTTTCACAGCCTGTTCCAGTGGTTCTTATTATCTAATGTGATTTTAGCTTTCAACTTGTGGCCCAGATCTAGAGCTCCCTGAGCCCCAGGTGAAATATTCCTGGCTCCAGATGTGGCCTGAGGAGAGCCCACCAATCAGACCAGATCCTGCCCTTCACCACAGGGCAGGAGAAAGGCCCACCCAAGCCCAGCAAGTGCCCTTCTGCAGAAAGCGGGGATGGCTGTGTCCACACAAGGCTCGCAGGACTCTCTGGCTCCCATCAGACCCTCTGATCACCAAGATGGGAGACCTGGCCTCCAATCCCAGCTTGGCCTCCATTTACTCATCTTTAAATGTATACCAGAATGTTCTAAGGACAGGCAGAGTTAAAATGCTACTGAAATGAGGGAATAACAGCAAAGAATCCAAGCTGCTTTGTGCTTCTATAAAAATGCTAAGAATAGTCACTCAGCTGGTAATCACTCAGCAATTACTATAAGCCAGGACTGTGATTAGCAGTATAATCTTCACCACAACCTGAGGAAACAGATTCAGAGAGATTAAGTAACTTGCTCACGGTCACAGCTTCCAGGTGGCTGAGCCGGCCAGTGTCCATAACCCACTCTGTATACGGCCTCCCTTCACGTTCCCTGTGACTGGTGGCACAAAGGGAGAGAAGCAACCCAGGGCAAAGGGGGGAACCAGATTCAGTTCAGCTGCCTGACATCCCTCAAGGACAAACACTGGGGGGGAGGGGAGGCGTGGACTAGCACAATGGGCCATTGGCCCAGGTGGCTTCTTCTCATTTGTCCCTCTTATCACTACAGTCCCACACTCAGCAGAGCCCCCTCAAGGTCACCTGCCCCATGCATGTCCCCAGGGGTCTGTGACAGGCTTTCAGGATCTGTGCAGTTGACAGCTTGAATTTGACAAGATCTGTGCTGAAAACAGAGCCCCATAACTGACTCGCGAAAAACACTCGCAGCCCTCTCAGGGGACCGCAGTGATGGATGGGCACCTCCCTGAGGGTCCCGGGGGGCCGGCTGGGGAGGACTGAGGTCTACAGGGCCTCCTTCCAGCTGCCAGGAGGTCAACTGCTATTTTAATGACTACCCCCTGCCAGCCTCTCATTTGCTCAAAAGCTCAGCCCAGACCAATCTCTCCGGCAAACTCCATACTTCCCAGAGGGCTAGGCACACTCTGGTCCCCGCATTCTCTTTTGTCCTGGCAGGATCACAGACTCAGATTTGAGCCAGCCTGCTCCTCAGAGGCTGGCCTGGACAGAGGCCTGCTGGGTGACAGAGCTGAGGGGCCTCTGGTCTCACTCAGCACAGTGCTCTCCCCACCCGACTTCCAGACACAGTATCTTGGAAACAACGAGCCGATGGGCCCATCACTCACCTACAGGGAAGCAGGAATGAATTCACTCATTTTTTCTTTCATTCATAGGTGTTTACTGGGCCCCTACTGGAGAGAAGGCCCTGATGTAAGTAAGCACTCGCCCACAGCAGTGAGGAAAATAGACATAGTCCTGGTCCCCAGGGGCAAAGCATTTGGCAAGGGTTTTATGTACAAGGGCCCCAGGAAGCGGTAAGTGCTGCAGGACTATGGGAGGCCCTCAAGCCCAAGTACCAAGAGTGAGAGATGGGACAGGGCAACATTTCCCTCCAGCAACCCCGTGTTGGTTTCTGTACCTGTCGGGGCATTTGCTACATCACAAATCCCCAAACCCAAGGTTCTCCAGACTGGCTGTGTCTCATGCTGAGAGCACCTTAATACACAGATTCCTAGAAAACTGCTCCTAGTGATTCTGCCTCTGTAGGTCTCAGGTGGGGTCTAGGAATCTGTATTTGTAAAAGCGGCTCTAGGTGATTCTAAGGCAAACCCAAGTTTGAGAAACCCTACCCTTAATTGTGAGTTCCTTATTTATTTGATAACCATAGGACCCAGATCTGTGGGGGAATAAATGGAGGATTGAACGAATGAATAAGTGAATGAATGAACAAATGCGAGTATGTCTGGGAGCTTGCCTGTGGCTGCGGTCAGCAGCAGGGGCCCAGGCCCAGAGTCCTGGGAAACTGGCGTAGCCTGGAACCTGAGTGAGTTAGTCCCACACAGGGGTATGCGCATTGAGGGCAGGAGGGGACAGACGCCATTCCAGGCGCTAGACCTGGGCCATCCTGCCAGTGAGAGACAGAAAACTAAGAGGACACAGAGTGCTGGTGACTCAGGGGGACGTGGAGCCCTCAGGCCACAGTCACAGTTGTGACATCTCAGGCAGCTCGTCGGCACCAGGTAACACAGAGATGCAGGCCGGCAGACGGCGTGGGGTGGCCTTGAACCTTGAAAACCCCGCTATCACCACCTCACATTTATCAGTTACTAATTTTACACGTAGAGGAGGAAGGTCTGCCACTGCCTAGGCAAGCCACTAGCACTGAGAAAGTAGGGACGGACCCCGCCTTAGCCCCAAGGGTGCCCGAGGCTTGTGGGGAAGACAAGGTTGGAAAGAAGCAGAGGTGACAGAGGTGAGGGCAAGAGGCCTCTGAACGTCCTGGCTGAGGACAGAGCCACACACCCATGGAAGAACGAATCCCGGGCATGCCAAAAACCAAAAAGAAAGTGTCCCCGAGAGTTGGGGTAAAATGGGTGTCGTATAGAGCTCAGATGAGAAGCAGTGTGGCAGGACCCAGGGTGTGTCACTTACTAGCTGTGTGATCTCAGACAAGTTACTTGGCCTCTCTGAGCATCAGTTTTGCCTTATACATGCCGTGGAAATAACAACAGATCTACCTCACCGTGAGATTATTGTGTTGACAAAATTAGAACACAGGTGTGAAAACACTAAGCACATAATAGGTACTTAATAAAAGGGAATAAGGATGACCATTAATTGAGCCCTTTTCCCACAAGTCTCATAAATGTAATACAGTTTGCAGGAGCTGCTCTTAGGCCCAGCTTTCAGATAAGAACGCAGACTCAGAGTAATGGACTCACACAATGGGGAAACCAGAACACAAACTTAGGTCCGTCTAATTCTGGGGACTCTGTCTCAATACTAAGTTAGATGCACATATATTTTTGAAAGGGAAGGTGCTTAAAGATCACAGCATCTGTGACTATCCTAATAATTAAAAGTGGCAGTTACTGGAGTTTCACATAGGATTGGAATAATTGGACTGTATTTATCTAGCAGGATGTTAATAATAGCTTTCTTATACTGAGTACTTGCTAGGCACTGTACAAAGCACTCTTAGAAATCCATACAAACATTTGTTTCATAAATCAAGTGGGACTTAAAGGTATCAAGTACCTAACCTGAGGTTATTCAGTGAGTAGGAATGGCTGAGCCAAGATTTGAACCCAAGGCTTTGGGTCCTTGTGCCCTTAGCCACTCTGCGGTGCTACAGGTTCCCAACAGGGACAGCCCAGCAGAACTCCCAGAACACAAGACTTCTCAGACACGGGGTACATATTTTGCCACATATAATATGCAACCACATTTTTGGCCCAAACTTTCAGGAAAAAAATCTTTTGTTGTTTTTTTTTATTCAATTTTTATTTCTTTATATTTAGATACTTGGCAATTTTTTTGTATTAGAAAGGAATTTTAGTGTTCAAAAATAGAATGGGAGCCCTTTTATTTTTGAACATATTATGGTACAAGAAATTTTATGTAACAAATAATTATAAAACATAAGAACAGACCCAAGGTACTTCAGGTACTACCCATGTATAATGCGCATTCTTATTTTTCCCTCAAAAACTTGGGCCCAAAACTGTGCATTATACACCACAAAATGCGGTGACCTTCTCACAGGGGATGGGATCAGACCTGGTGTGGGGGTGGGAGAGGGGGAGATGGAAGTAACAGGAGGGACACAGAGGCAGAGTCCAACCCGTGGTTAGCCACTATCTTCCTTACAGGCACCGAGAAAACTCCCAAAGCCCCCGGTTGACTTCTGCCAGCGTTGCAGGGACAGGTGGAAGCAGGAGTTGGGGAGACTGAGAAAGCTCCTGTTCCACCCCAAGTGTCTGCCTGACCTTCCTAGTGGTATTAATGATTTCGCAATGGCCTCTTCTGCTTTCAATGGCTTCCCTAGCAACTTCAGTCACACTACAGTCTTTTGTGTTTCTGAGTGAAAGGATGTTTTTATTGTTTGGTTTTGTTAATTGGTCCACCAAAAATGAATTGCAAGCATTCCAAACCCAGCCTGGGCTCGGAAGCCCTTCCCTCTCCATCTGAACTCTCCCCACCCCCAGTGACACCTGTCCTCCTGACTCTATGCAGTGGCTTTGAAGAAGAAATGAGGTCATTTAAAGCATTACACAGAAATAAGGGTTGTTTTGGTTTGGGATTTTGCTGGGTTTTTTCTTGCTTTAAGTCATGACATTTAGCAGTATTGCCTCTCATCCCATGAGTTCATGGAAGCACTCAGTTTTGATGGAGAAATATAAAGGTCTGAGCTCATGAGGTTGTTGAGGAGGCACAGCTCACTCATGCAGAATTGCCCAGATGGACAGACTCCCAACATGCCCCTCCATCGTCACCCAGAGAAGAGGCAGGGAAGGGAGCAGCCAGAGGCAGGAGGGGTTTTCCTCACTCTTGTGCCAGTATCGGCTAAAGCACCAGAGGCTAGACATCTTCCCAACTGCACTGGTCCCTGAGCCTGAACTAAGTCAGTGTGAGGGTAGGGTTCACCTCCATCCCTTATGACCCGGGCAGCCCTCCTTCTGGGAACTGAGCCTTCCTGAACTCCAACTCCAGCCTCAGGAGACACAGCAGAACTGGCCATCATGGCCTTCCAAGACCTCACAACTGCCCATTGCCTTGTTCGGACAAGGCTTCACGCAGAGAAAGGGTGGGATGTCAAATCTCGAAGGCTTGTTTCAATGATTTTATACTTTCCCCTAACCCCTAAAAATTGCCATTGTCTTAGGAAAGAATTAAACATCGTCTCTCCACATTACTTTAGAAAATTCCCTGAATCCACTCCTCTATGTTGACTGAAAAAGAAATAAGATAAGTCTGGTATGGCTCAGGCTGGAAGACCACCTCTCCCTAGAGATCCAGAGAGCTATGCAGGTGATATCATACATATTCTACTTCTTGACATAAAGGCCATTCTGTGGAAAGAAAGGTTAACTGAAATGAGAATTTCAGTGACTAAAACATTTCTCCATCTTTGGCAAAAATAAGGAAATCTGCATTCAGTAGACTTTTTCCCGGCCTAGCTAGAGGTGTTTCATCACAGCTAACCCCTTTGAAGTGGAGAGAAAATGGGAGCCCAGTGAACCCCAGAATGAGGGAAGGAGACAGAAAGAGGCATCAGGAGGAGCTCTACTCCGGTCCTGCCTACAGCAGCCTCCTTCGGGGAGCCAGACCCACAGGGCTTGGGAGCTCTAGTTCAGGGAGACAGAACCACTGTGGAATTGGCCAGGGTGGGGTAGTCACCCCCCCACAGACCGCACTACCACCACCACCATGTCTGCTCAAGGGCAAGAAAGTCCCAATGTCTGAAAAACAAAAACTCATAAATAAGGAAGTGCGTGAAGCTGAGAAAACCAGCAGACACCTGACAGCTTTCCTTACGCAAATCTCAATTAGTACACCAAAACAAGTGACTAAAGGCAGCACACTTATGAAGAAGTTGACCTCTGGTTTCTATAGTCGGATGACTCGAGTCAGAGACTTAAAAAAAAACAGGAAGCACCAGATGTAATATCAAATGACCCAGACAGTGAAAAGCAAGGCAGAAAACTAAATTGGAAGACAGGAAGTCACATTCACACCACAAACAATACAGATATTTGTCTGAGACATGCTTGGCCTGGTGCCCTATCGTGGCCAGAAAATGGAAAAGTACAGCCAAGATCACGATAGTTCTCAGAAGAAGCAAGGCCCCTAGAAATGGCCAAAGCGACACCTCTCCTGAGATACCTCATCTCTGCAGTTGAGTAAAACTTCAGAGGTTATATTTCTGGATTGAAAGTGCAACTTGCTGACAGAGAGCCAGATACCATTACTAAGCCCTGGGACACAACTCCCAAAATAAAAGCTCTGTCCCCTCCCAGACCCGTCCTCACTCCAGGTGAGAGTAGTAGCCATCTATCATATCTGGCAACTATCATTCTTCCACTAGGTAACAAAAGCCCATTCATGTTTGCCATTCCTCCCAACCCTGTCCCCATTGAGTGGGTATGAGTGGAGCTGCTGGAGCCTGGAGTGGCCCCTGATGCTGACCACACTGACTGACTCTCTTTAAACCCATGAACATGAGCCCTGGGCTTCTGCTGGAACTATTAAAAAATACAACAGGAACAACCAATCTGATAGGATAAAATCTTATTGCTGCCAGAAGCCCCTCTGTGAATAGAATCTGCAGGAGAATTAAAGCCAACATGGAAAGCCCAACACTGGGGTACATGTTTCTAGGAGTAAAAGGAGAGAGGTCATTGTTTTCTCCTACAAAGAATCTCTCTCTCTGCAAGGAGGGCAGCATGGGTAGGGAAAAGAACACAGGAGTGCAGTTCTGCAGGTGAGGGTTTGAAGCGCATTATAGAAATTCAGCCCATCTCTGGAGAGGATTAGTCATCATGTATGGGAAGGACCTGGTACCTGGGAGGCAGCTCATGTTAAGGCTATGCCCTGAGCTAAACAGTGATGGTCACAAAGCCTGTGATGATGCCCTCCTTCTTCTCTCCCAAGCCCCTCTTCCACAGTTTCTTCCCTAGGACCCACAGACCAATTAACAAACCCACACCCCAGCCCATGTGAACTGCCATCATCATCTGTCTGGTTAGCAAGCACACGTGGACTCAGAAACAGTTATTGCCATGGCAACCAATGCTGTCAGGCATCGCGAAAGAACCTTGGTGTTGAATGCCTTTCCTTCCATCACATCCACATCACACAATTCCACTGCTATTCCATCTGGACCTATGGACAGAAGACAATAAGGCTGGATCAAGCCCCCACATGCACCTGACTCACCATGAATCATATCCCCCAAGGGACCTTCTCAGCTCACCATTGTTATCAATTAAAGAGAGTCACGTATGTCCAGCATATATGAATGTCAGAGTGGCAGCCGAGCTTGGGAAGGTTGTTCTTTGGCCTGGAATATAATTCTCCACTAAGAACTCCACTGATACTGGCATGAAAATAGTGTCCCTTCCAAAAGTACTTGCATTTTCATTAGGGATAATTTAAAACACAGCATCCAAAAGAATAAGTAATATTCTAAAGAGTGTGAGGTATTTGATTTTATCCTGGTCATTCCTAATCCTGGTCATTCCTAATCTTCTTCCAGGACTGGGTCTCAAGTCTGGCTGAGAATAAGTTCTGATCCCTTCAAATTTTTCACGACCGTCTTCTTCACGGCATAAAATGACAAGACCACCATCACTCCTATATTTTTGTTTCCCCCAGAGAAGCTCTGGCCGATAACTGGTAAATGCTGATGGAAGAGATGTTGTAATTAAATGTCATTGTGTTTATATCTGTGTCTTCTGCGATATAAGATAAATAGTCTAATCTTCCTCACCAAGCTTAGGGGGATAACAAACAAAAATTAGAGTTGAGTAACCTGCCAACAAAAATATTTCACAAAAGCTAAGTGATGGTAAGTAGGGCCAAAATGTGAGACCAGAATGGGATTTTCCAACAAAAATCTGCCTGAAGTATTTTCAAGCTTACTCTTAATGAAATAATTTCTAGTTGTTTTTAATGTTTTATTATATTTTACCATATTGATGAAATGAGTATTTATATGAATTTGCATATACCAGTTATTTATTAGGCTCTCACACTATATGCCAGGCATTGTGTTAAATATTTTATATAAATTATTTTCTTTATCCTCAGGGCAGTTCTGTGAGATGGGCCTATCATTATTCCCATTTTGCAAATAGGAAAACTGAGTTTCAAACAGGTAACACAGTTTTGAACCAGGAATCAACCCAGACAACACCACCCAGAGCCCAAACTCTTAACCATTTTTATGCTGCATTCCAATCTGTGGAAAGAATCTGTGGCTCTGGGCAGTTACATCACATCACCTACCGTGCTGAGAGTCACACAATGGCTCCCACACCTCCCAGTTCAAGGAGAAACCTTTCTCTCAGACTCACAGCCTTCCCAGACTGACCCATCCCCAGCTCTCCATTCTGATTTTCCAGTCTCTCCAACTTAGCACCTTCCATTCCTAGACTGCACTTTTTCTTCCCTGTTCCTACCCGTCACTCACTTCCCTGCCACCCCCTTACACTAAACATAGAGGCTGACCTTATTCCCACTCCCACGCCTTTCAGCAAGCTCTTGCTTCCCTGGAAAAACTATTCACTGTTGGAGTCATTCCAAATCCCATCTCAAAACACCACATTTTTCCATAGCCTTTCATTCTGTCTCCCTTCTAGAAACTCTGATAACCCTTTGGTCTTCTCTACAGTGAATTTCAAGCTTAAATACTACCTTGTGATGTTGGGTAGCTTCTAATGCACACAAGTTATTAGTCTAACTAGATCAGCTTCTAGTGGGCAGGAACTATCTCCTGGCTCCTTGGACTCATCTTCACACATAGCCCGAGGTCTGCCCCATTGCTGAGCTCAGCCCCCAGTAAAGGCACAGGCTGGGGTCAAGAATCCCAAGTGCCTTCTAGCTGCTGGGATATCAGTACATGAAGCAGGCAATGCACATGGTGGTTTGTGCTTCATTGCCATGACACAGCTCAAATCAGTCCCTAGAAGGGAGCCGCCCACAGTAGACTCAGTCCTTAACTCTGACAGCCATGTGGTCTGGCTTGTGGCAGAGCTTGAGGAAGAGTCAGCTGCTCCCGCATGTCAGAAATTGACGCAGATGTTGCTGCCATAGGCTTTATTGTGGAAATCTGTTCAACACGCTCCTTGGATCCTTTCTGATCCTGAGTGCTCAAAGGGAAAAAAATACCATTTATAGCTCCATTTTTCTGATCCTTGAAATAATACCTATTCATGACTTTGAAAAGAAAAAATATAAAAAATGTATACAGAATAACATATCACACATTATTATCACCATTGTTATCTATGTGGTATATTTCCTTTTTTTTTTCCTATGATGTATCTGCCTGGCACTGCACTAAAGAGTGGAGATAACAAATATAAAGACCCATCTCTGCCCTCTAGTCTCCTGCAGATGAGACACAGGAAAGCAATGAAGTGCCATCCAGTATATGGCTGAGGCAAGTACAGAGGACAACTCCATAGAATATCCACACACAGGGAGAAGAAAGGACAAAGCCAAGAGAGAATTCCAAAAGGCCCTGGCATTTCGTTACTGAGACCCTGCTGTGTGCCAGGGCATTGGAGAATGGAGGAGACCCAGAGGCAGGAAGTGACATGTTCAAGGTCACTCAGCTAGTTAGCTATTTCCACAATACTTCTTCTGAATATCACATGTTCTAAAGCCACAAGATTTTAAAGAAGGCTTCATGCAAATAAACCCACAAGTCATATGTGTGTATTTCACATACACGATATTACCCTTTATATGTGTTGAAACAAAATAAACTGCTTTTATGGAAAAACCTCAAACTTATATGAATTGGGACCATCCTGGAAAATCTGGGATACCTGGTTTGGTCACCACATGCTTTTTCTCAATTCAACAGGGATTTCCTAAAATAACCTTGCATTCCAGCAGAACATAAACCCAGTTCAGGGTGCCTCAGTCTGGAACCAACGAGTTAGAGTGGCTGGAAACAAATCTGGATGCAAAGCTAAACAACGTCATTAGGAAGACAGAACTTCCTTTCCCCCAAAAGGTCCTGTTAACCTAGAAAGCAAAAGAGCCTGGGCCATTAACAAGCAAAACTATTTCTTTCTATTTTGCATTTTCTTCCTCGAAACTACCTTTAATAGTTTGAGCCATGGGGGCAAGGGAGGAGAAGCAAGAGAGGAGAATGAAGGCAAATTAAAGTCAATTTTAAAATGAAATAGAATAACAAATGTCAGCACAGGCAGAAACCTCCTCTGCCCCAGAATCCCACATGCTTCGAGTCCAGGGCTCACTTCATCCTGACAAAAGGAACGGAGAGAGCTGGGGTCTGTTCCGCCCGATTAACTCGACATTGTTCAGCAAAGGTCGGTCCACACGGCTAGAACAACAACTAGATGATAATCACAAAGCCCTCAGTGAGCAGTTAAAAATGAATTTGTCTGTTATGTTCCGAAAGTCTACTGAACAACATCAAAGAAGCTCAGAGCACAATGGGCTTTGTTGAGTAACTGGTATTAAGAGGGTAAAAAATGAACATTTTCCTGACTGCTAACTCTAAAAGCCCAACTTATATTCTCAGAGTCCAGAAGAATAAATCACTCAAGCAAAGGAATAATAATAATGAAGACATATGGTGTGACTCCCCAAAAGCCATCATGTGCCAGTCATTAATATTTAGCAGATCATTAATCATAATGCTGCTGATCACCACCTTTTGATTACTTACTTGTAGAGACAAACCCAATTGTATGTTCTTTTTTTTCTTTGCGAGAGTAATTCCTCACGGAAGCACTTGGGGTATTGTGTTGGGCAGCACCTGTCGGATGACCTCCTGGCAGCAGGAATTCCCAACAGAGGGGAAGCTCTTTCCATCCTCTGGAGCCGAGGAAGTAGGGCATTTGGCGGCTTTTCACAGCAGCGTCTCAGCACCCACCCAACTCACTGATCTTCCTGCTTTGCTTTATTGCATGTGCTGCTACTTCCCACACATCACTGGCTCCACACTTTCTTCTCCCCAGGCTCCTTTCATCTCATTCACCTTCTCTACGACCTTCTGATTCTGTTTTATTTCCTTCCCAGCCTTCATTAATTCAGCAAATATATATTAAGCACCTACTTTCATGAAACACAGCATCATGTTTTCTCTCTCTGTAACACTCCAATACCTCTTTTCCTTCCTGAGATTATCTCCCCTCTCAAGAATCCCATATTGATTTTCAATATGTCCTGTGTGCATAAGAAGGAGGTGCATAAGTTACCATGAAATATTTCAGACAAAAAAAAGATATGTGAAGAGTGATATAACAAGGCTTTTGTGTATCTACTGCCCACCTGAAAAAATAAAACATCAATACAACTGATATCTTATGTGTTCCCCACTCTGTTAATATCCCCCATCCCAACCACTCAAAAATAACCACTAAACTAAATTTGGGTTTTATTATTCTTGTGCATTTTTAAACATCTTACTATGTATGCATCTATCCAAACACAATATATGGTACTGTTTTACATTTTCTTGAACTATAGGTAAATGGTCTTGTATCACGTATTTTCTTCAGGTTGCTCTTTGCTCTCTATTGTGTAGTTGAAAATCACCCATGTTAATACTTTAGCTCCAGTTTATTCCCTTGTCACCACTGTCTATTATTTCATTGCACAAATGCAGTCCAATTCATTTGTCCAGTCTCCTCTCGATCGAAATTTAACTTGGTTCCAGTGTTTTTGTTACTACAGTGCCACTGTGAAAATTCTTGCATGTGGCTCCTTGCACAGAGGACATTGCCTCTTTATCTTCACCTGCACGTTGAATACCAGAGAAATCGCTATTCTTTAAGTTGCCAGTGAAAGTCTTTCTGACAGAGCCATGTTTGCCTCAGCCTGAACTCCAGCCCTTTTTCATCTCATCCGTGACTTAAAAGGATATGGCCAGGCTACTTTGATCAGTGAGGCCCAAAAGACAGACACCAGTAGGTGCCTCCCCCAGGTTCCCCGGTCCTCGGCTCTGCCTCTCGACCACAAGCTACAGAGCCAGAGAGGTGGCATTCCCACACTGTGAGCTTTGGCGCAAAGTCAGGTCATTGCTACATGTTTTATCCAACACGTCTGACCTGCTATAATTATTGCCTTACACAAAGGAGCTGATATTCTCCTGAGAATACAGATTTTCATTACACTTGAAATTATAAAACAAGAATAAACACATCTCAACTTGGGTGGTCTGTTTCCCTAACTTATTTTTCCTAATCCTTTTCCCCATAGTTGGGCTAGAAGCACCATCATCTACTCCTCATTAGGGTCTGGGATGCCACATCCCAGGCTTGTTGTGCTCCCTTGGTTTACTTTATTTTTCATATCATCTCTTTTGCCTGTGCTTCCAGATGTTATTAAATAAACCTCTAGATATGCCTTTGGAATTTGCTATAAAGACACTTGTGATAAAATATCTGTCAGAACCAACCTGGTAGGAACAAATGGAATATAAGTGGCATGAGAGCCAGGCCCTTTCCTCCAGCAATGATTGCACCAGGACAGGCCAGTCTCCAGCTGAGGACAAAATCTCCTTCATCGAGACCTTAAAATCCTCCCCTTACTTCCTGAAAATCAAATCTCTCTTTTTTTTTCATTTGTCTGAATACTAAGAATTTTCTAAATTACTTCATAAGATGTAAGTGGAGAATCTGAATAAAGCTGTGACAGGAATAAAGATTTGACCAACAAAGATATGAAGAAAGAAGACCCAGCTAATAACTAAGAGGAATAAATTGTTAATAGCTGAAATCATTGGCATTTCACACACAGAAAACAAGGTTCTTTACAGAGAATGACATCAATGAAGACAGCATAAGGCACTACCATTAGCAAATACCATGTGAGGCACCCAACTGAAATACATATTCCCCAAGGTCTCATATATCATAAATATGGTGTTGAGGAAGAAGGCAATACCTTCTAAATTTCCCACTTGAGAATCTAAGAGGATATAGAATTTATAACCTTAAGCATATAGAAAATGTTTGTCCCACAGACCATGTATTCCTTAATTTATACACACACACACACACACCCTTATACTTACAAAGCATGGATGCACATGGAATGTGTGCCTACAACTTGCAACTGTGTTGAATTTTTGCAAGCTAAACAATATTTAAGCATTTTGGAAGCACTTTGTCTTCATTGCTGTACCAATTATGCAATTATTTTCTATTTAGTGTGCATTTACTATAGCCACACATTGTGCCAGTTACTCTTTTTTGAAGATTAAATACATGACCCCAACTAATTTGCTCCTCCCAAGGGCATATTTTTTTTCTGATGAGGATATTGGCACTTTAAAATGTACACAACCTACCAAAGTTTCCTCAGTTAGTGAATGAATAGCAGGACTGTTAACCCAAGGTGCATCAGACTCCAAAATTGAAGGATTTAATCACTACCCTAATCTTGATCCATACAACAGACAACTATGGAGCTGACAACATTTCAGTTCCCACAGCACCTTGAATGTAGTAGGTATGGATAGATGGATGGATGGATGAATGGGTGATGGATGAACAGATGGACAGGCAATGAACAGATAATAAATAGATAGTTGGAGACAAAGGAGTTTATATCAATGGAAAGATGAGTTAATAAAGAGTGGTTTTTCTCCCACTCTTTTTATATATACATACACACACACACACACACACACACACACATATATATATATATATATATATATATATATATATATATATATATATATATATATATAAAGGGAAAGGGTTTTCTGTGTGTGGTCTGCATTTCCCACAGACCATATATATATATAAAGGGATATATATATCCTTCTAGACAAGAAGAGACTCTATTATTATCTATCTATCTATGGATAGACAGTAAACTAAAACCCTTCAATCTATCTGTCTCATAAATTTAATTATTCCCTTCTGAACTTTCCTTAACCTTTGCATTTGAATCCACAGAACAGAAGGAAATACTTGAAAATGGTGATTTCCTGAATAATGCCTTTATACCCCAAGCTTGGCTGTTGAACACATAAAAATAGCAAGGCCAGGGGATAATCCTTACACAGGTCTATCACATAGAACCTTCCAGTACACCTTGCCAGCCCATTGGACAGGAGGGGGTCTGATCACAGCAATTTCCAGGACAGAAAAAATGGGATTGGATCTATACACCCACATCTGTTGCTCACCAGCACACATGTCCCCACAGATCCACAAAATCTTTTTTGTCTAGTTAGACCAGCATTTTCTCCAGCATTGCCAAACTTGACTATCAAACTAGAAAATTCAAATAAAAACACAACAAAGCTGTGAATGAGCTGCATGAAGCACAAGCACCAGTCCTTTGCCAGGACTGACATCCAAACTGAGATGATCCGTGTACCACGAGTCACAGGCTCAATACAAGGCAGGCGCTCTCATGTAAACCTTAGTTGGTGAGCTCCATAAAGGTACTAAACACATCACTTAATGAATCTTCACAGTGGAGATGCCACTGTGATGATCTCATTTTGCAGATGAGGCAAGTAAGGTTTCTAGCAGTCAGGTCACTTATGAGACACAACCTAGATTCAAACCCTAGATTTCAAAGCTGGAGCTTTCTCAGACACACTGAACTCACAGCCCCTTTCTGCTCATAGTCCCTCCATCTGTCACCCAACCGCACAGTACAACTCTCCTAGTGCACAGTAATGTGAGACTTAATTAAATAACAGGGTAAAGACCCACATAAAATGTTTATGGCCATATTAAGTTTTCCTCAGTGCCAGTGACTGGGTGCTTCCTACAGCTGATGACCATGTGGCTTTGAGATTTAACCAAGGCTATTCAAAGTGCACAAGCATTGCTCACAGGAGAGAGGGTGCTGTGTTAGTGACCAGGAAATGGACTGTGGGATGCACATTGTGTGTTACATGAGAAGGCCCTAGACTTCGGTCCAGCAGGTCTCCCTGAGCTGGGAATAAGTCTCTAGTACAAAGTGTTGAGCCAGTTGATACATGTTCCTAGGAATCCAGCCCACAGCTTTAACCCATTTCCAAAAGGAGGACTGCGAGCCCCCAAATATGGGGAGCACTGCCTAAGACACATTTTAATGTCCTGAGTATAAGGCTTGGAGTCAGCACCTGTTTGGCATTCAATGCCAAACACAGGCTTTTTTCTAAGCCTTCCATGACTGGCCTTCCAGGAAATGCAGGTTAGCATCCTAAACAGGCTTCTCTCCATGTTCTCCCCCACATTCCAGTAAAAAGTGACAGAAACACTACCATAAGCCACAGTGGTTGCAAAACTGAACTTCTGGGCTCTGCTGCTTATAAGGAGCACACTTCACAGCTGATTTCAAATTTCCATAGACCTTACTTTAAAGGGAGGCAACCAACTGGTCCTTAGCTATTAGCCAAAGAACACAGATTCTCAAAGAAAAGAAGTTGGGAGGGAAGTCACAGCAAGATTTAATTTCAGAATCTACACTCTGACAGTGCTGAGCAGATCCAAAGCCCTCAGCGCTTGTGTCTGGCAGGAACGATTTCACCAGAAAAGGGAAGAATAGCCCTCTGAGATCACCCAAATGATATCAAGACATTGTGGGCTTCCTAGGTACATACTGAGCGTCAAAACAGACCTCAAAGAATGTGCAAATATGCGTAAGGGCAAGGAACCCACAAGAAACAATGTGATAACAACCCCCCACTGAAGCCTAGAAGCCAAGAAAAAACAGATATCCAGTGTCCTTGGGATGTCACACCACGGGACTCCTGCCAGGGATTGCTGAGGGGGCACACAGCCTGCCCCCCTGCCATCTTTCTGAACTCCATCTCCCTTGAATTCTAGTCAAAGGCCATGCCACCTGACAGCTAACCATAAGGAAAAGAAACTTCTTTGAATTTCAGTGTGGAAAGTCGAGACTTCCAGAACCAGTTTGAATAGCAGAGGGATTGATAGAATGTAAAAGGAGGAAAGCATCAGTTGGAACAATGGCCTCATTTGTAAACCTAACAAGAAATTCAAGGAGCAGAAGACATGTCTCCAGCTGAACATTTTTAATAAGAAAACCCTTGTTGTGTGAACCAAAGCCAAAACTAATTAGGGGTACCATCACTCTGATATCAGGTATTATCCACTTGTCAATTTAATTCCTTTCTTTTTTTTAATGAAAAAAAGAAATAGAAGATTCCATCCTGCAAGGTGGCCACTGACTCTCCCCAAAGCAAGTTCTGGGTATATTTACCAAAGAAGTGAATTCTCAAGTGGGTTTCACACTCACATACTGAATTTCACACCTGAAGTTGTGCAGAGTGATGACTTGTGCAGAAAAGTGAAATGATCAAGTACAGAAAATAGGTAACCACAAGAGGAGACTTAGTCACCCAGGGAGGGCTGTTTTTAAATGCAGGAAACCTGGAATCTCTTCTGAATATTTGCTAAACCATCAGAAGGCACTGAATCCCCACACAGTTGAAAAGTAGACATAGCTGGTAAAGTGCCTTCTGGGCAGCTCTCCTATGCTATCTGTTCAGAGATTTGCTAATCACAAGCTACTATTTACTGAGCACTCTCTGTATATCAGACCCTGGGAGAGTTGGGCTCAGAGGGCAAGGCACTTTCCAGAGGCCTTAAGGTGTGGGTGGGTGCAGTGGGGTCTGCCACAGGCATTCTCACCCTCACATTCTGAATCGTCATGCATTTTTTCACCTCCTAACCTGGCAGGGTTTAGCATGGACATATTTAAAGCAATCTGAGGATTCACAGAACATAATTGCTGTTGTAGGTTTCAGTCTTTTGGACACTTATCCTACCTCCCAACTAACTCACACTGGAATTTTCAAATACAAAATTTGTCTCTCAAATTACCACTACTGGTACTGACAGTAGTAGTAATAATAACATTGGCATCTGTGTGGAGTACTATGCAATTATGTATCACTTCATTTCTATATTAAATCATGTTCTCACCAGATTCCCAAAAGATCCCAGGAAGTGTCAGGTAGACTGGGGGTAACAGAGGTTGATTTGGGGATAGAAGGATGAAACTTTGACCTTTTATCTTATTTTATTCTATGATGTATTATTTCTTAACATAAGCACATATTACTTTTTTATTTCTTTAAAACAATCAATGAAAATATAAAAATTAAAAACTCATGAGTATTATTACCACCATGTTCTATGGCTTATCCACGGTCACACATCCACTTGGCTGAGAACTAGAACACTAATTCTTAAATATCTGTGCAGTTTACCCCACCATGGATATCTATAATAGCTTCTTGAATTTCAGCTTCTTATAGAATCCTTCAGAGAAGTGAAGGTGATTTTACTGGCCCGGAGAGGTAGAGTGACTCCCCTCCAATGTCAGCCCGAGTGGGTACAAGAGCCAGGGCTACCACCCGGTTCGGTCCATGCCTCATATACACTCAGCAGACACTTAGTCTTAACCTCCTAGGCCCTGGGAACTCCTCTCAGTCTTGGAAAGACAAAGGTATTAAGAAATAATCTCTAGTCTCCTAAATTCTCCCAGAGTAGTAGAAGCAGAGAAGTGAAGAGAATTCGCAGTACTGTGGGAGCGTACTGAATGGTGGTAGGTGCCAGAAGCAATGACCACATTTAGTCAGTGTTTATTGGATCCCACATTACACCAGGCCCTGGGATTCAGGAAGCGTAGCAAGTGGTCCTTATCTTGGAGGAACTCTCTAGAAGGGAAACTGATTATGTCAACACAATGTGATCATCAGATAAGGGTTTTAGTGGACTCCACTGAGCTCAGAGGAGCTCTGTGTGTGTGTGCGCGCACACACATGAGTAGAGAGAGAGGGGGGAGGAATGCTAATTGCTGAACAACTGGCATTCCTAATTCCTAGAAAAGGCCCACAGTCCAACATGCCCACATGCACTAACTTTTCATCTGCCATGGTGCCCCCTTCAGGGAAACAGTCTCGCCCCCACAATCTGAAACAATTATGGTAGAATAACTAATCCTCCATCTTTTCCCTCCAGTTGTGATAGAGTACTAATAAAGTTCAGGGGTTTACTTCACTTCAAAGAGGTTTTCCTCATTGTGGTGTTGTTCTTCTGAGGCAATCCTTCAGTTCTCTGTTTGTCTTTTCCTTATCATTGTTTTCTCTGCCAGGCCTATTCGAGCCTTCAGAGAGAAATTCATTCAGGAATAGCCCTCCTCCCAGAGAAGTCCATCAAAAGCTCTCCTTTGGGTAAAAGGCTCAGCAGGCCCAGCGCAGCTGTAGGAACCACGCCAGCTGCTCTCCTGGGTCAATAGGTCAAGCCCAACAAAAAGCCATGCTCACATTTCTGACCCTGGTGGTTCAATAAACTTTAAAGACCATTTTGAGTATTGAGGTGACACACACAGAAGAGAACTAGAAAATGTGATATTTCTACTACCGCACGATAGCAAAGTAAAATTCAAAGTGGCTGACTAATGGCTATCTTTAAGACAAGGGAGTGAACTGAAAAACATACCAGAAAAGGGAAAATGCTTTGGAGATGCGAAGAGTTAGAATTGTGGATTCTAAATAGATCCGCCCACATAGGGAGATAATTCAAGTTTAGAGGTTATACATAAATCAAAAGGGGATCTGGATCCTAACTCATCTTGAAGATAGGTAGAAAGAAAGAAGCACGGAGACATTTGCAGGGCCCCCTGAGTGTTCTTCCAACAGCAGTAACATAATAACTAAAAGGGAACATTTTAAGCAGCTTGTTTCCTTAAAGTAAGCACCATGCCTTGCTAATGGTGGATTCTACTAAGCATTGTCTGAATAAATATTCTAGTAAGATTATTTTCACTAAAAATAAGCTTCCATTCCAAATGTGAGTGGGTTATTTTTATAAAATAAGCAAAATAGTAAAAACAGCGAACTCAGGGGACAGCCCCAAGTGTCTCTGAGGAAGGCACCAACCAACAATTCTTCCTTTATTGTTTTTTTATTTTCAAGGACAGGAAATTCAAATCACTGAGCCTGTGACAAAGGCAGCCAATCAATAGCTCGGGGAGGAAAAAGCCCATCTGGAGATACTTACATGACAAACCCAGCAAAAGAAAGGTAATAAGAGTTTGCTGTACTGGCCAAAAATATTTAACTTTGGAAGTAGGGTGAGCAAAATAGTCTGGTAGGTCACTACAGCAGAATTTTAAAAGGGCTAGGAGAGGGAACCGTCTGGTGGAACTCAACTACCTTTGATTAATTATCTCCTACAAGGACAATTTGAAAGAACATAGTGGGGTTATCAGCCATCAATCATTATATAATTAATTAATCTCTCTTTCCCCCTCCCTTCTGGCCTCACCCCACCCCCAAATATCACAGCTGTCTTTTTTAATTTCCTCAGTAAATTCTCTCAGTATCAACCTCAGCTTCTTTCTTTATGCTTCCAGAGATACAGCCAAAGCTAAGGCCTGTGTTCAGTTCTATGGAGAATAAGCAATCAGTGGGTGGTTCCTAGATAATGGAACGACTGGAGATAGAATAATCCTTCCTTCCCAGAGGCTGGGAGATCGCTACAAAGTGCTGAACTGAAGACAGACCAAGATAGCCCAAGAGCGATTTGGACAGCGGGGTGATAATTGCTCTCAGAAAGAGGACAACAGTGAGAACAATGGGGCGCATTAAGAACATTTATAACCAAAAACAGTTAATCCTTTTTTCTGGGAAGTGTGGTGAGAGACAGGAGGCATTTCACCAGTCCTCTGACTCAGGGAACAGTCATCTGTCCGTGTGCCTGTGTGCGTTTATCTAGATGGAGCGCGTAGCTGTCGTCAGAAACTCAGAAGGTTCCCAGAACCTTTCCTTCCTCCTCCCTGGACAAAAAAGTAAAAACTTTTAGGAGGCTAGCTACCCCAGGAAATGAGGTCAAATGTGAAGCAATACACAATGAAAGAATTCCAAGGCAGAGCCACCAGGAGGTCTATCCTCTGCCTTGGAGAACAAGTGTGTGGAGATTCTTGGCTCAGCTGCTGCATTTGTCCCCTTCAATAGTCCCCATTCCAATACCTTATAGTCAGGAATCCTTTTGGTAAGTCCTTTGTGAGTACAGTTTAAAAAGTGCACCCAGATTTTTAAAGGCTCCATTCAAGGATTTCCCTCTCCTGAAGCCATCTCTTCTGCCCTAACATAAACACTCAAGCCCCTGAAGAGGAAAACTTGAGACTCCTCAAGTCTGCAACTGATTACCAGTTACAAAAGGCTCAGGTTAAGAAATGTTTGGCCAGTGGGTAAGTGACTACATAGGGAGAAACACCTTGAACATTTTGTTACTTGAAGGACCACAACCCAAATATTCAAATTTCTTTTTTTCCCCCCAAGGTACACTTAATTTTTTCTTAAAATAAAATTGTGAAGACAAAAAGATGATGAGCAGTCTTCTACTTCCAATCATTGCTCACGTTACACGTTGTCTTTCCCAGCTGTCTCTGTATTCATCTCGCGGCCTCTGTCGTTACGTAGTCTCCATTTCTAAAATCATAATTAGTTGCCATAGAAAGAATTACATTAAAATTATAATTTGAACAGTGTGATCTAAAGACAAATTGGGCAAACAAACAAAAAACTCATGGACACAGACAACAACATGGTGGCCACCCGAGGGAAATGGGGCGGGGCTGGGAGAGGTGGAGGCAGAAAAGGTAAAAGGGTGTCAAATATGTGCTGGCAGAAGGAGACCGACCCTGGGCAGCAAACCCACAGTGCAGTACACAGACCACCCATCACAAAAACATAAACCCGAAACCCATATAATCCCACCAACCAATATCACCACAGTAAGTGCTAGAAAAATAACTTTTAAAATACTGAAGAATAAAGGTTCTAACAGAAAAAAAAACTGGATCTCTTTTAGAATATACATATACCTGTCAAATGGACTGCACATTTCTTTCAGCTGTCTTTTAGTGACTCCTTCCCCCACCCACACAGACAATGATACACAGAGTTAGCAGGTACTTAATGCACATGCCACAGTGGAAAACCACCTCTCCAGTTTCAAAGGAAGACTGAAAACTGACATACACGAATATGGGAATAGATTATAGTCAAAATATTTAGTTAAAACTGATCTTTTTTTTAGGAACACAAGCGATGGGAAAGAAACTGTGGCTGAACTCAAAGGTATTACCAACTAATATTAAAGAAGACTGGGGGGAAAAGGGAGTCCTCTGAGAGTTTCTACGAGGAGACAATTATCATATTCTTGTAGGTTTCTGATGCCTTCATAGATTCCAAAGGAGGCTCACAACTCACCCGAACAACTATTGTCTGGGTATCTTCTTGAGAAACTCAAAGAAAATTGTCTCTGGAGTGGTGACTTTCTTAATCCACCCCAATAACGAAATGAAATATCTTTGAACATCTGCATGGCGGAAGCCCTCAGGGCCATTGTTACATGTGGCTTTGTGGCCCCTTCCAAAGACTCAGGGCTCTCCTTGCATTTGACCGCCTCATGGCACTCCCCTCGTCACCTCATCCAGATCATACATGTGCGCATCCTGATGTGATTTCCCCTCCACGGGCTGTGCTCTGAGCCCTTCCACAAAAACGTTAATACTTCATGCTGTCATTACCTCTTGTCAAGTAAGTTACTTCTTCAAAATTTTCCTACATCATGTAAATGTCCAGGGTAAGGTCAGTAAAATTAGTGACGTAAGGAGTTCCAAAAATTCAATTACTGATAAAATCAACAAAAGATGCAAAGTGGCCAGAATTACCCTTTTCATAACTCTGGAAATTATCCAGAGGCTTGAAGCAACGTTTGAGTGGGAGGCAGGGAATGGCTGAATTTTAGTAGGAACAGAAGCTTAGTGAACCTTAATGGCTTCTTTAAAAAGATTGTATTTCTTTTTGGACAGAGGGGAAGGAAGGGAGAAAGAAGTAGAGAAACATCGATATGTGAGAGAAACATCAATCAGTTGCCTGTCACATGCCCCCAACCAGGGACCTGGCCCGCAACTCAGGCATGTGCCCTGACAGGGAATCAAACTGTCAACCTTTAGGTTCCTGGGACGACACCCAACCCACTGAGCCATCCCAGTCAGGGCTTTATGGCTTTCTTTAAAATTATTCTTAATTTTTAGAGCATTTTTAAGCTCACCACAAAATTGAGTGGACAGTGCAGACTGCTCCTACATAGGCCCTGCTCCTACAGTGCCCCACCTCCCCCACTATTAACACCTCCTTCGAAGTGATATATTTGTTAAACTCAGTGAACTGACGCTGACACATCGCCATTACCCAAAGTCGCAGTTTATACTAGAGTTCAGTCTTGATGATGTACATTCTATTGGCTTAGAAAAATGTTAAATGACATATTCCTACCATTATAGTATCATATATAACAGTTTCACTGCCCTAAAAGTCCTCTCTATTCTCCCTGTTCATCCATTCCTCTCCCTAGCCATTGGCAACCACAGATCCTATTATTGTTCACAGTTTTACCTTTTCCAGGGTGTCATAGAGTTGGGATTTTACAGTATGAAGCCTTTCCAAACTGACTTCTTTTACTTTATAATATGTGTTTAATATTCCTCCACATCTCTTTGTGACTTGATAGCTCATTTCTTATTAATGCTGAGAAATTATAGTGCACAGTCTGCATGTTCTACAGTTTATCCATTTACCTAGTGGAGCACGTATTGGTTGCTTCCAAATTTTGGCAGTTATAAATAAAACTGCAGTAAACATCTGTGTGCAGGTTTTGAGTGGACATACATTTTCAAAATATTTGGGTCAGTACTAAGGAGTGTATTTGTTTGATTGTTTAGATTTCTCTTTTAGAAACTGCCATTCTGTCTTCCAAAGAGACTGTACCATTTTGCATTCTCATCAGCAATGAATGAGAGTTCCTGTTGCCTGACATCATTACCAACATTTGTTGTTGTCAGGGTTTTAGAATTTAGCCATTCTAATTGCTGGGTAATGGTAGCTCATTATTGTTTTAATTTGAAATTCCCTAATAACATATGAGACTCAGTGTTTTCTCATTGTGGTCAGAAGAGATACTTGATATGATTCGTCTTCTCGCATTTGTTAACACTTGTTTTGTGGCCTATGTGTGATCTATCCTGGAGAATATTCTGTATGCACTTGAAAATGTGTATTCTGCTGCTGTGGAATGGAAATGTTCTATATCTATCTGCTTGGTCCATTTGGCCTAAAGTCCATTATTTCCTTATTAATTTTCATTCTGGATGACCTATCTACTGTTGAAAGTGGGCTACTACAATCCCCTACTATTACTGTATTGTCTGTTTTTACTTTCAGATCTGTTAAAAATTATTTAATATAATGAATATTTAGGTGTTCTGATATAGGTTGCATATATATTTACAATTGTTATATCCTCTTGAATTGACCACTTTATCATTACATAATGACCTTCTTTGTCTCTTGTTATAGCTTTTGACTTAAAGTCTATTTTGTCTCCTGATCTCTTTTGTTTTCCATTTACAGGAAATATCTTCTTCTATCCCTTCACTTTCTGCCTATGGATGACCTTGTAACTGAACTGAGTCTCTTGTATGCAGTATGCAGTTGGTTCTTATTTTATCTATTCATGAATATTAATTGGAAATGTTAAACCATTTACATTTATAGTAATGACTAATAAGGACTTATAATCAGCACTTTTTAAACTATTTTATTATTATTTTGTAGTTTCATTCTTTCTTTCTTACTGTCTTTCTGTGTTTGTGAATTGATGCTTTTTTTGTAGTGGAAGCTTTGTTTTTGTTTTTGTTCTTCTCCTTATCCTTTGTGTAGGTATTATAGGTTTTTGCTTTGTGATTACCATGCACCAAATTTCTAATGTTTAAACCTGTTTAGTTCTCAGTGAGTTGTCCACTGTAGTTATCTGCAACTGAACTCAAAGTGCAAAGGAGTCATAGACTACTGAGAGGCAGTGGAATGTAGGACAGATTCAGATATAGGATATAAGACAGAC
Source organism: Artibeus jamaicensis (assembly GCF_021234435.1). Lineage (NCBI taxonomy): Eukaryota > Metazoa > Chordata > Mammalia > Chiroptera > Phyllostomidae > Artibeus > Artibeus jamaicensis. The sequence continues at coordinate 3,886,143 of NW_026521249.1, read as the reverse complement.
TCAGACTGGAGTAACTTTGTGTGACCTACATCAATGAGGGTCATCTGTAAAGGGTGGTATCTTACTCTGGGTGTCCCCCCAAACCAAGTCTGAGCAAGTTCTTGGGTGTGGAACAGGAGGTTTGTTTGAAAGGTGATCTAGGAAGCCCAAGAGAGGTGGTGAGATAGAGAAGGAGAGAAGACCAGTAAGAGCGTGCTGCTGAGCTGGGTACTTCTGTGGGTACTTCTTCTAACCCCTGAGGGACTTCCAAAGGAACCCCTGTAGAAACTTTCTTCTGCAACTGTGGTCCATGAGCCAGCAACATCAACATTCTCTGGGAGCAGGTTAGAAAAGCAGAATCTTGTCCAACCCCACACCTCCTGAACAGGATTTTGCATTTTAATGAGAACCCCAGGTGATTCTAGGGCCCATTCAAGTTTGAGAGGTCATAGTGTAGAAGGCACCTCAGTGCTGAGCCTTGCAAAGACAGGAGGCTGTTGTCTCTTACCTGGCGAGGAAACATCCACTCTTCTACATGACCAGACCAGGCTGAACAGACCTCCATTGTTGGGGGCTGGGATAAGCCTGAAACAGGCTGATACAATCCGACCTGAAGGTTGCACCTGAATAACAGGATGCTGCGGTTAGGAGCCATAGAACTCCCCCTCCTGGACATGCGGGTGGCACACCAATCAGTGCCTTGATCACGCGCCGCCACGCACCCCCCGGCCAATCGCAGGCTAGAGCACGCCTTGAAGCCACCTATCCACTGCACTTCCTCCACTGCCCTCCTCTATATAACTCCCTCCATTCTGAAATAAAATTTGCAGCTTGATCAGAATCCTTTGTCTTGCTGCCATTCTTCGCGCCTCCTGTCCCATCCCCCTTCATCCGTTGCAGGTATATCGGCGGACCCCGTTGACTGCCTCGCGGGCCGAGGGCAACTGGCGCCCAACGTGCGGGCCCCGCTGATCGCCTGTGCGGACCGCTGTCCCCTTCGATCGCAGCGTTTTCGCCCGGCTCACGCGACTACTCGACCGCGCGCCGGCATTCCCTGAAGACCCCCGTTCCCCGACAGCGGCATTTCAAAAGGTAAGACCCAGCCATGGGACAGGCATGCTCACAACATGATTCGTTCGTCGCTCAATTAAAAGAGTCTCTCAAGGTGCGCAAGATAAGAGTTCGTAAAAAAGATTTGAATTCCTTTTTCACTTTCGTTTTTAAAATCTGCCCATGGTTTCCTCAGGAGGGTAGCATTGACTCCCGCGTCTGGCGCCGTGTAGGCAACTGTCTAAATGACTATTATAAGGTTTTTGGCCCCGAGACTATCCCTATAACTGCCTTTGACTATTATAACCTCATAACAGACATCCTTAAAAACCACAATAATTCCCCCTGACATACAGCGCCTTTGCAAGGAAGGGCAAGAAATTCTCCGCAATCAATCCCCGGCCCCCTCCAAAGCCCCCTCAGTCCACGGCCTTCCCGATCGTGCTGACTTGCTTTCGCGACCTCCCTCACAAGCGCCTTCAAACTGTCCTTCTGTTTCCATCCGACGACTGGCCGCCGCTCGTAGCAGCAGTCCTTCCACCATTCAAACCGCCTCCTTATAGTACCTCTCACGCACCCGCCGCCGCCATTTCGCCTCCAGTGCATAGCGCTTCCGCCATTCAGCCCGCGGCGTGCAAGGCACCCACTGCTTTGCCGCTGGCGGCCACCGCCGCACTCACTCCGTTTCCAAAGCCTTTCCTTCAGGAAACCCTCTCTTTCATCCGAGATATCAAAACCATTGCCAATGAACTCTCCGCTCTTACGATGAGTCCCCCTCCCCACGAAACTTTAGCATTCCCTGTTACTAGATCCCAGACTCGCCCAGATAAGACCGAGAACGTAGATAGTTCAGCTGCGGCTGCAGCTACCCCCCTTCCTGACAGTGATGACCCCGAAGACTCTGACAGCTCCCCCTTCTGATATAGACGAAGCACAGCCCAGTACAAGAGACACTACGACCCCCCAAGCTTATTTTCACACGTATAAAAAACTTAGTCTTAAAACACTAGAAAAAGTCAAAGCTGCTGTAACACACTACGGGCCCACAGCTCCCTTTTCCCTTGCCCTAATTGAAAATCTTAGTGAGCGCTGGCTCACGCCCAATGATTGGTTCTTTCTAGCAAAGGCAGCGCTGAGCGGAGGTGACTTTATTCTTTGGAAAAGCGAATATGAAGACATCGCTAAACAGTTTGTCCAGCGCAATATGCGAAAATCCTCCTCTAAAAATTGGACCATCCTTAAGTTTCTTGGCTCCGCCCCCTATCAAAGCAATGAGAGACAAGCTCAATTTCCCCCCGGACTTTTAACCCAAATCCAGTCCGCGGGTCTTAAAGCATGGAGGCGCCTTCCACAAAAAAGGTACCGCAACCACTTCTCTTGCAAAAATAAGACAAGGCCCAGATGAGCCATACAGTGATTTTATAAGTCGTTTACAGGAATTAGCTGAGAGGCTCTTTGGCGCGGGCGAAAGTAAAAACGCTTTCGTTAAACACTTAGCTTATGAAAATGCCAACCCCGCTTGCCAAAATGCCATCCGCCCCTATCGCCAAGGAGAGCTCTGTGACTATGTTCGCCTCTGCTCCGGCATCTAATCAAACCCAGGGATAAGCCATACTCCCTGAGGGACTTCTCTCTCCTTTCTATTACAGGAAACAGAACGCACCGAATAAACATCATTATACTACTCGGAACACTCCCATACCTAAAGACAGACGGAGGACGAGAAGGACCACCCCAAAACCCCTGCCTTGCCCTATTTGGACAACCCTGCGTCTGTAAAGGAAAAGAACTTTCCGAACACACCCTTTGGGGTGGACTTAACGGAATTCTCCCCTACCCGCTTCCCCTCTTAGGACCTTTAGTTTCTATCACCCTCATCCTCTCTTTTGCCCCCTGGATTCTTAGACGTGTAACCAACTTAGCCAAAGACCAACTTAACAGTGTACTAGGAAGGCCTATTCAGGTGCACTATCAACAATTAGAAATGCTGGAACATGGAGCGGACTCTGAGCCGTACAGCCGCTGGGGTGCTAGCCCACGATTCCTGCCAGGTTCCCCTCCTGCGGGAGCAGCATATCCCTCGAAGATATGCTTCACAGCCAAGTAGCTGTGATAGACACCGCTGGGTGCAAGGCAAAGCACTGCAAGGAGAGGCCTGTACATACGGCCACTTCGAGTCTCCTGAGAGGTAAGCTGACTTGCAAAGAGGTTGGTACCCAACTCCTCTCCTCCCAAAAGGTACCCTAAAGCTCAGAATGAGCCCAGGAGGAGTCAGGCCTCTGCCTCCCCCAGCCGGTTAAAGTCTACCCTATCTACATTCTCCTCGCCCTCAAAGCAATAAAAAGGCAAGTCGGCTTGCATAGAGGTCAGCACCCCAACCCTCTCCTCCGAAAAGGGTGCTTCAGAGCTCGGGACGAGCTCAGGAGGAGCCAGACCTCTGCCTCCCCTAGCCGGTTAATGTCCACTCCTCACCTTAAAAATAAAAATAAGGGAGGAGATGTTGGGGGCTGGGATAAGCCTGAAACAGGCTGATACAATCCGACCTGAAGGTTGCACCTGAATAACAGGATGCTGCGGTTAGGAGCCATAGAACTCCCCCTCCTGGACATGCGGGTGGCACACCAATCAGTGCCTTGATCACGCGCCCGCCACGCACCCCCCGGCCAATCGCAGGCTAGAGCACGCCTTGAAGCCCCCTATCCACTGCACTTCCCCCACTGCCCTCCTCTATATAACTCCCTCCATTTTGAAATAAAATTTGCAGCTTGATCAGAATCCTTTGTCTTGCTGCCATTCTTCGCGCCTCCTGTCCCATCCCCCTTCATCCGTTGCAGGTATATCGGCGGACCCCGTTGACTGCCTCGCGGGCCGAGGCACTCCATGGCTTAGGAGAAAAGCCTGAAGAAGAAAAGCAGGGAAAGTCAGCCAGCCCTTAAGGTGGAAGCCTTCATGAGGGAAACTGATGGACCAGGTTGACGAAATGGGGTGTGGGGCCCTAACAGCACCTACTACAAGGGTGGTTTGGATACCTTGTTCACATGGACATTGAAGGCTTTAAACAAGCAACTGTATATAATAGGACAGTTTCCTAACTGCTGTTGAGAACAGAGTTATAACAACTAAAATCGTTTGGAAAGACAACTAATATGATAATAGCCACACAGTTCCTGTGTCTCTAACCTCTAAGATAAAGAGAGCACAGTCCTTGACCTCAACGGACTTATAACACTGACAGGGAGATAAGGCTTGGGTACATGAAGCAATACTAGACCAGGGCCACACGTTAGGTAACAGCACACCAGTATTAGCAAGGGTCCTCATGTGAGTTTATTATGTACTAGGCACCATTAGGAGGACTATAAAGTGTGTGTTTGTGTGTGTGTGTATTTTGACTTATTTGATCCTTAAATAGGGTAGATAACTATTATTAGTATATTTTACAGACGAGGAAATTGAGACACAAAGGGGTTAAGTGACCTGCCCAGAGGCCACACGCTTATCCTCCAACGACTCCACACTACTGGAGCCCCACGTTGTTCCACAACTTTCCTACAGTGAGCCCAAGACTGTGATTTTAGGCCCATCCTCTTTTCCATGCAAAACTCTCCTGCAAGGTAAACAGGTTGCCTGATGCTATCCTCCCTGTGGCCACTCAAGCTCCACAGGGTTATACTGCAGAGCAGAGCAGTGGCAAGGCCTCCATTCTAGACTTCAGAGGAGCCAAATCTGCTGAGCTCCTGTCTGCCACCAGTCAGGGAGGCGGACAGTGTCCAGACTGAGAAGCAGGAACGCTGAGTCCTGATGCTAGTCTGGCCACGAACTGAAGCACGTGAACAAACCATCCAGCCATTTAGGTCTCTCTGTTCTCATCTAGAGTCCAAGGTGGGTGGGAGTTGCCTGAAGCTCCAATTCCTGTGGCAGATGGCCTACTTAGCCCTCTAGTCAACTCTTGACCCTCCTGGGAAAAAAAGAGACATAATGTAAAATCTAAAAGAAAAGAGAGTTTTCCTAATCTTATTTGCTATAATGCTCTTTCACCAAAGATTTAAATATTGGTAGTTTAAGGAGCTGTAGGCAAACTCAAAGTCCACATAATGATATCTAGAAATAGTCTACAGATGTCACCTCCCATATAACTTTGAGGTATATGTATTTTTTTATCCTCATTCAAGGACATGCTTATTGATTTTAGAGAGAAGGGAAGGGGGAGAGAGAGAGAAACATCAACCAGTTGTTTCCCATAAACACCCAACAGGGGGCTGAACCTACAACCCAGGCATGTGCCCTGACTCGTAATTGAACCCATGATCTTTTGGTTCATGGGACAATGCTCCAACAAACTGAGCCACGCTGGCCAGGTCAGGGTATATATACTTTTAAAATCATTTTCTAATTTTCTAAAGCATTTGTACTTGAACTAACCTGGCCTTTGATTTCCTGCTCTGTAGGTCTAATTGACTTGCTCTCTGTGACTCAGTGTGACCCTCAGCAGTCCCTGCTCCTTCCACAACCCACCACATTACTTCATCACTGGCTCCAGATGCAAAATTGATCCCACCACCTCTTACCATGCTTGTCATGTGACTTTGTTGCTTCAGTGACCAGTGTGCAGTTTTTTAAATGGATCAGAAATCATAGCCTATAGCCCTGGCTGGGTTGCTCAGTTGGTTGATGCGTCAACCCATATGCCAGTAGGTTGTGAGTTCTATCCCCAGTCAGGGTATGTATGAGAGGCAATCAACCGATGTTTCTTTCTCACATCTCTCTCTCTCCCCACAAAATCATTTTTCAAAAATATATCCTTGCGTGAGGATTTAAAAGAAAAGTCATAGTTTATTTCTTGAAAAGTCACCTGCAGGGCTCCAATTTTCCAGAAATCCCTCCCTTGAAAGTATCAGTTGGATAAGTTCAGTGCAAACAAGAAAATGTCAACTTGAGGCTCCAGGGAAAATGTCTATGAAGGTGCCCCATCCAGTCAGTCCTCTCTTTGTCCCCACGAGATCCTCCTCTCCCCTCAAGGGAGGATCCTGTGAATTGAGAGGAGGCTCAGTCCTTAAGAAAAAAACCAGAAAGGAGGTGGTGTGAATAGCACATTGTTATATTCTGCCAACTGCTTGGACTCAAAGACTTCGGCTCAATTTCATAATCTTCCCCTCTTTAGTCACCTTTTCTAGTTTTCTTTAAAGCAGACAAGCCATTAACAGGACTCTCAGGGCAATTCAATAGTCATTTTATAAGCATCTAACATTCTGAAGGACACTGTCCACCATATGAAATGCAGCGTAGAGACCAAACAGCACAGACCAAGTTCCTGTCTCTCTAACCTCTAAGATAAGAACAGTACAGTCGCTGACCTCAAGGGACTTGCAGCCATTATAGGGAGATAAGGCTCAGGCACATGAAGCAATACAACATACATTAGGTAACAACGGACTCACGTGAGTATCTGCAAGTGTCCGAAAGTAGAATTTCCCTGGTTCTCTTCCACCCTTCAGTGTCTTCACTGTCTTCCCTTGAACCAAAGTCATATGTGTTCAATTGAAAAAGACTTCTTTTTCCTATAACCAGGCAGCAGAGACAGGGACCCTTGCTTCTCTGAGCAGATTGAAAAGTAACCGCTAGGAGTTGGTACAAGCTAGGCTGGAGTGCTTGGCGGAAATGTAAAAGATATCATTCAAAGCCACAGACTTCACTCTCAGCATCCACCAAGTTAAATTCCAGTGAGGAGAAAGGAAGACAGTCCCCACGCTGGAGCTTCTTTTGAACATACATCAAAGAGTTTCTAGGGCAAAAGTGGCACATCTTGAAACACGTGCGTTCCCCACCCCTCCTGCACCTACAGCGAACACCGCTTATCATTAATGACAGCGCTCTTCCCTGCTGAAGCGCCGTGGCCTTAGCACAGCTCTCCAGGCAGACACTCCCAGTTGCCACATTAGCTGAACCCTCCTTCTATCCCCTTTAGTGAAAAGGAGCAAGGACACCTGGTGCTTCCCTGGGTCCCTGCACCTTCCCACAAGCACAGCATATGCTCACTTGCACCTCCAAGTCATCACACGTCAGGACTTTGTACTTGAATGTTCTTGTTCCTTCCATTTTTTTCAAAGCAGAATCATCTTTCAAGACCTGGTTCAAATTTCATCTTTCCCCAGGAAGACCCTTGGATGTTTCAAGCCCCCGTAATTCCCTACCCCTCACATTTCCCAGGGCTTCCTTTTGACCCCATACAAAGGAAGCCTGCCCTGGGCCTTCCAGTTTTGTTCCTTATTACTTTTACCTCTTCTACCAGATTTTAAGTCTCCAAAGTTTTTTTTTCTAATCTTATTCAAAAGAAACCTAAGACAAGACATTGGGTATATAACAGAGTACTTAGTGAAGAGGGATTTTGATGCTTTATTATTTTTTTAATTGCATTGAGGGAAATGTTATTTGAGGGGAGTAGAGTATAATTTTAGTTTCTAAGAGCAGAGGTTGTCATTTCATCTGGAATCTCTGTTATTTGGGGAAGCTCCTAGGATTTTCAATTTCATCAGTGAAAACCCAAATCTCTACCCATGGCCCTCGGAGGAAACTGTAAGGTTTTCTTATGGTGGGATGTATGTGCTATAGAAACAGATGTAAAGTGATCTCCCAGGCCACAGTGTGTGCCTGAAAAGAGAAGAAAAATGGCTTTTCCTAGAGAGAAATTCATGCTGAACTGTCAGCTCTGCCCAGTCCCTAGCCCCAGTGAGATCCTTTAAGAGCAAATGCCTGAGAACTGAGAAATGGGCCGTGGAACACTAGGCTGCACCGTGGAGTCTGCCCCAACTTAGATTCAAGGACAGGAGGAAGGGGACTACATCTGGGCTCAGGGCAAATCAGGAGGAACTGGCTCTCCCTGGGGGCCTTGGGCCAGTGTAGCAGGGGTGGCGATGAGCAGAGAAGCCTGCGGCTGAGCTAGACAGCCAGGGTTCAGTAGTGGTGTCATGGCGACCCTGGCAGCAGCGAACCGTGGGCCCCTGGGTACCCTGACCAGACTTCCGGACCAGGGCACCCTGTCCTGGGACAGGGCAGCAACCCTGGAGGTCCCCAAGGACATCTTGGGAGAAAAGGGACTTCCCCAAATCCACTCCATGGGGGAAAAGAGGAAAACAGGGCTAGTCATGCTCGTTGACTATTAATAGAGAGAGGACTGTGGGTCATGCCAAGCTGCTGCTGGTGATGGGCTTCAAGCAGGCAATGCGAACCTGGGTCCTACCTCTCTCTTCTTCTCCCAGTTCCTAAAGGTCACCAATTGAAAACCATACATTTTTTTTTACAGAAATAATGTATTCATTAACAGGGTATTCCTCAAGATACGACAATCATAGAATTAAAGGGTTTCATAGTATAATTTTTTTTGAAAACCACAAATTCTAATCCAAACCCCCAATTTTATACCTAAAGGAAACAGCATCCACAGAGACAGAGAACTGTTCCAGAACATATGCCCAGTCAACGACAACACCAGGAACTGGGCCCAGCGACCCAGTGCTCACTCAGCTCAGCACAGGGCTCCCGATTCATGAGCAGCAAGGCCTCACTGAATGCCCAGCACATCCTGCCCTGCACTCACGCTGAATGGAATGCTCGGATGTGTCTAGTAAGTGCTTGCTCCCCCTTCCCAAGAAGTTTCAGTCGGGTTGGGGACCCTGACTTCAACCTCATGCCATGGGTAGCACTGAAATTCATCTTACTTTAAATGTGCACCACCTACATTCATGAAAGAATAATGTAACATTGGTGTTATTATTACCATTGGCCCAGCTCAAGAGACTTTTAGCAACCTTCCTCCCACCAAATAGGGTTGCCAGATAAAATACATGCATTATTGCATGGGGCATACTTGTACAAAAATATGCACTATTATCCAAAATTCAAAGTTACTAGTCATCCTGTATTTTTTTTCCTTTGTGTCTGGCAACTCCACTCTCAGTTTCAGGCAACTTCCACTACCACTGGGCTCTTCTTGAGTCCAGCAGTATAGCAGGGTGGAGGATGCGGAGCAGAGCTACACAGGGTGATCAGTGAGGCTGAGCAAATCTTGGAGCACAGATGGATGTCACTCTGGTCAGGGGCAGTCAAGGTGCCAAATGTGGACGGAGGGAGGGCTTCATCAAATATCCACAGAAAGTTCCGCCAGTGTAGTACCTGGGCTCGTCTCAGACGCCATGACTCAGTTTCTACTCGGGGTTTGAATGGTACTCCTTTCGCCAGCTCTGCTCTCACATTTCTACCTATATATCTTCTCACTCTTTAGTAATTTCCCAGGCTTGGTCCCAGCTCCTGGGGCCACCCTGAGATTTCTTCCTTCTTCTCCTCTGCCCCCCAACATCCTGTATCGCCCTAATGAAATCCTTCTTTCCGCAGAGACACTTCCTTTCCTCTGCCTTCTCCACAGACTCCTTTCTCTTGTTCCATCACAGTAAACATGATGCCCATCAGACTAAGAACTCAGTCTCCCTTTCCTGAGAAGCAAGAAGGACAGAACCCTCACATCCTAACAGAGAGTGGGGAAAACATCTGAATAACAAGAAAAGGAAAAAAATGAAATGTATGTAATTTCATTATTAGATTAGATATAGGATAGGCATGTAGGTTGGCCCCTCTATTCTACAAAAACCCAGGACTCAAATCTCTTCTCTTTTTCCATTATTCCACAGGTATGTGCTGGTCTATATTTATCTGGTTAGAAAGGAAGAACAGAGAAAAGGGAAGGCAGGCAAGCTCTTGTAAGGAATGGCTGTGGAATTCTATTCTCACTCCATCATCAACCACACCCACCTGCAAGGGAGTCTGGGATAATATACTCTCGTTGGGTGTTCATTACCTTCTACAAGGGGGCAGGACTATCTTATTAAAAGTAAGAAGGGCACAATTATTGTTCTCTGCCATAATACCCCATATCAGATTTTGAATTTGAAAATTTCAAATCCCACCATAGTACACCAGCAACACAAAAAAACATACATGATGTAATGCAAAGGTGAATGATGCAAATCAAACTTTTATAAAGGCTCCAAGTATAGAAGATATGTTGTGAGGTTTATGGTGCAGATAAAACTTCACCTGGGCCACAGAAAGCCAACAAATGGCTGGCCTGTGTAGACAGAGAAGCTGCACTTTGATTTCACTGGAAGGTGACTTTTAACCAGTCACCAGTATTAGTGGGGCCATCCACTGGGCTAGACTAAAGCCTAGTCCTTATACAGCTGAAGCACACACTCAAGACATTCATATCTCAAGTTACTTTGCAAACAATGTACTGAACCTCAGGCCTCTCTTTCTTTCTGGCTGTACAGGTGTGTGCTAATAGAAATTAAGCAAATAAAACATCATGAGGAGATAAGAATTAAGTTCAATTTCCTCTTGTAGCACTCCTCCTGAGCAGTCATTTCCTGGCAGATCTCAAGACAGTTAATCATCTCCACCCCATTAAATCTATTTGCTTTCATCATATGTTCCTTATCCAGTTAAGCACGGACAAAACATTGGATCTGCTCGCCATGAATTTCTGTTCTTACTTTAATACCTACTTCCTTCACCTGGTTTTCGTGGCTTACCTTTCATCTTCTCCTCCCTAATCCTTCAGCCTCCTCAAGACCTGGGATACAGTGGACTCAAAGAAGCTGTGACAATGCCCTCTCTTGACATCAGCGCACTCCCACCTCCACACTCAGCTTGATCCTACACTCCACTGGTTCCCAGCAGCAGCCTGATGTCAGGGTTAAAAGCATAAGAACTACAGGAAGCTATTTTACAGGCAGAAACTCCCTCAGCCCCTCCTTCGATACCCTCTGTAACAACAGTTTGAAGCAGGTGTAAAAAGTCATCTTCTTTCTACAGCACAAGGTCAAAAGGACAAGAATCAAGGGCTGGTGCACTCCTAGTCATTCTCCTTGTCAGTGCCCCTTGCTGCCAAGGTGTAAGAGTCTAGGGAGAAATTAGCTTCAGAATTATAGCATGAACACCTTGGCCTTCTCTGAAATGAATGTTTCAGACATGCCCAGCAGACAGATCATTAAAGCCCCCTTAGCCATTGTTACAGGAAGGCCTCCGAGGGCCACCAATCTTGCCACAGAGGTATAGTCTTGGTCCAGTCAGCATTTCCACAGTGTGTTGAAGGATTTAGCAAGGCAGTTCTTCCAGCCTCCCCACTTCACAAAGTACCTGTTGGGAGTGGACTGACCTTGAACAGTGTGTCTCCTCCCTGAGCCTCAGTTTCCTCAAAGACAAAAGGATTGAACCAAAGCCTACAAATCTGAGTTGCAAAGAGATGGTTTCACAGCCACTTCTCCCTCTGGCCACTCCAAAGAGCCCGATTCCACATACCTGAAGGGATGGTTCAGTACGGTGCTGCCCAGTCTTGGGAAAATGGGCAACAGTCCCCAAACTCAAATAGACTAATTAATGATGACATAAAAGCCACTTAAGTTGCATATTTAGTTAGGCAATAGAAGTAGATATCTCTTAGGTGTCTGTTCGGCTTGCCAGAAACCCCTTTTTTCTCTTTTTAATCCTCACCCTAGGATATGTTTTCATTGATTTTGAGGGTTGGGGGACAGATAGAGAAACATCAGTCAGTTACCTCCCATATGCTCTCCAACCAGGGACTGAACCTACAACCCAGGTGTGTACCTTGACTGGGAATTAACGCCGCAGCCTTTTGGCGTAGGGGACCACACTCCAACTAACTGAGCAAAAACTCCATCCAGGGCAAAACCCCTTTTCTCTTGATAAAGTTCCCCCAAGCAGGTCACATGGGTGGGCTCCCAGCAGCATGTCGGTGACCCTAATCCTTCTGATGACTGGGCCAGCAATAGGCACTCGACCCACGGAGAGCCAACCAGTCTGCCTCCCAGGGTTTCAGCATTGGGATTGTGAGGCTGCAAGTCAATTTCTACCAAGGACCGGAAGTGTGATGTATTTGTGGGTGGCCCTGAGTTAAAACAGAACATGCATGTTCATTCTTTCTAGTCTTTGAACTTTAAAATCTGAGGTGTTCCTTCTTACGGACCTACAATTACCTAGGTGTTCTAACAAAACAAAGCTTTTACCATTTTCTCCTGGGATGTGATGATGTGATGGGATGTGCTACACTGGAGGTAGAAAAAAGGAATCGCGTAACCACCATTCGGTGCCAGAATAGCCTCTGCTGATTTGCCGGGCTTGAAGGCTTAAGCGTACAGGCCAGCTCGGCAGGCTTAAAGGTGGCATTGGAGGTAACTCCCTGAACTGGTGATTCAGTGCAAGGAAGCCCGTACCATTTCATGTGTTGGCCTGGTACAGGCCTCGGTGGCATTTGAATAACAGGATCCTGGCTCTTAGAGCAAATTATAAACCTAATAAGATTCATCTCTCAAGCAGTGCCGTGGACTTTGAAGGCTAGGGGAGGCAGGGCTGGCCATCGAAGAGGCCTGGAAAGTCTGTGTAACAGTCCCCCCGGGGCTATAGGACTGCCTGGGTCAGCCAGGTGGCTAGAGGGCATGTTGTTCTGCTGGTGGAGAATGGGTGTCCAGGTTTGCCCTTTATTAGCTGGAGTTGCTTTCTGTTACTGTCAACCTAAGGGCCCCACTTACAGAGCAGGCTTTCTACGGTTAAGATCTGATCTGAAGGCTCCTTGAGAGTCCATGAGAACAGGTCAGAGAGAGGGTGATGCCTGTGGCCTGTGAGTCTCTGTTGCTGAGACAATGCCCAGACCTTTGCACAACAACCTGCCCCCAGCTTCCCTTTTCTGTGCTTCAAACAACCCTTTCAGATCTTCCCATTATGCTAAGATTGCAATGACTTGTCTCCCCAAAGGGAGACAGGTAAGTGTTAGGCTTACCGGTGACCTGGTGCAATGAGCTGGAGAGACAGCCTGTTGGGTGAAATGGCTAAAAGAAAACCCAGACTCCTATTCAGGAGAGCCAGTCCCCTGCTGTGCTGTGTGCCCTTGGGCAAGTCCCTGACTTCACTGGCATCACCTAACCCCTCTGTAAAAAGAAGAGGGTCAGGCGGTCTTCAAGATCTAAACAACCAGAGGATGTGGTTTCCCTCACCTCCTTCTCAAGCAGCACTTCTTGTCTCCTGGCCACTTCCTGTGAGGATTATTCCCTGGAAAGATGTCTGGAGCCTTTCCCAGATGCTACCTGCCCGAAGGAAGCAAGTTCTGATTAGAATTCACCCCACATTTCTTTCCTCTATCAGCAGAATAGCTTGTTTGAATTGGTGAGTCTAGGACTACCAGTCAGGCTGTTCTGGCAACAGACAGTTAAGTTTATTGAAAATGAACACCAGGCTTTCAATTTACGTCAGTCTGGGTTCTTGGATTTGCATGATTGCACATTCAGAGACAGACACCTGCACTCGAGCATCCCTGGCTGCCCGCTCGCTCCGCAGAGCCAGCCCCAGTTGCTACAAGCTGCCTGTTTAAACAAGGCTTGCCGTGAGCTGAGTCTGGCCTCGGAGGCGCAACAGCGTGACCTTGGTTGAGGTTGCTCGCACAGGAGAAGCTCCAGTGGCCAGGCCAGCGAAGCTACTCTCTGGGACAGCTGCAAAGTGGGTGAGACCCTAAGAAGACTCCTCCCTCGTGGGTTGTGACGTGCTAAGCTTGTTCTTCATTTTCACCAGGCTTCCAAGCTGGATCCTGGAAATACTCGGCCTCCCCATTAGGAAGACCTTCCCAAGACCCTGGCTTCCCTTAGGAGAGGGATTCAAATACAGAAGCCTCCCCATAGATTTCATAGAAGCATACAATCCATGGTTAATTGCGGGGTTTAAATCCCAGCACAGCTTTTACAGGCTGTGTAACCCCAGGCTCTCTGAGCCTCAGTTGCTCAGGTATAGATGGAAATAACAGTAACACCTACCTCGCTGGGTTCTTGTGAGAATTAAATAAATACATGTTAAGTATTTGGAACAGGGCCTGGCACATGGTAAATGCTCCATAAATCTTAGCTATTCTTTCTGGCGTTAATTCAGTCAAGGGAGGAAGGATGCAAAAAGCGGCTGGAAGAAGACGATTTAAACTCATCATTAAAAAGCAATACTCCTATACAAGTATCAAAATGTTCCTTGTCATTTAGATAAAATTGCTTATCTGCGACACTGGGAATTATAAAATGTAATCTCTTGTGAGCTTTTATGTTTTTAGGGGAAGGGGGGACAATGTGGGGGCCTAGTTCTCCTCCCACCCGATCTGCCCCTCCCCAAAGGGTAACATAGCCTCAGCACCAAACAAGAAAACTGAAGGACTGAGAAGTTCAATAACGTGTCCCTGGCGTCCAGCTCAACAGCAGATCCACCCGGATCAAAAGCCTTTGCTGTCTCCACCTCTCCATTCTGCCAAGCACTGAGCCGGCAGGCACTCCAAGGAGACACAGGTGAGGGACGTGGCCCCACTCCCAGCGCACCATCACCCCGACAGCAGTGACTGACGGTGCACACACAGCTGGAATACAGTTGAGAAAGAGATCCCAGCAATCAAGAAAAAGAAAAGGAAAATTAGAAAATCAAAACAAGTGATCTAGTATATAACAAGAGTTCTAGGAAAAGAAAGAATGGAAGAGAGGAAATCAAATAAATATAGAAAAGTTTTCCAGAACTAAAAGGCATGAGTCTCCTGATTGAAAATCTGGTAAGGATACAGAATAATGGGGGTGGGGGGCAGGAACAGCAGGGAATGCACCATCATGAATTTTCCTACCATCGGGGATAAAGAGGAGATTCTAGAGGCCCCCAAAAACAGAAAAGTAAGATACATACAAAGAACTGAACCCGGGATGGCACTGGAGTTTCACCAGCAACACTGAAAACAAGAAACAAAAATAGAGCAACACTTCTAAAGTTCTGAGTAAAAAGCATTTCCCACCTAAATTTCAAAATCAAGTCTGCATCAATCAGGTGTAAGTAAAGCAGTCACTTCAAACATTCATTTCCCATGTGCCCTTCTGAAGAGGCTATTGGAAGATGTGCTCCATCAAAATGAAGGTGTGGCCATAGCGGCTCTTACCAGCCCTCCCCAGGTCAGAGTGGAATGATTAATTTCAGGTCAACTTGACTGGGCCAAGGGGTGCCCAGATTAGATATTCATACTGAGTGTGTCTCTGAAAGTGTTTCTAAACAAGATTAGCACTTGAATTGGCGTACTTGGTGAAGAGCCTGGCCCTCCCTATAATGGAGAGCATCATCCAGTCTGGGACTAGCTGAGAACAAATTGGTGGGAAGTCTCAGCCTCCAAGATCATTCGAGCCAGCTCCCATAATAATTCTCTTCCAATAGATAGATAGAAATCAATATCTATCTATCTATCTATCTATTGGAATAAATTTATTTTGAGGACTATACACAGGGTCCAACACAAATAAAAAACAGGGTCCCTGTTTTTTACATTACAAAGTCCTTTATTACCAAATCATAAGTATGTAATTCTGTAATATAACAATATCATATTCAAGCACACCATACGACATTTTAAGTGAAATGTTCAAATTAAACCTATAAATTATTACACCCATATTATTACTCTACACTCAAACAAGTGGTACTTCTGCCAGACCCTGTGTGTGTGTGTGTGTGTGTGTGTGTGTGTGTGTATACATACGTGTGTTAGGTTTCTCTGGAGAACCCTAATACACCAAGTTTAGCAACATACATTCATTGCTTCATATCAGCCAAGGTGGAAATGACACAGAAAATACCACACTACAAACCAGGGCTTCCTCCCTCCTCAATACCCCACCCCACCCCCAGTTGATTAAACATTTATTAGCACACGACAAGAATAAACCAAGAAAGAGAAAGACAGGGAGTCATGGAAATAAGAATCCCACATAGGAGAAAAGCAAAGTGAATTCCAAAGATAATGATAAAGAGAAATCCCAGGACAGCTGAGGAGAAAGCAGATGGAAGGTTCTAAAAAAACATCTTCTGGAAAGGGGACTAGGAACACTGATAAATTATCTGATAGTTTCAACCATGTTGAGGAATATTTTTAAACTCTAGTAGAGACTTCAGGGATATATTAGTAGTAAGTGCAAATGAAAATACGACAACAAATGAGTAATTATTAACTACAGGGAAAATAAAATGTTTCATGAAAAAGGAATTATAACTCTAGTAAACTACTTGGCTCAGCTCTGGCTTAGCTGTAAACAATGTCTATATAGTCATAGTAAATAGATGTAAATACCAATGTTAATCTAATTAAAACTGCTATATAACTCTGCCAATAGAATGTAAGGAGGGGAATTGGCTAAGACAGCAGATTACTCTCTAAAGCTATAGAAAGAATACAACAGATAAAATTCAATACGGAAAAAAATTGCCATATAAGCGTGTTACGGAGAAACAAGGAGACAACTGGAAAAAAACAGGTAAAGAAAAACATAACTGACTACCTCTGAGGAACGATAGGTAATGAAGCTGGGCAGGGGTCACGCAGGCAACTGTCAGTTCTAGCCTAATGCTCACGGTGCTGTCTTACTCCTTCACTGTGCCCCTGCTCGCAATACCTTCAACAAACAAGGAGGGAGGCAGCAGGGCATAGTTAGAATTGCTTCAGCCTCGGGCCCTGTGAGCTCCTGAGATGAAGAGCAAGACAAAGCGAGCTGGGAGAAGACGGAGAGCCCTGTCCTTCCCTCCGTTACAGATCTGGGAAAGCAAGAGACAGGAACAATTAAACAGGAAAGAAGAAACGAAAAGGGCAGACCTTTTCATTTCTGGTCTGTTTCAATAACCTGTCTGGAGTCAGCTGGGATTTTCTAAAACTGAGTCAGCTTCTCTCTGAACTGTTCCCAAACAAAGCTGCTAGCTGTCAACCCAGAGTTCAATAGGTAAAAAAATATTATTGACAATAATGTAAAACACATGATACAAAACTGTTCAACCATCAGGGATGGCTTAAATAAAAATAGTATATCCATGTATGGAATACTAGGCAGACATTTGAAAGGATGCTCAGAAGGCTATTAAATGACATGGAAAGGTATTTACAGCCTATTCAATTTAAAGGGAGTCAAGTGGGGAAAAAACAGCTCACCACAGCATGTACAGTTTGCCTCCTTGGTTTAAATTACATATGCAAAAAACAAAAATTCTCTAACTCTCTCTTTCCTTCCTTTCTTTCTCTCAAATCAATAAACATATTTTTAAGGTTTTTTAAATTAAAAATAACCCTGGCTGGTGTGGCTCAGTGGATTGAGTGCTAGCCTGCAAATCAAAGGGTTTGCTGCTTCAATTCCCATCAGGACACATGCCTGGGTTGTGGGTCAGGTCCCCAGTTGGGGGGGCAGGTGAGAGGCAACCACACTTCGATGTTTCTCTCCCTCTCTTTCTCCCACCCTTCCCCTCTCTATAAAAATAAATAAATAGAATCTTTTAAAAAATAAAATAAATACACAATTACAATGATTTCAAGACGTGACTTAATAATTTTAAAAGCCCTAAGTTAATTCTATTTTTTATCAGATTGAATACATATTCAGGAGCTACCACAAACTCTCACCAGCCTTTAGCCTAGTTTAGCAAGAAAGGAAACTTTCAAATCACTTTGAGTGATGTTCACCTGCAGCATGCAGTTGACTCTCCCAGAGAGAACAAAGCTATTCAGAGCCAAACTCAGAGTGTGAGTGAGTCAGTTGCTGCAAACCATTCAGCCTGGGGAACAGCCTATGATTTCCACTGGTGGTGGTCATAGGCCTGCTGACGTTACTGTGGTTCACTGTTGCTTACATTTAGAATTAAAGGACACGCCAGTTTTTCATTAGAAATACCTGGACTCCTGGTGGGGTCCATGGACCCCAGTTTAAGTCAGGTTCAACAAGTCCAGAGGAAACTTTTTTTACACAGTCATCTCGTTTTTCACATTCCTTTAAAAACACGGCTGCATGGTTCCTTAGCTCTTTTTAGTTTAAAACTTGCAATGGGTTACACTTGTGGTTCAAGCAATTACCTAAGGATCTATAATACAAAACACAACACACACTCACCTTTGGGTATCAGCAGGATTTAGCAAATGTAATTAGATCTGATCTAATTTCTAAACAATACAAAGCATCATTGCTTTAAAAATGCATTTTCACCCATAGGCCCATTTTTTTCCAGAATCATAAGCTCAAAGCAATCTTGACCGTAGGGCGCTGTGCTATCGGATCTAGCACCAACTGCAAAACAGTGTTGGCTCCTTAGTACACATTCCCTTTCATTCTCTAATGGGTCTTAATTAACGCCCTGTTTCCCCCATCCCCAGACAAACCACTACATAAGAAAACTTTATTCTCTCCTGGAAAACCAAAAGCTAATAACAATGTTCTCTATCACGGAGGCACAGATAGGAAACATTCACGGTGTTGATTCTTCTCCCAGACTCCATAACAACACAAGAACATATTATGCTAACCAAAAGTTAAATTTCTACTTTTTGAAAGTCGTGGGCAGCTCTGCAGAGCACACAGTGCCAGCTCATTTTCATTTTTTCACTGCATTCTCCAAGCTCCTGCCCTTTCAAACATATATGTAAATGAGGGGCCCAAAGAGCTACTAATGCAAATTCTTTAAATAAGGATCCTGAAAACCCAAACGCTCTTGGTGGTTTCAGAAAATATCTTGCAGGAGAATGCCGTGTCCATAGTGAGTTGTCGCAGCATGACCCTGGGAAAATCAACTTGTGTGGAGAGAAAGACAAAGAGTGTCGGCCTATGCAAGACACCTCAGTCAGTCTCAGAGCACAAAACCCTGTAGCCAGCCCTGTGGGGAGGAAGATTTTACAAGGGGATTCAGGAGAGGAGCTGATGCTTTTTCATGGACTTGAGGGTTATTCCTTAACAAGAAAATGTCTCTAAATATCATGTTTAATAATTCATTAATAAATAGATCAACCTGGCCAAATGGTTCAGTTAGTTGGGGCATAATCCTGTGCACCAAAAGTTTGCAGGTTCAATTCCCAGTCAGGGCACTTACCTAGGTTGTGGGTTCAATCCCCAGTCAGGGTGCATGAGGAAAGCAAAAGATCAATGTTGCTCTATCACATCTCTCTCTCTCTCTCTCTCTCTCTCTCTCTCTTTCCCTCTGCCCTCTGAAATCAATAAAAAAACATGTTCTTGGGTAAGGATAAAAACATTTTTTAAATAAATAAATGTGTAACAGTGTCTTTGCTGGAGAGATGAAATCCCACCACCCATCACTGGAACAAGAGAACGCTAATGTTCCTAGAAGGGGCCGAAACCAAAACTCCACTGGCTTCACCCAACAGGGCCCCCCCCAAAGCCCTCCCCTCGCTGCCCCCAGAAGGTGCCCGCTTCAGGAGGCCGGCTATGGGACTCGGCCATCTGAGCTGCTTGGTGCCTAGAGTTTTGCCTGCTGGGTAGAGGGACTAGACTTTGTCACAACGTGTGATCTGTTGAGATTGTGCTTCTCCTTCAGAACACAATGCATTTTCTCATCAGCGTATTCTTAGATTAAGAAACAGATCACCTATAACCAAGACCCTGGGAATCTAAGAGAAGAGCCTGTGAGGTACTCAGGCTTCAATTACTTAACCTCTCATTGCCACTGGTTTCTCATGAGTGAAAGGAGGATAATAGTGCCTGTCTCACGGGTATTGAGAGAACTGAGTAACTACCAACCCAGGGCCACGTCTGTGAAGGGCAGGCAGTTCAGCAGGTATTCAGTGTATGGAAGGAGCCAGTGGATTTTATTATGTCTTTTAACCCAGCCTGAAACACCAGAAAACACACATCTTTATGGAGGAGTATTGATTTTGTGAACATGTATTGATTGGTCTGGAAAGCAAAGCACCTTGTCCTTTAGGAACAATTAGTTATTGTTCCAGAAACCTGCATGGCTACACTTTTCGAAGTTGTGGAAAAGGAGTTCAAATGCTACTGGAAATCCTACCCCCAGCCGGACACCACAGGCAGCCGTCAGCCTGCAATCCCACCCTGCTGCATTGCAACAGGGTTTAAACAACCTACCCCTCATAATACCCTGATTCGGTGGGTAAGACACAAGGATTGGAAGCATCTCTGCCCATGGTCACCCAGCAGAGTCCAATGCAGAATTTAGTGCCCCTAACTCCAACCCCAAGTTCATTGGCAGCTCCCCAGGCCTCTCCCAGCCCTAAGATGACTTTGACTTGCTTCCCTCTCCTCCAAATGCATTCCATTAGAGTTGCTGACAGTTGAAGAGGCAATTTAAACCTCTGAACTGCCTATTGGCAATTAAAACCTCTGTATTGTACAGCCTATTGAAGGTGTCTGAAATCAGAAGGTAGGAGGTCAAAGAACTAGAAACTAGGAGGTCAAATGTTTCAGGGAGAAATTTTTCCCTAAATACTGTCAGTATACATTTATTATTAAAGTCCCAGTGATTCTCTTTACCTCTCTTGGGAGGTTTCAGTTCTCCATTAATTTTAGTAAATGCAACCCTAAGATGGTCTAACGGCGAAACCAGATCTCTGCTTCTAACAGGAACCCTCAGAAGGCAAGGTACTGAGCACAGTTGGCCTCAATTACATACGAGGTACAAGTTCACAAGCAGCCCAGTCCACAACCCAAATGTCATTGCACACCTGCCAGCCTCTAAATTCACACACCAAAGTCCAGACAAGTGCTTAGGGCCTGCCACTTACATTCGTATCCACACACTGGTCTCAAGCACATAAACACATCCAGCATACTCTATACATACCCACTACATGCACATATTTGCACCATATTCAGCCCACACATGAACACCCTATGTGTGCATACCTATGTGTGTACACAGTAGCGTGCACACAGACACACTTTAACTTAGTTCCCTACCTGATTGCTTATCCTCCAACTCTTAGCTCTGTGATCCTGAACTTCAACCCTCAGGCCTGCTTCAGGCCCCATACATTTGGCATTTACTCTTGAGTTCTCTGGAATTTGAACATGAGTTATCTCTAATGATCTTAATTTGCCTTACTTTTCATAAGATCTACAACCCAGGTCTGAAACAACCATGCTCTAGCTCAAAGCTTGAAAGAATCCAGCTTCTCACACCTCTCATTCTGTCAGAAACCCAGCCTAACCAACCCAATCAGCCCGGCATCTGCAGCCCCTCTTCTTCCACCCCCACTGTGCTCACAAAGTTCGGGGAGGGGCATGCATTTGACCAGGCAGGAGAGTCTCACAGATCATCAGGGCACAAAACATGTCCCCTGGAACCAGTTGCTCAGTTCAGTTGGCATGTAATTCTACATCTACAGAGTGGTTCTAAGTGGTTTTTGTCACAGGATTACAAGCCCTTTTTCTGCTAAGAGTTCAAAGGTTAGGGATTTGCCTGCCCAGACACACACACACACACACACACACACACACAGAGGAAATTGGCCCATCTTTGAATATCCTGAATTGATTTCAGACACTGGGTTTTGCCCAGGAACCAGCCCAGTGGTTCCCCTGGCATATTCCTGAGACAGTAGAACCAGGCAGAAGACTCTCTCCCTGCCTCCTCAGCTGCACTAATGACCAGAAATAATGACCAGGCGGGTGTGGCTGCACTGGGCGTGGCCCTAACGGCACCCACTGCCCATCCCTGCCTTGATCCTACCCCCATTTGGAAACATCAAGGTCTGGTTCAGGGCGCGGCACATAATTGAGGTCTCCAAGAACATAACCGTCTGAAGTCTGGCCACCTTACCCAGCTGGTATGGTCAGTTGGTTGGGGCATCACCCCATACACTGAAAGGTCACGGGTTCAATTCCAGATCAAGGCACATATCGCGGTTGTGGATTCGGTCCCTGGCTGGGGTATGTGCAGAAAGCAACCAATCCATGTTTCTCTCACATCGCTGTCTCTCTTTCTCTCCCTTCCTCTCTCTGTAATGTAAATATATATTTAAAAATAATAATGACTAAAAAATAAAGTTTAGCCATGTTTCCCTTTGTTGTTTTCACATGGTTTTGTTCTATGAATCCAGACCAAGGGGAGGGCAGAGACAAGGAGGTGATCTTGGATCCCCACGGAGCACATTCATTTCCATTGACGACTCTGCTGCCCACTCTTAAACTCACTCGTGGAAGAAAACAGAGACTGGAGCCCAAGTTCTACCAAACAGCCATGGGCATTTCACATGCACACGGGTGACTCATCCTCCCCCACGCACTGTGCAGTCAGTTATCTTAATAGCCTATGACCTCATTTTAATTGAAACCAATCCATGTCGTAAAGAGCAAACTGGACTTGGGAAGAGTGGTCCGGTCCTGCTCCTTTTCCTTGTTCCTACCTCCGATGAGGAAGAGGTGTCCATGCCTGTGAGTAGCAGTGAATCAGAGGAGGGGTTATCAACAGAACAAAGGGATGACATTCCCCAGGCTGCCTTGACCTCTCGTGGGACATGGGACCCCAGGAGAGACTCGGGACTGGGTACGAATGATGGATTAATATTTCACCGAATAATTAGAACCTATACTTTATTATCTGAACTCAGAACTGATGACAATGTTTTATTTTTATTGACTGTTGTACAGAATCATACATGGAGCTAAACATAGGGAGACAAATAGATGAATATTAATTGCCCACCTGTGTTCTGCCCTGGTCCACAAAAGGAATTAAAGGTGGCTAAAAGCTATATACCATACAAAAGTATGGTTTAAACAGGAGCAACAAAACAACTCAAATGTCCACCAACTGATGAATGGATGAACAAAATTTGGTTTACCTATTAAAATGGCATATTATTCAGCCATTAGTGAGGAATAAAGTCCTGGTACATGCTACAACATGGATGACCCTCGAAAGCATTGTACTAAGTGAAAAAAGCCAGGCATAAACAGCCACATATTATATGGTTCCATTTACAGGAAATGTCCAGAAGAGGAAAATCCGCAGTGACAGAAGGCAGACCAGTGGTTGCCAGGGGCTGTGGGAAAGGGGGCACGGGGGGGGGGGGGGGGACTGCGTAATGGATAAGGAATTTCTTTTAAGGGTGATGAAAATGTTTGGGAATTAAATAGTGGTACTGGTTGCAGGATGTTGTGAACGTACTAAAAACTGCTGAGTTGTACACTTTAAAATGGGCAAAATGGTCAATTTTGTTATGTTCATTTTACCTCAAAAATATTTACAAAAATAGTAACGAAGCATGAAGGGGAAACAATAGGTAAGAGATTAACTTGAAGCCTGGGAGCCGGGGTAGCAATTGTCACACAAGGGCAGACCATACTTGGCAGGGCTGGCCACCCGTTTAGCCATGATTCCCAGGAGAGAGAGCAGGCCAAGGAAACTGCTCCATCAGTTAGGAGACCTCCACACTCCACAGGATAAGAGCGAACCAGTTAGTGGGGAGACGCACAGGTCCCCCAGCACGGGGACGTAGGAGCTCTGCGGCAGGGGTCTCCAGAGGACAGGCCCGGGGCTGCGGCGGGCTGGGTCCTCTCCAACAGCCCTGCAGCACTTACAGCGACAAGCCTCGTGTGCAGTTTCTGTTAACATTTGTCAGTGCAGGCTGAAGGCACATGCCAAAGACACCCCGTTACTGAACATCCACACATTGTACCTTTGGTTCTTTGGACTCTCTTTAAAGGCAGTATTTCTCAAAGGATCTTTTTACCTGTACCTTCTCGGTATTTTAAAATCTATTTCTATATTATGTGGACCTTTAAGCCACTTTGAATCCTACATTAGTAGCACTTGGAGTGTTTATTAAAATGCAGATTCCATACCCATAGGGATATAAAGTACAGTACAGGAAATGGAGTAACCAAAGAACTCTACACATGACCTACAGACAGGAACAATGGTGGGGGGATTGCCTGAGGGAGTTGGAGGGGCGGAGGAGAGGGGAGAATCAGGACAACTGTAATAGCATAAATAATAAAATATAATTTAAAAAAAGAATCAACCAACGAATGCATAAATAAGTGGGAATAATAAAATAAAATGCAGATTCCGGCACCTTATGCTAAAGTAATGCAGATTCAAAGTCTTTGAGGAGAGGGTCTATGATCACGCAGTTTAATAAACTCTCCAGATGACTTTCATAGACGTAAAAGTTTGAGAGCCCTCCACTTCACTTCTTGGGGACCTTGAACAAGGCCACACTACACAGGCAGCCAGAGGAGCCATGGTGTGTCTCCCTCCTCTTTACCTTCCACTCATCCACTGTCTCCAATTCCTGTGTAGTCACAGGGTCAGTTGAGTGAAAAGCAGTCAGGTGGTATCTGCCAATGTCACCTCTCATCCCCTTTCAGAGCCTCCTGCTTTGGGCCAGACACCCAGGAGTTTCCAGCAGGTCTGCCCTCAGAGGTGGGAGGATGTTGATGAGCTCATTCAACATCCTTGAGAGATGAGTTCACAGGAAAAGCTCACCACATAACTGAGCAAAGGAAGCCTTGTCTCCTTACTGCCAGTCTAGGCCCTTCTACTCACAGGAGCAGCTGATGCTTAATGTGAGGCTCACCACTGTCTCCCTCTCTCCAGCTTTGAGCCAAACCAGCTAACTCCATGTTCTCGACTCTGTGCTGGACAGCTCCAGCCAGAGTTTCCCAGGGAACCTCAAACCCTAGTTGCCCCAAACGGGCCTATAGCCCTTATCTTTAAGGGCAGAATGGATTAGTCTCCAGACCTCTGCATTCCTTCTGTTCTTTCATTTGGTCGGTCACAGTGCTTCTTGAATGCCAAGAGGTAAAGCCTTATATAAACAAAATCATGTATGCTGTTTAAAGGACCTATTAGGGGTAATTTTTACTTAGTTGATTTTTGCTACCATTGACTCTCAGAAACTAACACACAGGTGATGCGACTCCTCTGTACATGTTCTGTTTATAGCACTTACTACTTATGACTTCCCCACGCACCCCCTTGGCTAAATTCTGAATCCCAGACAAGGGCTTTTTTTTTTTCTTTTCTTTGCCCATTTTCCTATTAGGTGTGTTTTTTTTCTTATTGATTTATAGGTGCTCTTTATATATTATGATACTGACCTGTTTATTTGCCTATATAGTCGTATTTTTTCTGCTGATTAATTTTAATGTTGTTCTACCATCTTTCATTATGCTGAAGTTTTTGTCATTATTGTTGTCAATACCATCAAATCTGTCCATCCTTTCATTCTCGTATCTCCAGCTTCTAGAACAGTGCCTGGCACATAGATAATTCACAGCAGATGCCTACAAATGAAACAAATCTGTGCTTATGGGAGACTTATAAACATCATTGGGAAAATTCTCATGTTTGGAGGTAAAAAATTGGTGGAGGAGTAGTACCTTGCTAGTACACTTAAGAATTGCTTTGCCAACAAACAACAAATGTTGGAGAGGGTGTGGGGAAAAGGGGACCTTAGTTCACTGTTGGTGGGATTGTAGACTGGTACAACCATTATGGAAAACAGTATGGAATTTTCTCAGAAAACTAAAAATGGACCTGCCTTTTGACCCAGCAATTCCACTGCTAGGATTATACCCCAAGAATCCTAAAACATCAATTTCAAAGAACCTATGCACCACAATGTTCATAGCAGCACAATTTACAATAGCCAAGAGTTGGAAGCAACCTAGGTGCCCATCAGTAAATGAATGGATCCAAAAATTGTGGTACATATACACCATGGAATTTTATGCAGCAGAGAGAAAGAAGGAGCTACTACCTTTTGCAACAACATGGATGGAACTGGAAAGCATTATGCTGAGTGAGATAGGCCAGGCTTTGAAGGACAAATACCATATGATCTCACCTTTGACAGGAAGCTAAAGAATAAAACAAACAAGCAAACAGAATAAAAACAAAGACGCTGAAATAGAGAACAAGTGGGCAGTGACCAGAGGGGGAGAGGGAAGGGAACTTAAGGGGAAAAAGGGGGGAGGGATTTTGAGGAACAAGTATGAAAGACACAGAGATGAGGACTCGGGGGGGGGGGGGAATGGGAGGGAGGGGGGAGACCGGGCGGGGGGGGGGGGAAGAGAAAAAAAAATGTACTTGAAAAGTAACTAAATAAAATTTAAAAAAAAAAAAAAAGAATTGCTTTGCGATATTTTTTCTCATGAGTGTATAGGCAGCTGTCTGTCTTCTTTTTTCACACAGCCTCAGCCTCCAGGACAGCTACAGACTAGAAAGATGCCCACTGTCTGGTGCAACTGAAGTTTTTTCTCTCTGAACCACTCGCCTGTGGCTCCCCCATCAACAAAAGACGAAAAACAAAATGGCTTAGGTGTTGTAAAGATGGCCGAGTGCCCCACCTGCCTCCCAGTGCCTTGGAAATGGAAAGAATTTTCGGCTGTACCACACAGACAACCCTTGCTGGCACCTAAATCCTGATCTTACAAGCAGTATTTCTCTTCTCTCACCTCATCTGGTCAGTCCTGTCCCTTCACCTGATGGAAGCTTCCTGAGGGAAATAAATCCACCAGGTTTACTCTTGTGCATTCCTTTGATATCATTTCAAATCCACTTGCTTGTGACAAAAATGAAGTTGTTTTAATAGTAAAGCTGTTTGGGAATGAAAGTCAAGGTGTGCCAGGCTGTCATCGGCTCATCTGTTGTTGTCGATAAGCAGTCAGCGGCCCAGCTGCTGAGGGGAGCCTCTGGGGGCTCGTCAACAAAAAGCATCCGAAGAGGTGACTATGGCACATTTAGAGTCTAAATTTTAGACCGTAAATACCCAGAGTTTGTGAGGACCATCCGAGAGCGTTGGGTCTGGGCAAGGTGACCCTTGCTGATGTAAACAGTTCTTCAAAGACCTCTGGCATTAGCCCCCACCCCAGTGAAGGAGACTAGTATGGACAGTGGTGAAAACGGCGCAGTAGCCCCGCAAAGGAGACCATCTTGCCTCCCAGCACTTGCAGCACAGTTTCCTGGCAATGAGCTCTAGCAATGAGGGGCTTTTTTCCCCTCCGACAGCTAGAAATCAGCTCGTGGTTGGTTACGCCAGTTGGTGAAGATAGTTGTACACTTCGACTCAGTTTGGACTTCATCCCTTTCATCTCCCCTTGCCTGAGACAGTCTGTCATTGGTTTGGAGCATGTTATTTCTTTACTGGTTTACAAAGAGACATTATCTTTTATTCTGTTGCCTTGTGCAATTCCTGCAGTGAACTTGTGTTAAATAAATTGCTGGCAAAAACAAACCCAATCTCTGAACGTAATTGGCCGCCCGAAACAAAACGCTCACACACCTACAGCATGCTGCATTTCCAAGAACTGCTCCAAGAGGGTACAGCACTGGGAGTTACACAGGCCCACCCTCAAACCCTGGCTCTACACTCAGGAGCTAGTTAATCATGGAGAGACCTAATTTCTCTGTGCCTCTGTCGCTTTATCTACAAAACCCTGTTTAAGAGCCTGATTGAGAAGATTAGTTGAATAAAAATATATAGTCCTTGGCAGTCTTGGCAAAGAAACACTCAAAACTTTCAAATATGCTGAATAGCATTTGTTGTCTTGAGTGTTACCTGAAGGGAAAGCTCTTGGCAGTGGTTCTGAAGGATTCTGTAAATTAAAGTCTTTAGTTCTAAGCAGACATATTGATAACCAAACACATACCTGCACACACAGGACTAATTTGGCCATTGTCCTTTATACTTGAAGAAGCTGTTATCACAGATCTTATTTCCTGTGACTGATCTTAGCCAAATTGGGGGAAAGGCTGGTATAGCATTTACCCTAGGGTCAAACAGGACAACTGGCCAGACCTAGGCCACCTGGGGGTGGGGGATGGGAACTCTGGCTGGCAACAGGTGCTCTGCACCAGGACAAGTTCCCATCCCTGATATGCAATCGGATGCTAGAACACCCTTGGTGCTCCAAACCTCAGACCTGGACAGGGATCCTGCTAAACCCTTGCAGTTGTTTCAGCCAATCCAAACTCCTTCCACCTTTTCCCTGGGCTCCCTGCCCCCAAGGTTGTGGGTAGAGAATAATCCAGGCCAGAATTTACCAGAGCCTTTTTCTCCCCTCCGTCAGAGGAGGATTTTCTCGCAGCTTTTTCCATTTTTCACTTAAAAGCTGATATTCAACTTAACTGGTGAAACCTCACTCCCCAGAGGAATAGAAAAGTAAGCCACCCAAATCCTATTCAGTAGGGTAAATATTGGAATAAGATAAACATCTGAGCTGCCTTAAAAAGACCATTGTGTTCAAACAAACTGCCATTTCCTTACCTTGAGGAAGGCCTGAATTGAGCCTGCAGGTCTGACAAAGGGGCCCAGCTGTTACCAAAGAAGGCTATTGTTATAGTCACCCTCTATCCAGCCCCTACTACACACACCAAGTCCCAATCAAATGCTTTCCTCACTGATTTGCCCATCTTTTTAGCCATTCAGTGGGGTTGGTGTCTCTCTCCCTGTTTCCCTAGGGCCCTACTCTTGCCCACTTTTCACCAAGACAGCGTGGCCACCTCCCTCCCATGCTGCGGTTGGATGGATGTGTAGGGTCACAGGAGTGGAAGCACCATCTGGGTTCCACCCTCCTGGACTTGCAACATGACCTTGGGGACATAGCTCCTAGCATCATTTTCTCCATCTTTGAACTTGCCACTTTCCTGGGATATAGGTCAACAGTAATACTAGTGGCTGTCGTTAGTGAGTAACTCACCACATTCTTCTAAATACTGTGCATTCTATAACTTAATCTGGTATATTCAATACTATTAGCCGCATTTTAGAGGCATGGGAAATGAAGAAATTTGCCCAATCCACTGACTCAGAATCATGTTCTCAACCAAACTTTAATTCTGACAACAGATAGGAAGGGCAGAAAAGCAGCCTTGACTTCTTTAAGCCAAAGTCTGCATCCACGAAACTTCTGGCTGATATTTTCCCAAAGAGCCTGTCTCTACAGGCGTTAATTAGGCTTCACTCCAGACTGAGGGGGAGCACTTTGAAAGGCTCAAGATGTTTTCTTTTTAAAGCCATTTAATCTCAGAAAAGTCACTGAAA
Organism: Artibeus jamaicensis; assembly: GCF_021234435.1. Taxonomy (NCBI): domain Eukaryota; kingdom Metazoa; phylum Chordata; class Mammalia; order Chiroptera; family Phyllostomidae; genus Artibeus; species Artibeus jamaicensis. The sequence continues at coordinate 3,857,216 of NW_026521249.1, read as the reverse complement.
ATTCCAGCAGTTTCATAGAGTGCAAAGAGCAACAGAGACCCACCTGAGAGAGAGAGAGAGGCAGAGAAAGTCTCCTGGGCGTTCATGAGCCCTGGACAGAGTACAGTCCCCAAGGGCCCCCTGGGTGGGAGTTTCCCCTACGAAAAGTAAACTAAAGGCCAAACTAATGCTGGAGTGGGAGGTCACAGGTTGGTTTTTCTGTCTGGGAGGTTGGAGTGGTGTGTTTTGTTTGTTCTACTTGTTTTTAAGTTTCTCCCGAAGCTTGTGTTTCTAGATGACTATCTCCTGACCAGTAAAGCAAATGGACAAACACATTAGGGCAAAAGCAAACATTTATGCAGGCAGGGAAGTCGTTTCTCCCAAACCCCCTAACTCACAGGGCAATACCATTTAGGGATTAAAACAAGCAAGCTTTTTAAATTTTTTATATTTTTTCCTGAGAGATTCTTTCCAGAATTCCCATGCTCTGGAAAACAGGAGCAAACTTGGATGTCAGGAGTTTTTCTCCTTCCACAAATGAAAACCCATTTCAGAGGAGCAGTGTACCCTGTAACTTTAACTGTTCGCAGCCTCATCTGCTGCAGTAAATGATTCCCAGCAATTAGCCTCTTCTTTTCCATTAGACCACGTCCTTGCATTCCAGAAAGCTGGTATGGGAGCCAACCATACACATAATTTTAAAAAATAATAATCTAGCTGGGCAGTAGCCAGTCATTGTCCTAGGAGGTTAATTACTCTTTCTTCTCTTAAATACATACAGCCCATGTCGATCTAAAATTATAGAAAGTTCCAGCTGAAAGCCCCCTTAGGGATCATCGGGTCCAGTGCTTTTCAAACTGAACCATTAGGGGGTCAGGAAGTCAATATAAAGGATTATAACCTGCTTTTTAAAAAAAAAAATAGAAAGCAAAGAACATCACATATTAAGAGCAAATATTATTTTTAAAAATCTGTGTTTCAGTTATGTATGTAGTTCTGAGGGTCACAATGTACAATTGTGAACCCTTCTTACTGTGGGCCCTGGTCTATAAAGTTTGACAACTTTTGACTAACTCTCCGGTTTTACGGGTGGGAAAAGTGAGATTCCAAGAGGGACAATGATTTGCCCGAGGTTCTGCTGCGGACCAGGGCCTTTCTCTACCGGCTGCTTAACATGCAGACTCCCCCTGGCCCCCTCCCACACACTAGGTCCTGCCAGGTGTGGTTCGGTTCAGACGGCAGACTCCCTTGATGGTCCATGACACTCGGTCTTTTTGCCGCCCCGCAGCATTGAGCACAGTGCAGAGCTCCTGGCAGGTACTGGATGTATGCTTGGGGAATCACTGAGGTGGGCAGAAGAGGGCTCAGGCAGGAGACTTGGAGGGAAAATGCTCAGGAAAGAGAAGAGCTCCAGGGCCTCCATGTTAGTGAACTCCCCTGCACTAACGACAGCGGTAACCATCCAGCAGCTGTTACAGTCCTCTCAGAACTGCGCCCAGCTTGGAGGATGCCATGCCTCATTCAGCCCTCACAAGAAGCAGGTGGGTGCGTTCATTCGCATCGTTTAGCTAGCTGGGATTCAATGCCTATCAACCGGGCTCCAGATTCTACACCCTTAACCGCTCCACTCCTCCTACTAAGAAATGGCATAGAATGTCTCACAGAATGTTAGCTATTGCAACAATGATTAGGTGTTTCATTAATTTGTGGGAAGACTGAATGAGAGGTTGAAGAAGAGGGACCCCCTCGAGCTTCCTGAGAGCCTGGAGGCTGAAGCAGAAAACTGCTGCAGACAGCAGAGCAGGCCTCGTCTGGGAAAACAAGCTGGGACAGGGCGAGCCTTCCTCAACGGGGGGAGTAGATGCCCTGGCACGCAGATGGTCTGAGGGCCCCCCCCTCCTTCCACCTTCCTCCCCTCACCTCTCGTGCCCACCATTGCTGACAGAACAGAGGGGAGTGTAACCCAGGGGAGAAGTCCAATGGGCCTATTTCCTAAACCAACTCTTCTTCAACGGTTCTGTTTTAAAAAAAAAAATAACATGAGATTGAGCAGTGGAAGAGAAAATTGACTCAGCTTTTCATCAGCTTGGAGTCCTGGGGTTGTCAAAGGCAGAGTGTCAAGTTAAAACATAAATGAAAATAAAGAAGAAAAAGAAAAGCCTGTCCCTGGGACAGAGCCTTTTCTCTCTATTCTTCACTGTCAAGAAGGCAAAGCTGATTTGGTGATTCTTTCTTTACTCCCCTCAAGAAATTCTCAATGTGACTGGCAAGAAGTCAGAAATAACAAGATGGAGTGGTGGGTGATGTAATGGCCGTGGAAACAGTAGGTCCTTTGTGCGGACCTTTTCTAAGAGTCTCAAAGTAGGAAGGAAAGCAGGAGGGTTGCCTTTGATGCGAAGACCCCGCATGTAAAATTTACAGTATCCTTCCTATCGGAAATGCTTAAATACTTCCCCTACAGGTATTTACAATCTGTTTCAGCATTTGGCTGACTCCTGGCAATTTTCTGCTTTCCTTCACATTAACTACTTCAAGGAAAACTCCAGGGCAGAACTTCAGTGGCACATTGAAGTAAAACAAAAGATAAATCACCAAAGAAACACTGGAGGATCTGAAATGCAATCATCCTCTAAGGAAAAAAATATCATTATTCTTCACAAATACAAAACGATGGCAAGACGTTGACCTAGAAAGCTGAGGAAACTAGTTTGGGCAAAACTGCATTTGAAACCACAATGCCCTCTATTTAAAACCTCCGAAGCTCGGACATTTCATTGTCCTGTCACGGTTCCAATGTAGAATCCCTCTGATGATCACAGTAGACACAACTCTTCATTGTGTCTAACTTAGACTCTCCACCTGCAGTTTAATTGGAACTGTTTTATGGCTTGTGCTCAATAGAAAGAGAAACACTACGTACGACACTTACATCACACAGTATCACCAGGCTGCTGGGACCCTTGTTGGAAACAGTCTCGAGACCCCTGTTTTATATCTTGTGAATTTTATACTCTGTACCACTGTTATCCATGCATGTTTTCACATGAAAGTAATGTTTAACCTATCAGGAAGTTAAATGGATCCACTAGGAAAAAGATACTATTTATTCAGTTGCTGGAAGAATCCCCAGCTCACTAGCCCATATACCCCATCAATAAAACCAGCTCTGAATAAAGTCCATATCCATTAGGTCGCTTTTGGCAGCAAGTATTAAATCCGTTATTAAGTATCCTAAACAGTGACAGGAATGTACGGCTGCACTTAAAACAAAATTCCAAAGAAAAGAAGATTGTTCAGAGCCTCAGAAATGTCCTCAAGGGCCCAGGCTCAGCAGCTGCGCATTCTGCCAGCCTCAGTTCATGGGCTGTCCCTTCAGTCTGTCCTCTCATGGCCCCAAGGTGGGCATCATGGTTAAGGCTTCTATGTGAGTGAACACAGTTACATCTAGCTGAAAAAATGAATGCTTCTTCTCATGAGCCATGATTTGTTAGGAAAAAAAATCTTTCCTCAAAACCCCCAGAAAACTTCCTCAAACCCTGTTAATGATAATTGAACCATATGCCTGCCACAGAGTGCATGGTTGTGTCCCCATCTCCAGAATCCATAGGTTGAAATTATAAACCCCAAGGAGATGGTACCTGGAGGTGGGACCTTTGGGAGGTGATCAGATCACACAGGCATTCCAGTTCCATCCATGCAAAGACCAGATGGGAGAAGGAAGGGAAGTTAAGGGGGAAAAGGGGGAGGGATTTGGAGGAACAATTAGGAAGGACACAGGGATGAGAACTAAGGGGGGTGGAAATGGGAGGGAGGTGGGGAGCAAGGGGCGGGGGAGGCTGGGATGGGAAAAATAGACAAAAAAACTGTACTTGAAAAATAACTAAATAAAATTAAGTAAAAAAAAAAGATCACACGGGCAGAACTCTTACGAATGGAACTGGTGCTCTTATAAAAGAGGCCCGAGTAAGCTCCCTCACCCCTGCCACCTTGGGAAGACACCGGGAGGATGTGCTGATGAGGAAGCAGGTCGTCATCAGACACCAAATATACCAATGCCATGAACTTGGACTTCCCAGCCTGCAGAACGGTGAGAAATAAATGTCTGTTGTTAATAAGTCACTCAGCCTATGGTGTCCTGTTTTGGTACTCCGTTACTTAGTACCGAACAGACTGAGACAGTGCAGGAGCTTTAGGTGTAAGAAAGACTGAAAAATAAAAAGGAAAATCTGACATTTTCAGCTTCAATCATAGAAGGTGAGCTCTTCCAGCAAGAAACAAGCAGATGGAATAGGACCTCAGAGCCCCCCCCCCGGACAGGCAACCAGAAGGATCTGCCACAAAGCCCTCAGTACCATTGGCTCAGTCCTCATGACAGAAAGGAGATAGACACAACCACTTTGAATAAACAAGGTTCTCAAGGGACCCAAGTAAGTAACCCCAGGAACAGTAGTTTCATCTTTCAGTCCCCCTGACCCTCTACTTCTGTCTCCCTATTCCCCTTTTCTGCCGGGTGCCACGGTTAAGAGCTACTCATGGAACAACCAGGGTCCCCTCTTCTGACACTGGACCAAAGGCTACCTTCACTGGTACAGCCCTTGCTCCAAATCAAGGTCACGAACTCAAAGGCCTCCGGGTGCATATTTCTGTATACACATAATATATTTCCCTACCATAGAGAAACAGCTATTCAAGAATAAATAATAAATGACACAACCTCAGTTAAGTAGCAGGGAATGGTGGGGAGTATGGCAAACTAAAAAATCACATTTCCTTCCAGCAGGAATACGGACACAGCATTGCCAGATATTCAGGTACTTTTCTATCAACGCCAGAAGTCAGGGTTATCTTTTTCATAAAAATATGTAAATATTGGCTCAGTTTAAACCAAACAAGTTAACACACAAACTAAACACAATATGTGCATCTCTGTTCAAGGTCTTGCCTCCCATGCCCCCATCAAAGAATAGGCCTCTTTCTAGTGGACTCGCTAGGGCTCCACACTATGGCCTTTCTTGATGCCTGATTCTGCCCATGACCCTCTACTTCACTCTTGAATAACTGCAGTCCTCATTATTTTCTGACACCCAAGGATTCTCAAGACTTCGAAATCCCCATTGACAGCACAACACACCTCTTGGTGCCGTAGTTCTTACATCGCAGTTTCACTTCACATTAGTGTTTCTGGGCTGCTTCCCTGCTGAACACCCAGCCGAGGCTTCTCCCTCCTGACAACATCCTACTTTTCACCCTTATCAAGATCTCTGGAGATCTCTACTTCTGCCTTCACCTTGTGCAGCTGCCAGAAGGAAATCCAACAGGAACAGCCTATTCCCTGTCCTCCTGTAACCATCTGCTGGGTCTGAAGGACAGGCTCCACTCCTGGATGTCCTCACCTGGTTTTGTGTTCACGGCTTCTGATCCTGGGCTGGGACATTGTTGGACATCACTAAGCACCGTGGGCTTGGTCCCCTGTTAATCCATTCTGTGTCACTCCTGTTGAGCCCGTACTGTCTCTTACTCCTATTGTCCCACAGCAACTCCTCCAAACACGAGCCCTCTCCTCACGTCTTCGGGCTACCCACTGTCAGGAAGCAATGAGGAGGAAGATGACAATGAGCTTTGAAGTGTCTCATTCAGGCATCTCTTCAAATTAGGTATCATCTCCATGTACAGATGTGGCAACTGATGTGTCATTGGAAATGCATAGGTTGCCCAAGGTCAGGTGGCCAGTGTCCCAGACAAGAAACACTTCTAGCTTACTTCTAGCCTCAGTTTTTACCCTCCTACCCACTGAACTGGTTCTGCCAGGGTGCTTCTCTCCTCCCTGGATTCTCTCTCAGGCCCCCGTGCTTTCTGCCCTCTGTATTTCAGAGGAAGCGCAGTCCCTTGTTTCTGGGACGAACAGTTACACTCCTATGTCTCTGCCTCCTCTGTTCTACCTTCCCCTCTTCTCATGGCATTTGGTTCTGCAATTTCTCCTTCTCTGCTCAACACTTCCCTCAGTGTCACCCGCTCTCGGCTTCCTCTCTGTCACAGCCATGACGAAGCGCCCTGTCCTGGAGAAAACCTTCCCTTGTTTTCATAACCCTCTCTGCCATTATTCTCTGTGTTTGTCATCATCATTCTCGCTAGTCCATGCACTAATTCAAGCTGAAGTGTGCATGAATGATATCCCTCTCGAAGATTATATGTGTTTTATTAATTGAAGCTTTTGGAGAGTTACCCACAGAAAGAACAACTTTAGGAGAAAAAGGTTGAGGGGCATGATTCTGACTTGAGGAATAATGAACTGAGCAATGGGAGCCTTGGTGCCTTCTGTGCTCCAGAGGGTGAGAGGGAGCCCTGTGGGATGATGCCCGAAGGACTCAGCCCGGGCTCCCAGACACACCTTGCTTTTTAGTTTAAGGAACTAGGCTCAGGGAGGTTAAGAAACTCGCCCAAACTCACACAGCTAGGCAGTAATATAGCTGTGATTTAAATCTGCATCACCCAACTCCACAGTCTCTGATCTTTTCAAAAAGCAAAACAATTTCATTAAGGAGGCCAAGGTTGAAACATTATAAGTGTTAAAACAGACACATAGGGCAGAGCAGGAAGACCCACACCCACCTCTTCTGAGTCCAACATGGGAGTCCTAGCTACTGTTCTTCCCCAACCCCACTCAGAGGACAGATGACCGCCACTGAAGGGCATGGCTAGAGTTTGTGTTCTCTCAATTCCTATACGCTCCTTCCCAGGCACAAACCCATCTAGGTGGTACCTACTTCTTTAATTACCCAAAGCTGAGAAGTTTCATGGTCAGGGGCCTAAGAGGACATGGTTAGTGTGATTTAACCTGAGAGAAAATAGAAGTCTTCGGGGGCATGCGGGCAATGTACGACCATGTAAAGTGTTTGTTCTGAGGTAGTATTTGGACACATCTTAATTAACATGGGTCTCAGTTCTTAAAATTCTTCCTGCCAAAGGGCTGACAAGTGACCCTAATGACTTAGCCCAGGTGATGGTTAAAATTATCGAGCTAAGTCAGGAATACTCTGAGAAAGCTTTTTTAAATGCCTGGGTAGCAGTTCAGCAGAATCTCTTTCCAAGAGCCTAAAAGACAGAAGGTCAGAATGTTCCCAGTGCCATTATCTGTGTTTTTGTACTAAAATCAGAGGAGATCAGACAAGTTGTTGGAACAACGTTCTCATTTCCACAGATAGCATCCTCAGGTAAGACCCAGGTAAGAAACCCAGGAAGCAATCACTGAAATAATTGCTGCTGCAAAGCCTGAGGCTATAGAAAAAGAAGGAGAAGGAGAAGGGGAGAAAAGAAAAAGAAGGAGAAGAAGAAAAGAAAACACTTTTAAGGCTGCCTGCTACCTGGTCTTCCAGCTCAGCTTCGCAGTCTTTGTATGAAGCTGCTTGTTAAACAGGGCAGCCACCCTGGAGAAGGAATCACTGTCAGAAGTATACCTTCCACCCTGGCTGGTGTAGCTCAGTGGACTGAGTGCGGGCCTGCAAACCAGAGGATCGTGGTTTGATTCCCAGTCAGGACACATGCCTGGGTTGCAGGCCAGTTCCCAGCAGGGGACCCACGAGAGGCAACCATACATTGCTATTTCTCTTCCTGTCTCCTTCCCTTCCCTTCTAAAGATTAATTAATTAATTAATTAATTTTTAAAAAGAAGAAGCACAGCTTCCAGGGAAAGGTTATCAGCAGCTATTATTGTTTGCATGTTTCTTCATTTGTGTGTGTAGGGAGGAAACAGTCCTCTCCTTTATGGCACCAATTAACTAGGATATATTGGACACTTTCTCTGGACTGCAAAATGATTTGCCATTTATGAAATGTCCTCTCTTCAAACTGCAAATCCCAAGTTATGTATTTGAAGTTCATGACTCCTTTTACCTCTTTACCATCCCGGCTCTCCCTCTCCTACTGTTTACTGAGCTGCCTGGCAGGAAAAATGCCTGTAAACTGAGCTGCAGAAGCACCATGCTTCCCAGTCTTCCTCCTCCCCAACAAGTGTGGTCTAACAGAACAAATAAAACCAAAGCCATCCACTCCGCTCCCACCCCCACTCACAGCCCAGCTCCTCTCCCATTCCCTTATTAAGGAAACAATGAAAGAACACTCCAGGATATTCTGGTGCGGACAGTGATCTCTAGCAATAAACTACTTCCTCACTTAGTGACTTTTATGGGTCAGAGAAACCATATGGCCCCTGCAGCTGGCTCCAGGTCAACTCCAGCAAATTCAACGTTCGTATGTCTCACCCTCATCATGTTAAAAGACTGTGGGGTGCCCGGTTCTAAAGTTTCTCATCACCCCTGTTTCCCAAATGCATGCAATTCACTCTCAGTGACCAAGCTGCCTTCCTCGCTTGGTTGTCCCCCTTCTCAGCCTATTGACTCTGGTGCTTGGCTTGCGGCATCTGGATTTCCCTCTGCCAGCATCTTTCCACGACAGCCTGGTAGGGAATGTATTCCTTTGGAATTTATTGTCCTGACTGATGTACTTGTCCACATCTTTACCCTGTCTTAGTTTTGGTGACAGAATTACATAATATATGTTGCCTCCAGCAAAAATTTACCAAATTAGGGAGGGAGAACCTGACCCATTCCTGCTTAATGTTGTGGGGGTTTTACAGGGCCCACCCTTTTGTGACACAGCGTTGAGTAGGACATCAGTTCCAAGCCCAGTGCCGTTCAGAATGCTGCAAGGCTGTGCTTCTCAAACTAGTGACTCAGAGCCTCACTGGGCTGCAGGGATGGAGACGCAGGGGGGAAAGGATGGGGGACACATGAATCCACAGAGTAACCAGCCAATTCCTACTGGTGTGACAGGCGAGGAGAGAGCTGCTAGTAATTTAACTGGTAGGAAATTCAAAACATCTTCACGTTAAAATAGGTTGAATTACCATAGACCTAAGTACAAAGAAAATGTCATAAGTTTAGACAAATTGATTTCTCATTTGCAGGAGGCTACTTTGGGTCATTTCTCTCCCTCAGACTCCCACCCTCGAGATAATTTTTTCTCTTCTGTTCCCAGACGTATCTTGGCAAAAAGTATGAGAATTGGAATAAGTGGGAATTCTGAGTGCCATTTACAAGTCATCCGAGTTACTCCTGCTTCCCCTGAAATGATTTTTCTCAAGCAATTTATCATTGTGTTTCTGTAAATGGAGTAATAATAATAATTAAATACCTGCTATATGCCTTCTAAAGGAAAATATTTGTATTCTATTTTACATTTTACTGATAACTAAACTGAAATTCAGAAATTAAGTGATTTGCTCAAAGTCTTCTACTTAGTAACCGGAAGAAACAGGGTATGAACCAGTTTTATCTGACCCCCAATACTACTACTTGTTGCAGTAAAAAATAAAACAGCCAGACAATAAAGAAGACTTGGTATCCAAAAGGTTCAGTATTAAAAACTACAATCTACCATTTATTGAGCAGTGTCCATTTGCCAGACGTTAGTCTAAGCATTCTGTGTATCTCATTTAGTCAGAACAGACTTGGGAAGTAGGGGTTAGCATTATACCCATTTCTCAGATGAGGAAACTGGGGCAGAACTGGATTTCATGAGAATCCAAGACAGAACCATGTCTGTCTCGTTCACTCTTTTATCATATCATTATCATGGCACATAGTAGGCAACAGTTGAGTAAATTATCTGAATGTTATACTCACAAATTACCTAACTCAATATAATAAGGCCAATGTGGGGTAGGTCAACCATATTGTCTATCTTGTTCATAATGTAATCTTTGGTATCCGCCATAGTTTTTGCAAATAGTATACAACTGGTCAGATAAATAAACTAAATCTTATATTCACATGATATTTAATTTACTATTAATATATTCAATAGGTGGTATCAACCTGTTTAGCATTAGGTATGCATATAAGGTGATACAGTAATTAAGACTTTTTGGTTGCAAATGACAGAAACAGCACAAAGTAGCTGAAGATAAAAGAAGACGAGAGAAGGAAGGAAAAGGGGAGAAACTGGCACAAGTAACTACAAAGTTCAGAGGTGGACTTCAAGTAGCACTGTATCAGGAGGTCAATAAACAGTAACAAGACTACTTAAATTTACTTATCAGCTCAGTTTCCCTTTCACAGGCTCTTCCATACAGTGGCAAGATGCTCTAGGTCGTATCATGCTCACAGTTAATATTCACAGAGAAGCATCCTCTTGCTGTTCAGTTCTAGCACAAGTCCCAGGAAAAGCTTGGATTATACCAGCTGGAGTCACAAGTCTATCCCTGAACTCATCACTGAAGCCAAGGCAATTGGTGGTCTTATTAGAGGGGCCTGGTTATTATGCCCTTCTCTGGGAGGGAGAGAGAAGTCATTTTTCTTTCCAAAGAATAGGTTCCCTCTAAAAACCAAGTTTCGCTTATTAGGTGAAGCAGGGAAGAGAAACCACGTTGGGCAAAAGCTCTGGCTACCCAAGTGTACTGGCAAGAAAAGGTCAGACTTTTCCCCTCATGAGTTGTGAGACCCCAGGAGTGAGGCTCCTGAATCTACACATTTCTTCCTATTTCTCTCCTTTAGCTTGGGGCTGGGGCTTCCTGAGGATGCAGCCCTGAAAACTGAAACCACTTCAGGCTGTCTCGTTCCCTCCCATCCCAGGTCTACCAGGAGAGGCTCCCAAGCGTGGCTCTTCCCTTGATGTGCAGTGCTGGTGCGTAGCGCGCTATTACTGGAGGTGGGAAGGAGCCGTCCTTCCAACCCGAGACCCTGCCATCCAGTTCCTGGCTCATCAGTCCACTCACATTAGCTGGCTTCCTGCTCTGGATCTGTGTTTTTTCCTACTCTGATGCTATTTTTCAGCCCTGTATACAATCTGCCTTTGCCTGCTGCATGACAACTATAAATCCAAGTGTGTAAAAGCATCAATCATGGTCTGACAGTGGGGATAAAAGATGGCCTCGGTTCTCACTTGTTATCACAAAACCAGTAGTACGTGCAGAGAAATCGGCCCATTTATGAGAGACTATGGTTTGTAACAGCCTAAGTAACACATTTCCAAGTGTTTCTGCAGGGCCACCAGGGAGGGGAGCAGAGCCATCTGACTCCACTTTAGCACTGGGTCCTCTTCCCCATACATGGATTCTGGCAACCACAATAATGCTTAGTACTTCAATTACACAGTGTTTAAATGGAGCAAAACAGGGCTTCATTTTACTTTTAGTGGTGCAAGAATGTCAGCGTTACTTCCAAATCTCTGGTGCAATCTCGGACAAAGAACTGCTTCTCAGGTTTTACAATCCGGGTCTGAAGCGTTCAGAGAGATGGTACAGAGCATCCTATCCAGCAGCTGCAAACTAGCAGCCTCTCCCTGAACATGACTCACAGGCAGTTTTTGTTGAATTTTGGTAGTGCTTACAAGTAAGGAAATTTCCTCTTAAAATATACAGAGTCCTCATTTACTTGAAATTCAAAAGATCAGACAGATTAGGCCCACAGTCCAGCTTGATAGCCATCAGCTGAGGCACCATGTTAAGCTGCTCCATTGAGGCAGGTGGACACGCACTAGTTCTCTGCAGTCACCACTGCTCCCTAGCGCTTCCATTTACCTTGCCCACTGCCCCCCTCGCGGGCATTCACATCTGCAGCTCATGACTGTTGGCACTTTTCAACTCACAGCAGATTCTAAGTAGTCCCAAAATGGTGAAATGACTGACCTGATTCAGTCTGAAATTCTGTTTGTTGTTGTTTTTATTTTTTAACAGTATGCTAACTTTTCTTTCTTTTCAAAAATTATTATACAGGCTCTTGGATTGCAGGATGCCTGGATGCCCCAAGTTTGAGGCTGACGCTGGGAGGACCATGGGGGTAGAGAGGCCGGGCCGTCCTTATCTTTTAATAAAGCTCTTGGTCTAAGTCAAGATAGAGAGATAGATTAGATAGATAGATAGACAGACAGACAGATAGATAAGGTATCGTACGGTAAAATTGACTTTTTGTACACAGTTCTGTGAATTTTACCACATGTACATATTCATGTCATCTCCACAGAGCACAGAACAGTTCCATCACCCCCCAAAATAATGTCTCATGTTACCCCTCTATCGTCTCTTCCTTCTGCCGTTCCTAAACATTGACAGCCCCGACTGATCTCTTCTCCATTACAATCATATGTCTTTCAAACAGATCAGAAAAATGGAGTCAAACATTATGTCATCTTTTAATAGAGGCTTCTTAGATGTGGCATAATGCTGACCAGAGTCATCTGAGTTTTTTTGTATATCAGTAGTCTGTTACTATCATTGAGTGGTGTTCTATATAGACGTATCGCAGTTTGTTTAAAGACTGAAAATTTTAATTTGAAGTTCAGAGGAAATTTTTGACAAGTAGGGCTGTGGGGTGATGGTTTGTGAGAGCTAATTGTGAACTTTTCAGAAATTGTGCCACCTGGTTGATAAACAGAGCCATGAAAGAGTTAAATTAAAAAGAAAGGTAATAAATACTCAAAACGCATCACTTTCTAATTATAGACTACATTTTACTACTACTCGAATTAAGCTCATGAGGTGGTTTCATCTACTGTATCTGTATGACGAGAATACTACACAATGATGCCCAACTTCCCAACTTCTTACTCAGTGGCTTCATGTTGGTGGGAACAAACCGGTTTTGATGGGACTTCTGACACCAAGGAAACTGCAAGTGCTTCTGGTCAAGGCTCCTCCCTCGCTCCCTCTCCCCTTCCCTTTCTCCCAGAGAGCAGCTATGGAACATTTACTAGCACACCACGGGGTGAGGAAAGTTAGAGAGAGCCTAGATTCTTCCTATGAAAGAGGCCTCACCCATTGTCCTCACTTGTTCCCTGCCCCAGGTTTTTTTATGGGTTCAAGTTGGGTCAAAGCGTGTCCCCTTGTGGAAGGAAGAGGCGGGGCAGGGGGAGGGGTGGAGTACAGTGGAGTGGGAAGCACCCTGAGCTGGAGCAAAGATGCCTGGTTATTGCTCTGCATCGCAGGGGCATGGAACAGGGCTCTTCTCCTCCCTTCCACCTATTCCCACAGTGTTAGCCTCACCTAGAAGCACTCCTACCCAAACCCCACTCCTCACCCAGCTGCTCCCTGCACTGGACCTCCTCAGTAAAGGCAGGGAGCTAGGTGGAATCAGTTTTCAAACGATGGTTTACAGAACCCCGGGTTCAAAGGCACACCTTCCAGGAATCACCAGGACGGCGGTGAGGGGTGAGGGAATGGGGCAGGGGCTCTGGACCCCCACCTCCTACTTCAAATAGAGCCCCTTCACTTGTAGGCTTCACTTTAAAGTTTTATAGATGAGGGATTAGCATTCAAAGATATTCTTTGAAAAAAGGTTTCTGCCTCTAGAAGAAAATAAAAGCTTTTTGAACATTAGTGTTTAACCCTGAAGAATCCTTCATCTGGATATAGCAAGAGCCTCCTAAAGGTCTCACAGTCTCCACTCTTGCCACCTCCTTGTTCCCAAGTCCCTCTCACACCTCCACACCACCCCACATACACACACCCAGCAGCCCCGTTGATCCTGTTAAAATGCCGGGCAGATCCTCTCACTTCTCTCCTCAGAACTCTCTGACAGCTTCCCTTAGTAGTCAGGATAAAAGTCAAGCTTTAATGTTCCCCATAAGATTCTTCAGCCCCTGGCCCCAAGCCCTCTTGCTGACCTCATCTTTTCTCGCTCTTCACACTTATTACACTCCGTGGTGGCCTCATAGGCATCAATCACGCTTCAAGCACATTTCCACCATAGGGCCTTTGCACATCTTTCCAGAATGTTCTTCCTCTGAGTACCTACATGGTTTATTCACTCAAAGATATGGCCCAATGTCACCACCAGCGAAGCCTTCCCAAATCCTCCCATCAAAACTGTTCTTTTTTAATGGAAATTTTCCTTCCTAAAATATGTGTTTTACGCTTTAAAAACTAAGCAGTGTTCATTTAGAAACTGCAGAAAAATGTAAAAGTACAAATAAGAAAATAAAAATAATTCATTACCATAAACCTAGAAATAAATAGCTAAAGAAATAAACAACTAATATTTTGTTATATTTCTTTCTAGTATTTTCTTTCTTTTGGTCTTATTCTTTTGCAGTGTTTATTGTGCAGAATTAAATAATCAACTATGTCCACAAAGTTTATGAGAATCAGCAATTTCTTACCCCTTCCATATTCCCTACCTAAGTCAACCGCTTTCAACAACTGTCACTGATTTTTTTGCTATTGCCTCCCAATTTACTAAATAAATAAATATGTAAATTTTAAAACAGAAACTACTTTGCGACGATATCTATGGAGTTCCCACTATGTGAGGCGAGGCTCCTTGGCCCGCACCACACGGGCACGCACTTCGCGTGCCTCTGTCCTCCTGATATACAGTACTTGGATCAGGTCAGTGTTTAATGTTCCGGCACATAATTATGAATGTGCAAATACAATGAATTATTAAATCGTAGTTTTTCTTTCCAACTATTTCTGTGTTGCCTGGAGTTACTCGTTTTATAGCTTCCTTTTTTATTGCCTCTGTAGTTCTGGGTACTTATCAATAACAAAGCCCCCCTTTACCAGTTGCCCACTCTTCTCCACACACACTCAGACTCAGACTCGTCATGAGTCCTGTCAGCCTCCCGGATGCACTCTCCTCCCTTTGCCTCTGATGGGTCCAGCCTGAGATGGTTTCCCTAGATGTGTGGGCCTTTGCGCACTTTCTGGAATTTCTCTTCGAGTCCCAGGCAGTTTTGTTTCCTGATTCTGACATTCTTATTTTGCTTTGGTCTACTGCAGTGCTTTGGTGCTCCAAAACATTACCAGACGTGCTCCAAAAGCTTCCTAAAACCACTGTATGGAAAACACACTTTTTTCGGAGACTTTGCACGTCTGAAAATGCCTTTGTTCTACCTTTACAGCTCATTGATAATTTGGCTGGAAGTAGAATTTCAGGTCCAAAATCATTTTTCTTCAGTATTTTGAAGTCCTTTGTCTTCCAGCTCCAGATGTTTCTTAGTAGAAGCCATTGTAATTAATGATCCTTTGTAAGTGCCATATTTTTGCTGTCTGGCATATTTTAAGCTCTTAGTTTGGCTTAGTGTTCTGAAACTTAGGATAATGTGAGGGTGGGATTATTTTCACCTATTGTGCAATTGTGATGGGCACTTGGTGGACTTTTTAATCTGGAAACATATTTTTCAATTCTGGGAATTTTTATTGAATTCTTTCTTTGACGATCCACCTCCTTGGTTGTCTTTCTGAAATCGCCCTTATTTCTGAGCTACTCCTCTAGCATTCTCATCTTTTCTCCCCTGTTTATCCGCCTCTTTGTCTTTTCTTCCTATTTTTTTGAGAGGTTTCTTCAACTTTCCAATTACTCTGCTGAGTTTTTCATTTCACCATCCTATTTTTAATTTCCAACAGCTGCTTTTGGTTCTCTCTGAATATTAGTTTTTTATGTAGCATCCTGTTCTTGTTTCACAGTTAGAATATATTTTATCTCCTTGAGTATTTAATGAGAATTTTCTCTCCTTCCCTGTCCCTCCCTCCTTGAAGTTTTCTTCCCTCTACATAGTCTGTTTCCTCCAAGTTGCTTTTTCCTGTGCATTTGGTTTTGGTTTGGTCTATGTTATTAGAATCTTTCCTTAGATGTCTGGTAATTCTTGGACATTTGCTCCTCTGAGAAACAAGAAACTAAACGTGCTGATTGGAAGCTCTGAGTACACAGGTGGAGATTGCTGACAGCTGAGTTTCACTACGGTTTGTGATCAGGCAGCACTATTTGCTTGGAAAACCCCAACATCGCTAACTTTAGGCCCTTCTCTTTTGGATGATTAGACTCTCCAGAGACTACTTCAAACTCCTGCTGGGCGGCATAGGCCTGACTGCCATTGTTCTTGAGGAAAGAGAGCTTCAGCATCCTGTGCATGTCCCCTCCTTTAATCCCCCTATTTGTGTCCCATCTGCCATCTTAGCTGGGCAGGGAGTCATCTCCAGAGAATAAAGCCCCAGTCTTCTGCCAGAAGGGCCTGGTTGTTCTCTGTGGAGAAGAGAAGAGGGTCTGAAGAGCTGAGTCTGATCTGATCCTCTCTATTATATCTTCTGTTACACACACACAGCATTCCAGATCCACCTGGCACCATCAATCCCTGCACTTTGGGAGGTGATGGCTATAAATGGGTTGGTTCTCAGCTTTCTCTTCTGCCCACTGAGGATATTGTTTTCTCACGTTCGCTTTCCAGCTTTCACCCTTGGTCCTTATGCCTCCTTTTCCCTTTTCCGTACCCATGAGCATCTAAGCCTTTTTTTTTAAGTACCTTTATTTCATTCTGTAGGGCGTCAGGAGAGAGTAAAGTGATGCACGGTCTCTACTTATTCGCTGATTGTCCATCTTCCCTCACTAGAACATGAACTCTGTGGTGGCAAGAACTGGTATGTTTGGCCACCCCTTTATTCTCAGCTCCTACAGCAGCATGTGGTACATACTAGCGCCAATAACTGTTGATGAATAAACAGATTAAGAAGGAAGGAAGATTCCTCCAGCTCTTTTCCTATTAAATAAGTTCTTTAATTTTCATATCCCAAGTTTATTATAATCTTTCTTCTCTTGAGCTATGTCTCTTTCACTCAAAAACCTTCCCTTTACTGTTTATGGACTTTTACTCTTTCCTGGCAGTTTTTTATCGTGGCTTGCTTTCCTCTCTCTTTCTACCCCCTGGCATTGACAGCAGTCCTGATTTCTATGAGGGCATTGGCATTTTCACCACTACATTTGTAGGAGTTAGGGAAACACAAGACTTGGTTCCTACCTTCTCTGGAAAGACATAATGTAGCTAATTTCTTAAAAATCAAGATTCCTATTGAGACTATATTTCAAGCTAAGTTTTAAAAACCTAAAAAAAACCACACCAAATTATCACAGTGCCTGGAGCAGGTTAATTAATGAGAAGAGGTCTGGGGATGGAAATTTTAAAGAATTATTGGAAGGGAAAGAGGACTAAGCTCCCAGACAAAGGAAAGCTAAATTAACAAAATCATATTTCCCACATTCACCTTCGTCCTTCCAACCCCTACTCTCCCTTGCCCCTTGGTAAAAAAACCAAGGCTAAACTGGAAAAGAAGTGATTTGTTTATTTATTTTTAAGAAAATATTTGTTGAATTTTCTACTAGTATGTTCCAGCACTAGGTGAACAAATCAGACATGGTATCTGCTTTTGTGAAGTTGGAACCTGGTGGGAGATTCAGGCTATAAACAAGTAAACAAACTTCCGGCCAAGATGGAGGCATAGGTGGAAAGATTGTGCCTCCTTGCACAACCAAGTTTAAAAACAACAAAGTTTTAGTAACAAAAATGCAGCCAAAACACAGAAAATTGAACTGTACGAAGTCCAACAACAACGAGCCATTCAGCCAGACCAGTAAGAGTGGCGGAGTCAGCACCTGGTGGAGCGGAGTCAGGCAGGCAAAAGTGGCCTGACTGACCCAGGATAAGAGGCGGCAGTTGGTGGATCCCAGGTGTGGGGTGGCAGGCAGACCCAGTGGGGGTGAAAGGTGGCTGGCTTACTGCGGTCACACATTCGCGCGCAGATAAACCAGGCAAGGGAGCAAGCAGTGAGATAGACCACACAGGCTAACACTGGAAGTTAAAGCCTGAAAGCACCAATTGGAGAAGCTTTCAGGGTCGAGGTGCTTGGGAGAAGCTCCCAGGCTCACAGAGAGTTTGTTGGAAAGACCCACAGGGTCCTGGAGGGTACACGGGCCCACATACCCGGGAGTCAGCACCAGGGGGGCCCAATTTGCTTGCAGGAAGCAGCAGAGAAGACCGAAATCTGAGAGAGAGCAGAACAAACGCCATTGCCCCTCTCTGACCCTGTCCCCACATACAGCGTCACAACCCAGTGACTGGGTCGCCCCACCCTGGTGAAAACCTAAGGCTCTGCCCCTCATATGTAACAGGCATGACCTGACCAAAATATTATGGCTAAAGCAGAAAAAGAGCTCAAAGCCCCAGGGCCAATACTTTTAAGTAACCAAGAGATAGCCAACCTATCAGATGCACTGTTCAAAACACTGGTGATCAGGATGCTCACAGAACTGGTTGATTTTAGTCACAAATTAGAGGAACAAATGAAGACTAAACTAATTGAAATGAAGGGTAATGCACAGGAAACCAATAGTGCTGGAAAGGAAACTGAGACTCAAATCAATCAAGTGGACCAGAAGAAAGAAAAAAATGACCAAACAGAAAAGAATGAAGAAACAAGAATTCAAAAAATGAGGAGAGGCTTAGGAACCTCCAGGACATCTTTAAACATTCCAACATCCAAATTATAGGGGTACCAGAAGGGGAAGAGGAAGAGCAAGAAGTAGAAACCTTATTTGAACACATAATAAAGGAGAACTTCCCCAATCTGGCAAAGGAAATAGACTTTCAGGAAATCCAGGAAGCTCAGCGAGTTCCAAGGAAGTTGGACCCAAGAAGGAACACACCAAGGCACATCATCATTACATTAGCCAAGATAAAAATGAAGAAGAGAATCCTAGAAGCAGCAAGATATAAGGCAACAGTCACCTACAAAGGAGTTCCTATCAGACTGTCAGCTGATTTCTCAAAAGAGACCTCACAGGCAAGAGGGACTGGAAAGAAGTATTCCAAGTCATGAAACCCAAAGACCTACATCCTATATTGCTCTATCCAGCTAAGCTTTCATTTAGAATGGAAGGACAGATAAAGTGCTTCTCAGATAAGGTCAAATTCAAGGAGTTCATCATCACAAAGCCTTATTATATGAAATGTTAAAGGGACTTATCTAAGAAAAAGAAGGTAAAAAATATGAACAGTAAAAAGACAGCAAACTCACAGTTATTAACAACCACAGCTAAAACAATAGCAAACTAAGAGGACAGCTAGATCAGGAGCAGAACCATAGAAATGGAGATCACATGGAGGGTTAGCAACAGGGGAGTGGGAGAAGGAGAATGGGGGAGAAGGTACAGAGAATAAGTAGCATAGAGAGTAGGTAGAAAATAGACAGGGAGAGGGCAAGAATAGTATGGGAAATATAGAATCTAAAGAACTTGTGAAACATGAACATAGACTAAAGGGGGGAGTGGTGGGGGAAGGGTTGTGCAGGGTGGAGGGCAATGAAGGGGGGAATGGGAAAACTGTAATGGCATAATCAATAAAATATATTTAAAAAATAAATAAAGTCATATGAAAGATCAAAAAACCAAGTAAACAAATCAATAGTACAAACAATAGTGGATGCTTTGAGGGAAGTGGGAAGGATTCAGTAAAAGAAGATAACTGAGGGGACTTCCTTAGTTGGGGGAGAGGAGTCTGGGCTCCTCTGAGAAAGTATGATAGACATTTTTTGGTGGGGTGTGGGCTGTATTTCAAACATTTATTTCCCGACAAAAATACTTTATATTCTTTGGAAATTTATTTTTAAGTATATTTTATTGATTATGCTATTACAGTTGTCCTATTTTCTTCTCCTCTTTATTCCTGTCTGCCCTGCATACCCCTCCAACCAGCATTTCCCTCCCTTAGTTGTACGCATAAGTTTTTTGGTTTCTCCATTTCCTATACTACTATACTATTCTTAACCTCCTCCTGTCTATTTTGTACTGACCATTTGAGCTTCTTATTCCCTGTACCTTTTCCTCCATTCTCTGCCTTCCCCCTGCCCACTGATAATCCTCCTTGTGATCTCCATTTCTATGATTCTGGTTCCTGTTCTGATTGTGTGCTTAGTTTATTTTTGTTTTAGGTTCAGTTGTTGATAGTTGTGAGTTTGTTGTCATTTTACTGTTCAGAGTTTTGATCTGATTTTTCTTAGATAAGTCCCTTTAATATGTCATATCATAAGGGCTTAGTGATGATGAACCTCTGTAACTTGACCTAATCTGGGAAGCACTTTATCTGCCCTTCCATTCTAAATTATAGCTTTGCTGTATAGAATAATCTTAGATGTATGTCCTTGCATTTCATGACTTTGAATACTTCTGTCCAGCCCCTTCTTGCCTACAAAGTTTTTTGGTTTTTTTTTTTTTTTTTTTTTTAGAAATCAGCTGAAAGTCTTATGGAAACTTCTTTGTAGGTAACTGCCTCCTTTTCTCTTGCTGCTTTTAAGATTCTCTCCTTATCTTTAATCTTGGGTAATGTAACTATGATGTGTCTTGGTGTGTTCCTCCTTGAGTCCAAGTTCTCTGGGATTCTCTGAGCTTCCTGGACTTCCTGGTAGTCTATTTCCTTTGCCAGATTGGGGAAGTTCTCCTTCATTATTTTTTCAAATAAGTTTTCGAGTTATTGCTGCACCTCTTCTCTTTCTGGCACCCCTATGATTCAGATGTTGGAAAATTTAAAGTTGTCACAGAGGTTCCTAAGCCTCTCCTCATTTTTTAAAATTCTCTTTTCTTCATTCCATTCTGGATGTTTGTTTCTTCCATCTGCTCCAAATCATTGTTTTGAGTCCCGGTTTCCTTC
Organism: Artibeus jamaicensis; assembly: GCF_021234435.1. Taxonomy (NCBI): domain Eukaryota; kingdom Metazoa; phylum Chordata; class Mammalia; order Chiroptera; family Phyllostomidae; genus Artibeus; species Artibeus jamaicensis. The sequence continues at coordinate 3,836,771 of NW_026521249.1, read as the reverse complement.
CCTTCACTGTTGGTTCCCTGTATATTTTGTTTTATTTCACTTTGCATAGCCTTCACTTCTTCCTCTATTTTGTGACCATACTCAACCATTTCTGTGAGCATCCTGATTACCAGCATTTTGAACTCTGCATCTGATAGGTTGGCTATCTCTTTATCACTTAGTTATGTTTTTTTCTGGAGATGTTATCTGTTCTTTTATTTGGTTATATTTATTTTCTTAGCACACCTGTTAGGTTGTAAGGGGCAGAGTCTTATGTATTTTCCAGGTCAGGGCAACACTTGTTGCTGTGTTGTGGCATTATATGTGGAGGAGGGGTCAGAGAGGGAATAATGCCAACTGCTGAGCTCTCTGCCAGCTTTCAGTCACTTCTACTACTACCCACAAGTAAATTGGACCCTTCTGGTGATGATTCCCATGTGGGTGGGTTTGTGTACATTCTAGGATTCTGTGGGTCTCTCCAACGAACTCTCCTGTGAGGCTGCGAGTTTCTCTCACCTCCACAATACCCACAGATTTTTTTTGTCAGAGGTTTTGAGGCTTTACTTCTCGGGACTGAAACCCTGGGTTGCACAGTCTGTCTTGTCCCCCCACCCCCAGTTTTTTCTCCTGGTTTATCTGAATGCAAATGTGGGACCACCAGCTTCTGCCTTGCCCACCTGGTTTCCCAGCTACTGCCTTGCTGTGCATCCTTCCCTCCCACCCCCCGACCACCTGCCTGGCTGCCCATCTCTGACCCTCCTACCAGTCTGGATGAACGTTTCTTCTTTAACTCCTTGGTTGTTGGACTTACATGCAGTTCAATTTTCTGGCAGTTCTGGTTATTTTTTGTTTTTAAATTTAATGTTATCCTTCTTTAGTTTACACAAAGAGGCAAATGGTATCTACTTATGCCTACATCTTAGCCAGAAGTCTATTCTTTGAAAATATAAACTCTTCTTCATATTCAGCCATGTTGTTAGGTTCTGTGTGGTTCCACCCTCAGATTCAAGGGAGGGTTCTGATTGGCCTAAACCAGTCCAGTCCCTCCAGTCTACCTTCATGTCCCTCCCAAGGTGACTTGGGCATGTGATGCAATTTAGGGCAATGAGAGAGACTGGATCAAGGGACTTGAGCAGGAGCTACCAGAAAAGACACCCTCTCTTCACCTGGAGACTGTGGTTTGAGAACATGAGTCAAGAACGGTGACAGCCAGTTTGTATCACGAGGAAAGAGCAGCAGCTATACAGGGTCCTCAGTAACATAGATCAAGTCTCTCTTAAAGCCAGCCCTATTTTCTGAATTTGCTAGATATAGGAACCAGTGGATTGCCTTTATAATTTAGGGTAGTTTGAGGGGGATTTTCTCACTTGCAATCAAAACAAAACAATTATAGCTGCTAAAAAAAAAGTGATGTTTAAGCTAAAGACTGAGAAAGAACTAACCAAGAGAGAAAAGGAAGTAGAAGAACTCCAGGCACTGGAGCCAACCTTGAGAAAGCCCTAGGGAAAGAAAAATATTACTGTGATCAGGGAACTAAGAGGAGGCCAGCGTGGGAGCCACAGAATAAGACAGTAAGGCCAGATTAGCAGGCAGAGGGTCATGGGAATACATTTGAATGCCTGGATTTTATTCTAAGGAAATAGAAAGCCCCACTCAGATTCCTACTTCATAATGACATGGCTGCTGAGTGGAGAATAAATTGGATTGGGTAATAATGGGAAAGGATTATCAGAAAGGGACTATGTGGTCATCCAGGCAGGAGAAGGTGGTTACTTGGGCTAAAGTGGTGGTGGTAGTGGCAATGGGATATATATAACAAGAAACCAGAGAGTTTTATAGTCATCCTTTCATTTATTTGCACATTCATTTATTCAACCACAGATAGAAGAGTCTCTATGTACCACTATGTTAAAACAGAGGACCTAAAGATGAAAATACTCTTTTCTCTATTCACAAACAGACTTCCATTTAGAGGGAAACAGCCAGGCAAACAGTTATAACAGTGCAGAGTGGGTAAAAGTAGGTTTACAGTTGCCAGTATGCAAAACAGTTTATTCTTGCATTATTTATTAATCATTGCATTATTTTCCATACAATCAACTGTAAACTTATTTTTGCCCCATGCTGTATAAAGAGAGCTGTGATGGAGATAACTGCAAGGTACAGTGGGGACATTTGACAGTGAACAACTAAGTTGGCCTGGGAAAGTCAGAGATGACCTCTTAGAAGAAACAGAGACTTGGATTTGTAGGACTTTATTGGGTCAGCCATTCTAGGCAAGGTGGACTGCCGGGGTGGAAAGACATGGTAGCTCTAAAAGAGTTTGTACTCAGGGAACAAGTAGTCAGGTATTTCCAGAGTTTCGATTGCAAGGAGGGACTGTGGTAGAATTAGCAGTGCTCAGCAAACATTCCCTGCATTTCCCAGTCCCTTTGCAGTTAAGTGATAAACTCTGGTCAGTGGGCTGTAGTGTCACTTTCAGGCTGAAGCACAGAAGAGTTCATGCCCACCTTTGAGCTATCTCTCCTTCATCCATGGCAATCATGGAGGGCATCTGGTGAAGTAGAAATAACACATGATGGAAGCAGTCTGGATTTCTGGGTTACTGCATGGAGAGCAGACCCTATGAAGAGTCACCCAGACTTTTAACAAACCTTGTGTGAAGCCACTGAGATTTTGGAGTTATTTGTTAATGCATCATAACTTAGCCTGACTAATAACCATACCGAGTAATTGAGGATAGCACTAGAAAGGAGGGTGGGGCCAGACTACAAAGAGACTTGGCTGTCAGGTGCCTTGCTCAAAAATTGGACTTTATCTTGAAGGGATTCAAGAATCATCAAAGAGTAGAGCTGAGAGTGACATTGTGAGGTCATTCTGGCAGCAGTGGGATAGATGGGTGAATGGATGAATGAGTTGACATTTGGATTTGGGGTTTGAGGAAGTAGTTCCTAAATGCAGAGAAACTAAAAAAGAAGTGCTGAAATAGTACGGGAGAAAGATGATGGCAGTGTGAACCAGCACAATGATTCCAGTACAGAAAGGAGTGTTAAGTTTGACAGATATTTTAGGAGGGAGAGTGCACAGAGATTGTGAGTAACTGAATATTAAGTGGTTGCAGGGGTAAGAAGAGATAGAAGAGGGAAGTTTTGACTTCCTTAACCCACTTCCTTAGGCCTTATAACAACCTTAATTGTTCTGGTTCTTATCACTCTCAGTGCCAAGAGAGAACCAGGAAGAAGAGAAGGTTCAGTGGCTTCATGGCAAAATGGAAACACACTGGCCGTGAATCAGAGCAGCCAGAGACCAGGTCTGACCCCTCTCACTTGGGTTAGTTCATTGAAACTTTCTGGACTTCAGTTTCCTCATCTGTAAAATGAAGTCATCAGACTTAAACATCTCCGTGGTCTCTTTCCACTTTCATGCCACAACTCTCAAAAATAAACAAAGGAAATTGGGAAGTGGGAAAAGGGATAGGAGCTGAAGAAGGTGTGTGAGGAGCCCAGCTGAGATCACCAAGGAAAAGAAAGAAATAAGAGAGAAGAAAAGAGAAAAGACCATATGTGTTTGCTCAAAATGAGATCCAGGAACCCCTGTATTACTCCAGAAAAATCTTCATTTCATCACAGCAACATTCAGTTACATGGTGTGGATTTTGTCTCAGCTAACATGTACCATTGTTTTTACTTATTGAATTTTTAGTTGTTAATACTATGATTATTACTAATTGACAAAAATGGATTAATGGCTCAATAGCAATAACGATAAAAATAGTAAATACCATAACTCAGGATAACATCTTAAATGTCAAGAACAGATTCAAGGACAAATGAAAGGAGGTAAAACAGTATGTGCTAGGAGAAGTGAGAATATGACTGTGACAATCAAGCTAACAAACGTATAAGTTTGTAAGTCACAAATAGGAAGTATGACCCAAAAAATCTGAAAATTGGATTGCATTGGACTGGTAATGTGTTTGCCCCTAGACCTTCAGAGTGACATTCATCATAAAAATGTTTTCCAATAACAGCAGGAAGCCATGAAAGCTTCAGTGTTATTTTCCAACAACATACAATGACTCTCAATAGAACAATAAAGTTTTTCCAGAACAAGTGCAAACATTGTGTTCCTCAATACAAAATTGATGAAGTTATTGTTAAAGGTGATGGAGAAGCCACAACTATAGAGACATCATAAAGGATAAACTTCTCATAGAAACATAGGTAGGTACCGCACTATTTTTGTAAACCCAGCTACAAAGGTAATAATAAATATTATGTTTGGAAAGACAGCAAAATTTCATCAAAGAATATTGGTAGATGTTACATAATATCAATGGTATATAATGTGAGAGAAAGGTAATATCATGTCTTTGCAGATATTTCACTTTATACATGGACAAAATTCAGTTCTGGCAAGCAGTACATATACAAAAGAGAAGTACTTGATGATTTCCTTCCCCAAGGCTCTTTTTCTCAACAGCTTTATTGGGATATAACTTGTATACTTAAATGTCACCTACTTATAGTATACAAGTCAATAGTTTTGGGCATAGTACATTATTGATTTTCATTGCAAATATATATATATATATAATGTAAAAATTTCCATTTTAACCATTTAGTCATGTGATTCAGTGGCATCAAATAAATTTACAGTGTTGTATTACAATCACCTTCATTTACAAGGCTTTTTTCTTTCTGAGATGTAATCTGCCTGGTGACTGTTCTTCACTGAAAATCCATGCTCTACACGAATGAACCCATGCTTCATTTGATCAACACTTCTTTAGTGACCCATGATGTAAAGTGGAAAATTACATTGGCATCAGTTTGGGACAAGTTCTGTTTCTGTGTGCATTAAGGGAAGAATTCCCAGTGAATTGAAGAAGGTGCATATGAACATCACTGCTTCCCTCAAAGAGGTCAGTTGGCTGTCACCCACACTCCTAGATGGCCCTCACTCCTATCTTCAGTTTTGAAGGTGATCCCTAGAGAGCAGTTCCTGAGATGGATATTAGTATACAGGATATTCATGAAGGCTTACACTTGGGATCAACTTGTACCAAAGGGAGGGAGGTAAAAGAAACCAGGTTGGGCAAAGGGAAAAGTTGAGTTCAAATTCAGTCCTAAGTCGACCTCATGAAAAGTTCTGAAACCAGGATGACTCTTCAGAGTTTTCCCCAGTTGGAGTAAGGGGATGTGGACTCTCTTTACCCAAACTGACCAGTCAGCCCCTGGAAGGAGACACGACCTTTGTGAGGTGATTTGCTTCAGCAGAGTCATCCCCAAACAAGGCTCACAGATGAGATCTGACTTTCAGTTGCACTTTCAGCAAGTGGGAAGTGTGAGGTATGGGGAACAAGTTCTTCATCCAGGGAGGGGGTCCAGCTGGTGGACATTACACCACCCACCACAAAGGAAATTATGACAATTAGAAACGTGATGAAATTGCAGTCACTGATAGATAATGACATATATTGGCTATTCATGAGGAAAGAGGTTTTGAAATAAAAGATTAGATTAAAATTATTTCTTCATGACCATTTCTATGATTTCAAGAGGCTTGTGATAAGGGTATATCTTACTGACACATTCAATATCTTGAACAGCTTGAACTTGCTTGGTCATGTGAAGGACATTGGAATTTTTTTTAGGACTGAATAATGGTATAAACAGCTCAAAAGTGCAAGAAAATGTTGCCAGTATTTAATAGCACTCTGCTCACTTGTTAGAAAACAAGACCTATTGTGTATGTGTGTGTGTGTGTGTGTGCGTGTGTGTATATACCTGAATGTGGCAATAAGACACACATAAATACTGTTCAGAGCCACATGGAACCCAAGAATATACCAGAAATGTTTGCCATTATTTCCTATTTTGAAGCATTCGATTCTCCCATATTTGAGTGTGGTAAGTTCATCCACTGAGCACCTGAAAAACATCAGTAGTCTTCACAGAGAACCCTTGCCATAATTTTTGGATCTGTATATGATTGAAATATCCTGAAGCAGATATATGTGCCTCTCCTCAAACCTTCATATTTTTGAAAGATGATTTTATAGTTTAATAAAAAAATGAATTGGTGGGATTGCAGACTGGTACAACCACTGTGAAAAACAATATGGAATTTTCTCAGAAAACTAAAAATGGATCTGCCTTTTGACCCAGCAATTCCACTGCTAGGATTATACCCTAAGAACCCTGAAACACCAATCCAAAAGAACCTATGCACCCCAATGTTCATAGCAGCACAATTTACAATAGCCAAGTGCTGAAAGCAACCTAGGTGCCCATCAGTAGTAAATGAATGGATCAAAAAAACATGGTACATATGGTTTATGGTACCATAAACATGGTTCCATTCACAAGGGAATTCTATGCAGCAGAAAGAAAGAAGGAGCTCCTACCCTTTGCAATAACATGGATGGAACTGGAAAACATTATGCTAAGTGAAATAAGCCAGGTGGTGAAAGACAAATGCCACATGATCTCACCTTTAACAGGAACTTAAACAACAAAACAATTAAACAAGCAAAATATAACCAAAGACACTGAAATAGAGAGCAGGCTGACAGTGTCCAGAGGGGAGAGGGGAGGGAATTTCAGGAGGAAAGGGGAAGGGTTTACAGGAACTAGTAGAAAAGACACATGAACAAAAACTAAGGGGGGTAGAAATGGAAGGGTGAGGGGAGGGCGGGGTGGGTGGGCTGGGATGGGAGTAAAAGACAGAAAACTGTACTTGAACAACAATTAAAATTAAAAGATAAAAATAAATTAAAAATGGAAAAGAAATAAGAAAATATGAAAGAAGGGAAGAATAATTACAGAAAGCGACCTAGTGCAGCTCAGATCAGTGACTCGAGTGGTTGATACAAACAGGTGATAGATGTCATGACAAGAACTTGCCAGCAACATCATCCGCCTCACAGCAATCAGACAATTATCATTTAATTTTTAGCATTATTCTGAGCTTTTATTTTGTGGTGAATATAATTTTGCAGTCAGTTTGTTATAATTTACCTGAATTTTTGGATAGGATCTGACACACACATACCCTCCCCACACACACACCCTCTATTCAATAGTGCAGCTTCTCCACAGGGTACGTATTTTTGATTGAAAAGATATAGATCCTGTTGTGAGAATCAAGCTTGAAAAACCACAACACTGAATTATCTGAACCCCCTTTTAGAGCTATACATTTATCTAATTACTCTTTCCATTTTTATTACATTACTCTGTTTTATCGTTCTCATAATTCTTCACTGTAATTATTTGTCTACTTGTTTATTGCATGTGTTCCTGACCAAAATATGAGCTCACTGAAGTTGGGCACCTCGTCTCTTCACTTTGTATTCCCAGGACCTAGAAGGTGCCAGGCAAATACTACATGCTTACTAAATACTTGCTGAATGAGTAAATTAATGAATCTATTTATCCATCATATACCTATGCTTCCATCATATGAGAAATCCATGCATACTAGTGAGTTAGTTTTGTGATCTACTTGAAAGGTTAAATATGGTTTATGTTTATATATACACATTTATATATGTATATAGATATATGTGTGTATGTATATAGAGATATGGTATATATAGAGAGGGATGATATCTACACACACACACACACACACACACACACACACACACATGGTCTGTCCAGAAGGTATCCAGCCATGTAATATGAAAAATAGAGATGCTTATTGAAGAAGATACAAGAAATATTGTACATAGGACAATAACACCTTAGTCCCCTTCAGAATAGGCACATTGGGACTTCACACAGTTCTCCTAATCATCATCAGTTGCCATGTCGTATTTTCCTGATCTCATTGACAGTCCGAAATTTCTTCCTTTTCAAAGATGATTTTAGTTTTGGTTAAAGCTAGAAGTCGCAGGGCACCAAATCTGGGCTGTAGCGGGGCTGACTCACCTGAGTGATTTGATGTTTCACACACAAAAAAACTGTGCACAAGATGTGATGCAGGAGCCAGTGTGTTGTTGTGATGAAGCTGCCAATCACCCGTTGCCCATAGCTGCAGCCTTCTGCATCAGTTGAATAGTTTACATGGAAGGATGTTAAAGCTTTGATGCAGATTTGTTGCTTTACTCACTCAGGCATTTTGAATGTGATGGCCACATAGTACACATGCTCACTCAACTGTGTCTACTGCCCCGACTGACTATTACAGTGAAGTCATCTTTGTTTACACACGCACATCCCAGTCCACTTTCCCTGGCTGCCAGGTTTCATCAATGGTATGCAAACCATTTTCATTATAATAACCATTCTCATTATAATAACCATTCTTGTCACATTAATCAATATGTAGTGTAATATGTAATCTCATCATAATGTAAATCAATCTGTAGGACAATCTATATATATAGATTGACTTACAATCAAGTCTCTCTCTCTCTCTATACACACACACACACACACACACACACACAAAGAGAGAAAAGATTGAGCAAGATTGATTTACATGATGAGAAGGAGTCCTCAGGTGAAAGTCCATGGGCATAACAAACTGGTGACTGGAGGAGTCATCTTCCAATTTCATTAGCCCCAATCTTCCAGTTGGTAATAACAGGAGGACAGCCAACAAAAGAAAAGGGACCTGGAGCAGGTGCTGCCAGGAATTTGTTTTATCTTATGCTTTGTACTGACTTTATATTTTAAGAACCTCCCCCAAAATATCTTGCCAACCCAGCCTAAACTACCCCCTTTGTACAATACAGTACTTACCTGATGCCTGATCATAGTTTCTTTGTTCTACCCTTCCCTTGCCCAGTATAACTCCATTTATTATCTAACCTTAGGCATTTTCAGCAATCTTTTAGGGTCCTCCATACACATTTTCTAAAAAGCCAGCTGTGCAATGTATACCATCCCTGGAGATTACTGCCCAGGATGTGTTTGCATTTATGAGCACGTAACTGAAGCTGACACGGATCTTTAGCAGAATTAATAGCTCTTGGAACAATTCGCCTTCACAGCATTTTACAAACAGCTTTATAATACATCTGAGGGCAAGGCAGGTTTTAATTAGTGTCACTAATAGCTAAGTATTCAGAAATGAAATAATTAAGTGACTGGACCAACAGAAGCAAGGGCTGAAAGGTGAGCTTAGAGTCTGTGCAGGTTCAAGGTAGCAGAAGCTTGCACCTGTCTTTGGGGCGTTGTTCTCTTAGCTGAAATGAGTCATCTGTTAGCACTGACCAGGAATTACTGCTGGCAAACTCAGTTTACCTGCATGTAGTATCATTTTTAAACACCCGGTGCTTCCTTCCTCCCCCTTCCCTCTTTAGTTTCTCCTCTTATTTAATTTTGGTTGCTCTATTTTACAAACAAAGCAGCTGCTGCCTGTGTGGGGAAGAGGTGCACCATTCAGATTCATGGTTCACAGTTTGCTAAATGTAAGCCTGCCTAATCCTTTCCTATCATTGGATTACTCTCCCCAAGCAAATTTTCCCAGCTTTCATCGGGAGAATGGGCTCCCTGCCAAGAAACCACTCATCCCAGCTCAGGTCCACCTGGCCTTTCCAGATTGTCAACGCCTCCGTTTTGGGCCATTAAAAGGGCTTTCAGACTGAATATTTGCACAACCATCTCTGAAAGCAAAACACAAAATCTTTGTTTCATAGAGTCACTAATCTCCGTGCAGGTTCTGTTCTGAAATATTATGGGGGTAGGGGGAGCCTTTGATCATTGGGTCAGTTTTCTCCTAATATCATCTAATTAGACGAAAATAAAAATTTAAATAATTATTATACACAAAATTGATGTGGAAATAATTTAAATAATTATTAAACAAAACTGAAGTTTAAATAATAACCAAAGTCAGATGAGAGGATTTAGAAAAAACTCTGTACCTATTTGTATTAATGCTACTCTACAGGTGGCTGAATTTGAAAGGTAGATTAAGAAAGCCATTCTGAAATTCCCAAATGCCCCATAAACTCTGCATCAATTAAAGTTTTAATGGATTTTTGAAAAAATATTCATGGTTGTTTGCTGCCTAATTTCCTCTACAGGTCCAGAAAAAAGGATCATCTTGGGTTTCAAAGGGAAAAGATTCTTTGTGACTGCAACCCAGAACAAGGGGTTTGATTCACACACACTCGTCCGTCAATCACCGCTGAAATTCTGAGCGTTGTAAACTCTCATGGAGCCAAACAATAGCTCCTTGCCATTCAATCACTGATTTTGATTCTTCCTCTGCCAAACTTTAATAACTGTAAGCAAGCAATTGAGAGGAGGGAAGATTGGTAGAGCCCTTTTTGACTCAGGTACCCTGACTTACGGAATTTTAGGACCTAAGGGTCCCGGATTCATTGCACAGGCAAACACCCAGACATGACCTTGAGCACTAAATCTGTTTAATCTATTACAAAAATGAAATGTTCTTCTGTACATTTTTTTTGCTTTTTACACCTTTAGGAGTATGAGTGAATGAAATATTTGAGATGTTAAATGTACACTCAAGAGCAGTATACTGGTGGTTTTCCATTATGCTGTTTTATTGATTTTCTGGAGCCCAATGACTCGCAAGCAGCAAGGCAGAAACATGCATTTTCAGGGGCTCAGGGCCTCCCTCCGATGTGGTAGCAACATTAGGCAGAGCACTCACCTCTCCTCATTCCCCTTCTACCAGTCTTTCAGAAGATAGGACAGGAAGGCTTTGCAACCACTCTCCAAAGATGGGTTGTAGGCCTACCTCTGGTTTCAATGAGGTAACCCATATAAGGATGGAAATTTGAGGGAAAGAACTATATAATGTCTTGCAATATGCTGATTGACGATATATCTTATTTTAAGTATAAGTTCTGTGGAAGAAAAGGGGCAACATACTGAAGCAGCCTGACAAACTCAGAGACCTTTAACTACAAAGGATGGTCTGAAATTAAAACTTATTAAATAAAAGCAGTTCATGGCAGGTAGTTATGTGCTAGGCTGGAATTTTTCCCTAACAAAGGTCAAGCTTTACCTTAACTGAGCCTGTCTGTTGTCCTTTTGCATCTGGCATAACATAGCTTCGGAATGTCAGATTTCCTTTTCCCAGACCCCTCAAAGCACAGGCACCACACCAGGGGGAGACCACAGACCCCCTCACTGTTGTTGTTTTCACGTTACTTGTTGACTGTTACTATCCTGAACTCACCTATGTACAAGATGTGTCCATCAGTTTACCTTTTATCCAATCCCAGAGGTTCCTCCTTCCCCCACTTTGTTTTCTCCCACCTCCCTAATCTATCATCAGTGGATGTTATGTCAGCCCCCCTATGTCTCTCCTTTGATTCTGTTGTATAAAATAAGGTTCTAAGCTGCCATTCTCTGAAGCATTTTCTCAATTTATTGAGATTTTGCTTCCTGGAAATTGTTGTCAGTTTGGCTCAAATAAGTTCATAAAAATCCTTACAGGTTTGGACACTTCTTACATTGACAGTTCCTTAATGACAAGGGATTATACTTTTTATGAAGACGAGGGGTGGCATCTAATGAATGGTGTGTGCTGATAGGAAACTCAGTGGGAGCTCAGCTTCCATTCACAGAGTCTGCCTCAATACACACTCGCACTCCCAAGTTTCACTTTGCATTTCTGGGTTCATCTAACCCTCAGATTCAATGTTGAAAGTCAAAGCGAAACCCCCCACGAAGAAAACCACACTGATTTTTACCTGCTTTAATGTCAGTGTTTTGAGAAACCAACAATAAATCAGTCCAGTTCACTCCACACTCACCTTTTGGGGTATGTAAAATACCGCCAGCAAAATCTCAGCAACTGTGGCTTGCCTCAGAAATGTTTAGCAACGAGAGAGTTTTAAATTTAATCCAAAGCCTACATATTGATTTTTTTATGTTTTTAAAGATTCTAGCATGAATGTTTCAATTAAGTCAAATGCTTAGTGGTTGAGAGAAGAAAAATAAGGTGCTTCATAATTTCAATTTATAAGTATTTGGTGAAAATATGAATCCCTCAAGACATATGCCAGAAATAACTATGCACATTTCTTTGTTAACATGCGTATGATACACTACCAAACAAAAGAGAGAAGAAGAGAAACAGCTCAAAGACTAAGGGCATATGGGGAGGAAAGAAATAAAAATTTGGAGGCAAGAAAAGATCTAAGATAGGTTTCTTTTTCATCCTTATCTGGAACAGGTAGAACTTTCTTTCACCTACTACTAGAATAGGTGTGATATGAAATGCTCATCTGATTTGAAATACTCAAATTGATACCTGGGGCAAAATTGGTCTGTCCAGTTTAACTGGGGCTGAATTTAATCAGTTCCAATTACCTAGGGCCAGTCCGTCAACAGGAGAGAATAGGACAGAGGCTAACCTAGCCTCCGTGAAAGCACAGGGGAGCTGAGACCCTAACTGAAGAATTAGGAAGAAAACCAACATTCTACTACTGGGAATGTGCAAACACAGAGCAGGGGTGGCCGAGCCAAAGACCTGTCGCAGCCGCAGAGTCAAGCTGGTCAGATGGGAACTGCTAGGCCAAAAGGGAGGAGTTGGGGGCAGTTCCCAGAAGATTGTCTAATGGCAGCATTTAGAGGCTTCATCATCATCCTTTTTAAGTTAAAATAAGAAAGGATAACCTGGCTCTAGTTTGCTGTCTTCACTGTTAAACTCCAAAGGCCCCACGTGGAAATTCCTTGGAGGCGAGGATGAGAATACCCAGGGCTCACTCACCTCACTGTTCTCTGTTGCTCCATTATTTATCTGCCACTCAACTAGTGGTGATTTCCTCTCCCTCTCTCTTTCTCTCTCTCTCTGTCCTTAGGGCCTAGCCCAGTGCCTGGCATTTGGTAGACATTCAGTAAAAGTGCTCAATTCAATGACTAAATGGACAAATGTTCACGGATAGATGCTACTTGATACTTTCGATCTGAAGTGTGTTAGGATGTTTTTGAGGCATGTGTTCCCAGGGTCAAATGAATACCATCAGTCACTAGGAAGCCCCAGAAGTTCTACACTCATGCTCAGTTTGCCTCCTCTAGAATAAAAGTGGCTATTTCTTTTCTGGAAATATACAAGAAACTATCTCCTGGGCAGCTCATTTTCCCGCCTTTTTGTCTATATAACAAGGTCTCTCTTTGCCTGAAAAATATAGTGTATGTGTTTCCAAACTGCAAAGAGACCGTTGAAAAATAAACCACAGAGCAGTATTTTAATGAGAACATGATTACCTAACACCCCACTGTGGTTTCAGATGGCCTTGTGCCAACCTTCCAAAATGCTACCAGAAGCTCAGAGTTTAAAAGAGAGAGAGAGGGAGGGAGAGAGAGAGAGAGAGAAGTGGTTACTGTCCCCCTAGCTTTGTTTCTTGGATGGCTTCCAAAAAAGAGCTCTATAGGAGGACATGGGTTCTTGGTGTCTGCAGTTCAACAAAACTTTCTTCCTGTTTTGAAAAGTTTGAGAGAAAAAAAAGGGAGGGCCACCCTCGAATTAGTACATGATGTCCTGAAGTCTGTGTTTTTAGCACCAAAGAAAGCTCTGCTGCATCTGTACCCAGCACTGCCTATCCCATCAACTTGCCTTCTACACACACACCCACTTGCTATTTCTGTAGCGTAGGTTATAAGACCACAGGTGTCAATGCTGCACTGCGGAGGGAAAGCTACCATGGCCAGTAGAACAAAGCCCAGTCATGCATTGTTCTTCCCTGATTGGCAGCTTGTCCGGCACTGGGCACAGAGGAGAGGATGGAGGCACTGGGGCTCAGCTGGGGTCATTTCTGAGGGACATCCTTATCTTGGTCTCCAACCGACACAGCACGTAAGCATTTGGGGTTGCGGTTTCATTTCCACGTTGGGTTTCCTGACTTAACCCCTGAAATGCCTTCTGCAGTTGTCTTCTTACCAGTTCACTGATAACCAGGTGGCCCTGAGAGGCCACAGGAAAAAAGGGGTCACAGAACTGCAAGATACTGTAGTGGAATCCCTTCATTATACTGATGAAAAAATCAAGGTCCAGCGGAAGCTTAGTGATTCACTCAAAGTCACACAACTACTCAGCAGCCAATAAACAACCACATTTATGGGCACAGAGCAGGCATAAGATATGCTTGCTACTTTCCATCCTTGCAAAGTATTCACCTTTGTGCTAAACCCCGAGAAGGATAATTGGAAAAGTACCACAGACTCTTGCCTTCAAGAAGTTATAATATCTTAAAGTTAACAACATGTACACATTAGGCATAGGGACAATAAAAGCCAATGCAAAGCAGGGTGCACGAAGATGCATCTAGTGTAAGTGCAACTTAATGCAGAGCATGCTCCCTCTTTCCTCCCTTCACCTGGTTAACTTGCTCATTTTATCGTAGTTTTAAAGTCACCTGTTTTAGGAAACCCTCCTGGGTTTGGTGCAGATTGGACTGTAAGTGCTTATACACTTCTCTGGGCTCCCAGTTGGCGTCAGGTAGCACCACATTCCCATGTCTACTGCCTAGAATGCAGTCCACACTCGGTAAATGCTGAGGAAGGAAGGAGCTGAATGTCCATCAGGAATCTTTTAACCAGCTAGTTGGACTGGAGATGAGCTCAAAGATGGGAAGCATTTGTATCAGCAGTGGAAGGTGGCTCAAAACGGATGGATAACACCCGTCCCCCATGGAAAAATCACCACAAGTTGGGCTGGTGAGAGGTCGATGAGGAGACCCCCATGGCTGGGACAGTCACCTGTGATAAAAAGAATCAGAAAGGTGCTGTTGGGTAAGTCAGATGAAGCTAGACTATGGGAGGTCACGGTTACTAAGAAAATGATGACAACCAGGAGGAAGATGTGATGTCCTTTATAAAGAAAAGAATGAGGCCCTAGTCCAGGATGGCTTAGTTGGTTGGAGCATTACCCATACATCAAAATGTTGCAGATTTGATCCCTGGTCATGGTGTGTACAGGAGGCAATCAATTGACCTCTCTCTCTCTCTCTCTCAGCAATAAACGTATCCTCAGGTGAGGACTAAAAAAGTGATTAAATAAATAATTTTAAAAAGAGAATTAGAGAAAATCCAAGCCACTAGAAAGCTGCATACAGTAAACCCCTCAGCTCACTTTTAGAATCTGATTTTCCTACACCTGAATAGAAAGCTTACGGGCTTCCCTTTGGTAGCTGGGTTTCCCCCCTTTCTCAACTTTGAAGTGCTGACTCTTTCTCAAAACCTGAAAAGACAGGCTGAGTTTCACCTTGGGAAAATGCAAAGTAGTCAGCTGCAATGAAAAAAAAAAAGAATCTCAATCTCAATCATAGATTTCTTTGAAACACTGAGCTAAAGGGAATTCTGAAAGGACCACTGACTCATTTCAGCCAGTGAGCCGGGGTGACTATTTAATGCTGTGTCTCAGTGGGCGAAGAAACCTCTTCCCTTTGGGGCGTTGTTGGTTCTGACTCTTCGTACCTGCATGCTTTTCCGAAGCATGCGAATATCATCTGGCACTTGGGGGCACCTGGTGAGCATTTACAAAAAGAAAGGAGTTCTGAGAAGAACTATAATTATCAACAGAGAAGACTCGGTTTCTGCTATCTCATGGTTCATCCACAGGGTTATCCAAATCAAAGAGCCAAATTATTTGACTGAGAAGGGGATGTGAAGGAGAAACAAAAAATAATAAAGAATAATGTGGTTGGGGGTATAGAATATGCCCCTCCCTCCCTCATACCCAAGGCAGAAGGTACTACCTTGCAGGCAGCCATGTGCTGCGTAAAACACAGCAGACTTTCAACATCAACTTATACCATTTTGCATGATGTTAACTTGAAGGAAAATCCAAGAAAATGGGAGGCTGGGAGAGAGGATGTCTATCTGTGGATGCCTAGCAGCTAGGCAGTCCTGGACAGTTGCTGGTGGCATTTCACTCCAACCTAAAGCAGACTGAGTAGAAAAGTATAACTCAACTCTCAAATAAGAGCCCTGGACAAGTACATGATAGTTATGCTGCTCCCCAAGGGAGGGTCACCTGGAGGTTACAGGTGTAGAGAGATCTTTATACTTTCAGAGGCCAAGACATCATTGCGTGCAAGGCATCAAGGCCCCATGCAGATGATGATGCATCATGTGATTGCCTCACTGGGTGAGCCATCCCTCTCTCAGAAACTGTCTGGGAGCAGATTTGAACTTTTCAGTGGCATTTCAAACAACCCAAGTCCCAGGGATCTTTGGGATCCATGTGACCAAAAGAAGAGTCTCTCCTAAAGAAACATTCACACCTCAGGGACCAGGCAGGAGATATGAGGGGTGGGCTGCTGCACTCTGGAAGCAGCCCTTTATCACCCACACACTGGAGCAGCCATAAGAAATGGTGACTGCCATCTTTCTGCTCAACACCAGCCTTGGGGGGACCCAGTGCAAGTCCCCACCTGCTGTGGGGTGCAAGAGAGAGCATGCAAACACCTGGCTGGTCTCATCCTGCACTTTTTCACACAAAAAAAATAATGCAAGCTTCTGATGCCTTTGTCCCCTTCCTTCTCCTGCATCTTTGACATGGGCTTCTATCACCTTCTAGAACATGCCATCCCCAGCACAGGACCAGCACAAAATGTTGATGTTCATGGTTGGACTCCTCAGCATGAGGGAGTCCACTACTCTGCATTATGTTCATTTTGATGAGAAACTGAGGCCCTAAAATATCAAGTACCTTGCCCAAAGCTCCTGGGTTAGTAAACTCCTTGGGCTCTGGTCTCTTAGCTCCAGAGCCCAAGCTCTTAAACTGATTCTGCTCCAAAGGTAGACTGGGCAGATGAAGAAATTGGGTGTGTCAGAGGCTTCTTAAAGAGCACTTCCCCTCCCCTGATTTCAGCAGCATCAGCCTCCTACCATTAAGCTATTGCCAATTTTAAGTTTGCAAATCTCAGCTATAGGTTCCAGATCATATCTGTTTGTCCCTCCTCAAGTGCTCATCACACCCAGTGACCACCCTGGTTTCATTTGTACATTGGGGTTCAACTGTCACTCCCCAGCCCGCACATTGGTTTCACTTCCTTGGGCCCCAATTCACACATTTTTCTGAAATAGGGATCTATCTACCAGGGTGGGTGTGAGAAATAAGAAAAGGCACGTCAGTATTAGGCCTGCATGAGAGCTGCCATGTCATTATTCATGCATAGTGAGCACTTCACAAACAAAAAGCTTTGCAACGGAGTATTTTTGTCCCTTCAGAGCAGTCTCCTGTCTCTACTCTGGCTGATGTCAGAGTCACTCAGAGCCTTTTTTAAAAACACCAATGCCAAAGGCCCCACCCCAGATCTACCAAATCAGAAACCATTGAGGAAGAGGGCCAGGGATCTGAATTTAATGTGAGGGGCCTGGGCAAAGTAAGATGGTCAACCCTTCCAGAAGATTGCATAAGGGATTCCTGCTCGGCGTGGGAAGGTAGGTTTAGAGGATCTGGAAGCTCTCTCCCAAGTAATAGCCCTCTGATTTGGTTGGTTCCTGGTTGGTAGCTCACTCCTGCAAGCCGAGTAGTAATCAGTATATGGAGACATATTCTTTCTGTCCCATTCTGTATCTGTCATTTCCCAAGCTCTCTCCCTGGCAGCCCCAGCAAAGGGGTAGGCTCTGGGGACCAGACAAAAACTATGCTCTGTCCAGAGCTTCCTTTCCTTTGCCAAACAAAATCACTTTTAACAACCACAAAGTTTCATAAATCACCAGATGAAAGCTGGTCATGCCGCTGGTGTCTGTTAATGAAGAACATTCTTTTTTTTCTCTCTTTTTTTAAAATTGTATTTTAGTGTTTATGCTAATGAAGAACATTCTTAAACATATACAGACACACCAAAAACAAACTATAATTTCAAGACAATTTCAAATAAATGTGATATTTTATTAATCACAACAGCATCCACATGCATTTGAAAAGTTGTAGAGCATTATTCATTCAGCCTGAAGTAAGATTTGGGACTTGAGACTAGCTGGACTCTTTATAATACCTTTCCTGGGGGTCTCCTGCCCAAAGGTTGCAAATGAGCATGTGCCTCCCTGTCAGGATCAAAGCCCAGTGGTTCGTGCACCTGTACTTACTTGCTCCTCAACAGTAAATGCCCCAAGAATCCAACTGTGGAATTGTGACAGTGTTGAAATGAGCCACCAGTGAGTAAGCAAAGGGCCAGAAAAGTCATCTGAGGTCAAGAAGGAAAGAGAAAATAAATCTGAAAATAAACTTTCTATAGCAAATTACATCCAGGGCCAGTCTTAAGCCACTCTGAAAACCCAAGTGGGACACACAAAGGCAGACTGGAGACTCAGCAAAGAAATGGTTATAATAGAATAAAGGGCTGGAAGCAAAGACATCTATTTCCTTTAAAATGATAATTTACAAATAACAGCACAAGTGTACAATGCAAGTTTTTCCCAATGTTCTCCTAAAAATTATGTTTGCAGTTAAGGAACCCAGAAATTACACCCAGGCTGATGTGGCTCAGTTGGTTGTAGCCTCATCACATAACACTGAAAGGTCGCCAGTTCATTTCCCAGTCAGGACACATACCCAGGTTGCTGGTTCAATCCCCAGTTGGATCCCATATGGAAGGCAACCAATCAATGTTTCTCTCTCACACTGATGTTTCTCTTTCTCT
Source organism: Artibeus jamaicensis (assembly GCF_021234435.1). Classification (NCBI taxonomy): domain Eukaryota; kingdom Metazoa; phylum Chordata; class Mammalia; order Chiroptera; family Phyllostomidae; genus Artibeus; species Artibeus jamaicensis. The sequence goes on along the minus strand of NW_026521249.1, from coordinate 3,818,203 downwards.
CTCTCTCCCTTTCTTGTCATCTTAAGTCAAATATATACATGTGTGTGTGTGTGTGTGTGTGTGTGTTTATATTTTTAAGGGACACAGAAATTATTTTAACTTCAGATGCAATGGGTACAATATCCCAACCAAAGTGCCAGTGGTGTTGTGGCTCCATGGCCTTCCGGTAAGGCTCAGCTCAGATTCCATCGTTTCTGCAAAGCTCACCTGGGGCATATTGGTTTGAAATGCCTCTTCCCTCAGAACGACTGGGCCCCAACCCTGGTGATTCTAATTCTGTGGGTCTAAGAAGGGCAAGTGCCATCAACTTCTTCTTTTCTGCATAATTCATCTGATCTGTGATGATAAACATTATAGGCAATTGTATTTGAATGGTAATTATACACAGATGTTGGTTTGAGCTCCTATTGAAGTTTCTGAAGACAGTCACTTCTTTCCTTCTGCCCCTTATCCTATAGCTGTTAGCCCTGTAACCAGCTCTAATTGGTGCTCAGTACCACATATTGATTTGCTTTGCTCTAACCCGTGTCCTAGCCTGGAGAATGAACTCCAAATCAAACCCAGGCAGAGAGCTCATAAGTATAAGGGAAGGATCTTGAAATCTACTTTTTTTTTGTCTGCCAAGTTTGTCACCTCTTGATGGTTATCTTTTAAAGATGCACAAATAGATGAAGTCACCCAATGACATCAGTAACAGGATATCATCGGGTGCCCTGTGATGCACAAAAGCCCACAAGTCACACGCAGGTGTTGGTGAGAAACCAACACCCAAACTTTAAACAATAAAAGGGTAAGTCTTCAGACTTTCTCTACACAGCATCACATCCCCTCTCAAATAGGCTCCCCCACTGACCTCCAGTCATCACACCCTACCTGAAACTCCAGTCCCCTGCTCTCCTTCCTCCTCAGGCCCATGTCAGTGAGTCACCAGTTGCTGGTTCCACAAGATCTCTCCTACCCATCAGCCTCCTTGCAATTCCTACCACTCTCCAGTTAGCCCAGACCATTCCATTCTCCTGCCTGGAACAGTCGAATAGGTCTCTGCCTGCTCCCTCCACCTCAGCTTCCTCCTTCCAACCCATTCTCCATACACATTAATTTCTCTAAAGCATAGCGCTGACCATGTTATTCTCCAACTCAAAATCTTCACAATTTTCCTGTTACTTTAGAGAATAAAGTCTCAGCCTTGCCTTTCGCTTCAGTGTACCTCTCCAGACAGCACCTCAACCTGTATTCCATCAAGCTGACTGATCCCTCTTTCTGGTTCCAACTTCTTGTTCATACTTCTTCGTTTCTGTCAGAATGTCCTTCTTTCTGCCCAGTTTTTCCAAGTCAACACCTTACCATTCTTCATATGTATCTCTTGTATGAAAGGCCTTCTCCTTCCCTAACAGACCTCTCTCTGCTTTGCTTACACTGTCCGACTTGCTCTGACTTACATTACAGTTATCTATGTTCCTATGTCATTACCCAGGAAGGACTCAAGTGCCCCGAGGCCAAGGACTCTATGCTCTTCATCTAGTGCCTAGCAGGGCTCTGCACATCTAAGCACTCAAAATAGTTTGTGAAAAAAAGGAAGGAAGGGAATGAAAAAGATCTCAGAAGTAAAAGAGAAGGAGCTCAGAAGGAGCCAGAAAGATCAGGAAGACAGTCCACTCAAGGAAGAGATGATGAGTCACAAAGAGAAATGAAAACAATTAAATAAAATGCTATGGGTCAGGTCGTGGGCAGTGTGAGAGGGACAGTTCCACATCTGCAGGGGACAAGGTCCAAAGAAACTTGCTTCTACCGTGACATGTCTTCATATCAACCTTGATTTGATCCTAGGGGCAGACACAATCATCTCATTATTTTCCCTGCCTCTCGAGACAGGGCTGGGGGCCTGAGGTGGAGCTTGGTCCCTGTGATTTATGGAACCACAATGAGTAGAAATTTGCCTTTGTCCCACACTCCATCTAGATTTAATGAAAACACTGTATCTTTGTAATAACTAACTTTTAATTCATGTTATTTCAGTTTACAAAGTAGCCTTTTAGATTACTTTGTATGATCTTCATATCCATGCTGCCAGGGAAATAGTTCATAGAATTCCCTGAAAATTGTCTGGCACTTCAGAGTCTGCAAAGCTCCTTGTTTTCCACTATCATCTCACTTGGTGCCCACTCACGTTTCCACTGCTCCCTTAATATCAAATCATGCTCTCAAGACCCACCTACTCCAGTTTCCAGGACACAGCCTGCAGCTTTCCACTTCCATGTCTTTGCATGTATGGTTCTCTGGGCAGAATTCTTTTTAGCTCTTCACAATCTTCACCTCCAGAAGGGGTGCCCATGACCAGACAGGCATGCTTCTTATTCTGTGACAGCCTCAGCTTCTGTGGAAATTCTGGAAGGGGACTCAGGGCCAGAGAGATTAGGGGACCCACGACACTGCCTCTGGCCAGTAAAGAAACACAGCTACATGTACACACATCTGCCCCCAGCAACACAGAAAACGGAGGGCTTGCACAGTTAAAACCCACTTCCCTTGTTCTCAGGAGAAAAGAAGAGAGTTCTTTATATTTACAACAAAGTGGGACGGGGGGGGGGGGGGGGGGGGCAGGGCACGGGGACAAACAGGACTTTGACCTTGTATTGGCTTATTGTTGCCAATTCCTGATTCTTGTGGATATCTTGCAGACCCCCATCTTCAACTTTTTGGCTGAATTCATTCGAGACAAAAAGACTCACTCTGTTTGCGGGGACACAGAGGCGTGGGGCCGGAGGCTGCAGAGACCTCGGTCAGAAGATCAGAGCATGCTAAGTAAGCAGTTCTCTCCAATTCAAGGTCGGGGAAAGCACAGGTTCGTCAAAGAGAAAACACAGCATGCCATTTGAAAAACCATACTTGATCCTGTATTTTTTTTTTTCGGATTTGGAAAACAACCTAGTTTTCACATTACACACTACAGAAAGTGAAGTTCAACAAAACCCCTTTGATGGTGGAGAATGAGCACAAGAAAGATATTTAGTATATTCAGGTTTTCAAGGAAGATTTCTGACGGGGCCTATGAATGAAATGTTTATGTTTAGCATAAAAGGGCGGAGATGGTCTTTGTCTGCCAGGTACCAGGAAGCCAGTCTAGTGACCCTCAGCACCTGACCTCGAACAGGAGCCTGGACAAAAATTTATGGCACTGCCCGAGAGAGCCTTCCCCTTTATAAAACTGAGGCTGAGGCAGGCATATGACACAGAAGAGAGAAAGGAGCTGCTGGGATATCAAACACCGAGAATGTGGGCTTCTGGAGTGGTTGGTTATGAGGTGAGTCGGGGGGGACAGTGGTTAGTGGGCTGAGGGAGAAGCTTCCGTTGTAGGAAGGAGGGTGGTTTTTTTTTCAGCCTGGAATATTGACAATTTATTTATTTTTAATATTTAAATATGTTTGTTGATTTGAGAGAGAGAGGGAGGGAGAAAGAGAGAAAGAGAAACATCGATGTGAAAGAGAAACATTGATTGGTTGTTTCCCATATGTGCCCAACCAGGGATCCAACCAGCAGCCCAGGTAGGTGCCCTGACTGGGCTGGGAGCCACAACGTTCTGGTGTACAGGGTGACACTCCAACCACCTGAGCCACACCAGCCAGGGCACAGGCTCCTAACCCGTCCTGCGGAGCCTAATTTAAACCAGTTTGGGGAGAAGCTTGAAAATGGAAGTGAAATGCCCTCCCATTTTCCCACTTATCATCAGAGATAAAGCTCTTGGCAGTCTGAGTGTGAAATGGAGACCTGGGTGTGGAAAGGGCTCGTCCAAGCTGCTCCAAGTTGTTCACATGCCGCTGCAGAGGTCATTCTCCTTTTACCCCCAAACAAGCAACGCACCACCCACATATGAGCCAACTCCTGAACTACAAAAAAATGACAACGGGACACACCTGGGACACTTGATGGCTGCACCCTCTCAGGGCTGCCCAACCCCGGCTCTCACAGACAGTCAGGGTCACAGGGGGTGGCACTCAGCAAAGTGGACCCGAATGAAACAGCCCAGGAGATGAGGACACACATGTTAACCACAGAGATAACACAGTGGAAGAACAAGGACGGAAACCTAAAACACACCACGTTGGTGTTTTTAAGGACTCTGAAAACAGTTTTGTTTCGTTTCAAAAGAAGCTACTTCCACACAGAGCCACCCCCAATTCACAGGGATTACAGACATTCCCTGAGCTTTTGATTGGCAGGGGCTGGAGGGACGGCTGGATGATGAAACAATGCTTTCTCAGCGGCCATCAGCACCCGCTAAGAAAGACCCATTTACAGGGGACTTCAGGCAATTTTTTAAGTACTCATTTTAACCTGGTTCCCCCTGTTGAAACACGAAGCAAAGATGGGGTAAATCTCACTCTTTAATAGCCAGTGTCCACGTTTTATTGCTGCTTTTCCACATTTTCTCTCCACAGCAAGTACATCTGAAAGGTTTGGGAGGCCCTAAAAAGTCCAGCACTAAATCTTTTGAGTCACTTAATCCCCCAACCTTCCATGTTTGGAGATGATTTTCTTTATGAAAAGAAATACTAACCTGCCCTGATTCCTCTCTCAAACTTGCAAATGGAACAAAGAGGCCTCTCATTAGACTCATCCCTGTGGCTGCAGAAATGAGCACCTCGTGCAGGGCAGGTTTTGCTTCAGCCTCGGGATGGTTTTTGCTCTCACCGGCTTCCTTCCTTTCTTGGCATCTTATCCAGCGAGACTGTAGCTAAGTTAGACCTGGTGGATAGAAAATAGGGGAGGCATGCCCCTAGGGAAAAGAGCCGTCTGTGATCAGGTTTGCTCGTCAGAGAGTGGGCTCCCTTCCTGAGTAACAGTCTGCCATCGTGGGAGTGTTCAGAGATGGGACCACCCTGTGTGGTTGTAGAAGGCACTCCTTGGAATAAGAGACCAAATGGGTTCAAAGATCTCTTCCCAGCCTGGATCTGAGTCCCTGTAACTACAGAAAGGGGCTTTCAAGGCACATATGAGAGGCTTTATTACTTTTTCCTTCCCCCCATCACTTATGTCTTTCTTCTGCTTCACAATGAGAACATTTCACACTTTATTTAAAGGCCCTATTCCTTTTACCTCACTTCTGTGGGTAATGGTGGAGAAAGCCATTTGCCTGGTTAATCGAAGATCTCCACTGACAAGAAAAACATTTCAGCAGCTGAGATACCTATGAGCCTACATTACAAAATAGATAATGTTGCACTGGCTGCTGTAGCTCGGTTGGTTGGACTGTCGTTCCATAAGGTTGAGGGTTTGATCCCTGGCCAGGGTGTGTACAGTGGAGTGGAGCACCATTTCTCTCACTTAACACCAGCTTGGAAATAGTTGACATTTGATAGCATTGTCTCTTTGAGATTTGTAGCTCTTTGCTACAGTTACATGCCCCTTGAAAAATAGCTTCCTTTTTTTATTACTTGGTAATATATTAACTTTGTTCCTTTCATTATTCCCTATTGCCATATGGAAGGTCCCACCCTTCTTTCAGAAAGAAAAATAGATATTTTTCTTTTAAGAGACAGGGCATGCACCCTCTGGTTCTCCACAGCCCCCACCACTCCCTATTGCCTCATTCATTTACAATATCTTCAGATTTTTAGTTTATCATTTGTGTCTTAGATCTACAAGTAGCTCAAAGGGCAAAATTGTGGGTTTGGATTTAGCAATTGCTCGTGATAGAACACTACTTTCATGGGTCCCTCTACCTACACACACACACACACAATTGCCACCCTGTCCTTCTGCGAACGTAAAACTCTTGGTAGAATGATGTCAGCAAAATCTCAGATCACCACATTCCTGAAAGCACTCAGACTCTGCCAGGGATGCATAGTTCTCTTTATAAAGCAGACTGTCCACCTGGCTTTGGGCACTTCCTCTTGTTATATAGCTAGCTGCTTGAGGTCACTGCCAATAAATCACTAGTTTAAGGAAAACAATGACAAGCCTCTTCCATGGAGAACAGTTTTCTCACTCAATTATTTCCTAAAGTCATGCCCTTTTCCCCAGCTTGACACCATAATTTCTGAAGCAACAGCAGTGAGTCTGTTATTATTGTTCATCAGATCTGCAGAGCCACACCACACCTACCACCCGAGCACACCGAACTGAGGGAAATACATCCTTTGGGCAGTGGAATTAGTCAAGTGATGGTAACTGCATTGTTAATTAAGTGGCTGCTTTCTTAAAATTGACTTACCGGGGTGACTCTAAATTGGTTGTATATGTTTACCAATTAGTTTTTCTCTCTGTATAGGAAATTTTGTTGACTACTACACTTATCACAAATAATCTCATTTTAATAAAGTCAGATATTTCAGAAATTCAAGATATGGCAGATTTACATACCCAGAAAAACAATAATGATTTTCCAAAATTGGTATATAGTTGCAAAATGGAAGGTTTCAGTTTATTTCCCAGTCATTTTCACTTGTTGTTGTTGGAGACAGAAGGAGCTGAGGAAGGAGGAGTAGAGGTGGGTACAGTGGGGTGGAGCACCATCCCTCCCACGTAACGCCAGCTTGGAAATAGTTGACATTTGGCCTGGCTGGTGTGGCTCAGCGGATTGAGCACTGGCTTGTGAACAAAAGCATCACAGGTTCAATTCCCTGTCAGAGCACAAGCCTGGGTACCTAGCCAGGCCCCCAGCTGGGGGTGTGCCAGACGCAGCCAATCAGTGTATCTCTTGCACATTGATGTTTCTCCTCTTCTCTTTCTCCCTCCCTTCCCATCTATCTAAAATAAATAAAATCTTAAAAAAGAAAAAGAAATAGTTGACACTTGATAGCATTGTCTCTTAGAGATTTGTAGCTCTTTGCTACAATTACATGCCCCTGGGGAAATGGCCTCCTTTTTTATCACATGGGAATATATTAACTTTGTCCCTTTGAGAGTTTCTTACTGACATTAAGGAAGGTTTTTTTCCCTTCTTTCAGAGACAAAAATAGATATTTTTCTTTTAAGAGAGAGGAGAGGGGACAGAGGGACTTGGTACATTCAGAAGGCCTTTAATGTCACTGCCACCTGCCATCTGCCATCTACCATCGGGAGGAAGTCTGTCCCTAAGCATTCTCCTGGACTGGCTTTGAGCCTATCTGGGGACAGAGTACAACTCTCTGTCACGCACACACAGATGCACACACATTCACACACACAAATCAACCAGCTGCAGAGCGAGCAACAGGAGGTGGCAGATTGCTTGCCACTGTGTCACTGGGTTTGTAACCATCCCCTCCAAACTATGGCCAAGGCTAGTTATTCCCTGGGCTAAAGCCAGTGTGAGAATTGGGGACACTGCCAAAGCCTTGACAGCCTCTAATCCTAACTCTGTTGCCAAAGCCACACAGGAAAGCCATTAATTCATTACATAAATGTTCAGTAAAGGATTAGAAAGCCCATTATTTATTCATCAGTGGGCTAGCTGCACACTGGAAATCTGAGCATTCACTTTAAGGAACCTAGGCTGTTTGAAGAAGAGGAGAAAAGGCATGCATTCATTTTTTTTAAATGAATATCGTCACCAGAGATGCCACTCCCAGTAGCATGCAAGTAGAATCAAATGACCTTTCAGAGGGCGAATCGCAATGGTCAGAGAAGAAAGACAGGCCAGGTGCAGATCCTCACTGTGTGGTCACAGCCAGGCCACTCGCTCTCTCTGGACGTCAGTTTCCCTGCCCACCGTGCAGAGGTGGTACGCGCCTCGCAGAGTTATTCAGGATGATGTCGGCTACAAACACTCGATAAATTTTTTTTGTTTTGTTTTCAGCAACATCATTGCGTATTTGAGAATGGTTAGGTGGGATTGGTCCAGTGGAACATAAAGGAAGACCATTCCTTGGGAAGAGGAAGAGAGGACTACCATGGAAAATGCCATCATTATCTAGTGCATACTTTAGGAAGTAGAAAGGTAGGAAAAGGGAGGCATTCTATGTTCTTTATAACTTATTTATTTATTGACTTTTACTGAACATGAAAATATTTCATGTCTACTATAGAAAATTTGGAAAGCACAGAAAGTGCAAGGAAGAAAGTAAAATCCAAATATAATTTTGCACCCAATGAAAACTCCTATAGACATTTTGGTTTTCCTTCCAATCTTTTCCCGACACATTTTAACACAACAGATTACACTATTCGCACAGTTTTGAATTCTGCTTTTTGCAACTGTTTCACAAACATTTCCCCGTGTCATTTAAAGTTCTTAACAAACATCATTTGCAATGGCCACATGGAATTCCACATACAGATGTACCAAAATCTTCTCAGCTATTCCACTGACCGTGGACTTTAGGGTTGTTCAGGCATTTCACGATTATAAATAACGTTTTCATGAATACCTTTGTGGCATAAATTCAACATCCTCTGGATAAGTGTCTATAGGTGGAATTACTGGTCTAAGGTTCCTGCTGAATACCATAGGGTGCTTTCCAGGGCTGAATCCACATCCCCACCAGCCACTGGGAGAGATGGCTGGTCTTATCAAATCTCTTTGAAATTTTTTTAACCTAACTTGATACTCACCAAATAGCATTTCATTGTTCTCTTAATCATCTGCTTCCTTTTAAAAGGTGCAGCACCTTTTAAAAGGTGCCGCTTCCTCCTGATAAAGGAAGGAGGTTTCTTTTGTCTACAAACAATAAAATACTTATTATGCAAATCATTTACCCTGGAGACCCTTTCAAGCGGGCTTGGGAGATTCGGCCTTTTAGATTTCAGCCACTGTGAAGAGTTTGAGGTACAATGCAGCCCCCATACTTACTGGGTCAAAACTCTGATTCTGCCGCTACCAAGCCTCGTGAAAAGCAAGTCATGGAACCTGTCTGAAATTCCGGCCCTTCAACGAATAAAATGGTCGTCCTACCTGGTTTATGAAAATATGAAAACACTGACTTTTTATTAATGACTAAATAAAAGTGCTTTGTCAACGCTTTACAAAACTCTACATAATGTAGTATTTACTACGATTGATTTTGATGTCATTGTAGTCTTAAATTGGCAGCTTCCAGAGTCGCGCCTCCCGACCCCAACCCTGTGGGCGGTGAGTGGAGGACCTTCGCCGACAGACACTGCAGAGGGGACCCAGACAAAAGGGGGAGGGGTGTTCTGTAGAGAACAGGTTCCCGGGGGACCACCTCCCGGGAAAAACTTAAAAAGTTTCTTGTGGAAGAAAAAGGTGAGGCGGGTAGCAGCGTTTAGAACCCAGTCCCCTCTTCTTGGGGGCCGTCCCGGAGTGAGGGCTCTGGGCTCTGCACGGAGAAGAACCGCTGCTCCCAGGCCGCCGCCCGCACCGCCGGCACCGCCGGCGGCGCCCGACTCCGCGCTCCCGGCAGCGCCGCCGCGCGACTCCTGCGCCCCGCCCCTCGCTCCCTGTCCGGCCCCACCCAGTCTCCGCGCGGGCGGGAAGTGGCGAGAGGCTAGGAAGGACCGTCTGGGCACGCATTGCAGCCCCCCGGCCCGTCCGGGACTCCTTTAAACGGCCAGCCCGGACCCCCACTCCACCCCACGCAGCTCTTCCATTCAATTTCTTCATTGTGCCAACGCTTGGCCTGTGCATAGAGCCGTGGAAGAAGTCGAACGCGGAGTCCGAAGGTCCGAGTTCCAGCCCAGCTGAGAATTCCGGTCCTGCTCCGGCATTTCACCTCTGAGAGACCGCTGCACGTTTCCTCCGCGTGGGGGCCTTGTGATCTCTTACAAAAACTACTCCTGACATACAGATCGCAGGCTTCCTCCAAAAGTACGCCAAATCATCCTTTCTCCTGAAAGTGTTTCCTGACTGTCTAAATCGGACCCTGGTACTGTTGTTGTGAGTGTAGATGTACAGCTATACACAGCTGTGCTCTGAAAAAGGGATCCACACTCCTTTTCTGAATGGTCTGCAGCCGCCGTAAGTGGAGGGAATGGAGTCAGACGCTGGACCCTCTAGCAGCATTGCCGCCTACTGGTTGGGCAACTCTGGCAAGTCACTTCTCTCTGGGCCTCAGTGTCTCCATGTGTAGCATCCCCGGGACTGGAAGTCCATCCACGCGAGCAAAATTGGAGGAGCCACTCAGGGACGTGTAGGGCGCCCGCGCTTCCCACCTCCCTCCGGGCCCATCTCGCTTTCCCAAGTTGGCGATGCCTCTGGGGTGCCCTTCGCAACTGGACTCACACAGTGACAGCCAGTAAACAGCAGCGGGTCAGGGGTTTCCAAAGCTTACCCCCACCGGGCCGCCCGGACTTGTACCCCTGGCCCACCCGAGCCACTCCTGGCTTAGCTACCCCTCCCTCCCCACCCCTACCCCTCCCTCCTCCTCACCGCCCGGCGCTCCCGCCCACCCGCGCGGCGCATGCGCCGCCCGCGGAGAGTGCGCCGCCCGTGGTGAGCGTCTTTATATAAGTCCAGCTTCGGCCAGAAACTTCAGTCCGTTGGTTGCGGCGACAGGTAGCGAAGTGGTCCCGAGAAGTTGGGTGCTCCGGTAGCCAGGATGGCTGGAGAGCAAACGGTTACCATGGACGGGTTCCATGTAAGTCAAATTTAAACCTGCTTTTTCTTAAATGTACAAACACATGAACTTGGAGCGCATCCCTTCTCGGAGCGGGCAGAAGCATCCCGCACATTGGAGGTGTTGGTGTCTGGGAGAAGGGGCATGCAAAGGAGTTTTCGTCCGCTTGCCTCCTTGTGGGTATTGGGCAGGATTGGAGTAATTTTCTCTGTATACAAAGGAGAAAAGTTTGGAACAACTGTTGTGGTTGCTCCATGTGTCTGACCCTGGAGCCCGGAGGCGTGCGCCAGGCTTGCACGCTGTTTGCAAATATAATGCTCTGTGCACAAGTGCAAGAAGGCGTGCGTGCTAGACCAGGACTCCGACCACATGGATCTCTTCCTCGGGGGAGCGGGGTTAGTTCGGTGCAAATTACGTGAGACCTGCATTTAGAGGTGGAGTGCGGTGCCGCTGGACTGAATTCCCAGCGGGAGCGGCGCCCGGGATGGTTCCCTGGCAAAAGCACCTGGGAACCACTCTTGCCGTTGGGTGCGTGTTTGCTGAACTGAGTGGCCGGGAGATCTGCGTTGGTGTTGGTACACAGTGAGCGAAGGGAGAGAAAGGCGGGCGGACCCACCGTACGGCTTGCCTCGGTGGTCTGAGTATTGGCCGCAGTTGGGTGATGGCGGGCAGCAGTCGTACACCTTGGGATTGAAGGAGAGACCTCGAGGGCGTCGGAAGCGCCTGTAGCGGGTCCTGCGGTTTGGAAATTTGGGATAGTGCAGAGGTCGAAGAACTGTAAGAGTCCCTGTGCTGCAGAACTCCACCCCGAGGTCTGCGCGGCGGCGACGGGAGGGTGGAGCGAGGGTCTAGGAGGACACCTGGGCTGCCGGTAGCCAGGGTGCAGACGGGCAGGTGCAAGTGGGAAGACCGTTTGGCTCTCACGGAGCCCGATTGCGCCGTTTAACCGTCGGTGGTTTCCTGGAGGCTTTTGAAAAACCCCTTACTTGGAAGCCTTTTCGTTTCCCCCAACGGCGCGCGATTCAAAGGCGCTAGCCGAGGAGCCGCCCAATCTCTCCCTTGCACCCTGTCGCACTGAGCCTGGCGCAAGGCGGGGCGAAACCCTGGGACCCGCTGACCGCAGGCGTTGAACGCAGGGTGGTGGGCAGCCGGGGGACTCTGGTGGGCAGACCACCCGGCCCCCGGCGCGCCCTCCACCTGGAGACCTCCGACCTCATTAACTGGATCAGTGGTGGAGTGGAAAGCGCCCCGGGAGAGTGAGGAAATGAAACTTGGAGGTTAGAACCACGGGTGCAGACCCCGTGACTTTCCCCTCCCAGGAAAATGCTGGGTTCTTTAACGACCCCAAAGCGCCAAATGATAAATGTGCGTATGGTTAAAGAGGCATGCCCCGGAGGAGCGCCAGCCGGGGCACAAGAGGGGGTATACTCACTTCTGACATCCCCACCCTTTGCTTTAAGGCTGCATTCTCCTTCACTAGTACATGTTGCTTTAAGAGCAGACAGAATGGTTTGTGTTTAGATAACCGACAAATGTGGGAAAAACAGTTTTGTGCTTTAGAATAAGAGTCTTTGGGAACTCCTCCCCTCCACCACGCTCCTTCCTCCCCAGCTCCCTGCCCTGGCAAATCTTCAAGCAGAAAGGTAACCATGGCTCCTCAGAACCTAACCCTGATGCACCCCCTCCACCACCACCCCGCTTCGTAGGAGTGGCCTCTGTTTTGTTTTGGGTTTTTTCCTCCCAAGGTTTTTTTTCTTACCTCTAGTGGGCGTGGCAGAGGAGTTAGCAAAAATGCGACTTTCAAACCTTCACAATTTCCGCGCCCTTTTCTTCTAAGGCACGAATTTTGTAATTGGCTCTACTAAAGCGACTACAGGGGAAGGTTGGGAGGGAGGGTTATAGGATAATGCATGGCCAATCGTGGAAACGCTTGCATTGGGTGCATGGGACGTTTGCTACCTTCTGTCGTTGTGGTTTTTGGTTCTCTCACTCTGGTAGGACCCCTGGCCAGCATTGTGGCTTGTCGAGTCAGCCCCATTGGCTACCTTATCATGCTTTGAGGTACCATTGCCGTTGCAGCGCAAGTTTTATTTCCTTCAATAAAAGGACATGGGGGGAAAGATAAGTACTTCAATAGGAGCAGAATTTCCGGAATAAGGCTGAGCTGAGTTGGGTCTTATATAAATTGCTTTCTTAAAAGAGCAGAAATATTTTTTGAACTTGGGAATGCCTGCTGAACTTGAAAGTGAATGTCTGTTCCCTTGTTGCTTCTGCAGATATACCCATCAGAAAACTACACAGAGGAGGACATGGGCTCAGGCGACTATGACTCCATGAAGGAACCCTGCTTCCAGGACGAAAGTGCCCATTTCAACAGGATCTTCCTGCCCACTATCTACTCCATCATCTTCTTGACTGGCATAGTGGGCAATGGATTGGTCATCCTGGTCATGGGTTACCAGAAGAAACTGAGAAGCATGACAGACAAGTACAGACTGCACCTGTCAGTGGCAGACCTGCTCTTTGTCCTCACACTTCCCTTCTGGGCAGTTGATGCTGTGGCAGACTGGTACTTTGGGAAATTTCTGTGCAAGGCTGTCCATGTCATCTACACAGTCAACCTCTATAGCAGTGTCCTCATCCTGGCCTTCATCAGTCTGGACCGGTACCTGGCCATCGTCCACGCCACCAACAGTCACAAGCCACGGAAGCTGTTGGCTGAAAAGGTGGTCTACGTTGGCGTCTGGATACCTGCGTTCCTGTTGGCGATTCCTGATTTCATCTTTGCCAATGTGGCGCCAGGGGAAGGCAGGTATGAGTGTGACCGCTTCTACCCCAATGACTTGTGGAGGGTGGTGTTCCACTTCCAGCATATCATGGTTGGCCTTATCCTGCCCGGTATCGTCATCCTGTCCTGCTATTGCATTATTATCTCTAAGCTGTCCCACTCCAAGGGCTACCAGAAGCGCAAGGCCCTCAAGACCACAGTCATCCTCATCCTGACTTTCTTTGCCTGCTGGCTCCCCTACTACATTGGGCTCAGCATCGACTCCTTCATCCTCCTAGAGATCATCAAGCAAGGATGTGAGTTTGAGAAGACTGTGCACAAGTGGATTTCAGTCACCGAGGCCCTGGCCTTTTTCCACTGTTGCCTGAATCCCATCCTCTATGCCTTCCTCGGAGCCAAATTTAAAACCTCTGCCCAGCATGCACTCACCTCTGTGAGCAGAGGGTCCAGCCTCAAGATCCTCTCCAAAGGAAAGCGGGGTGGACATTCTTCTGTTTCAACTGAGTCCGAGTCTTCAAGTTTTCACTCCAGCTAACACTGATATAAAAGACTTTTTATACATTAAAGGACTTTATTTTTAAGTTACACTTTTTTCAGCTATAAAAGACTGACCAGTACTGTACAGTTTTTATTGACTATTGGATTTTTTTCCTTGTGTTTAGTGTTTGTGACTTATTTATATAAATATTTTTTTGTGTCATGTTGATGAGTGTCTAGGCAAGAACTGTGGCCAAGTTCTTAGTTGCTGTGTGTGTGTCTGGTGGTAGGACTGTAGGAAAGAGCACCGAGCATTCCAGGATGTGTAGTGAATCACTTAAGCTAGAAATGATCCTCAGCTGTTTGTGTATAAATAATCTCTCCATTCCAGTGGAACATTTTCTTTTCCTGTTCTTAAACTGTTTGGTTACACTGTGTGATTTTTGCTATAGAAGATGGCACCTAGAACCAAAAGCTGAAGTGGTGTAGAAATGCAGGGGTTTTTTTTTCAGGAGTGGGTTTCAGCGCATACAATGTACAGTCTTGTATTAAGTTGTTAATAAAAGTACCTGAAAAACTTATATTGTTTTGATTTCTCTTGACATTCCTTTAGCTGGCAGAAGTCAAAAATAACAATAAAAGATACATGATGGTGTGCCAGGTCCTGTCGTGGGTAGAGCAGTTGTAATATTTCACTTAACCCTCATCACAACTCCTACAGTCGGCTCTGGTTCTGCTATTACTTGCATATTAGGGAGCAGGAAACCAAAGCATGCAGAGCCGTGGTGAGTAAGTAAGTAAGTCAAAGGCATTTGGTAAGTAGCACAGCCAATATTCCAAATCGAGTAAAATAACTTCAAAATCTCAAATCTTAAGCACTTTTAATGCAGAGAATTTTAGAGATACCTGGCCAGTACCTATTCCTACAAAAGATAATCTTTCTAAAGGATAAATGTGCATTAAGAAGAAAGGTATACAATACCATGTTATATTTTACTACTGCTATTCCTAGTGTAGCCCAGGTCTGTGGCCAGGCCAGGCATTGAACGCTTGCTGTGTACTCCTCTCATCTAGTCCTTTCTGCAGAGAACATCACTCCCTTTTCCCAGACACGGGAACCTGAGGTTCAGAGACTTCCCATAACTGCACTTTTCAAGGGGTCATACCAAGAACTAATTCCATTTATCCTTCCAGCCCTTGCTCTTAACCATTACCCACTATTATCATCCAGAACACCTGGTGATAAGTCAACTGAACTGTTATTGAAAATAAGCCAAAAGTGAATGTTTTCTTTATATAATTAACCACACCAAAAATACCCTTCCTACAATACCTTCCATGCAAATATCAGCATTTGATCTATTGCAACACCTACCACCTCAAGGGTTCAACCAAGCAGATAAAACATTGATGCTTTCAGAGCTCAGAAAAAAGGTTAACTGAAGCAAGCTTCCCATTGCTCATACTTTACACAAGATTTTGGAGTCTTGTGTAACATCACCCATAGCTATTTGCACTATCATTGTGCAAGTCCTAGGCCCTTGAGTAAATTTCAGCTCCCATCCCCATTTAAATTAGAGAATTTCTAAACTATAGTGGCCATATCTATCTCACTTGGAGTACAAACAGGGCACTCCAGGCATGCACTCAAAGATGAATAACCAGGATATAATTAAGGAATATTTGGTCTACTTTTTGTAATTGTTTCTGCCACAGAAAATCCATTTTGCAGGAAATTGCAATGTCTTACCTTTCAGAGGCAAATCACATTTGTTGAAGACAAATTATAGATCCTGTGAAGGGAAATAACTTAATTACTTAAAGTAGAATCCAATTTGGCTGTACGTTTTTGCTGCAGTCTATGGATCTGGGATAATTCAGAGTGGTATTCCTATTCCACTTCAGAACATAATTATATTTTAGATAGGAAATTATCTTGAGGTTCTTTGGTTTTCCCTGGAAAGCCTAATTGGATCACCCTTCATTTAAGCATAGTTTTACTTGGACCCTTTCAAAGGCTTAGTCTAAAGCCTTGACCATTGTAAAAGCCTTCATTTGAGCTTTCTCTATAAATATTTATTCTTGAGGAGACAAGAAAAGAAATCCTTGGAAGGAATTTTTTCTTTCACATCTTGGCTTGAAACCTCATCACCCCAGATTCCTCTGCTCTGCCCTGGAGTTACAACAAAAGGAGCCAAGCTGAAACAAAATTCCCAGTGTCACTAGTCTTAATGGATATTTCATACTCCCTTGGAACAAAGATGGGGTATCTCTTTTTCAAAAAGAGAAAAGGCCTTGGTTCTCTCTCTGCCCTGAACACCCGCCCCACCACCACCACCAATCACTCTCTGTTCCGACCCTGCCATGTTCCAAGGGGCTCCAAAGCATTCCATGTCGTGGTTTGTACTGCAGTTCGGGCAACCCAGTCTGCCGGCCAGCCCTTGCATGAAGTAGCTGATTGTTCCCATTCCTCATCCCTTATGAAAGGGACTCTTGAAGGTAGGTAATGTAGATCCACTTGTATAATAAAGGCTAAAATATTTAAATTGTATGCAAGCTGCCAATAATGGCATAAATGTGACATTTGAGTTAATAACATTAAGCCTTTAACTGGAAAGTAAATGTTTTTATCTTGCAATGCCTTCAGTTTTTCTAAAATGCCACTTGGAAATTCAACTCCCTCTACTGCGGGATTCTCCACCTCCTTTTGTGGTTATGCCTATATTAAAATAATAATTTGGGGTGCTCTTTTAAGAGGATAGCCTACAGGATTTATTGTAATAAGTCAACTAAGCATGACTTTCTCCTAGGTTATTGTCAGAATGTAAACAAAGGCTCCACAAACAGAATTGAGTTGTCACATTTCCATATACTACTCACTTAGGAAGAGCAAGGACCACTGGAGACAAAATGCACATTACCTTAAAAAATATCTCAGCATTGCAGCCTGCCATAGTGGGGATTTGCCTGGCCCACTTTAAGGTTTCTGTTTGGCTGCCAGTCAGCGCTGGAAAGATCCAAAGTTAGCAGGAGGAGTGACCTTCCAATGAGCACAGCCTAAGAAGGATTTTGGAGCCTCAAGGGCCCATAAAGCAGTTGAATCAAATCTTTTCAAAGCATTTTGGATTATCATTGCCAGCGGGGCTGGGGGGAGGGGGGAGTAGCTGATACTGACATCTAGTGAGTAGGTGGCAGGGATACTGCTGAACAGCCTGCGGGATATGCAGGACAGGCCACCACCACAATGATCCAGCCCAAGGTCATGACTAAGATCACTGTTTAAAGATAAGGGCCATGAAGTGATCATAATTATCAAAATAAGGTAATAAGGTACAACCAACCAGTATAATTCTATGAATTTATTGGACAGAATTCCACGATCTCCCTTTAGCCTCCATTACTCATTCTTATTTCAGTGCATTCTTCACTCGCCCTTTTCTCAAGTCACACAATTCTCTCCCACCCGTATTTCAACATGACTTCGTCGTAATGAACACGCCTGTCTGTTTTCTTCTCTCACGGCGTGCTGAGAAGACATCCCACAAAGGGAAAGAAATGGTAGAGGGCAACTGCTGAAGGTTCTCTAGTTCCCACCTGGAATCTGCCTCTCTGAAGACCAGGATGTTTACTCATTCAATCCTCACCACAGTCTGTGACTCGGTTTGGAGCACTTCCCATTTTTCTCCTTTTATTTAAAAAATAAACAAAGAGCGAGGAGGTACCAGCCCACTGTTCCATTGTCTGCAACTGACTTGGATTAGTTTAAACCTATCCTATTAAGTTTAAGAATTAAAATGTGCTAAAATCTTTTGAAAATCCTTCTTTCAACTGAAATGGAAACTGCTTAGAGCCCGACTTAAGAAATCCATAATGTTAAGAAGCTGCATAAGGGGAAAGAGTTTCAAAACCAAACAAATAAAGGTGCTCAACCAAACCATACCAGGTGCTGGGTGTTTATCTAGCGCAGCAGGTCCACGATTAAATTGATTTACATATTACAGTTCAATTAACTAGAACCAAACTCATCAACACTTTTAATTAAAGGGAATTACTTCCTCATATTTACTTAGTCAGAAAGAAAGTAATATTTTTTGAGAGCCCACTAAATTCCAGACATGTTCGTACATATGATCCTCCCAAGGGCCCTATCGGTCAATATTGCTATCTTTTTTTTCAGGCAAGGACACAGTCAAAGAAGTTAAACTATAAGTAAAGAGGCTATGTTCTTTCCATTATGCATACTATAAATAGCATTGAAACAGAACCTCAAGTGTCAATATACAGGGGCAGGGAAAAGTAGGTTAATAATAACAATAACAAAAATAATACAATAATTAATAAATGATAATATAAGAATAAGCTGTCTCATGTACTCACAACTGTAAACCTACTTTTGCCCACTCTGTATTCAATCCAAACTTTGACATTTTTTTCTAGGTGCCATTCTATATAATAACAAAAGCAATTACTATTCACCTTGAGGGCTTCCTACGCACCAAAGTAGTTTGATTATTTAACCTTCACAACAGCCCTATAGAGTAGGTATTATCCTCTGTTTTACAAATAGAGAAATTGAGGCAAAATTTATCCAGTGTTACATATTTAATGAGTGGTAAAGCCTGAATTCAAACTCAGGCAGCTTGACTCCAGAGTTTGCCTTCTTACGTGCTACAGTAACTTTATTCTTTTCTACGATGCTAGACAGAACCATAACCATGAGGTCAAAAAGATCTTCCATGTTCTTCAAGGTTCAATACTGGACAGTCACCTGATTGCACTTTTTAAAGTGAAAAATCAGAAACTGACGTTTCAAAAAGATTTTCACTATTAGTCATGAAAATAAAACGCGTTTCAGTGTCTGGCACATAGTAGGAGCTCGATAAGTTTCAAGTGTGCAAATGAATGAACACCCATAAATTCCAGTTCCTGAGATGACACCATGCTCTAAGCTTCTGATTAATGTTTGGGTGTGGCTTGACTTTCTTCATTCTTTCAGACATTCTTTTATTGATCCATTTATTGAACACCATAGGTTAGACAGGTATGAAAATTGTTCACAGTAGAGTAAAAAATGTAGTCCCTTGGTGTTCTAGGAAGTGCTGGGAAGTTAGCTAAAGGACCTCAGACTTTCCAACTTCCTTACAGTTAAAAAATTAAAGTTTCCGGCAGCCTACCCATTTTCCTATTAATGCCCCTTCAAACCTTGCTTCCACGGATTCCTCATTTAGTGGAGAGAAGATCCCCACCTTACAAGCTGAATGAGAAGCTTCCAAGTCTGTTCTTTGCTTCACCAGCCAAAGGAAAGCTATCTGTTTATAAGGATAAGAGCAGAAATTCTGCCAAACCATTGGCTATGGGAAAGAGTCCGAAAGGCAGTTTCTTGGCCTTTTGTCCATAGGAGACAACTTGTTAGGCCCCTGGGATTGAAGGAGGAAATCAAGACCATTTGGGGCGTTACTTCCTGTGGCAAGTCTACTCAGCCTCTATCAGTCCAAAGTGAGCTCTCCATCCTGAATTCTTTTTTTCCCACCCCCTCCTCCATCCTGAATTCTTAGCACATGAAGTCTGCAGCATGTACACTAGCACAAATAAAAGTCTTTTGAAAAGTTAAAAGCAGCTATTATGTGTGGCATTATTATCCTTTTTCATTTTAAAATAAATTTTGCTTGCCAACTAGTTTAATGTCTTCAGTGCAGAGACCTTTGCAGTCTAACATGGTTAATTAGTAGATTTGATTTGATCTGATGAAAAAATAATCAGAGTCCATAATGTTGTACCAATATTGGCTAAAAGGATGTTAGGCTAGCTCAGTTGGTTGGATCCTAATGTTTTTAAAGCCAGGATCAAGGGTGAGTCCCACTGGGAATATGTTTAAAGTAATATTATATATGGATATAAGGTCTAAGAATGCAAGGATTGTGTCTACCATACTTATACTTGTATTTCCAGTGTCTAGAACAAAGGCCCAAAGCTTTTCCTGTAAAGGACCAGAGAGTAAGTATTTCAGTCTCAGTGATTCTTACCGTTTCCATCATAACCACTAAACTCTGCCACTGTAGCAGAAAAGCACCAGAGACAATACATAAATGATGAGCTTGGCTGTGTTCTTTATTTGTGGACACTGAAATTTGAATTTCATATGATTTTTATGTGTCACAAAATAGTATTCTGCTTTTATACTTTCCACCATTATATGAAAATATAAAATCGTTTCTTTGCTCCCCAGCTATGAAAAACAGGTGGCAGATCAAACCTGACCTGCAGGCTGTAGTTTGCTGACCCCTGAAATTCAATATACATGTGAATAAGCGAAACTCCAAATATAGAAAAGTTTACTCTTTAAGCTTAAGGCACCAAGAACCCCAGTGAACCAGTGACCTTCACCTATTTGCAAAAATATGACACCTGCCACATATAAAGCACATAAGGAGGTAAAGCCTTAATGTGGGTCTGTGTGCTGGTCTGTGCCATATTGGTTGGCAAGGTCCTGCTGCTTTACTGGGTCTATTATTTGGGGGAGACTGGTCTGGGATAACAGAGTCGTCTTTTTGTAGCGACCGTTATGCTCTCTCATTCTCCTCTCCTGAAGGGCTGCGATGGTGGTATCCCTGCAGCTAGCAATGCAACAGCTCACTAGTAAAGGTTGTTGAGGCACACTGAGTAATCTTCCTCAGGTGTGAGCAACACCAGCTTTGTTCCTCCAGAGTAGTAATCGCCGGTCCCAACTTTGGCAGCCACCCCTCAAACTGTCAGTAAATAGGACAAAAGAAAAAGCCATAACCTGAGGCGATGAATAGTGTTTTACAGCCACAAGCTGAGCCACAAAAGCCCAAGAAAACTCAGTGGTGCAGAAGTGTTTTTTGGACCTCACCCCAACTTTTGGAGGAATGAGAGTAATTCTGCTCTTTCCTTTTAGACTTCAGGTGCCTCGCAGGAATTAATCTCCAAGGCGCTGCCACTATTGTGTCTCTTACTAAAATTGTCTCCGAGAGAACTTCATTATTTTTTAAAAGAGATTTTATTTACTTCTTTTATTTACTTCTTTTATTTACTTCCTTTTAGAGAGAGCGGAAAGGAGAGCGAAAGAGTGGGAAAGAAACAATGTGTAAGACAGGGATGGGTTGCCTCTCTCATGTGCCCCCAACCTGGGACCTGACCCAGAACCCACCCATGCGCCCTGCTGGGGAATCTGACTGGCAATCTTCGGGTCCACAGGCTGGTGCTCAGTCCACTGAGCCACACCAGCCAGGGCTGCACTTCATTATTTTATAGAACATTCTTCCCCAGAGAAGCTTAACTTCTGTCTTTGATGAGAAGATGAGAGAAAAAGCTGAAGAAAATGTTACATGCTTTCTGTTTCAAAGTGAGTTTTCTGTTATTTCTGTCTGACAGTACAAAAATGACTGCTCGGTCACTGTGGTCCAGGGTAAAGGAAGACAAGTTAAATGGGCTAAAGTAGTCCTGGAAAAAAATTGCTGGAGGAGCCAAAATCCTATCAGTGTGGAGTGGAAAAGAAGAGAGATATGGGAGAAATAATACATAAAATGGGAAAGAACACAAAGTGCCAATACATAAAAGAGGAAACAAAACTGATAAACAAAAATATGAGGAAACGTTCAACCTCACTGGCAACCAAATAACTAAAAATCCAAACAACAGCACACTACTTCTCATGTATCAAACTAGCAAACATTTTCCAAGTAACAAGTCCCAAGTGCAAGGACATCATGAGCCAGACCTCTCTGAGCACAGCTGGTCAGGCGGAAGATGGTCAAACCCTCCCAAAGCCACTGACAAAGGCCCCAGAAGTTTTGATGCTCTTCCCTTTGTACACAGAGAGACCATTTCTGGACATTTCATTTCAGGAAACAATCCTATATGTTAAAAATGTGTTCTGCTCACAGTTGAGTTTTGCATTTAGAATGACAGAGGACATGGAACTTGCCTAAATATCAGGCAATAAAATGGGAAAAATGGTTAGGGAAAGTATGGTGAATCTACAGAGTGTAATACCATCTAGCTTCTTAAATAATGTTTACAAAGGCTACTGGAAAAATGTTTGTGATGTGTGAAATGAAACAAGCAGGTTACAAAACTATGCATGCTATCTGATTATAAATATTTTTAAAGTATACAAATATAAAAAAGAAAAATTAAAATGTTTTTAGCAGTAAAATCACAGGCTTTTTGGCTGATTTTTAAAGGGTTTTTTCCTTTTGATCTCTCTGTATTTTCCAAACTTACTGTACTGAATAATGAAAAGATAATGGGCATACTTTAAAAGATACTGAGCAGAGAGGGAAAAGTATATAAGCTCCTTCCTAGGCTATAAACACTCCCAGATAGGAACTGAATCTTTCCCTTTCCTTTTTTAAAAATGAGCTCAGGGCTAGCACCAAGTAGGTGCTAAGTAAGTGTTGAACTGAACTAGGCATTGCAGTCTTAAATTAATTAAACCAGGAGACCATTAGGTTGAGATGGCTCTAATGCCCTGGCAGCCTACAAATTCTTGAAGGTTGTGAAATCAAAATACTTAGGACAACTAATCACGAATAGCCAATGAGGCTTTGTGATATAAGCAATCAAATAATTTCCTTTCTCTGCTTCCTACCTTTTCTATATAGGCTTTTCCCCTGGCTCCTCTCAGGGGCATTCCTAATTCCTTCTGGCTCGGTACTGCCTGACTTCAATTGATATTTGCCTAAATAGACTCATAAAAAATGTTAATATGCCTCAGTTTATCTTTTGACAGTTTAATATTTTTAAAAGCAGACATATATGTTATACTAAAGATATTTACAGTCTAGTAGTAAAATTTATTAGCAGCAGAAATCTTAACACTATATTCCAGGTAGAGCCAGGGTTTCTGAACTGCTGGTCATAATCTCAAAGAAGTATTCCAGAGAATTCCACAAGTACGGGAGAACGGAATTCAGGGCTGTGTGTCTGACTGACCTTATGGTGAGTGAAGCTGTTTCAAATCTCTCAAATCAATACACAGTCATGACACCAACTTCACAAGGCTGATGCATTAAGGCTCTAGTATGGGTGATGGGGATCTACAGTCTCTGAAAGGACTTCTCCAAGAAAGGTCGAGTCTTTCAAAATCCACAGTTAAGTAAACATAGTAGAAAACCCTAAAGGAAATCTCTGAAAGGGTTAGGCATTCATATATGATGGCAATAGTTTAGGGGCTGAAATGGGAACAATGTGTAAATGGTCGACCCTAAATACTCCATTTCTGTATTGTATTAGAAAGGAAATGTCATGTGGGGAAGAACTTCCTTCATTCTAATAAGTCCCCCAAATATAGCAGCACACAGCAATGGTGGTTTATGGCATGTCACATAATGCAAGTTTCTCATAGAAAATGCCACCAGAAAAAGACCAATGTGGGGAGGATACAAGTCTGTTTTATTTTTATTACTGAGAACAAGCTCAGGAATCAGTTAGACAACAGGGACTAGAAATAAAAAATTAACATATTTCCTATGGTTAAAATAAAATTAATATTTTAATAAGCAATAATTTAATAATTTTATTGTTATTCTGGGAAACAAATTATCCTATTATGAATATAAATTCTCTTAAAATATGTTTTGTTTTTGTTTTTGTTTTTGTTTTGATCCTTCCCAAGGATATGTTTATTGATTTTGGAGAGAGGGGAAGGGGGAGAGAGACATGGATGTGAGAGAGACACATTGAGTGGTTGCCTCTCAGCTGGGGGTCAAACCTCAACCTGGGTATGTGCCCTAGTGCTCCAGCCAACTGAGCCACCCAGTCAGGGACAAAAATACATTTTAGTGATAAAGATATTATCTGATTTGATTTAGTATTTAAAGCCACATGATAAGAAAATCTCTGCTGGTAATTAGTTATAAGCATATGGTCATTTATGAGTTGTAACGTGTTTCTTTTTTATGATGCATGATTTACTTGATAACGCACTATAAATCCATTCAGGAATTACCAAGGAATTTTGATTTTATACTTCATAGTCTGTTTTTTTTGTTGTTGTTGTTTTTTAAATAATTTTATTAAGTTATTTTTCAAGTACAGTTTTTTTGTCTATTTCTCCCATCCCAGCCCCCCCGTTTTGTCTGTTTTTTTAAGATATGCTTATATTACTCTTTGGCTATAAATTAGACATTTGAGGAACAGGGTTCTTTGCCTTATTTCATATAGTTTTTATTTTTCATATTATTTTATTTCTATTTCCATTGGCATCCAACACAAGTTAAAACACTATAAGACAGCCCTGGCTGGTGTGGCTCTGTGGATTGAGCACTGGCCTGTGAACCCAAAGGTCAATTCCTGGTTGGGGCACATGCCTGGGTTGTGGGCCAGGTCCCCAGCTGGGGGCATGCCAGAGATAACCACATATTGATATTTCTCTCTTCTTTCTCCCTCCCTTCCCCTCTCTCTGAAAATAAATAAATAAAATCTTTAAAAAAATATTATAAGCCAAAGATTTGTTTATTATCACTGTATTATGGCCCTCTGTTATGGGTTAAATGGAGCCTCTGAAAATTTGTACATTGAATGTCTAACTCTCAGTACCTCAGAATATGTTGGGAACCACCCTGCCTAGTTTCAGAAGCTGTAACCTCTTCATGGCTAAGGCTGAGTGAGCCAGCCTTCGGACCGTAAGCCATTAAGGAGACAAAGCTTATCTCCCTGGCAGGAGCACTGCTTCTGCTCCTTTTACTTCACTCTGCCTGGCCCCCAGTGCTTGATCGGTTAGCTAGTGACGGGTAAGATTCCTCAAGGGAGGAATGACCTAAGACAGGCACGATCATGGGGAGGCCCCAGGGAAGTACTTGGCAGGGTATAACAAAAGGGGGCGATGGACCCTAGCCCATCAGCTTTGACATAGCCAGAGTCCTCCTTCTGTCTGTGAGAGGTCTCCTAATCTCTCGGCTGCCTTACTTTCCCTGCCTGACTTAAGCCTGAGATAATGACAGAGGGTGATGCAGCCCTGTGCTGGAAAGGGCGGGTTCCCCAGGTGATCAGGCCTAAGGAATATGTAAAATCCTGTGAAACCTGCTTTTCTAAGAATGCTCTCAATTAAATGATAAGGGTCCGAGCAGGACATAAGTTTGTTTCCCAAAGTTTTGTAGCCCTTTAGCTAATAGACCCTGACTCAGAATAGGCCCCCGTAGTTCTTTGTATGCTATCTATGGTTTGATCCTTACTGCCTGACAAGGATTAATGACCTTTACCTGTATTCCGGTGCAAATTAAAACCCAATAAAAACCTGTCAAGGCAAGGGTCGGGGCGCTCTCCCCTTGAGAGAGTGGCCATGTCCTCCCTTTACCTCCACAGGACTCAGTGGTCTGTGAGGATTCTTCTCGTATCTATCTCATCCATAATGCCGTGGACAGTGTGGGCCAGTGCACGCATCGAGAATGTAATAATATTTGGAGATAGGGTCCTTTAAAAGTTAGTTACAGTGTTTTTCAGACTATAAGATGCACCTTCTTTACCACATATTTTGCTTCAAAAAATTTTCCCCTATTTTCCTCTTCTAACATGTAGGTGCATCTTATGATGCAGACCCCAGACGCACCTAGGTTTTAGAGGAGAAAAATAGAAGGAAAAATTTTGAAGCAAAAAATATGGTGAAAAAGTGCATCTTATAGTCCTAAAAATACAGTAAGTTAAAATGAAATC
Source organism: Artibeus jamaicensis (assembly GCF_021234435.1). Classification (NCBI taxonomy): domain Eukaryota; kingdom Metazoa; phylum Chordata; class Mammalia; order Chiroptera; family Phyllostomidae; genus Artibeus; species Artibeus jamaicensis. The sequence continues at coordinate 3,792,769 of NW_026521249.1, read as the reverse complement.
TCTAAGGTGGTCCCTATCCAGCACAACTGGTGTTCTTATAAGGAAAGAAAATTAGGACACAGTCACACACAGAAGGAAGACCGTGTGAAGACACAGGGAAATAGACATTTACAAGCCAAGAAGAGAGAGCTCTGGAAAAAAAATCGAAACTGCTCACAACTTGATCTCAGACATCCAGCCTCCAGAATTATGAGGAAAAAAAAATCTGCTGTTTAAACTCTCCAGTCTGTGGTACTTTGTTATGGCAGCCCTATAAAAATAAAACAGCCTCTATATAAAATGCTATTACAGCATATTTTATCTTGTCTCTTCTATTTACTGTTAACTTGACCCTCTATGGCCAGGTATCTGCTCTTCCGCAGTCTCATCTGTGCCTCTTTCTCCTTGTCATCAGTCTTCAGGCACGGTGGCTTTCTTCCCACTTCTTTTCCTCAAACATCCAAGCTCCTGCCCACCCTAGGCCTTGTGCACACATGGTCCATATTCTCAGAGCCCCCAAACATATCCACTTAGTCTCACCCTTGGCCATACTCTTCCTTCGATCTGGATTGATTTTTCTCACCATTGTCTAATTACCCAAGTTGTCCCTATTCTTCAAGGCTCCCCACTTGGGAAGCCATCTTTAGAGCCCACAGCTGAACATTTAACTGTTTTCACTTTGCACTTTATGTGTTCATTTTGTATTTTATGTGCATTTGTATTTGGTCTAACTCCTGAGGGTGGAGTTACATTCATTCTATATCCTCAACAAGCAAATAGGGTTAGCCAGCTACCCAAGCTAATGGCTATCCAAGTTTTATTGACTAAGGTATAAATATTATACTTTCTGGGCACAATAATTGGAAATATATTCTCAACATTTTAATTTTTTAAGACTTCATTTATTTATTTTTACGGAAAGGGTAGGGGAGGGAGAAAGAAAGGGAGTGAAACATCAATTGGTTTCCTCTCATACACACCTCAAGCAGGGACCAAACCCTCAACCCAAGCATGTGCCCCAACTGGGAGTCAAACTGGTGACCTTTTGCTTTGCAGGACAATGCCCAACCAACTAAGCCACGCAAGTCAGGGTTATTCTCAGCATTTTAGATGTAGAAGGACCTTTGGGATTACCTGATTAAAATATCCAGTTAACAAACGAAAACAAAATCTAAAGTCAATGAAACATGAAAATGTCTTTTCTGTATTTAAAACAGAATGAAGGTTAATATTTAATCCCGTCCTCATCTACATGCACCGTTAAAACGCTGTGCCCCCCTAATTGTGTATTTTATCAATTGTCCCTTTGCTTCAGTTCCTCCTACAGTTCCCATCAGGCATCTGTTAAGTATCCGGTGTCAGGCTCTGTGATTACGACCAAGACAAGCTCTGCCCTCGGGGAATCTGTAGATACAGAAGCTGGAGTCTACACTGATTTCACCTTCCTGATGTCTAGCTACGTGCCAGTTTTCTCAGGAACACTGAAGCATATGTACACACATAAAATAAAGCCCCATCTTGATTGATTTAGTTAATAAAATCAACAACCTGCCTCATTACAAACCCTCTATCCATATGCTATAAGTTGTGCCACATTTAGTGTAAATTATGTTGAGTATATAAATGTATTTAACATTTAGGGGTATTGACTTCCTAATTCAAATAGCCCTTTCTGGATCTTACATGTAAATCCTTTGCATGATGACTCATAAATAAAAGTTTGTTATGGACCAGAAATGTTCTTAACCAGCTTTTAATCATATCTCAGTATTTCTTTTCAGCCACTGCAGGGTAGATGCAGAGATGAGAGAAAACTTATTAAACACTGGAAAAGTGACAAAGAAGAGTCAAGGGATCTCCGTTCCAGGAAATCCTTATGAACATTTTAAGAAGCTATTCTAAAACTGTGTAGTGTTAGTTTACACTGACCCACTTGTGTGGTTCACAGAAAAGAGACAGGGGGCTGAGACGATGGTAGCTCTGAAGACTAGTTATCACCCTAACCCCTGGGTTACTGGGGCCCCTGCCCTGTAGAGGACCTTGCTTACATGGAGTCCTTGGGATCACAAGGTAATTCCCACTGTAACCTGTGCCTCAGGTGCCCTCTGTCGTGCCCTCATACCCAGGACCTCAGAAGTCTGTACCTTAACGGTCCTGAGTCTACTGCTAGGGCCTTGAAGGCACTTGTCTGGGTCACCCTCCTAAGGGTAGAACCTATCACCAATAGCACATTCTTAGGCCCAAGGACAGCCAAGGCACAGCTTGGGGCATCAGGAGGGATGGAACTTCCATGTGCCAATTGGGGTGTTCCAAGCTCTAAGGGAGAAGAAGGCCCTTGAGGTGTGGGATGAAGCTGGGAGTGGATAGGAAAGGGTGGCCTGCAGCCTCCATATACTCTTTTGCCCATATCCCAAGAGGTTAGAAGTAGATTGCTCAAAACCCTTATAAAAGAAGCTGCATCATAAAGACTTTTCATGTTTCATGCTGTGTGACTCTACATGAGAAATTCCCTGTGGGGTTGTTGCAAGCAGGTGACCATCATGGCAGAGTGTCTGCCTAGGGAAGGGCATCTGGACATTTACCTGCTTTGGTACCTCATCACTGGTAGAGGTGGGAAGGAGACTGTCTGGCATGGAAGCATTTCAGATGTGGGTTTTGGTTAAGGGTTCCAAGTTGCACATTGATCTTCATTACCTACTAAGCCCTGCCCAACAAGCACAAATCTAACCAGCTGGAAATAATTTTTGTGTAGTAGAATGTGTTTGTATGTTTGTTTTCTTAATTTTTTTAGATTCAAGGTTTAGATTTTTTTTAGTTTTTAACATTTTTCTAAAATATATTTTATTAATTATGCTATTACAGTTGTCCCATTTCCCCCCTTCATTCCCCTCCATGCTTCACACTCCCTCCCTCCCACATTCCCCTTCTTTAGTTCATGTCCATATGTCATAAGTTCTTTAGCTTCTACATTTCCCATACTATGCTTGCCCTCCCCCTATCTATTTTCTCCCTACCATCTATGCTACTTATTCTCTGTACATTTTCCCCCTTTCTCCTCCTCCCACTCCCCTGTTGCTAACCCTCCATGTGATCTCCATTTCTATGGTTCTGTTCCTGTTCTAGTTGTTTGCTTGGTTTGCTTTTGTTTTAGGTGTGGTTGTTAATAACTGTGAGTTTGCTGTCTTTTTACTGTTCATATCGTTCATATTTTTCATCTTCTTTTTCTTAGATAAGGCCTTTTAACATTTCATATAATAAGGCTTGGTGATGATGAACTCCTTGAACTTGACCTTATCTGAGAAGCGCTTTATCTGCCCTTCCATTCTAAATTAAAGCTTTGCTAGATAGAACAATCTTGGATGTAGGTCCTTACATTTCATGACTTGGAATACCTCTTTCCAGCCCCTTCTTGCCTGTAAGGTCTCTTTTGAGAAATCAGCTGACAGTCTGATGGGAACTCCTTTGTAGGTGACTGTCCCCTTATCTCCTGCTGCTTCTAGGATTCTCTCCTTCATTTTAATCTTGGCTAATGTAATGATGATGTGCCTTGGTGTGTTCCTCTTTGAGCCCACCTTCTTTAGGACTCTCTGAGCTTCCTGGACTTCCTGGAAGTCTATTTCCTTTGCCAGATTGGGGAATTTCTCCTTTATTATTTGTTCAAATAAGGTTTCTACTTGTTGCTCTTCCTCTTCCCCTTCTGGTACTCCTATAATTCAAATGTTGGAATGTTTAAAGATGTCCTGAAGGTTTCTAAGCCTCTCCTCATTTTTTTTTTAATTCTTATTTCTTCATTCTTTTCTGTTTGGTTGTTTCTTTCTTCCTTCTGGTCCACTCCATTGATTTGAGTCCCAGTTTTCTTCCCATCACTATTGGTTTCATGCACATTTTCCTTCATTTCACTCAGTGTAGCCTTCACTTTTTCATCTAATTTGTGACTAAAATCAACCAGTTCTGTGAGCATCCTGATCACCAGTGTTTTGAACTATGCATCTGATAGGTTGGCTATCTCTTGCTCGCTTAAAAGTACTGGCTCTGGGACTTTGATTTGTTCTTGTGTTTCAGCCATATTTTTTTTGGTCTGGTCACACCTGTTACATATAAGGGGCAGAACCTTAGGTGTTCACCAGGACAGGGCAACCCAGTTGTTGGATTGTGATGCTGTATGTGGGGGCAAAGTCAGAGAGGGAATAATGGCCTTTGCTCTGCTGTCTCTCAGGTATCAGTCCCCTCTGCCGCTTCCCACAAACAAATTGGGCCCTTCTGGTGTTGGTTTACAGGTGGGTGGGCTTGTGTACATTCTAGGACCCTGTGGGTCTCTCAAACAAACTCTCCTGCAAGGCTGGGAGTCTCTCCCAGCATCTCAGCCCCCACAAGTGTTTTCAATTGGTGCTTTCAGGCTTTATTTCCTTGTCGCAGGGACCCTGGGTTGAGTAGTCTGTCTCACTGCCTGTTTTCATCTGGTTTATCTGCACGCAAATGTGTGTCCGGGTTCAGCCAACCACCACTTTTTTCTGCCACAACCCCTCTCTGCTGGCCACCGACTCCATCCTTCTTACTGGTCTGGATAAATGGTTGTTGGACTTTCATACAGTTCAATTTTCTGTCTGTTGGTTGCTTTTTTTGTTTCTAAATTTTTGTTGTCCTTAATTTTGGTTGTGTGAGGAGGCACAGTGTGTCCACCTATGCTTTCATCTTGGCCAGAAGTCCAAGGTTTAGAATTTAAATTAGATGTTTAAACCCTCACTTTCAAAATGAATTTAAATCTTGGCCAAGATACTTATTCTGCTATACTTGGGAGTAGCATGCAATTTTAACCCTTGCAGGAGGCTTATTAATTGTCCCAGCAAGTTAAATAATTTAAATATTAAATTTAATAATTGTTATTAAACTATTATTATTATTTTCAAATACCAGTCTATTTTTACTTTTTATCAAAAGACAGTTCTGCTGTTGTCTTTTCCCTCATTTCCTTCCCTCCAATGACTCTGCATACAAGTGGCTAGAGTGCACATGCTAATGAGTTGCCCGGGCAGTTAAGGATCTTAATCCCAAATCATAAAGACCCTGAGAAGGACCTCAGCTGCCATCTATAAGTTTTTATTTAAAAGCAAAATAAAAGTGGAATTAATTCAGCACAAAGCAAGCACAGTGAAGGGAGAAAAATTAAGTGTCAATTCAAAATACTTAAGTGTGTCCCTACCCTTCCTGAGCTCATAACTTCTGCACATGCTTAATAGGTCATATCATAGTTAATGCTTCTTTCTAGGGACAGCTTCCTAAAACCCCTTAAATCCAGTTATCACAGATGATCAGGGAATCAAAACATGGAGGCTACTCCCTATTTTCTCTAATTGGAGTGGATAATTCTTCCCTAACAACAGTTCCATCCAGATGCTCAGATTGGTTCAGAATATGGAAATCTGTACTGAGGGGATTTACTAGGGATACTGAACAAAGAAAGCCATCATTATCTGTGGTCAGGAAAAAGTATCATAATTAGTGTTAATATCCTCCTGCTGAGCTTCCTGACATCCACATTTTGATCTCCGTCCTTGGGCTTTCCCAGGATCTGATGTCCTGGCTACTTATAAGCAAGGGTCAGGGCACTGATACGGACAAATGAGAAGGAGAGGCTGGGAGTGCAAAAGGAGCAAAAGAGTTAGCTTAAAAATGCCACCTACATTGACTTACTGGAAGGAGAGCTCTATACAAATGTGCTCAGCAAGCGTAAGTCGAATATATTCAGTTTACGATCCCATAATAACAGATAGTAATTGAATAAAAAGATGAGAAGAATTTGTGGAATATTGTTTCCCAACATTTGAATTGCCAGTGAGGCACATCTGCGAATGAACCTGAAACACTTGGATACCTATTAAGGTCTGAGATTTCTCAACAATGCATTTAGACTCCAAGGGAGATTAGGCACAAGTCAGGGCTTAATAAATCCCTTTTGACGATGTCACTGACAAGAAGAGGTGCAGGTGGGCCAGCCTCTGGATTCCTTTCTTTTTTCTCACCCCCTGAAGTCAGTGCCCTGATGGGCTGGCTGTTATGAAAGCCAAATAAATAGCCCAAAAGACAGGCTAAGGAAGAGAAACTTGATATGCAAGTCCCACATGGAGAGGAAGAGTAAAAAAGAAAGATCCTGGCAAACTATACATTTCCAAGGGAACCAGCACACACTGTCCTTTAATAATTGACAGATTTAACCCACCTAGCTGAATCCCTCCACACAAGATTTTTTGAGTACTGGGCACTTTGCCAGCCATATACTTTGTGTCGAATATGACATGTGTGGCTCATGGTCAGAGGCAGGCTTAGAGAGAAACCATGCCGGCAGTTACCTGGGAGGGGCAATCTGAGCAGAGAAAAGGAAATCTCTCCCTACATCCTTTCCCCTTCTCCTGAAGTTAAAAATGACTGTGATTTGTGACACTGTCAAAACTGTCTGAAATTTCTAGTGACAGGGTTCAGCACATACTACCCCCAAATATGGCACATTGCCATACTGAATATTTTAAGCTGAAGGAGTTTGAGAAAACAGCAGAAGCAGGACAGACACCCTGACTGCCTCCCTCCATTGTCCCCTGAAACAAGTCATAAAACCCTCAGGAGAGAGATGCCCTCCTTATATCCAGAGGAGGGGAGCATCCTTATTTTCAAGGACAAACAGTCACGGAAGAATCCAAACAGTCCTTGCTAAATTTCCTCCAGTTTACTGTGCCTACCTCACACTCTTTGCCTCATCATTTTCTATTCAATTATCTACTTTTCATCAAATCTAACATAAAAATGCTCAGGGTTAACCATTTCTTCAGGTCCTTATTTTTTAATGGAGAATCCTGAGTCATGTAAATAAATTTACATGTTTTTCTCCTGCTAATCTATCTTTGTCAGTTTAATTTCCAGACCCAACCAGAGATCCTAAGAGGGTGAAAAAAAATTTTTTCCTTGACTACAAGGAAAACACGCACCTACAAAGAGAACAGGACGCCTTAGCCACTATGTGCAATATTCACTTTTCAAGCTCTTTGCTCAGCTAACCTCACTATAGCTGATATTAATGAAATCAACTCACTCTTTCATTTGATCACTATTTATGTGTGCTCTCAACTGTTTTAGGTTATAAAAATTTAAAGGTTAAGATAAGCAAGATTCGTTCCTATTCTTATAGGGCTTACATACTGGGAAGAGAGAAAAGAAACAAGCCAGTACGTGAACAAGTCACTTCTGCTTATGGTAAGTATTAAAATAAAGTAAAACAATAATATAAAAGAGATTAACTGGGCAAAGCATTTAAGATTGATTGACATTTAACCAATAATCCATCCATCTCTCAGCAAATATATATCAGGTGCTTAATCAGTTAGCTTTTATAGCATAACAAACCACTCCAAATTTAGTGGCTTAAAACAATCAACATTTCTTTAGTTCATATTCCTTTGGGTGACCTTTTGGGTTGAGTCCAGCTGGACAACTTTTTTGGACTCAGCTAGACTCACTCAGGCATCTGTGATCTGATACTGGTCACCTAGGCTTTGTCCCCAATACTTTTGGGGCTTGGCTGGTTGTCAGTTAGGGTGATAAGACTAACCAGGTCTGTGTCTCTCCAGCAGGGCAACCCAAGTTCATTCACATGGAGGGTCTGCAGGGTCCAAGAAGGAGTGCAGAAGTGTGCAAGGCCTTTTGGAGTCCTGCCCCACAACTAACATTATGTAGCTTCTGCCACGTCATGTGGCAAAGCAAGTCCCAAGGCCAGGAGCTGCAAACTTGTATTACAAAGAGCAAGGATAAAGGGTGAAGAAGAATTACTACGTTTTTGCAATCTAACATAGGTGCTAGGGGTAACCTAAGCAACTGAGAATATATTGGTGAACAAAACAGGCATGACCCCTGTCTTCTTGGAGCTTACAGTCTGTATACTTAGGATCTGTGCTACCGCTCCAAGAGAATGGATACAGAATGGTTGTTTACCTGTGGGACCTGAATGTTGAGTTCATTAATTGGTACTTGGCACCTGAGACAGAGGATTCTGCCTGCTCAACATGGGACCTATTAACACGCCTTATTGTGAATAGAACTAATTACTAAAATTGGATTCTAACCAAGCCATACTACATCCCTTGTCTACAGAATGAGTGCCAATCCTATTGAGCAAAGAACAACCACAACTCTGTCAAAATCTTATTTTCTTTTAAGACAAAGTCATTTGTGTGTTTGGTCATTGCCTCAGCCTCTCGATTGCATCTGGTGCCCCTGGACCGAAATTATTTGGCCAGAAGGCGACCTTCACCACCATGGCTTTCTCCTGAAAAAAAATGGCTTCCAACCAACATGCGGCAAGCTGAAGGGCCAGGAAGCCCAGCCAAGGCCTGTTGGTTGTCCACCTTCCAGATGTCAAAGCTCAGAGACAGAAGGTGATTGTCTCCAAATGGCCTCATCCTTTGGCACGGCAGGGGAGCAGCCATGTGGTAGACACGGCAAGCCTTACTCTGCCAAGGCCATGCAGAACCCACCATGGGGCCAAAATTCGGAAGAGAAATTTGTCAAAAGCTGGCAGAAAAGCTAAGCAGAGCTTTTCATGCACCTTGTCTCAATTTGTCTTCCTGGAAAATGGGGCTGCTATCACTTTATTCTTATTCCCAGATTTTTCAGAATACATGCCACTATGTGGCTGTTCACATTATTACTGTCAATCAATAAACTTTTATGAAGCACCATATTCAGGTTAGAAGACTAAATAAGACCCAGTCCCTGTCCTCAAGGTACTTGATGGCTTGTAGAAAGGTCCAATCAAGCTTCTTAAAGATTGGACTGCAGTTATAAAGTGGTTTTATTTAGTGTCACATGGAGAAAGCAGACTCTTAAAACAAAAACATGGATGTTGCTAATTTCAATGCTAATGTTCTCTATAACTTAAAAGGAAGGAGCTTTTTGAACTGCATATATTAATGTTGCTATTGTTATCTTTTTATGCCCACATTTTTCAGCCAGTGGGTTAAAAGTTTTGGAAGATCCCAAGTGTGCAGAGTTATGCCTTTAGAACCAAAAAAGGGAAAGGTTTTACACTAAGAAATGGAAATCTCATGGCTGAGAGAGGTTTTATTCATCCTCTATGAGAGACTGGAGAAGCAAAGCAGGCCAGCATCTGTCTCCTCTGGTACTTCCCCCTCTACTGTATCAGGAACACATTCTACGGTTCCCCTTCCACATCCTTGTTTGGGCTCTTTTCTCCACTTTCTCCCTGCATATCCAGGTTCTCGCTTTACTATTAAACTCAGCTGAGAAAATCCTTTTCCTTGAAGCCATTCCTGAGCGATCTGGGAAGCCTTGGGTCATGTTGCCTGGCAGCCATATCTCTCCAGAAGTTTCACGGCATTTATCTGAAATTTTTGGTGGCATTTTCAACCTGTTTTGTCCACAGTGTCTAAAACAATGCCAGATCATAATAGATCCTTAGTAAATGTTTGTCAAAACTGAAAGGGAGGAGAATGAAGAGAGGAGTAAGAAAAAGAGAAAGATCATAGGGAGATAGAAACAGAGAGAGAATGAACCAAGTACTCTGTGAGAGAAAAGAACCAGCGTTGCCGCAAAAGAAGAACAGAAGTAAACTATGGAAGAAGGAGCTTCAGCTTTTCCCTTTTGTTCTGAAATTTGTGGTGACCTAGAGATTGAAGCCCATGGGAGATGCCACTGACACAAAAGAATCCAGCTTAAGCCATTGCAAACTGAACATCAAGGTCTACAAGTACCCCAGTCTAATTCCAAAGAGTCCCTGAGCTTGTTAATTTCAAAATAATAGGGACTCAGATCCTCAATTGCTGCACCATGTCCTCTGAGTCATAAAACATGATGCTTTCAGATCAACCCCCAGAGTCAACTCAGGAAGGGGATGGAGGGGACACTGCATTATAAAAGCTAAGAATCTCTCAGAGTCCCATTTCATCCCCTTATCAGCTCTTTTTCCACTTTCTTTGAACAATAACACACTACAAAATAGCTGCTAGGGTCAGAGGAAAAAGGAAGTGGCAACCTCATCCAATACACAAGAGAATTGTCATCCAAGTGACCCCCAGGCCTTGCTGCTCTGTTAATCATTAAATCAAGGTTTCTACTTCTGCTCACATTAGGTGAAGTCTGTAAGCCCTTGATAGCACTTGTCAGGTGCCAAAGGCCTTTCTGTAGTGTCTTGCCATGATCTGCAAAAATCACAACCTGGCTTAGTGGACAGGGCTGGTGGTGCTGTTTTCATTTTACAGATGGAGAACTGAGAGGCTAAATGACTGGCCCAAAGTCAAGCAAGCAAGTAAGTGAGACAAGACTCAGGACCCAGTACCTTCAGGACACATTTTCTGAAGCTCTATGTTCTATTCACCCTTCCCTCCCAAACACCCTCTGCCTCACCTCGCTCCCTCAGTGCCCTGCAATTACCTCCATCACAGGGTTTCAGTTTTGAGTCTGTCTGTTAGGCAGACTCTGCCTTATTCATCCTGGTTTTATTCCCAGCTCATGGCACAGCACCTGCCTCATAAAAAGCCTTCATTAAATATTTGCTGAGCTAAACTGGAACAAACCTGAGACTCTGACTTCAAAATCAGATTCATTTTTCATTAAAAGTGCAATTCACTGGCTGCAAAAACACCTACATATTCATTGACTTCAAGTATAATAACAAATATTAAAAAATAGACTAACTTATGACCCAGAGATAATTTTAAGTTATATTTCTATTTCCTTCAGCTTTTCTTCCCATGAATATATGTATTTTATAGATTGAAATGATAAAAAAACTTAATATTGAATTATAAAATTTCTTTCTTATTATCATATTTTAGGAAACATTCATTTCTAACGGTTCTTGGCATTTTTATTCCAATATTCAAATATATTCCAATATTATAATACTCAAACACATAGTACCTGAATTTACTTAACCTTTCTTACTGTTGATTATTTAAGTTGTTTCTGACTTTTTAATTATTATTTACAATTCTAAGATGAACATAGTTGCAAATGAATTTCTGTTCAAATTTATGACTATTTTAGGACACAGTTCTAAAAGTACGAATACTTTTCAAAAGTTCTTTATCAATTATTGTTAAATTAATTCATTTTCAGAAAGAGCATAGATTGAGGTTCTATAAAGAGACATCAGGCAATTAGAAATAAAATGCTGAGAGAAAAATTAGGAGTTCTCTACCAAAAACCAAACTGGATAGGGAAACCAAGGTCTATGAACAAAGGGTTTGTCCAAAGTTATACTGATGTTGGGTTAACACCTTTGAAAGAAAACCAACAAAAAGGATGAGGGGACATTGTTAAGGTTTTGGTAGAGTCACAACACACAAAGAAAATCAGTTTAAAACACTGGCCATGCCCAACAACCAAGGGCAGAGTTCCTTCAACAAAACTCTCCATTCCTACCTGCACACCCCACTGATGTAACTGGGTCCTTCTCTGTCTTTGACTGACTCTCAAGGGAGTCTTCTACAGTCCAGATATCCCCCACTCTGATTCCTGGCGGGACTGTAAGTCAGCATACCTTTCAAGTCAAAAAACCTTAACTAAGCTGAGTGCTGACCAAGAGAAAGAGAGACCCTGCCTCCCATGGAGTTTATATGCTGATGTCAGAAAATGAACTGTAAAACATAAATCAGGAAAGTTTAGTTACCAATAAATGACATGAATAAAATAAATAGGATAAGATATATGAGTGTGTGATAGGGGGAGCTGCTGAATCTGGAGTGGTCAAGGATGACTTTTCTGAGGTGGCACTTGAGTTAAGACCCAGATGGTCCAAATGATGACAAGGAATAGCCTGATGCAAACCCCAGCTTGTGGGGTCCTCGACATTGTGGATGAGATAGACAAATTCACATGGACAACTGAGTCCTATGGAGAAAAAGGGGTGGCACAGCTACTCTCTCAAGGGAAGAGCGCCTCAGAGCACCTCAGCAACTCTTTCAAGAGGAGAGCACCCTGACCCTTGCCTTGACAAACTTTTATTGCTTTTCTGGGCACATTACATGATGGTCCTCATTAACTATTCACAGGTTCGCTTTAGGTGGTTACCTTTTACAGAAAACAAAGGAGAGGATGCTGCTAATCACATCACAGAAGAAGGAGATTTGCAAATGCAAAGGGAAAAGTGGTTGAACTGGATACACTCATCCTTGGAAGGTTTAGCATAGATTTTAAAGGAAAGTTACTTTAAAGATATGCACCCTGGCTGGTGTAGTTCAGTGGACTGGGAAGGGGGGATGCTGCGAGGGGGGGTCCTGCGGGGGTGGGGGGAGTATCCTGCAAACTAAAGGATTTTGGTTCGATTCCCAGTCAGGGCACATGCCTGGGTTGCAGGCCAGTTCCCAGGAGAGGCAACCATACATTGATATTTCTCTCCCTCTCTCCTTTGCTTCCCCTCTAAAGATAAATGAATAAAAAAATTTTTAAAAGATATTCAGTAAATGTTTGCTGTCTCAATTCAAGGTGAGGGAGTGTTAGCAAAAACCAAGTCTCAAAGCAGCCTTAATACAATGTAGGCCTGATTCCCCATGGGAGAACCTATCCTTGGGCACACAGGTCCTGTCTGGGCCCACGCCATGCAGAACGGCCTCCTATAACAGCCAATGAAAGATGTGAAAGAAAGCAGTCTAATCCAATAACTTCAAGGCAGGAGCAAATGGTCTGGCCAAGGGACAGAGAAAATCAGCCCAGGTTGCACAAGTGAGAGGTAGGCAGAGGATCTGTCACGTAGGGCTTTGAAGGCCACAGTAGAGATCTTGGATTTTATTCTGCTTGCAATGGAAAGCCACTGGAAGGCTTTAAGCGCAGGAAGTATGTGCTGTGATTTCTGCTTTTGGCAGTTGAGATCACCTGTGGGAAGAAAGTAGATACCTGAGACAGGGAGTCCAAGAACCAAGCCCCAGGGACTCTGCAATGAGTTTTTGTTGGGGAGGAAAAGGGAGTAAAGGAGACTGCCAGGGGCCCCATTTGGGTAGGAGGAGAACCAAGACAGTGTGGTTTTCTAGAAAGGGGAGAAATTGTTTAAAGAGAACAAGTACCCTTTTTAACCAATGCTGTGCCACCCAGAGAGGGGCCCATACAGCATTGTTTTCTATCCCCACATAACTTAAAGGGAGACTTTCACAATGTCCAAAGCCCTCGATGTCCTGCCAGTGAAAGAAGAGGATGTCCTCAAAGTCCTTGCTGCAGGAACCCACAGAGGCAGCACCAACCTCAACTTCCAAAGGAAGGGGTACATCTATAGAAGGAAAAGTGATGGCACCTACATCGTAAATCTGAAGAGAACCTGGGAGATGCTTGTGCTGGCAGCCTGTGCCATTGTTGCCATTGAAAATCCATCCACTGCCAGTGTCATATCATCCAGGGATATTGGCCAGCGAACTATGCTGAGGTTTGCTGCTGCCCCTGCAGCCACTCCTGTTGCTGGCCACATCACTACTGGAATCTTCACTAATCAGATTCAGGCAGTCTTCTGGGGGCCAAGACCTCTGGTGGTTACCAATCCCAGGGCTGACCACCAGCCTCTCACGAAGCTGGCTAATGTTAGCCTGCCTGCCACTCCTCTGTGTAACACCGACTCTCCTCTGCCCTGTGTGGACATTGGCATCCCTTGCAACAACAAGGGGGCTCATTGAATGTGTCTGATGTGGTGGATGCTGGCCAGGGAAGTTCTGACCATGTGCGGCACCATCTGCCATGAGCAATCATGGGAGGTCATGCCTGATCTCTACTTCTACGGAGATCCTGAAGAGATTGGGAAGGAAGAGCAGGCCTCTGCTAAAGAGGCTATGGTGTGACCAAGGAGGAATTTCAGGGTCAATGGACTGCTCCAGCTCCCAAGTTCACTGCTGCTCAGCCTGAGGTCACTGACTGGTCTGAAGGTACAGGTGCCCTCTGTGCCTATTCATCAGTTTCTTCCTGAAGCCTGGGGTCCTCAGCTGCACTGGAGACTAATCTTCAGCCCCTTCTGTGCAGGCCACTGAATGGAACAGCTGCAGTGGTAGCAACAACCAACCACTGAGGGGTCTTAAGCTGTTCTTCCAGAAAATCTGAAACAAAATGGAAATAAGATTGATGGAAAATAAAGTTCCTAAATTAATTAATTAATTAATTAATAAATGATAAAGAGTAAGAGTATGACCAATAGCATCCAATGCAGCTGAGAAGATGGGCAAGGTAAGGACACAGGCCACTGGCTTTGATGGAATGTGGATCATTAATGACTTCGGAAAGAGAGTTCAGTGAAGTGGCTGATATGAAAACCCTGAAGGGAGTGGACTGAGGAGAGAAAGGGAGGTGGGGAAGTGGAGATAACAAGTAGAGCCAACTCTTTCAAAGAGTTTTATAGTGAAGAACAGCAGACAGGACTTCCACCAAGATGGAGGCATAGGTGGGAGCACTGCACCTTCTCACACAACCAAGTTTAAAAACAACAAAGTTTTAGCAACAAAAACCCAGCCAAACCACAGAAAATTGAACTACATGGAAGTCTGACAACAACGAACCCTTTAGCCAAACTGGTAAGAGGGGCAGAGCCAGCAGCAGAGCAGGGTCAGGCAGGAAAGATCCACCAGACCGACCCAGGTGCGCAACCCAGGTACACCAGCAGCCGTGGGCGGATCCCAGACCCACTGAGGGAGCAAGGCGGTGGACCCACTGAGGGCTGATCAAGGTCACACATTGGCACGCAGATAAACTGGTGAAGGAGCTAACAGTGAGACGGACTGCGCAGGCCCCCGTGGCGGGAAGTGGCAGAGGGAACCGCCATTGTCCCTCTCTGACCACGCCCCCACATACAGCATCACAAACCAGCAACCTGGGTGGCCCCGCCCTGATGAACAACTAAGGCTCTGCTCCTCATATGTAACAGGCACAAACAGATCAAAACATGGCTCAAGAACAACTCAGAGCCCCAGAGCTGATAAATCTAAGCAATGAAGAAATAGCCAAACTTTCAGATGCACAGTTCAAAACACTGGTGATCAGGATGCTCACAGAACTGGTTGATTTTAGTCACAAATTAGAGGAACATATGAAGGCTACACTAAGTGAAATGAAGGGAAATACACAGGAAATCAATAGTAATGGAAAGGAAACTGGGACTCAAATCAAGGGAGCAGACCAGAAGGAAGAAAAAAATGACCAAACAGAAAAGAATAAAGAAACAAGAATTCAAAAAAACGAGGAGAGGCTTAGAAACTTTCAGGACATCTTTAAATGTTCCAACATCCAAATTATAGGGGTACCAGAAGGGGAAGAGGAACAGCCACAAGTGGAAAACTTATTTGAACAAATAATAAAGGAGAACTTCCCCAATCTGGCAAAGGAAATAGACTTCCAGGAAGCCCAGGAAGCTCAGAGAGTCCCAAAGAAGTTGGACCCAAGGAGGAACACACAAAGGCACATCATAATTACATTAGCCAAGATTAAAATGAAGGAGAGAATCCTAGAAGCAGCAAGAGATAAGGGGACAGTCACCTACAAAGGAGTTCCCATCAGACTGTCAGCTGATTTCTCAAAAGAGACCTTACAGGCAAGAAGGGGCTGGAAAGAAACATTCCAAGTCATGAAATCCAAAGACCTACATCCAAGATTGCTCTATCCAGCAAAGCTTTCATTTAGAATGGAAGGACAGATAAAGTGCTTCTCAGATAAGATCAAATTCAAGGAGTTCATCATCACCATGCCTTTATTATATGAAATGTTAAAGGGTCTTACCTAAGAAAAAGAAGATAAAAGATGAACAGTGTAAGGACAGCAAACTCACAGTTATTAACAACCACACCTAAAACAAAAGCAAACTAAGGACAACTAAATCAGGAGCAGAACCATAGAAATGAAGATCACATGGAGGGTTAGCAACAGGGGAGTGGGAGAAGGAGAAGGGGGGAGAAGGTACAGAAAATAAGTATCATAGATGATAGGTAGAAAATAGATAAGGGGGAGGGCAAGAATAGTATGGGAAATATAGAATCTAAAGAACTTGAGACACGTGGTCATAAACTAAAGGGGGGAATGGTGGGGGATGGGTATGCAGGGTGGAGGGGAATGAAGGGGGAAATAGAACAACTGTAATGGCATAATTAATAAAATATATTTTAAAAAAAGAACAGCAGACAAATGAAGCATGGGTCAAGGGAGGTGTTGTAGCAGTGCTGGCCAATAGAACTTTTCTGCACCAATGGGGAAGTTCTGTGATGATATTGGGCACTTGGAAAGTGGCTGATGAACTAAGGAGCTAAATTTTACACTTTAATTAATTTAATTAATGTAAATTTAAATAGCTACACAAAACTAATGGCTACTGTTTGGGCAACACTATTTGTAGTCATTGTTCCTTTAAGGAGTGATATTGAAACACACATGCATGCCAGTAGAAATTATTACACACATGAACTCAAATGGGTATCTGAGTAACTCTGGATTCTGGGTAGCATCTCTAACATCACCACCACCACGTCCTTAATCTCTTAGTGTTTGACTCCTAGCTTGTCTTTTACAATAAGAAAAAAAAATCCATCCCTAATTGTCAATTCCATGAACGACTATAGTTCCAAGTGAGTCACTTTGACCTCTATGTGACTTAATCTGTCTATCTAGGACTTAGTTTTGAAATGAGAATAACTTAGTTCCTGTTGGGAACCACCCTGCCTGGTTTCAGAAGCTGTAACCCCCATGGCTAAGGTTGAATAAAAAGGCCTTGGGACCATATGCCACTAAGGAGATGAAGCTTCTCTTCCCAGCAGGGGCGCTGCCTCTGCTCCCTTTACTTCACCCTGTGTGGTCCCAGGCAGATGACTGTTTAGCCAATGACAGGTAAGATTCCTCAAGGGAGGGATGTCCTAAAATAGACGCGGTCATAAAGGAGCCATCAGGGAAGGACTTGGGAGACAATAGAAAAAGAGGGTGATGGACTCCCACACCTCAGCTTTGACATAGTCTGAGTCCTCATTCTGTCTGTAAAAAGTCTCCTAATCTCTTGGCTCCTTAATTTACCCAGCTGGACTTAAGCCTAAAACAACGGTGGAGGGTGGTGCAGCTCTGGGCAAGAATGGGTGGTTCCCCAGAGCGATCAGGCCTAAGAAAGAATGTATAAAATTCTGTGAAACCTGCTTTCTAAGAATGCCCTCAATTTTCTGATAAGGGTCCAAGCATAAAATGAGTTTGTTTTCCAAAGTTTTATGGTCCTTTAGCTATCTGACCCTGACTCAGAATAAGCCCACATAGTTCTTGGAATGTTATCTATTGTTTGATCATTACTGTCTGACAAAGAGTGATGAGCTTCACCTGTATTCCTGTACAAATTGAACCCAATAAAAGCCCAGTGAGGATAGACTCAAGGCCCTTCTCCTCAGAGAGATCAGCCACCTTTCCTTTTCAAGCAAATCACGTCTTATTTTCATATTTGTGGTAGACTTATTCTCATCCACAATGGCCAGGGGTGCTCTGCTAGACAAAGGTTCCCCACAAGTTCCCATTTCTAAGAAAAAGGCAGATAAGGTCCTTGATGGATCTAGTTAGAATGGCAGTATGATAAGCAACTAATAAACACAGGCTTATTTGGATACAGCAAGCCATAGAGATTCAGCTCCCAGCTCTATTATGTATTAGCTGTGAAACGGTATATGAATTTACATGAACTTCTTAGTTTCTACATCCGTAAAATGAGGATAATAAGAGTCTGGAGTATGGTGAGGCTCAAATGAGATCATCTGGGCACAGTGCTTGCCTACATATAGTAGGCATTCAATAAATGTGACCTATCACTATTGATATAAGGCATTAGGCCAGACCAAGAGTAGCATCATGCCCCAGTCTACTGCTGGTTTAAAAATCTAATGCCTCTGTGAATTTGTTTATCATCTCAAAAGTAGGTGTGTTGCCACCATTCAAGGCCAGGCAGGTTCATGGTATTTTGTGCAGATTTAAAAATATTCATAGAGCTGTTGGGATGTCTGGCATGCCTTTATTCACAGGTGGGAGAGCCACACATGCTACAAGCTGCATGGCTGTCTGCATGTCTTGTGTGATGGCCCTTGCTTCCCAGCGTGGCACCCACTGTGGCACCTGTCCCCTTGCGTGTCTCTTATTATCATCACCCCAGCAGGGAGTCCCTACCTATTTAAGTACTAGAGGGGAACAATGATGGAAAACTGCCAGAAGATTACATAACACAATACAATTCTGCGCATGTGAGCTTACTTCATGTTTGGGAACAGTTTATCAGGCCCAGTCTCAAGGCTGTGAGAACACTAGTTATCAGGGCCCTCCAAGGCTATGGGAACACTGCTTCCCTTAGCTACCCAGACACCTGGGTGAGGAAGCCAAACTGCCTCCACTTACCCTACAGTAGGTAAAAAGCTTACATGACACCAGGATAGCTCAATTTCCTAAACCAGGGACCCAGGATTAGCAAAGAAATTCTCTAACTTGCAACACGTGGCTCCTTCCTGGAAGTGGGTGCAAAGAGAAGCAGGTTTGGAGGACTTCTCCAATAAACATCACCCATTGCATGAGCTGTTATTTTTCCCAGACCCTTATCTCTCAGGGCTGCCCACTTAACCCAAGAGACTTACTGATAGTTCTGAGCCCAGCTGCCAGGCCAGCAGTCATCTGTCTAGAACTTCAAATGAATGCCCCCAGATTCGCCTACTTTCACCTCATAGTGCTGCAAGATAAGTCTCCCCTGGCTCCTGATAAAGGCTTTGAAGAACATCTTGTCTGTTAACAAACAGCTTTTGATTGTGCCTGAGTTTGATCTCCATTTCATCCTTATTCATCAGACCCCTTTAAATGGGTTCTTTCACACTACTCAGATTAGCCTAAAGGAAACCCCAGGAAACAATGAGACAATTGTCCCTGGGTGTGGGGAGTGGGCTGTCAAAAGACCACATCCAGTCTCCCACAGGGCTGTAAGTGGAAGGAAGGGTTGGTGATGTTGCCAGCACTAGTGGAAAGTAAATTAAGCCAGCTTCAAAAGCCTGCATAGTATGGAAAAGCAGAAACACAGCACATAGCCCTCTGGCCTAGGAGGACAATCTTCATTTACTTTCAGAGAAAGCTTGTTTTCCTCAGACATAGGCAGCTTCTTCCTGGGAAAACCCAGGGTCATCATTAGTGTCCAGAACATCAGAGCTAGCCTCCCACTGACAGAACGAGAAAACAGCCAGTGTGATTTGGAGGAGTGGAAAATACACAACCCCCAAAACTGATGTCTTTCTGAATTATTTTTATTCTGTTGAAACATTTTTGCTTTGGAGCAATTGGCATTCCCTGACCTAGAGGGACTGTGGCTACTTCTCCCATCCTAGCAGCTAGTGCACAGCCCAGGCTGGCCCATTACAATCCATCCCTTCAGATACTGGTTGGCCAAGTGGAAAACCCATGACTCCTACAGATACTATCAAAAGAGAAAGAGAATATCTCCATCTCTTGCTCCTTCAAAGATCAAGTAGCCAGGTCTAATTTTGCTGACAAATGCAGGGATTTGGGAAGGCAGAAAGACACAGACCTAAGAATGTAATTTGAGCCCATGACTGCAGCCATGCTTGAATGCCTAAAGTTTTACCTACCCCTTTGAACTTGATGGCTGTGTCAGCCAATAAATAACCTTTTTTATTTATGCTAGTTTGAACTTATGTTCTGACACTTGCAAAAGACATTAAAAAGCTAAGATAACAACACCCAAGTTTCACTAAGAATTTTTAGACAGAGATACACATGATGAAAGAAATATATTAGGAATATTTGTTTGACAATAGTCTTTAAGGTAGAGTATAAGCACCAGGTAGCCAGTCGGTTGCCATACCTAGGCATTCAGATGTTTTTAATTTCAAGTGGTAGAAGTCAACCACAAGTGATTATGTAGAAAGAATTTATGTAAAGAATATGGGCAACCCAGGCCCTAAAACTTGGCCAAGTCATTTCCAATGTGTAGATAACCTCAATTACAAAGATGTTTTCTTGTTCTTGAAAATTTCCAAATGACTTATTTCAATGGGTACAAAAAATTGAGCAAAATACTTTCTATGAACATATTCATGACATACAAGTAGCAATAAATAACTGATTATTTGTACCAAATAAACTATTACTACAAGAACCACATTACTTTATTCATGTACCATAAACATCACGTACATAAGGCACAGTGGAATTGTTCAGAAGACTGGAGAATCACCCCTGAAGTTAAACCTCTGGAAATAATGCCCAGTTCTTTGCAGAACTAGTCTGATAAGAGAATCATGGCTATCACCACCAAGCACCAGGCATTTCAGCTTGCATTGCCATTTTGTGCCATTTCTGAGCAACTTTTGAACCTGGAATTTAAGCTCTACTGCTACCAGCCCCATTGTGACTTCTGACCCAAGAGCTCATTTGGCCTTGGTTTGTGCCACTGTGGCTCTCTTGGTATTCTTCGCTTACTAGTTCTTGAGTCAAAGCCTGGCCCCAATATGGCTGATTGGTGAACTGTTATGAGCTGAATTGTATCCCTCCTAAAATGCATATGTTGAAGCCAAACCCCCAGTGTGACTGTATGTGGAGATAGGGCCTTTAAAGATGTAATTAAGGTTAAATGAGGTTAAAGAGTCGGGCCCTAATTCAGTATGACTGGTGTCCTTATCAGAAGAGGAAGACACACTCTGTATGAGCACGCACGGAGGAAAGGCCATGTGAAGACACAGTAAAAAGGTGTCTATCTGTTATCCAAAGAGAGAGGCCTTAGGAGGAACTATATCTGCCAACACTTTGGTTTTGGACTTCTATCCTCCAAAATGGAACAATTTTAAAAAAGAAGAAGAAAAAGCACCCAGTCTGTGGTATTTTGTTATGACAGGCCTAGCAAATGAAAATAGACTGATTGATATGACTTTCTTTCACAAAAGACCTCAAAATGAAGATGAAAGAGGACTTGGTGACTATTTATAAGTGGGGATCAAAGTAGAGAGTGAGTCAGAGGTCTCTTTAGAACTTAATGGCTAAAAAGTTGAGAATGACAGTGTCAATGGGACTGGGCTTTGGCACCCAGATATCTGGTCAAAATTATTCTAGATGCTTCTGGGAGGATGTTTTTGGATGAAACATATTTAAATCAGTGACTTTGAATAAATGAGATTGCACTCCCCAATATGGGTGGGGCTCATCCAGTCAGTTGAAAGCCTGAATAGAACAAAGATGCACATGCACATGTGCACACATGTGTATGTGCAACACACACACGTTGGTGAGAAGAAATTCTGCCAGCAGATGGCCTTCCAACTTGGATGGCAGCACTGGCTTCTTTTTGCATCTCCAGCCTGCTGATCCACCTGCAAGTTTTGAACTTTCTAGCCTCTAAAACTCTGTGAACAAATTCTTAAAATAAATCTTCTACATATATACATACACATTCTTCTCCTTCCGGCCCCCCTATAATTCAGATGTTAAAACTTTTAAAGTTGTCCTAGACAATTTTTTTTGAATTTTGATTTCTTCATTCTGTTCCAGTTTAATATTTATTTCTTCCTTCTGCTCCAAATCACTGATTTGAGTCCAGGTTTCCTTCCCTTTACTGTTGGTTCCCTGTATATTTTTCATTTCAGTATGCATAGCCTTCACTTCTTCCTGTATTTGTGATCATACTCAACAATTTTTGTGAGCATCCTGATTACGAGAGTTTTGAACTGTGCACCTGATAGCTTGGCTATCTCTTCACTGCTTAGTTATATTTTTGGAGCATTGATCCATTCTTTCATGTGGGCCATATTATTTGTCTCAGTGTGCCTGTTACATTGTAAGGGGTAGAATCTTATGTATTCACTAGGGTGGAGCAACTCGTGTGGCTGTGTATGTGGGGGAGGGGTCAGAGAGGGAACAATGCCATTTGCTGGGCTCTCTGCCAGCTTTCAGTCACTTCCCCTACTACCCACAAGCAAACTGGGCCCTTCTGGTGCTAATTCCCTGGCGGGTGGCTTTGTGTACATTCTAGGACCCTGTGGGTCTCTCCAAAGAATTCTCTTGTGAGGCTGGGAGTTTGTCCCATTGCTGCCTCAATCTCCACAGATTTTTATAGCCAGAGGTTTTAATGCTTTATTTCCCCATGCCCCTAGGTTGCATTGTCTGTCTCACTCCCTAGTTGTTCCTCCCAGTTTATCCACACACAAATGTGAGACCACCCCATCCTCCAGCTGCCACCTTGCAATGTGTCTTCCACTCCAGTTGTCCATCTCCAACACTCCTACCAGTCTGAATGAATGCTTCTTCTTTAACTCCGTGGTTTTTGGACTTTCATATAGTTCAATTTTCTGGCAGTTCTAGTTGTTTTTTGTTTTTAAATATGTTGTTGTCCTTCTTTTGGTTGTGCAAGAAGGCAAAGTTTATTTACCTATGCCTCCATCTTGGCCAGAAGTCTCAAGTCATCTTTTAGATTATAGCAGTGATTTTTCAGCTCGTAGCACACGTAAACTAATTACTAAAATTCTGCAGCAAAACAAAAAATATGCTTTTTGTCAACCTGACAAAAATAGGTATAATTTTAATTATTTTACAAAAAAAAATACCTACTCTTTTTTGCTCCAAAATTACTTAAAAAAAATCAGGTGCCTATAGTTCCATTAGACTTCTGGTACCAAGAATTAACCAATCAGATGCAACCTTATTATGCAACATGAACAGTAAGATATAACTCTATTATATGACCTGTGTATTTATGGTTCAAGATAGGCCATTCACACCAGATGGCTATGGTTGTGTTGGCTGTTTTCATTTTTTTTAATTTGACAGTCTAAGGGGAAAGAGGTCAATGCTCCAAACCAAAGAGCCAGGCATTAAATGTTTTAAAAATTCTTGGGACACATAGGTTGAAAATCGTTGGATTAAAGGAATCCCATGTCCTGCCAGGCTTCTCCCTGGCAAGAAGCCTTTTACAAAGAAAATACCTTGCCCCTGAAGATGTGTTTTTGAAAATAACAATAATTTTGAAAAGTAATAGAGCTTTTTTTTGAAATGTTTGTTCCTGGACCTGGAGCAGGTATTTGCCCCACACTTCTTCCAGTGTTCACTCTGCACACCCCAAAAGTGACTCTGCACAGTGCCTCTAAACCTGTATATTGGTGTCTGTTGGACCCAGAGACTCCCATCTTAAGCAGATCTAACTCAGAAGAGAAAAAAATATAAAGAGGGCCTAGGTGCTTTCGTGCTCATTAGCATTTACAATTTCCTCTTTCACTGCTCCTCATTCTCCCTTGAATAGAGGCACAATGAACAAATTATTTGTGATTGATTATGGCCTGTAGATAACATGTTGTACTTCTTGCTTTCATATTCTCTTGTGTGTCACACAAAGCAATCTAAAGTGCTGCCTACAGGGAAAGCTGGCCTAAAGCTAAAAACTTAAATATCCATGTAGAGATTATTTGTAGAGTTCAGTTTCAAGTTACTTTTTTTCCCTTCTGTTTTCATAAATAGATAGGGTGTTTTTCTTCTGTTTTCATAAAAGGTTGGGGGTAGAAATCTTACTACTTCAGTCTTACCCTTTCAGAATCACAGTAAAGAGTGTGAGTTGTTTGAAAATGAGCACTCAGCCCGTTCCTGTCACTCTGGAAGCTTCGAACATTTTCACTGCACGTACACAAATGATCAATTTCTAAGCACATCTTTGTTTTTCCTAAATAGCTGCATTATTTGTCTGATGTTGAAAATGGCATCTGTACTGTATGTAATTTCCATACTCACTTGGCATCATCAACTGCCTTTGATGACACTCAGGACTGTTTCTATTTTGTCTTCTCCTTCCCTCCAGCTGCAAGACCCAGATGTCAGGTTCAGAAATGCATTTACGCTGGCAGAGATATCTGGCTTCTCTCGTCAGTCCTGAAGTTGGTGGCTATTATGGAACTGCCAGCAAAATTAGCACAAGGTCACGCTAAAGACAGGATTCAGATGTTTTTGTGAAAAAGAAAAACAAAGTCTGAAACTGGGAGAAAAGAAACACATTTCTTACGCTTCTAATTATAAGCCAGGCAAGCAGCAGGCCATGCCTGAGCAAATTGCAGTTCCCCCCATTTATCTGTGCTCATCCATTTCCCCCCTTTGACAGTTTTTTATCTCCCCAGTCTGCATCTGAAATCAGCAGCTGGGTATGATGAAGGGTTGGCCTAAGTTAATCAAACCTGCAGTAGTGACAAGGTCAGGCCCTATGTAAAATATACAAGCAAGGAAAAGGAGAAAAAAATAAGGAAGGAAGGAAAGAAGGAAGAGAGGGAGAGAGGAAGACAGCCTAAAGGAATTGGTAAGGTGACATGAAGATAAAGAACAGAAGACCACCCAGAATTACTGTACCCAAGGAGGAAAAGCATAGCAATATTCCTGTCATCTGAGTATTTGAAAAGCCACAATTAGCTTTTCTTTTTTAAGCAACCTTTGTAAATATGAATGCAGATCAAGCTATAACCTGCCCTCTATTATCTCAGTCTGGCTTACACTGAATCCAGCTTCAAAGACCTCTTGAATGAGGCAGAAATGCAAAGAACTGTAGCCCAAAGCACCACATACCAGAAGGGGCTGTGTTAGATCAGGAGGTGAAGAGAGTCTTAAACCATAAGGGAGCCTTATGGTGTGTAATTATATTTTTTCCTTCTGAGCAGCTGCTCCAGGCTGAGCAGTTGTGTGCAGGCCAGAGTTTGTGAGCTTCCCATGGTCAAGTTTGTCCACCAAGTGCCTACCAGCTGCCCTTTGCTCACTGCCTCAGACACTCCCAACTGTTCAAAGGAGCTCACTGAAACTTCTGTCAGTGAGAGTATATCTCTCAGGCCAACATTCAGGTTGTTCAGTCTGTTGGAAGTACACAGTGGTATTACACCTTAATGGAATTTGGTTTCCGTGAATTCGCCCATGCACAGTATGTGCTATGAAATGAGTGGCTCTATTTCATTGTGCAGCCCGTGTGGATCTGGATTATGACTCTGTTTAAGAAAGCACGCTCAACTGCAGGCTGATTTTTCTGCTTCCCTCCACAGGCTAGCTCCCAAGACCATTCCAGCTCCTGGGCTCAAGGCGATCTAAGGGTAATGCAGATGTGAGCCTTTCTCTATCCTCCAAACTTGAATCTGGAGAATTTAGTGTTGGGAATGTTTACCAGCCAAAGCAAACCAACCTCTTCGAGTACTTCTAGGAGTTCACACCCAACCAGTACTTCTCCATCAACCTCTCCCTCACTGATTCAGTTCTGGGGTTATTTTGATTCAACATAGTCCCCAAAGGCAGGCTGCTCATGTACTTCAAAGCACAGAAAATGCTGCATACCTATATTATTTCTGCAGGGAAAAGTGGACATGGAGAATTTGTTGAAATAAGATGCATTATATCAAAGGAAATAAATAAGAACAAGAACTTTACAGTAAGTCCTTTTTATAAAATTCACAAAACTTGAGAATGATTGGATTTTTAAGGGGATTTTCAGAGAAAGTATGATTTTACCCAATGTTGCATTAATACTGCCCCTCTGGATCATGGCCCTCAGATCAGCTGAAATGCTGCTGTCAAGGCCATGCAAAGACAGGACAGGATGACAATGTGCTTTCCAGCCAATATGCTTTCCTAGCCCCTTCATCGCTGGCAATCTCCCTACCACCTAGCCCTGGGCTGGATCCCCCTGCTCACTGCTTCAGCCAGACTTGCCATCCCTCTGCCCCATTACTGGCTTGTGCTGAGTTAGCTTCAAAGACATCTTAAATGCTTCTCTCTGTCCTGTGAGCACAACAAGCTCTTCATTAACCCAGTCTTCAGATGTCTCTCTGATGGGTGAAATGCACCTCAGTCTTATTCCACAGCCTCTCGTGTAAACTGCATCTTGTACCCCTGGGTACCCACATACTCCCGAAGACTTTTCCAATCTGATTCTTCTTATTCACATGCCATCTCCCTTCTCTACCATCACCTGGCTTGTCTCTACCATGCACTTTGAAATAATATTTTTCTTCCATGCTCGTTTTGAAGAGCAGCTGAAGGTTCTTTCAGGGCAATGTTTCTTACTCTGTTGTGTGGTTCCAATATAACACTGGTGACACCTGAGCTGTACCCAACATCTGTGGAGCAGGCAGCCTGGTGGCCTCAGACAGGCTGTCCTGCCTCAGCACATGCATCAGTGCTGGGTGGTAAGTTGAGTCTACCAAACTTAGGACTTCTGGTTGACAGTATCTGAGGGATTTCTTTACCTTGAGATTTGAGAAGAAGCAAATGAATGAGATGAAGGGGATGAGGATGAATGACCTACATATTGGTCATTGTTTAACAACCTACTGTTATATGTATGAAGAAATATTTTATTTGCTTCTTTGAGTTGGGGGTGAAACCCTTAAGGGGCTTTTTCTGGCAGCATGAAATGTTGGCCTTAAAATAAAGAGGGCCTTTGTTTTGCAGACTGAGTAGGTATACAAGCTTGGAACATAAATGAGCTGTCTGGTGAGAAAGGTGGAAGAGATTGAAGAAGTAGAAAGAGATTTGGGCAAACATATTTATCTGGTACCATATCTACAGCTGTGTGTTTTGTGGTATGCAATAGAAATTATTTCTCTGTTTCCCCATGAAATTTTCCACAGACTCTTTAAAAAATTACAAAACAAGAAAACAATCAGGTGTTTTGATGTGGGAATAGTATGGCACCAGGTCTGTCTACCAGATACCGCTGTATTAAGCCCAGGTAAATGAGAAGAAAGAATCCGTAAGCCTCAACCATGGCTATGCCACAAAGGGGATCCAGTTTATTTGCTTCTTGCCTTTTATCTGAATCTTCCTGATGACTACAGGGCTTCCAGGGTCTGTCTGTGTTTTTCAATTTCTAGTGATTATAATGCAAGAAGTTTCCCCTTTTACCAGCAAATTTTCTCTGCTTTAGCTGTTGTTGCTGCTGCAGCTGGCATTGTCTTACTGTGTCAGCACATTTGTGAGTTCTATATAATGCCATGGTTGACT
This sequence comes from Artibeus jamaicensis, assembly GCF_021234435.1. Taxonomy (NCBI): domain Eukaryota; kingdom Metazoa; phylum Chordata; class Mammalia; order Chiroptera; family Phyllostomidae; genus Artibeus; species Artibeus jamaicensis. The sequence continues at coordinate 3,765,814 of NW_026521249.1, read as the reverse complement.
CGGTTCTGGGGTGCCTGCTCAGGGCTGTGCTTTGTGTCCAGTATAGACCATTTTCCCTATAAGATGGTTGTAAGATTTCCTAGTTCTTCACCCTCAGACATATGCACAGGGTCATGACTTCACAGATCACACCTTGCTGCCCACTTCACTGCATGACTACATGTCACCCATTTATTCACTTTAAAGATGTGTATTGAGAGGAAGTCTCAGGCACAAAGAACATGTTCAACAAACACTTTTTAATATCTAAGGCTCTCATATTGTTTATTTTAGAAATTTGTATTGTATTTTTTCCATTACCATGTAATCCACTTATGCCCCCTCCACCTGCAAACATCACACTGTTGTCCATGTCCATGAGTTCTTTTTCCTTTCTGCTAGATCCCTCCACCCACTAACCTCCCACCCCCACCCAACAGCTATCATTCTTCTCTCTGTGTGTCTGTCTCTATCTTGCTATGTAAAAAGGAAGAAAATTTGACCATTTGTGACAACATGGATGGACCCAGAGAACATTATACTAAGTGAAATAAGCCAGCCAGAGAAAGACAAATACCATATGATTTCACTCATATGTGGAATCTAATGAACAAACTGAACTAACAAGCAAAATAGAGACAGACCCATGGATAGAGAGCAGGATGACAGTCTATGGTACTTTGGTATAGCAGCCCCATGGACTAAGACAGCCTTACAGACCATGGTAGGACTTTAGAGTTTATTCTGAAAGAAATGGGAAGCCCTTGGAGAGTTGGAACAGAAGAAAAAATAACATGACTTTATTTTTAAGAGGATCACTCTGATTGCTATGTAAAGAATACATTAGAGGGTTTAAAGTGAAAGTAGAGAAAACTATTAACAGGCAGTTCTAATTGTCTAAGCAAGAGATGATAGCCTAGACCATCATATTTTTAGCCTAGACTAAAATATGAAGGCAGTGAGATGTCAGAAGTGTGTTTTTGTAAATATTAATTTGAGATGCTTATCCCAAACCCAAGTGGAGAAGACAAGTAGGCAGTGGACCTTCAGCTTTGAAGTTTGGAGGAGAGCACAGGACTGGACTTATAAATTAGGAATTATCAGTCTATAAATGGCATGTAAAGTCATGGACTTGGATGAAATCATCTCGAGTGAGGTCAATGCAGTCAGTGAAAGAGGTCCAAGGGCTGAGCACAGGGGCCTACCACCAGTTACAGTTCAGAGACTCCAACAAAAAGGACTGAATGGAGTGGGAGAAGATTCAGAGTGGCCCCAATGATTAGGTTTATAAAGCATTTCTAAAAGAGTGGGGGGTAATCAGCTGTGCTGACATCAGATAGGGCTGAGAGTTGACCACTGGGTTTAGCAGCATGGAGCTCATTAGTGGCCTCTAAGGGAACTTTTTTGGTAATGTGGCAGGTTAAGCTTGGTTTAAATGGTTTCAAGAGAGGGAGTAAGAGGAAAGAAAATGAGTTAACAATATAGTATAACTTTAAAAAATATTTTGCTACAATACGAAGCAGAAAAATGGAGAGGGATCATGGCATTAAGGAAGACTTCATTTTATTTTGATTTGCAGGCAATGATTCAGGAGAGGCAGGGGGCAGGGGTGGTGGTGGGGCTAAGAATGTAGGAAAGAGAAAGAAGCCAATCATACAGTGGAGAACTAGTGACCTTAGATAATAGCACAGTCAGTTCATTCTGGGTTACAAGGGAAAGATAGGAAAGATAGATACAGATAGATATGTGTGAGCAATTAAGGTTATGGTGGCTTGTTGAATTTCTCTTCCAAAAGCTTCCATTTGCTTAGTCAGAAATAAAAATCAAGGATGGTTTTAGGAGAGAGAAAGTTTAAAGTTGACATCTAAGAGAACAATGAATGAGTTGACCAGAAACAGATCATTGGGCAGCAACATCAGTGTTTCCTTGAGGTTCGTAGTCACACTGATGAGTGAACTTTCACTGACTAGACATCTTTCTGGTCTAACCAATGCTCATATAAGAATACTTTCTGTTTGCTCTGTGTCATAAGGCTCTATGTAGTATGCCCTGAACTTGGAAAACACTTATCCTTTGGCTCTCACCTCTTGGCATATTGAGTGACCATTTTCCCCAGTACCATGACTTTGGAAATGATGTCTTTCAGGCAAGGGGGTGCTAGGAAAACTATTCCCTGAAAACAACAGAACCTTCTCAATCCTTTCTATTTCTCTCATTCACACACTTACCTGGGAGATGGGAATTAACGCTATGACTCTGCTTTCACTCCCCTAGGTATTGTGTTGGGTGCTTCAGGAATACAAAGGCTAACAGGGATACTTCCTGCACTCAAAGGATGGATAATCTCATTGGGAAGCAGGGATTTATACACAAGTACCTATGAGTGATAACTAAGCCCACTAGACCACAAGCACTTCCAGGGCTGGAGCTGCAGGTAACTAGAGTAGGGGTATATGATTGAAATCAAATACTAGAGAGAATCAGAAATGCAAAAGATCAGGAAGGGTTTGAAGGTATCAGGGGAAGTGTCTACTGGGGCAATAGGACTTAAGCAGTTATTAGGCATGCAAATCATCTTGTGGGCTTTCCAGTGTGTGCACTGGAATACGTTAATAAGCTCAATTTCCCCCAGTACCAAAGCTCTGCTCAATGTCTTTGAACTGACACACCCTGTCAAAATATGTGAAATCGAGTACCCTGAGTCCAGACCTCCCATAGAGAATCTGAAGGGAAGACAGAAAGAAGTACTCACATGGCTGCCACCACCTCACTCCCTCCCTGCCAGCTGGATGTAGGAGCCTTTGCCCATAATTCTCAGCTCATTTCCTTTTCAAGATATCTTTATCCTCTGTATTTGTTTTTAACTAGTTTGTCCATATTTGCGGGTGGGGATACATCAACAGAGAGGTACAGTCCCACCCTCCCAGGACGGCTTCCTTCCAGTTCCTGAGAGTCTGGGTTGTGTACATTATCTCCACTCTGGATGGCTATTGTGGCATCAGCTAGCTCATTTTGCTAGCTATGAGTGATAACTAAGCCCACTAGACCACAAGCACTTCCAGGGCTGGAGCTGCAGGTAACTAGAGTAGGGGTATATGATTGAAATCAATTATTTAAATTAATAAGCTGAAAGAGTGCAGTCTGTCTCATAGCCATCATGTGGCTGAGTGACAGATCTATGCCTTGGCCTGATACGAAGGCACCATGGGAAACTCCATGTATTTGTGATGAATTCTGTTGGAATGACAAGTGCCACAACTATTTAATTTTTAGATTGTAACTGTAATTCACTATACCTTTCCATTGTTTCATCGTGATAAGCAACTCACCTAACAACTGTCATTCCAAAGATCCTAAACAGGGCTAGTTCATTTTGTGACTATAAAGAGATGGCAGAAGATTAAAATGAAGGAGAGAATCCTAGAAGCAGCAAGAGATAAGGGAACACCTACAAAGGAGTTCCCATCAGACTGTCAGTGGACTTCTCAAAAGAGACCTTACAGGCAAGAAGGGGCTGGAAAGAAACATTCCAAGTCATGAAATCCAAAGACCTACATCCAAGATTAATCTATCCAGCAAAGCTTTCATTTAGAATGGAAGGACAGATAAAGTGCTTCTCAGATAAGATCAAATTCAAGGAGTTCATCATCACCAAGCCCTTATTACATGAAATGTTAAAGGGACTTACCTAAGAAAAAGAAGATTAAAAAGATGAACAGTGAAAGGACAGCAAACTCACAGTTATTAAGAACCACACCTAAAACAAAAGCAAACTAAGAGGACAGCTAGATCAGGAGCAGAACCATAGAAATGAAGATCACATGGAGGGTTAGCAACAGGGGAGTGGGAGAAGGAGAAGAGGGGAGAAGGTACAGAAAATAAGTAGCATAGATGGTAGGTAGAAAATACATAGGGGAGAGGGCAAGAATAGTATGGGAAATATAGAATCTAAAGGACTTGAGACACGTGGTCATAAACTAAAGGGGGGATGGTGGGGGAGGGGTGTGCAGGGTGGAGGGGAATGAAAGGGGAAATAGAACAATTGTAATGGCATAATTAATAAAATATATTAAAAACAAAAACAAAAAAGAGATGGCAGAACCTGCACTATGGCAAGCAATAAAACTATTGGTACAGAGCATCCCAGGCTAAGCATTAGACATTACTGAGAATGGGTTTAGGGATGTCATAGGGAATAAAGTGACTACCTAAGAAAAGAAGATAAAAGTGCATAAAATTGGTGTAGTTTGTGCTTCAAGAGCAAACTGTAAGAATATCTAAAATCGCAACCTCAAAGACTAAGGGCAATAGAAAAGACCAAAATAAATTTAGGTTAAATAAATTTAGACTATAGAAAATTTTTTCCTTTACTAATGTCAAAAGTTGATTGTCCTTTGCCGTGAGTGGACAAATAACACCCCCTTTGCCCAGCACCACACTTTCTAATCAGCTGATATCTATTGATGGCTACAGCTGGTTACAAGTGTTTAGTAAAGAACAAGCAAGAATTTTGTTTTTGGAAACCCAGGGAGAGACTTTCTCGCTGGATGAGCCTGTGTCAGAATGGGAAGAACAGGATAATTTTCTTAGAGAAGGTGGTTTAGAGGAAGGTAGATGCCACCAGCCTGGAAGCTCAGCACTGGATCAGGAATGATGCTGCTTGCTTGGGTAGGGCTGGGAGGCAGAGATGGGAATACACGGGAGTCTTTGGATGAGCTTGGAATTAAGCTGGTGGGACTACCTCAGGAAGCTCTGCTCGATCTGGTAGTAGAAGAAGGACAGGACTGAAAGGAGAAAATAATTTCTGAGCTGGAGAGAAGGGCTAACTGCTCCAGGGTATTTGTCATTCATGCACTCACTTGGTACCTCGGTTCTGTGCTGTTGCTTAATGTCACTAATAGTCAATATCTCCCCAACTAGGTGATCATATTCTTGAGGTCAAGTTTTTATGTTAAGCATTTAATACCTTTATGAGATAAATAAGGCTATTTTGGCTCTATTTTGCATAGGAGGAAACTGAGGCAGACAGAGAAATGGTTAAGCGACTAATCCAGGATGACACAGGTAAAGAGTGGCTCCTTACATTTTCATTAAATAAAGGAATAAGTTGATGAAGAACAAAGTGCACATTTTTTAAAATAACCTTTTCAATATTCTTTCTCAAGCAAGTTTAAGATGCCATTTGGAATTCATAATTAAAGTTTTAGAAGCAAACTATCTGAAGGGAAACTTAAAGTGAATGCACTGAAACAGTAAAATAGTCAAAAGGTGATCTTTAATTAGTTCATTTGACTGTAAAATGCATAACGGTGAAGTCTGCTATCTGAAGCAAGAGATAAAAAGACTATTCAAAGTCAAAGATAACAGATTTCAGCAGTCACAGAGTTCTCTGGAAATCACAGCTGTTTTTTGTATATGCCAATCACCTGGAACCCATCAAATGACTTATTGAAAGCCCAAAAGTTTCCAGCAGGGCATACAAGAGCCTGAAAAGACATGGCTGCCTCTTTCAAGGACTTAGATTTTTAAAAAATTTCTCCGTGAGAATTCAAAAGAAAACTGACTCGATGAGGGTGAAAGGACAAGCTTTAGAGCATGCTCTCACACACCGTAACATTTCCACCAGGGAGCACAGCCCCTGGCCATTCTACACAATGAGGAAAAGTCAAGCAACACAAAAAGTCAATATACACTGAAAGGCTACTATTTATTTTAATATTTACAATTAAGGGTGCATTGGTGTTGACAATGGTCATTCAGTCAATCAACAAGCATTTGGGAGGACCTGCTATGTGGTGGGCTCAATGCTAGTTACAGGCTGGCCAGCGTAGAGAGCTGTTCTTAGAGTCTATGCAACTGAAAGAACTTCTTTACAGACACCAACAAGCTAGAGTTGCATGGTGACTCAAGTAAGCATCAGCTAGAGGGCCAGCTGGGCTAAGAAGTCATTAATCAGCTCTTATCCAATCAACAAGTTGCCTCTTTGCTTGCCTTCTGGTAGCCAAGGCAACAGAGGTAGGAGCTGCCTGCCAAGTGTCCTCTCTCCTGACCTTTGGTGATATTTGCCTCATCTCCCCGACTTAACTGCCTTGCTTCCCCCACAACTGTCCCTAGTGTTGACGCTCATACTGATCAAGGCTGCCCTTGAGTTTCATTTTTACTAGGTTTCATATGTCTGCTGTCTTGCTGGGGAGAGGGTACAAACATGTTAGCCTCAGACTGAAGCCCTGCAAATAGCTGCTACTGAACGGGCTGGCTGAGATGAAAGGAAAAATGGGGTTAGTATTTACTGAAAGTGGTCAGGCTGAAGTGGAAATCCCCTAAGAGAAAGATGCAAAACACTACTGTTTCTAGTAGGGATGGAGAGATTTGTGGAACCTAAGTGGGAGTAGGGGTGTGAACATGGTATAAAGTTAGTTGGATGACAAGAGAAAATAGCTGGGGGCTAGGTATTTCTAGATGAAACGTGAAAATCTTCAAACATGCAGAATGGTAGAGAAAGTAATCTAATAGTACCCAGATTAAACAAATGTTAACATTATGCCTTTTTTTTTCTTTGACTCCTGTGTTTTAAGAATAAGAGTTTAAAGATCTAATTGAAGCGCCCCTGCTTCTGATCTCATTTTCTCCCTACCCCACATGCAGACAATTTTTTAAAAGAACAAGAGCTACTGAGTCATCATATTGGGATCACCCTCTATAGTCTTTCATTTGTTTTTGCTTCACACGAAACATAATAAGGTTTTGTTAACTACCAGTCTATTAAAAATGTGTGTAAAATAAAGCAAACTAGACCTGGTCCATGTGACATTTCTTGGAGATCACTCACTTTACAACCTAAAAGAAATGGAGACTTAGCAGGTCTTCTCCTAAATGCCCCCCATTAGGCCCTGGGAAAGAATCTGTCCCTTTGGTCCCCATTCTGAAACCACCTCTTTCAACATAGGTTTTTCACATTTGGCCTGTATTATTTCTGTAGCTAGATAGCACATCCTCCTAAGAATATTTCTTTGTGTATGTACTACAAACTAACAGGGACTGGTCTGAGCACTTTGTGTGTACCAATTCATTTAATCTTCACAACCCATTGAGGAAGATACAGTTATTATCCCTATTTTACTGATGAGAAAACTCTGCGAAATGCATCGGCCTCTGTGTACTTCTGTGAAGGACTAACGTGGCTGCCGTAAGCTCTTGTGGGCAGACTAAACTGTAGCCCTTGTCCAGTTTCATGCTATTGCACTATGTAATTACTGGGTCTTTAATAGCCTAAAGCTTTGATCTATCTAGTCATTGTGCCAGTGTTTAGTCATATTGTAGCTACTCCCTTGACTTTCTTCAAATACAGTTTTCATTTGTTCATAGAGAACTCACTAGAAGGTGAGTTCAGCTCACCTTCCATATACAAATGCAGCAGGTTTACGAAAGATGGCACCCCTACAGCCAGAGTTCTTCTGCTCTCTTTCTTTTTTTTTTTTATTTTATTTTACCTGTTCATCTCTTAGAGAGAGGGGAAGAGAGGGAGAATGAGAGGGAGAGAAATGTTCGTGTGAGAAAGAAGGTTGACTTTTGCATGCCCCCAGTGGGGATCTGCCCTGCAAGCCAGGCATGTGCCCTGACTGGGAATCAAACTGGCGACCTTTAGGTTCATAGGCTGGCACTCAATCCACTGAGCCATACCAGCCAGGGCTGCCCTCTTCCTTTCATTCTACCTTCTGATTTATCCTTCCTATCCCTGCTGGCCTGGCCAAACAGTAATTATTCAACACCCAGCTTACTCCTACATCTTCAGTGAAGCCCTCCTAGGTAACTGCAGCCCCTACTGGTTCCGCATCACACTGACCCTTAATATTGTGAAATTGGTTCCTGTTGTCTCTTATGTAATTGGTTCCTTTTCCTTCTTTCTCTCTCTCTCTCTCTCTCTCCCTTCCCCACAATGAACTTCCAAAAAGCAGGAAAAAATATCTTCTACATACCACTGGAGTGCTGGGAGTGCTGGGTATTCCTGTTTTAATGATATGGAGGGGGGACTGTGGAGGAGACTGAATAGAGAAAGGGAGGTTATTATCATGGCAATTGGGTAGCCAATCCAACCCTAGGAGGCAGATGGCATTATACAACTACACAGAAATCCTCCACCCATGAGAGGGGCAATATTCCCTCCTTCCACTCCAAGCAAAAAATAATATAGACATCTAAGGGATCTTCAAATGCCTTCCTTCCCTGGTTCATAAGAGGTTCAATGGCATCTGCTATTACATTGCAAACAAAAGGTAAAGGTAGCAGAGTGAAGGGGTTAAGAACATGGACCCTGGAGACAGATTGCTAGGATCAAATCCCAGCTCTACAATTTACTGGCTGAGTGTTCTCCAGCAGGGCACATAACCTCTCTATGCCTGTTTCTTAATCTGGAAAACCAGAGTGATGGTAATAGCACCTATCCCATAAGGTTGTTATGAGATGTTGATATTCTTAAAGTATTTAAATCAGTTCCTCATACAAAGTGGCATAAACAAGTATTTGCTACCATTTCTCATGTTCCTACTCTCTCTCCTAACATTTTCTTTTCTACTAAAATATAGCTTCCATTCTCACTGCTTATCTTACAGCTTTACATACACCATGGTTTGGGTCCAACAGGCCTACTTAATGTACATGAATCATTTTTGCAAAAGCAATGAACAAAAATGCCTTTGGCTTGGCATAAGGGAAGGAGTCTGGCAGACCTGAGTTCAAGTGCCAGTGCTACTGCCTAGCATTTCTGATGGGGCTAACAATTCTTTCTTCATATCATTGTTGTAAAGATTAGAAGTCATACTGTATATAAAAATTAATTAATGATAGCAGTTTTCATCATCATTGTCATTATCATGAATTGGGTTTCATTCATGTTCCAAAAAGTATTCCACGTACTGTTAACACTTGTTTTCAAAAGACAGTTATTACCTATATTCTTGAGGTTTTTAATATTTTCTACAAGAGTTCACAACTTCTATTATGCAAGCTAACAAGGGCTTTGTATATGTTATCATGTAATTCTAATGTTTCCTACCAATTAACAATGATACACTAAAGAAACCTAGGAGCAATTTTAAGCCACTTTATTGGGGCATACTGGACGTATAAAAATTGTACATATTTATTGTATACAGATTGAAGAGTTAGGAACAAGTGTACATGTGTGAAACTGTCACCACAATCTATGCCATAACTATATCCATTACCTCCCAAAGTTTCCCCAGTCCCCTCTAAAAATAATTTTGCATCATGTTTATATTTCAAACAGATCCCTAAGTTTTGTTATATTGTACACATTGAAATATGCATTCAAAACTATTTTCAAAAAAAGGAGGGCTTGGCTTTGGAAGTATCTTAAAATGGTTATCATATTATCTGCAGTGGCAAGCATCACTATTTTAAAGGAGAAACCAACTACCAAAGAAATACAGAGAGAGCTTGTTCAAGATGAACATTGCCTACAGAAACCACTCTAATGAAAAAGCAATTACAAAGAATTAAAAAGCAGTTTTGAAGTTAGAAGGGGTTCCTTTGAAATTATTTTCAGAGGTAAAAAAAAAAATTAGGAAAAAAATAGACTAACCTTAGCCTTCTTCAGAAGACTCATGAGAACCATGGCATATCAGAATTGCAAGCAATTGTCCTAAAGATAATTTTAGGACAGTGGCCCATGGATTAGGAACTCTGGCCCAGGAAGCTGATAAAAGTAGCTCAGGATCAGTCCTTCACTACTTGTTCCATCACTGGTCACCTCTCTGGACCAGAGTTCTTTCATTTTCACTAAATTCACAAGCTACTACATTTCTTCTCTGACTGTAAATGTAGATAAATGTGAGAGCTGATATACCACACCCAAAGGAAGAGAATTTATACCTCTGTGTGTATGTGAGATTAGTTTAAAAAAAACACATAAAAAAGTGACATGGTTGAGAAATATTCTTTTAACATAATTTTGTTTTATCAGTGACTTTGACTATTTCATCCATTTAAAAAAATTATTACCTAAATACTATGTAGTCAAAAATCACATGTTTTGTTGAGCTCTAAAAGGCTTTGACTACTCAGACAGACAAACTGACCAGAAGGCATAGGCAGCACATTCACATCAGAGCAGGTGGATTACAGGAAGACTCCTGGACCAGATATGTATTAGTCAACCTGACATATATGGCTATAATAATGCATGGTTATGGAAAGCCCCATTATTCACAGAGACCCAAATAGAACAAAACCTTCACAGAGGCTGGGGTGCAAATTCTGTTCTTAAGCAGACCTACACTGTCCCTCTTGATGCTACTGAGCACTCAGCCTCCCAGTGGAAACTAGCCAGTACCCCATGTGGAAAGTTCAAAAAATGGCTTCGAACAGGTGTTTTCACAGTCTCTTTTCAATTCCATTTTCTTGAACGTTGGGGCTATCAGATACCCAGGTTAGAGACACAATGCAAATATAAAATCAAAGGTGTCCCCTACTGTCCTGTGTGACTTTTTTCACTAGATATGGAAGCCACACTTCTCCTTGGGTTATGTACAAATTATCCGGGGAGGGAATTGTTGAGGCTAAAGTTCTTTCCTAGGACAGAGAGACTCACTAAAATTCTCATTATATTTCTGCTCATGGAATCTGGAAGCATCCTTGGTCTTCTGGAAACAGGGAAGGGAAACACAATCATTCCTGGAGGCTCTCCAGCTTCCTCCATGTATTTTCTTCATGATTATTTCCTGGGTACAAATGCGGCTCATTTCTGAAATCTTAATTTTCTACTTTTTTTCTCCTATTAATTAACTTTATTTCACTGCTCATTAGCACCTCTACCAGAGAACACGAAAAAGGAAATGAACTCACCTATAATTAGATAATACTAATTATAGTATTGAGAAAATATTATAGAAAATATGAGAAAATACATAGAAAATATAAGAAAATATTTGTTCCATCACTACTGGAAGAAAAAGAACCATAAAACAAAGTGACTTTAGAGATCATCCCTTTGTAGTGGTTAAAGATGCCTTAAGTTGTGACTTTGCCTGAAAGACAAAACATGACTTTGTTTAAGAGCTAAATTTGACTTTACTAACTAAAGACCTGTGATTTCCTCATATAATAGTAAGTCCATGGGTAAGCAGTTCAAAAGTTGGTGTGATGGCCCAACGGTGTGACCAAGGACCCAGGGCAGGCTCTTCCTGTTTTCTAGGCCCCACCATCCTAAGAGTTTTCGCTTTTCACCTTCATGCCTGTTTACAAGTGGAGGCAAGCTGGGCATCACAATTCCAGGCATCTCTTTCCCCTCCTACCACCTGAGACAGCAAGCAGGAGGCAGGGAACAGACTTGCTTCCCATGCCTCCATCACTTTATCTAAAAATATAACCTGTCCTAGAACCCCCACTGCAGACTGCCCTGTCCCTTAGGTCACAGCAAGCAGGCCTAGCTGCAAGGGGAGCTGAGCAAAGTCATATTTCATTTTCCAGTTTCTATTCCATAATGAGAAGTAGGCAGGAAAAGCGGGGATGGGTTGTAATGACTACAGGGTTAGCCAGTCAATAGTACCTAGCACAGGTAAAAACCATCTTCTTTGTCAGATAAGAAAATTGAAGCCAAGAGAATTTAAGAAAGTTATATTTAACATTTGTTGGGCACCCACTGTGTGTGGGACCCATAAGCAAGCTGGTGACAAAACCAAAGCAAAGAACTGGGTCAGCCTGACCTGCTATGCATTTCTGTTAGATCACAACACAGTCTGTTCAGTATCACAAGAAAAACGGGTACACACTGGAGAGAAAAGCAAGCAATTTTCTGCATTAGATAGATGAAATTATCAAAAAAAATGAGGTGCTATTTGAATCTGCTTGAATAATACAGACCCGAACACCTTTCTACTTGATAATAGCATTGGTAAAAAGATACACGAAGGGGGCCATTTTGAAACTCCTAGCTGCTAGTTTGGGATCTTTGATCCCTGCATAGTTGCAGCCACTGTCAGCTGACACACGCTTAAGATTCAGGGGAATTAGTTGTAAATTGCTTCTACATCAAGAATTCACAAAGAACTGAGATTTTATCATTCAAATTTTTTATTTAAAAATAAAAACATAAAAATACTTTACTGTTTTAAAACATTTTTGTCATCCCTGATTTCCTGAACAAAGGAGCTGAAGCTAAACAAGTTTCAGTGACTTCAGTTAACTCTCGAGGAAATGCAATGACACAGTGCAGATCAGCGATCAATGAAGTTTGATGTGATCTCAGGTGGTAGAGCCTTAGCCACACATTTAAGTAGAGTATATACTTTATTTTTCTGAAGCATGTCAGCTTGGTCTGATATCCCAACAGCTCAGGCAAAGGCAGGGGTGTTATTAACCTGAATCACCTTTGGAATTGATCGCAAAGTTGAGACTCTTCACTAAATAACCTAGATAACTGTAGCTATCTATGGTCCTATTCACTATGGTCCTACAAACAATTTTACATGGAAACTTCTAATGACAACTGTAAATTGTTTAATTTGTAGCTTACCTAAGGAAGTGAGAGTTTCAAAATTATACTCTAGTATGAATATTAACAACCCCAAAACATCAACACAAGCTTTGTCCTTACTAAATGGTCACAATCAGCCTGTGCACTGAGGGCACAGACAGGTCCTGTGGGCTCTGAGTGTCCTTAGATACTCCAAGGGAAGACTGGGGCTGTTGACAAGAGTCTGGGAGCTGAAAAGGAGCAAATTCAGGCTACAGCTGACTTGGTATTGCAGGAGCAAATGGGTGATTCTCTACCTTTTATCAGATCCCAGGCAATTCCCAAGATTATCTCGTGTAGCTACAATAACTATAGAAGCAAAGTCATTGAGAAATGACCTTGTACTCTGTAGAAGATTCGCTCCCACTTTGGGCAGGGCCTGGAGGAAGGGGGATTTCCCTTTCTTCATCCTGTTCCTTAGCAAAGACATTGTCCTGGTCTAATCGAGCCCAATCCTTTCGAGAAAGACACAGAGGTCTTTTTGTGATATGCAGGGGAAATCACATCAGCTTTATCATGAAGGCTCATTTTACTAATTAGTCATTGTGTAATTCTTTGCATATGAAGAAGCCCCCCAAAAATATGAATTTGTAGCCATGTTCTTGCCCTATTTATACAAATGTTTTTTGTTCCCTAATTAAAATTATTTGCTCTATAGAGATATTGAATACTAGAGTCAAAAGGGGTTCTAGAGATGACCAACTTAGACTCCATCCTTTGACAGAGCAGAAAAAGACATCTTAATAAAGCAGCCAAGCCAGAGTAACACAGCTCTATAACCCAGAGCTCCTAACTCTTTTGGTCCAGCCTTTTTTGGTTCTGTTACCTAAGAAATAAAGTGCTGCCTTCTCTTTTGTAGCTCTATTCTGGATCACTTATCATGGAAGACATGTCCCTTCCTGGAATCCAGAATGTATTTTACTGTGAAGAAACAGCTTAATAAATACCAATTGTTCAAGGTGAAATCATTCTATAGTTAGGTACATTACAGTATTTTGTGGGCTTACTATGGAACCTGATTATTACTTATGATTTCTGTGGAAACAAATGTATTTAGTTCCAAATAACCAACTTGCACATGCAATTTTGGAATAAAGATGGCTCATAAATAACCTAAGACTGTAAACCCTGTAGTATAGTTCTTGGAAATTCTTGCCTAGTCTCCATACCCCGTGACTATGAGATCATAGCAGTGGTTCATAGGGAGTTCCCCAGGCAGTTCACTGGGGTCTTTCCTACCTATTACCCTTCCAAGCATCAGACTGGCTGCACCTCCACCAGCTTGAGGCAACAAGTCCTTTGTAAGGATGACGTGCAGCATGTCTCCATGTCCATCAAAGAGATTCAGCTGGTGTTGTGGACACAGAGATGCCCCACCAGATCCCCTGTTGAGGAGGGACTCGCTGCCCAGCTTCAAGGAGAGAGGTTGACAGATGTCCTCCTGCTGCCAGCTCCTTCTTGGCCAGCCTTGGCTAGAGAGAGCCACTTGTGCCTAGAGAGGCCCAAGATTGTGCCTTCCTGGTATAGTGTGCATCTAGTGACTGAGCAAGGCAATGAGATAAAGCCCAGAAATCTTAGTTCAATATGGGAAATGCGGGTGGACCATTATCTGTATTTACAGCTCACCAGAGCCCTGCATCACGTCAGCCATGGTTATATTGGGCCTGCATTGCAGGTCAACATTTTCTTCTGTCCAGTTCTGTCAGTTCCCTCTTCCTCTGACAGGTGTTTGTTTGTTTTATAAAAGACTTTTTTTAGAATAATATTTTTACATTTTTATTGCATTTTTCCATCACCATTTAGTCAGTCCTCTTATACCCCCTGTTGATGAAGGAAATCATCAACAAACTAAAAAGACAACCCACAGAACATATTCACCAATATGTCTGATAAAGTGTTAATATCCAATACTTATAAAGAACTTACAAAACTCAACACCAAAAAACCCCCAAATAACCCAATTAAAAAATGGGCATGGGACCTGAATAGATACTTCTCCAAAGAAGACATACAGATGGACAATAGACATATTCAAAGATGCTCAATGTCACTAATCATCAAAGAAATGCAAAGTAAAAATACAGTGAGATATCATCTCCCACCTGTAGGAATGTCTATCATCAATAAATCAACAAACAACAAGTACTGGTAAGAATGTGGAGAAAGAGGAACCGTTTTGCACTGTTTGTGGGAGTGCAGACTTGTGTAGCCACCGTGGAAGGCAGAATGGAGATACCTCAAAAAATTAAATATGGATCTGTTGTTTCACCCAGCGATCCCACTTCTGGGAATATATCCATAAAATAGTTTTTGATGTACAGAAGAATGGAGAAAATAGTGCAGAGTATTCCCACATACCCCATGCTCAGCTTCCTCTATTACTAACATCTTACGTAGTGAAATACACTTGTTACAATTAATGAACCAATACTGATATACAACTATTAACTAAAGTCTGTAGTTCATTTAGATTTCCTTAGCTTTTACCTATTTTTTTTTTCTGTTCCAGGATCACATCTAGGATATCACATTATATTTAGATGTTATGTCTCTTTTGCTTTTACTCCTTTTAGTTTTTAATCCCAATAAATACTTTACCCCAAATTCTATTTTACAATCTGCTTCCATAGAACCTACCTAATCTATGATAAATTGTGGCCTACCCAACAGCCATTCTCCCTTCTTGCTAACAGCATCTCAATTTCTCATGGGCAGCTATGGGCCCGGTTTCAGGACACGAATCACAATAGATCTAATCCAATAGGGAAATCCCAATCTAATTTACAAGTGACTGACCCAGGGAGGGGCATGTGACCCAGTCTTGATCAATGAAACACATGGAGACACTGCCAAAGGCTTTCTAGGAAGATTTTCCTTTCTATAAAAGAAAAATTATCAGAATTGTTCAATGAGAAAGGTTTTTGCTGTTCTTGTTTTGTTTTTTTTTACCCACTTCTCTTCCTATCTGCTTAAGGCACAGTCCTGTGATGCCTGGACCTGCAGCAACCTCAGGCCACAAGGTAATACAGAGGGACAAAGGTGCCTGGATCTTTTATGATACCATTAAACTGCAGAACCAACACTGGGAGTTGGATTCTTTTTACATAAATAATAAATGTCCTTAAGTTTAAGACACTGGCAGTTGAGTTATCTGTTTCTAGCAGCTGAAAGCATTTCTAACATGCACTCCCTCAGATTCAGACAAGAAAAATTTCTAAGGATTCCTATGGCTAACAGGGAGATGAAGTTTCATAAAACTTTAGTAGCAAGTCCAAGCCTCACAGAGCCTCAATTGAACGGTAGTTCTAAATCTAAAGAGGAAGTCCTCACCTGTAATTTTAGAGACCTTCCCTCCAGTGCTTCACTCTACATATCATTTCTCTGCCTCATATCTTGTACTTCCTCACAAATACAGTTTACTTAAGGCATCTGAAGCCTCTCTTAATTTGATAATCTTTCATCCTCAGCTCCCACTAGAAATTCTCAATATATCCCATTGAAATCCTTCAAGGAGAGAATATGATTGACTCGGCACATCTTTTTTCTTTTAGGCCATTCCACAGGTCACTGGACAGTCTACAGATTGTCTTTGGCACAAGTATCCTGTCTTGGTCCAATCAACTATGTATGTTTGGAGGAAAAGATCACATGGTATAAAAATGAGCCACATAAACCTGCTCCTTCAACAGGATTGTGCCTGGGACAGTGGGTTGGTCAGGCACAGTGACACGTAGGGTCTAGCACAGCAGCAGACGGGAGCAGAAGGGTACAGATGTTGATACTCTACATTCTTATCCCTCATCTCTGTCTTGCCTCCACCAAATTAGTCTGTTTCTAAAACTTTTCGTGCGTTTGTTATTACTGGAAGCATTTCTGTCTCATGCAAATAAAATACAAGATCCTCTCAAATAAACTGGAAAGAGAGAAGAGATAGAGAGACAGAGAAAGAAAACAAGAGAAGGAAGGAAAAAAGGGAGGGAGGAAGGGAAGGAGAGAAGGGGAAAAGAAGAGAGGAAGGAGGAGAGAGAGAGAATTGCCTTTGACAGGCACAGACAGCTGTTGACAAAGACTTGCCATGTTGGCAAGAGAGGGAGACAAAAAGCAAAGCCATGGAGGAGTGAGGCCCAAGTCAGCTCCCAACTCAGCCCAGAACCAATGGGAAATAGAGATGGTTTCACAGAAGATGGAGGTTTTAATGAGTGATGCAAATTAGACTAATCCAACAGGCTCCTGCAGTGTATATAGCCCTTCCCCACGGAAAGCATTCCATGGACTCAGCCATACGGTGGGTCACACCATTCTTCCCTTAGGACTGTCATCTCCTTCCCTGAGATCAGCATTATGATACATTTTAACTGCACACTTTATTAGAGAGACCTAAATAAATTCCACTCTGAAGGGCAAAAGTACTCAATTTATTTCCAGGAATAAGACAAATAATGAGAAAATCTAGCCCAATGTATCTAAAAGCACAGAGTAAGACTATGAAAGTAGGATTTTACTCCATGACTACCAGAGGTTTCTTGCAAGCATTTGCTTTGCAGAAACCTTGGCTTTCATTCCTCTCTTGACTTTTTTAAGCTGGTTTTTGAACACTACTCAGTAGGTAGTTGGCCCTTTTGATGTTTGGCACTGGCATAAAGAGGATAAGTTATTTAATTTTCTGCTAAGGCAATGAAGCCTGTTCTGTATGTAAAGAGGAAAGCCGTTCAGGCATATGTGACTGTGTGCAAGTGAAAGCTTTTCTTCTTTGAAGGTTCAGTGTTAACATGGGTACTGAATTCCAAGCAATTGTGCATCAGACCCTGAAATGCAGAAACTAAGTTCAGCAACCTGAAGTGCAGGGTTAAAGCAATTATCAGAAAATGAAGAACTGAAGAACTGCTGGTGATGGAAAAACAATTCTTTTTGTCTCCAATTATCTAGGTTGGCTGTCTTTTTACCAAGTAGAATACTGGCAAATGCAAAGGAAAATCCAAAGAAACTTGAGTTAGCTATGTCCACAAAAGCAAGACAAATTATGCAGGTAGGTTAGAATACAGGCTAGTGAGAAAGGTTCATTTAGTGTGAATGGCCCAGATCAATCATGTGTATAGAATGAAGTTAATGTGTGGTGGTAGAAGTTTTTAATTTATGTATCAACAAGGCCTGAAGGAAAACACTCAATGAATTATTGAATGTCTATATGAGCTAGGCTGGGTGCTGAGTGCCAAGAGCACAGAAATGAAAAGGACAAACATTACCAAAACTATTCCATCTATTCCATTAAGTAAATCTAAAAAGGATAAATGGGAAATACAATAAAACAGCTGTCCATAGAATTTATGGTTTTGGAGGATGATTAAGTTTTATGAAACTTTGAGTTTCATAAACTTTCCAAAGCCTCCAGCTTACCCGAATGCAATCTAATCACCTTTACATGCAACTGAAGACCTTCTACAATTTGGCCTAAAATACCTTCCTATTCTTATCCTATACAAAGCCTCTCCAGCCCCACAACATATATTTTAGGGTGAAATCAGGTGTTTTTTAAATATATTTTATTGATTATGCCATTACAATTGTCCCATTTCCCTGCCTTCATTCCCTTCCACTCTGTACACCACCTCTCCCCCTTCCCCCCCTTTAGTTCATGTCCAAGTGTCATAGGTTCTTTAGCTTCTACATTTCCCACAGTACTCTTGCCCTCCCCCAGTCTATTTTCTACTTACCATCTGTACTACTTATTCTCTATACCTTCTCCCCCTCCTCCTCCTCCCACTCTCCTGTTACTAACCCTCCATGTGATCTCCATTTCTATGGTTCTGCTCCTGATCTAGCTGTCCTCTTAGTTTGCTTTTGTTTTAGGTGTGGTTCTTAATAACTGTGAGTTTGCTGTCCTTTCACTGTTCATCTTTTTATCTTCTTTTTCTTAGGTAAGTCTCTTTAACATTTCATATAATAAGGGCTTGGTGATGATGAACTCCTTTAATTTGATCTTATCTGAGAAGCGCTTTATCTGCCCTTCCATTCTAAATGAAAGCTTTGCTAGATAGAACAATCTTGGATGTAGGTCCTTACATTTCATGACTTGGAATATTTCTTTCCAGCCCCTTCTTGCCTGCAAGGTCTCTTTTGAGAAATCAGCTGACGGTCTGATGGGAATTCCTTTGTAGGTGACTGTCCCCTTATCTCTTGCTGCTTCTAGGATTCTCTTCTTCATTTTTATCTTGGCTAATGTAATTATGATGTGCCTTGGTGTGTTCCTCTTTGGGTCCAACTTCTTTGGGACTCTCTGAACTTCCTGGATTTCCTGGAAGTCTATTTCCTTTGCCAGATTGGGGAAGTTCTCCTTTATTATTTGTTCACATAAGTTTTCCACTTGCTCTTCCTCTTCCCCTCCTGGTACCCCTATAATTCAGATGTTGGAAAATTTAAAGATGTCCTGGAGGTTCCTAAGCCTCTCCTCACTTTTTTAAATTCTTATTTCTTCATTCTTTTCTGTTTGGTTGTTTCTTTCTTCTTTCTGGTCTACTCCATTGATCTGAGTCCTAGTTTTCTTCCCATCACTATTGGTTCCCTGTGCATTTTGTTTCATTTCAATTAGTGTAGCCTTCATTTTTTTCACCTAATTTGTGACAAAAATCAATAAGTTCAATGAGCATTCTGATCACCAGTATTTTGAACTGTGCATCTGATAGGTTAGCCATCTCTTGGTCACTTAAAAGTATTGGCTCTGGGGCTTTGATTTGTTCTTGTGTTTGAGCCATAATTTTTTGGTCTGGTCGCACCTGTTACATATGAGGGGCAGAGCCTTAGGTGCTCACCAGGACGGGGCAACCCAGTCAACCCAGTTGCTGAGTTGTGACACTGTATGTGGGAGCAGAGTCAGAGAGGGAACAATGATGCTTGCTCTTCAGTCTCTTAGATTTCAGTCCCTTCTGCTGCTTCCCACAAGCAAACTGGGCCCTTCTGGTGCCGGTTCCTGGGTGGGTGGGCTTTTGTACATTCTAGGACCCTGTGGGTCTCTTCAACGAACTCTCCTGTGAGGGTGGGAGTCTCTCCCGGCATCTCAACCCCCGCAAGTGTTTTTTATTGGTGCTTTTAGGCTTTATTTCCCATCACTGGGGCCCTGGGTCGCGCAGTCTGTCTCACTGCCTGCTTTTTGTCTGGTTTATCTGTGCGCAAATGTGTGTCCAGGGTCAGCCAACCACATTATGCGCCTCACTGGGTTGGGTCTGCTCATTTCCTCCCCACACCCAGGTCTGCCAACCACCACTTTTTCCTACAGCAACCCCTCTCCTCCAGCTGCTGATTCTACCCCTCTTACTAGTCTGGATGAATGGTTCATTGTCGGACTTCCATACAGTCCAATTTTCTGTCTGTTCTGGTTGTGTTTTTATTTCTAAATCTTTGTTGTCCTTAATTTTGGTTGTGCAAGGAGGCACAGTATTTTCACCTATGCCTTCATCTTGGCTGGACAGTTCAACTGCTTTCACATGTACTGTAACTCCATGGTTTTAGTCAAGCCATTCCATCAGCCTAGAATTTCCTCCCTCCTACATCCATCATATCCCCCATTCTCTCTGCCACCAATCCTTCTGCTCTACTATACGTGACTGTGGAAGCCAACTTTTTAAAGCCTAATTAAGTATTAAAGCCTTCATGACCAAGCGTCATCGATGCCTCTTAGTCACAATTGCCATGCCCTCTCTTGGAGTCCTAGTACATTTTGTTCTTGCCTCACATTTGGCAGACACTGTCTACACCTGGCATTATAGTCATAAACTTATCTAAACCCTCTATTAGATTTGCTTTTCTGAAGGGAGTCATGGTCTTACTCATCTCTCTAGTCCTTCTAGAGTAACACAGAGTAGATACTCGAAACATGTTCGAACTGAGTCAGAGAAGAACAAACAAGGTGCCTGAATGTGTCTCCTAAATAAACAGATAATAAGTAAAGTATGGACAGACTATGAAAATTCATTTTTCTTTTTTTAGTATGTTTCACTGTTTTCTATACCATCGTGTTGCTTTTTCCATGTATTTCCCCTTCAGACTTCTGTAATTCTTTGTATTTCTCATTTCTTAAACTTATTTTTGTTCTGAACCACTCTTCCTTTGTGTCACTATCTGTACCAGAAAGTCAGGTCGCTTCAGGAAAGCACAGGCCAGTATGCACTGACAGAACTTCCTTATCATCCAAACATGCCCCTTCCCAGACATATCAAGGAAATATATATTTTGAAGGAGTGTTCACAACTCCGTCAATTGGAGAAGGTTCCTGTATTCCAGAGCACATTGGTCAGCTACAGGAGGAGAGGGGAGTGGATGCACAAACTTCAAATAAGGAGCTTCCCATTCACAACTAAAACTCATGCGATCCCTTGACTACTTTTAAATAACTCTTCCAAAGAATCAAAGAAGAAAACAAGGACTAGGGAGAGGATTGTTTCTTTGTCAAGAACTACAAAATTTCAGAGTAAGAAAAAGGGTGACAGCGAAGGTGGCCCTTAATGAATCAAGTGGCTTCCAGCTTCATGGACTACTGAGGTTTGAAGGAACAAGGCGATCAGCTTTATCAATAACAGCTCAGAGACAGTTATTCGATCAGCTGTTCAATAAATATTTTTTGAGTGTATACTATGCAGCAGTACTATTCATAGGACTGAGCAGGGCAGATGTGGTCTCTGCTCTTAAGGGGCTCTCAGTCTGGTGAGGAGGCCAGATGTTTAAACAACTGCATGTTAACTGGGGGAAGTGTTGCTACAAAAAAGTGTATGGTGCTATGAGAAGGTATAATGTGGGTGTGTAATCTAGTCTGGAGGGTCAATAAGGCCAGTCTGTGGAAATGGTGTTTAATTGCCCAAAAAGACAAGTGGAAGTTTGCCATGTAAAGAAGTGAAGAAAACTCATTTCAAGCAGATAGGATATGAATATAGACACAATCAGTTCTGAAGTCAAAATATGAAGGTAGACTTGAGGGACTAGAAAAAATGGAGTGTGGATTTATAGAGAGGTGGAACCCACCCCTGACTGCCTGTACTAGCCAGGCCTCCCTATGATATGTTCTTATAGCACCCTGTCTCTATCCCCCAGAGTTCATAGTTTGGTGTGTGCACAAGATAGACAGATTAATATCAATCTCCATTACCAAATGTAAGCTCCATAAGGGTGAGAATCATTTTATGTTTTATTCACTATTGTAAGCCCAGAGCCTATCACAGAACATAGAACATCATACACACTCAATAAATATTTGTAGAATAAATGGGTAAATGACGAAGTGAATAAATGATTGGTATATGAATGAAAACACCTCAAGATGTTGGGGTCCAATTCTGATTCCAGCATTAACTCTCTACTGAAATTGGATATTTTATTTAAACTCTTTGGGACCCAGTTTTCTCCATGATCAAAATTGAAATGTTGAATGATATTCTCACTAGACTTTTTTCCCAACCCAGAATTTAGATGTGTCCTATTCCCATATGTTTTTTGTTTCTTTTCTTGTTTTCATTATTTCCACTGAATACTGTATATTTTCCCCACTGCTTATTACTGCCTTCTCACAGGCAAAGTCCAGCACATCAGGTGCTACCATTTAAAGTTAGGATTTGTAAGTTTATCAGATCCTCCTCAATAGAAGCAAATCCTGAAGAGTTGGCCTTTCCTCTACCCCAAATTATGTGCATTATCAAAAGACTGACATCAAAGCTGATTACTTTACCAGGAGGTTCCCAGCCAAGCAGCTTTTACTACTTACACAGTAAGATAAAGCTAGTTAAAAAAAACAAAATTCAAAAGCTCTTTTCATATATTTTTTGGCACTTTCAGTAAAGCAGATTATCTAAAACTAATTAACTATCAAAGGGTACAATTACCCCTTCTACATCCTGTACTAAAACACATACACACATACACACATGCATACACAAGATGAATTTCCAGCAAGGCACATTTAAATAGATGAAAAATTCTTAGAATTAACATGATTCTATTTCAGTGTTTATTAACATGTGGTCTTTAACATGCCTGCTTTAAAATGAATTTGTATAAGATATTTATCTTGTACCTGAAAATCTCCCAATTAAAAATCTGAAGTATTGCTAGTGGCAAGAATTTAAATAGTTCGGTTTTTACTCTACTGATTATAACAGAAGGAGGATAAGTATCTAGTTGTTTGCACTAATGTAGATCATAATAATATCAAAAATGTAGATTTACAGTGTATTAAACTCCATGATCATTTCTATCATTCTTAGGGTATATAAAGCTTCCTTTGGCAGGTAACATTATTTTTAAAATTAGTTTGGAATTCTCTGAAACATTGCTCCTACTTCTCTGATTGTTTCCATCCATGAAACTCAAGGCATAAATCTATTGTAGTTTGCACAAAACACATCTAACATAATAAGTGTGTATCTGAAGGGAATAGCCATATTTAAGAAAATCTGCCATAAAAACAGAGGGGAGTATTTCAGGTCTGAGCTTCAAGCCTGCCTCATCATTATTCTACCTTAAACACCTATTCCTTATGCAAGGAAAGACCACCTTACTTAACTCAGGATGACTGTATTAAGAATGCAGAAAGTGATGGCTACTCTGGCTACTTGTAAAGACTGAAGATAAGCCTTGGGTGCACACTCTAGTAACACAATATAAAACACTGTGAAGGAGAGTGCGGCAGGTGGGACTTTTATCAATATTATAAGACATGGGAATGAGCCAAAGATTAATAATAATGTGCCAAAAAGGATGATATCTTAGCAAAAAAAAAAAAAAGTGGTATCCATCCTAGTAGAACTCATCTGTTTAATCCACAGGCAGATTTGTGAAAGCTTCAGGATTTTTTTTTTTGCCAAGAAAACTTGCTTTGCTGTCTAATTGTTATCTTAGAAGAAATTACTTTCATTTTCTTATCAAGGTAGTTTATATATAATGATATTTCATCTATTACATATTCCTCTTTTGAATCTTCATTACAGATATCCACTTCAAAAACTTTTTACTGAGCTATAATTCACAAATCATACAATTCACCCATCTAAAGTATACAGTTCAATGGCTTTTAGCATATTCAGTAATGCATCCATCAGCACAATCAATTTTAGAATACATTTATTACCTCAAACAAAATCCCCCCATACCCTAGCAATCACTCCATAATCTTCCTATCCCTTCAAGCTCTAGGCGACCACCAATTTACTTTCTGTCTCTATACATTTGCCTATTCTGGACAGCTTATGTAAATAGAATCATGTAATCTGTAGTCTTTTGTTTTCCTTTTAATTTATTTTAATTGTTGTTCAAGTACAGTTTTGTCTTTTACTCCTATCCCAGCCCACCCTGCCAGTGCTCTCCACCTCCCTCCCATTTCTACCCCCTTAGTTTTTGTCCATTTGTCTTTTCTACTAGTTCCTGTAAACCCTTCCCCCTTTTCCCTGAAATTCCGTCCCCTGTCCCCTCTGGTCACTATCAACCTGTTCTCTATTTCGGTGTCTTTGGTTATATTCTGCTTTTTTGATTGTTCTGTTGTTTAGGTTCCTGTTAAAGGTGAGATCATATGGTATTTGTCTTTCACTGCCTGGCTTATTTCACTAAGCATAATGCTTTCCAGTTCCATCCATGCTGTTGCAAATGGTAGGAGCTCCTTCTTTCTTTCTGCTGCATAGAATTCCATTGTGTAAATGCACCATGTTTTTTTGATCCATTCATTTACTGATGGGCATCTAGGTTGCTTCCAGCACTTGGCTATTGTAAATTGTGCTGCTATGAACATTGGGGTGCATAGGTTCTTTTGGACTGGTGTTTCAGGGTTCTTGGGATATGATCCTAGCAGTGGAATTGCTGGGTCAAAAGGCAGATCCATTTTTAGTTTTCTGAGAAAATTCCACACTGCTTTCCATAGTGGTTGTACCAGCCTGCAATCCCACCAACAATGAACTAGAATCCCCTTTTCCCCACAACCTCTCCAACACTTGTTGTTGGTTGCTTTGTTTATGATAGCCATTCTGACTGGTGTAAAGTGATATCTCATTGTGGTTTTAATTTGCATCTCTCTGATAGGTAGCGATAGTGAGCATCTTTTCGTGTGTCCCTGGATCCTCTGTATGTCCTCCTTGGAGAAGCGTCTGTTCAAGTCTTTTACCCACTTTTTAATTTCATTGCTTGTCTTCTTAGAGTGGAGTCATGTGAGTTCTTTATATATTTTGGAGATTAACCCTTTGTCTGAGGTATCATTGGCAAATATGTTTTTCCATACAGTTGGTACTCTTTTTATTTTAATACTGTTTTCATTAGCTGTGCAGAAGCTTCTTATTTTGATGAGATCCCATTTGTTTATTCTTTATGTCCCTTGCTCTAGGGGACATATCAGTAAAAATGTTGCTGTGTGAAATATCTGAGATTTTCCTGCCAATGTTCTCCTCTAGGATTTTAATGGTGTCACAACTTATATTTAAATCTTTTACCCACCTTGAATTTATTTTGGTGTATGGTGTAAGTTAGTGCTCGAGTTTCATTTTTTTGCACGTAGCTGTCCAGTTCTCCCAACACCATTTGTTGAAGAGGCTATCTTTACTCCATTTTATGTTACTGCCCACTTTGTCAAATATTAACTGACCATAGAAAACTTGGGTTTATTTCTGGGCTCTCTGTTCTGTTCCACTAGTCCATGTGCCTGTTTTTATGCCAGTACCAGGCTATCTTGATTACAGTGGCCTTATAATACAGTTTAGTATCAGGTATTGTGATACAATTTGATCAGGTATTGTAATGCAATTTGATATCAGGTATTGTGATCCCTCCTACTTTGCTCTTCTTTCTCAAAATTGCAGCAGTTATTTGGGGTTGTTTATGGTTCCATATAAATTTTTGAAGTGTTTGTTCTGTATCTGTGAAATATGCCATTGGTATTTTAATAGGTATTGCATTGAATCTGTAAATTGCTTTGGGTAGTATGGACATTTCGATGATGTTAATTCTTCCAACCCATGAACATGGTATATGTTTCCATTTGTCTGTGTCTTCCTTGATTTCTTCAGTGTTGTGTAGTTTTCTGCATACAGGTCTTTTACCTCCTTGGTTAGGTTTATTCCCAGATATTTTATTTTTCTTTTTGCTATATCAAATGGGATTTTTCCCTTTATTTCTGCTTCTGCTGTTTAATTGTTAGTATACAAAAATGCCTTTGATTTCTGGATATTGACTTTGTATCCCGCTGTTTTGACAAATTCATTTATTAGGGTGAGTGGTTTTTTTGGTGGAGTCTATAGGATTTTCCATGTACACTATCATGTCATCTGCAAACAATGACAGTTTTGTTTCCTCCTTTCCAATTTGGATGCCTTTTATTTCCTTTCCTTGTCTGATCACTGTGGCTAAAACTTCCAATACTATATTGAATGGAAGTGGTGAAAGTGGACAACCTTGTCTTGTTCCTGATCTTAGTGAAAAAGATTTTAGTTTTTGCCCATTGACTATGATGTTGGCTGTAGGTCTCTCATATATGGCCTTTATTATGTTGAGGAATGCTCCCTCTATTCCCACTTTGCTGAGTGTTTTTATCATAAATGCGTGCTGTACCTTATCAAATGCTTTTTCCATATCTATTCATATCATCATGTGATTTTTGTCTTTGCTTTTGTTTATGTGATGTATTACATTTACTGATTTGCAAATATTGAACCATCCTTGCATCTCTGGGATGAATCCCACTTGGTCGTGGTGTATGATCTTTTTAATGTATTGGTGGGTGAGGTTTGCCAATATTTTGTTGAGGACTTTAGTGTCTATTTTCATCAGTGATATTGGCCTGAAGTTTTCTTTCTTTGTTATGTCTCTATCTGGTTTTGAGATTAGGATGGTGTTGGCTTCATAAAAAGTGTTTAGGAGTCTTCCATCATTTAGATTTTTTGGGATAGTCTGTGAAAGATAGGGGTTAGCTCTTCCTTAAATGTTTTGTAGAATTCTCCTGTGAAACCATCTGGTCCAGGGCTTTTGTGTGTCAGGAGTATTTTGATCACTGCTTCAATTTCATCTGCTGTTATTGGTCTGTTCAGGCTTTCTGCTTCTTCTTCATTGAGTTTTGGAAGATTATATTTTTCTAGAAATTCGTCCATTTCACCTAGGTTTTCAAATTTCTTGGCATACAGTTCTTCATTGTAATTTCTTACACTCCTCTGTATTTCTGTGGTGTCAGTTGTAATCTCTCCTCTTTCATTTCTGATTGTGTTTATTTGGATCTTCTCTCTGTTTTTCTTGATGAGCTTACTTAAAGGCTTGTTGATTTTCTTTATGTTTTCAGAAGCCCAGCTCCTGTATTCATTGATCCTTAGAATTGTGCTTTTAGTCTCTATGTCATTTAATTCTGCTCTGGTCTTGGTTATTTCCTTCCACTTGCTCTGGGCTGTCTTTGTAGTTGTTCCTTGAGTTCTTGTAGGTGTAGGGTTAGGTTGTTTGTTTGAAATATTTCTATCTTTTTTTGGTAGACCTGTATCGCTATGAACTTCCCTCTCAGGAATGCCTTTTTTGTATCCCATAAGTTTTGGATTGTTGTGAGTTCATTTTCATTTGTTTCCAGAAACTTTTTGATTTCTTCCCTAATTTCATTCTTGACCCATTCATTCTTTAATAGCATGCTATTCAATCTCCATGATTTTGAGCGTTTTGGGTTTTATCGCTTGGGGTTGGTTTCTAGTTTCAGTTCCTTGCGGTCAGAGAAAATGCTTGGTATGATTTCAATTTTCTTGAATTTGTTGAGGCTTGTTTTGTGTCCTATCATGTGGTCTATCTTTGAAAATGTTCCATGTGCATTTGAAAAAAATTGTATTTAGCTTCTTTGGGATGAAGGGCTCTCTCTCTATATATATATCAGTTAAGTCCATTTCATCTAGGGCATTCATTGTTCCATGTGGCAATATCTTTGTTGATATTTTGTTTGGAAGATCTGAATATTGCTTCCCTGGCTTTTTTTTTCCTTGTCCATTTGCTTGGAAAATTTGTTTCCAGCCCTTCATTTTCAGTCTGTGTAGGTCTTTTGTCCTGAGGTGGGTCTCTTGTAGGCAGCATATGTGTGGGTCCTGCTTTCTTATCCATTCAGCTATTCTGTGCCTTTGATTGGGGCATTTAATCCATTTACATTTAATGTTATTATTGATAGGTACTTACTCATTGCCATTTTTTATACCTGTGTTCCTATCTGTCTCTCTCTTTTCCTTCCTTTCCTTAGAGCAGTCCCTTTAGCATCTCTTGCAGAGCTGGTTTGGTGAACGTGTATTCTTTTAGACTTCTTTTTTTCTGGGAAACTCTTTATTTGGCCTTCTATCTTGATTGAGAGCCTTGCTGGGTAAAGTAGCCTTGGTTGCAGGCCTCTGGTTTTCATTACTTGGAATATTTCTTGCCATTCTCTTCTTGCTTACAGTTTTTCCATTGAGAAGTCAGCAGCTAACCTTATTGGGGCTTCCTTGTATGTTACTTCCTGTTTCTCCCTTGCTGCCTTTAAGATTCTCTCTTTGTTTTGGAATTTTGCGATTTTAATGATGAAGTGTCTTGAAGTGAGCCTCTTTGGGTTCCTCTTGATTGAGACCCTCTGTGTTTCCTGGATTTGTATGACTTTTTCTCTCATAAAAGTAGGGAAGTTTTCCCTCATTATTTTTTCAAATAGGTTTTCTATCCCTTGTTCTTCGTCTTCTCCTTCTGGTATCCCTATTATATGGATATTATTATGTTTCATATTGTCCTGCATTTCTCTTAATCCCTCTTCATTCTTTCTGAGCCTCTTTCCCTTTCTTGCTCTTTCTGGGTGTTTTTTCCTACTTTTTCCTCTAGCTCCCTGATCTGATATTCTGCTTTATCAAGCCTGCTTTTGATTCCTTCTACTGTGTTCTTCAGTTCAGACATTTTATTCTTCATTTCCTCTTGCCCCTTGTTAATAGTTTCTATTTCCTTTTTCATGTTGATATAGTTTGCAGTGAGTTCATTGTAGTTTCCCTGTAGTTTCTGATAGCTCATTGTGAGCTCATTGAGCTTCCTGATAACCATTGCTTTGAATTCAATATCTGATAGTTGACTCGCCTCTATTTCATTTAGTATTCTTTTTGAGGCTTCCTCCTTTCCTTTCATTTGGGGATTGTTTCTTTGTCTTCCCATTGTTTGCAGGACTCTTCTTGCTAGCTTCAGCTTCTTAAATTGATCTGTTCTGGATCCCTGGGTTTATGGTGTGAACTTCCGTAGCAGAATACCTGTGAGATTCAGTGGTGTAGTCTCCTTGATCTCCCAAGCTCACTGGTCTTGGGCTGTAGTTTAAGTTGGCTTTGTGTTTGTCTTTGGGTTTTGATTGCTTTGGTGTCTTTCTTTGCTGGGTCCTCCCCATCAGCTGGTTAACTGAGGGTCACTCTACCCACCACCTCTTGTATTTTGTTGTGCTGATGAGGGCAGGTTGTGTTGAAGCTGGTCCTTCCATGTATACAAGGTTTTGAGGATTCTCTTTTGCTCTTGTTCAGTTTGTACTGGGTAGTTTCTCCACTATTTAGTTGCATTTTCAGGTAGGCCCTGGATTGAGGTTTGTGTGGTTTCCACTCCCTCCTTCACCTTCTTCTGTTGTTATCTATTGGTGGTTCCTTTGTTGGTGGGTTTCCTCTTCCAGTGGGTATCCTGGTGCTCACCACTTCCACCTACTCTTTTTTGTGATCAGCTGAAAGAGAAGGCAAAATGGTTTATGACAGCAGGAGAGCATTCTATGATATTTACAGTAGCAGCCAGTAGAGAAGAGATAGAAGATCCTTTGGCTATGTATAGTGTTAACCGTGATCTTCCACCCAACTAGACACTTTTAAGAAAGGATATAAAGAAGATAAGACTCTTGTGGGGGAGGGAAGGAGATTGTGAGTTGGATCTAGAAAGCAGTGAGGTTGTGGGAGGTCAGATTCTGAGGTAAGATGAGAGTAAAGGATAGTAAATAGGTGTAGTATATGAGAGTTAACCACTATGGTAATAGAGTTCTTGGCCCACTGTGAAGTGGGCCAAGATCCAGGAGGGGTGTTGTGAAGTATTTACAATTGTATGGAACAGCTATTATTTACAATATTAGAGCAACAATCATAGTACAGAATCTATGTGATCTGCATAACAAGAATGGGGGTATAGGACCTTGAGTAGTGTGCTAGTGGAACACAAATGACATGAAGGACAGTAAATTAGGACAGTA
This sequence comes from Artibeus jamaicensis, assembly GCF_021234435.1. NCBI lineage: Eukaryota > Metazoa > Chordata > Mammalia > Chiroptera > Phyllostomidae > Artibeus > Artibeus jamaicensis. The sequence goes on along the minus strand of NW_026521249.1, from coordinate 3,736,115 downwards.
AATATACTGTGAAAGAGAGAACAGGAAAACCTGTTAAATACAATATAACCAGCCAACCAACAGCCACTAGGCCAAAAGAAAAGGAATACAAAAATACTATTAAAATTAAAGACATAAGAATAATGAAAAATAACAGTACAAATATGCAGTAACTTGCAGGTTCTCTGTAATAGCAAAGTGAAATTTGTCTCACTGTCTCAGTTGTTGGGATGCGCTCGCTTTGGGTCCAACTCTGGTCTTTTCACAATTCCAGGTTTTTTGTCTCTCACTTGTGGGCATTTTTTAAAAAGCAGGAGAAGGGAGAAAGAAGAGATAAAATTGGAAGGAAGGGAGCAAGGAATAAAACAAGAAAGAAGGAAAGAGAGGGAAAAGGTATTGAAAGATAAAACAATAATACAAATTTTAAAAATAAAAGCTTACTTAAAAAAAAAACCTCTTGTTGGTTTCAAACTGGCCAAACCCGTTGTTCTAGTCTTGCTGGCAGCAGTAGGCTGAGGGGGATTGGAATAGCTTTTCTCCCTTCCCAATGTGCACTCAGCCAGTCTTGCGCTCACTCTCCCTAGAGCTAGTCTGGCGCCTCTCCCTGGAAGTGCCTTTGGTGTGGGATCCAGGTCTCCCTCAGAGGCTCTTTCTCCAGGGTTACCACCATGGGCTGGGGTGCAGACGCATGCTCACACTTGGCCAGGCTGCTTTGGTCCCTTCCCAGTGCTATTAGGGGTGCACAGGGCGTTCCACGCAGCCTTCCCCAAAGCCTTCCGTGCAACCTTGGGATTGCTGCCCGGCTGGGTGGGGAGTAGGCTGAGTAGGCCAAAAAAAACCAAACAATTTTTCTTTTGAGAAATTCCTCCTACTCAAACCTGCCGCTCAGTACAGCCCAATTCTCCAGCCAGACCGGTGACTATCGGGGTCAGTGCCCATCACTGAGGTACTCTGAACTCTCCCAAGCAGGCAACCACAGACTCCATGGATGATCACTGCCCCTGTGTGTTTGCCTCTTTGTCCTTATTCCCCTCTCTGCTACTTCAAGCAACCAGATCTTTCCCAATGCTGCTTAAACCTTGTTTGGCCAGGAAGGGAGGGAGCAGTTGACCCAACTCTCTCCCAAGGACTCTGTGGCAGGCTTGCCACTCCCAAGGAATCTGCGGTAGACCCAGCACTGGGCCTGAGGCTACAGCTGCCCTGATTTCTGAGCTGGTCCCTGGGACCTTATTATCCTGTAGTACTCTCCTTACCATCTGGTTTTTCAGTGTCTGCTACAATTTCTGGTCTCTATGCTGGGGTACTGTTGGCTGTTTGCTCTGTTCCTCTATAGATCAGCCAGAATTTTCTCCTGTGTATAGGGGGAAATGGAATCTGCTCCCTCCTACTCGTCACCATCTTCCTTCCTCTAATCTGTAGTGTTTTGTGACTGGCATCTTTCATTTGATAGATGTTTTTAAGGAACATCCCCATGGTAGCAGGTATCAGTACTTTGTTTTTTTTTTTTTACTGAAGAATAATATTCCATTGCATGGATATACTACATTTTATTTACCCACACATCAGTTGATGGACATTTGAATTGTTTTCACTTGGGGATGTTATGAATAATGCTATTGTGAACATTCATATACAAGTTTTCGTGAGGCTGTATGAGGTCTGTCCAGAAAAAGTCCAGCCATTGTTAATATAATGAGAACAGTTTGCATGACATCGATGTAACCTGGCAGCCAAGGAGAGTGGTCTGGAATGCTCATGTGTAAACAATGACAGCTTCACTGTACTACTCAGTGGGGGCAGTACACACCATTGAGTGAACATGTATACTGTTTGTCTGTCACATTCAAAATGACTGGGCAAGAAGAGTAAAGAATCTGCCTTAAATTTTTCATGAAGTTTGAACATTCCTCCAAGGAAACTGTTCAGATGATTCAGAAGGCCACAACTATGGGCAACTGGTGATTGGCAGCTTCATCACAACAATGCGCCAACTCATGCATCACATGTCATGCAGAGTTTTTTGGCAAAACATCAAATCACCCAGGTGACTCAGCCCCCTTACATCCCAGATTTGTCACCCTGAGACTTCTGGCATTTCCCAAAAGTAAAATCACCTTTGAAAGGGAAGAGATTCCAGACCGTTGATGAGATTCAGGAAAATACGACAGGGCAATTAGGAAAACTGTGTGAGGTCCCAAGGTGTCTACTTTGAAGGGAACTGAGGCATCATTGTCCTGTGTACAATGTTTATTGTATCTTGTATCTTCTTCAATAAATGGCTCTATTTAATTTTCATAGTACACAGCTGGATACAGTTCTGTACTATGAAAATAGTACTTCATTTAATTTCAGTAAGATCTGTCTATAGCTAGGAGTGGAATTACTAGATCATACAGTAACTCTATGGTTAACCATCTGAGACACTGCCAGACTGTTCACCAAAGCAACTCCACCATTTTATATCCCCACCAGAAGAGTATGAGGGTTCCAATTTCTCTACATTCTTGTCAATACTTGTTATTATCTGTCTTTTTGATAGCCATTGTAGTGGGTATAAAGTGGTATGTCATAGTGGTTTTTATTTGCATTTCCCTAATGACTAGTATGTTGAATATCTTTCCATGTGCTTATTGGCCATTTGTATATATTCTATGGATAAATATCCTTTTTAGATTTATTGTCCATTTTTAATTGGGTTATTTGTCTTTATATTACTGGGTTATAGTAGATATATATATATATATATATTTAAAGAAATCTCAATGTGTAAAAATACAAACTAACAATTTAATAGATACATATCAGTGTGTTGTTCAGGGCAGTGTCACATGTGCAGATAGCAAGGGAAAGAAGCTTACAATTACTTATGGGGATAATGAGACAAATCCACAAGTAGAGGAACATCGTATCAGGTCAGAAAATCTGGAAGGGGTTCATGGAAAAGTTGGTGTTTGTAAAGGGCCTTTTAAAGTATGAAGAATTTTGAAAGAGATATAGGAGAGGGTGGTTCAGGCAGAGAAAGCAGCATGAGAGAGGGCATAATGGCATTGGTGTTGAAGGCATAATAGGAGAGCAGCAAGTAGTTGTTTGACTAGAGAATAGAATGAGTGAATGACTAGATGATGCGGCTTGGGAGAAGTTAGATGGAAACATGTTTTTGAGGAGTAAATACCAGGTTGGGGGGGTCTGTGTTCAAATCCCTAAATCAGTGGTACTCAACTGAGAGTAATTTTGGCCACCAGGGGATATTTGGCAATGTCTGGAGACTTTTTTTTTATCACAACTAGTATCACTATTGTTAGTGGGTAGAGGCCAGATGGTGGTAAACACCTTCCAGTGTGCTCCAGACCCTTACAACAAAGAACAGCTGACTGCAAATGTCAATAGTGCTGAGGTGAACCTGATGATTACCCCAACTTACCACTTAGAGTTCTCATCCTGCAGCACATAAAAAGTGACCCCAGTCAGAGCCCAGTGACTCCCTCATCCCCATTGAGTCAAGGAGATGGAGCTGAAACTCTAAGGAGATCAAGAGAGCTAGCTTTCTTAATACAGAATACAGAAAAAGAGAGAACTACAGAGCAAATTCTGAAGATGTGCAGGGGTCCCCCAGAGAATTCAGCTGAGCATTGATAAGTACACACCTGTGAGGAAATTACTTAAACCAGAGGGAAGAGCTATCTCAAGGGCTTAGAGGGAATAATTCCCTTTGTTCACATAGGGTAGAGAATAGTGCTTAAGGGGATGGAGGGATTGAGAAAAAAGGAAAAAGGACTCATGGACAAGGGTAATAGTGTGAAGATTGTGGCAGAGGGTGGGAGTACAGGGCTGGGCATGGAATTGGGGTATAAGGGGACTAAATAGTAATGTAATGGGAAAAAATACAATAAACTAGTTAAAACTAAAAAAGAGAGAGAGAGAATATTGCTTATTACCACCCGCCAGACTGAAAAGCATCATTATCCATACTATTCTCATCCTACAAGATAAAATTTACAATGTCTGGCATCCACTCAAAAATTACCACACAAAATAAGAAGCAGGAAAATACAACTCATGATGAGGAGGAAAAAATCATTCCGTTGAAATTTAGATGTTAGAATTAACAATGATATTAAAACAAACATTATAACTATATTCCATATTGCAAAAAGTTAAGTAGAGTCATAGAAGATATACAAAAATAAATAAAATGTCTAGGGATGAAAACTACTATATTTGAGATGAAAAATATACTGGACAGGATTAACAGCTGAGGAGACAGAACAGAAGAAGAGATTATTCAGCTTGAAAGCATAGCAATAGAAACTAAATCCGAAATAAAATGCAGAGAGAAAAAAGAATTTTAAAAAGGTGAGAGGGGAGGGGAGGAAAGAGAACAGTGAGCTGTGAGACAACTTCTAGGGGCTTAATATGCATGTAGCTGGAGTCCCTGAAATTGTTTAGAGGGCTAGAAAATTTGTTTGAAAAATTTACACACAAAATATATCAAAATTTGATGAAAAGCCATAAAACCACAAACCCAAGGCTCTCAACAAACTCCAGGCACAAGAAACAATGAAAACTATACTAAGCCACATGATCATCAAATTGCTCAAAACTAATGATAAAGAGACAAATCACTTTTAAAAGTCAGAGAAAAAGACATTACATACGGAGGAACAAAAATAAGATTTTTCATTAGAAAAAAGGCAAGTTGAGAAGACAGTGGAGCGACATCTCTAATTAACTGAAATAAAAGAACTGTGAACATAGAATTCTATGCCCAGAGATAATATCTTTTAAAACAAAGGCAAAATAAATTTCTTTCAAACATAAAAAGGCTGAAAGAATTCATTACCAATTCCCCATGAAGTCATATTGTGTTATTTGAGAGTGGACTTAAATTAATTTTATATAAACCTTCTTTTTTTTTCCTCAAAATCCCTCCCCCTTTTTCCCCTTAAGTTCCCTTCCCTCTCCCCTCTGGTCGCTTATTTTAAAAATATGTTGCAAACTGTAGAACGGCCACTAAAAACATTATTTAAAGAAGTATAATTTATATGTTCAGAAAGGAAGTAAATGGAATTATATTAAGTTCTCAATTAAAACCAGAGGAAGCAGAAAAATTTTTTTAAATGAGAAAATATAAAGTAAGATTTTAAAATTATTTATTTATTCCAACTTTCTCTATCTAATCAAAATTAAGCTGGAGTAAATACATGATTTTAGACAAAGCAGAGTTCAGAATAAGTAAAATTTTTATAAATAAAAAAGCCCATGACATGATGATAAAGGGGTAAATTTTCCAAAAAGATATAGCAATCCTTAAGACAGATACACCTAACAACTAAACATCAAATACATAAGGTAAAAGCTGATAGAACTGCAAGAAAAAATAGACAAATATTATAGTAGGAGACTTCAATGCCCATCTCTCAGTAACTGAAAAATCCAGCAGGCAGAACACCAGGAAGAATATAGCTGCACTACAGTACCACAAATCAATTGGATCTAACATTTATTGAATATTTCTTTCAACAATAGTAGAATACACATTCTTTTCAAGTTCGCATGGAATATTTGCCAGAATAGACCATATTTTGGGCCATAAAACATACCTAAGAAAATTTAAAAGACTATAAATCATATGAAATATGTTCTCAGACCTCAGTGGAATTAAACTAGAAATCAATAATAGAAAGATACCTGGAAAAACCTAAGATATTTGGACATTAAACAAGACACTTTGAAAGAAACTAATCATACCAAGTGTTTATGATATGTAGAACTGGAACTCTAACATACTGCTGATGGGAATTTAAAATAGTACAACCACCTTGGAAACTAATTTCATGGTTTTTTAAATTTTTATTTATTTATCTTTAGAGGGGAAGGGAAGGAGAGAGGGAGAGAAATATCAATGTATGGTTGCCCCTAATGTTTCCCCTGCTGGGAACTGGCCTGCAACCCAGGCATGTGCCCTGACTGGAAATTGAACCGCAATCCTTTGGTTCACAGGCCCAGGCTCAACCCACTGAGCTACACCAGCCAGGGCTCAGGCTTTTTAAAAGTTAGACATAGATCTACTTCATGCTCTAGCCATTCCCTCATAAATATTATCTATTAATGACTCATACATGAATATTTCTAGTAGTTTTAGTTGTAATTGTCAAAAACTGGAAACAATCCAAATATCCTTCAACAACTGTATGGATAAACAATTGTGGTATATCTATACAATGGAATACTCCTCAGCAATAAAGAGGAATGAACTATTGATGAATACAACCTGGGTAAATCTCAAAATAATTCCTCAGGAAAAGAAGCCAGACAAAAATGCAAACTAATCTTTAGTGACAGGGAGCAAATCAATAGCTGCCTGGGAATGTTGGCTAGGGAAGGGGGTGGGCAATTACACAAGGAAACTTTGGGGAGTAATGAATATGGAATATGCTCAATATCTTGACTGCGGTAGTTGTTACATGGGTGTATACATGTGTTGAAATTTATCAAATTGTATTTAAATATGTGAAGTTTATTATATGCAAATTATACCTCTAGAAAGCCATTCATAAAATGTATATAATGCAAAGATTTGGGAAAATTAAATTTGTGTAAGTATTTCTTTCCTTTGAACCAGATTAAAGCATTTTCCTATGTAAGTGTCTTTTACCGAGTAGTTCATCTGGTGATCACAAACCACTGAAATTCTAAAAACATGAATAATTAACTTCAGGCAACCCATCTCATTTTGTTTTGTTCCATAAACTATTTTTTAGCACATATCTACTTGGTTATGGCTATAGCAAAGTGCAGGTATGTGGACAGAAAAGAGGCTCAAAATAAGTAATGGTAGGTCAGAAACATTATCTTCTTATACAAAAGACAGCACGTTATATTTCTCTGAGAATGTATTTTATGTCTACATTTTTACTGAGCATCTCCTTGCAAATATCAGCTTCTAGAGACAAAAATCACTTTATATATGAGTGCTTCATTGAGCATCTGGGGTTAAACACTCCATTTGATGAAAACAAGGATGTTCCAACAAATCTTGATTTTCCTCTAAAAAATCTAGTTATTTTGCAGCTGCTTTAAAAAAATGTGGCTTTCTAGGGCTCTGAAAAAAAAAAGCAAAGAGGTAAATATGACCCATTCTCTTAGGCATTATCTGAATATCATGAGGTTCACTTTGTATAGCTATGTTTTAGATTCTAGGCATATGGCCCTTTATTTTCCTGGCAGACTTAAGTACCTTTGCAGATTTTTCTCTCGAGAACCACTGACAGCCTCTTTCATTATGGGATTCTCAAGCAAAGGGCAGTGTATCCAGCATTTAACTTGCTTCGGCCTGTCACCTCTAGGTATCATTAACTTAATCATATTTAAGCCTATTCTACTACATGGAGAAGGAAGAGAAAGGAAGATTAATATATTTTATAAATACTTAGTAAGTTTGGTAAAGATATCAAATAAAGCAAAGCCTCTAAAAGTTTCTATTTTTACTGATAACTTGAATAGCTTTTCTCCAGTGAACAAGTTCCTTCACTTCTTTCTTCCAAAAGCTGGCTTTTCTTTCTTGACACCATTGAAATGTGTCCATCGAGAGGTATTCAATCCAAAAAGAACATGGTAGACTATCTAGGACACTAAACACCCTCCACGCAACATGGATTTAACATACTGTCAGAAACTCTCATGTAGACCTTAGCAAACACCATTGCTGCTTTTAATTTTCCATGGGTAGATCCTTTTTTTTCCCCAACAAAATTTTGAGTTAACTGAAGACACAGACTGTATCTGCCCCTTCGAGTCTTCATATCAAACACGTCTAACTTTTAATGGAGTTAGTTTTTAAAAACTTTCTTCAGAGACTAAATATAAAAAGGGCTTAAATCAATGTGTGTGGAGCACTATCCTTGATGCCTGCACTAGACCTGTACAAAACACAAAGATATATGCAAGTCGTCACAGAAGTCCAGGCGATGAGATTGAAGAGGCCCCCTGTGCAACGCCAAGGGGTTTGGACTGGGTAGAAGACCACTAAAAATCTTTAAGCAGGAGGAAGACAAGATGAAAGACAGTTTTTAGGAAGATCATTTTGATGGAATTATATATGATGGATAGATTAAGGGCAAACTAGAGGCAAAAAAGACTAAGTGGACTAGTTAAGGGTTGAAGTCATTCTGCTGTGGATTAAAACAGGAATGGAAGCAGCTCAGGGAGAAAGGCTACAATGGTGGGAAAGTTGATAATGCCCTGGCTACTGTGGCTCAGTGGGTAGAAAGGTGGATAGTGGAACCACAACATGGACTGTGAATCCTAACTATTTTCTCTCATTTTTATTCTTTATTTATATATCTTCCTTCCTCCAAAATAGAATTTCTGGCAGTTTACAAAACTTTATACAAGATAACATAAATTTTAAAATAACTTGGTCACGAAATTGGAACAAAGGAATAATTTGGTTAGAAAATAAGACAAAACAAAGAGTAAGATTGTTATTCAAATTGCATGCTGTGAGGAGAAAACAACGTAATACATGAATCATTATGTAAATAATATATTTTTTAAAAACCTAATTTCTCAAGATAAGCCCAATGGTTTCTGATATCAAGAACAGAGAGAAATTTATCTCCAAGGTCTCCAGACAGAAAATTCTGTGCTCTTTGGTGGACGATTACATGTCCTCGACAATATTCTTAAAGTAAATACAGTCAGTAAAGTAGGTGATTAGTATAACACTGGGGGGGCTAGTAAAAAATAATAATAATAGAAATGAGAGGCTCAAAGCAATAGGATCTGTTTTTGGCTGATTTAACTTAATTTGGGGATGGATTTTTTTAAATATCTAAGTATCAAGTTCCTCAAAATGTAATCTATACACCAGCAATATAAACTAGGGTACTAGATTTTAAAAATGTACATTTCTGGGCCTCCCCTAAGATGTAATGAATCAAAATCTTTGGGGAAGAGACCTCAAAAATTTAGTTTTTTAAAAAGCTTTCCAAGTAATTCTGATGCACACTGATGTTTGAGAAACTGACTACAGACAAGTTTTTAATCTATGGAGAGACTCATTATGGGGTGCGAAATTAATTCACTGAGTCATGATGAGCATTTTTAAAAAAAAAACACAAAATGGAATATACTAGAATGTATCAGAGTGCCAAGTTATAAGGATATAGAATTAGATTAAGTATTGTTTAGGTAAATGTTGCGAACACATACACATTATTACATGAAATACATATAATTTAATATAATAAATACATGTATTTGTGTGCATACATATAGCATAGTGACTATGATATACAAATGGCATCATGATATATATAAATATATATTACAGTCACTGTGCATTTTTTCCCATGAAAACCACTAGCTAGAGGAATTCTTCAGACAACCTGCCTTTTGGATTGCTTTCTCCATTCAGTTCTGATTAAGCTACGGAGTCTAAGCTACTTGAGTCTGAGCTTGTATTCGTGATAGGAACCCTGTAGCTAGGTAGGTGTCATGTGTCCTAAACTGTCAGCCCTACTGGGGCTGGACTGAGTTACATTTGTGAGGAGCTGAGAAGTTAGACAAGAACCAGAAACTAAACAGAAGGCCAGAGACCTCAACAAACTCCCTGACGACAGGCCCAGGGGTCCCCTCAAGACATGAGCAGGGCCGGGTTTATCTCTGCGGCTGAACAATTCTCCTATCTGACTGCTTTCTCTCTCTTCCTGAGTACAGCCACCCTTCCTACTCAGAAAACATCTGATCTTTGTGAATCCCCGGTCTTCAAGTTGCGGCATCTATTCTCTGCCTTGTCCGTAAGAAATACCCATAGTTCAAGGCCAAGCTGAAGTTCTCCCTTCTTGGTGGAAACTTCCCAAACCACGGTCATGCTCTTCTCTGAATTTCTACACTTATTTATTCGTTATCATGATTTATCTTTTATAAATTCATGCATTCACTCAAAACAAATTTTTATTAAGCACCTATTATGTGGCAGATCCCGTGATAGTAGGAAATTTACATAACTTTGAACTGTCCATAGCACTCAGGCAGATGACCTGCATTTATACACTGTTGACTATTAATACACATTTTTGCTTCCTACCTATGTTTTTCTATTCTTCTTGCTTTCTTTTTTTAAGCTAAGTAATAATAGATGCACAGAAAGAATGTTAAAGTTTATAGCAAATAAAGTGGCAGGTAGCTGTGTTCATCTTATAGTACATTTACAATACAAGGCTGCTTTTGTGCAGATATGACCTTCTTAAATCATATTTAAGCAAATTAAAAACATTTATCAGGAAGATATCTGAATACAACCCAAGCATCATTTAGTCCATTGATTTTCAACCACCATGCCACAAGAATTCTTAAAACATGCAGTACCTGACTAGTCAGAGGCACTGACCTCTTTTCCCTTAGACTGTCAAATTAAAAAATGACAACAGCCAACACAACAATAGCCATACAGTGAGAATGAATCAAAATTATACCTATTTTTTGTCAGATCAGCAAAAATATATACTTTTGGTATGCCACAGAATTTTAGTAATTAGTTTATGTGTGCCAAGAGACAAAAAAAGTAAAAAAAAACTCCACTGAGTTACTCTAAAAAAGCAAGTCAATTGAATGAATAATGAGCTTTTTTATTTGTTTCAATTTGATCCACCTGAGATGCTTATATTCCCATCTCACTAGGAATATCCTAAACCAAAACCTAAGAGTGACTTGTTCCTTTCTTTGTTAAACAAGCTTTAGAAGTGAAAGTGTTGCCTTTATGTATTTTTAAGCAATCAAAATATCTTCATGGGATGAAAATATTCTTACTGGATTTCTGAGGTTGAATAGCTTGAAACAGCTAGGAAGATGGATCCATTAACCCTTTTACAATAAAGCCTTTGAAACACACAATAGTGCCAGTATATATTCATTGCTGAAAACTTTGAAAACACAGGTAAGCACGAAGAAAAGATTTTTTTAACAAATCACCTATCACCCTACCACCTATGAATAAGTACTTGGAATATGTCCTTCTAAGCCTGACTTAATAAGACTTTAGTTTATCAACCATTTATGTGAAATCTTCGAATCTACAAGCCCTAAGGATGGTCCTTTGTCATCCAGCTTTACACATAGTGGTAGAATCTTACAGAAGAAAATAATGGGGAATAGGCAGTCTTTTCAGAGAAAAATTCATTATGCATCTTCCTTAATACAGCTATTAAAATGGAGAAGAACTGTTAACAAAAGATGACTTTATCACCAGGACAAGATATGCTATTGTTGCCTTACTAACCAAATTACTCTGCAATATTACATCCATTCAAGAATTTTATATGCTTAATGAGAAGTGCCAGGGTGGGTATGCTCAGCATTTCACACTCATTTAAGCACTACCTGAGAGCATTATAAAATGTTCAACTGAGATGCAATTTTCCAGCTAAGTTACAGCTCTGCAAAGGGTTAGGGAAACTCAAACCCTAGATTTTGTTGTACAGATTTTGAAGTTTTATGCTATTATGACTATCTCACATACCAAGGTAAACCCAATAGTGTTAAGTTACACTCATGAGAATAGAGGGAAACTACAATCACCAATTTCCAACTGACTTAAACCCAAAATCCCCACTGACTTCAATTGCTGCTTTTAAGGAGACATAACTAACCTCAGTACTGGGAAGATGAAAGAAACTAGATCCCTGTGTATTAATGTCAATATGTCAATGCATATCCAATTTAGATGACAATAAGAAAATGGGATATCTAAGCGTGGCATTAAAGTCTAGACCAAATTAAATCTGATCAAAGACCCAAGATATTTTAACTACCAATCTTAACTGCATTCACTGAAGTTTAATTACAATCAAACCCATAATATATTTCTGGAATTTCCTAGGCATCCTGGCTAGTACTCTGGAATTTTCTACCTAACTGTTCAGGGATTGAGACAGTTTAAGATTCTAAGCCTATAATCACATATTATAGATAATTATATGCCGTGGGATGTGTAATATGATTCTCTGATCCTTTGATAACACTGGGACCTGCTGAATGAGAGCCTGAGTGAAATCAGTAATTCAAAATTTCCTTCCTTTGTGCTTTTTTGGTCTAAATCTCCCCATTACTTTTTCATTGTTTGGACCTTATTGTATTAAAAGGCAGGGCAAGCCTGATAAGAGCAAAGGAAAAGCTCAACACAGTTTGGAGAAGGCAACATGGATTTCCTCCAGAATCAGCACAGGCACCCACCCAAGGGCCTGGAACCATGGGAATTTCCTACTGTAGGGTGTACCAGTCTACAGCTCAATTTTCACCATAAGATTAATGGGACCTGGGGAATAGAACATCCTGACTCTGGGTAAAATCTAATACCACAAATTGGAAGTTCAGGTGAATTTCCCTTTTTTATGGATACCCATATATTTTTAAGGAGACCCACAGACTATAGGAAGGGAGAAAAAATGTTTCTCCTGCAACTCCTATGAACTGTGAAGAATTGCAATTCCATGCCTGAAGATAACACCACCACCAAGTCTCAGAAGAAAAAAAACTAAAGCTATATCGGAAAACCAATGGCTGTTACATATTATGCTCTCAGGATACTATCCAAAAGGATTTGCTCCTTTCAACCGTCTGCAACTCACAGCTGTAACTGTCGAATTCTTGAGGCGAGACTTTGCTCCATGTCCACTTAAGCTTGATCTGCCGATAAAAACTGCCAACCACAACCATATAGCCACTGGATCATCCTGCCCTCCTCTCCCTACTGTAAACACTCTGGATATTGCTTGATTTATTAAAGTGATGTGATTGCACTAAAGCAGTGGTTTGCAACAGGGCCTGATTTTTATCTCCCAGGGCACAATGTCTCAAAACATTTTTGATGATCACAACTCAGGAGAAGGGTGGGAAGAGGGGTGGTGGCAGTGGGTGTTGCTACTGGCATCAGGTGGGTAGAGGCCAGAGGTGCTACTAAACATTCTATAAGGCACAGGACAGCGCTTCCACAGAAAAGAGTTGTCTTGCCCAAAATGTTAATAGTGCTGAGGTTAAAATACTTTAAACTAGAATTTTCTTTTTCCACAACTGCTCTATGGAAGTAGATGGGAAAAGAATGTATTTGTTTGCTCTCTTTCCCTCCACCCTTCAAAACTCTCCTCTACCTTTGTATAGCTTGGTCAGCATTCTGCTTTCACTTAAATCTATGCCTTCTTACTGACAGACACCAAGAACCACTTTTAGCACAAAACAAATGTTTCTCTCTTTCAGGAGCCAAATGGTCAGTGCTAACTGTTTAAGTGTCTTCAACTATTTTGATGAATTGAGATTCTTCTCTAGCTGGTGAAGAAAAACAACATAGATAATGGTCTCTGCAGCTGTTAGGAGGTTTGTGTGGTGTGTGTGTGCGTGTGTGTGTGTGTGTAGATTAGCTGCCTGGCTACATTAATTCATGCACTTGACCAAGCAAAATGTCCCATTCCTAAAATAGAGTAGTCAAAGAAACCAGATCAACCTGGAAGGAAACATGAAACCATGGGAAAGAAGATAAGGCTGAGCATTCAATCCCTCCCTTTCAAAAGAATCAGTCTCACAATGCCAAGGCCACTTGCTAACCTCCAGAAAAAGAAACAATGGAAGAAGACAGAAATACTGATGAGGATGCGGTGACAGATCAATAGAGACTGGGGGTTCAGGAGAGACAATACTTTTCCCTAACTGCCTCATGACCATTCCCCTACAAATAGAGGCATTGCTTGCCTTCCTAAAAGCACCACAGGATAACCCACACCCTCCCTTGTTAGACATCAGAGAACTCACAGCCCCATTCTAATCAAAAGGAAGATACCCCTAATTCCAGGAATGGTGGAGTCTAGAAGCAGAGTGGCCTGATTGATCTGATAAGCCCTTATCTGCTATCAGCCTGTGACATAGACACATTTTCTTTCCATGTGCCCATGTTACAGAAAATACAATGTGAGGGAAAAGGCCAAGTCTTTACCAAAAACCAATACTCTTATTGGGGGAATAGACTTGAATTTTATTATTAGGCAGAGTGACATAAAAAGCTGATCCCATGCTCAAAGTAGGTTTTCATCTATCTATCTATCTATCTATCTATCTATCATTTTGAGCATTAGTCTGAAAGTCCACCATTAGACACTGACTTCTTGCTGCTTCCACTCCAGCTACATAAGGAAGTGTGGTTTTTCACAGGTCAGAATCCTGCTTCCTGCTCCCATTTCCTTTATCACACTATTGCTCATCCTCATCCCTTCTCTTGTTTCCCTTTTATTGAAGATTAGGCTCAGTTGTCATTTTTAGAGAACTTTCCTTTTGACCCTACCCTCAGCCCTTTTCTGTATTCTATACTAACCAGTTATATCATCATCATTATACTTAAGACATTTTCACATCTATTCACATTTCCAGTGGATCTCAAATGTTTAGTGAGCATAATAGTCACTTGGGAAATTTTCTAAAAATATATATTCTCCTGCCTTGTACGAAGATTTTGAGTTAGAAAGTGTGGGTACGCCCAGGAGATTGCATTTGTAAACAAAACCTTCCTTAATGACCCTGATGCTGCTCTCCACCAATGACGCTGGAGAACTTGGCTTTGTCTGCATCCCAAGCCCCTTGACACTGGAAGCTGGAAGGTGTGTTTAATTATCTTGATAGCCCCAATCCGTGACTAATTCACGGCCCAGGGAAAGCCCATGTTTGAAGAATGTTGTTGAATAGATGTGTTCTGAAACATCTCTGGTTGAAATAACAACCAAATAAAGCCTTAACACGGAGTAATTGAGAGGATGAGGCCAGGAAAAGAAATAGACAGGTTGACGGACAATCCTTGGAGTGGAGTCTCTAGTTTCTTCACATCTTGCCAAGAAACACTATTGCAAGTCTCTTCACTTTCAGCATCAGCTCCCATTACTAAGCTTCTCTTTGCCTGTTATGCCTGGTATTACACCAGTGATAGTGTACATGTGGACTTTTATATCATCTTTATACTGCATCCCACACCCTTTTAGTATTGCAGTAGGGAAAAAAGGGTGCTTCATCTTAAAGGCCCTCCTGTATTTTGTGATCATCCATTTTTAATCAGTAGTGTCCAGCCTGAGAAATTGATAGAATGTTGTAGAGCTCAGTTTGAAAGAAGGCAAGGAGAGGGTCTTATAATATCATGCCACAACACTTTTAGACAAATGTAAAGAATAATCTGTTTCTATACAACTAGTAAAACCAGAAAAGGAATACAGATCCTGCTTTGTAAAGCAAAGTCTTAAGTGTGCTCTATTTTGGTATAGATGCTAGCTAGATTAGGAAAGAAAAAAGAGTATGCACATACATATGTGGGTATGTGGTTAAAACTGAGCTGGCCAAAATTTTTCTAGTTTCCTAATAAAGCAAAATGGGTTAGATTTTTTTTTTGTCCTGGTGTCTCCCATCCTGGCTCAGTGGGAGCTGAACATATTCTTCTCTGAACCCTCAGGGTCACAGAGTCCTGTGTTACTGCAAAGCTATTTTGTTTTCAGGCTGCTTAATGTTAGTGTCTTGATTACCAATATGGTAGTGAAGCAAGGAGTTTCATTTTGGGAGGTCTTAACACCATATGTCAATAAATACTAAGAAAAACATTCTCTCTCTCTTCCTCACACAAACTCACACACAATCAACTCTGATTTACCTCTTTCCAATCGCTTCATCTTAAAGCTTTCTATTTAAATATTTTAACTAATTTTTATTTTGGCATAACATTAGATTTACAGAAAAGTTGCAAAGAAGTACAGAGAGTTCTTGTACCCTTCATCGATTTCTCCTTCAGTAACTCGGGACCACTTGCCTAAACCAGGGGACAACACGCCGCAGCAGCCTTCGGGCCACATCTGGCCTGCTGCCTGCTTCTGTAGCTTCTGCAAGCAAAACAGGGTTTTGTATTTTTAAATGGTGGAAAAAGTCAAAAGAAGAATAACATTCCATGACACATGAAAAGTATATGAAATTCAAAATGCCGCATCCACAAACTGAGTGTTTTTGCAACGCAGCCACTCCTATTCCTTAACACATTGTCTGCTGACCTTTACCACTATAGTGGACACGCTGAGTGGGTGTAACAAGGGACCAGAGAGCCACAAAGCCCAAAGTCTTTACTTTCTGGTGCTCTACAGAAAAAGTTTGCTGACTTCTGGTCTAAACTAAGAGATTAACATTGTTGCATTACTATTAACTAATTACACACTTTATAACACTAGTTGTTCCATGAATGTTTCACAATGTAATTCAAGATACCACACTGCATTTAGAAACACTTTTTTATGTTAGCTTCTATTTACTCACCAGGTGCAAGGTTCTGTTTTGGAAAATAATCCTGCCTAACAAATGAATTTCAGCTGGCCACTTAAACAGATTTGATTTTGCTGTTTGTTTGGGGTTGTTTACACGTTTTACACAATAGCCAGTCAATTTAATTCAATATGTGGGCTAGGAACACTGTCAACTTGAGGATGAAGGAAGAGCTGTATTTGTTCACATGGTCCTACGTTGGGCCGAGGCAGAATACTAAATCAGACCCTTCAGAAAAAGGTCTCTCAATGTTCTTCCCTGTACGGTGTCCCCTGGTCCCACGCAACCCCTGCCCCAGCTCCCAGGCCTTTGTTTCCTCTTTCCCCAGCCTGGCCTGTGAACAGCTCGGCTCTCCCTTTCACCGGCTGCTGCGCCTTTCACAGGGCTCCGCAGGCACAGGCGGGCGGCGTCTGGTTGCTGGGCAACAGCCTGAAAGGCAGCGCACGTCGCCGCCAGGGCCGAGACACATCCGCACCAGCCCGTCTGCGCTGCGCGCCTGTGGCCTGATTTCTCCTCCTCCATTGTTGTAGCTAACACAAAAGGCTACAACTTCAGTGTGGCCGTGGGGCCTGCATTGAATTACGCGCCAGGCCATTCTTTGACCAGAGCCTTTGTGGGCTGAGATGCGTTCCTTCCCGGTGCCAGAACTCCAGGCTTGTCTCACGCAAGCTGAAGGGCTTCTTAAGGGTGGGCGAGTCGTCTCCCTCCCTCCCTTCACGGTATCCACCCATCTACCGCCTTTGTAGCTTTCAGCTGGCGGCCAGGCCTCCGTTTGCCTTTTGGCTGGTATGAGATCACTCCAGCTGTGGTCTTGGGCATTCCTCCCCACTGGCTTCCTTCTCTCTGAAGTTAAGCGCTGCGAATAAAAATCCCAGGCCTATTTAGTCATCTTTTCTTATCTCTTTTTCAACCATCCCCCACTCCCACACCCCTCTCTCAAGTTTCTAAAGCTGCTGTTGCCATGGAACTCAAACAACGTAAGAGATGAAGGGAGCTTTTCTATGGTGTCTGCCAAAGTCCCCACACTTCAGAGGATGGAGTCAGGGCAGAGTCCTTGGGATTTCCCAATGCTCCCGTCCTCCAGTCTGAACAGACATTTAATTCACCACCCTCTTATTCTCTGATTCGGTGTTCAACACCGTGTTCAGATTCGGACAAATTCAGTGGTGAATTCGAAGTGAAATTTTAAGCCATGCTTGGGAGTAATTGCATGTAAAAGCAGACAGTGATCTCCCTCCAAAGTAAAAACATCCCAAGATATGAGTCTATTCTTCTTCAAAAGCGTGACCTGGGCAAAGAGCACTATTCGATACCAATTTTTACTTGACAGAAAACTAACACTAGGCTACCTAGTGCATGAAGCTAACACTAGGCTACCTAGCTTTAAAAAAAATTTTTTTAAACATTTTTAACTATTGCCAACATGGAGTGCATGTTGTTCAGCTAGGGTTCCCCAGTGCGGGCTCCACACACAGGGCCAGCCTCAGGCCAGGAGTGGAGGCGCAGGCACTTGGCCCCATATCTCAGCACTCTGGCTAAGTGGAGGAATCCAGGCGTACCTTAGACCTGCAGCCTCCTGCCATCACTTTGTGTATCGTTATTCCCCCCTTCTTTCCCCATAACATTCTGTTAAAATCCAGACACAATGAAATAGGCCATGAGAGGGATTCAAACTATGCAGTTATAACTTATTTTTTATACAGAATTCATATTATAGTATGGGGTGGAAGGAAATGAGAAAAAAGCTTGTATGCTTTGAATCTATTTTAACTTTATTGGTTGTCTGATGCCAAACTCCAGTTATCATAAATCAATCACGCAGGGAGTGATGTGCAAATATTTGTCAATTTATTTGACACAAGCACTGACACAGCAGAGCAGATGCCCTAGCAATGAACATGAACCCTGGTGGGAAGCCTGAATGGGTGTGAACCAGCTGAACACTACTGCTGATACCCACTACGATCACAGGCCCATGGCAGCAACTGAGCCGGGGCAGAGGGGAGTTCCAAAAGGCACAACATGGTCTATTTCTCAAGGTATTTTTTATTTAGTTTAAAAAAAATGAAACTAGCATACATGGAATGATACCAAGTGATAGAAGATAAAATTAACCATTCATAGTTTGAAACTTTCCTCAGTAATAATAGCTAAACTTTCACAATAATCCCAAGCATTTTATTGGTTGTCTTATTGTCCCCATTTTACATATAAGGAAACTTAAAGAATTATTAGGGACTTCTTCCTCTGGCTTTTGTGTATGTGGGATAGACAGAAAAAGAAGAGGGAGTTGTTTATTAATTGTCTGTAGTGTTTCAGGTATGATTCCAGCAAAGATAGGTCCTGTATACAAATGGCCACACTCTGGAAACCTGGATTTAGTAACTATTTGCAGACAAACAGGAGGGAGAGAGCGCTGCAATCAAGGCCACTGAGAAGTTTGAAAGTACCTTACTCAGAGGTTGTATTATAGGAAGGATAATAGGGTGATGGTACTAGACTTACTTCAGTTACCTAACAAATCC
Organism: Artibeus jamaicensis; assembly: GCF_021234435.1. NCBI lineage: Eukaryota > Metazoa > Chordata > Mammalia > Chiroptera > Phyllostomidae > Artibeus > Artibeus jamaicensis. The sequence continues at coordinate 3,717,282 of NW_026521249.1, read as the reverse complement.
AGAGAAGCAAATATGGAATAAGTAAGTTTCGAAGGAAAGGGGGGTAAGGATGTCCGGGGTATGGGGGAGTCTCAGGAAGGAGGGGCCCTAAGCTTCAACCACAGGCTAGAGGTGGCGATTGTGTAACAGGGCCTTCAACAAGCAGATGAGGAAAGGAAAGAAGTGATGTAACAGGCACTTGAGAAAGAGTCTTAGCCACTGATTTACTTGAGGAAATGAGATGAAGGAGTAAAAAGTGATGGGGGGTTTAAATTTGCAGAAGTTTACTATAATAAATTGCTCTCAAGGGGGCTCCAAGTGTTAACCCAACAACCAAATGCCTAACTTGCCCAGAGAAGTTTACTGATAAAAAGTCTGAACCAATAAAAAAATCTTAAATTACTTTACATTATGTAAAACACAATAGTGCCTACTAAACTGCAAGACACATAGTAGCAGCTAAATGAATATGTATTGATTGACTGACTGAGTACATTACAGAACCAAGATATGTGTATGTAGAAACCCAAAATGTTTCTTCAAATCAATGTATTTTGGAGTTTCTGCCCTGTGACTGTCTGAAGGCACCTGCAGCCTGGGGGTACAAGAGAAGGGACCAGGAGACTTGGGTTCTACCTCTAGCTTGGATATAACACCTTAAAAAGGTCATTTATTTCCTCTATACTTGGTGTCCTTGCCTGTTAAATGCAGAGATTGGACTAAGTAATCTAAAGTATAAAAATCCAAATTTTAACAAATGTGTATTCACTAAAAGCATTTGAAGAAAAACAAATGAAACATTTTGTTTGTACTGAGCAGAGCTTGACCATTTTCTCCAAAGGTAATAGAAATACATCTCACTAAATGGTAAAGGAGATAATCATGATATTTCTAGGTTCTTTTCCTATAAGAATCCTGGTAATTTGCACAAGTTTGGGGGGACTTTCCCATCAGTTTGATTCCATGATTTCACACTCATGGAAATTTCCTCAGAGAGGCAGTTTCTTTGGCAACTTAATGCTCACAACCATCTTACTCTCAATAGGAGTTACACAGACATGTCAGCAGGGGAATGGGCCTCTTCTGGGCAGTGGGAAAAAGAAGCTGTCTCCTTTTATTACCAAAAATAAATACAGAAGACACAAAAGATCTTTACTACACTTGTCACATATGGCAGAGTACGCTGAAGGAGAAACTAAAATCTCCATAAAAGGGAAGGCTTTGCGTATGTGTCAAAGGCATTTTATGTTGCATAACATTAAATTAGCTCCAGCCCCATCCCTTTGAATTTTGCATGTATATATAAATATATTGTCTAAAATAAAAGTATACTGAATTCTTTCTTACCCTCTCAGAAAAACAGAACACTATGTTTTAAAAAGCTAAAAGGAAACAATGTTTGGGAGAGTTGATCTATCTAACCAGTGAAGCACCTTAAACAGTGAACAGTCCCAGAAGGATGTCCTAGTGGTCAAACTCACTATGCTAGCTTTGATCTATTCCTGTTCAGTCCCACACTCTTCACAGGACCGGTGTAATCCTCAGATCAGCAGCAACAGGGTCACCTGGGAGTTTGGTAGAAATGCAGAATCTCAAGCCCCAACCCACAACTACCACCCCAAATCTGCATTGTAACAATAACCCAGGTGATTTTTTACACACATTACCACTGGAAAAGCACTGCTCCGGTCTAAAGCACCCACTCAGTGGTGGGTGCTTTAAAAGTGGTTCACTTATTTCGAAATGGCAGTTTTCTGAGAAAAAAAAGTGTACAAATTATTGGCCACATTTGTCAAAAATGGGACCAGACCATCCCTAGTGACAGAGAATAATAAGTTACAGCATGCTATCATTACTTTAAGAAAATGCTAGTGGAGACCTATTATTAGTGAAGTTTGCATGTGGAATAATCTGGAGCTCCTCTAACTACATTCTCTTGACACAGCCTTCCTGTGACCAAACATGCACTTTTGAAAGATGACTGAGGTTAAGAGGACAATCTGGCCACAGAAAAGAGAAAAGCTCATTGACCCTTGCTGGCCTCTGACCTTGACTTCATTAGCTAACCAAATGAGCTAACCAGTCACGGACATCAGAGAGCATTATGTGTTGGTTAAGCCAAAGCATTAAAAAAAAAAACAGCAGAAGATCAGTTTACAAGTGTTTCTACCTTGATCACTCATATTTATTACTATAATATGAGCACATATACAAATTCTCTTCATCCTTTATTATCTTTTCCCCATTTGGTATTGCAGGTCAGGGACTTGAGGACAACAAAAGCTTCTTCTCTTGCATAACTCTCTAGTCTTTCCCTTCAAAGCAGTTAAAACAAATTGAAATGATAAATTTACTTTTGTTTACTCTTTTATAATAGTTTCCACCACTAAACTCCCCAAGGGCGGAGATCTTCTCCTTCTGGTTCATCCAACACTTAGCAAGATCCCCAGCGCCCAGTTCAAGTGTTCAAGAAACATCTGATGAGTGACTAAGTGAATAAAGGCAAATGTGGATCATATCTCTAAATCCAAACCTACCTAAACTACCTTGTAACAGTAAATAAACACTGAATGTTCTATTATGCTTGGGATTACAGAAACAAATTTGCTCCACATTTTAAAACCTTATATTCTAGTAAAAAAAAGAAAAAGACAGCGAGACAGAGTGTGGAGGGGAGAGAGATTTATAATAACATAAATAGCTAACATTTTAATCAGTGTTCCAAGCATGTTACACTGTTAACTTATTGATTCTAACTACTCTAGGAAGTAGATATTATGATTATCTCCATTCCACAGATGTGGAAACTGAGGCTCAGCAAGATTAACTTGTTCAAGGTCACACATCTAGTACAGTGTGGCCTGTATGTGCACATGTGATCTATCTCCAGAAGCCATATTCTTTTTTTTTCCCGGTGTTTTTTTTTTTTAGATTGTATTTATTTATCTTTAGAGGGGAAAGGAAGGAGAGGGGGAGAGAAATATCAATGTCTGGTTGCTTTTCCTGCGTCCCCTGCTGGGAACTGGCCTACAGGGAACCGGCCTGCAACCCGGGCATGTGCCCTGACTGGGAATCGAACCTCGAATGTCTGGTTCGCAGGCCCGCGCTCAATCCACTGACCTACACCAGCCAGGGCTCAGAAGCCATATTCTTAATAAGGTAGTACGTGCCCTCTAGTAAGCCATGAGAAATGATCAGAGAGGTATGCACAGGATCTAAGGAAGCAATCTAAGGATGGACAACTAGTTCCGAGCCCAGCTATGAGCCTCAGACAAAGAACTGAAAGCAATCACTGCTGGTGAAGAATTTTCTGGAAGGTCCATGTGAGATGCAGCCTGCAACCCAGTGCTCCTCAGGGTTTAGAGTCTGTCTTATCTTCCCTCGGCTTGCTCTTTGAAAAGCAACAGAGATCCCAGCCCATTAAAAGCACACTTAAAAATTTTTTAACTTTATTTTTATTGTTGACATTATTACAGATTTTAACCTACACAGTATGAGCTTGGTGCAGGAACTGAGCAGTAGCTTCAACGGTTAAGCGGATTCAGAGGAAGTTTGAACAGGATATATCAATGACATTCAGATTCAGAGTTTAGGACACAACAGGATAATCACCTACCCAGACACAAGGCATATAACAGTTTTTCCTCTTGGTCATCCCTCCACCTTTGTTCTTCCTTTCTCCCCCTCTGGGGAGGGTCTTATTTTCTCCAGTCCTGACATGCATTAGGGTCTTTCAAGTGGAATCACTTCCTTTAATTCCTGGTAGGTTATGAGTGTGACCTCAGGTTCCGCTTCATGTGTTTCAGGCTGAGTTAGTGTCAGAACTCACATTTCCCTTCCAGGGCTCCACAAATTACTCTGGCGTGCAGAATTACTAAATATACAACTCTCAGTTCCTCGAAGTAGTTTAACACAATTCGGGATTTAGAGTAAATTATGTGTTCTGGCGCAATTTTTAAATAACTTAATTAGATCAGTTAAGTTCCAAAAGGGAAGATGCTATTAATTCAAGTCTTCTCTGAGGCAGCTATCTATGATTAGCTCCTTGATCACTGAGTCAACAAAACGGGAACTTTTTCTAAGGACTAAGTCAGAAATAAAATAAAAGAAATTCTCCCACTTCATTAAAAGTTACTTGGTATATTCTGCACATTTTGCCTCTTTTTTTCTATCTTCTTCCTCCATTTTGATCACTCTACCTCATAATGTTTTCTTCTATGCTTAGATAGTACGTCGGTATTTTATTTTTTAAAAATCTCTTCTTACAGTGATCCCATTTATTCTTTGGGGGTTGGTTGTACCTTCTTCTTCCCCTTTTATATCAGCCCCTCCAAAATTCTTGTCTTTTTCTATTTCTCCCTATATGGATGCTTTTCCCACCACCTCGATTTATCTTCTTTTTTTAATGCTTTAATTATTCTATTTATTTATTTTTAGAGAGGGGAAGGGAAGGAGAAAAAGAGAGAGGAAATGTTGATTGGTCCCTTCTCACACGCCCCCAACTGGGGACCTGGACTGCAACCCAGGCACGCACCCCGACTGGGAATCATACCAGCGACCTTCCTGTTTGCAGGCCAGTGCTCAATACGCTGAGCCACACCAGCCAGGATGTCTTGTTTCTTTTTTTGTTTTTTATTGAATTTACTGAGGTGACATTGGTTAATAAAACCATACAGGTATCAAGTGTACAACTCTATAACATCATCTGCACACTGCGTCATGTGCTCAGCATCCAAAATCAAGTCTCTTTCTGCTGCCATTTTTTCCCTTCACTCTCTTCCACTTCCCCCAACCCGCCTTTCTCTCTGGCAATCACCATACTGTTGTCTATATCTGGCTGTTTTATTTTGTTTTGTTTTGGCTTAATCCCTTCACCTTTTTCACTCAGCTCCCCAACTCTCCTTCCCCTCTGACATCTGTCAGTCTGTTGCATGTATCTACCAGTCTGTTTCTATTTTGTTTGTTAACTTATTTTGTTCACTAGATTTCACATATGCTTGAAATCATGTGGTATTTGTCTTTCTCTGACTGGCTTATTTCACTCAGCATAATGTTCTCCAGGTCCATCCACGCTGTTGCAAAGGTAAGGTTTCCTTCTTTTTTATGGCCAAGTAGTATTCCATTGTGTAAATATACCAAAGTATTTTTTATCCACTCATCTACTGATGGGCACTTGGGCACTTTCCTAATCTTTGTTATTGTAAATAATGATGCAGTGAACATAGGAGTGCATATACTCTTCTGAATTAGTGTTTCAGGTTTCTTTGGACATATTCCAGGAAGTGGGATCACTGGGACAAATGGCAGTTCCATTTTTAATTTTTTGAGGTAATTCCATACTGTTTTCCACAGTGATTGCACCAATCTGCATTCCCACCAATAGGGCACTAGTGTTCCCTTTTCTCTACATCCTCACCAGCATTTGTTGTTTGTTGATTTATTGATAATAGCCATTCTGACAAGTGTGAGATGATATCACATTTCGGTTTTAATTTGCATTTCTCTGATGATTAGTGATGTTGAGCATCTTTTCATATGTCTATTGACCATCTTTGTGTCCTCTTTGGAGAAGTGTCTTTTCAGGTCCTTTGGCCATTTTTTAATTGGATTACTTGTTTTCTTGGTGTTGAATTATGTTGTTTCTCTCCCTCTTACAAGCCCGGGTGGTACAAAAACAACAGTACAAGGTGATGGTGTTTTTCTATGTGCTGTTACATCGATCTATATTCTTTTTTCTTTGTGCATATATTATCACAGAATTTGGGTCATTTCTTGGAAAACACAACCAATGGCTTGCAACTCAATATGAACGATCTACATAATTGCACATTATTTTCCAAATACAGCCATAACAATTTTTAGCCATATCAAATGGAACTGACGGACATTGTAAAGGCCAGATAGTGGTGAGTGTACTCTGCTTACTGTTTAGCCCCCTTCCCTGCAGTGGCCATGATGAAGGGGGCAAACGAAGTTAGGGCATGCTGCAGGGTGCAGTGTACTAAATATCCTTATTAGAAACCATCCTGTTTCTCTGCACAGGCTGTCAGAAGAACCGGCTGCTTTAAATTTGACACAAGTAACTAACCCCTTATCTGTAATTTTCCAGTCATGTCTATTTTCTGTGTACTCAAATACTTTTTTGCTCCTGATTTCAGACAAGCATTACTTTCGAGCTGTCACTGCCTAAGGCACAAACATTAAATATTTAATTAAAATTAAATTAAACCCAATAAAATTTTGTAGAAATATAAATGTAGTCATACAATGTTTCATTACTAACCTTATACAGCATGGTATGCTTCAAATACTTATAATACTTGGGTAATATCTTCCTAAATTTAACTTTTAACTAATGCTTGCTAATAAGAATAATCTTAAGCTACCTAAAGTTTTCATAACCATCCTAACCAACAGTGATGTCACTACTGAAGGTATAAATAAGAATATCTAGAAATTTTATTTTCACTGTGAAATAGCAATTGCATTTACATCCAAAGTATAGAAGAAATAACTGTAGCTGCATGGTGAGACTGACATGGTTTGGCACTGATTAATGCATCAAGTTTTCTGTTAACAGTATTTCTAAATCTATTACATTATTAATACAAAATATAACTGATAACTTTGTATGTGTGCTTTAACAATAGAAATTAGGTTTCTTGCATAGGTCTTCTGCACTGTCACTGTTCAAAACAAGGTCTCTTTCAACAAAATGCCCACATCCGATGAGTGATGTTGAAATGCTAAGTGATTTGTAATTCTTTATAATAACTTTCACTTTGTTAATCTATTTCTGCCCTTTAGCATCTTTCAAAGCTTTAATGATCCATATAATTAAATTATAACTCATAATGAGAACTTTCTAGAAATATAATACCAGACATATAGATTTTGTTTAAAATCAAAGCCACGTGATTAAAAGACAAAAGTTAGACATGATGGAAATGGGGAGAGCCTGGACCTGAAACAAGAAGTGCTTCTGATAAAAAGAAGTGAGCCAAAGATGTGTGAGAGGACAGAGCCACACCCCACAGGCCGAAGTCGAGATTAATTCACTTTCTAACTAAGACGGATGAGAATCATTGCACAGAAGCCCACAGAGATGAGGACCATGCATCAAGCCCTGATGCCTGTGGATCTCAAATGCTACAAATGGCCACTGAAAAGTCATTAATTCCCCTTCAAAGGGGGCAGTCTTAATGAACAGGGAGCAGGCTCATGCAATCACATAGTTCAGACTTAGGGGCCTTTCTGTCCGAAGGGTAAATGGTGTTGGAGTGCTGCTACAAACAGAACTACAAGAGAAAAGAAAAAAAAAAAACTAGACTTCATCATCATAAAACATGTTGCTATTTTGTCATCTAGAAAGAAATAACAGCACACTGCCCAGCTGACACCTTTAGATAAGGTCCTGCTGTCCTCGGAGAAAAGGGGGTGTCTGAGAAGAGTGGTTAGAATGTGGATTCACTGCTTTCATATGTTAGGAAAGGTGAAAAAGGCTAAGCTCTGAAGGGACTGCAAGCATGTGTGTTTGCACATGCTAAATATATTGTGAGGGTTCCTATTGCTAGACAAACAAATCAGCCATGCTGTCCTAGGTGGTCAGAGGACAAAGAGAAGAGCTCATCCTCCCCCACCTCCGCCCCCACCCCTCACACCGGCAGGGAGGAATGTCTTCTAGCTATTACAGTGCAGGAGGCACGTTAGAGGATGATTGGCCTGGTCAGGTCCATTCTAGCATGCCATTTTAGTAGAGCACATCTGTTAGAATTTCTAGACTGATGCTTCAATGTCTGCTCCCCTGACACTTAATTTAAGACACGTACCAGAGATTCAGAATCTCTTGATACTATGTGTTATCCACAGATCAAGTATTTGGCCACATAATAGCTCTAGCTCCATTTAGCAGTTTCCACAGTCGTTCAGCTCTGATCCATTATCTGCAATGCCAAGGACTCATATTATCTTGGAATTGTAAACAAATAGCCAAAAGTCGGATTAAACAGAAATTGCCCTTTAGTTTTCTCTTTCTACCCCTTAGAGACTTTTATTGTCTCTTTCTTACATCTCTTTAATCACTTTTTTGAAATTACAACAGTTCATAGCTCTGTAGCACTTTCAAAATATGAGGGAGGAGGTTTTCCTAGACACCTCTGCCAAATGTGGAGAATCCATGCAGAGGGGTAATAAAAATTTAGAAAGCTTCAACTCAATTTTGTTTGCTTCCTGCTCCCTTTGACTTTCTGTAATTAAGCCCTGTGAGGTTATTATCTCTTTTAGACTCGAAGCCCAAGCTGAATTGTTCTGTTTTGTTTTGATAATGACAGTACTGCTTGCCCAAGCTTCCAAGATGAGTTTTATATTGGACTATCTAAAAATTACTGAGCTTTGGTCAGTGTGGCTCAGTTGGTTGGGTGCTGTCCTACCAACCAAAGTGTTGTAAGTTTGATTCCCAGTCAAGGCACATGCCTGGGTTGCAGTTCAGCCCCCAGTTGGGGCACATACGAAAGTCAACCAACTGATGCTTCTCTCCTTCTCTTTTTCCCTTCCTTCCCCTCTCTCTAAAATCAATAACCATGTCCTCAAGTGAGGATAAAAAAATAAAAAGAAGAGTTACTGAAAGCCAGGCCATTGAAATTCCAGTGTTGTCTGTTGCCCGACCCTCTGACATCCCAACCTTGTTTGTGCTCTTTCCACACCTTCTACACAGTCTTTCCTGCCTTCAGCAGGGAGGCAGTCAAAACGTGCTGGGAAACAGCAGAGAGAAGCAGAGGGAAGCCCAGCTGTATGTGTCTGGAGGAGCTTGAAGTCTTTCTGTGAAGCTGAATGCCAGTACAGAACTTGCACTGTGTTTGGAATGCCAGCTGAATGGGGTTGTAGGGAGAAGAGGTTTTAAAATAACATTTTTTGTATTTATGCAACCACCATGTGATAGTGGAAGTTAGTAGGGAAAAACCAAGTGAAAGGCAAACATGCTATATATTCCACATACTCTAATTAAATATTCTCACTGTAACTTGTTTGTCCTAAATGTTATACACAGGAATTTGGGACAATGTAACTCCTTCCTTTGAAAACAAGCACTGTTCCCTTCTGGCCACCACACCACAATACAATTGCGACCCTGGCGTGTGGGATGGGCCCGGGAAGCCACAGCCTCCCCTGCCTCACAGCTCTGGGAGCTCCCTCCATGGCCTCTGCACGCTCTGAGTCCACTTTGACTTTGTCTGTTTATAGCACCAGGGCAGGAAGAAACAAAGCAATTGTGAAGCTTGTTAAGAGGCAGTTCATATGATATTAAGGGTGACCTTGCCACTTCCAGTTCTATTTATTCTACTTCCTTCCAAACAGGGGCAAATCCTTCCTTTCGGGCCAAGAGCACCACTCTGTGGATGCAGTCTGTGGGAACGCAGAAAAGTTCAAGCCCTCAGAGGTTATTCATTACCCAAGTCTGGAAACATAGTATTTCCCATTTGCTCAGATGTTAGGTCTGTAAATCACAGCTACTTGGCAGAGGGAGCAGATCTTTGTTTGGTAGAAAACAGTTTTTGTTGTTGTTTACTGGTCAAAATAATCCACTTCAGTGAAGCTTAATTTTGCCAGACCTGGGAGTTTTTTTAAAAAGTAACACCCCCCTCAATTACAAATACATCATATATACAAACATGGATTCATACATACATATATAGCATTCATACTATGTGGATTCTCCATGTACATATAAATTTCTTCTTTTTTAAAATATAAGAATTTCTTTTGTGAATTTGGCCATAGTACACCTTACAAATACTGATCACCAAAGTATCTAACCCCGTCAGAAAGGGAACTATAGTTCACAGTTTGGTGTCAGCTGGCTCAGGTGGTGTTTTGTATTGTAGTCTGTTGCATTCCCTAGGAAGTGAAGGCATTTCCTGAAGGCCCACAGAAGCCAGGAGGTGTATTATGAAGTATAATAGGACACGTAGGTATGGGCTGTACCAGGTGGGGACAGAAGATGCTTTAGCAAGACTCAAGCTTGACTACTTTGAATAGAAAGTTTAGCTGCTTGGCTTATTACCTTCCTCACTAATAGCATCAAGGCATTTCACCATCAATTTGAATGGCATTTACACTGTCCATTGAACATGGGAATGTGTAAATCAATGTGCCTCATTAAAACTCTTTCAAATTCCTCTTTTCTCTCAATTAAAGCATTTTATTTTTATTTTGTCCCTCAGTCATCTGGGTAATCATCATTTCAGTGACAAATGTGCTATCTTTAAGACCTGCTGGTTAAAACAATTATTATTAGAATGGTATAAGAACTGATAACTGATCAGGAGTGCTTACTTTGCTTTGCAAAGGTTCCCCCTCTCGGTTAAAATTCAAATCTACTCCTCTTGCACTGAATGGGGAGTGGGGGGTTGGAGGTAAGGATAGGGGAGGGGGGTGAGTGATTGCTGTTTGGTTCATCACCTTGGTCTCCCCTCTCAGAACCTACTCCTCAGTCCTGGTCCTCACCATTCCCATCACCATGGCTCAGATGGAAGATTTTGGCACCCCTGCCACAAAACAGGAAGGTACCAAAAAGCATCTTTAGTGCTGGTCAAGTTCATTCCCTGTTGTGGAAAACATGAGAATTTGGCTCCAAGTACATTTCTGCATTCATTCACTTGCTCATTCATTCATTCAACAACCATATTCATACAACATGTTTTATATGTAGTGGATATAAATCTGAACAAAACTGGCCCTCATCTTGAAGTCATTCAAAATCTCCTAGAGAAAATAAAACACATACTCAGATCATTCTAACATGGGACAGAGGGTGAGAAGGGCCATAGAAGATAACCAAGTTGCTATGAGGGTACAGAGGGGGAATAAATCCTTCTGCCCAGGTGATGCAGGAGAACAGCATTGTGACATCTTGTAAGGTGGCTTATAAAACTGGGTCTCGAAGATGCGAGACCTCAGAGATTAAGGAAAGGCGTTCACACAGTGGGAAAGGCATGAGCAAAGGCAGGCAGGCAAGAAAGGATGTAAAGTCAGTTCAGGGCCCAAAAAGCAAGTGGTGCAATTTGGAAGAAGTACAGATTATCGGAAGTGGAGCAAATGAAGGAAAGGGGCTTGATCCTGGGGCTGACTTACCTAAAACACTCAAGAAAATGTTTTCCGGACCACAATTTCTAGGTTTCTAGGTATATGGACCACCACTGTTCCCTTCCTAGCAGAATCTTTTATAATGTTACCCTATCTACTTCTTTACTGATTCTTCCCAATAACAAAGCACTGAGGATTATTTTTGTCCATGAGCATTTGGACACGTCTATACTATTTCTTTTAAATATATTCTTAGAAGAGCTGTAGGATATGGCTTGTCCTGCTACTGTGGTGGACCAGGGAGCACCCCATAGGCAGAAAGAGTAGGCCTGTTCCTCCTATACTCCCCACACTTGGTAGTCATTCAGAACCTTTATCAACTTGATAGGCCAAAAACAGTTATTGTATGGCAGTTCTAATTTTCACTTCTTTTATTAGTAATGAGGCTAAGCATTTCTGTCAAATAGTAGTGGCTATACACCCAACATATAAAATCCTTTTAATTGAATTTTATTAGTAAGAAGTGAACGAAGAAAAAGGCATCAGATTCATTTTCATTTTGCTTCCCGAAATGAGATTGTTAAACTATTGATCTTGAGATTACATTGCCTGGAAAATAAGGGAGGATGGCCTGATTTTCCCACTGATTGCCTCTATCCTCATCTTCGGTCTTGATCTGACTGGGAACAGCTGGCCTTTGAAAATTGGCCGGGCAGTAATGCATTGCACCCGAACCCCAGTTCTATGCCTTATCTTAGGATCTTTGAACCCTGACCTCCTTTTCTTCCAGCTCTTTGAAGCCTCATTAAAATTTATTTTCTCTAAAGGCATTTGTCATGTTTTGCTTCAAATCTGTACTTATTTTTGCCTTCTACTGGGTGGTAAGCTTCCCTGAGAGCAAGTTACTTTGTCATATTTGTTATCTTGGCAATGACACCTCCAGTATTTTTTAATGGAAATAAACATAACAGTTTTAAAAGTATTTATTTCCTTTTCTTGAAAACAAGTCTCTTTTGTTGTCATGGGGAATCTCTTATTCTTGGAAAAACTTACCCACACAAAAATAAAATCTCAAAAAAGATGTAACCAAATTAAATAGCCCAATGAATTAAATAATGCCTTAATAAATAAGTAACACCCAAAGAGGACATTTTCTCCTCTCTAGAAACTCTGCTATCATTAAGTCATCAAACTATTTTGTATTCTAGTATAAGCAAATAAGTACCCATATTTTTCGGACCATAAGACACGCCTAGGTTTTAGAGGAAAATAGGGAAAAAATTTTTGAAGCAAAAAATATGGTAATATATTTAATAACATAAATAACATAATATTTCACCAATGTAAATGTAAATAAAACTCAACAGCAGCACTAACAACCATTATTTCTCTCAAATTGGGGGGAAAACTGTCTTATAGCCCAAAAATACAGTATATATTTTTAAGGTACTTCTGATTCACAAATAAATTTGGATTTTTTTACATATAAAAAGAATGTTTATTTAAAACCCCAGACTGAAGTAGTTTCTAAATATATTACGTATTTTATTTTCTTCACAGAAAAGGTGCACCTCTGATGAGCACAGGGTTTCTGAAATAGAACTTTAATAGCATACTTAGCAAAGGAATAGTTGCCAGCTGACTAGCTATTGATTTAACGCTCCATCATTTCCATGGTTCAATCACACCTACCATGGTGAATCAGTTGGAGCATCCTCAATGAACCAATAAATGAGCAATTTTCCCCACCAAAGGGAGTGATTTCCTGTGTGGCAAAGGCGCACATAACTTATCACAAACACTGAAGCTTCAATACAGCACTGATGTATCTTGGACTATCTAGCCTTCTGTTCTCAGTAACAGTTTATTCTTCTAATTGGCACTTGCCACACACAAAGCTTTTTTTTTTTTTTTTTTACTGTTGGGGTATATGATCTATCTCTGCTTGAGCTCAAGGACCATTTCTTAGACAATTTATCATTTTCCATGGCATATACTGGGTGGTCAATAAGAATCTCTCAAGCCAGAATCATATGTTAACACAGAATAGGGCCAGAGTTTGCCTCATGCCTGTGGTTCTCAGCCCCGGGTGCCCATTAGAATCATATGGGGAGCTTTTTCAAAAACATCCAGGCCCCATCCCAGAGCTGTGGATTTATCTGGGTCTAAGGTAGGTCTGCGCATGCCATCCAGACCCTATGTTTTAAAGACCTTGTTGGTGATTCTAATGACAGCTAGGGCTGAGAATCACTGCTACAAGCCATTGTGGTAAGAGAAGACAGGCAGAGAGAGCAGCCGTTGGTTGAAAAATTACTATCATTTTGCTCTCTCTCAGAGCAGCAGTTCACAAAGTATCGTCTCCAGGTCAGCAGCATCAGCATGACCCAGCAACCCACCCTCCAGGGGACTCTGAGGCCTGCCTGCTGTGGTTTGGGAACCCCTGTGACAAAGAAATAGGTTGAACTAAAAATGACAATGCTGGGAATGTCTCAGAGAAACTGATTTCAAGTATATTTGACTGAAAACATATTTCAGATTATGCTTCATGAAACAACTCTTCTGGCCCATAGTTCTTCTTAGTCTTATCCTTTGACACCTAAAAGAAAGTAAATTTCAGCATATACAGTATAAAAATACTGTTAAGACCACACAGTGGCAATGGCTGTAGTCAGCACTCCCCACACAGACAGAAATACTGGCCTGGAGGAGGGCTGCAACCCCGTTTTACCCGCCCCTGTCCCATTGCTCTATGCTTTGTGGTGGCCCTGATGCTTGGGCAACAGCTCTGTTACTCAACTTTGGTTTCCACTCATTGTAAAATAAAAGGCGGCAGGAACTTCAAACCACCAACCCAACTTTCTGAACAGGTTTGCAGAGGCTTCTTAAGAAGCCAGGTTCATAAGTCATTGTTTCTTTGTTCCCAGACATGGAGTGGTAAATTCATAATGAGGACACCCTCCAACCTGTCTCCTAATATGTGTTTGCTCCTCGAGTGCTCCACAGTGGATCTGACTCAGCCTTGGATGGAGACGGGCAAGAGGTGTAGTGACAGTTGGTGGTGGCAAGGGGAAGTGACAAAGGGAAACTTGGGGGTTGGTGGCAACAGCAGAAGTGGTGACTGGCAGCACATGATGTGGTGAGGAGTAAAGCCATGACTATCCACCCCACCATGACACACACCTTGTCTGCCACACCTTTATCTGGAACCCGTGGAGGACAGGCAGATTCGTATTGCTGGGTTACAGGCGATTAAGGCCTAACATAAAGTAAGTGGTTGGAAATGTGGACCTCTAAGACTTCTCCAAGTGCAACCCCTGTGCTACCTTCATTGAAATTACCAGGAGCACTTGCTTAAACTGAGCTTTCTGGACCCCTCCCCAAACCTACTGAAGTAGGATTTCAATCCGCACATTAAAATAAGTCCCTCATGTGACTCTGGTACAGGTGTTCCTTGAGATCTGACTTTCAAAAAGCTGCCCGAACATAATTTTGTTGATTTAAAATTTGAAGTTACTTAATGTTCAATATGGACTCAATGCAAACAACTACCAGAAATACAGAAATAAGTCTTAAGATGTATCACCTTACAAAGAGCAATTGACCATAACACTAACAGTAACAGTGGTAGAAGCAGTGATGGCAGTGGCACTGATAAACAAACCCCCACTAAACTGTAACAAGGTAGAATGAGGTAGGAACAGTGACAAGGAAGGCTTGGAGCATTCCAATGAGACAGATGAAAACTCGGGGCTCAGGAAATGCATTGGGAAGGAGGCAGCATTTTAGAATTTTTTAATAAAGTTTTTTTTCTAAAACAAATACATGTTTAACAGTAGTCTGTGTTACTTGTAGACATCTGAAGTCATTCTTGGAGGAATGGAGAAGATTTCAGCAGGAGTAGGAAAGAGAATAATTCCAGGTACAGGGAACAACATGAGCAGCACTGTGTATTGACTAGTATTTCTGCCTTCTCTGGAATTTACTATTAGTAAGAATCTTCCATGGCATTAGAGTTAGGAAGTAGGTTCCCTCTCCAGCTTGCTGGTGCTAACTTAAATTTATCATGTTCATTGACTTTTTTTTTTTTTTGGTAACTTTCTTCTGGTTCCATAATGTGTATAAAGTTGGGGTATTGAATAATTAGACAAATAACAATAAAACATAACATTGCTTTAAGGAAAAGACTAAAGATGTCTGCAGTTCACTTTGAAATACATCCAAAAAATTACAGAATGATAGAAGAATGGGTAGATGAATAGATAGGTGATAAACAAGCTCAATAATATGGTAATGGTAGAACTTAGGTAATGGGTACACAGGTATTCCCTGTAAAAATTCTTTCACTTTGCTGTTTTAGAAATTTTTCATAATAAGATGGGGGACAGTATTATTTTGTTTCCATAGATCATATGACCGTGAGCAAGTTTCCATGTGCCCGGCGTTCACTTCACTCTGCTACCAAAGGGGTTAAACTAGATAATCTCCAAGTTCCCTCTGGTCCCCAAATTCTCTTTTTCATTCTTCCCTTCTGACAGAGAACACAAGGGTTACTACCTCGGAGGGGCAGTCTTCGAAACTTGCAGGCCTTAGTTCAGCTACTAAAGGTAGTTAATCTTCCTCAGGGCACGGCAGGGATGACCTGACTCAGACCCAGACAGAGCTACCCTGCCGTCTGTGGTTCTAGAGCAGGTGCTGTGCGAGTCAGACCTTGAAATTTGTTTTGAAACTAACCACCTGTTGCTGTGATTGTGTGACTGTTTTCCTGGCTTATGGGATTTTACTTCAGCTGTTGTTCTCAGGCGAGAGTTTATTTCCTCTAGGAATCTACCCAGTTCACTTGCCCTAAACTTAGCATTTGTGTGTATGGACCTTCCGGAGACTGATTCAACTATGCAACACTGAATTGTCTGCCAAAAGTCCTCAAGTCACCCACAGACTTGAGAAACAGATTTTCAAGGGGGAAAACTAAGAACCCTCTTTCAAGTCTTTTGTTGCAGATAATGATCTCTTTGAATTTTGCTTCAGGAAGAAGTAGCACAGGATCAGATATACGAGTTTAGTTGCTCCTGACTTTTTTCCCTGCTAACAGAGAGCATTGTGCTGAGTCAGCACTTCCCTGGCATTCGTTGCTTTGCTAAAAATTCTTGTGCCTGTAAAATTTTAGTGCAGGCTAATCTTATCAGAAAAAGACTCTATTTTTGTCCGGTAGTTTGAAGGGCATTATGTGATTTTGAAATTAAAATGGACTTCATGATTAACTAGTCCAACCCTTCATTTTAGAACTGAGGCATGTGAAGCTCGTTAATATTATTACAAAGAAACTTGCTCAAGATCATAAACTTTGTTAAGGAGGCAGCTAGAAATGTACTTATATTGCAAAGAGTACCTGTAGAAAGGGAAAATTATTTTAAAAAGGCTTTAAAACCTTTGCTTATAAGCATTGTTTTTTTTTTTTTTTAAAGTCATGGTATTCTAGTTTCCTGTTGCTGCCTAGCAAACCACCACACAACTGAGTGGCTTCGAAGAACAGTTTGTTATCTGCTGTGGATCTGGGAGAGAATAATACTTCGCTCACCTGAGCAGTTCCCACTTGGGTGTTTCATGCAGTTGGAATGAGTAGGACATCTAAGAAGATGTTTTTTTTAAATCTTTACTCATATATCTGGTACCTGAGCTGGATGGCTGGAAAAGCTAGGGGCTGGTCAGACCTTTCTTTCTCCCCATGTGAATAGGTTGGACTTCTTATACATTGCAGCTGGCCTCCCCCAGAACACATGTTTCAGGAGCACATTCTGAGGCATCTTATGGCCCAACTTCTGCTAGATTTTACTGGCTACACAGGACTAGCCCAGATACATGGGAAGGGACCATAAAAGGGCATGAATCCTAGTAGTCAGAGCTCACTGTGGACCATCTTTGGAGACTAATAATGGTCCATGACATCACCACTACTCTTTAGAGATGAAGTGTTTTAATATATTAATAAACAAAAATAAGAAGTCCTTCTAAAATCTATGACTTATGCTAGGGTAATAATGGAAGAATGTAGAGTTTAGAGTTAGAAAAGCCTGAATTCCATGCCAAGCACTATCACTTACTAACTGTGAGACCTCAAACAAGTAATTTCATTACTTTGAATCTAAGTTTCAATGCATATATAATTAGAATAACATTTAGTTCAAAGTGTGATCTGTAAAAATTAAATAATGGAGGGTAATCTCTTCACACATAATAGTTGCTCAACATATTTCTTTCCTCTTACCCTCGGCCATCTCTGGAATCCAGAAATCTAGTGAGGTATTTATTGAGCACATGTCTGAGTGTCTGGTGGGCCAGGTTCTCTGCCAGGAGAGGGTGATTCAAAGGTTAATAAGACATGTTCCCTTCCTTCGAGGAGCTCATATTCTGGGAAAAGGGGAGGAGAAGGGAGGAAGAAAGTATAACATGCATGTACACTGGTGAGTGAGGGTCTATAATGAATACAGACTACATGCTAGTTTGGGAGAACAAAGGAGGAAACAGTCCACTCTATAGAGTCCTCAGGGAAGGCTTCGCAGAGAAGAGAATGAGCAGTATCATGAAAAACAGGAGTTTACCATATGCAGGAGTCGGGAAAGGGAAAATCAGTAGGGCAGAAGTAGCATGTGCAGAGGCACAGAAGTACAAAATATCACCAAGAAGTGAAAGCCATTTGGTAGCACTGAAGCAAGGAACAGTGGGAGACGAATCCAGGTAGGAGCACAGATAAGGGGGCTACTATGGAAGCTGTCATGGTAGCCTAAGCAAGAAAGCAGAAAGGCCTGAGGCAGAACTGTAGTGGAGATGAAGAGAAGAGGGATTAGAGAGAGATCTAGGGAGTAAAATGAAAGGCCTGGCTGGCCATCCAAAGGGAGGAAAGAAGGAATCCAGACACATTGCCTAGATTTCTGGCTAGAATGTTGCAGTGGATGGCATACTTGTTAGCTTATAGAGTGCATAGCTCATAGAGTGAAGGACAAATGGGCGGGTGGTAATGAATTTGGTTTTGAACACACCAAGCATAAGATGTCTGCAGGGCATTCAAAGAAATTGTTCTGCATTTAGTTGAATTTATGAGTCTGGAGTTTGTGGGAGTTGGTTGGGCAGGAGAGACAGATTTGGGAGTTACTTGACAATTTGAAGAAGTCTTTTCCAAAGTTACTGTTTTCCAGGCTAGCCAGGCAAATAAATGGTGTCTGAGGTTGCAATGATTGTTTTAACAGCCTTAGCTTTTGGCTGGAAAGACTTTTTCTAAAATGTTCTACTTAATTAAAAGATGTAAACAAAGGAAAGTAAGCATAATAGTCAGTAAAGAACTGCAGGAGTATGAGGTCTGTCCAGAAGGTATCCAGCCATTTAATATGAAAAATAGAGACATTTACTGAAGATGATACAAGAAACACTGTACATAGGACAATGATGCCTCAGTCCCCTTCAAAGTAGGCACCTTGGGACCTCACATGGTTCTCCTAATTGCCATCAGCTTCCCTGTTGTATTTTCCTGAATCTCATCAAAGGCCTGAAATCTCTTCCCTTTTAAAGGCGATTTTAGTTTTGGGAAAAGCCAGAAGTTGCAGGGCACCAAATCTGGGCTGTAGGGGGGGCTGAGTCACCTGGATGGATGATTTGATGTTTTGCCAAAACACTCTGCACGAGATAGTGATGCATGAGTGGGTGCATTGTCGTGATGAAGCTGCCAATCACCAGCTGCCCATAGCTGCAGCCTCCTGAATCATTTGAATAGTTTCCATGGAGGAATGTTCAAGCTTAACACAAAATCTGATGCAGATTCGTTGCTCTACTACCTCAGTCATTTTGAATGCAGTGGCCACACAGTACACACGCTCACTCTACAGTGTCTACTGCCCCCACTGACTAGTAAAGTGAAGTTGTCATTGCTCATGCATGCACATTCCAGTCCACTCTCCTTGGCTGCCAGGTTACATCAATGTCATGCAAACCATTATCATTATATTAACAATGACTGGACTTTTTCCAGACAGACCTCATATACTACACAGACTAAACAGCTGACAATTCCCACAGCAGAAAAAATTTTGTTTTAATTTCTGTATTACAAACTTAAAGTACCCATCACACCTTAATTGATGGTTCACTTAGTTAATTCCGTAAGAATCATAACTACATCATTTATAGGCATACACTGCAGATATTGTGGATTCATTTCCAGACCCCACAGGAAAGGGAGTCATAATCTTTTTTGCTAGTGGAGGGTCTTGCCTTCCATTTGTAAAAACACATCTGTGAAGGCAATAAAGTGAAGCACAATAAAATGAAGTATGCCTGTGCCCAAAACAGTTCATGAAAATGGAATTTGATTCTTCCAGCTTATAAGGGCAGCACATAGAGTTAGGGTCCAATAAAAGTGACAGAATTTTGAAACTGGTTTAACTATTTTCACCAAAGATCAGTATCATTTGTACTCACTCTTGTCAAGTCCCTATAAGAGCAGTCATTAGGAAGGAGGGGCTATGAGTTCTAATCCCCATTCTCCTACTATCCAACATAATTGGTTCTGAAACTTTTGGGAGCTTCAGAATCTCCTAGAAAGCTTTCTAAAATCCACAGTTCAGAACCTCAGCACCAGTTACTCTCATGTACTAGGTCTGGGGCAGGGCCCAGGTAGCTGCGATTTTAACAAGTATCCCAGGTGATTCTGATAAAACTGTATGACCACTGGCAAACCAAACCATTTCTTAGGGCTCAGTTTCTTCATCTGTAAAATGGGAATGACACCTCCCTTGCCTGTTTGGGGGGGCTTTTTTGATATCCAGAACTACAGTGATATATGCAAAAAGCTTGGAACACTGTGTGTCCTCCACACAGATAAGATGGTATTGTCTAGGGCAGTGCATCAGAATCTCCTGAAGGCCTTGTTAGGACAGATTGCTAGACTTGACAGTACTGAACCAGAGTTTCTGATTCAGTATGTCTGAGACGGGGCCAGAGAATTTGCCTTTGTTTCAAGTTCTCAAGGGATGATGCTACCGCTGGTCTGGGGATCACTCAGAAGCACTGTCCTTAGTCCAGTTAACTGACAACTACTGAGTTGGTTCAGAGGATTCCTGATCTTACCTTAGAATTGTTTGGGGATAGGTTCTCACTGTTCATGACCCCCCCCAATTTTATTCATTCATCCAATAAATATATTTTTAATTAACATTATTTATTTATTTATTTATTTTCAGAAAGAGAGGAAGGGAAGGAGAAAGAGAGGGAGAGAAACATCAATGTGTGGTTGCCTCTCATGTGTCCCCCACTGGGAACTGGCCTGCAACCTAGGCATGTGCCCTGACTGGGAACTGAACCACAATCCTTTGCATCACAGGCTTGTGCTCAATCCACTGAGCTACACCAGCCAGGGCTCATCCAATAAATATTTACTGAGCATCTTTGATGTGCCAGCCATTGCTTTGGGCATTGGAAATACAATCCTCAACATAATGACCCCAAAATTAATTAATAAAATGAATCCATATAACAATAAGTGCCATGAAAAATCTAAAACAAGTAATGGGATAGAATGGCTGGGTTGGGGGTGGTTCCTCATACAAAATGGTGAGGGAAGCCTCCAAGGAAATAACATTGAAGATGAAACCACAATGAAATAAAGGAGTTAGCCATACTAAGAGGGGGCAAGGGCCCTCCAGGTAGAGTGAACAGTGAGTGCAGACACTGAGAGGCTGGGACTGCAGAAGTAGGGACTGGGCAGCAGAATGCCGTGAGATAAGACTGGTGAAGTGGGCAGGGCAAATAATGTAGGATCCTTCAGGCCTTGGTGGTGTGGACTATGAGTCAGGTCTGTAGCATGGTACATCCTAGCTCTTCCCAAATTTAAACGGACATGCGAATCACTGAGGATCCCCTTAAATGAAGACCCTGACCCAGTAGTCACAGGAAAGGGCCTGAGAGTGTACATTTCTACCAAGCAAGAGGTCCGGATCCTGCTGCTGGGATCGAGACCATACTTTGAGTAGTAACAGCATAGAAGAAAATGTTAGGGAAGTAAATAACTTCTGTCATCCTTTAGTTTAGAAAAAGTGGGTTTTTTCCCTGGAAGTGTGGATAAAAGGAAATAGTGGTAGATGGGAACCTGAGGAAATATCATGATGATGGGGAATTCCAGACACTAAAAAGTAGTATTCAGGGGGATCTATGGTATTCCTTTAAGCATACAGATAAAAATATTAAAAGATTATCACCAAAACAAAGAATCTTAATAAGAATTCTCTTGATAGTTTATTTAAAAACAACTGGAATGATTTCCAGAATGTTTGTCTGCTCACTGGTTACTGCTGCAGCTATATCCTTGGCTCCTGCTTACAAAAGTAATGACGGTCTCCACAGCCTCTTTAACCTTCCATGGCTCCCAATGGCCACTGCCCACAGCCAGAGCTCATAGTGGCCTGCCTCATCCTCTCCAGCCCTGCTACCCAGTGTTTCCAGCCCTTTTCCCTCCATCCCCCAGGTAGGAACTCAGGACACTGCAGGGTGAGAGGGGAAGCAGAGGACTAAGACAACAGGCAGAGAAAGGTATTGCAGAGGCCTGTTGCCTTTACAGGACTACCCGGAGTATAGCCTTGATAACACAGCCAGAATCTGCTTCCCCTCCTCTCCTATCCTCCTGCTGTGGTGGGAACTGAGTAATTTTATGTTATGAGCCATATGGCTTTTTGTTTTAAGGAATCTTCCTAGACTGCATCTACGAGTACAGCACATCAAAAAAAGAATCTTAAATAAAATCAGATGCCTCTTTTCATAAACTTCTATACCACATGATAGATGCCTTATTTGTTATCATAAGCACATGTTTCCCGCAAATTTCCTGTTTTTTAGATGATTTGTAAATTGAAAATTTTGTCTGTGGAAGGAAAGCCACATTATTGAAGCTGTAAACAATAGAATGACTATGGTTTTAATCCTTTGAATAAGGCTTTGTTTCCCATTGACTAAAAACTTCCTAAAGGAAGGAAAGCTAGGAACATTCAGGAAGGATTTGTATTTTATTTTACAACAGCTTTGTGAAGGGGAAAACTCCTTTGGAAACCTTAGACTCCCTTTCCTGGTTGATGGGCTTCAGAACACACAGCCGTGCTGGGCTCTGGCTGCAGACGGTGGCTCCCCACCCACCAAAGACTTCCTGACCCCAGTGCCAGCTTTGTTTGGTTATTGTCACACTGACACCAATAGACGTTCATCCTGTGCCAGAGTCTCATATATTCTTGGGACACACTAGGAACAGGTGCACCCACTGTTTATCTCAATTTACAATATTTACACAGATCAAAAATGTTTCCCTAATGTAGTCCACAAGGCTTATATCATATACTCCATAATTCATGAATTATCTGTTAATTAAAAAAATGTAATAATAACAATTGCAAAATTAGTCGTCACCCATTAAATTACTTTAAATCCCCTCCCCCAGGTATGTCCTTTCATTGCCTTTATACAGCAACGTTATTTTCTTTAAAAATAGAGTAGAATAAACTAGCTGAATCATCCTTACAATTTGGGGGAAAGGGTCTGTGGATAAGAGAATCTGGCCTTAAATCCAAAAATGCTGATGTGGCTTTTCTTGCTTTGTGCGGATTCTGTGCCGGAGGCATAGATTACTGAGCCCAGGGCACAGGCTGTCAGGCCTTATTGAAGAAGTGAGAAGGGCCTCCTGGACACCTGCCCCTTCTGAGATTCTGAATGATATCATCCTCATTTATTAATTCCCACTGAATGAAGAATACAACCCCCACCCCTTACGGCCATTAGCCCTTATGGCTTTGCCTCAGGTATGTGTCTGGGGACATAATTTAAATATTCATCATCCTGAGAATTAAGTTTCAGGTAGCAAACCTTCCTTAAGTGACATCCCAGAGAGAGAAGGTACAGCTGAGGTTAGGCTTTGGTCTTTGTCAGCTGTAACTGGAGAAGGCAACGCTGCTTCATCCACGGGGTTCTGTCTGTACAGCATTACCTGTGCCAGTGGGAATAGCAGCCTCCTACTCTGTCACTGGGGAAAAGAGGCTGGGCCTTGCCTGAAAGACAAGATCCATTTCTAGTGTTTTCCAAAGCTTTGCCTGCTCTGTCTTCAGTCTGGGAAGGCCTCCACGTTACTTTCAGGAGAAGATTTAAAAGGCTATCTCTATACTGGAATTTCTTAGTGTTTGGTCCAAGCATGGACTCTTTTGAGAGTCTGTTGATAATTATGAATCATCTTCCCTCCCAAAATGTACATACATGTAGACAAAAAACATTACAAACCATTTCCAGGAGGGAATGGACTCGTCTCATTAAGAACATTCCATGGAGTCTTAGATATTTTTAATTTATAAAAGTTAATTTCATACCACATAGTTCCAAACCATTTAAGCAATGAAAGTAAAAGGGAAGATTCTAAAAGAGTACTTTTCTAAAATAGTTTGTGACAGTTGTCTTTTTCCTGAACATTGTGTAGCAGAGCATGAAACACCAGCTTCACTTTTTGCCGCTTACATTCTAAAGCTGCATGGTAATTCATGGTTATATAGATGTCCGGTATATCTTGTGTATGTAAATAGTAGCACGCTGGTGGTTGTTTGGTGTGTCTGAGGCCAAGAGCTTTGCCTATAGGACTTATTTATTCCTCATGACAACCACACAAGGTAAATATTACTAACCCATTCAATAGCTCAGGACAGGGAGGCTCAGAGTAGAAAGCAACTTTCCCAAAGCCACACAGCAATTAAGCAGCAGAGATGGGGCTGTGATCCCAGGACTGTTTGTTTCCAAAGGACTTGCTCTCAATTCAGCACAAGATTACAGACCTATGGAATTTCACAATTAGTTTTTTTATTTCCCTCAGAGTTCTGGAGGCAGTTATCAGGCAGAGAGCAAGCAGAAAGATATTAATGCTATTTGAAGCAAAATCAGCCCTCTTACAGTGACATCTCTAGAACGGCTGCCAAGGAGGGACCTGAAGGCAGTAGTCCACTTGGAAAGTGACACCAGGGGCTTGTTTGAAGGATCCCATTGCATGAGGAGCACAGAGGCTTCCACTTCCCTCTGCTTTGTGTCTATGTGGCATGTCTTGGGCTGCCTCAAGTAACAGCCATTCCTTCCTTCAGTCTGATGGGTGCTGAGAGACTTGTGCTATGCTCCCACCTGGCTCTCCCTGTCCAGAAGGCGTGTAAAGAGCTCTGCTTCACACTAGCACCTCGTTGGTCCTCCCTGCCAGTCCTGCCTCTCCACCCTGCCTCCTGGTCGCTGCCTGCCTGTCACTCTGCTGCCCTCTGCGGTGGCTGCACGGGGATAAGGAACCTGGGGAAGCCATGCAAATGCTCTGTTCTTCCCTGAACTGTCAGCACAGAAACAGTCAAGCATTTAGACTTCTAACATTAGGCTTTTCTAAATGTAAGCGATAGCATAGGCCCAGAACGTAGTATAAATGAATGAGGCAATGAAAATCTCAAAGAACTTTCTTAACTAAAGTAAAAGGATCAAGTAACATAAGTGAAAGACACTACACCCACCCAAGTCACTTTCAGATTAACCTGGTGAACTTGAGGCATTGTCTACAGGAGGCCGAACAGAGCAGTGGTTAAGCCTATGGCTCTGGAATCTGACAACCTAAGGGTTCGGATGGGGACTCCACCCCCTGTTGTTGGACTTTGTACGAGTAACTTCACCTCCCTGTGCCCTGGCTTTCCCATGTATAAAATGGGTATGATCATAGTACCTAGCTCAAAAAGCTGTTCAAAAGATTAAATATATTAATAAATATATTACACTTAAAATAGTGCCTGGCATATCACAAGCATTCAAAAAGTGTTCATTAGTATTGTGATTATCAGTTAGCCATTTTCATAATCACTGAAGAGTGAACTAATTTACCCACAGAGCCAAAAGGAGATTGTAAACACCCAAAAAGTAAGTTGCATTTCCTTGCAGAGGTCTGAGGGTGGTGAGGAAAGCAGGTGAACTCGTGCAAGGCCTCAAAAACAAGACGAGTAGAGCCCCAGTGGTCCAGTTAGGTATAGCTGCATTACAAACTATCTCAAAATGCAGAGGCATAAAACAGCAGCTATTTATTATTTCTCTTGTTTCTATGGATTGAGCAGGCAGTTCTAGTCCATAGACTAGTCCCCCAGTTGGCTAGTGTCCTGAGTTGGCTTCAACATCCAAAAAAGGCCTCACTCACATCCTAGCTGGGAGCTTAGCTGGAGTTTTTGGCCCACGGCTTAGGTTTTCCTCCATGAGACCTCTTCACAATGCTTCCTGGGTCTCACAGCATGGCAGCTGATTCCAAGAAAAAACTTTCCAAGACATGAAGGCAGAAGATGCTGATTTCTTAAGGCCCCGCCTTGGAAGTTGCACAGCCCCAGTTCTGCTGCATCCTGCAAAATACATGGGCTCCAGGACCTCTGTGGATGCTCAAGTCCCTTAAAAAAAAACGGCATAACATTTGTATATAACCTATATAATCCTGCACATCCTCCCATGTACTTTAAGTAATCTCTGTATTACTTACAACGCCAAAACAATGTAAATGCTATGTGAATAGTGATTGTTTAGGGCACAATAACAAGAAAAAAGCTTGTACATGTTCAGTACAGGCACAACTACAGTCAGCCTATCTACATAGTATATATACATCAACAACAATGTAACTTTTTTTTTTCAAATATTTTTTGACCCACAGTTGGCTGAATCCACAGATGTGAAACCCGAGCATCTGTAGGTTACTGGCCAGTCTAGATTCAAAGGCAGTGGGAAAAAACTGCTCTATTTCTGGATGACAGAGGGGCACAGTCACACTGCAAAGGAAATATAGGGCGGGAGATGTTGCTGCTGCCATCTTTAGAAACTTGATCTGCCACAGATCAGGGGATAGTGAGGAACTAGATTTTCCTACCAAAATTTTGATTGAGCAACTCAATTAGGAAGACCTATCTGAGTCTGAATCACAGAATTACCTACTAAAATGAAGAAGTAAATGGAATTACATGTTTTGATATAGCATAACTTATTTATCTGTGATTCAAATAGGATTTTTCTTCGGAATATGGAAAATAGTTCCTTTGGGTCTAAAGTCATTCAGAAACATTAATGAGAATAGATGAGGACATTAGGTTAGAAAAAAAATTATCATCAGTGAAGAGCATTTCTTAAAGTAAAAACTTTTCCTTAAAGGAAAGGTAGACGAGCCCAGGCCAGGTGACTTAACTGGTTGGAGAGTTGTCCCACACACCAAAACGTTGTGGCTTGATTCTCAATCAGAGCACATACCTACCTAGGCTCCAGCCACAGGTTCAATCCCTGGTCCAGGGCACACGAGGGAGGCAACCGATCAATTTCTCTCTCACACTGATGTTTCTCTCTCTCTCTCTCTCTCCCTCTCTCCTTCAATCTCCCTCTAAAATCAATAAATATATCCACACATGAGGATTAAAATTTTAAAGAATTAGACTTTCTTCCCCACTTCTAGCCAAGATGGAGGTGTAGGTAGTACACTGTGCCTCCTCACACAAACTAAAAAAAGACAACAACAAACTTAAAAACAAAAAACAATCAGAACTGGCAAAAAAATCAAACCATATGGAAGTCTGACAATCAAGGAGTTAAAGAAGAAACATCCATCCAACCGGTGGGGGGGGGGGTGGACGGGCAACCAGACAAGAGGACCCGCGGCAAGGTGGCAACTGGAGAGTCAGAGCAGGCAAAGTGGCAGCAGATGGACCACTCAAGATGGTGACTGGCAGACCAGGTGGCATGTGGATAAAACGGGAGGAACAACAGGGGAGCAAGACAGACCATACAACCCAGGGTTCCAGGACGGGGAAATAAAACCTCAAAATCTGTGACTGAAAACACCTGTGGGGGTTGAGGCGGCAGGAGAAACTCCCAGTCTCAGAAGAGAGTTCACTGGAGACACCCCAGGGTCCTAGAATGTACACAAGCCCACCCACCTGGGAACCAGCACCAGAAGGGCCCAGTTAGCTTGGGGAAAGCAACGGAAGGGACTGAAATCTGGCAGAGAGTGGAGAAAGTGCCATTGTTCCCTCTTGGAACCCCTCCCCCACATGCAGCACCAAACTGCAGCCACCTTGTGTTGCCCCGCCCTAGCGAACACCTAAGGCTCCGCCCCTTACAATGTAACAGGCCCCCAAGACAAAAAAGTATGGCCCAAATGAAAGAACAGATCAAAGCTCCAGAAAAAATACAACTAAACAACAAAGAGATAGCCAACATATCAGATGCACAGTTCAAAACACTGGTAATCAAGATGCTCACAGAACTGGTTGAGTATGGCTGCAAAATAGAGGAAAAGGTAAAGGCTATGAAAAGTGAAATAAGAGAAAATGTACAGGGAACCCACAGTGTAGGGAAGGGAACCCACAGTGAAGGGAAGGAAACCCACAGTGAAGGGAAGGAAACCGGGACTCAAAATCAATGGTTTGGACCAGAAGGAAGAAATAAACATTCAACCAGATCAGAATGAAGAAACAAGAATTCAAAAAAATGAGGAGTTCATCATCACCAAGCCCTTATTATATGAAACATTAAAGGGACTTGCCTAAGAAAAATAAGTTAAAAATTATGAACAGTAAAATAACAACAAACTCACAATTAACAATAACCAAACCTAAAAAGAAAACAAAAACAAACTAAGCAAACAACTAGAACAGGAACAGAATCACAGAAATGGAGATCATGTGAAGGGTTATCAGTGGGGAAGGGGGAGTGGGGGAAAAGGTACAGGGAATAAGAAGCATTAATGGTAGGCAGCAAGTAGACAGGGGGAGGTTAAGAATAGTATAGGAAATGTAGAAGCCAAAGAACCTATATGTATGACCCATGGACATGAACTAAGGCGGGGTGGATGCAGGTGGGAGGGATGTGCAGGGTGGAGGGTAATAAGGGGGGATGGGACAACTGTAATAGCATAATCAATAAAATATATTTTTAAAGATTTTTTAAATTAAAAGGAAAGGTAGATGGATGACTCACATACTCCCTAAATAGTAACAATGGGGAGGTTATAGTGAAAAACTAAGGTGAACAAAGTAAACAAAGCAGAAAATAAGAAAGTAGCAGCCAAATAATGAACAAGAAGTCAGACAAGAGGCCCATAAGAGTAGTTCTGTAATCACACTGAGATTTTGATTTTTCCCAACCTCCCGGATTATGTACAATTCTTCTAAAAGTGTGACATACAATTGCTTTGTAGTTTACATTTCAATTTATTGGGGGAAGGGGCTTTAAAGTCCTGTGTGGAATTTCTGGATATGGCTACAGTCACATATGAAATTACAAAATAGGATATAATATAACCAAATGAATTATTATCTATCCTGAACCCTCCAGTTCTCCACAGTTGTAGAAAGTCTGGTCTTTGAAATAAGTTAGAGATGGATAATGTTTTAAAAAGGAAATAGCAAAAAGATTTTGGTAGATTTTTCAATGTTGGGGAAAAGAGAAAGCAATAAGAAATCACACCAAGATTTGGGGCCTAGATCACGTTTCCTCAAGTTATTAAGAAGGTAATTAGAAGGGAAAGTCAATTGTATACAGCAGGGGAAGATTACAAAACCCGGTTTGTGACTGGAAGGACATTTTAAGGCAAAGCAGCAGCTAGCCAGCATTTTCATAACATGCTGATCTCCCCAGCTGACGTTATTTGGGAGAGGGCCCCACTCATTCTCCTTTTATGAGACTGTAACTTTTCATTATTCATTTTACCGTTTGTCATTTATTGAGTTGTTTCTACCCAGTGTGTTTACAACTCATATAAAATACTGAAGACAATCAAATATAAACAATGCTTGAAATGCAACTCAACCCATGAAAATATCATTACTACCAAGTGGCAGCTGCACACTACAAAGCATTTGGAAATGCCCCAGACTGAAAGCAAATGAAAAACAAGGGAAATAAGTATCTAGATACTTCAGTACAAAACTCCTTTTTGTTTAAGAAACAGAAATAAACATTGCTCTTCTTGTTCCACTCATTTATGCATTCATTTGTTGTTGCTTGTATGTACACTAATTGGGGATTGAACCCACAAACTTGCTCTAACCAACTGAGGTAGCCAGCCAGGGCGAAAGTCTTTTTTTTTTTTTTTTTAATTGAAGGTGGTTTTAAATGAGCCAGCAGAGAAAGAATAAGTTGTCTAAGTAAGAAACAAGACAATCCATCAAAAACAGAATGCAAAGAGGAGAAAAGGTAAAGTTCTCATGGGAACAGGATATAAAGTTGATGACAATGGGCCTTCATAGAAGACGAAGAGCAACATAACAATGTGTGCTATGTATTATTTGCATAAGCTCCAAAGAACTTGGCACTGGCTACATTTTCCACATCACAATCATTAACCAGGAAGCTGAGAGAAAAAAGGGGTTTCAAGAAGCCAAACTAGGGGTTGGAGTAGTCAACTTTACTCAAGTGAGTCCCCAGGTCCTCCTTACCTTACAAGTAATTCCAATAAATGTGGCTACTATCTCTTTTTCCAAACCCAACCATTTAAAATCAGATTCAGATTCAAAATTTACATGTTATGCACCATAATAATAGTTCACTTGCTGAGTATTCACTATGCACCAAGCACTATTCTAAATTCTATCTAGATGGATTCATTTGTCACCATAGCAACCCAAAAGATAAGGACTAGGATTATCCCCACTTTACAGATGAGGAGATTGAAACAGAGGTTTTAGAAAGTAGCTAAAACTGTACAGCTAGCAAATGATGGAGCTGGGACAAGAACTCAGGCTAATCAGGCTCCTACATCCTTAACAACTAGGCCAGCCCTTCTCAAACTGAATGTGCTCCAGAATCATCTATAGGGCTTTTAAAACAGGGTGCTTCCTTGGGCAAAGGAAACAAAATAAAAAATAAACCAAAGGGTCAACATCAAACTAAAGAGTTTTTGCACAGCAAAGGAAATTGTCAATAAAACAAAAAGATAACCTACTGAATGAGAAAAATATTTGCCAATGATAAATATATCTGATAAAGAATTAATACCCAAAATTTATAAAGAATTCAAACACCAAAAAAAAAAAAAAGAATCCAGTTAAAAATAGGTGAAGGACCTGAATGGACACTTCTCCAAAGAGGACATACAGATGGCCAATAGACATATGAAAAGATGCTCAGTGTCACCAATCATTAGGGAGATGCAAATTAAAACTATAATGAAACATCACCTCACACTCATCCAAAAGGCCATCAATAAATCCAGAAACAGCAAGGGGGTATAAGCAGGAAAAATGATCATGGAAAAATAATAATAAATAAATAACTA
The DNA here is from genome assembly GCF_021234435.1 of Artibeus jamaicensis. NCBI lineage: Eukaryota > Metazoa > Chordata > Mammalia > Chiroptera > Phyllostomidae > Artibeus > Artibeus jamaicensis. Next base: position 3,686,900 of record NW_026521249.1, on the reverse strand, counting down.
GAAAAAGAAAACACAAGAGTGCTGAGCTCCACCTCAAGAGTTTTTGACTCAACGGATCTGGGATGCGGCCAGAGACTTTACATTTCTAACCAGTTCCCAGGTATATTACTTGCTAGGGTGCCATACCACAGACTGTGTGGCTTAAAAAACAGAAACTTACTTTCTTAAAGTTCTGGAGGCTTAAATTCTGAGGTCAAGGTGTAGGCAGGGTGGGTTTCTTTTGAGGCCTGTCCTTGGCTTGCAAATGTCTGTTCCCTGTGTCTCACAGTCATCCTTCTGGATGTGTTTGTGTCCTAATCTCCTCTTCCTATAAGGACACGAGTCAAGTTGGATTAGAGCCCACACAGCTGACCTCATTTTAAATTAATTACCTCTTTAAAGACCCCCATCTCCAATGGGGGATGAATTGGGTGAGGACAGAGACACAATTCAGCCCACACTCCAGTGACACTAATGTTGACACTGTTCATCCAGGCACACGATTTCAGGACTACCCAACTAGCAATCATATATACAGTTACTCATTTCAATTATTATCTGATTTTTATCCTCATATGAGAAAAATAGCATTATATTCACTTTCTCAAGAAAAACAAGAATCAGAGGTGTTAAACAACTTTCTTCAATTCACGTAGCTGGTATAGGAGACACTAGTGGCTGAGCTATTACTGCTACTACCTATTTCTACTCACATCACTTAGAATGCCAAATATATGGGTTTTTCACACCAAGCAATTCTCCAGTTCCCTGTAGACACCAACCTGATGTTCAGAAATTGAAAATAATTCTGACACTAACTACCTTGAGTGAGCACAGCCCCCACAAGTGAAGGGCTCAGTCCCGAAGACCAGTCCCACCTGCCAGATGCCAGTTGAAAGTTGCAGGTTCCCAGGTTACCTACACTTCTGTCTGACTTGGCTACAAACCAGGGGTTCCTATGACCCACTCCTCAGTTTTGATATTTGCTATAACAGCTCATAGAATGCAGGAAAGCATTTTACTTAATATAACTATTTTATCATAAAGGATATTACAAAGGATACAACTGGACATCGAGGTCCAGAAGGATCCTGAGCATAGGAGCTCTGTCTCTCTGGAGTTTGGGGTACTCCACCCCTTGGCACATGGATGTGTTCACCAACCCAGAAGCTGTCCAGACTCTTTCATTTAGGGTTTTTATGGAGGAGGTTCTATTAGGTAGGCATGATTGCTTAAATCATTGGCCGTTGGTGATTAACTCAATCCTCAGTCCCTCTTCCCTCCCCAGTGAGAATGTATTATGTGGAGTTTTTAAAAGTCACAATTTAAAAAAAAACTGGAGTCACTTAAGCATGCACTTCAGATTGGAAGACGTTACTCTATTTCACAGAACGTTGGCCTTGTTCCTCCCGCCTTACAGCCTTTGCACTGGCTGTTCCCCTACCTGAAATGCTCTTCCCCCAGATAGGCACGTGGTCGCATCTTTCACTGCCTTCAAACTTTCAAATGTCACTCTCTCTGGCAGGCCTACCCTGACCACATTTGTAATACTGCAGTCCTCCTGAGCCTCTAGCACTGTGCATCCCCCTACACCTTGCTCTACTTTTTCTTCCTATCTTACTACCACTTTCTAACATGCTACACAATTTACTTATTATGTCTATTATTTATTGTCTGCCTTCCCCCTCTGAAAAGTAAGATCCATTAGAGCCAGGATCATTATCTACTTTGTTCCCCATTCAGTAAATATTTGTTGAAAGAATAAATGAGCATTAGTGTTCATCATGGTAACTACAGGTCACCTGCTAAAAACCTTGTATATGCTGACATTATAAAATAAAACATGAAAAGTGACTTCCGGGCTAAGATGGCAAATCCAGTTTTGCCCCTGCCCCAAGTTCTACAAAAACTACAATCAAGAGGATGGAAAAATAAAAAGGACACCACACCCAAAGCTGGAGAGCAGACAGACAGACCAGACCAACTTTGCAGATATGAAAAGCTGAATCTTAAGGTAGCAGTCAGGAAAGCTGAGAATCAACCTAATTTATACCACAGAAATCTCAAAAGACTCATGACAAGCAGCACCAAGTACCCCTGGAAATGCAGGTAGGAAGTGGGAATTACAACAAATATTTGGGGGGAGCTACATGGGAAGTTTGATCCCTATAGCCCTCCTGTTCCCCTCTTTTGGCAAGAGTCTTCTCCCACCCTGACAGGATGTATTTTTCTGGGTAGGCCAAAAGGGTAGGTCCTTGGACTTTAGAGGGACTCAGTGACCAAATGGGTGTTGAATGCTGCACATTCCCAGAATACTGGCAGACCTTCACTCTTCAGGCAGGAGATTAGGAGAGTTTTTCCTAACAATCCGACCAGCCATGGGGGAAAGAACTACAGACACCCACACCTGGGGTTGACCATGAAAGGGCCCAACAAGATCGTTGTACAGTAAAACTCAAAACTAACGAATCCCATTCAAGAGCTCAGAGTTTCTAATTAGCTTTCTAGTGTCCACTTTTAACACACGCAGACAACTGAGGAATCACCAAAAACATCACAATACACAGAAAATAAAAATAGACGAAAATTCATCAGACAGCTGAAGGTGAGTCTCTAACATGGAAGATAGAGCCCCAAAACAAACAACAAAGCAACTTGTAAGAAATGAGCTATGCAGAGAGAACACTTTAAAAATTACCCTCTCCAAATCACCTTATTAATATTCTCAGAAAGGTAAGGTATTACATTCACGTAAAAAGATCAAAATGCTATGCTTTTAAAGTACCATTGAGAGAACAGAAAGGTGCTTTGGGAAATTATAAACATGATGGCAGAAAGGGAAAAAAATCCCAATGGAAAGATTAGAAGGTAAAGTTGAAGAAATCTTCCAAAAGCAGTGCCAAAGGCAAAGAGATGGAAAATGGAGATAAATGGGAAGAAATTAGAAGACCAGCTCAGAAATGTCAATGTTTGAATAATAAGAATTCACAAAAGAGAAGAGAAAATGAAAGGGAGAAAATCATCAAAGAAAAGTTTTAGGAAAATGTCCCAAAGCTAAGCAATGTGAGTTTCCAAATGGACAGGCCCCTCTCCAGCACCCTGGTGAATTTAGACCCACAGATGGTCAACACTGTGAAATTTCAGGGCAGTAGGAACAAACAGAAGCACCAGTGGTAACTTACTCAGTAGATATACTGCGAAACTGTTTTTTGCCAGGGGAAAAAGAACCACATAAAGCCCTTCTTATCCACCAGAGATACGTTCCAAGACCTTCAGGGGATGCACTGTGGACATAATTTTTTCAGTCTGAGACAAGACAGCAAAACTAGCAGAAATTTTTTTCATTCTTCACAATTTCAGGAACAGAAGATTCCTTATTTCCCTAGATCTTAGCAACCTCAGCATAAGATTTTTTTCTTTCCAAGTCAAGAACTTTCCCCTTTTCACTTACAGGAAGCACTTCACACCTTCTCTTTGGCATAGCCAAATTTCCAGCATCACTACTTTTTGCATTAGGGCTATTAAGTATAATAAGGGTGACCTGGCCACAAGCACTGCATACCTCAACACCACGAGAGCTGGGGGTGAATACAGTGTGGAGACCTGGACAAAGGGATGAATCAAGTCCTGGTCAGTATGCTGTGAGATTTCATCACACTACTTAGAATGGTACATGATTTTAAACTTATAAATTGTTTATTCCTGGAATTTTCCATTAAAAATTTTCAGATCACAGTTGACTATCAGTAACTAAAATACAGAAAGTGAAATTGTGGGCAAGGAGAAGCTACTGTGCAAAGGATTAGGAATCACAATGGTGTTTCAAACCTCTTAACAGCAACACCTAAAACTGGTCCCTAGGGGGCCTACCCCTCGTCACTTTCCTGGTCCCAAAATGTATAGTTTGGAATAGACACATTCGATAGTTAGTTGGCAGAACCCTATGTTGGTTCCTGTCAAGACAGGAACATACAAGACAGTGAGGCCATGGTCAAGCTCTGGTTGATTCAATCAGTAAACATACAAAAAGCCACTTTTAGCTAGACACTCTGTTACTTATTTAAACAGTGAAAAGAATAAGCCAGAGGTGCCTACTCCCAAGTGATCCTTGTTCTACACACCAAAAAGGATGACACTAGAACAGAAGGGATCCTACGACTACAGTGTGAGTTAGGAGATACGCTGCTGCTGAGGAGCCACTTCTGGACTCTAGCTGCGCAGTTTCACACGGTGTACCTCCTCCACAGGCGGGAAGGGAGTGGCACAAGTCCCACACCTCATCAGACCTTCGCCTAGGGGAGACAGGGAAGCAAGTGGGAGATGGCTCTTTGTCCCCTTCTGTTTCAGGAGGATCATAAGGCATTTTTTCAAGACAGCAAGAGCTGTCGTTCAAGCCAGCTCTTGCCTACATGGCTTATTTGGATACATACAAGGTGGTTGGAAGACACGGCTAGAGCTGTTTGCTTATGGTTCCTTGGCCTGTGGGATAAGGCTATCACATTGCAGAAAGCTTAAAAGGAAACCTCTGAATTCTTCCCCAGTCCCCAGCTAGGGTAGTAAATCATAAACAATGTCACATCTCCAGGGGGAATGACAGAGATCAGTGCAGCCCTTCAAGACCTGGTAATTGATAGTCCCCATCATATCTGTTCTTTTCACCAGTCTGGCTCCCACAAAAACTGACAGATTCAGGAGACTGACAATAGACTATTGCAAGTTCAATGAAGTTGTAGCCTCACTTGCAGCTGTGGCAGGTTTTCTAGAGCAGATTCATAAGACCTCAGGCATATAACATGTGGCCACTGCTCAGGCAAGTTCTTCTTTTTCATCACTGTCAGGAAAGAGGGCCAGAGCAGAAGTATATATTTAGTCTTTCCCCAAAGCTATGTTCTAAATAAGAATAACCTATCAAATCAATTAAAGTCATTAAAAAGTACAGGTAAAGACCTTGTGGGCAATGGAAAGATAAGATCCCTACCCCCAGCAAAGATTTCTGACCATCAGTTCATAAATAGGATTACATGTCATTGAGGGAATATAAGCTTTTAAAAAATCCCAAGGAAAAGCAGCTTCACAGACCCTGTTTATGTTAAACTCTCATAAGTGTGACAGAATGGTTTATTGATCAGAAACATTCAGTGCTGCTCCTGAAGGAATGAGTAAATAACCCTACCCTGTTGAACTCAGGAATGACCATGTGACTTGTCTGGCCAGGGAAATGATCTGACTTTCAAAAAATTACAGATGAAAACTTCCTTTTCCTTTACCTGTGGTGTTCATGGCATTTGTATGGCTTCTCAGGCAGATCTCTTCCGGGTTCCCTTCTGCTGAGCAGCATCAGCACCAAAACCCCCACGATGAGTGAAGAGACTATTTGCCTCTCTGTGAATGCACCAGACAAGCCATGGGCCACCACAGGAGTCTCACTTCCATGACCAACTCGTGTTCCCTTACCAAGTGCATCTTTACAGTGCCCAGAAATAATTATCACACACCAAGCAACCTTCAGGATTACTTTAATCTTTCCTATTTTCCTCAAACTCCCTAACTTCTTTTTGATACTGCCCTCTAACCCTCAACCCCACCATTCAAGACCTAGCCTCTTCCTACAGAAAACAAAAATCATCAAATAGAAATTCTCATTTTTCCTGAAACCAAACATCTATAATTATCCTAGCCTACTCTCCTCCAGTTGTGACAGAATGGTCTTCACTCCTATGCTTTGAATACTCTCTCATTTAAAAAATCTTACACCATCTCTCAATCCTTCTCTGTCCTGCATATTCATCTTCTTTTTTTCATGAACCCTTCATATTAATTTAAATGCATTCAAGTTTCTCTCTCTCTTAAAAAAAATTTCACCTAACTTAATCCCCATTAGCTACCACCTATCTTTTTCTTTCCCCTCACATGTAAAGGCAAGAGAGGCAGTGAAGTATAGTGGTTAAGAATATGATTCTGGTACCACACCACCCAAACTGAAACACATCATTTAATGAGTCCGAGACCATGGCCAACTACTTCATCTCTCTATGCCTCAATTTCCCCACATGTAAAAAGATTATATCTCTCTGATAATCTGATGTAAGAATTAAATGAGTTAATATATGTAAAACACTGACAACTGTGCTTGGCATACTGTAAGCATGATATAAAGGTTTGCTTTAATCACTTTTACTTTCATTTCTTCCCTCTCATTCATTTCTCAGCCCATTCTGACCTACCACTTTACCATAAATAGTATTTATTAAGAACACCAATGACCTATGTTGCTAAGTCCAATAAATATTTTTCAGTTATTATCTTGAGATCTAGGCAGCTATTGACAAAGTTAACACTCTCTTCTTGAACATTCTCTTTCCTAACCCATGGCTTCAATTACCACTTACTGTTGGTGTCTTACCCATCTTTACCTGTAACCCAGACCTTTCTTCTACTCTCCAGACCTCACAAGGCCGGTCGCTGGCCCAGATATCTCTTCTTTGATGTCTCAAAATCATCTCATATGCACCACATCCAAAACTGAGCAATGAACTTTTTTCTCCCAACCTCCCAAACAAAATATTCTTTTGGCCCCTCTTCACCTGAAGTAGTAGGGGCTGACCCCTACTACTACTTTAGGTTTTAGCTTAAGTGTCACTTCCTCAGGGAAGACTGAGGTGAATAGCCTCAAAGAAACTTTCCTAGCACACGGTACCTCTACTTCACACCTGCAATCAGTTAGGCTACTAAGGTCAGGCACTATGTCTGTCTTTTCACTATTGTATCCCAAGAAATGAATAAGGTTGCCTCCAAAGCCCTTTCATTCACACCGGGATCTCTCTGCACTCCTTAACAAGTATTAACTGTGCTACTTTGTGCCAAGCTAAAACACTACTAACAGTTAAAACTGAACGGAGTGCAAAAAAGTCTAGCAGGGGAGACAGTATTTAACCAGTCCCCCGAGTTACTGTACTTTAAATTGCAATATAAGTCTTATGAATGACTATTCTCTTAAGCCTAATTCAGGGAGATTGATCCACTGGACAGCCAACACTATGCAATGCAACAGATCTAAGCAATCAGTGCCTTTTTGTGTGTGTTGGGAACTGTATTTACAATTCACTTACCACGTGTGACCGGCACCCTATCCTTACTTTAGCAAGCCAACTACCTATAGTCCTGCACCCCAATACACAAAGTAGCAGGGAGCTTGACTCTAGACAGCTACACTGCCTCTGCGTCGAGTTGAAGGTGAGGAAGTACAAGGAAAGAAGAGGGCTGAATTTACTGCACAGTCTGAGGGTGGAGCCAGGAGAGGTACAGAAGGCTGAAAAGAAAACGGACCCGAAGTTGCATCTAACATTGGGCTGAACAGCACCACTGCACTCCAGCTGGCACCCCGGGGCCCCGCCCTCAGAGCCCATCCCGCGAGACTACAGCCAATTCCCAGGATTTTCCTGCAACTCCAGCTAAACACCCGTAGGGGCGGGGCAAGAAGAGGCCGTGGGGGCACGAGGCCGCGCCCCTTACAGCACTCTGGGATCTCGAGAGAGTCGTGCTTCTCGCGATATTTCCGGAGCCGGTCATCCACGCGGAATCGGAACCTGTGTGCTGTGACTAGAGTGCTGGGAGGGTGGGGGCTGTGCGGAAGGGAGAATCCCCTTTGGCCTACCCTACGGAATCCTGCGAGGGAGGGTGGTGATTGCTGCCCTGTCCAGTTGTCCCGATGCCCAGCGCCAGCCACAAGACTCTGGAGAAGCCGCGGGAGGTCATGGACGCGGCGGAAGTGGGTTTCCGCCTTCCTCGGGCCTGGGAGGACAGACCCCTGGGCTGGATTGCGCTGAGGGAGGCAGTAGGGTGAGCGGGCCCTGCCCTCGGGGTCCATGTCGACATCTTGCCTGCGGGCCGCGAGCCTGGGGTCCGGACGCCGAGAGCCCTCACTGGGACCCCGGGGCCCTTGCCCTGGCCAGAGCAGCGTGGCCAGACCCTCTCCAGATCGCATTTCTTACAGGCCTGGCTCACTGGAAGCGTGCCGTGGGTGGGATGGACTTGCAGCACCCCCTGCCCCGGAAGTAGGAGCGGCGGGGTAACACTGAAACCTTCCAGAGTTAGGCACGTCCTTCGCGTAATCCACCGCCGCCGCCACCACCACCACCTTGGAAAATCTTGATGTCCACTAGTAATCCATTTTTACTCTAATGTTTTTGCAAGTAATGACAGTACTTCGTAGAACGGTTTAATGACAGTTTTCCGTGTCGGATTTAAAGAACACTTGTCATTTTTATTTTCCTTCTCCCTCTAAGTGTCTCAGTGAGGTAGGAAGTTTGCAGAGAATGCATTTGAGATGAAGTGACCCAAGATTATGTGGGTAATTAATTACAACCAGGGGTCTGCAGTGCTTTTCAGAAATGAAAGTTTGATACCATCATACAGTGTGTTGTATTAAAACTGAGCCTTTAATTACGCCCTGGCTCCTAATTTTTCCCTTGTGGAATTATGGATTTGTGATAAACTACGCAAGGAATAGGTCATTTTAAGAATATTAGATGGAATAACTTACTTTAAGATTAACAGTAATCTATTTACACTGCCCTAATGCTATATTGTGTGACCATATCTACTAAGGCTGGGGTTATCTTTGTCTTTAAGGTGTATTTTTTTATGTTATTAGTTGTCCTCCCCCCCCCCCAAAAAAAATGCAGTAAGCATCTCAACATGTCTCTTGGTTTATTTTTATGTAAGTAAAAAAAAAAAAAAACAGTATCTCAGATGTAAAGGAGAGGATTCCAACAGATAAGAAATTTGATACTGTCACTGTCACTTGCAACATAGTATGCTGAAACTGAATTTTAGAGACAGGAAGGTGGTGGATATTAGTGTTTTCCAAAAGGAAAGTTTTAGCTTATATCCAGCATCTCTGATTTCTAAAAATGTGAACCTCTGATGCTCAGAAAGTTTACACCAAAAAATGTTGGTTCTCTTTGAACATCTCCTAGTGTAATAGGAAGTTAATAAAACTGTGATGCTTCATCCTACTCCCTTCACAGAGGCAGTTTATATCCCTGTTTGAAGTAGTTCTTATTTTGAAGAGGATAGTTAAGATGTGTTGTACATGGGTAAATTTTATCTGAGTGTTGTTATGTATGGTATATTCATCCAAGAGTAGTGGTCTTCAAAACAAACTAACCAGAAACTGGGTGCTTATTCTTTTTCTGTAGAGTACATATGTAAATAATATAACAGATTTCCATCCTTTAAAACTACGACTCTCTGAACTAATAAAATGATCTTGAAAGTTAAAACAAATTTAATTTCACATTGTTATTTGTATTTATGTGTTTACTATGGGATTAATTTTTAAATAAAAAGTCATAATGCAAAAACATTTTTTATAGGATTATGCTAAAGAAAGATATGGAGTATCTTCAATGATACAGTCACAAGAAAAATCAGGTTAGTAGTATGTGGTAATAAAGCTTTTTTTCCTTCTAGTTTCCTTCTAGGAAATCTCTTGTTGAAGTTTTAGTTAAGATTGGTATAACTGAAAAACTTAAATCACAGTGATAACTTAAGCAGATATCATATACCTTGTATAAATATCAGAAAGGGAAGAAACAATGTTAAGTGAGTATATTGAAATGTTAAATTATATTAAAAAGATATTCCTAAGTGATTGGGTAAAATATTTAAGGTTTAACTCTGGCTTAGGAGATGAGAATGGTAAATAATAGCTGTCTTCATCATATGCAACCTTTTTTACATGCTCTATGAAGCTACCTTCTTTATTTTCCCCTTGAATTTACTAGATTTCTTTGGAATTGACTTGGCATGTTAATAGTTTCTTTTAGACCTGTAGGTTTTCTTTTGTAGACATTTGCAGACTTTTAAGTTCTTGCCCTTTGAAGTACTTAAGTACTTCTAACTTAGGGACTTGCATATGAATTTAACGCTTTGGAAATAACGTATCTCCAGGTCAATTTTGTTGTTATTTTGAATTTAGTTTATTGCCTGATCACAAAATCACTCTTCTTCCCAACTTTATGGGAAAGTGTGCAGTAAAAGACCAAAATAATTTGCTAAAAAATAAACCATTTTTGAAAGATAACGATGGTGTAGTAAGATAATCTAGTATAAAATGGGACAGAAGCAATATAGTTTGGAGATGACATTCTTCCGCCAGGGCAAGCAAGCAGGGTCATTTGAAATTTTTAGCTTAACTCTCTTCCTGAACTGGCCTTCCTTGAGCTGTAACACACAGAAGCTCACTAGAGTTTCTGAGCCTCAACCACCCCTTGTCATAATTACTGTTCCCATTTGGCTGGCAAATGCAGACAGCTGTCTTCCACTTACAAACTCTCCCCACCAGAAGAAAACTGTGTGTAACCCCATTCATTACAGTAACATACAGTAAAATTCTGCTTTTGGTTTTACCTCTGCTAAAATCCTAGTACTTTGTTCAGGCAAAATTTTTTTCCCTATTTGTTTCAGTTTCTCCAAATTTCTTTATTCAAATGCCAGTGACTTAAAAAGCATGGAGGAGGTGGTAGTTGTTCAAACTGAAACCCTACTGCCACTACTCATTGCCTAAGCTGGTCATACTGGTGGGAGTGTGATCTTTGCCTCATGTGTGTGTAGATATGTTCAAGGTTGAGAACCCCAATGGTAATTGGTTGGAATACCACAAGAAAGAAGAGCCATTACTCTGTCTTTTTCAAAGTAACATTAAAATTACCCTAATCATGACGTTTATTTATAAGTCTGCTCAAATTTGTGTTACCATGATTCATTTGATTGTGAGTTTTTATTGCCAAGTTGGTATGTCTTTGGCGTTTTCAATTTTGGCATTTCCAAATCTGACGTTTAAATTTTTATGCTGTTTTTTCTGTCTTTTTTGTTTCACACTTTGTTTTGCCTGAGTTTACACAGCAGACTTGGAAGTTGGTTTATCTTGTAAGGTCCATAGGCAGTATTTTGTAGAAATTCTTTTGTGATGCCCAATGACTTGAAAATTCCTCATTCATTTACTGCTTTTGGCAGTGAGAACCATTGTATTCTCCTGTAAATCCAATTCTGTCTAAGCTACATCTCAAGACACAAATTACAAGTACATTTAGACAAAGTAGGTAAATAAATATCTCTTGATTTCATTATAATATCACCACTAAAAGTATTGTTGTAAATATGTTTTATTACATGAGATATTGACAGATTTTGTTACCTAGGCAACAAAACCCTTGACAAAGAGATCTTTCATTACTCTTGATGTGATGTCCCGTCTACTACTATGCTTTTAATTAATAATTAAAATTTTTAATATTCAAATTGCATATTTAAAAATAAAATGATTTCTGGATCATGATTGCCTCATATTATCGTCACATAACAGTTGTTTTGTCAGTTTTCCTGTTTGGGGACTCTAGGTGGATATGGTAGTCTGATATTAGTATTAGGGGACAGTTGTTGGGCCTCACAACCAGAATTGATTGGTTTACATAATTATAGGGAACAAAGTGAGATGGCAGAAGGTGTGATTGGATCTAGAGGCTCAAGCAGTATTTTCAGCGCTCTGTCTCCACTTCCTGAGTCTCCTTTCCTTTGTTGAAGCCAGTAACCAGTAACCAATTTGTTATTGGTTTGTCTCATCCTGCAAACTCAGGTAGTGGGACAGATGGTGGCTACAGTCCTGGGCCTATACCACCTCAGCTCAGCAACCCCAGGGGAGAGCTTCATTCCCAGTATCTGTATATTAAGTCCCAGAGAAGGACTTTGATTAGCTCAGTTTGAGCAATATCCCTTTCCCTGGATGAGTCGCTGGGTCCTGGGGAATGGGCTACCATTATTATCCAGGCCTTGCAGAGAGTCCACCCTTGTGGCCAGCTAGCTGACTTCCATATTTTGGCAGGCAAGCTAAAATATCATGTCCACTTAGGCAAAGGCAGGTGAAGGTGGGCTGTAGTTGACCTTGCAAGTCATTGAAGTGTTCATCAGATTTGTATTTTGAAACAATCTCTTTGACTCCAGTGTAGACTGAAGTAAGGATGGGCAATTGCCAGTCAGAAGGTTATTGCTATAATTTAGGCAAGAGATAATAGTACTTTGGTCTGGGACAGTGACAGTGAAGACAAAAGAGGATTGAGTAGATTTTAGAGATATATTTAGAAAGTAAATTCACAAAATGCAGATTGCGTGTGGGGGTCGATTTTTACAAAGGTGTCGGGTTGAAAATTAAGATAGTGTGAAGTAGTTATGCTGGCTGTCAAAGCAAAATAATTATGATCTCTTTGTAAATTCTGAATTACAAGAGCTGTCTCATTTATTTACTGTAGATCGAGTTTTGGTTCGGGTTAGCGATTTGACAGTACGAAAAGCTGATGAAGTTGTTTGGGTTCGTGCAAGGGTTCATACAAGCAGAGCTAAAGGTAAGATGTATTTAATGACTAAAGAAGGCCCTTTTGGTAAGGACTCTGAATTTCTTGTTTTGCATATATTGCACAGACCAAAATAAGTCTTTAAAACAGAAACACCTGTGATTTTTCTTAAATCACTGTAAACTGTTAGTCTGTGGTTAGTTTTAATTTTAGGTTCTTTTTTAAAAACAAATATTTTATTAATTATGCCATTACAGTTCTATTTCCCCCCTTCATTCCCCTCCACCCTGCACACCCCTCCCCCACCATTCCCCCCCTTTAGTTTATGTCCATGTGTAACAAGTTCTTTAGACTCTATATTTCCCATACTGTTCTTGCCCTCCCCCCTGTCTATTTTCTACCTACCATCTATGCTACTTATTCTCTGTACCTTCTCCTCCTCCCACTCCCCTATTGCTAACCCTCCATGTGATCTCCATTTCTATGGTTCTGCTCCTGATCTAGCTGTCCTCTTAGTTTGCTTTTGTTTTAGGTGTGGTTGTTAATAACTGTGAGTTTGCTGTCCTTACACTGTTCATCTTTTTTATCTTCCTTTTCTTAGATAAGTCCCTTTAACATTTCATATAATAAGGGCTTGGTGATGATGAACTCCTTGAATTTGATCTTATCTGAGAAGCACTTCATCTGCCCTTCCATTCTAAATGAAAGCTTTGCTGGATAGAGCAGTCTTGGCTGTAGGTCTTTGGCTTTCATGACTTGGAATACTTCTTTCCAGCCCCTTCTTGCCTGTAAGGTCTTTTTTGAGAAATCCGCTGACAGTCTGATGGGAAGTCCTTTGTAGGTGACTGTCCCCTTATCTCTTGCTGCTTCTAGGATTCTCTCCTTCATTTTAATCTTGGCTAATGTAACGATTATGTGCTTTGGTGTGTTCCTCCTTGGGTTCACCTTCTTTGGGACTCTGAGCTTCCTGGACTTCCTGGAAGTCTATATTTCCTTTGCCAGATTGGGGAAGTTCTTCTCTTTTATTATTTGTTCAAATAACTTTTCTGCTTGTTGCTGTTCTTCTTCCCCTGTGGTACCCTGATAATTCAGATGTTGGAACATTTAAAGATCTCCTGGAGGTTCTAAACCTCTCCTCGTTTTTTTTGAATTCTGGTTTTTTCATTCTTTACTGTTTGGCCATTTTTTTCCTCCTTCTGGTCCACTCCCTTGATTTGAGTCCCAGTTTCCTTTCTATCCCTATTGGTTTCCTGGGCATTTCCCTTCATTTCAATTAGTTTAGCCTTCATATGTTCCTCTAATTTGTGACTAAAATCAACCAGTTCTGTGAGCATCCTGATCACCAGTGTTTGGAACTGTGCATCTGATAGGTTGGCTGTCCTTTGGTGGCTTAGAAGTATTGGTTCTGGGGCTTTGAACTGTTCTTCTTCTTGAGCCATAATATTTTGGTCTGTGTTCGCCTATTATGTGTGAGGTGCGGATCCTTAGGTGGTCACCAGGGCGGGGCATCCCAGGTTGCTAGGTTGTGACACTGTATGTGGGGGCAGGGTCAGAGAGGGGCAATGGTGTTTTTTTCTGCTCTCTCTCGGTTTTCAGTCTTTTCCGCCTCTTCCTGCAAGCAAATTGGGCCCTTCTGGTGCTAGTTCCCAGATGTGTGGGCTTGCGCACCCTCCAGGACCTGTGGGTCTGTCCAACGAACTCTCTGTGAGCCTGGGAACCTCTCCCAGCACCTCAACCCCAGAAAGTTGTTCCATTTGGTGCTTTTAGGCTTTATCTCCCAGCACTGGGGCCCTGGTTTGCGTGGTCTGTCTCACTGCTTGCTCCTTTACCTGGTTTATCTGTGCTTGAACGTGTGACTGCGGTCAGCCAGCTGCTTTGTGCCTTCACTGGGTCTGCCCATTGACACCCCATGCCTGGGATCTGCCAACCACGCCTACACGCCTGGGTCGGTTCGGCCGCTTTTTCCTGCCACAACCCCTCTCCTCCAGCCACCAACTCTGCCCCCCTTACCAGTCTGGATGAATGGTTCGTTGTTGTCATACTTCGGTACAGTTCAATTTTCTCTCTGTTTTGTTGAGTTCTGGTTTCTAAATCTTTGTTGTTCGTGAACTTGGTTGTGTGAGGAGGTACAGTGTTTCTACCTACGCCTCCATCTTGGCTGTGATCTTCATAGTTTTACATTGGAAAAATCTTGTTTTTAAGTGTGTATGTGAGTTTAAGTTATAAGTTATTCAGGCAATATTTTCACATGAATTTTTCAAAGAATACAGAAATGATACTCTCCTTTTTTTACTGTCTTCTGCTTTAACCTTTTCTATTCTTAATAATTTGTTCAGCATCTTTCCAAAAATCTTGCTTTTAATATATATGTATGTGCATGCACACTCAGAGATACATAGTTTTTTACTTGTTTTTGTGTGTGAGTTTTAATTTGTTATTCTGCAACTTTTAAAATTTTCAGTGAACAATTTTTCTTGGACATTCTTCCATGATACTCTTTATAGATATGTATAAGGCAGTATTTCTGCAAGATAGATATCTAGAAGTGAAATTGCTGGGTTGAAGAGTATGCATATACATATTTAAAAATTTTATACCAAAATAACCTTTTAGTAAAGCTGTATTCAGTTATCCTACAGGTATGTGACAGTACCACTTGCTTCACATCTTGCTAGTAGTGACTGTCAGTGTTTTTTATTTGTGCCAAAGTAGATCATCTAAAAAAATATCAGTGAAATCTTATGCTTTGAATTTGCAAAATCCTGATTGCTACCATTCCTTTCTTCTCATATCTTACATTGGAAAAATGTCAGTAAATATGACATATTTGGAATCATTCATGTGCTTTAACTTCAAAAGTAATAACCCATTAAAACTGGCTTTGGAAAAACAAACTATGCTAGCAATTTCAAGTAGAGCAAAGCTATAAAAAGACTATAAGGAAATGGAAGTGTCAAAATCATAGTGTCAAAAGTATGACAACTAAAATCCTGTTGTGTAAACAAAAAGTCGATTAGCATAACAAATATCTATGTCTTGCCTTATAAGGCAGTGTTTTTTACATTCTTAAATATTAAAATCAGATTTCTTATAATAAGTTTACATGTCTAAAAATAAGTGTTTTATATAGGAGCAAGGAGAAATTTTTTAATTCTTCATGGGAACATTTAAAACTACTTTCTTTGCATTGTGAGAGCTTTTGAGTTTAAGTCTATATATTAAAAGAATAATTGAAATATCAGCGGTTCCTTTCAAATTTTATGTATACTACATGGGAGTCACTGGCATTAAATAATTCTCTTTCAATAATCTTTTTCCTAAAAACTAACTTACTCTTAGAAAATAGCTAAATTATTTTGGTAAACAGATAATTTAGGATTCTTAATACCAAAGGTCAGAGCCTCAACTTAATATGTTTGCCAAAAATAATTTAGGGTAAATAACAAACGGAAAGTATTTAAAACAGGTCTTTGATGCCTTATTCCCTGATTAACATAAATAATGTAGAAAAATGTTAATGTGGTAATTAAGGAGTTATGGTACATTATTTAAATAATGAATTCAAGGGCTTGGCAAGCTAAGAGACAGTATAGGAAGAGATGAAAACAAGATCGCCTCATATCTTCGATAACCTGGTTCTTCCACAAAGGCCCACTTCATTAGGGGCATCACCAAAATGGAGATGAGAATATACTTCTTTGTCCTGACTACATACCACATTTGTTCTTCAGCTCAGAAATAAAGATTGCACTCGAGGTGCTGGAAAAGAAACTTTCCAACTTTACATTTTTCTGAAACAGTACTTCTGTGAAATTTAAGAAGTATGGTGCTTCTGAAAATTTAAGAATCAAAATCAACACATTTTTTACTGTTAAGGACTTAAATTTAAACATTCTAGACATAGTGACTTCATTCAGCTGTTTCGAGCATTGACTACATCTTTCCATAAACTATCTCCTGGTTAGAAAGTTCCCAGAAGAACGTAAGTAGTAGTTAGCAGTTGGTTTATCTGTCCTATAAAGTTTCTGTACTGAAGTGCAGTAAGGATTTTGTGCTAAATTGAGATACTACCCACTTGATTCTTAGAATAAAAAAATAAATAAAAATTTCACTAGTACAGAAAGATGTAACATGAAAAACAAAAGTTTTACAATTCTAGCTCCTCTATCCCATCAGTCACTTCCCCCCCCCCCTAAAATAACCTCTGCTGTTTTTTGTGGTTCTTCCAGGAAAACAATGTATTTACAAGCATGGATAGCAGCTCTTTTTTTTTTTAAATTTATATAACAGGGGTTATACACACTCTGCTTCTTGTTATCAACTCACCAGTGTCTATAAAATAATAGTTTGCAAAAATTGAATTAAGCAGATTGTGCAAGTGCAGTGTGTTACCAACCAGAGCCAAAGAAAGAATAATTTTGTTTACCAACACCTGGCAAGAACTTGTTCTCAAAAGTACTTGAATTTACCAGGAAACCAGTACTGATACTTTTGTTTTGAGTCTTAAAAAAAATTTTTTTTGAATGGACTGTCAAGGTTCTAGTATTGAAAGTGCTGTGAACACAAACTTTGGAGACCTTGGAATTAGAGTCACGTGGATCTGCTCCAGTAGTAAAGACTACATTAATATGAAGTAAGTGATACAGAAGTTTAGGTCTCTCATATAAGTAACACTGTTATGAACATCTTTGTAACTAAGACTCTTTCCATACTTAATTTCCTTAATATACATTCTAAAAAATGTATGTCTTGAGTCCAACAGAATATCTTTTAAGGCTTTTAATGCCCATTGCCAAACTGTTCTGAAAGCATTGGGCAAATTTACCTTGCCATCAGCAAGTTAGAAAGGAATGTTTTTCACCTCTTTCAAGCAATGGATAATACTACATATTTTATTATCTCACCTAATTTTTGAGGAGTAAAGAATATGTCATCATTGTTTGCTTCAACTTGAATTACTTTCCAGTAACATTTTTTTCTTGACTAGGATTTTTTCCTTTTTCTTTCAAATTATCTGTTATAGTCTATTGCACTTTGATCTATTGGGATCACAATGTTTTTTTTACATACATGTCTTTAAGATTTTTTTTTAAATTATTTTATTGTTGTTCAGTTGCAGTTGTCTGCATTTCCCCTGCGCCACTCCCCACCACTCCAGCCAAACCCACCTCCGTCCCTTGCTTCTACCCTCCTCCTTGGTTTTGTCCATGTGTCCTTTATAGTAGTTCCTAAAAACCCTTCCCCCCATTATATCCTCTCTGGTTACTGTCAGATTTTTCTTACTTTCAGTGTCTCTTATTATATTTTGTCACTTTCTTCTTTTGTTCATTATGTTCCAGTTAAAGATGAGGTCATATGGTATTTGTCCCTCACCACCTGGCTTAATGCTGTCCAGTCCCGGCCATTCTGTCGCAAAGGGTAGGAGCTCCTTTCCCTCTGCTGTGTAGTATTCCATTGTGTAAATGTACCACAGGTGTTTGATCCACTCATTTACTGTTGGGCATGTAGGTTGCTTCCAGCACTTGGCTATTGTAAATTGTGCTGCTGTGAACATTGGGGTGTATAAGTTCTTTTGGATTGGTGTTTCAGAGTTCTTAGGATATAAGCCCAGCAATAGAATTGCTGGATCAAAAGGCAGTTTCATTTTTAGTTTTCTGAGGAAATTCCATATTGTTTTCCACAGTGGCTGCACTAGTCTGCATTCCCACCAACAGTGCACTAGGGTTCCCTTTTCTCCATATCCTCTCCAACACGTGTTGATTTATGATGGCCATTCTGGCCGGTGTAAAGTGGTATCTCATTGTGGTTTTAATTTGCATCTCTCTGATGGCTAGTGATGCTGAGCATCTTTTCATATGTCTCTGGGCCCTCCATATGTTCTCCTTAGAGAAGTATCTGTTCAAGTCTTTTACCCATTTTTTAATTGGATTTTTTGTCTTCCTGGAGTGCAGTTGTATGAGTTCTTCATATATTTTGGAGATCAAACCGTTGTCTGAGGTATCATTAGCAAATATGTTTTCCCATATAGATGGCTCTCTTTTCATGGTAATGCTGTTTTCTTTAGCCATGCAGAAGCTTTTTAATTTGATGAGGTTTCATTTGTTTATTCTTTCCTTTATGTCCCTTGCTTTAGGAGACATATTGGTGAAGATGTTCTTACATGGAATGTCTGAGATTTTCCTGCCAGTGTTTTCCTCTAGGATTTTTATGGTATCACAACTTATATTTAAGTCTTTTATCCACCTTGAATTTATTTTGGTGTGTGGTGTAAGTTGGTAATTGAGTTTCATTTTTTTGCATGTAGCTGTCCAGATCTCCCAACACCATTTGTTGAAGAGGCTATTTTTACTCCATTTTATGCCTCTTCCCTTTTTGACAAATAATAATTGAACAAAGAGACTTGGGTCCATTTCTGGGCTCTCCGTTCTGTTCCATTGGTTTATGTTTCTGTTCTTATGCCAGTACCAGGCTGTCTTGATTACAGTTGCCTTGTAATACAGTTTGATATCAGGTATTGTGATCCCTCCTACTTTGTACCTTTTTTCTCAAAATTACTGCAGCTATTCGGGGTCGTTTGTGGTTCCATATCAATTTCTGATATGTTTGTTCTGTATCTGTGAAATATATCATTGGTACTTTAATAGGTATTGCATTGAATCTGTAAATTGCTTTGGGTAGTATGGCCATTTTGATGATGTTAATTCTTCTGATCCATGAGCATGGTACATGCTTCCATCTGTTTGTGTCTTCCTTAATTTCTTTCTTCAGTGTTGTATAGTTTTCTGAGTACAGGTCTTTTACCTCCTTGGTTAGGTTTATTCCTAGGTACTTTATTTTTCTTGTTGCTATATCCATGGGATTTTTTTCCTGATTTCTGCTTCTGCTATTTGACTGTTGGTGTACAAAAATGCCTTTGATTTCTAAATACTGACTTTGTATCCCACTGTTTTGCCAAATTCATTTATTAGGTGGAGCAGTTTTTTGGTGGAGTCTATAGGATTTTCCATGTACACTATCATGTCATCTGCAAACAATGACAGTTTTGTTTCCTCCTTTCCGATTTGGATGCCTTTTATTTCCTTTTCTTGTCTGATCACTGTGGCTAAAACTTCCAATACTATATTGAATAGCAGTGGTGAAAGTGGACAACCCTGTCTTGTTCCTGATCTTAGTGAAAAGAATTTTAGTTTTTGCCCATTGACTATGATGTTAGCCAACATCATATAGGTCTCTCATATATGGCCTTTATTATGTTGAGGAATGCTCCCTCTATTCCCACTTTGCTGACTGTTTTTATCATAAATGCGTGATGTACCTTATCAAACACTTTTCTACATCTGTTGATATGATCATGTGATGTTTGTCTTTGCTTTTGTTTATGTAATGTATTACATTTATTGAATTGCGAATATTGAACCATCCTTGCATCCCTGGGATGAATCCCACTTGGTCATGGTGTATGATCTTTTTAATGTATTGGTGGATGAGGTTTGCCAATATTTTGTTGAGGATTTTAGTGTCTATTTTCATCAGCAATATTGGCCTGAAGTTTTCTGTCTTTGTTATGTCTCTATCTGGTTTTGGGATTAGGATGATGCTGGCTTCATAAAAAGAGTTTGGGAGTCTTCCATCATTTTGGATTTTTGGAATAGTTTGTGAAGGAGAGAGGTTAGCTCTTCCTTAAATGCTTTGTAGAATTCTCCTGTGAAACCATCTGGTCCAGGGCTTTTGTGTGATGGGAGTTTTTTGATCACTGCTTCAATTTCATCTGCTGTTATTGGTCTGTTCAGGTTTTCTGCTTCTTCACTGAGTTTTGGAAGATTATATTTTTCTAGAAATGTGTCCATTTCACCTAGGTTTTCAAATTTCTTGGCATACAGTTAGTTCTTCATTGTAATTTCTTACACTCCTCTGTATTTCTGTGGTGTCAGTTGTAATCTCTTTCATTTCTGATTGTGTTTATTTGGATCTTCTCTCTGCTTTTCTTGATGAGCCTACTTAAAGGCTTGTTGATTTTCTTTATGTTTTCAGAAGCCCAGCTCCTGTATTCATTGATCCTTAGAATTGTGCTTTTAGTCTCTATGTCATTTAATTCTGCTCTGATCTTGGTTATTTCCTTCCTTCTACTTGCTCTGGGCTGTCTTTGTTGTTGTTCCTCGAGTTCTCGCAGGCATAGGTTAGGTTGTTTATTTGAAATGTTTCTGTCTTTTTTAGGTAGGCCTGTATTGCTATGAACTTCCCTCTCAGGACTGCCTTTGCTGTGACCCATAAATTTTGGGTTGTTGTGAGTTCATTTTCATTTGTTTCCAGAAACTTTTTGATTTCTTCTCTAATTTCATTCTTGACCCATTCGTTGTTTAATTGCATGCTATTCAATCTCCATGATTTTGGGTGTTTTGTGTTTTTTCCTCTGGGGTTGGTTTCCAGTTTCAGTCTTTTGTGGTCAGAGAAAATGCTTGGTGTGACTTCAATTTTCTCGAATTTGTTGAGGCTTGTTTTGTGCCCTATCATGTGGTCTATCTTTGAAAATGTTCCATGTGCATTTGAAAAGAATGTGTATTTAGCTTCTTTGGGATGAAGGGCTCTATATATATCAGGTAAGTCCATTTCATCTAGGACATTCATTGTTCAATGCAGCAATATCTTTGTTGATATTTTGTTTGAAAGATCAGTCCATTTCTGACAGTGGGGAGTTAAAATCCCCTACTGTAATTATGTTGCTGTCAGTATCTTTCCTGAAGTCCTCTAAGATTTTTCTTTATATATTGGGGTGCTCCTATGTTGGGTGCATATATATTTACAATGTTAGTGTCTTCTTGGTGGATGCCTTCCTTGAGTATTACGAAGTGACTTTCTGGGTCTCTCTTTATGGCCCTTTTTTTGAAGTCTATTTTGTCTGATCTGAGTATTGCTACCCTGGCTTTTTTTTCTTGTTCGTTTGCTTGGAAAATTTGTTTCCAGCCCTTCACTTTCAGTCTGTGATGGTCTTTTGTCCTGAGGTGGGTCTCCTGTAGGCAGCATATGTGTGAGTCATGCTTTCTTATCCATTCAGCTATACTATGTCTTTTGATTGGAGCATTTAATCCATTTACATTTAAGGTTATTATTGATGGGTACTTATTCATTGCCATTTTTGTACCTGTGTTCCTCTTTGTCTCTCTCTTTACCTTCCTTTCCTTAAAGTAGTCCTTTTAGCATCTCTTGTAGAGCTGGTTTGGTGGAGGCATATTCTTTCAGACTTCTTTTGTCTTGGAAGCTTTTTATCTGGCCTCTATCATGATTGAGAGCCTTGCTCGTTAAAGTATCCTTGGTTGCAGGCCTCTGGTTCTCTTTACCTAGAATATTTCTTACCATTCTCCTCTTGCTTGGAGTGTTTCCATTGAGAAGTCAGTAGCTAACCTTATTGGGCACCCTTGTATGTTACTTACTTTTTCTCCCTTACTGCCTTTAAGATTCTCTCTTTATCTTGGAATTTTGCCATTTTAATGATGATGTGTCTTGAAGTGGGCCTCCTTGGGTTCCTCTTGATTGGGATTCTCTGTGATTCCTGGATTTGTGAGACCTCTCTCATCAAATTAGGGAAGTTTTCCCTCATTAACTTTTTCAAATAGGTTTTCTATCCCTTGTTCTTCTCCTCCTTCTGATATCCCTATTATTCAGATATTATTATGTTTCATATTTTCTTGCATTTCTCTTAATCCCTCTTCATTCTTTCTGAGCCTCTTTCCTTTTCTTGCTCTTTCTGGATGTTTTTTTTTCTACTTTATCCTCCAACTCACTGATCTGATCTTGTGCTTCATCGATTCTGCTTTTGATTTCTTCTACTGTGTTCTTCGTTTCAGAAATTGTATTCTTCATTTCCTCTTGTCCCTTGAGGATAGTTTCTGTTTCTCTTTTCATGTTGCTGTAGTTTGCAGTGAGTTCATTGTAGCTCCCCTGTAGTTTCTCATAGCTCATTGTGAGCTCTTTGAACTTCCCGATAACCAGAGCTTTGAATTCAGTATCTGATAGTTGACTTGCCTCTATTTCATCTAACATTCTTTCTGAGGGTTCCTCCTTTCCTTTCATTTGGAGATTCTTTGTTTTCCCATTGTTTGTAAGACTCTTTTTGTTAGCCTCAGCTCCCTAAATTGATCTGTTCTGACTCCCTGGGTTTATGGTGTGAACTTCTGTGGTGGAATGCCTGTGAAATTCAGTGGTGCAGTCTCCTTCGGTTATCCTCGTGTTCTCCACTTCCACCTACTCGTGTGTGTGTGTGTGTGTGTGTGTGTGTGTGTGTGTGTGAGATCAGTTGCAGGGGGAGGCAAAATGGTTTATGGTAGTGTTAGAGTATTTTATTATATTTACAGTCGCAGCTGGTAGAGAAGACATAGAAGATCTTCAGGCTCTATATAGTGTTAACCGTAATCTTCAGCCCAACTTGCCACTTTTAAGAGAGGATGGACAAAAGATAAGTCTCTTGTTGGAGAGGGAAGGCTAGTGAGTTGGATCTAGAAAGCAGTCAGATTGCGGTTAGTCAGATTCTGGGGTAAGGTGAGAGTAAAGGGTAGAAAATAGGTGTAGTGTGTGAGCAAATAGAGTTAATTACTCCAGTAATAGAATTCAGGAAATTGTAACGTGGACTAAGATCCGGGAGATGCGTTGTGAAGTATTTACAGTTGTATAGAACAGCTATTATTTACAATAATATTAGAGCAGCAATCATATGATGGACTCTATGTGATATGGATGACATGTATAGGGGATATAGAACTTTGGGTAGTGTGCTAAACGAAAACAAGTAGCGTGAAATGTAGAAAATTGGTAATACACTGTGGAGGAGAGAACAGGGAAAATCTGTCAAATGATACAATATAACCAGCCAAGGCAAAGAAGCCTATACAGAAAAAGGAGGAATGCAGAGATACTATTAAAATATAAAAGAAGTGAGAATAATGAAAGAAATAATAATAATACAAATATGCAGCAACTTGTGCCTTCTCTGCTATAGCAAAGTGAAATTTGTCTCTCTGTCTCTGCTGTTGGGAAGCCTCTTTGGGTCCAACTCTGGTCTTTTCCCAGTTCCAAATTGTTTGTGTTCCTTGTGGGTAAAAGAGGAAAAAAAATCAGGAGAAGGGAGGAAAAGGCGATAAGTTTGGAAAGAAAGGAAGAAGGAATAAAACAGGAAAGAAAAAAAGAGGGGAAAAGTATTGAAAGGCAAAACAATAATAAAATTAAAAAGATAAAAGATTACTTAAAAAAAATATCTCTTGTTGGTTTCAAACTGGCCAAACCAGTTTTTCTGGTCTCGCTGGCTGTAGTAGGCTGAGGGGAGATTGGTGTGGTATGAGCACTCTCCCAAGACGTAACCTGGTGCCTTTCTCCAGAGCCCCACAAAGGGGATCTAGGTTGTCTTCAGAGCACCTTCCCTGGGGGTCCTTGCTGTAGGCTGAGGTGTGGGGATGCATGCGGGCACCAGCCCAGCTGCCTAGGTCTCGCGGGATGAGGCAGGGACCCTTCCCAGTTCTGTGGGGGGATGCAAGGGCTTCCGCCCAACCTCGGGATCACTGCCAGGCTGGGTGGGGAGCAGGCCAAGTGGCTGTCACAGGAGAATCCTTCAGTTTACTTACCAAAAATTTCTCCTTATGAAAGCCTGCCTCTCAGCACAGCCTAATCCCCCAGCCAGACCAGCGACTATGGGAGTCAGAGCCCAACACTGCGCCTCTGAATTCTCCCTAGCTGGCGACCACAGACTCCATGGTTGATCACCGCCCTTTGTCTTTAATACCCTCTCTGCAAACTCAAGCCAACAGGTCTCTCCTGGTGCCCAACCTTGCTTGGCCAGGGAGGGAGGGAGCTGGTAACCTAGATCTCTCTCAAGGACTCTTCAGCAGAACTGGGGCTCCCAAAGAGTTTGTGGTAGACGTACCACGTGCCGGGTGCTGGGCGCCAACTGAGGCTGTTGCTGCTCCTGTCTTTGCTCCGGTCCCTGTGACCCTACTGATCTGCAGCTGTCTCCTTACCATCTGGTTTTTTAGTGTCCTTTACAATTTCTGGTCTCTTATTTTCATATATGCTGTTACTGTTGGCTGTTTGCGCTGTTCCTCCGTAGATCAGCCAGGATTTTCTCCCATGTGTGTGGGGAAATGGAATCTGCTCCATCCTACTCCGTTGCCATCTTCCCAGTCCACCTGGAGAGACATTTTCCTGTGCTCACCATTTGTATGCCCTGTAGAGCTCTCCATTTTCTCTCAAAGTCTTTTGTGTATTAGACTTCATTGTGGGATGGCTTTGTAGTACAGCTAAATTTGTGCAGCCTGTCTGTCCTGTTTGAGCAGCTAAAATACTAACTAAATCATGCATGTTGCCTTCCAATTCACGTAACATTCTGTTCCATGTGGGCTAATACCTGGCTGTGGGTTCAGTAGTTCCTAGGATGTCATTTTGATGTATTCTGCAGACTTCTCTCTTAACTTTATCCATCTTTATCCATTCAGTGTCTTGATATCCCTTTGAATTTGTTTAGTACATGGAAGTTTCTTTTTCAAAATTTTACGTTGTGACTGGATTGTATTCCAAAGGAAAGAAAATGAGTGTCTGTTTAGTGGTGAAAATATGTTAATCATGTATGACCTGGAAGTCTGTAGATTATGTTTATGCTGGCATTTTGTTTACAACTTGTTTTTTTAACTCATGATTGCTGTCTGATTTTCATTTCAAAATACTCTTATGTTGAAAGTATTAATCACTATAAGTCTGCTTGCATTTTTGCTGGGATTTTTTTTTTTTTTGCAAGGGTAATTCTTAGTTTAAAAACCAAAATCATCTTTTGATGTTTTGCAAGACAAGCTGATGAGAAAAGTGGTCTTGAAAAGATTTATTTTGTTTTATGAGGAAGTAGTTTCCCAAAACTTGACCAGAGACTTAAAAAGGATCTGCTTTGAAGGAAAGAGATGTCACAAGGATACATAGTGACTGAAATCTATTACAAATAATGTTTTCAAAAGCTTAAGAATAAGGAATGATGGTTCCTTATTAAAGGAGGAAGACACCGAAAGGCCCAGAATACATAAAAATAAAACTGATTATAGGGCATAACGAGAATGATCTTTTATAAAGTTATCTGGAGTAAAAATATTTGGAACTACTGTAAAGGATGAAGGGTTAGAAAGATGATAAAGAAAAAATAAAGGAACTAGAACATGAAAGGAACTAGCCTGTCATTCTAAATGCTCTTTAAAATGTACTTTGGCAGGAAGTAAAATGGACCACCCCCATGGAATGCTTATGTTCTTGTTCCTAAGCTCTTTATTAGTACTTCCATGGTTGCATCATTGAAGCCCATGGTGGTTAGCATAATGCCTTTGCCTGTAGAATATACTAGCTATTACGTGAATGTTGAAAGTGATCTGAAGTTACTTGAAATTTGTTTAATAAATCAATATAATGACAAAATAATTGTTGATTTATAACATTTTTAAGTTAGTGATTTGCTGGTGTTCTCAAAACAAATATGTTAAAAGTGTTTTTGTTTCCCTTAGTAGGAACTTGGGTTTCTTTAAAACTTGTCAGTTGAGTACGAGTATTTTGACTGAAAGCCATGTATACACATGTTACGTGCCTGATGAATGTAGTGAATTTTGGTCCTATTTTAAAGTAGGGAAGCATTTTCCTTCTTTGTAAAACCAGAGTTAACATGTCCTTAATACATTTGTGTTCTTTCTGTCTTCAGGAAAACAGTGTTTCTTAGTCCTACGTCAGCAGCAGTTTAATGTCCAGGCTCTTGTGGCAGTGGGAGACCATGCAAGCAAACAGATGGTTAAATTTGCTGCCAAGTAAGTAAGCAATTATATCCTGTTGTCAGAATAAACAATGGTGGGAACCACGACTCCCAGCAGTTTGGACCATTTTCATATATTAACATCAGTGCTCCATTTGTTTAAAAATGTAGTTATTTAAATTGTCAGTTCAGTATTGCTGAATACATTAAACTTAACAAAAGAGAAAATATGGAGTACAGACTTGAAATTCATTCAGAACTGCTGAAGCAGCACTCTCTATAGACAAGTCACATTTACTTTCAAGTAGAATAACAAAAAGCCTGGAAATCTCAACATAGCAGAGCAACTTTATTTTGTTATGTTTGTTGAGCTTCATTTCCTCCCTCCCTTCCTCAGTTTGATTTGCATATTAAGCAACAAGTTTTCTAACCGAATAAAAGTGTATAAAGTTAAAAAATATAGTTAAATCATTTGCAAATGATTCTCTCCTGAAGGAAGTAAAATGCATCTTTGACACCCAAAAGGTTAAAAAAAAAGTAAAAATTATTCTCTCTCTTCCCCAAAGTCTTGCTATCTGGCTCAGAGTATCTGAAGAAGCACATTGTTTTGTGTAGTTTACACGAAGCAGAATACAGAGATAGTGTAGTGGTTGTACATGCTGTAGCTCTAAGGTAATAATAGTTGATGATATGGCTAGTGTTGTATGTTGTATGTTTTTCTCAATTCAATTAAAATTTTATTTCTAGGATAATGATCAAAGAAGAATGGAAAAGATTATATTTTAAGTAATAGTGTTCATAGACATACATGTTTTTCAAAGAAACAAATTAATCTAGAGTAAATGTCATATTTTTTCTGTTGATTTTTATGCCTTGTCTTTAGACCTGTGCTTTAAAAGATGAGTTAATATAGGTAAAATTACCAATTTTAGAACTAGAAAGAAACTAAAAAATGATCTAATTTAATACTGTAATTTATATTTGGGCCCCCCCTGACTCCACCAGCACAGTATTTTACCTACAGTGGATGCTTAGTCACTGGTTTTGGTTTAGAGATTTACTATCAAATTCATTATCATCTCATATCATGGTGTTTTAATATAGTGAGTGGATGATCAGCAACTGGTTTTGGTTTAGAGCTGTATTTATCAATTTAGTTTTATTGTATCATAGTAATACCTGCACTCTGGTTTAAAAATTCTAATGCCATTAATTGCATCAATTCACCAGTGAATTCAATAGTATTAGGACTACTGTTATAGTAACCCCATTTCTCCCTAGCTCCCAGCCCTGTTGCCCAGAGACTATCACTTTCATCTCTTCTACTTATATCTTGTAATTAGGTTTACTGTTTGCATCTCATAGTCTGTAAGGGTTTGTGCTTGTGGGTTACATATATTATCTAGCCTTTTAAGGTCAATCTATATCCTGTGAAGTAGGGCATAAATAAGCTTGGTCCCTAGATATAAACTATATGAAGGGCTTTCTAATATAAAGAGCCCCCAGAAACTAGACATATATGCTAAATTATATTTAATATATTGAAAGATACTGGGAGGTCAACTTCAAATTAACAAAAAATAACCTTAATGTCTTTTGTTTTTTATATTTTTTAAAATATATTTTATTGATTATGCCATTACAGTTGTCCCATTCCCCCCTTCATTCCCCTCTACCCTGTACACCCCTCCCCCACCATTCCCCCCCTTTCATTTATGTCCATGTGTCAGACGTTCTTTGGAGTCTGTATTTCCCATACTGTTCTTGCCCTCACCCCTGTCTATTGTCTACCTACCATCTATGCTACTTATTTTCTGTACCTTCTCCCTCCTTCTTCTCCTCCCACTCCTATTGCTAACCCTCCATGTGAAATCCATTTCTATGGTTCTGCTCCTGATCTAGCTGTCCTCTTAGTTTGCTTTTGTTTTAGGTGTGGTTCTTAATAACTGTGAGTTTGCTGTCCTTTCACTGTTCATCTTTTTTATCTTCCTTTTCTTAGGTAAGTCCCTTTAACATTTCATATAATAAGGGCTTGGTGATGATGAAGTCCTTTAACTTGACCTTATCTGAAAAGCACTTTATCTGCTCTTCCATTCTAAATGAAAGCTTTGCTGGATAGAGCAATCTTGGTTGTAGGTCTTTGGATTTCATGACTTGGAATACTTCTTTCCAGTCCCTTCTTGCCTGTAAGGTCTCTTTTGAGAAATCCGCTGACAGTCTGATGGGAAGTCCTTTGTAGGTGACTGTCCCCTTATCTCTTGCTGCTTCTAGGATTCTCTCCTTCATTTTAATCTTGGCTAAAGTAATGATAATGTGCTTCAGTGTGTTCCTTCTTGGGTCCAGCTTCCTTGGGACTTTGAGCTTCCTGGATTTCCTGGAAGTCTTTCCTTTGCCAGATTGGGGAAGTTCTCCTTTATTATTTGTTCAAATAAGTTTTCCACTTGTGGCTGTTCCTCTTCCCCTTCTGTACCCCTATAATTCGAATGTTGGAATGTTTAAAGATGTCCCGGAGGTTCCTAAGCTTCTCCTCATTTTTATGAATTCTTGTTTCTTCATTCTTTTCTGATGGGAAGTTTCTTTCTTCCTTCTGGTCTACTCCATTGATTTGAGTCCCAGTTTTCTTTCTATCCCTATTGGCTTCCTGGGCATTTCCCTTCATTTCAATTAGTTTAGCCTTCATATGTTCCTCTAATTTGTGACTAAAATCAACCAGTTCTGTGAGCATCCTGATCACCAGTTTTGAACTGTGCATCTGAAAGTTTGGCTATCTCTTGGTCACTTAGAATTATTATTTTTTATATTTTAAGTGGTTCTGAAAACTAACATATGAAGATGGCAGTTCTATTTAGACTATATTTTTTTCCATTAAACTGCATTGTAAGCTTATTGATGTTCTTGAAGAAAAGATTATAGTCTAAACATCTTTTGAAAATCCTACTTACCCGTAAGATTTACTAAGAGGCATTCTACTAAGGAGAGAACAGTCTGTTGATTTGATGTCTTTAGAAGTAGATGCATAAAAATAGTCTAGAAATAGTTATTTCTCATTATTTTGGATCTTCTTAGAAACTCCTGGGACTTGACTAATAGCAGTTGATCATATCAGATATTAACCAAAGCACTAACTGGAATAGCTGCTGGCAAATAGCCTCTCAAACAGAACTTAGTTCACTAATGCCCTTATAATATATAAATTAAAAAAGGCTTTCATCTAAAAGGTATAATGAAAGGGAGATATTTCTTTTAGGCAATAAAATGATTCAAATAACTCAGCTTGGATTTCATAATTCTTTATGGAACTCAATCAAGATATAATTCAGGCTGAACAATTAAATTGAGACTTGGATTTTTTTTTAAACAAAGAACATGTAGCTATTTTTAATCCCTTAAAAATGGATTTTATATAATTAGTAATGTATGGGAAAAATGGTTTCACAATAGAGCTGTTGCAGATTATAAAGCTTTTAACTGGTTATATACAAGTGAATGGAGCCAATTTTATACAATAAGCTTAACATGTATACTTATTAACATGTAACCTGAATAATTAAGAGTAAATGTGTTAATGGCTTTTGCTACCTAGTGGGAAACAAAGGAAATTCTCTTGACTAAGACCCTCTGGTGAAAAATGATGAGTTTTTTAATTTTGTGGTTGTTTGATTTTTGTGGTATGTTGATTATTCTTAGAAACATAATATTGTGCTTCTGGGAAGTCAGCTTATCTTTTTTGTGTGATTTTAGAATATACTTTTGAGGTACTTCACAAATTGGCACATGGCTCCTATGACAAATGCTAGTAGTATGATCTTATATTCAAAGTACCAATTTTTAAAGAAGAAATTCAAGCACAGAAAAATTTGCTCTGGCGAGGTGGCTCAGTTGTTTTGAGCATTGTCCTATACACTAGAAGATGGCGGGTTTGATTTCCAGTGAAGACACATACCTAGGTTGCAGGTTCGAGCCTGGGTTAGTACATGTAGGAAGGTAGTCTATCTCTCCCACCTCCCTCTCTTTCCTCCCTCTCTCTTTCTCCATCTAAAATAAAAATCAATGGTAGAAAAACATATCCTCAGCTGAGGATTTTTAAAAAATTGCTTTTACTTTGAAATGGCCTGTTCTATTCATGGATTATAATAAATTGAGTAACGTTGTATTGTAAATTGTAAAGAACTTTCAGAACTTATTTAAGAAAAAGATGTGTTGGTTTTTTCTTCATCACTCAAAATCCTTTTCCTAAAAGTTATGTTTACTGACTAGGCTTAACATATATATGCTTTATGTAAAAAATGGGTGTGCATTGGCTCCATTGCGAAAACCGAGATTTAAGGTAATTACATACATTTATCTTTGAGGTTGGTTGCAGACTGGTGCAGCCACTGTGGAAAGCAGTATGGAGATAATTCAAAAAATTAAAAATGGGTCTAGATGCTTTTTGACCCAGTAATCCCACTTCCAGGAATATACCAAAAAAAAAAAACCCCAAAACACTAATTCAGAAGAATTGTGAGCACCCCTATGTTTATTGCAGTGTTATTTACAACCACCGGGATAGGTGCTCACCAGTAGATGAGTGGGTAAACCAGCTATGAGACATTTACACAATGGAATACCACTCAGCCGTAAAAACAAAATTTTATCCTTTGCAACATCGTGGATGGACCTAGAGAACATTATCCTAAGTGAGACAAACCAGTTAGAGAAGAAAGACAAATACCATAAGTATTTGGTAATACTTCACATATAAGTAATTTCACTTATATGTGAATCTAATGAACAAACTGAACTAACAAGCAAAATAGGGACAATTCTTTATGAAGATAGAGAAAAGAATGACCGCTTTGGGAGTAGGGAGGTTAGGAGGTGGAGGGATGGAGCAAAAGGTAAAAGGACTCATGGACATGGACAATGGTATGGTGATTGCAGTGGGGAGAAATGTATAAGGGAGTTAAATAGTAATGGAAAAATATAATAAAATATATTTTAAAAAAGAAAAATTCTTCTGTTTGACATTAATAGATGAAAAGTAAATACTTGTATAATTTGCTCTGGTCTAACTATATTAACTTATTATCATTACACCATACTGCAAAAATCCTAAACTATGGCTCACAAGAAACCCTCTTATGTTTCAAAGCATGAGGGATAATCCAACTTTCAGCTATGGCACCAGAAATGGTAGTAATACTATCATTATTTCCTGATGTTTTAAAAAATATTTGATAGTAAAGTCTTCTATTTGTGAGTTTTCTAAAATATTTGGCATTAATTCTTTTTTCTCTTTTTAGTGTTGCTCCTTATAATTTCTTCCATATGTTAGTTGGCTTTAAACAGGATAGTCCAATAATTTATTAGACTGCTATTTATTGATATATACAAGCTCTTACTGCTTTAAGTCCATACTTGCTGGAAGTTTCCTTTTATGTGCTATTTTTCTCTAAAATCTTTAATGGCTTTCTATTTCCAATCATGTCCAGTATTAATTTTGATTGCTGGTTCCCTCATTACAGTGTTATTTGCCACTGCTTCCCAAGATATACTCTTAAGATTGAGCAGACTACATATATGCAATGGCTTCTTACTTTATGGCTTATGCTGAAAGCTTTGGCTTTATTTAGTAATTTTCATTTTTTCTCAGTTTAAGGTCATGTCCATCATGATCCTCATTGATCACTTTTTCTTATCATTTCTTTGGGGTCCACAGATACGTTCTTGCAAGTTTGGAAGTATTCAGTATTTTTTAAATTTTAGTGTATATATTTTTATTATTGTCTTCAGGTTTTATAAGGGTATTATTATTCTATATCATTTTAAAGCCTAACTTATAGCAGAATAACTGAATTTAGTACTTCCATTTAGCATTTACTGTCATAGTTACATCTGTGTTCATGCCAAACAAAGTCAGATGATATCCATGTTCTGTACAAGTTAAGATTTCACTGTGTTTGAATAGTGACACATACTGAACGAGTTGGGTTACTAGGCGGTACTTGATAGTTAAGAGGCATCCTGTCATGACGTGCGTGGCTCAGTTGGTTGGGCATCATCCTGCAAAGCTAAAGGTCACCAGTTCTATTTTTAGTCAGGGCGCATGCCTGGGTTGCGGGTTTGATCCCCAGTCACTGCTCATTTGGCAGGTAACCCAGTGATGTTTCTCACACTGATGTTTCTCTCCTTCTCATTGTCCCTCCCTTCCCCTCTCTCTAAAAAAAAGGCAAAATCTTTTTATAAAAGAGGCATTCTAAACTTTTAATAGCCTGTGCCACTCAAACAAATTTATTGAATCCAATTTTCTGTGTAAGGGCCACAGAATCACTAAGAAGTATAATCATTTCCATGCAAGGCAAAATGTTTCTATTTCCAGATACCCATTCATTTAAAATTTCAGTTAAACAATTCTACATTATTAACTTTTGCATGAACAAGAGATAGTTTTATAAAAGTATCAACTGTTACTTTATTAAATCACACTCCAGAGAATTTAGGTTAATTTTGAGGCTTAATTATTCAGACCCAACCTCAAAGTTAATGTTTTATGTAATTGTTAACAGGCATTCTTCACATTACTAGTATTAAAGTAAAAATACAGAAACAGATTAAATGTAGAACTAGATCAAAGGTTACAGCTTCATACAGTGAATAAAATTACTGCAATTTAGTTTTTTGCAAACTTTAAATTAATATTATTTGAATTTTATGTTTTTGTATTTGTTTTTATTTTATTTAAAGTATATTTAAATAACACAATAAAACTTATTTAAATACTCACTGAGGGTTCCTGGCATATTTTGTTCCACTAAAGAGAGCCCATGCAATAGTTTGAGAACCAATGGTCAGTGGCATATTGAATGGAATCTTCCTGAGCTTATTTTTAACTTAAAATTCTGGGGATTTTGGTGAAGAAAAATTAGTTCACATAATAAGGCATTATGGAACTACTAGGATGATTTAAACCTTTAATTTGTAGAAAGCACCAATCAATGCTGGGTATAATAGAGAGCCAGAGAGCGCAGAAGTTTGGCTCCCCACTCAACTAGCCATGTGACCTCACAAATCGTTTACTATATGCTACCCTTACTTCATTTTTAAAGCTAAGACTCTTCTTTTAAAATCTTTATTTTTACTCACCTGGGAATATAAAAGTCTGAGATTGAGTATGCTATTAATTCACTGTAATTGAAAGAAGTTACTTGACGTGTTAAAACAAGTTTGTGCTTGCCTTAGAATTAAATACAGATTTTCTTTATCACAGTGGTTTAATATTTTAAAAAGTAATTCATGTTTTGGGGGTTCTGTTTGACTTAAATGGCAAATACATTGTTTCTCATGTTCGGGCATTTTGAATTCTTTCCTCAATGAATTGTACAATTTAATTTACATCATTGAAGCATTTTTTGTTGGTGTGTTACTCAAAAAACTAGTATGTGGCAACTTTATAACCTGTCCTTTTTTCTAACTAATTTTATATTATACCTTTTCTACAATTTAAAATTATTAAATTGAACATGGGTGGTTATGTAGATGTGTGGAACACATTTCTTATTGAGTATAGTAAGATTTTTTATTGTTGAGTATAGTAAGATTTTACGATTGAGTATAGTAATAATTTCAACAAATTATTTCTGACAACTAGAAGGTTAGCAAACTTGTCGCCAGTTTTGCTGAAAGGCTTTAATAGTCAGCTACTTGTAGATTGTGTTAAAATTTTAAGTTTTTGTTGATATAAGAATATGTAAATATTCAGAAAGACATGTTCTAAATAATATCTTCACTATTCTTGATTTCGGAGGGTGCTAAAGGAGGTAAATGGGAATAAAATGGAAAAGTATTAAAAAATATGAGCTGATAACTACCTAAACTTACCAATCACAATCATCACCTAGCTTTCACCAACTCCCAAGTTTATCCTTACTATTCACAAGTAACCATCAGCATATATCAATATATAAGATTTTTACATATTTTAGGCCTTTATTATAACAGTGTAGTATAATAAAGCACCTTGGGGGCATTAAATCTGCGGTACATAAAACAATCTGCAATAAAAGGTAAAAGCCATTATTTATACAAAGTTTATGCTGTTAACCATTTCATAATTATCGTGGGTATATTGAGTAGATTATATAAATAATGATGGAGTATACTCTTCTTCAGTGACTTCTGTAACAGGTGCTATATGTTTATGGGTATAATTTATATATACACACACAAAATTTTTTTGATCCTCACCTGAGGATATATTTATTGATTTTAGAGAAGAGGAGGGGCATCCTGGCTGATATGGCTCACTGGATTGAGTGCTGGTCTGCGAACCAAAGGGTCGCCAGTTTGATTCCCAGCCGGGGTTCATGCCTGGGTTGCAACCCAGGCCCCCATTAGGGGGTGCACAGGAGGGAACCATACATTGATGTTTTCCTCTGTTCTCCCTCCCTTCCCCTCTTTCTCTAAAAATAAATAAAATATTTTTAAAAGAATTTTAAAAAGAAGGGAAGGGAGAGAGAAACATCTATTGGTAGCCTCCTATACATGCCATGGCTAGGGATTGAACCTGCAACCTAGTTATGTGCACTGACTGGGAATTAAACCCACAACATTTCTGATGTACTAGACGATACTCAAACTAGCTGAGCCACCCTGTCAGGGCAGGTGCCATATTTTTTTTTCAATGAAAGGCCATGGAGAAAGACCCTCCCATATACACTCAGACTTTTATTGCTTATGAAATAGTATTTTTTAATATATTTTATTGATTATGCCATTACAGTTGTCCCATTCCCCCCTTCATTCCCCTCCACCCTGCACACCCCCTCTCCCCTTATGCCCCCCACTTTAGTCCATGTCCATGTGTCATAAGTTCTTTAGCGTCTGCATTTCCCACACTACTCTTGCCCTCTCCCTTCCTATTTTCTCCCCACTGTCTATGCTACTTATTCTCTGTACCTTCTCCCGACCTCTCCTCCTCCCACTCCCCTGTTGCTAACCCTCCATGTGATCTTCATTTCTATGGCTCCACTCCTGATCTAGCTGTCCTCTTAGTTTGCTTTTGTTTTAGGTGTGGTTGTTAATAACTGTGAGTTTGCTGTCCTTTCACTATTCATATTTTTTTATCTTCTTTTTCTTAGGTAAGTCCCTTTAACATTTCATATAATAAGGGCTTGGTGATGATGAACTCCTTGAACTTGACCTTATCTGAGAAGCACTTTATCTGCCCTTCCATTCTAAATGAAAGCTTTGCCGGATAGATCAATCTTGGATGTAGGTCTTTGGATTTCATGACTTGGAATACTTCTTTCCAGCCCCTTCTTGCCTGCAAGGTCCCTTTGGAGAAATCAGCTGACACTCTGATGGGAAGTCCTTGGTAGGTGACTGTCCCCTTAGCTCTTGCTGCTTCTAGAATTCTCTCCTTCATTTTAATCTTGGCTAATGTAATGATGATGTGCCTCAGTGTGTTCCTCCTTGGGTTCACCTTCTTTGGGACTGTCTGAGCTTCTTGGATTTCCTGGAAGTCTATTTCCTTTGCCAGATTGGGGAATTTCTCCTTTATTATTTGTTCAAATAAGTTTTCCACTTGTGGCTGTTCCTTTCCCCCTCCTGGTACCCCTATAATTCGGATGTTGGAATATTTAAAGATGTTCTAGAGGTTCCTAAGCCTCTCCTCATTTTTTTTGAATTTTTCTTTCTTCATTCTTTTCTGATGGGAAGTTTCTTTCTTCCTTCTGGTCTACTCCATTGATTTGAGTCCCAGTTTTCTTTCCATTCCTGTTGGTTTCCTGTGCATTTCCCTTCATTTCATTTAATGTAGCCTTCATTTTTTTCATCTAATTTGTGACTAAAATCAACCAGTTCTGTAGCATCCTGATCACCAGTGTTTTGAACTGTGCATCTGATAGTTTGGCTATCTCTTGGTCACTTAAAAGTACTGGCTCTGGGGCTTTGATTTGCCATAATTTTTTGGTCTGGTCGTGCCTGTTAATGTAGTGAGGGGCGGAGGCTTAGGTGTTCACCAGGGTAGGACAACCCAGGTCGCTGGGTTGTGATGCTGTATGTGGGGGTGGGGTCAGAGAGGGAATAATGGCACTTACTCTGCTGTTTCTTGCTTTGCTGTCTCTTGGATATCAGTCCCCTCTGCCACTTCCCACAAGCAAATTGGGCCCTTCCGGTGCTGGTTCCCAGGTGGGTGGGCTTGTGTACGTTCTAGGACCTTGTGGGTCTTTCCAGCAAATTCTCCTGTGAGGCCAGGAATCTTACCTGGAACCTCAACCCCCGCAAGTGTTTTCAGTTGGTGCTTTTGGGCTTTATTTCTCAGTGCTGGGGCTCTGGGTTGCGCGGTCTGTCTCACTGCCCATTTGTTGCCTGGTTTATCTGCGCAACTGTGTATCCAAGGTCAGCCAACCATCTTGCGCACCTCACTGGGTTTGATCATTTCCTTCCCGTGCTCAAGTCTGCCAACCACCACGTTTTTGTGCCGAAACCCCTCTCTGCTGGCTGCCGACTAAGCCCTTCTTACGGGTCTTGATGAATGGTTCATTGTTGTTGTCAGAGGTACAGTTCAATTTTCTGTCTGTTCTGGTTGCGCTTTTGTGTCTAAATCTTTGTTGTCCTTAAATTTGGTGGTACAAGGAGACCTAGTGTTTCCACCTATGCTTCCATCTTGGCTGGAAGCTGAAATAGTATTTTTAATATTTAAGAAATTTAATGTGTAATTAACACTCAGTATAATAAATAAGTGAAAACACTTATTTGTACAGATATATGTACACCTGTTTTCACTGCAGCATCATTCACAATAGCCGGTACATGGATGCAACCAGTGTCTTGTCAATAGATGATTGGATAAAGAAGGTGTGGTACATACATACAGTGGAATAGTGCTTAGCAATTAAAAATAATAAAATATTGCCATTTGCACCAACATGAGTGGACCTTGAGTGTTATGCTAATAAGTGGAAAAGGACAAGAACCATATGATTTTATTCATATGTGGGATATAAAACAATAAGCAAGAAATGAACAAATAAAACAAACTTCCTCAGTACAAACAATAGAATGGTGGTTACGGGGAGGAAGGGGGTTGGAAGGAAGACAAAGTAGGTAAAGGGAGGCAAATACATGGCAATGGAAGGAAACTAGACTTTGGGTGGTGGGCACACAATAGAATATTTAGATGTTGTATTATAAAGATGTACTTCTGAAATTTATATAACATTAACCAGTGTCACTCCCCCAAATTTAATTTTTAAAAAAATGAAAACAGTGGCAGGAAAAATAGAAACTAGAGAGATTTATGTTTGGTTAAGTTTTTTTTTAATTTTTTTTATTTTATTGATTATGCCATTACATTTGTTCTATTTCTCCCCTTTCTTCCCCTCCACCCTGCACACCCCTCCTTGACCATTCCCCCCTTTAGTTCATGACCACATGTCTCAAGTTCTTCAGATTCTGTATTTCCCCTACTATTCTTACCCTCTCCCCTATCTATTTTCTGTCTATGGTCTGTGCTACTTATTTTCTGTACCTTCTCCCCCCTTCTACTCCTCCCACTCCCCTGTTGCTAACCCTCCATGTGATCTTCATTTGTATGGTTCACTCTGATCTAGCTGTCCTCTTAGTTTGCTTTTGTTTTAGATGTGGTTCCTAATAACTGTGAGTTTACTGTCCTTTCACTGTTCAACATTTTTATCTTCTTTTCTTAGGTAAGTTCCTTTAACATTTCATATAATAAGGGCTTGGTGATGATGAACTCCTTGAATCTGGTCTTATCTGAAAAGCACTTTATCTGTCCTTCCATTCTAAATGAAAGCTTTGCTGGATAGAGCAATCTTGGATGTAGGGCCTTGGCTTTCATGACTTGGAATACTTCTTTCCAGCCCCTTCTTGCCTGCAAGGTCCCTTTGGAGAAATCAGCTGACACTCTGATGGGAAGTCCTTGGTAGGTGACTGTCCCCTTAGCTCTTGCTGCTTCTAGAATTCTCTCCTTCATTTTAATCTTGGCTAATGTAATGATGATGTGCCTTGGCGTGTTCCTTCTTGGGTCCAACTTCTTTGGGACTCTCTGAGCTTCCTGGATTTCCTGGAAGTCTGTTTCCTTCGCCAGATTGGGGAAGTTTTTCTTCATTATTTCTTCAAATAAGTTTTCAATTTCTTGCTGTTGCTCTTCTCCTTCTGGCACCCCTATAATTTGGATATTGGAACGTTTCAGGTTGTCCCAGAGAGTCCTCAGCCTCTTCATTTTTTTGGATTCTTATTTTTTCCTTCTGACCCAGTTGGATGTTTGTTTCTTCCTTTTGTTCCACATCGTTGCTTTGAATCCTGGTTTCTTTCTTGTCACTGTTGGTTGCCTGAATATTTTACTTTATCTCATTTTGGGTATCTTTCATTTGTTCTTTCATTTTTCAACCCAGCTCAATCAGATCTGTGAGCATTTTGATTACCATGGCTATAAATTTCTATCAGTTAGATTGGCAATGTCCTCATCGCTTTGTTCCGAGGTTTTGCTGATTTCTTTTATTTGAGCCATATTTCTTTGTCTTGGCGCACCTGATGAGTTGTAAGGGGTGGGGCCTTAGGTATTCATTCACCCAGGCAGGGCACCCTCTTTGCTATGCTACCTGTGGGGGAGGGGCCAGAGAGGGAGCAATGCAGCTAGCCTGCTCATCTCTAGTGCACTTTCAACAGACTCTTTTTTTTAAAGTGTTTTTTAATTTAATCATTGGTCAAGTACAGTTTTCTGTCTTTTACTCCCATCCAAGCCCCCCCCACCCCAGTGCTCTCCGCCTCCCTCCCATTTCCACCCTCCTTACTTTTTGTCCATGTGTCCTTTATACTTGTTCCTGTGAATCCTTCCCCTTTTCCCCTGAAATTCTCTCCCCTCTCCCCTCTGGTCCCTGTCAGCCTGTTCTGTATTTCAGTGTCTGGTTATATTTTGCTTGCTTGTTTGTTTTGTTGTTTAGGTTCCTGTTAAAGGTGAGATCATATGGTATTTGTCTTTCATTGCCTGGCTTATTTCACTCAGCTTAATGCTTTCCAGTTCTATCCATGCTGTTGCAAAGGGTAGGCACTCCTTTCTTTCTGCTGCATAGAATTCCATTGTATAAATGTACTATAGTTTTTGGATATATTCATTTACTGATGGGCATCTAGGTTGCTTCCAACTCTTGGCTATTGTAAATTGTGCTGCTATGACTCTTGAGTCAGACTGGGAAGTATCTCCCACTGGAGGCAACCCCAGCTATAGCCCACAGTCAGCTCAGTTTTCCCCTTAAGTCAGTCCCTCCTGCGCAGCTGCATTGTCAGGCTCGGTAGTCAGTCCCACCCCTCATCCACCTCACTGCAGTTTTTCTGAGTCACCGCCCAGTGGGGTCCGCCTTACCAGTCAGGTTGTTCTGGTTGATTTTTTCCTTAATTCTTGGTTGTTGGAGTTCCATGCAGTTTGGTTTTTCTGGTGCTTCTGGTTGTTTATTGATTTTTAGATTGGTCCTGTCCTCCTTTTGGTTGTGAGAGGAAGTGAAGAGTTTCTACCTACACCACCACAGAACTCTCTAAGTATAATTAGAATTAGAAAAGGAAAATTTGGGAAACACTTAGAAGTCATAATATATTAAGTGATGAAATTCCATTATGATTTTAAAAAGCACATGAACAACAACATAAATTTTGGTGGATTCTATTTATTTAAATAAAGCAAAAATCCTTCTTGTAGATGTTTCCAGCTTGTTTCAGAAATTTGAGGACTAGTGAAGCACGAAATAATTCAAATGAACATTTAGTAACATTTACTTTGAGAAACTAACAGCTTAGTGAGCCAGCTAACCATTCTGCTATAATCTTTGGTTTGGAAAATAGCATAGGTAGAAATATGTTCATGAGGAAAAGACCATTTCTATTCTCATTTAATTTTCATTCTGTCTCAGTTTTTACATATGAAATTTTTATCTTTAGTACTAGGGCAGTGCCTAAGGGCTGTCTATTCTCAAGGTTTTTCCATTTTGAATAGTGCTACCAAAAGAGTGGGCATTTAAAACATGAACTTCCTATATAACCAAATGGGAGAAATAATGGCATTTATATGTTAATTCCATAAGGCCTTGCATTTAACTCTATTCCCTCTGGCCATATACCAGATGGAATAAAGCAAGGACTCCACTATTAAAAATATCAAATCAGATAGTTCCAGCTGCGGTTTTCTAATCATTTAAAAAGCAGAATATGAGGTCACTTCTAATATCTTAAGTAGATAACTATCTTAGCATTTACTTTAGGTATTAATTAAATCTGAGATTCTTATCTTTGCCTTACTGAGCTAGCAGTTTCTAGCTTTTGTGTGTTTTCCTTAAGACCAAAATTTAGAGCCTAATGTGGAATCAGTTGTTTTTTGCAAAATTACCTTTTCTAGGAATATCTAATTCATTAATGTATTAATCTGAAAAAGTTGATTTACCAATTGGATTAAGTGCCACAGGACTCTTCAACACATTATTATAATCAATTTGTTGGAAAGATCAATTTTCTCAGGGTTGAATGCATATAAAAATGAAGCATCCAAATCAAATGAGTTACATAGGAAGCATCCCTGGAGATCTTTAAGAACAGGTCCTTAATAGTGTGTACAGAATGGTTTGAGATCTTTAAATGAAGTTTTTAGAGGCAGGAAGATGGAGTACACATTCAGGCCTGTGTTTCTGGACCTCCATTTTATGTTGATACTACCTTTCTGATGTTTAGTAGCTGGTGTTTGAGTTGAGACAAATCATAATTTTTTTCTTTTTAAAATTATATTTTTAGCACCAATTTAAAGTAATGAACAGAGAGTAATCTGTGTTAGTTGTGATTGAGACTTTAAAGACAATTTTTTTTAAAGCAGCCCTGGCAGCCTTTTTGTTTTGACTGCTATTACAGTCTACAGTGATCGTAAATGCAGTGTTTTGAATTTTAAAGCTAAAGTTACGGTGACTACTATAAAGGGCTACCGTTAATTTGAATAGCAGTTGTTAAAGTTAAAAATTATATTTTGCTCTGTGTGCTTATGTAACATGCCTCCCTCCCAGCAAAGAAATATTTGGATTCTGGTGGGGGGGTACTTTTTCAGACTGTTATTTATATACATAGTTTTTTTTTTTAATTTTTGTTCATATTAGTCATTGTGGTTAAGTGATTTATAGGTAACTGATGAGTCACAACTATCTTTCCCATCTCTAATGAGTCACCTAGTTGCATACAAGTTTGTTTACTTTCCTTTTTAGATTTTTTACATAAAAAATAAGTGTTTTACTTAGCCAGTAGATTAAAATTTCAGTTTGCTACATTAACTTTTAAAACTCTAAAATATCAAAATACTCAGAAGTGTCATTGGTTTAGAAAACTTTTACTTAGCATCTGCTCTGGTACAGGCACTCTGCTAGGCTGGGGTACACAATGACACATACATCACTTAAGGAACTTAATTTGGGGAGAGGGTAAAAATAGGTAATCAGCTGCATGCAGAGACATGGTACAGGTGCTGTGGTAGAAGTATATGTACACATCATCTACAGTTGAGGCCCAGAGGGAGGTGGGCATGTGGGTACACCTTGAGCATGCTGTGGATAAGTTGGTGAACATAGGCTACTAGGTCATTATACTGTTGTGGGTTGCAACTCTGAACAACTGTACCTAGATGGTTTATACCTCTTTGTTGGAATGAGGTGGTTATCTGTTATAGGAGAAACAAAACTTGTTATTTGTCCTGTCCGGTACATTTATATCAAAAACTTTGATAAAGATATATTGTACTTTAAAAATAGGCCTAAAATCTAGGGTCAAAATTCTAGACAGTTCACAGGATTAATTCTTCTAAGTTAACTATAACTTCAGGTAATAACTTCATGTTGTTGTGTACAAAGATTCTCGTGAATTTCTGTTGAGGCTGGCAAGAACAACACATCAAGATGCATCAGCATTACTGGAGAAGGTAGCACGATTTGGGGGCATTCTGAAAACTATTCATAAAGGGCAAGTGAGCTGATGATGCATTCTGGAGTTCGTAAAGTTGGATGCTCATTTTTGAGCCTAACAGAACTCTAGCACAAAAATCTGAACATGATTTTACTAAGCTATATCATCTTAAGCCAATTACTTGACCTTTTAGTCTCAGTTTTCTCTATAAAACGATGGCAATACCCACCTTGTAGGCCCTTGTGAAGTGTAAGTGAGATGGTATGTGTGTACAGTACTTCATGTAGGAACTGAAACATAAAAGGAAATTGATGTAGGAATAGTGATAATTCAGGTGTTTATATCTATTAAGGCCAGTTTCATTTCAGCTATAAATATTAAAAGAACTAAGCTTTATCAACATTAAAGAATACAGAGAAAATGAACCAAACTGTTATACAAGGATAACAGAAAATTTATGAAGTATTCCATATTTTTTGCAAATGAGAAAAAATATGGAGGCGTATAGCCCAAGTAGTAAACAGTGATTATAGGAAAAAGGGTTAGATATATGAGGGGTTACTTAAGCTTTTAAATTCATATTTATTTGGAATTTTTAGTATTGGAACTTTTAGTAATAAGTATAATCTTTTATAATTATCAAAAATGTTCAGAGACAGGTACTCAGTACTATAGTTGATATATTATCTATATTTATGTTAACCTTATATATAAGGTTAATATCTTCTGTTTAATCCTGTATAGTTGATACATTAACTGTTCCCTTTTTTGATACATGTTACTTCCTTGCACTTCTAATGCTATTCTCTTTTGATTTTATATTTAAAAAAATTTTGTTGTTTAATTACAGTTGTCTATATTCTTCCCCTGTCACTCTCCCCTACCCTGCCCACCTCCCACATTCAGTCCTCACCTTCCCCTATTTATTGTCCTTGTCCACGGGTCCTTTATACATGTTCCTTGACCTGACCCTTCCCTTTCCATCCCCTGTTATCCCCCTCACCCCTCCCTTCTGGTCACTGTCAGTTTGTTCTTTATTTCTATGTCTCTGGTTCTGTTTTGCTTGCTTGTTTGTTTTGTCAGTTAGGTTCTACTTATAGGTGAGATCATATGGTATTTGTCTTTTACCAACTGTCTTATTTCACTTAGCATAATGCTCTTCAGATTCACCCAGACTGTTGCAAAGGGTAGGAGCTCCTTCTTTCTTTTTGCTTAATAGTATTCCATTGTGT
Organism: Artibeus jamaicensis; assembly: GCF_021234435.1. Classification (NCBI taxonomy): domain Eukaryota; kingdom Metazoa; phylum Chordata; class Mammalia; order Chiroptera; family Phyllostomidae; genus Artibeus; species Artibeus jamaicensis. The sequence goes on along the minus strand of NW_026521249.1, from coordinate 3,643,653 downwards.
AAATGTACCACAGGTTTTTGATCCACTCATTTACTGATGGGCATTTAGGCTGTGTCCAGCACTTGGCTATTGTAAATAATGCTACTATGAACATTGGGGTGCATAGGTTCTTTTGAATTGGTGTTTCAGGATTCTTAGAAAATAATCCCAGCCGTGGAATTGCCTGGTCGAAAGGTGGTTCCATTCTTTGGATATTTTTTAAAATGTCTCCTCTCTTCTCCCACCCACACTTCTACCATGGTCTTCAGTGTTTCTAAAGGACAGTAAACATATGTATAAATGAGATTGACCCCCCAAAAAAATGAATATGTGTGTGCTAAAACCAAGAGGTAATTCCATGTAAGTTATTTTCATATTGTTTAGGCAGCGCTGATTTTTTTGTTTTTGTTTTACAGATGTTCCATTTATTTCTCTCTTTGCCCCCCTCCACCCAGCCCACTCTCCACTTCCATAGTCAATCCCCACCCCATTGTCCATGGGTCCTTCATATATATTCCTTGACTGTTTCCTTCACCTTCTTTCAAACCATTCCTCCTTTCTTCCTCCCCTCTTACTGGTGTTCTATTATGGTTCTATTTTGCTCATTAACTTATTTTTTTCATTAGATTCCTCTTATGTGAGATCAAATGGTATTTGTCTTTCACCAACTGGCTTATTTCATTTAACAGGATAGTCTCCAGTTCTGGCAGTACTGCTTTTGAAGTGTGTTTATAACCTTCTTTCCCTGAGCGGTCACTTTGAAGAGGACAGTATTCCCTTGAATGGATGAATTCTGCCATGTTTGATAAGAAATCGACCCTAATATTTTACAGTAAAATTTTGTGTATCTGTTTTTTAAAAATATCTTTACAGTGAATAATACATACTGTTGGTTTGCAATGTATACATGATGAACTGTAAATAAACTTTACTATTTTAGAGACCTTTATTATGATCAGATGATAGCTTTGAACTCGGGGATTTATTAAAATTTCATAACTTTCTTGAGCTTTCATAACTAATTGTATTAATCAGCTGTTGCAAAAAACCTGTGTAACAGACTACCTTAAAACTCAGTAACAAGACATTACCACCTAAAGTGACCTATAGATTCACTGCAATCCCTGTCAAAATCCCAAGGGCTTTTTTTGTTGTTGCAGAAATAGAAAAATGATTGGCAGCTTCATCACAACAACATGCCAGCTCATGCATCATGTCTCATGCAGTTTTTAGGTGATATGTTAAATCACCCAGGTGACTCAGACCCTCCACAGCCCAGATTTGGTGCCCTACGATTTCTGGCTCTTCCCAAAACTAATATCACCTTTGAAAGGAAAAACATTTCAGACCATCATTGAGATTCAGGAAAATACGATGGGGTAGCTGCTGGCAATTGGGAGAACTATATGAGGTCCCAAGGTGCCTATTTTGAAGGGTGCTCAGATGTCATTGTCCTACGTACAATGTTTCTTGTATTTTCTTCAATTAATGTCTTGTATCTTCTTCAGTTAATGTAATATTTTTCATATTACATGGCTGGATACTTTCTGGGAGACCTCATAGTCAATTGATTTTTGACAAGGGTTCCAAGACCATTTGATGGGTAAAAAACAGACTTTTCAACAAAGGTACAGGAAAAATTGTATATCCACATGCCAAAGACCTTACTTTATACCATATGTAAAATTAATTCAAAATAGATCAATGACCCAAATGTAAGAACAAAAACTATTAACATTCTTTAGAAGAAAACATAAGCCAAAAGCTTTATAATATTAGACTCATCAGTGACTTCATGAATATAACACCAAAAGCACTGGCGACAAAAGAAAATTAGAGTAATTTACAGCTTTCTTTTGTAAATTGTTTAGTTTTAGAAACAATGTTTAAAATGGTGGCCCTGGTTGGTGTAGCTCAGTGGATTGAGCACAGGCCTGTGAAGCAAAGGGTCGCTGGTTCGATTCCCAGTCAGGGCACGTGCCTGGGTTGCAGGCCAGTTCCCAGCAGGGAACACATGAGAGGCAACCACACATTGATGTTTCTCTCCCACTCTTTCTCCTTCCCTTCCCCTCTCTCTATAAATAAATAAATTAAAAATAAATAAATAAAATGGTGGTTGTGTTCTAACCTAGCTGATCGAATATTTCAGCACACAATACTACTGAATTAAGTAAAGTACTAAAGGTAAACTTAGTCCCACGTGCAGCTCCTGGGTAAAGGGAATCACCTGGCACTTGTAAGAGAGAGAGAAGAGAAAATTTTGTTTCCTTTAATTGAAACTTTAGCTAGCCGTGGGCAGGATATCTTTACCAGTTTCTTTCTGGAAAGATAGTAGCATAATGCTCAGTTCCTACGAGTAAGTGTGTTTGATCTGAGTAGGCATGAAGAAGATTCTGGAAGGCCTCCCTAGGCAGTCACATAAAGTGAAGTAAGAGAACCAAGGTGGCCAGGGACATTGCCAGAATGTAGCAGGATAGAACTCCAGTTGGGGCAGGTCAGTTTACTCAGTGAAGCAATACACAGATCAGTAGAGCAGAGAAAACCTTCCTGAGAGAAATGTATAACATGAGCAGCAGAATTCTCACAAGGCCTGAATTATATACTCCAATCTCAAGTTTGCTCTTGCAAACAGACAAGGCAGACTGGTAGGTACCTGGCATGTTGAAGAAGCAGTGACATTAGATTGCCAGTATTAGCCCTTTTAACAATAACTGCAGTCTCTCGATCCCTTCAGGTCTCAGAGGAGCCTTATCTTAGTTCACCAACTCTCTTTCAGCACAGCAAATAGTGAGTTTCTTTAATACACAAGATTTAGTTAGACATTAGGCAGTATAGCCCTAGTTCAGAAGACTTAGGAGAGCATAAAGAGATATATGTACTATTGATTTTTTTTAAGTGGTTGGTAACAGACAAAATTTTGGGCAGTGTAGCAAAGTGGAAATTTTTTCACCATTTTTCATATATTCTCATTTTGATCTTTTTCCAACTCCGAGCAAGTGTTCATTGAAATGGATTGTGAGGTTCTCTTTTGTAAAAGAAGCATTGCTAAATTTCTGGAATCTTGTCAAGTAGCACCATAACTACTAAAGAAGGACTCAGTACCTCATCAGAATGAATAGAATTGTCACTATGAGAGTTATATCTTTTGTTTTGTTTAGATTCTGGTCATTCATTTTGTAAGATTCTGGGTATGGAATTGAACCATGAGAGATTAATATAAAAGTTAACTAGGGTTTATGACATAGCAGATAAACAGAGAGTCCAAGACAGTTTCTGAATACGTTTGCCATCTCTCTATTACTCTAGCTGCCCAGGAAATCCACTGTGGCCCAGGTGGCACACTGGCATTATTCTTTCCTCCTTTTTTCACCTCCCTCTGCAGCTCCAGTTACCTCCTGAGAGTTTTAATTGATAGTTGTACATTAGTTGAGCCACCATGGTGCTGCCATCAGTCTCCAAGACTTGAAAAGTTACATCTTGTCCATTTCCACAAATACATTGTGACAGTACAAGACTACACACTAAAGTAAAACTGGTACATTTTGTATGGGAACCACCTTTTTGGATTATACTTTTTCTCTTTTGGTTATGTATGAGAAACCAAAAATAATCAGTTGGTGAGTTTATAGGCTACTTTATAAATTTTACATTTCAGAATTTGAGTGTCTTTTGTGCAAAATTCTAGTTTGCTGTAGAGCTAAACCATCCAGAAGATTATTTTAGTGTATATTCAGCTTCATGGAGACATTCTTAATTGGGATTACACCATCCATTGAGCTGTCTGCCATAAATCCAGTCAGTGACAGTGTATACTGAGAAACTGTGGGCAGTGAGTGTTTAATTGCAGCACCCCAGGGTCACTTAATTACCTTGAAATCTTTTCAGTTGACCTTCTTTTTTTTATTTAATTGTATTACATACCAGTAATCGCATTAATTTTTTTAAAGATTTTATTTATTTATCTTTAGAAGGGAAGAGAAGGAGACAGGGAGAGAAATATCAATGTATGGTTGCCTCATGCATCCCCTGCTGAGGACTGGCCTGCAACCCAGGCATGTGCCCTGACTGGGAATCGAACCTCAATCCTCTGGTGGAAGGCCTGCGCTCAATCCACTGAGTTACACTAGTCAGAAGTAATTGCATTTATTGAAGCCAATGTTTCTTGTTATAGGAAATGCTGATCTTAGTAAATTTCATCTATAGGGAAGGAAATGGTTTTTAATAAATAATTGAAATACCCTTTCCTGTTTTTCATGATTCAGTGCTGGTCTTGTTGCCTTTTATGTCCAGAATATTTTATAGATGGTAACTAAATTATGGCATCTAGAAAATCATCTCTTCAAGGAGTCTCACAAGGTGTTAAATAGACTGGGTTTGTCTCAAGTGGTTTACCCTATTAAAGAAGAGTTTAATAAGTTCGGCTTCACCGTTGAAATTCCAAATGAGTTCTGACACCTCTAACGAGGTGATTAAAGCTAGGATTTTTTTCTTTTGACAGCATCAACAAAGAGAGCATCGTAGATGTAGAGGGTGTTGTGAGAAAAGTCAATCAGAAAATTGGAAGCTGTACACAGCAAGATGTAGAGTTACATGTTCAAAAGGTAACTTTTTTCCAAAATATAAAATTGTGTACAGAAATAGATTTGAGTAGTTCTTATAACTATTCCTGTTAAATCTATTTCTTAATTATTAGAATTGATATAAAATGTTGAGATTTATAAATTGATAACTGAATCAATTAGCTTTTGTAACAAAGTATCCCATACTTAGTGGCTTAAAACAACAAACATTGATTTGCTTACTTTTCTGTGCATTGGGCATTTAGGGTTGGCCCATCTGGATTGGCTCATCTGTTCCATATGTTGTTGATTGGGCTTGCTGATATTTCTAGAACATCTTTTCCTGTGGCTTCTCTTCATCAAGCAAGCTGGTTCAGGCTTGTTGGCATGGTACCAGAATGGTTCCCAGCAACAAGAGAGGGAAGCCTTAGTGTGCAAACACTTTTCAAGCTACTGCTTTTGTCACCTTTGCTAAGAATTTTATTGGTCAAAGCAAGTCACATGGCCACATTCAGATTTAAGAGGTGCAGAAATAGATTCCACCTTTTAATGGTAGGAGAGGCAATATCATTGGAGAGGAACATTTATACAGGAGCAGGAGGAATTACGGCAGCCATTTTTGCAAACAATTTATCATAGTCTCGTAGGAAAATATGTAAAACACATTGAAAAAGCTTTAGTCACTATTTTGAATCTAATCTGTGAACTTCTTTATGACGATGTACTTAAAAATATTGATTAATTATACTAATCTTGATCATTATCTTATAATCATTTTATTTCTGATGTTTTACAGTATAGAAAAATCAAGAGACAATACCATATTGATCTTATGCTCCAGCAATAACTTCTTCTCTTAAGCAGTCTGCCTGACTGCTCTATCTTAAATATGCTACACACACACACCCACACCACACATACCACCACCACCCCATGAACATACATAAGATAAAGCAGTCAGGCAGACTGACAGACAAATGCGGAAAGACTCGTGCATGCACACTTATTTGGGAGTAAGGTTATTTAACTGGAATTGATTGTCATGGAACTCTTCAGGACTTAGAATACCATGTATTTGTTATTGAACTAACTACTTGCCAAATTACTTTGTTCTCTTTGTGCAAGGCTCACTTTAAATCAACCCACCAGGAAGTCTGTAAACTAGTAAAGAAAAATATAAAGGTATTCTGACCAAGAAAAACAACCCCCTATTTTTCAAGCAACATATCTTTTTCATACTTTAATAAATAAAATTTTAGTGACTAAAGCAAATAAATGTACTTCCAAAATATTCTAATTATCTAGCATTTAGTATGAGCTTAATAAATGTTAATAATAAATATAAAGCCCAGACAGCTCACACATTTTCCCCTCAGTAAACATAATTATAAATTATCTCACAAAGTATAAATATTTTATAGTAAGTAAAATCTTATAATAAGCATTGACTTATCATTTATTTATTTATTCATTCAGCCAACAGTTACTGAAAATATACTTTGTACCAAGCACCATGTGAGGTTCTGGGGATTAGAGTGCTCACAACCTAGTGAAGGGGACAATGAATTTCTACTAGTTATAAAAATAAAAAGGTAGCTGTTTAGTTCTCCAACATTGCATTATAGGTCAAGTTTTTGTTAACTCATCAAAGGGAAGTGCTACATTTTGGGTATGGGAAGTGTTGACAAATAATTCTATTTTACTATGAGGAAGACTAGAGTATCCTCCTGACACTTTTTCTTGACATGTCTCAGCTGAATGCTTAATGTGATCTACCAACTGGAAGAATATAATTTCCTGAATTAACTAATTAAGGTCTGTTTTCCTTTGTGCTTTAGCAGGATTTCCAGGCATAGTTGGGAATAATTAATAGGGTATTATTACCCTATTAATTAACATTAGCTAAGGGTAGCTAATTCATTGTGGCCTAACTGCTTTTTCACACTAAAATGTGCACTTAATGTGAGTGAATATTGAGGGATTTTTAACACCTTAAAGGAATACCTTGTTATGGTGCTCCCAACCAGGAGAGCAGCAGGAAAGGAGGTATGTTCAATGAAAGAAGGCAATGAAAGGGTACTTGGGAAAAGCAGTAGAAAAGGAAGGAGAGGTATAGCAGAGTTGGGCTGACTTTAGTTTTAACGGTAGAAATGGCTAAATGCTGTTAGCAATAATAACTCCTTTGTTAATGGCCCCTTCAAATGAGCAAACTTTTTATGTTCATTATTCCATTTGATTTTTACCGTTGACCTCATTTTACAGAGTAGAATATTGAAGTTCTGAGGTTTGATTTGCCTGACAACAAATTTCATATGACAAAGTGAGGCCTTAAACCCAGACCTCTCAACTTCAGTTATTAGTTATTTACCACATCAGTATGCAACTTAGGATTTACAAAGTATTTGTATGTATGTTGTCTCATTTTAACTATTTCAACAACCCAGGGAGGTAGGCAAAAAATATTATTATCCCCATTTTATAGATGAAAAAACATGTACCGTATTGTTTGGTTTTAGCATGTAGTTTCAGTTAAAGATATATGCAAATATTGCTTCATGTTCAAGTAGATTTTTTTTTTAGCAAAAGATAACAGGTTTTGTGTGCTTTATGATATTTTTGGTAATCTCTCACTTTCAGATTTATGTGATCAGTTTGGCTGAACCCCGTTTGCCCCTGCAGCTGGATGATGCCATTCGGCCTGAGGTAGAAGGAGAAGAGGTAAAAATTATGCTTTTGAAATACTGTGCTTCCTCTGTACGTTTAGTTTGCAAAACATTGAAAACTTGATTTCCTGTTGATACGAGCTTCATGTTTATTTAAATTTATTATTACATCAACAGTCCTCAAACTTTTTAATCCCCTTTACTCTTACAAATAATTGACTTCACAAGCTTTTGTTTCATAGGTTTATCTGTCAATATTTGCAGCATTAGAAGTTATAACAAAATTTTTAATATTTATTTATTAGAAGTAACAAAATATAAATACATCTACAGATCTTTGTAATGCTTGACTTAATAGGCATTACAATTAGATTCTCATTTGCTTCTGCATTCAATTTGTTGTGTAGCACACCTTATCTAGCCTTTGAAAGATTCTCAATATAGTTAGGAGAGAATGAGAATGAAAAGGTATTAATGAAAAATAAGTTGATTTCATGGATTCTCTGAAAGTTTCTCACTGGTATCCAGAACATACAATTAGAAAACTGCTTACTACTTTAGTCTTTAACTAGCAGGTAAATCCAAGAATCAATGAAGGTATAGGTGATTAATTCTTCTAATGTCTCGATAATGAGACAAGGCTTTTAGGGGTGGAGATGGAAAGAAATCATTAATCCCTGTTCATTCACATTTCTCTTCTTTCCATCTTAACAGTAACTTCTCTCTAGCCCTACTCCTGTTTTTTGGATCCAGATTAGAGTATAATATTAACATATATAAACACACCTGTCACTTAAAAGTAAACACAGCTACCCTGGCTGGTGTGGCTCAGTTGGTTGGAGCAACGTCCTGTGGACCAAAAGGTCATGGGTTTGATTTCCAGTCAGGGCTCTTATCCAGGTTGCGGGTTCCATCCTCGGTCAGGACACAGATGAGAAGGCAACCAGTTGATGTCTGTCTGTCTCTCTCTCTCTCTCCCCCTCCCTCCCCACTCCCCCTCAAAGTCATGAAAAAATGTCCTCAGATGAGGGTTCAAAAAGGGGGTGGGGGTAAACATGGCTTCTAACAGTGTTTTTCATGTTGTAAAAAAAAAATAGTACAATCTGTTGTGGAGGTTTTTTGGTTTTGTTTGTTTCTTTGTTTTTTAGGAAGGAAGAGCTACTGTTAACCAGGATACAAGATTAGACAACAGAGTCATTGATCTTAGGGTATGCCTCATTTATTTATTAAGTGATATGATTATGCTAAAATCAAGGAGGGCTGGGATAACATACCTGTTTCAGGGTCGTTGAAGTAATTGCCATTTGCTTATATGTATGTATGATAATATAAGAACCAGTTTACCTTTCCAGCTGACCCTTTCCCTAAAAAGAAATGCAGGCAAGGACCCTCAGGTGACAGTTCACAGGATACTGAGTTGTATTGTTTTAAAATAGTAAAGGAACATGAAGCTAGTAAATGGGTGCTACTTGTTTTAGACAAGTTAGTAAGCAAGTGAAAATATAATAACCATTAATATCACTACAAAATTGTGAAATACATTATGTGCACATTTTAGAACAACCTGGTGAAGATTAGTAATTAATCCCTCCATCCTTTGAATTTGATCTGAGCACAGAATTAATAATAGAGAAGTACCTAGTCCTTTGGTTTATATAGTAATCTCATAGGCTTCTGTTTCCCTTTCTGGCTTGGCTGCAGTGAAAGATTTCAGTGGTTTCATCATTGTAGTAAAACCAATGTCATCTTTCTTTCTTAATGTTTTGATTGCATCTTCCTCCTTTTTCCATAACATATTCCACCTACAGCTTAAATTCTTTGTCACTATAATTTATAAGTTTTTTCTAACATTTCTGCAGTCACATAGGTCTGCCCTTACTGTATACCCATATTTCCCCTGATTATTTGCTTTTTGTCTACTACCTTTTCCATATTAATTTGTAGGTATAGAAAAGGCTAGAAATAATCAAAAGTCCTCTTGATACTGACTAGAAACCTCAGGGTTTTCATAATTTTGGCCACAGCAGTTAAACATAATGCTGTGTTTGCCTGTGTTCTTTGTTCACACAAGTTATTGGTTATACCACTAGAATTTGACCCAAAGAATATTCTTCCGTGGCCCACATCATTTGTTTCTTTCATTTAAATTCATTGCCACCATTGAAAAATGGGGGTTTTCACATTAGATCTAAATGGCTTTCTTTAAGAAGTTAGGGATGAGTCTGGCAGTAGTGGCCCTCATGGCAGCATTAGCTAGCACTGTAGACGGGGCATTGTGTTTTCTACTAAGCCCTGCCCCACCCAGGAGGCATCACTGATTTATTTCCTTTATGTGTCAAATTGATCTAATTAGATTTTATTATTGTCTTATAGACATCAACTAGTCAGGCAGTCTTTCGTCTCCAGTCTGGCATCTGCCATCTTTTCCGAGAAACTTTAATTAACAAGGGTTTTGTGGAGATTCAAACTCCTAAAATTATCTCAGGTATGCTTTAAGATATTTCTCTTATTTTTTTAAGAAGAAATTACTTTAGCCCAAGTTGCTTACTATTAGTTTTGTTTTGTTTTTAATTTGAGAATCCCAAATATCTCTTAAGGTTTATTCCTTTGAGACTATTTCAAAGACTGTGCTATATAGCAGCAATCATGTCTCACTAACACGGATAATACTTATTTCAGGAATCATTATGTGATAGTGATTATAAAATGAGACAATAACACACCAAGGAAGATAGTTGTTATATAAGTTGCACCAGAAACTTCTTTCATTATAAAGCTTTCTTTTTAAGTTGGAATTACAATTTTGTTTTGTATGAACTTCTTTGTAAAATTAATACTAAATACTGGAGTTGGGGAAAATCTCATGAATCCTCATTCGTATATGAGAACCTTATCTTAATTATTTTACACTTTTTAGAGGTGCTTAAATCACACTAAAAAGTGTGTAACTAGTGTAAATTGAAAATGGAACATTGAATTCTTGATAATTAGAAAAATTATTAAAGTAGCTTTAATAGATTTAAAATTGAAGCACAAAGGGAGCATATATGTCCAAATGATTAAAATGAACATAGAGCCAAAGAAGCCAATCTCTCCTAATATTACAAACTGTTTAGAATCAGGTATAAAACATAACTAGATATAGAGTATGCTCTATATCTAGAGTATAGTTTCTCTGCAACTTTTGATTTTCTAGTTTTTTTAAGCGAAGTACTTGAATCAAAAACATAAACTGTGTTTACTAGAAGTTTGCATTGATAAGCTTCTAATTGATTATAATAACTTAAGTGTTTATATTTCAGCTGCCAGTGAAGGAGGAGCCAATGTATTTACTGTGTCATATTTTAAAAATAATGCATATCTGGCTCAGTCCCCACAGCTATACAAGCAAATGTGTATTTGTGCTGATTTTGAGAAGGTTTTCTGTATTGGACCAGGTAAGGTTTTAGTAGTTAAGGTTTTCTCAAATTCATTAATTGTACCATAGTTAGGGTTTTAGAAACAGATTTTACGTAGACTTTTTTTTATTTAAATTATTCTATTGTTCAATTATAGTTGTCTGTATTTTCTCCCCACCCCCTCCAAACCCACAAAAACTATGGTACATTTACATAGACATTTTTAAAGCTTATATCCTTTTATATACTGACTACACAAATACTAGACTTTGAGGTAAAAATGACAATGTTGCTTGGATTGAGACATTTCCAAAAAAAATGTATGTTTAGTAGTTCTTTAAACAGCTAGGCATTATTCATGTGAATAGAAGCATAGTATTATATACAATATTCCTACAGAATAATGCCGAAGAAAACTTATATCTTGGGAATATCTCATTTTAAAAATGCGTGCTTTGAAAATATATACCCTCTGAAATATATCTAAGTATATTATTTATTATACTTAAGTGTAATTAGAATAGAATTAGCCCCCATTTGGACTGTCATTTTAACTTTCCATCAATACTGAAGAAGAAGTAGTTACAATCTTCCAAGCAGTAAATTTTGTTTTCCTTGGAAATAGACCATTACTACTGTTTTAAGTTTACAAATGTACCTCTGCTTACTTTGCTATTTGGGATAAATTGCTATCAATTTATCCCAAAGGTACTCTTTTTTATTATTACTATTTATACTGTCCTTAGTACTGATAATATGATAGAGCCCATTAGAAATTACTAACAAATGTCTAGATTTAACTGACTGTATTAACATAATTTTTAAGGTATATTTGCTAAAAGTCAAGTATAGGCACATACCTTATTTTTCAGACTATAAGACTTCCTCGCACCCCCAATTTGGGAGGAATAATGGTGGTTAATGCTGCTGTTGAGTTCTGTTTACATTTACATTGGTAAAATATTATGTTATTTATGTTATTAAATACTTTACCACATTTTTTGCTGATTTTTTTTTCCTATTTTCCTCCTCCAAAACCTAGGTGTGTCTTATGGTCCGAAAAATATAGTAATCAAGAAAAAAGTTCTTTTATGAAGATAATTAGAAACAAAAGATGAGCTTTACTTCATTCTTTAAAACTTAACTAGTTATTTTATAAATGTAAGTTTTTTGATAACTTAAGATAAATATCTCCTAATAGAAAAACTAGCAAGATCACTACATGTCTTAATTTTCTGAATGTACTAAACAATTATTTGTTAAACACTTGCTGCATATATAGCTTTGTACCAGGTACCTTGTACATAAAAAAAGATCTAACCAGCACTTCTCAGATGTTAATGTGCGCACAAGTCATCTGGGAATCTTGTTTAAATGCAGTAGGTCTGAGTGAGACTTGAGGTTCTGCATTCTCACGGGCTCCTACTGCTGGTGCTGCTGATTTTGCAGACCATGCTTGGAGTGATAAAGGAATAAATGTTGTCCCTGCTCCCAAGACACAATAGAATGTGCATACATATAGCAGCCACAGGGAATAATCAACTGATTTTCACGGCAAATAATCTGATTGTGCTGTACAGTCAGCAGATTGATGTTAATTATGTGGTGTAAGTAGTATAAAAAAGAGGAAGGAGATGGAGTTTGCTAGTTTCCATGAACGAAAATTCAAACTGAAATGGGCTTTAAGGACAGAGTAGGAGATAAAGACAACAGAGATGGCATTCTAGTCAGAAGAAGCAAGATGTGTAAAGTGCATGGGAGAAAATAAAAAAACGAGTTAGTATGAAGAAGAAATGGGAAATACAGGGTACGATTAAGTTACAGGAACAGGAGGGTTTTAGACTTTGTCATTTTGTTTTATTGCAGTAGTCATTTGGGAGCTGTTGTAAGTTAATGAGCAAGGATGTGTTTTAGGAATATTAATGTGAAAGATGGAACAGGCTAGAGTAAGGAAGACTGGAAAGGATGAAAGTTCAGTGAGGATAGTAAGAGCTGGACTGAGGTAATAGCTAAATATGTATAATATTACTTCATTTGTACAGATTTCATTTAGCTTAAGTTTTAATAAAATTGAGAACTATACTGAATATTTTTAATTATGAGATGCACGTCACGATCTCACATTCCCTCCGGGTTCTCGTGATTCTCATTTAATTTACATTTGTTACAGCTTTTACTACATGACTATAGGAATTTGTAATGAACTTGCCATCCAAGAGAATGCTGAAATGGATGTCTTATCAAAGGTTTTCCCAATCTTGTAATGATAATGAAAATAGTACCATTTAAGTACTAGTAAATAGAAATTTGTATTTAAATCCCAGTTTTCCCAAAATTTAAAACACTGTTTACTGTGTATTTCTTTTATTAATGTTACAGTATTCAGAGCTGAAGACTCTAATACCCACAGGCATCTAACTGAATTTGTTGGCCTTGACATTGAAATGGCTTTTAATTACCATTACCATGAAGTTGTGGAAGAAATTGCTGACACCTTAGTACAAATATTCAAAGGACTTCAAGAAAGGTAAAAATATGTATTTTATATCCCTAAATGGACTTAATTTCAAATAAGTTTGGGTTCTTCAAAATAAAGCAATTCTTGAATTTCAATTCAAGCTAAATTTTTATTGAACATATGTGTTTGTACATATAAGCTTGCTAGTCAGTTAGTGAAAAAAATCCACATGTTCTGGAAAATACTCCGGATCTAAGTCAAGTGTGGCTTCAGCTAGTTAACTTCACACTTGGTGGGGAAGTTTACCAGCTTGTGAACAGCTTAACTTTGTATTTTCCTTTATACTGACATCCTGAATATCTCAAGAAATAGAGCCTATGTTACATTTATAGCAGTTTATTATTTGGGAGGTGTACTGTAGGGTAGTGATTATTTATGAGCTTGGATTTGACTAGATCCAGGTAGCTAAGATCAGACCCTAACTCTGCTACCTGCCGGTATGGGCCTTGTGCAAGTTATTTAACTTGATGCCTCAGTTTCCTCAGCTAGTATAAGTGAGGGTAATAGTATTCTTATCTCAGAGGCAAAAAGTTCTTTCAGTCTACTAGTTTCTAATCTTTACTGAATCTGTCTGTGTAAATTAAGCCTGTGTCAAGAATGTTTACTTCTTAGATCAATTGATTTTTACATTGAGTAACCGATAAAGAATAGGAACCTAGTACACTGAAGGGACTTTCAACTTATTTGAGCCTGGTGAATTGACAATATTTACAGAAAATTATTAGACATAATCTTGATGTTCAGAAAATTGAATTATGTATGGAAAATGTTTACTTCAGGTACACCCTTTAAACTAGTAATTTCTCCCTTAAAGGTCATTGAAAGTTCTTTACTAGTAATGATGTCTAACGGGAAAAAAATGCAAAGCAACTTAAATAGAATCAAGAAAATCTTTTTTTTCTTTCTCCATACTGGTGGCTGTACTTCAATATTAAGTAGGCTATATTATACCTAATCTAGTGCTTTGATACCTAACAAAAAGACTCTTTGAAATTTTTATTTGAAGATCACTGACTTAACTACTAATTATTGATATATTTGGATATGCCTCGTTGATATCTAAAAAGACTTTAAAAATATTATGAATCTTACTCTGTTGCAAGGCTAATAAGTGGTTTCAAGAACACAAAAATTAATTATTGATCTTATTAAAATCCTGTTGAATATGTAGCAATATTTTCCAGGCATCACCTACATTGCATTGTACACTTGATGACCAGTTAATTGTAGATAGCCTTTGGGAAAAAAAAAAACCTGTTCTCTGAAACATTTCAGTACAGGATATTTTAAGCAACTTTTATTCAGATATAATCTGGGAACAAGTAATATTTTCTTATAAAACAAGATGTTCTTTGAAACTAGAACAAAGTTAAGTTTTCTTATTTTCTTTTCACATTTACAATTTCAAAAGTTCCTGAAACCTATTTATTTTAGGTATTGATATTTTCTCTATTGGAATTTGAAATTTCCACTTTGGTTTCTGTAACAACAGACCAACCATAAATCAAGTCCTGGACTTTTTTAGTAAACCTGAGGGAGCAACTTGAAAATAAAAGCCTTCTTTCTATATTCTATTAAGTCATTTCGGAAATTTAAGTTGCTGTGTGAATTGTAAATTGGGTTACCTGGCTTGTGTTGTTTTCCTTTCATGGTTTTCATTAAAAATTTCTCTAATAGAAGAGTAATATTTAAATAGATTTGAAGGTTTTGATAGCCTTTGTATTACCACTGAAAAACATGATGGGAGTTAATATAGAAAGCAAAGAAAAACAACTTAAAAATCAATTATTGGGGTCTTCTCAACTCTTCTTACATCAGGATTTGAATAAATCAATAGCTAAGCTTCATTGCTCCCATGAAAAGTCTTTAAGACTAATCAGGAAGTGATAGTATTTCTTCTTTGTTTTTAAGATTTTACTTATTTATGTTCAGGGAGAGGGAAAGAGAAAGAAAGGGAGAGAAATATTGATGTTTGAAGAGAAACATCATGGGTTGCCTCTTACACGCCCCCAGCTGGGGACCTGGCCCGCAATCCAGGCATGTGCCATGATGGGAATTGAACCAGTGACCTTTTGGTTCACAGGCCAGTGCTTAATCCACAGAGCCACACCAGCTAGGACTAGAAGTGATAATCTTTTAATTTCTACTCTTTTCCAAGTGTGTTTTCATGTAAACATACTTTTTTCAATTTTATTAATTATGGAAAATTTCCAAACAAAAAATAGGGAGGTTAGCCTAATGACCCCCACGTATTATTCATCACCCAGTTTCAACCATTGCCAGCCCATGGCCAGTTTTGTTTTACCCATTCCTCCTACCCTCTTTTATTTTGAAGCAAATTCCAGCTATCATTTCATCCATAAATACTTTAGCAAAAATATATTTTGTAATCTTAATAAAATATTATCCTCCGTAGCAGCAGTTCAGTGCAGTAAACATTTGTCTTATGCTGCGTTTACAGGGTAGACACTGTACTGAAGTGATTATTAAAATGGGGAAAAATTGACACTCTCCTAAACAAACTTACACTCTGCTGGGCATGGGGAAGGACAGGACAGGTATTCCGTAATTTGGTCTTCCTTGATGGTAACAAGTGTTGTTAAAGGATTTAAAAGTCAGCCCTGGCTAGTGTAGCTCAGTGGATTGAACACAGGCTGTGAACCAAAGGATTTAAAAATCAGATTTTTTAATGCCTCATAAAATAGGTATTTTGTGTTTCTAACAATGTTAGCTGATAGGAGTTATAAAGTTTGAATCCTTTAATGCCACCATCATGACAGACAACATAAGTCTGAGAAGTGGTATTAAATATTTTAAGTGATTAATTTCATACTTAAATAATTTCTTGTTAACATTTGTTTGATACATACACTGATTCAAAGATGATTTTATGTGACACAGAAGGTGTTCAATACCTACCAGGTATTTTTTTTCTTAGCTGTTGCTGCTACTACAGAAGAGCCTAAAAGCCCCCCAGCAACTTCTGGACTGAGGCTGATTTTACACAAAGAGCTTTTCTCTAAAAGCATTTCCTTTTTGGTTACCTCTATATTCCAAAATTGTTATCAGTGGAATGCGTAAAACTAATAGTTTTATAGGCTCTTGGGTCCCTGCCAACTGGCCCGTTAGGAACAGGCTCTCTGGATAGCTAGGGAGGTCTGTGGGGCTGAGTGGTTCAGTTGGACAGGTAATTAGCCAACCATGGAACTTCCACCCCTGAACTTCTCAGGTTGTCTTTTCCTCATTATCACACATATAGTGACTCCTGTGAAATGTTTAAACAATGTTCTTTGTTAAAAGAAAAAAAAGTTTATCAAATGTGTAGAAGAGTAAAAACTGTATGTTTCTTATTTCAGCAGTGTTAGTAAAAAATAATTTTTTAAAGGTATTGCCACAGTGATCTCTTTTGGGGGGAGGAGTTTTTTTTAAAGGTTTTATTTATTCTTAGAGCGAG
Organism: Artibeus jamaicensis; assembly: GCF_021234435.1. Lineage (NCBI taxonomy): Eukaryota > Metazoa > Chordata > Mammalia > Chiroptera > Phyllostomidae > Artibeus > Artibeus jamaicensis. The sequence continues at coordinate 3,627,082 of NW_026521249.1, read as the reverse complement.
GGGGTGGAAGGGAGAGAGGGAGAGAAACAAGCAAGAGATAAATTGATTAGTTGCCTCTCTCACACCCCCTACTGGGAACTTGGCCCGTAACCGTAACCCAGGCGTGTACCCTGACAGGGAATTGCACCAGCAACCTTTCAGTTCACAGGCCACCAGCTAGGACCACAGTGACCTCTTGTGGGGAAAGAAAAGATTTATCTTACACGTTTTTATTAACTCTAATTCATTATTCAAATAGGTTTCAAACTGAAATTCAGACGGTGAATAAACAGTTCCCATGTGAGCCATTCAAATTTTTGGAGCCAACTTTAAGACTAGAGTATTGTGAAGCGTTGGCTATGCTTAGGGAAGCTGGAATTGAAATGGGAGATGAAGAAGACCTGAGGTTTGTCTTTGTGATTTTTAAAACTTTAGTGGCTAGGTTTAAGATATGCAAAGATTAAAATATTAATGAATGGTAATTTTTTACCAAGCTGATAAGTCCAGTTTTATTAACTTTTGGGCATATAGTATAATGCTGTTTTATTTAATATATGATCTGAAATAATGATTTAATGTGGTTTGCCTATACTTCAATAAACACTGTTTTAGTACCTTACTACGTTTGTAATGCTTTAAAGAATATAGAGACTTTTGCCTATGAGTTTTGTCATCTAATATGTTACTGTCTTTTTCATCAGTGGTTATTAGAGAAGGTGGACAGCAGTCTAAATCGTCCCTACACAAGATTAGGATGTACAGCTGTTACGATCTCCAAAAGTTTATAAATATCACTATTCTCTGTTTTGACATACAGTATTACATTATCTAAATTCAGATCATGCAACTTATAATTTTAAAACAAATTATGTAGTATAATAGATATGAAATTACTATCTACTTATGTTTTATTTGGGGGTTCTTAAGTATTCTTAAAATACTTAAGTCATCACAACACAGCATGGATGTAAGAGGGAAAAGGGGTGATTATTGTTACCTTTTAGGATTTTTTAAAAAACATTTCTCTCAAAACCCTTTGTTTTTGTATAACAAATATATCTATATGTGTGGTTTTAAGCATCCCCTACATTGCTAGATGACATCTTGAGGCAAACCATACATTCTATAATTACTTTAAGTTAGACAATATTTTTGTAGTATTTTGCAAATTGTTCTTAAATAGAGTAGATGCTGAAGTATCAAATTCTTGGCTGTAGAAATTTAACTGGTCTATGTAAATACTATTATATTTTTTAAACTCAGAAATATTAAATTTTTTTTGTTTTACAAACCTTTGATAAAGAATAACAAAAAGGAGAGACCATTCTGGAGTAGAACCATTTAATGGCAAGAATACCCTGTGTTGGTATAGTGAACTTTTATTATATGTTATTGAAGGGAACTATTTCACCTATGCTATTTCTGAATCAGTGAATTGCTAAATTCTGTCTATGATTCTATTTAAACGTTACTGAGCAGCACCTAATAAATGCAAAGTCCTTATACCAGGTGCACTTATAAGTAGTTTCCGGCAGTACTTGCCTTTTTTAAAATGATCAGAATAGACAACTGTGTATTTTGGCTGAATTTTTTATCCTTAATAACTTCGAATAGAAGAGGTACATTATTAACACTTTAAGAGCTAATCAAACACTTGATTTCATGTTGTTTTGGGGGTTTTTTGTTGTTTTTTTCAGTACGCCAAATGAAAAACTGTTGGGTCGTTTGGTGAAGGAGAAGGTAGGCATACTGTATTTCTTTTTCTAAATCAGAAAAGTATCCTGTACTAAAGAACAGTTGCATAAGGAACAGTTACTAATTTTCCTAGAATAGTATAATTCCAGAATAAAGACCAAAAGGGACGATTTTTTTTTAATCTTGGAAAAATGAAAAGTATTCTGATAGGCTTTGCCCATTTTGATTAACTTTTAGTATTCCATTTTTCCACTGAGTTGTGTACTGAGGTATTTCTTAAAGTGGTATCTGTGTCAGATTGTCAGATGAGTTAGGAGGGACCACAAGATGAGGAAGAATGAATTTCCTTTCTGCCTCTTGTTTGAAAGCTACTTTCCTATCTCATTTTCTAGAACTCCAAAGAAGATAAAAGCTAAACTTAGTGTGATGTTAAAAGAAATTGAGGGAATTGTGTGATAAAATAAAAACAGTCCTTGAGCACACCTGCTGGTTGCACTCTAGCTGTTAAACTGACTGGGGAACTATTTCTGAAACTGCAGTTTTGAGTTTATAACTTTAAAATGCTATTTCGGCACAGCCAGTTTTAGTTTGTTGGCTTTGTTGACATTCCCTCCACACTCCAGTTTTAGCAAAAATGTTTAACATCAAAACAGTTGAAATGTTACTGCGTTTCTTTAATTATATCTAGGTCACATAGTAAGTATTCTGACAAAATTGTCATAATTTCATGTTATTTATCTCCATTGTAGTTTTCATTTGAAGAAAACTACCAAATTTCTTTTAGACATCTAAATTAAAATGCTAAATATTGGGAAGATAATGTTTTTTTTAAGATGAATATTATAATGGTGTCAGTTTTTCCCAAAATAATCTAGATTTTCATTTTTTGTCACTCTTTGTATAACCCAAAGATATTTGGGGTAATTCAACATAAACATCTATAAAATCCATCTGAAGGACTAAATGAGCTAAAAAAGCAAAGGAAAAAATAGAAATCAAAGAAACTTATTGCAGCATAATTTTCAGTGGGGGAGAAACTGGAGATTACATGTTCCCCCCAAAAAGAAAAATGAACATTTACAGTATGACTGAATAGTCAGCAGCTCCTAAAAATTAAATATTGGAGGAATTTATAACATTATGGCAATAATACTGTAGGCTACAGATACTACTTAAAAAATACTGTGTATACAGTGCAATTACACTCATTTTGAAGCACAAAACTTATTTATAAGAAAACAGGACAGTTAATTACCAAAATATTAGCCTTCTTTTCACTTTCATTAAACTTTTAATACATCTTTTAATTGTATTTATTTTTCTTATAGTATGATACAGATTTTTATATTCTTGATAAATATCCATTGGCTGTAAGACCTTTCTATACCATGCCTGACCCAAGAGATTCTGTAAGTAATTTGATTTTAAATAGCCTGTTTTGGGGAAGAAAGAAAACTTTATTGTCACTATGTCAAATTGTACAATGGGAATAATGGTTTTCACTAGTAATTTGTAGGTTCAATGTTCATGTTGCTATATGTATTACTACTAGTTTCTGTCAGCTGTGGTCAACGTGAAATCTGAATATTCTAGCAAATTAGCTCCAAAAATCTACATTAAAAATTATCTTCATGTCATATTTTGAAGATTTATAAGGAAGAAACATGTAAATTTATAGTATTACTAGATTTGCAGACATTAACAGAATCCACTTTGGTCCGGGGAGAAGGTTTGTGCAGCTTGTATGTAATTCCTCCTTCCCCCTTCTATGTTTTGAGAACAACTGGTTTTTTGAAAGACAGGGAAAGTACATTAAAACTTGATAGGGAATAGGTTGAACTATGGTAAATTGATATTTAATTTGCTTTCCTTAAAATAGAATAAGAAATTTTAATTGATAATTTGAAGTTCCAAAAGTGACCCACTTAAAAATATTTCTACTGGCCTTGGCTGGTTTGGCTCAGTGGATTGAGGGCTGGCCTGTGAACCAAAGGGTCTCCGATTGATTTCGCTCAGGGCACCTGCCTGGGTTTTAGGCCAGGTTCCCCAAGTAGGGAGTGTTCCAAAGGCAACCACACATTGATGTTTCTCTCTCTCTCTCCTTCCCCTCTCTCTAAAAATAAATAAAATCTTTTAAAATACATATTTCTACTGATAAAGTGAAATAAGAATTATACTACTTATAAATTAGGTATGGTGCTCTGATTTGATATTGGAAGTTGTGGAAGAAGGGGAGCATAAAATCTGATAGTGTCAACGAAGAAGTTATTATTCAGCCCTCACTAATTCCTTTTAGAGAAACCAGTTATGTTCATTGGAGCCAGGTACACCATTAATTGTAGGAAAAAATAAACTTACTCTTAATGTAACAGGGTTTTTTTTCCCACAAGTGCAATGGAAATAGAATGATAGCCACTTGAAAAGTGATGTTTTTAGTTTTTTTACCCTACAGAAACAGTCCAACTCTTATGACATGTTCATGAGAGGAGAAGAAATACTGTCGGGAGCTCAAAGAATACACGATCCTCAGCTGCTGACAGAGAGAGCCTTACATCATGGGATTGGTAAACAACTTAAATATATTTAGGAGAATAATGAATATTCTGAAGATAACATATTAAAACCCCTATAAAGACTCCTTAGAGAGTCATTTGTTTTACTCTTCATTTAACAGTAGTTGCTTTTATATCTTTTTAAAGCTAAATAAGATGATAAATTATGTTTGGGTTTTTTTCCCATAGATTTGGAGAAGATTAAGGCATATATTGATTCCTTCCGCTTTGGAGCCCCTCCTCATGCTGGTGGAGGCATTGGTAATACTCCTTTAATATTATTACAATAATATTTCCAACCCAGACTTCATTTAGCAAAGTGTTTATTCAGTTCTAACCAAATTTCTTCAGCATTAAACTACAGAAAGTAAATCTTATATATTGTTATTGCTTACAAATAAGTCCATAAGCCATAAGTGCTAAATGTAATCCAGATTTGAATTACATGAATTTTTAAAGTGAATTATAACTAAATGAGAATTTGATTCCCAAAGAACAAAATGAACTAAAATACTGTAATAAATTTCTAGTTGTCCTTTTTGTCTTGATAGCTTAAAAGCAAACTCTTATAAACTGAATGTCCTGTTTTCTTTCCACATCCATGAGTTCATTCAGATTAGCCCAAATTTAAAGCTGTCCCTCAAGTTTGCTGCTAAATGTTTTTGTTAAAATGTAACGTTTCATTGATTTTTAGGACCACTTGTAGAGTATATGTAATCTATTGCTCTGTAAGTTAAAATGAGTAAATGTTTAACTCAGTTTTTGGATGTCCATATTAAAGACAAATTCCAAATGTACAGTTTTGTTGATTTTGTTCTTTATTTGGGAGAGTTTTGGTGAACAGGTAATATACTTTTTTAAAAATTCAAATTAAAAGGGTATAGAGGAATGTGCATTTACCTCCCTATGCAAAGTCTTTGTGTATCCAAAAATATATACACTTTTTAAAATAGTTTTTGTACAAATTGTAGCATACTATATAAACCATTCAGTACCTTGTGTTTTTCACTTAACTGTATTTCATAACTTGTTCTTTATCAATAGCTCAAGAACTTTTTCTCACTGCATAGACTCCATTGAAAGGGTACACCATAACCTCGTTAACTAGCTTCTTATTGATGGACCTGGAGGTTGTTACCAGCTCTTTGTTTTTACAAACAAAGCTATATTGAATATATAGTTGAAGGTTTAATGAGATGTTTATGACTATTTTCTCTTAAGGGTATTCAGTAATGTGCATTTTGTATTATATTACTAACTTTTGTGACTGATTGATGATCTAAATTTTAATCTTACTCATAAAAGAGGACATTTAAATGGTTATCAAAATACCACCTTGATTAGTGTTAGTTAGATTACTGTAATACAAGGCTCAAATATATTATGTCTGTGCATTTTTTTGTAAAGTATGAGTAAAACTGTTAATTCTTTTATATTTCTGTTTTAGAGTTAAATATATCCTTTAAGATGAAAAGTTTTGTTATATAAAAATATTCTCTGACCTTTCTTTGTGTAAAATACTAGTCTCCTACAACTTTAGTGAAATAGATAAAACAAATTGCAGATAAAAAGTTTCATTTGCTAGTTTTACACTTTTTCTTACCTGGTACGTGGTCGTAATTCTTATCAGTAATATAGTATTTAAGTCACACGTCAAAGTCCATTTCTTCTACACTCAAAGCATTTAGTAGAATAATGTACTCTAGAGTCTTTTATACTAGGAACTACCAGGTCACATGTCTATTGAATTACAGTGAATTTCTGGTACTTGTATTAATGAACTTCCTTGAACACTTTTATACAATTTTATAACTCTCATCTTATACTGATGACCTGGACTACAAAATTAGAATCTAATTTCATTTGAAAACATACAGGCTTATATTAATACAATGGGGTTTTGTTTGTTCAAATCATAAATGTTGGACATTTACATAGATTTTTGTAGTTCACATTTCACAACCATACCACATAAGGATATCACATTTTTCCCTTTTCACATACAGCATCACCTCTGATTCTATATTTCTGAATCATACCTAAAACATTCAATTTTAAATAAGCTCAAAATAATAGAAGTCACTTTCTTTCCTAACAAGGAAGAGTATTTTGTTGATCAGTGATGTTATGTTGGTAGTTTTCAATAAGTAATACTCTGAGAGGTTTCAGAAAAAAAACTAATATTTATTTTGTTTTCCCTAGGGTTGGAACGAGTTACTATGCTGTTTTTGGGATTACACAATATTCGTCAGACCTCAATGTTCCCACGTGATCCTAAACGACTCACTCCTTAAAGAAAGCCATGTTTTAGATTTTTTCCAGTAACCTGCAATTGATCAAGCAGTACCTTAGGTACCTTAAAGTATGCAGTAACATAAATGTCTTTAAAGTGCCACAGTTACTTTTGGATTAATTCAGTTACTTTAAAAGAGAAGTTTTCTATAACTTTGGACATGCTTCAGTAGGAAATAGTTGAACATTTTAATGAAAAATTCATATGATTGTATTAAAAATTCATATTGCATTACTAAAATAAATGTTAACAATTTTAAACAGTTAAGATTGTAAACTTTTTTCTTCTGTATTAACAGTGGCTGCAATGTTAATGTCTTAAATTCTCAATATTTGAGCTTATTTTTTAAAATTCTGACATTGAAATGAGAACAATTTTAGAGAAGTATCTGAAATTTTAATGAATGTATAACTGACATAATTATGGAAAATTAGGCAGAAGGTATCAATTCGTAGAGGTGTGCCCAGATATCATATAAAGCAGGTGAGAATACTGGTTAGAAAATATTCATTATAATATTATCTTAAGTTCTAAATCTGAATTTCAATAAAATTTGAAAGCCACTTATAGTTGTCTTTGTATAACTTCATGGTAGTCTGATTTGATAACTGGCTCTTGGCTTTTATCATTTGAGAAAAGAAAAAGTATATAACTGGTTTATATAAATAACCTAAAACAAATGAAAACTGATATATTCACATGTATTCATATCAAGATATATATTCAGATGGGTATAAGGATAGAGCTCTTAAAGCTGAAAGTTTGGATTGCTTAAAGTTTGGATTGCTTAATAGATTATTTCACATAAATTAAAAAATTATTGCAGAATTTTCTGTTTTTAACTGGTACTGGTATTTATCAAATGTCATGAAAATGCACTCCTGTTTTTCCTACCAAAAATAAATTCCTGTGTAAGAATTATAATTAAAAATACTTTCCCTTCTAGATTATTAAATATTTTGATGCTGATGTTAATTTTACAGTGAATCATGTGGAATAGGGCGGAACAAAACAATGTAATGCAAATGTTTTTCTACAGGTAGGACTTAACCCCTGGACCATAAATACCTGCTCATTATTCTTGAAAGTTTAATTTATCTCATCATCTGGATTATGAGCTCTTTGAAAATAGAGACACAATTTTACATCTTTTATATCTTACCAGAGCATTCGAGTATAGTAGTCACCCCAACAGTGTTTAATAAATTTAATCCACACAAGAATACAATGGACTGTTCATCTTTTTCTGTATTGTGTGATTCCCAGACCCTAAAATAGTATAATGAAGTGGCCCTAGAGTTATTCTTCTCAAGTTCATAGAATTATAGCTTCTTTCAAAATAATTGGTTTGTAAAGTCTTATAGTATCTTTTATTTAATTATTTTTGTTATGAAGTATTTCATACACGCCAACCAGATTGGAGCATAATGAAAAGGATGCCCCTGTACTTGATCCCCATCTTAATAAAATCTTAACATTGTTGTATTTGCTCGTATATTTTCTTTTTTTAGGGGAAAAGAAATTGTGGATACACGTTAGTCTTCCTGTGTGTACCCACCATAATTCTGTTTCTTCCTACCATAGTGGTAACTACTATATCAATTCAGTATTTTTAAATTTTTTGCCATGTTCTTATATTTTAACTAAATTTAATGTTTCTATAAACACTAATATTGTTTTGCAGGTTTTTTGGATAAGATATATTATGGGATTTTGTTTGGAATTACCTTGAATTTATAGAATAATTTGAAAAGACTTGGAGTTTTCCTCTCTTTAAACCTTTAATGAATGAATGTTATATTACTTCATTTTTTGATATTTTTTATTTAATTATAAAATGTATTCTTTAATTTTTTTTCAAAATCCTTTTTGAACTTCTAGTTTATGCTAGAATACCTTACAATTTGTTTTCACTGGGAATGGGATTTTTTCTATTAAATTTTTAAATTGTTAGTAAGGCATGAGAACACTGTGAGTTACCAGTGTTTTGTTGTTGTTTAAATTTATTTTATTGATTATGCCATTACAGTTGTCCTTATTTCCCCTCTTCATTCCCCTCCACCCCCTCCCCCACCATTTCCCCCTTTAGTTTATGTCCATGTGTGACAAGTTCTTCAGATTCTATATTTCCCATACTATTCTTGCCCTCCCTCCTGTCTATTTTCTGTCTACCATCTATGCTACTTATTCTCTGTACCTTCTCCCCCCTTTTCCTCCTCCCACTCCCCTTTCGCTAACCCTCCATGTGATCTCCATTTCTATGGTTCTGCTCCTGATCTAGCTGTCCTCTTCTTAGTTTGCTTTTGTTCTAGGTGTGGTTGTTAATAACTGTGAGTTTGTTGTCCTTTCACTGTTCATATTTTTTATCTTCTTTTTCTTAGATAAGTCCCTTTAACATTTTATATAATAAGGGCTTGGTGATGATGAAGTCCTTGAATTTGATCTTATCTGAGAAGCACTTTATCTGTCCTTCCATTCTAAATGAAAGCTTTGCTGGATAGATCAATCTTGGCTGTAGGTCTTTGGATTTCATGACTTGGAATACTTCTTTCTAGCCCCTTCTTGCCTGGAAGGTCTCTTTTGAGAAATCAGCTGACAGTCTGATGGGAACTCCTTTGTAGGTGACTGTCCCCTTATGGCTTGCTGCTTCTAGGATTCTCTCCTTCATTTTAATCTTGGCTGATGTAATGATGATGTGCCTTGGTGTGTTCCTTCTTGGGTCCAACTTCTTTGGGACTCTGAGTTTCCTGGATTTCCTGGAAGTCTGTTTCCTTTGCCAGATTGGGGAAGTTCTCCTTTATTATTTGTTCAAATAAGTTTTCCACTTGTGGCTGTTCCTCTTCCCCTTCTGGTACCCCTATACTTCGAATGTTGGAACGTTTAAAGATGTCCTGGAGGTTCCTTAGCCTCTCCTCATTTTTTTTGAATGCTTGATTCTTCATACTTTTCTGTTTGGTCATTTTTTACTTCCTTCTGGTCTACTCCATTGATTTGAGTCCCAGTTTCCTTTCCATCACTATTGGTTTCCTGTGCATTTCCCTTCATTTCAATTAGTTTAGCCTTTATGTGTTCCTCTAATTTGTGACCAAAATCAACCAGTTCTGTGAGCATTCTGATCACCAGTGTTTTGAACTATGCATCTGATAAGTTGGCTATCTCTTGGTTGCTTAGAGTTATTGGCTCTGGGGCTTTGAGCTGTTCTCCTAGATCCATAATGTTTTGGTCTGTGTGTGCCTGTTAGGCATGAGGCGCGGAGCCTTAGGTGTTCACCAGGGTGGCAACCCAGGTTGCTGGGTTGTGATGCTGTATGTGGGGGCGGGGTCAGAGAGGGGCAGTGGCATTCGTTCCACTCTCTCTCTTGGGTTTCGGTCCCCTCTGTTGCTTTCTGCAAGCAAACTGGGCCCCCCTGGTCCTGGCTCCCAGGTGTGTGGGCCTGTGCACCCTCCAGGACACTGTGGGTCCCTTCAATAAACTCTCTTTGAGCCTGGGAGCTTCTCCCGGCACCTCAACCCCGAAAGTTTTTCCAGTTGGTGCTTTTAGGCTTTAATTCCTGGCGCTGGGGCCCTGGGTTGTGCGGTCTGTTTCACTGCTCACTCCTTTGCCTGATTTATCTGTGCATGAATGTATGACCACAGTCTGCAGCCACCTTGCACCTTCACTGGGTCTGCCTGTTGCCACCCCACTCCTGGGATCTGCCAACCGCTGCCCATGTGCCTGGGTTGGTCTGGCCACTTTTTTCTGCGTGACCCCGCTCTGCCAGCCCCTCTTACCGGTCTGGATGAATGGTTCGTTGTTGTTGGACTTCCGTGCAGTTCAATTATCTGTGTTTTGGTTGCATTTTTGTTACTAAAACTTTGTTGTCTTTAAACTTGGTTGTGCGAAGAGGTACAGTGTTTCCACCTACGCCTCCATCTTGACCAGAAGAATGTTTACAAGTCTTTGTGTGGACATATTTTCATTCGTATTAGGTAGATTTTTAAAAAGATTTTATTTATTTATTTTTAGAGACAGGAAGAGAGAAAGAGAGGGAAAGAATCCTCAGTGTGTGGTCGCTTCTCACGTGCCCCCTACTGAGGACCTGGCCTGCAACCCAAGTATATGCCCTAGACTGGGAATCAAACTGGCAACCCTTTGGTTTGCAGGCCAGTGCTCAATCCACTGAGCCATACCAACCAGGGTCGTATTCGGTAGATATTTACAAGTGAAATTTCAAGGTTATATGAGAAGTGTTATATTGAACTTCACGAGGTACTGTCATACTGTTTTCCAAAGTAGCTGTACCATTTTGCATTTCCAACAGCAGTAAATGAGATTTGAAGCTATTTCATCTCACACTAACACTTAGACATGTCAGCCTTTTCGATTTTAGCTGCTGTTGTGCTTGTTTTGTTGTATCTCACTGTGACTTTAATGTGCATTTCCCTATTAACGATGTTGAACATCTTTTCTTGTGTTTATTGGCCATAGTTTTTGCTCATTTCTTTTATTGGGTTAATTATCTTCTACACGAATTATAAGCTCTTTACATACTGGAATATGACTGCTTTGTCAGATGTATGTGTTGGCTCTCAGTCTGTGGTTTACCTTTTGTTTTTTTGTTTTTGTTTTTTATAATGTTTATTCATCCATCTTTAGAAGGGAAGGGAAGGAGAGAGGGAGAGAAACATCAGTGTATGGTTGCCCCTCATGTGTCCCCTGCTGGGAACTGGCCTGCAACCTAGGTATGTACCATGACTGGAAACCGAACTGGCGACCCTTTGCTTCGCAGGCCCGCGCTCAGTCCACTGAGCTACACCAGCCAGGGCTTACCTTTTGTTTTGTTTTGTTTTGAATCTTTTTTTAATTGTTGTTCAAGTACAATTTTCCGCCTTTTTTCTTTTTATAAAGAGCAAACGTTTTTAATTGTTGTGACTTCTAAGAAATTTCTGCCTAACCCAATGTCACAAGTATTTTCTGTTATCTTCTATATTTTTAATAATTTGAGCACTTATTTAGGTCTATGATCCATTTCAAGCTAGTTTTTATATGTCATATATATTAAGTGTCAAGATTATTCCCCCACTCCCACATACTTTGTTGATCCAGCACCATTTGTTGAAAAGACTATCCTTTTATTGTTGAATTACCTCGGTATTTTTTTGGAAAAGAGTTGACCATGTAAATATGGGTATATATAATTTTTGGTAAATTTTTATTTCTTTCTTTTTAGAGAGAGGTGAAGAGAGAGAGGAGAGAGGGAGAAAAACATCAGTGTGTGGCTGCCCCTTGTATGCCCCTTATCAGAGAGCTGGCCTGCAACTTAGGCATACTCCCTGACTGGGAATCGAACCTGCAACCCACTGCTTTGCAGTCTAGCACTCAATCCACTGAGCCACACCAGCCAGGGCTCTTTTTTAAATTAATTTGTTTTAGAGATAAGGGGCAAGGAAGAAAGGGAGAGAAACATTCATGTGAGAGAGAAACATCAATCAGTTGCCTCTTGTACATGCTCTGACTGGGGACTGAACCTGCAACCTCGGCACATGCACTGACCAGAAAGCATATCAAACTGGCAACCTTTCACTTTGTGGGATAACACCCAACCAACTGAGCCACATTGGTCAGGGCAGTAATATTATTTTTAACTTTGCTTTTTTTCTATCTGCTTTTAAAATAAGCAAATTACATACATTGATAGATTATTTGAGCTTTAAAGTAATTATTTTTCTACTTTAGTCAAATCGTTAAAGAAGTTTCCAAATTCATTACTCTAGTATTTAACATTCTGCCAGACATATTTCTGTACAAATGTTCTTTAAAGCTGTTCTAACAAAGAAGAGTTGATAATGCCTCAATTCATATTAAGGAATTGCTGAGCAGAGACAAGTTACAGGAATGAAATGGGATTAGTTGTCTGCTTTCTTAAATAGAGTAACTTAGAACATGCTTTATGCCCTAACAGACTCCTGCATCTGGGCTGTCACTGGATCCAATTTGGCATAGCCAACTTTTCCAGTCTGAAGAAAAACCATTGACTTAACAAACATAGCTTTATTGCTGCTCTGACTGGTTATATTAATCATAGCCTCCACATATTCAACTTAGTATTTCCTTCAGAACCAGACCTAATTGAATTTTCCACTTGTGAGAAGTATTAAAATGCTAATTGCAGAATTCTTTTGTATTCTTATTGCTGGCACCAGAATATTTAACAAGGCAAGCAGACATGGTAGGTGTTGAATATATATACGAATTGGATTTTGAAAATGGCTATGTGACTATCATTTGAAATGCTGAAGGTCTTTTTAGTGTTAATTGTCTTTCACTAACCCATATTCAATTACTTCCAATTTGTTGAAGCAGTGGTTCAGACAGCATTTGCTATAACATCTGTCAAAATGACTGGCCATAAAAGCTCCAGGACCACATTCATCTGAAGGGCACTCCCAATGAGGGCAACTGATTTTGCCATTCTAATCCACTTTGCAGCATTCAGGACAGCCAGCTTAATCTTCTTTTATGCCTCTTCTTGGCAGTGGTGCAAGACTTCTTTTCTTAGCACCACCATGAAGTCTCAACACAAGGTAAAGGGTGGACTCCTTTTGAATGGTGCAGTTAGACAAAGTACATCTATCTTTCGGCTTGCCAACAAAGATCAGTCTTTGCTGATGAGGAGGAATTCCTTCCTTATCCTGGATCTTGGCCTTTACATTTTCTGCTGTATCCAAGGGTGCCATCTCGAGAGTGATGGTCTTCCCTGTCAAGGGTTTTCACAAAAATCTACATCCTGGTGGTGGCTTCACTGCAAATGGCGGATCAGAAAAACTGAAATGCTGAAGGTTTTATTTGTTTTAAGGTGCTAGGAAAGTAAAACCTTTCTTGAATGTTTTAAAAGAAAACTATCATAGAAGAGCATCCTAAAAGATCAGTTCACTAGCATTCCTTACCTTTGCCCTGAAGTTTCTACTGCACTACTTGCAAAATGCATTGTGGGTTAAAGAGAGATTTCCTTCATAACATTTTTACAGCTGTCCCACTTTTTATAAGATCTTCAAAAAGTATAATAATAATATTCTACTTTATTTTACTTTCCAAGTCTAGAATACATGGAAATAACTACTAAACAGAATGCTGCTCTGACCTATCTACATGGAATACTGTCAGGTTTGAGTGGTGCCTAGAACAGGAGAGGGCACTTAACCAGGTCCAGGTTGTGGTTCAAGCAGCAGAATCCACAATTTTAGTGGTTTTATTGGTGGGAAAAGGCACCATGTGGAGTTTATAGGGGACCCCAACAGGAGAAACAACATAGACCCCTGGAGCAAGGCTCTGCCATCTGCATCAGAGAACTGTGTACCATTCGGTAAACAGCCCCTGGCTTGCTACAAGGTTGTGGTGGAGATAGAGCACCTGACTATAAGACATCAAGTGAATATGTGGCTAGACCTTCCCATTATGCTTTGAGTTGTATCAGATCCACCAAATTATGAGGGTCAAAAGCAATCCATCAAAAGATATGGTTGGTACATCTGGGACTGGACATAAATAGAAAACAGCCTAAAGCTGGATAATCAGAACTCCCAAAGCTTGTCTAACTGCTGTTGCTTTGATGTTTCTCAGCTGAAATTTACAGCCATGTATGGGGGTAGAGGGGCCAAAGGAGACTCCCTTAAGGCCAACTGGCAGAGGAGGAAAGGGCCATGTTTGGCTCATGGTTGGACTGACTTGGCAATTGGCTGCTGCTTATTGGCTGCACTATTACTACCCAAGGGTGTCCTTGAAAGACTCGAAGTCCTCCCAATGAACAGTGCTTCTGGCTATCTGTTTTGTGAGGGAAGAGAAGTGGCAGAAGGTAAGACTATATGTACATTTGTGGACATCAGTGAATGGCAACGCTGAATAGTCAGAGGCCAGGAAAGAGTAAGATTGGAAATCTGGGAATAAGGAAGCTTATAGAAAAAGCATATAAATGAATCAATGGGAGTAGGCACAAAATGTAAAGATCTTAGTATCACATGTTAATGCCCACTAGAAAATATCCTCCAAAGATGAGGCACTGGTAGACAAAGTGATTTAACCAGAATAGCCAAGTGGCAGAGACAGAGGGTATGGGCCCAGCGTAAGTTTCCACTCACCAAGGCTGATCTGATTACACTGAGCCCCAGTGTGGAACCATCTCTTCAGGAGACTGACCATTCACTTTTTTAGCAAGTTGATTACATTGAACCCTTCCACCCAGGAAAAGGCAACTCATCTTGACTCAATGAATACTTCAAGTATGGATTTTCCTTTCCTGCCCAGAGTCTCTCCCAGTAGCAGTATCCATGTGCTTACAAAATTTGATGCACCAACATGGGATCTCACACTGTGACTCTTGACTAAGAGTCCCCACTTTATAGCCAAGGAGTAGACACAACATTACGGGATCTACTGATTGAGGCATCCAGCTGCTGGTTAAAAATGTATGACTTTTTAGGCCTGACCATAGGCGATTACAAAGACATGACTTGGCAGGCAGGCCTCACAAGGAAAAGCTGCCCTCCCTAAACCAAAGTTGGTACACAGCCAATGCACTGCAATCTCTGAAGAGAGGTGAAGTCAGAGACTCAGACTCCTTTGGCTGTCTTCATACATTTGCATTCATTCATTGATAGGTCTCCTTATCTGAGGCTTTGAGCAGAAATCTTCAGGTACCTCTGGTGAGATCTGCTTATTGAAGAGAGGATCAGGAAGCCTTGAAGATGTGTTTTCCCACTTCAACTTAGTAACCAGTACTCATCCACTCTTAGTCATTCTCCCTTACTTAACCTCAGGATCCATTAAACTGCCAGAGCCTTTTGTTTGAGGTTTCTTCAACAGTCACATCCACCACCATCATTCCATGAGGGGAAATAGAACCTTTCCCTGGTTTTAGTCATTTGCATAGCCATTGCAGTAAATGATTAAAGACTTCCCTCTTTCATTTTGGGCTTGTTGCTTTAATGAGCTACTTAGCCAGTTGATAACAGCTCCTTCCAAATTCAGCTGAGCTCCACTCCTGACACTGATCCTGTTACATAGGGTCACTCAGAAGCTTCAAGCCTTATAACTTTCCAAGGATCAACCAAAATGCCAGTGTGGATATATTGTGCAAGGAGGGGATATGACCTAACCAGGACATGGTATATACCTTAACTCAACAACCACTGTAAGATGCATGGTGTCCATTAGGTAGAATACAAGGGTCCAGGATACAAAAGGTGGCAAGGAGTGGCCCTGCTTGCCATCTATTCCAGTGATCCACTTGGGAAATACGTGTTCCCTTCCCTACGGTTTGAAACTCTGCATCTAGAGATCCTGATTCCCTGAGAGTTACCACTTCCACTGGAAGAACAGAACACCATAAACTTGAAACTACAGCTGCCACGCTGCCATTTTATGGTCCTCATGCCAGAAATCAGGAAACAAGGAAGAGTCACGATGTTGACAGGTTTAATTGACCTGATAAGCAGAAGGAGGGCAGCTGCTACAGTTGGGGTGGGGAGAAATATTTGACACTAGATAATACAGTAGGGCTTCTTTTCATACAACCACTCAATTTTAGCCATGGCCTGAGAAAGGTATGGTTACTAAAGGCTCTTCCCTCTCAGGAATGTTTTTGTTTCCCCACCAGGTAAGCCACCTAAACCAAGAGAGGTGCTGGTTAAGAGGAGAACCTAGAATGGGTGGAAGAGAAGTCATAATGAGTATCTTGTAGACTCATGATCAGCTCCAGTAGCAAGGGCTGTAATTAATCCTAACCTTCCTCTTACAAGTTTCCCTATGAAAAGAGCCAACTAGGATCCAGGAGGTGCTATACCCAGATGCAGTGGAGTTACTATACAAAGCAAGTGGATTTGAAAGGTGCAAGGGTGAGCTGTGGTGAGCTGTGATGTGCCACCCGGATACCCTATTCAGGACTTCATTCCCCACCAGCTGCTGGGAGTGTTGGCTGTTGAAGCCTCATAGCCATATCCCCATCTGGGAATTGCTTTTGACCAAAATAAGCTGTTTCACCTGAAGTTGCACTTCTTCCCCAAGGGCAACCTGCATCCAGTAACTCATTGATGCGGGAGTCAAAGGCCCAGTCCCTATGCCTTTATTTGGGATAACTTTATGGGATCATCTGACCTCCTGAGCTCCCAGTAGGATTGGCTTAAATCTTCCATGCAACCACACTGCAGCTCAACTCCCTCTATGCAGTCATGTGAAAGAAACCATTAACAAAATAAAAAGGGAACTCACTGAATGGAGAACATATTTGCCAATAATACATCTGATAAGGGGTTAATTTCCAAAATATAAAGAACCTATACAACTCAACATCAGGAACACAAAAAACCCAATGAAAAAATGGGCAAAGGGCCTAAATAAACATTTCTTGAAACAGAAGGTACAGATTGGCCAATAGGCACATAAAACTATGCTCAGGGTAGCTGATCATCAGAGAAATGCACATTAAAACCACAGTGAGATATCATCTCCCACCTGTGGGAATGTCTGTCAATAACAAGTGCTGGTTAGGATGTGGAGAAAGGGGAACCCTTTTGCACTATTGGTGGAAATGAAGATTGGTGCAGCCACTGTGAAAAGCAGTATGGAGATAACTCAAAAAGTTAAAAATGGATCTACCTTTTGACCCGAGCCCACTTCTGGAAATATATCAAAAGAAACCCGAAACACTGATTTGAAAGAATATATACACCCTTATGTTTATTGCAGCATTATCTGTTACTGCCAAGATCTGGAAACAGCCCAAGTGCCCATTAGTAGATAAGTGGATAAAAAAACTGTGGTACATTTACACAATAGAATACTCCTTGGCTGTTAAGAAAAAAAAAAAAAGGAAACTTTACCTTATGCAACAGCATGGATAGATCTGGAGAGTATTATGCTAAGTGAAATAACTCTTGTCAGAGAAAGACAAATACCATATGATCTCACTTCTGTGTGGAATCTAATGAATAAACTGACAACAAAATAGAAACAGAGGCATGGATAAATGGAAAAGACTGACAGCTGGGGAGTTCGGAGACTGCATGAAAAACTAAAAGGATTAACCAAAAAACATGTACACACAACACAGGCACAGACAATAGTGTGGTGATAGCCAGAGGGAAACTGGGTGGGAGAAAAGGGTAGTAGAGAGGAGGGGGAATTAGAGATGGAAAGAGACTTTGAGGGGAAGTGCAGAGGATGCAGTGTGCAGATGTTTTATTTTGTTGTACACTTGAACTCTGTATGGTTTTGTGAACCAATGTCACCCCAACAAATTCTATTTTAAAAAGATGCCAAAATACACTAATTAAAATGATAATAAAGTCATAAAAATTCAATTGTAAAAATCAAGTGTTAAATATTCCGCTGATTTTCCCGGCTCAACAGTACCAGAACAGCTATGCCAACTCCTCCCTCCCCCATCCCCAGTACTGTATATAGTTCAGTGTTGGCTCTCTCAGTTTTACCGGCTCGTTTACAGTTTATTTCCTCCAATTAGACGGCTCAAGCAGGAAATCAAAATCTCACCCACTTTTCTCATCCTGGAGCCTTAGCCTTCTGTTCACCTAATGCAAGTGGAATGACTTCAAAAAACGTTTGAAAAAAACACGCAAAGAACCATCCCTGCTCCAGAAGCCAAATCCCCGCATGGCCCGACCACACTACGCAGGCGCAAAGGCAGAAGCTGGTTTTTCTCTGGATCTTTGCATTTGGCGCGAAATCCCCGCTCCGTGGGCGGGGCGAATGAGAAGCGGCGCTCATTGGGCGGGGTTGGCGCGAAATCCCAGATCTCTTGCACTATGATTGGCTCTGGCTGCCCCAAGGACAGGGAGGCGGGCCTGAGGAGCTGCAGAGGCGCGGGCAAAGCGGCGGCATCCGGTTAAAGCAACTCTTGGCAATTGAGTGTGGCATTGGTGGCCCGTAAGTGCTCGGCAGCGATGGACCTCGCGGCGACAGCGGAACCAGGCACTGGTAGCCAGCACCCAGAAGTTCGCGATGAGGTGGCAGAGAAGTGCCAAAAACTCTTCCTGGACTTCTTGGAGGAGTAAGTCGCGGGTTGCCCTTTGTTGCGGAACTTCCCGAGCCGCTCCTCCCCACTTCCGGAGCCCGGGAAGCGTGGCGCCGGCGCGTTTTCGGGTCCCGGGGGCTCGCACGTCTTGTTGAGCGGCCGGCGCCCCACTTGGGGCTAAACCAGGGTGCTGTGAGGCGCCTGAGATGGGCTGGGCCGGTTTCCAGGGTTAAAATCCACTGCGAGCCCTTAAACTCCTATTACGCCTAAGTAAGTGCCCCAAGCTACGAGCTGTACTCCCATCATTTATCTTCACAACCTGATTACTTGTGCAAAGACTGAGGCGCCGGGGAGGGTAAGTACCTTGTCCGGCTAGACCACACGTTGGCAGGTTCGAGCAGGAGGCCGAACTGACATTGGAATCCTGGCAGAGGCCTGATGGAGCCAGACAGCCAGGACCCTGGTGTTGGGGGCACCGAGGGCCCTGGCAATCCAAGGAGATGAAAGTACTAGAATGGATTCTGGGGTTTGACAGATGCTCGAGTGAGCCCCGCCCTGCTTAAAAGGAGCTGAACAGGCGCCGTCCATCACTTCCTTTCCTTCCAACCTCCACCCCCCAACACACACACTTTTTTTTTTTTCAGTTGCCTTCTCAGCTCCTGGCCTTTTAACCCACCCTCTCCCCAGCTTTCCACCACTGCCACCAGTTGCTGTTCTTACAAGTGCAGATACTCACTTTTAGAGGATGGACTGTGCTGCCTACAGCGTGAAGTGTAAACATTTTGGAATGTCCTATGGAATTCTTTTTTCTGTTATGGTAAAATATACATAGCATAAAATTCACCACTTTAACTTTTTGTAAGCACAGAGCCCAGTGACATTCTCATTATTTGTGCAACCATCATCACCATCTCCAGAATTCTGCCTTTTCTGCACCCATTAAAGTCAAACTCCGCACCCATTAAGCAATAACTTCCCTTTTCCCCCACCCTCAATACTTGGCAACCTCCATTATCCTTTCTGCCTGTAAATCTACCTCATACACTTGGAGTCATATAGCATTTGTCCTTTTGTGATCAGCTTATTTCACCTAGCATGTCTTCAAGGTTCATCCATGTTATAGCATGTGCCAGAATTTCCTTTTTAAAGCTGAATAATATTCCATTGCATATATATACCACATTTTGTGTGTTCATTCATCTGTCCATGGACACTTGGGTTGTTTCTACACTTTCACATTTGTGAGTAAATCTGCTGTTGTATGTACTTAAAAAAACCATAATTTTATTTATATTTCTCCACCTTTGGCAATGATTCATATCTCCTTTGTGAAACTGTAAACCTTTCAGGCAGTACCAGTCCTTTCTTTATGTTCCCAGGTCACCGTTTTCCATTATAGCTGGTAATAGAACTTCTTGTCTCTTTATCTGTCCACCACTTCATCTTCCATGTAAATCCGTCCCATCCTTGCCACCACACCATAGTACAAAGGTCCTCAATTCATGATTCATTTCAACAAATATTATAATCACCTTTACAACTTTGCAGTTACCATACACCTAGATGCTAGGGATAATAGTGATGTATTTCACTTGGGGGGGAAATGTTACTCCCTTTCAAAATACAGTCAAACCTCAGTTCTCAAAAAATGCAGTTCCCAACCAAGTCGTTGGTGGTGGTTCCCAACCAAATGTGGTGGTTGTCTTCATAAAACTTTCAGTTTTCTCTTTGACAGCCCTTTCATGCTGATACCTGTATGATCAGTCACTGGTCTCTCAGGTAACAAAGGAGTTTTGATTTTTGAACAAATTGCTACTTGAAAAGTTTTCCAGAACAAACTAAGCTTGAGAACTAAGGTTCCACTCTACCAACTTTGATTTGACATTGCATATGGAAAATGTCCAAGTTCTCCACAGCTCCTCTTTTTAAAAGGTTTCTTCCACAACCAGTCTGTTATCCACACTTCTCCCATCGCTTGTTTTTCTTTCAACTAATAAGTCTCGAGGCTGAATTCCAGTGTTTTTATATGTATGGAGCCTTTCTAGATGTTGGGTTGAATTAGTAGTCTACCCTATCACTTTTTAAAAAATTATATTTTATTGATTATGCCATTACAGTTGTCCTATTCCCCCCCTTCATTCCCTTCCACCTTGCACACCCCCTCCCCCACCATTCCCCCCCTATAGTTTATGTCCACATGTCTCGTTCTTTAGATTGTATATTTCCCATACTATTCTTGCCCTCCCTCCTGTCTGTTTTCTACCTATCATCTATGCTACTTATCCTCTGTACCTTCTCCCCCCTTCTTCTCCTCCCATTCCTCTTTGCTAACCCTCCATGTGATCTCCATTTCTATGGTTCTGCTCCTGATCTAGCTGTCCTCTTAGTTTGCTTTTGTTTTAGGTGTGGTTGTTGATAACTGTGAGTTTGCTGTCCTTTCACTGTTCATCTTTTTTATCTTCTTTTTCTTAGATAAGTCCCTTTAACATTTTATATAATAAGGGCTTGGTGATGATGAACTCCTTGAATTTGATCTTATCTGAGAAGCACTTTATCTGTCCTTCCATTCTAAATGAAAGCTTTGCTGGATAGATCAATCTTGGCTGTGGGTTTTTGGATTTCATGACTTGGAATACTTCTTTCTAGCCCCTTCTTGCCTGGAAGGTCTCTTTTGAGAGATCAGCTGACAGTCTGATGGGAAGTCCTTTGTAGGTGACTGTCCCCTTATGTCTTGCTGCTTCTAGGATTCTCTCCTTCATTTTAATCTTGGCTGATGTAATTATGATGTGCCTTGGTGTGTTCCTTCTTGGGTCCAACTTCTTTGGGACTCTGAGTTTCCTGGATTTCCTGGAAGTCTGTTTCCTTTGCCAGATTGGGGAAGTTCTCCTTTATTATTTGTTCAAATAAGTTTTCCACTTGTGGCTCTTCCTCTTCCCCTTCTGGTACCCCTATAATTCAGATGTTGGAACATTTAAAGATGTCCTGGAGGTTCTTAAGCCTGTCCTCATTTTTTTGAATTCTTGTGTCTTCATACTTTTCTGTTTGGTCATTTTTTTCTTCCTTCTGGTCCACTCGAATGATTTGAGTCCCAGTTTCCTTTCCATTACTATTGATTTCCTGTGCATTTCCCTTCATTTCAATTAGTTTAGCCTTCATATGTTCCTCTAATTTGTGAACAAAATCAACCAGTTCTGTGAGCATCCTGATCACCAGTGTTTTGAACTGTGCATCTGATAGGTTGGCTATCTCTTGGTTGCTTAGAGTTATTGGCTCTGGGGATTTGAGTTCTACTTGAGCCATAATGTTTTGGTCTGGGCGTGCCTGTTATGTAGTGAGGGACAGAGCCCTAGGTGTTCACCAGTGCAGGGCAACACAGTTGCTGGGTTGTGGCACTGTATGTGGGGACGGGGTCAGAGAGGGGCAATGGCGGTACCCTCTGATGCTTCCTGCCTCTGGGACCTGTGCGGTCTGTCTCACTGCTGGCTCCTTTGCTGGTTTATCTGCACAGGAATGTGTGACCGCGGTCAGCCTGCTGCCCTGCACCCTCACTGGGTCTTCCCATTGCTACCCCACACCTGGGATCCGCCCACAGCTGCCTGCTAGCCTTGGTGGGTCTGGCAGATCTTTTCTGCCCAACCCCGCTCTGCTGCTGGATCCGCTCCTCTTAACAGTCTGGCTGAACGGTTCGTTGTTGTCAGACTTCCGTATAGTTCAATTTTCTGTGTTTTGGTTGTGTTTTTGTTACTAAAACTTTGTTGTCTTTAAACTTAGTTCTGTGAAGAGAACTGTTTCCACCTACGCCTCCATCTTACCCTATCACTTTTTTGTACTTTCTCCTTCCCCCTCCTTTTAAAAAATTTTATTGTGGAAGAAACACTTATGAGGCGTACCCTCAACAAATTTTTAACTGTACAATAGCTTATTGTTGAGTGTAGGTACAATACAGTGTTGTTAGAACTTATTCATTTTGCTTGACTGATGCTTTATACCTAGGTTAGCATTTTCCCCTTCAGCCCCTGGCAACCACCATTTCACTTTGTTGATTATGAATTTGATTATTTTAGGTAACCTCATAAGTAGAATGATGCGATATTTGTCTTTCTGTGGTTGCCTTGTTTCCCTTAATGTCCTCAAGTTTCATCCGTACTGACACATATTGCAGAATTTTCTTTTTTAAGGCTGGGTAGTATTTCATTGTATGTGTATACTACGTTTTCTGTAATCATTTGTGTTGGACATTTCAGTTATCTGGTACCTCTCTGTAGTAGGAGTGTCTCCTACGAGAGTGTCAACCCTAGGGCCGGAGCCACACTCACTTGATCTGCAGCTTCTGGTGTGGAGCTTTGCAGATAGATGTTCAGTTAATATTTATTAGAGTTAGAACATGCTATATTTAAAGGAGAAATTGATTTTGCTTCAAAACTAATTTTCATATGTTAAAAAACAAAAAGCAAATGTATTTGTATGATACTCCTTTTAGGGGAAAAACACCAGCTTTATTTTGTGTGTGTGTGTGTGTGTGTGTACTTTTAATTTTTTCTGGTTCTTAAACTAACAACTAATCTTTAAGTTTTTCCTATAGAAATCAAATCTTTAGGTTTTAACCTAAATTTCTTGATTTAACAGTTCCCAATTTTAGTGATACATAACAATAATAAACTAATAGTTAGGATTGTTGATTAGAAAATATTAAATGAAGAATTCAGGTTAAAATATGAACACCCAGTGTTTCTGTGTTCTGGGTCTGCATAAAACATTTCACTGGTATTCTCTCATTTAATCTTCACAATAATCTTAAAAGGTAAAGTGATGTCCTAATTTGTTTTGTTCTGTTTTCTTGTAATTTTTTAAAGGGGAGAGACAGGTGTGGAGAGGGTAAGTAACTTGCCCCAAGTTACACAACTTACTAAAATAGGTCTGTCTCACTTCAAGCTGATGATCTTTAACCAGTACACCTAATTCCCAGGCGGATTTTTCTTTTTACTGCCTAATTATTTCTTAATCTGACTTACATATATCTGCAGATTCCAGAACAGTGATGGAGAAACTAAGTACTTGCAGTTAGCAGAGGAGCTAATTCGTCCTGAGAGAAACACATTGGTTGTGAGTTTTGTGGACCTGGAGCAATTTAACCAGCAACTTTCCACCACAATTCAAGAGGAGTTCTATAGGTATGGTATTTATTCATGTTTACTTTAAATAGGCCTGGAGCCTGGGAGGCCAGCTCTTCTTGGACTGGAAGTTTTCATTTGTGAAAGGCAGCTGTCACAGAGGCCCTTTGATACAGCCAGTGGTCATTTTAGTATTTCTCTGAACTAATTTAGGCCTTTCTGGAGCCAAATATTTTTTACATGCAAATATTAAAAACCTTTGCTTTCTGTATAGTTTGCCTACGCTTTAAGAGAACCATTTACGTTGTGTCAGGCATTCAGTGCTGTTGCTGTCATTCATTTGATTTCCCACTCCCACTTGTGCCATAGGTGTTTTGAAAAAGTGTGTGGATCTTCTTAATCAGGGATACCTTTTTAGCAGTGGCATTGTTCTTTTAAAATTTAATTTTTTTCTTACTATAAAGGTGAATTGTTGTAGAAAATTTAGAAAATAGAGAAAAGTAGGGGAAGTAGAATCATCTGTACATTTGTAATCCCACCACCCACAGATAACCTCATCTACAGGTCTGTGGCAGCAGAGTTCTAAGAGCTTTGTAGGTCTACAAGTGCAGAGTTTCCCGAGGATCTCCTGACACGTTTTGATGTATTTCTGTGCATCTGTAATTATTGGCATCATTACACATAGAGCATCCTGCCCTTTTCACTTAACAGTATAACATTTTTTTCATGGCATATAAAACCCCTTAAAAAGATTTTAATAGCTGATTGGCATTTGGGGAGGCAGAAATTAATAATTACTAATGATTATTTAATAATTTAGGCTTAAATTTTATTTTTAATTGCTATCTAAAGAAGCATTTTCTTACACAAATCTTTGTATTTGGATTAAATAAATGTTACAATCTGTATAAATAAAATTAGGTTAAATTAAACATTGTGGACCGTTTTGAAAGAAACAGAGACGCAGGAGGTAAGGAAACACAGTCCTGTTCCTTTACCTGGTGGACTGGGAGATGGAGGACTTGTCTCCATGTTTCTAGTTGTATTTGACCATCAAGAAAGGTTGGAAAGATAAGCAGCAGAATTTACTATGAAAGCATGCAGCAGTAAAAGTTCTACTGACGAGTAAGAGGGAAGTAGAAAATCAGGGCTGGTGATTGAAAAACTATCTCCATACCTCATGCACAGGCCATGGAGCAGTTCTGTCTCATGAAAGCAGGTAATTTTTGAAAGGACTTCAGATCCCACTACTTAGACCAAGCTGCAGCAGCTGTTGGGGACTTTTATCCAGAAGACCCGTGCCACTTAAGTCTAATAAGTCAAATGGGACATTTCTGCCATTTTCTGATGTACACACATTCCTTGCCTGACCTCATTCATTTCTTATCAGTTAAGCCTAGAAAAATATACTTGGCCTTGATACCAAAGGAAAGGCTGCCTTGCTAGATTGTAACACCACCCCTCACCACCCCAGATTATTCAGGTAGAGTCTTAGACAGAGAAGTGGCCTGCACTGTGGTTGCTAAACGATTAGGTAAAGATCATGGATTTTCGGACAAAGCATTTTATCTTTGGTGATTGTGCTGCCTTAGATCTACTTGTGGTGGGATAGGAGAGGATTGAAAGAGGCTCCTAAACCTGGACTAGGTAACATATGTATCCTGCATAGTTAAATTCTAGGGCTTTGTTGTAACCAGATGAAATTAATTAGTCTCAGCTGCTGGCAAAGATGAAGCAGGAATGAGGCCTTGCTAATAATATACCTCTTGAAGATGTCAGTTGATCTTTTTTTTGTTGTTTGCTTTTCAGAGTTTATCCTTACCTGTGTCGGGCCTTAAAAACCTTCGTCAAAGACCGTAAAGAGATTCCTCTTGCCAAGGATTTTTATGTTGCATTCCAAGACCTACCTACCAGACACAAGTAAGAAACCCTTCTTCCAAAGAAAGGGAGTTTACCAAGTAGTGTAGGCGTTAACTTAATTGTCAGGAAACTAAGGAGGTTATAGTCTTAGATTCAAAAAGTTACGCCCAGTTATCCAAAAAGTTTTAATTTTGAAGAAATACATTTTTCTAGTTAGATGGGGTGGGAAGTAAGTAGAATGAAGTAATTCTGAGTGTTGTCATATTTTAGGATCCCTTTTAGGGGACATTTGGGGAAAAAATTAATCAAGTGAGAGAACTGAAAAACTGAGAACAGAGAAAACTGAGAAATTCATGAATTGGTGGGCAGTTTTGTCAGAATTTTTTGTTGTTTTTTTTTAAAGAATCTTTGTTGTATTTTTTTCTCCATTACCATATAATTCTCATATACCCCCCTCCCCCAGTAATCACCACACTGTTGTCCATGAGTCCTTTTTCCTTTATTGCTCAATCCCCTCACCCCCACTAGTTGTCATCCTGCTCTCCATCTATGAGTCTGTCCCCCCCACATTTTTTTTATTAGTTCAATTCATTAGATTCCACATATGAGTGAAATCATTTATCTGTCTTATCTGAGTGTTTTATTTAATTTAGCATAATGTTCTCCAGGTCCATTCATACTGTCACAAAGCGTAAAATTTTCTTTTTACAACCACCTAGTACTCCATTGTATAAATGTCCTGTAGTTTTATCCACTCATCTAATGATGGGCACTTGGGCTTCTTCTGTATCTTGGCAATTGTAATAACACTGCAGTGAACATAGGGGTGCTTATGTTCTTTTGAATTTGTGTTTTGGGTCCTTTGGGTATATTCCCAGAAGTGTAATAGCTAGATTGAAAGACAGATCCATTTTTAATTTTTTGAGGTTATCTCCGTGCTGCTTTCACCAGTGACTGCATCAATTTGCATTCCCCTTTCTCTGCATCCTCACCAACACTTCTTTGTTGATTTATTGATGGCAGACATTCTGGCAGATGAGAGATCTCTCATCGTGGTTTTAATTTGCATTTCTCTGATGATTCGTGACATTGAGCATCTTTTCATATGTCTATTGGCCATCTGTATGTCTTCTTGGATAAGTGTTGTTCAGGTCCCTTGCTTGTTTTTTAATTGGGTTGTTTGGGGTTTTGGTGTTGAATTTTTTAAATTCTTTATAAATTTTGGGTATTAACCCCTTAACAGATGGGTTAGCAAAGATGTTCTCCCATTCTGTGTGTTGTCTTTTTATTTTGTTGATGATTTTCTTTGCTGTGCAAAAACTTTTTAGTTTGATATAGTCCCATTTGTTTATTTTTTCTTTTGTTTCCTGGGGAGATATATCCGATAAAATCCTGCTACAAGTAATGTTCTAGATTTTGCTGCCTGTTTTCTTCTGTGATTTTTATGGTCTGGGCTCTTAACATTTAAGCCTTTAATCTATTTTTTAATTTATTCTTGTGTGTGGTATAAGAAGATGGTGTGGTTTCATTTTTCTGCACAGATCTGGCCAATTTTCCCAACACCATTTATTGAATAAACTCCTTAGCCCATTGTATGTGCTTATTTCATCTGTCAAATATTGACTGTAAAGGTGTAGGTCTATTTCTGGGCTCTCTAGTCTGTTCCATTGATCTATGTGTCTGTTTTTATTCCAGTTCCATGCTGTTTTGATTACTGTGGCCTTATAGTATAGTTTGATATTTGGTAGTGTGACTCCTCCAGCTTTTTTCTTTCTCAGGATTGCTGTTGCTTTTGTGGTTCCATATAAATTTCTGAAATACTTGTTCTAGTTCTGTGAAATACATCATTGGAATCTTAATAGAAATTGCATTGAATCTGTAGATTTCTTTGGGTCATATGGACATTTTAACAATGTTAATTCTTCCTATCCATGGATAACAATATGTTTTTCCATTTACTTGTACCTTCTATTTCTTTCTTCAGTGTCTTCATTTTCTAAGTACAGGTCTTTTATACCCTTGGTTAGGTTTATTCCTAAGTATCTTATTCTTTTCGTAGCAATTGTGAATGGGATTGTTTTCTTAATTTCTCTGTTAGTTCGTTATTGGCATATGAAAATGCAACTGATTTTTGAATATTAATTGTGTATCCTGATACTTTGCTGAATTTATTTATCCGTTCTAGTAGTTTCTTGGTGGAATATTTGGGGTTCTCTATGTATAGTATCATGTCATCTTCAAATAAAGAAAGTTGTACTGCTTCCTTTCCAATTTGGATGCACTTTATTTGTTCTAATCTGACTACTCTGGCTAAGACTTCCAGTACCGTGTTGAACAAAAGAGGTGAAAAGCAGACATCCCTATCTCATTCCCAATCTTAAGGGAAATGCTTGTAATTTTTGCCTATTGAGTATGATGTTGGCAGTGGATTTGTCTTATGTGGATGGGCTTTATTATGTTTAGGTATGTTTCCTTTAGTCCCACTTTGCCAAGAGTTGTTATCATATAGGGGTGCTAGGTTTTACCAAATTATTTTTCTGCATGTAGTGATATGATCATGTGATTTTAATCCTTCATTTTGTTTATGTGGTGAATCACATTTATTGATTTGTGAATGCTGTATCAACCTTGCATTCCCAGATAAATCCCACTTGATCATGGTGTATGATATTTTTGATTCACTGTTGTATTGGGTTTACTGATATTTTGTTGAGGATTTTAGTGTCTGTGTTCATCAGGGATATTGGCCTATAATTTTCTCTTTCTTTGTAGTGTCTTTATCTGGTTTTTGAATTAAGATAATGCTGGCTTCATAAAATGAGTTTGGGAGCCTTCTCTCCTCTTGAATTTTGTGGAATAGTTTGAGAAGGAGAGGTGTTAGTTCTTCTCAGAACGTTTGGTAAAATTTCCCTGTGAGGCCATCTGGACCGAGCTTGCTTTTAGTTGGGAGCTTTTTAATTATTTCTTCAATTTCAGTAGGTATAATCTGTCTATTCGGATTCTCTGATTCTTCCTGATTTAGCTTTGGAAGATTGTGTGCTTCCGGGACTTTTATCCATTTCATCCAGGTTGTCCAGTTTGTTGGCATATAGTTGTTCATACTTTCTTATAGTTCTTTGTATTTCTTTGGTGTCAGTTGTTATTCTCCTCTTTCATTTATTTATTTGTGTCCTCTCTTTTTCTTGATGAATCTGGTAAAGGGTTGTCAGTCTTGTTTCTCTTTTCAAAGAACTAGTTCTTGGATTTTTTTATCTTTTGTTTTATTTTTAGACTATTTCATTTATTTCTGCTCTGATCTTTATTATGTCCTTCCTTCTATTCACTTAAGGCTTTATTTGTTGTTAATTTTCAAGTTCCTTTAAGTATAAAGTTAGATTGTTTATTTGGAGCTTCTTGAATTTTGATTTTTTAATTTTAAAGAAATACATTTTTCTAGCAAGATAGGATGGGAAATAAGTGAAGCAATTTTTTAGTATTGTCATATTTTAGGATACCTTTTAGAGGACATTGGAGATAAAATGTAGTGAGAAAATTTGACAAGTGAGAACAGTCACAGAAATTCATTAATTGGTGGAAATTTTTGTCAGAGTTTAAGTGACATAAATTTTAAACAGTTTTTTTCCTTTAGCAATTATTTTAAAAATTTACTGGAAGAAATTTAAGTGGTATTTTGAAAACTTAACCGAAATTACTTGTAGAGTTTTACCAAGTTATTTAATATAAAATGAGTTTGTGAAGTAAAGAGTTTCTGAACTTTTGAGTTTAAAATTTTTTTCCCATGATAACGTTACTATGAAAATAATACATACTTATTTAGAAATTGTAGATAAACAAAAAAAATATTTGCCTACAAAACAAAGATGAAATCATCCTGTTTTATAATGATTTTATGTCTTTGGTATCCTTTATTTACCGATGGGACATCTGTCTTTAAACAGAATTCGAGAACTCACCTCATCCAGAATTGGTTTGCTCACTCGCATCAGCGGGCAGGTAGTGCGGACGCATCCCGTGCACCCAGAGCTTGTGAGTGGCACTTTCCTGTGCTTGGACTGTCAGACAGTGATCAAGGATGTAGAGCAGCAGTTCAAATACACACAACCAAACATCTGCCGAAATCCAGTTTGTGCCAACAGAAGGAGATTTCTGCTAGATACAAATAAATCAAGATTTGTTGACTTTCAAAAGGTATGTATTAACTTCTGTTAGGTCAGATTGAGCCTGTGCTAATAATTCCCTTCTAGGGACCTGTAATTATTATTGAAAGCTTATATAGATAATGCTAAACTCAGTTTTTACTTAAGTCAAAGATCATCCAGTGTGACTACAGATTTAAGCCAAAACTTCTTAATGCCAACTTTGGTTATCAGTATGTAAATGTGTTGTAACCTTTAATAACTTGGATTGAAAACTCCTTCACACTGCGACAAAATGTATTTGTTAAAAAATAAATAGTAACTATTATTATTAACTACAGTTAAGAAGACTTTAGAGAACTAGAAACTTGGTGTAAGACTTCGAGTAGGTAGTAAGGAGAGAGAGAAGGCGTGAACGATTAGGACAGGTGCAAATGCACGTGCGTGTCCATCGCAATGAGGATTACCATGCCTGAAGTAGAGGGGCCGAACTGCAGCTCCTCTGAGGTGACTTGGTATGGGGCATGGAGGTACTTGGAGTCTTAACTATCAAATTGAGAGTCTGGGGCCTATCTTGATACATAAGGGAAGTATATTTTTAGGGGATATGAATTTTTCTTTTTAAAGGAAGATTAGATAATGGTTTATAGTATTTAACAAGAGATGACTAACAACTAGGCAGTTGTAGTCCTGGGCAATATTTGGATGGTAGCAGTAAGAATGAAGGGCTGGCATGGGGTGGTGTCTCAATTCTCTGCAGGACTTAGTAACTCTGGGTCTTGCAAAGGGGGGAAGTTGCAATAGTTAAAGCATTAAAGCATGGAAGAATGAGTACTAGAGTAATTAATATTTAATTCACTTTTTAGTCCTTACTTAGATTTCTTATACTAACCTGATACTTAGTTTATAGGAAACACATACTCTACCAACAACTCTAGGTGGGAAAAGCTTTATATTTGAAAAAGAACGTGATATAACAATCCCATACAAACTATGAATGAATTGGGCCCTGGTTTGAAGGGGAAAAAATAAAAACATCTGTAATAAAGGGCATTCTTGATGATTGGAGAAATTTGAAGGTAGACTGGGTAATAGACAAGGAAGTAAATATTATTTAATTCTCTTGGTGTGATAATGGTATTAGTTATATAGGAGATTGTCTTTATTCTTAGGAGTTCAGTGCTTAAATATTTAGGGGTGAAGTATCTTGATGTTTATAATTTGTTTCAAATAATTTGTTTATAATTTGTTTCATACAGGAAAAATATGTGTCTAAGTAATGTTAATAGTTGCATTAAGATGGAAAGTATAAATTATGTGAAATTTTTCATAAAATTTTCCTGGAAGTTTAGAGGAAGATGGAACATAGAACAGATATTTAACTATGTAGTCCAACTGAACAAAGAAAAAGGAGAAGCTGTGTTTTTGTTTTGGGGGTGTTTTTTTAAGGTTTTTATTTATTTATCTTTAGAGGGGAAGGGAAGGAGAGAGGGAGAGAAGCATCAGTGTATGGTTGCCTCTTGTGCATCCCCTGCTGGGAACTGGCCTGCAACCCAGGCATGTGCCCTGACTGGGAATCAAACCGCGGTTGTTTGGGAAACAGTGTTTTTTTAATAGGAGTAAAAGTGAAGATTTTAAATAGTTTTTATAAAATTGAAAGGGGCTTTAGAGTGGAGAATTTTTATGATAAATTTTGGTGCGTATCAAAAGTCTGTAAATGGTAAGATAGTTTAGAATATGTCAATATTTGTGGTATTTAATTTAGATTGTATGGTATTTGAACAAGATTTCTTACTCTTGGCTATTTGTCTTTGTTTAGGTTCGTATTCAAGAGACTCAAGCTGAACTTCCTCGAGGAAGTATCCCACGCAGTTTAGAAGTGATCTTGAGGGCTGAAGCTGTGGAGTCAGCTCAAGCTGGTGACAAGTGTGACTTTACAGGGACACTGATTGTTGTGCCTGATGTCTCTAAGCTTAGCACACCAGGTTGGTAATCTGAGACTCAAGTTCGGTTACCTAAACTGCAGATATCTGCAATAGCTTCTTGTATCTTCTTTGTCTTATTTTCGGCTACTAATCAGAAAGTAAATAAGGAAGTATGATGAGAATAAAGACAAACTGACTTTGCTACAGAAGGTACTGATCTGAAAAACATCAGCCTCAGTGAAATCTTTGGACATATAGGTGAGCAATTCTGACTCTCAGCACCTTCAGTATTTGAGATATGAAACAACTTCTTCATTCTTTCAGGAGCACGTGCAGAAACTAATTCTCGCGTCACTGGTGTTGATGGATATGAGACCGAAGGCATTCGAGGACTCCGGGCCCTTGGTGTTAGGGACCTTTCATACAGGCTGGTCTTTCTTGCCTGTTGTGTTGCACCAACCAACCCAAGGGTGAGTGTTCTTAGTAGAATGACAAAGCTTGAGAAAGACCTCCCGCATAGGCTGCTACAAAGTTAATAGGTTTCGGAAACATCTTAGTTATCTAGTTAGTGTTAAAGGTATGGGGTTGTTACATTGGACTTTTTAGTTTTGAAGTCAAATCCTTTTATGTCTGTCTTTCTGATAAGGAAAAGTCTTCTTGTTTTCATACGTGAGAGACCATTGCTTTAAAAGCATTTATACATATTATCCACTGAGGGGGGTGTTGTTATTTAATTATCATGGTTCCTCTCTCATGCTCCTGGAGAAAGTACAAATAAAAAGATTTAGTAATCTGGGAAGTAAAGTAAATTGCTTCTGAGACGGATGGACCCCTGATGTTATTATTGTTCAGAACTTAATTCTGTGTCCCAAATGGGAAAGCCTAAATGAAATCTTGTACTTTCTCCAGGAGCATAAGAGAGGAAACATGGTAATTAAAAAACATTTGTACCAATGTTCTTAAAGCAATGGGCTCTTACATACAAAAACAAGAAGACTTTTCCTTATTCTGGAAAAAGTGGAGTGGACATAATACAGGGTGGAGCAGAAGTGTAAGTGCATGAAACACAGTTTATTCTTGTATTGTTATTTATTAATTATTTTATTTTTCATACCAACCACTGTAAACCTACTTTTTGGTCTACCCTGTATTTTGTCACTTCATTTTCATCTTCATATCATTGACTAACATTTGATTATGGCTCATCACTTAACCATTCAGATTTATTTAGGTAATAACACAAAACAGTGGTGGTAGCTTTTTTATTGTTTTTAATTCACAAAATAACAACAAACTCTTAAGGATTTTAATTTACCAAGGCCTTCTAGTTTGGGGATTTTTTTTTTTTTAGTCCTTGCCCAAGGATACGCTTATTGATTTGAGGGCGGGGCGGGGGGGGAACATCCATTGGTTGCATCCTGTACATGCCCCAACAGGGAATCAAACCCACAACCTAGGTAGGTGCGCTGAGCAGGGATCGAACCCACAGCCTTTTGGTGTATGGGATAATGCTCCAACCAAATGAGCTACCTGGCCACAGGGCTGGAGATGTTTTTTAAAAAAACCTTTACAGTCAACAGATTCTGCAGTTAACCTCTGAGACTATATTTTGTTTGTAATGAAGTTTATTCTCTTTCACATTATTTTGACTTTGTCTGTTCTATGCTATTATTGTTCCTTTCTTCTCCATCTTTCAGTTTGGAGGGAAAGAGCTTCGAGATGAAGAACAGACAGCTGAGAGCATTAAAAACCAAATGACTGTGAAAGAGTGGGAGAAAGTGTTTGAAATGAGTCAAGATAAAAATCTATACCACAATCTTTGTACCAGCCTGTTTCCTACTATACATGGTAAGAATTCTATCCATATGTGGCATAAACTTGAAATCCAAAGAAATGATTATAGAACAGCAAATATGATTTCTTTAAACGGATCATGAAAGTTTTTTAGTAGGTTTAGAAGGGGTCTTTTTAAGTCATTTATAAAAGGGCAGATACATGATTCCACTTAAAATGAGGTACCTAGAATAGGCAAATTCATAGGGACAGAAAGAAAGGAGATTCCCTGGGGGAGAGGAATGGGGAGTTTCTGTTCAGTGGATAGAGTTTCTGTTTGAGGCAAGGAAACGCTCTGCACATTGATAGAGGTGATGGTTATAAAACATAGTGAATGTGCTTAATTTCACTAAAATGTACACTAAAAATGGTTGAAATCAGGAAAAATGGTTGAAATGGTGAATTTTATGTATATTTTACCGCAGTTTATTTTATTTTTATTATTATTATTTTTTTAATGAAAAAAAGGACAGTCCTCTTTCTGGCTGTAGGACAGAACTGCACTTCAGTATATTCCGATATGCTAGTTTAATACCTGTTTTAATTTTCAGAGCTAGAGATTTCTTGATGTTCCTTGGTTATACCTGTCTGTACCATTGGTGGTCTCTTCAACGTTTTCTGGGCTCTTGGTTGCTAGCTGCTCGCTATCATAAAAATCCCCTTGTATGTTGAAGGATATTACTGAATTTTCAGGCCTCATGCTTTACCCATTTTTTAAATCCTTATCTTCCATTCTCAATTGGAGTTAGGGCAAGAACTCAAGGTAATGGATTTTTCTCTTAGGTATATATTTTTAATCATTTACAGTTAACTTTTCCTATCTAAATGCTTGGTACATGAAATTGAACTGAAATTCTTTATGTTAATAATCATTTATGAATTTTAGAGTGTCCTCCTTTCTAACAAATTGGGTCAGAATTTTGATGCTGCTTTACTTTTCCTGTAAATTAAGTTGCATAATAAATTAACTCAATCATAGTGGTTTAGAACAACATTATCTCATCCAGTCTGTGGGTCAGGAATTGAGAGAGGTTTAGCTGGGTGGTTCTGGCTCAGTCTTTCATGAGGTTGCAGCCAAGACATCAGCTGGGGCCGCCATCATCTGAAGACTTTGCTAGGGCTGCAGGATCTACTTCGGGGGCTCACTCAGTGGCCTACCTGTTAGTGTTGGTTGTTGGTTGCAAGCCTCAGTTCCTTGCCATGTAAATCTCTTCCATGGGGCCCTTTGAGTATTCTCACATCACAGCAGCTGGCTTCCTTTCCAGAGTGTGTGATCCCAGAAAGCAAATCAGGGAGAAAGCCAAATGCTTCTCAGGACTTAGTCTCATAAGTTACGTACCTTCACTTGCACGTACACTGTTTGTTAGAAGCAAGTCACTAAGTCTTGTCACATTTAGGGAAAAGAGAATTAAGCTCCATCTTGAAATGAGGAGTATCAAAGAATTTGTGGGCTATTTAAAAACTAACAAATCTCCAACACATTTCTTTCAGAGGTCATGAGTCAGATGTTTTGTTTGTGAATGGGTTATTTAATTTTATACTTTTACAAAGTGTATTTTGTAAGTGTGCCTAGCACTCTGTTGATGGAATTCATAGAAAGTCACAATCATTAGCACAGAAAACTCTTCTAATAGCACATTTCTAGAGATCCAGTGTTGTTTTTTAATCATGCATTTTTAAAATATATTTTATTGATTATGCCATTACAGTTGTCCTATTTCCCCCCATTCATTCCCCTCCACCCTGCACACCCCTCCCACCCTCACTCCTCCTCTTTAGTTCATGTCCATGTGTCACAAGTTCTTTAGCTTCTACATTTCTCACACTATTCTTGCCCTCCCCCTATTTTCTCCCCACCTTCTATGCTACTTATTCTCTGTACCTTCTCCTCCGCCTGCTTTCCTTCACCCACTCCCCTGTTGCTAACCCTCCGTGTGATCTCCATTTCTGTGGCTCTGCTCCTGTTTTAGGAGTCCACTTAGTTTGCTTTTGTTTTAGATGTGGTTGTTAATAACTGTGAGTTCGCTGTCCTTTCACTGTTCATACTTTTTACCTTCTTTTTCTTAGATAAGTTCCTTTTTTTCTTTTTAATATATTTTATTGATTATGGCATTACAGTTGTCCCATTCCCCCCTTCGTTCCCCTCCTCCCTGCACACCCCTTCCCCTACTACCCCCCTTTATTTTATGTCCATGTGTCACAAGTTCTTTAGATTCTATATTTCCCATACTAATCTTGCCCTCCCCCCTGTCTATTTTCTACCTACCGTCTATGCTACTTCTTCTCTGTACCTTCTCCCCCCTTCTCCTCCTCCCACTCCCCTGTTGCTAACCCTCCATGTGATCTCCATTTCTATGGTTCTGCTCCCGATCTAGCTGTCTTCTTAGTTTGCTTTCATTTTAGGTGGGTTGTTAATAACTGTGAGTTTGCTGTCTTTTCACTGTTCATATTTTTTTATCTTTTTCTTAGATAAGTCCCTTTAACATTTCATATAATAAGGGCTTGGTGATGATGAACTCCTTGAATTTGATCTTATCTGAGAAGTACTTCATCTGTTCTTCCATTCTAAATGAAAGCTTTGCTGGATAGAGCAATCTTGGATGTAGGTCCTTGGATTTCATGACTTGGAATACTTCTTCCAGCCCCTTCTTGCCTGTAAGGTCTCTTTTCAGAAATCAGCTGACAGTCTGATGGGAACTCCTTGGTAGGTGACTGTCCCCTTATCTCTTGCTGCTTCTAGGATTCTCTCCTTCATCTTAATCTTGGCTAATGTAATTATGATGTGCCTTGGTGTGTTCCTCTTTGGGTCCAACTTCTTTGGGACTCTCTGAGCTTCCTGGATTTCCTGGAAGTCTATTTCCTTTGCCAGAATGGGGAAGTTCTCTTTTATTATTTGTTCAAATAAGTTTTCCACTTGTGGCTGTTCCTCTTCCCCTTCTGGTACCCCTATAATTCGGATGTTGGAATATTTAAAGATGCCCTGGAGGTTCCTTAGCCTCTCCTCATTTTTTTTAATTCTTGTGTCTTCATACTTTTCTGTTTGGTTGTTTTTTTCTTCTTTCTGGTCCACTCCCTTGATTTGAGTCCCAGTTTCCTTTCCATCACTATTGGTTTCCTATGCATTTCCCTTCATTTCAATTAGTTTAGCCTTCATATGTTCCTCTAATTTGTGACCAAAATCAACCAGTTCTGTGAGCATCCTGATCACCACTGTTTTGAACTGAGCATCTGATAGGTTGGCTACCTCTTGGTCGCTTAAAAGTATTGGCTCTGGGGCTTTGATTTGTTCTTCTGATTGAGCCATTTTTGGTCTGGGCGTGACTGTTATGTAGTGAGGGGCAGAGCCTGAGGTGTTCACCAGGGCGGGGCAACACAGTTGCTGGGTTGTGACTGTGTGTGGGGGTGTGGTCAGAGAGGCAACAATGGCACTTATTCCACTCTTGGATTTTGGACCCCTCTGCTGCGTCCCACAAGCCGGCACCTTTTCAATTGGTGCTTTTAGGCTTTATTTCCCATCACTGGGTCCCTAGGTTGCGCAGTCCGTCTTACTGCCCAGTTTTGCCTAGTTTATCTGCACACGAATGTGTGACCGGGGTCAGCCCCCTGCTGCCTGCCCTCCAAGGTCTGCCTGCCACCACCTTTTCCTGCAGCAGCCCCTCTTCATTGGCCTCTGACTCTGCCCCTCTTGCCATTCTGGTTGAATGGTTTTTGGACTTCTGTATAGTTCAATTTTTTGTCTGTTCTGGTTGTGTTTTCGTTTCTAAATCTTTGTTGTCCTTAATTTTGGTTGTGCGAGGAGGCACAGTGTTTCCACTTATGCCTCCATCTTGGCTGGAAACTAATCATGCATTTTCTTATATTGGATTTATAAATAGTTCTTAGAAGTATCAATAAGTTAAGTTAGCGTGTGTTTCTATTCTGGTCACTGTTGGCAATACAAAAGGAGTCAATCATGAACCATTTTTGAAATTGTTGGTAGAAATGTGAGACATGCCATTAGAAAGAACTAGGAAATATGATAAGCTGTAGTGGGCATTGTTTATTTATGGAGAGAGATATTTGAGCGATGTAGAGAAAAGCTTTGTGTACGCTACTAAGTCTTGTGAACCAGAAAGTGTTTTAGAAGGGTGCGCATTGGCATCTGTGACACCCGTGGCATAGGAGGAGACATCAGGACAGTGACTAGGTGACTAAGTTCATAAAGCAAGAACTAGATGAGAAGCCAAGAATTTTTACTGAAGTCTTTTACTTTGCTTCAGCTTTATTTGCTCTTTTGTCTGGTCAGCATGCCTTTTCTAATATCCTGTGATAATTGTTAACCTCATGTTGAAAAATACCTTGGGTTTTCATTTCAGGCAATGATGAAGTAAAACGAGGTGTCCTGCTCATGCTCTTTGGTGGTGTCCCAAAGACAACAGGGGAAGGAACCTCTCTTCGAGGGGACATTAATGTTTGCATTGTTGGTGACCCCAGTACAGCTAAGAGCCAGTTTCTCAAGTAAGTGTTTGCCTGAAGAAGTGCAATAGGGAAAACAATGTGTATAATTCCAGGCTCTCTGTGCTACCAAGAATGCAGTCAGTGAGCCTTTACTAGAACAGCAATATAAATATGACTGTGCTGAATATACAACTCATTTAGATTAAATACACCTTAACTTGTTTAGTAGAACATAACAACATTTTATAATTTTTTGGAATAGGGAAAAATTGCCTATAGTCCAATTCCTACATAGAACTTTTTAAATCTTTGTGTACAATGTCTTTGTATCTTTTCAGGGTTATAAATCACAACATATATTTAATTTTAATATACCCTAAATATTTTTCATTTTCTTTAGTTTCACAACTACTTTTTGTTGGTACACTGTGACTTTCAAAATCATTTTCCTGGCCTGTCATAGTTTATTTTAATGATTATAGGTACAGATACATCAACACCATGATATATGTAAGTTTCTATTTTTACTTTTTTTGTTTTCTTTGGGTAAATTCAAACTATAGAATTGCTGGGATTAAAAATACAAACAACTTTAATTAAATAAGACACACTTTCCAAAAGAAGCACTGTAAGCCTGAAACATTTTTGCTAAATGATATCAACTACAAGTACTTACTTACTTTTAACTTTTTAAGAAACTTAGAGGTCAAAATGATCACAACATGTTTTTGAGCACCTCCTGTGTTCTTGGTGCTGTACATATGTGTATTTTATATCTTCTGTTTTTAATTTTATGTTGTTATTCTGTTGCAGTTGTCCCATTTTCCTGCTTTGTACC
The DNA here is from genome assembly GCF_021234435.1 of Artibeus jamaicensis. NCBI lineage: Eukaryota > Metazoa > Chordata > Mammalia > Chiroptera > Phyllostomidae > Artibeus > Artibeus jamaicensis. Next base: position 3,588,419 of record NW_026521249.1, on the reverse strand, counting down.
CCTCCACTCAGGCCGCACCTCCACTCTCACAGTCAATCCCCATACCATTGTTTATGTCCATGGGTCGTTCTTGCATGTTTTTGACTAGTCCCTTCTCTTTCTTTCCACCATTATACCCCTCCCCCCTCCTCTCTGGTTGCTGTCAGCCTGCTCCATGTTTCCATGTCTCTGGTTCTATTTTGCTTCTTAGTTTATTTTTGTTAATTAGGTTCTTCTTATAGGTGAGATCATATGGTATTTGTCTTGCACCAATTGGCTTATTTCACTTAGCATAATATTTCTGAGTTCCATCCTTGATGACACAAAAGGTAGGGGTTCTTTCTTTCTGCTGTGTAATATTACATTAATTTGTGAATTAATACAATACTAGATCTGTAAGTGTACCACAATTTTTGATCCACTCATTTACTGATGGGCACTTAGGTTGCTTCCAGCACTTGGCTATTGTAAATAGCACTGCTATGAATATAGGGGGACATAAGTTCTTTTGAGTTAGCATTTCAGGATTCTTAGGGTATATTCCCAGCAGTAGAATCATTGGGTCAAAAGGCAATTCCATTTTTATTTACCTGAGGAAATTCCATAGTGTTTTCCACAGTGGCTGCACCAGTCTGCATTCCCACCAACACTGCACTAAGGTTCCCTTTTCTCTACATCCTGGCCAACCCTTATTGTTTGTTGATTTATTAATGATGACCATGCTGACCTGTGCGAAGTGGTATCTCACTGTGGTATTAATTTGCATCCCTCTGATGGCTAGTGTTGTTGAGTATCTTTTCATATGTCTGTGGGCCATCTGTGTGTCCTCTTTGGAAAAGTATCTATTCAGGTCCTTTGCCCATTTTTTAATTGGATTTTTTGTCTTCCTGGTGCAGAGTCAGATGAGTTCTCTAAATGTTTTGGAGATGAAACCTTTGTTCAATATATCAGCAGATGTGTTCTCCCATATGGTCGTTGGGTTCCCTTTTCTTTTTTTTTTTTTTTTAATGGGAATTAAGTCAGCCTATTTTCAAGTTCTTTTTTTTTTTAAGATTTTATTTATTTATCTTTAGAGGGGAAAGGAAGGAAATAGGGAGAGAAATATCAATGTATGGTTGCCTCTCGTGTGTCCCCTGCTGGGAACTGGCCTGCAACCCAGGCATGTGCCCTGACTGGGAATAGAACCGTGATACTCTGGTTCACAGGCCCGCACTCAATCAATCCACTGAGCTACACCAGCCAGGGCTTTGCCTTTTCATTTTGATGATGGTTTCTTTAGTTGTGCAGAAGCTTTTTAATTTGATATAGTCCCATTTGTTTATTTTTTCCTTTATTTCCCTTTCCTTGGAAGTTATATTGGCAAAAATATTGCTCCATGGGATATCTGAAATTTCACTGCCTTTTTCTCTAAGACTTTTATGGTGTCACAAGCTATATGTAAGTTTTTTATTCATTCTGAGTTCATTCTAGTGTATAGTGTAAGTTGGCAGTCTAGCTTCATTTTATAGCATGTACCAGTGCAGCTCTCCCAACATTATTTATTAAAGAGGCTGTTTTTACTTTATTGTTTACTTATGCTCCCTTTGACAATTATTAATTGACCATAGAGACTCTGGTTATTTCTAGGCTCTCTATTCTGTTCCATTGGTCTGTGTGTCTGTTCTTATACCAATACCAGACTGTTTTGATTACACTGGCCTTGTAGTATAATTTGATATCAGGTATTATGATCCCTCCTACTTTGTTCTTTCTGATTGCCAAGGCTATTCGGAGTCTTTTCTGGTTCCATATAAACTTTTGAGGTGTTTGTTCTAGATCTGGGAAATATGTCATTGGTATTTTAATAGCAGTTGCATTAAATCTATAGATTGTTTGGGGTAGTGTGGACATTTTAATAATGTTAATTCTTCCAATCCACAAACATAGTATATGCTTCCATTTATTTGTATCTCTTTTAATTTATTTCTTCAGTGTTCTTTGGTTTTCCAAGTACAGGTCTTTTACCTCCTTGATTAAGTTTATTCCTAGGTACCATATTTTGCCATGTATAATGCACTCCCAGTATAATGTACGCCTATGTTTTTGGCCCAAACTTTCAGGAAAAAAATCTTTTAACTTTTTAATTCAATTTTTTATTTATATTTAGATTTTTTTGTATCATAAAGGGAATTTTAGCATTTTTCAACATTATGGTATGAGAAGTTATGTAACAAATAATTACAAAACACAAGAAAGTATATAAGGTATTTCAAGTAATACCCATGTATAATGCACATTCTTATTTTCCCCTCAAAATTTGGGCAAAAAAGTACACATTATACACCTCAAAATACTGTACTTTGTTTTTCTTGTTGCTATAGTAAATGGGATTTTTTTCCTAGTTTCTCTTTCTGATATTTCATTTTGATGTGGAAAAATGCCCTCAGTTTCTGAATATTGCCTTTGTATCCCACTGTTTTGCCAAATTCACTCATTAAGTTGAGTAGCTTTTTTGGTGGAGACTGTAGGGTTTTCTGTGTACACTATCCTGTCATCTGCAAATGACGACAGTTTTACTTTCTCCTTTCCAATTTGAATGCCTTTTATTTCTTTTTCTCATCCGATCCCTGTGACTAGAACTTTCAATGCTGTGTTGAATAAGAGTGATGAGAGAGGACAACCTTCTCTTGTTCCTGATCTTAGTCGGAAAGCTTTTAGTTTTTGCCTGTGAGTATGATGTTGGCTGTAGGTTTCTCATAAATGGCCTTTATTATGTTGAGGTATGCTCTCTCTATTCCCACTTTGCCAAGTGTTTTTATCATAGGTGCGTGCTGCATTTTATCAAATTTTTTTCAGCATCTATTGATATGATCATGTGACTTTTTTCCTTCATTTTGTTTATGTGGTGTATTACATTTATTGATTTGTGAATATTGAACCATCCTTGCATCCCTGGGATGGATCCCACCTGATCATGACATGTGATCTTTTTAATGTGTAGCTGGATCCCACTTGCTAATATTTTGTTGAGGATTTTAGCATCTATGTTCATCAGAGATACTGGCCTTTAGTTTTCTTTCTTTGTTGTGTCTTTACCTGGTCTTGAAATTAGGATAATACTGGCCTTGTAAAAAGAGTTTGGGAGTCTTCCCTCTTCTTAAATTCTTTGCAATAGTTTGAGGAGAATAGATGTTAGTTCTTCTTTAAATGTTTGGTAAAATTCACCTGTGAAGCCACCTTGTCCAGGGACTTCGTGTGCCTGGAGCCTTTTTTGATTACTGTTTCAATATCAGTAGTTGTTATTGGTCTATTCAGGCTTTCTGCTTCTTCTTGATTCAGTTTTTGGAAGATTGTATTTTTCTACAAATTTGTCCATTTCGCCCAGGTTTTCCAGTTTCTTGGCACATGTTGTTCATAGTAAATTCTTACAATCCTTTGTATTTCTGTGGTATCAGTTGTAGCTTCTCTTTCATATCTGATTTTTACTTAGGTCATCTCTCTTTTTTCTTAAGTTTTGTTAAAGGTTTGTCAATTTAGTTTATCTTTTCAAAGAACCGGCTTTTGGGTTCATTGATCCTTTGAATTGTTTTTTTAGTCTCTGTCATTTACTTCTGCTCTGATCTTGATTATTTCCTTCCATCTACTCACTCTGTGCTTTGATTGTTGTTTTTCCTTTAGTTCTTGCAGATGTAGGGGTATGTTATTTATTTGAGATTTTTCCCTCTTCTTTAGGTAGGCCTGTATTGCTATTAACTTCCCTCAGGATTTTTTTTTTTTTTTCTGTCTCCCAAAACCCAGGTTCTGGGTTGTTTTATGTTTATTTTCATTTGTTTCGGGATACTTTTTTTATTTCTTTCTTGATCTTATTGTTACCCCATTCATTATTTAATTTAATAACATGTTATTCAGTTCCTGTGTACTTGAGTGTTTTTGAGTTTTTTCCATAAGGTTGGTTTCCAGTTTCAAGCCATTGTGATCTGAGAAGATGCTTGATATGATTTTAGTTTTCTTACTTTTGTCGAGTCTTGTTTTTTGTCCTACCATGTGGTCTGTGTTTGAAAATGATCTATGTGTATTTGAAAAGAATATGAAAAGAATGTGTATTTTGCTTCATTGGGGTGAAAGTTTCAGTATATGTCAATGAAGTCTATTTGATCTAGCGTGTCGTTCAATGCCACAATACCCTTATTGATTCTTTGTTTGGAAGATCTATCCATTGTTGACAATAGGATGTTAAAATCCCCTACAATGGCTGTTGCTGTCCATATCTTTCTTGAAGTCCTCCAAGATTTTCCTTATGTATTAAGTTGCTCCTGTGTTGGGTGCATATATGCTTACAGGAGGTATATCCTCCTGTTGGACTACTCCCTTAAGTATTATGTAGTGACCTTCTTTGTCTCTTGTTATGGCCTCTGTTTTGAAGTCTATTTTGTCTAAATATTGGTACCCCAGCTTTTTTTCCATGTCTCTTTGCTTGGAATATTTTTTTCAGCCCTTCACTTTCAGTCTGTGTAGGTCTTCTGTTCTGAGGTGGATCTCTTGTAGGCAGCCTATCTGTGGGTCATTTCTTACTCTATGTGTTTCGAATGGAGCATTTCAACCATTTACATTTAAGGTTATTATCGATGGGTACGTGTTCATTGTTATTTTTCCCCTTTGTACCTGTGTTTCTCTATCTATATATATTTCTTCATCTTCCTAAAGCAGTCCCTTTAGCATCTCTTGCAGTGCTGGTTTGGTGGAGATGTACCCTTTTAGCCTTTTTCATCTAGGTGTGTATGTTTTGTCTTATCCTAGCAGCACCCAGGCAGATATGCTCTTCTTTCAGGAAGCCAAACAAAACCTCTCTGAGCCTCAGTAACTTGCCCATTTCCTCATAGCTGACAAGTGACACTAAGCCATGAGTATTAGAACTCAGATGTATACTGTAAAGTATGTGGTCATACTGCAGGATGGAGCAAAAGTAGGTTTATAGTTGCTTATATGGGAAATAATACAATAATTAATAAATAATACAGTGTAAACTTTCATGAACTCACAACTATAAACCTACTGTTTCCCACACTATATTTCAAGATGTCTTTCTTTTTTTTTGTTTGGGAAATTTGTGGCTCCTCTAGACCATAAAACATTTTTAGTTGGTTTGAAGTTTTATAGTCAAATATTTCTTTCAAGTAAATCAGGGACTAAGTTCTAGATTTGAAGGTAATTGTCTTGTATTAAAAGGAATTCTTTTCTGCGTTTCATTTTCTCTGCTCTCACCTCCCAACTTCCCCCAACCCACCACCACCAACAGATGTACTGCAGTGTTGCCTCTGGTAACAGTATTATATTGTACATGACTGTCTTAGATACAGCCTTTTCAGCCTAGTGAGTTTTTTACCATGTTTATTGCAATATAGTTTACATATCTTAGAATTTACCCTTTTTAAGTGTACAATTGAATAGTTTTAGTATATTCACAGTTGTATAACATAATTAAAGTAAGTTTAGGACATTCTCATCCCCCCAAAAGAAATGTTATACCCCTAGTCATCACTCTTCATTCTTCCCGCTGCCCATAGGCAATCCCTAACCTACTCTGGTGTCTCTGTCCAGACATTTTATGTAAATGGAATTATATACTATATGAGGCTTAGTGACCGACTGGCTTCTTCCACTTCCCATAATGTTTTCAAGGTTCAGCCATATTAGAGCATGCATCAATATTTTATTTTTATTTATTGCCTGATATCCTATTATATGTACATACCACATTTAATTGTTCAGTCATCAGTTCATGGGCATTTGGATTGTTTCTACTTTGGCTTTTATAAACAGTGCTGATATTAAAAGCTCAGTGGCATTACGTACATTCAAGTTACACAGCCATTACCGCCATGTGTTTTCAGAAATTTTTCATCATCACAAACTGAAACTCTGCCCACATTAAACAGTAACTCTTTATATCCCCTTCTCTCCAGCCCCTAGCAACCATCCTTCTACCTCTGTTTCTGAATTTGATTATTCTCGGTCCCTCATAGAAGTGGGACCATACAGTATTTGTCCTTTTATGACTGGTTGATTTCACTTAACATAATATATTCAAGAGTCATTCATGTTGTAGAGTCTTGGAATTTCCTTCCTGTTTAAGAATGAGTTGTATGCATTTATCACTCTGTTTAATCCATTCATTCATCAGTGGACATTTGGTTTGTTTGTTCCTTTGGGCTATTGTGAATAATGCTGCTATGAACATCAGTATGCAAATTATCTGTTCAAGACCTGCTTTTGTTTCTTTGGGATAATTTTGACTTTTAAATTTAGATTCTTGATCTAGTTTCAGTTCATTTTTGAATAGGGTATAAAGTAGGGTCCACCTTTATTCATTTGCAAATGGCTATCCTGTTGTCCCAACATCAAGATGATTTGTTACCCCATTGAATTACTGACGTATTACTGGTTGTTTTGCTACCCTTGTCAAAAGTCAATTGACCATAAATATAAGGGTTTATTTCTGAACTCTTTATTTTATTTTATTAATCTCTATGTCTATCCTTAGGCCAGCACTACACTATAGTAAGTTTTAAATTCAGAAAATGTGAGTTGTCTGACTTATTCCAGATTATTTTGGTTATTCTAGTTCCCTCAAGTTTCCATATGAGTTTTAGGACCAATCTTAAGTCTTCTGATCTGTGAACATGGAGTATCTTTCCATTTTTAGGCCCTCTTTAATTTCTTTGAAAAATGTTTTATAGTTTTCAGGGTAAAAGCTTAAAGTTCTTTTGTTAAACCTATTCCTAAGTGTTTTATAATCTTTTCGGTGCTATTGTAAATAAAATTGTTGATTTTTTTTTTTTTTTTTTTTATCTCACAACCTTGCAAGAACTCATTTATTCTAATCTTTTAGTGGATTCCATAGGATTTTCAATCTGTAAGATCATGTTATCTGCAAATAGTGGTAGTTGTTGTTCTTTCAAATCTGGGTGCTTTTTTCTTTTTCTTGTTCAATTGCCCTGGCTAGACCTTTCAGTATAATGTTGAATAGAAGTGGCAAAGTAAACATTCCTGACCTTAGGGGGAAAGCATTCAGCCTTTTAACCTTTTAGAATGATCTTAGCACCCTTTATCAGGCCGAGAGAAAGTCTCTTCTATTCCTAGTTTGTTGAGTTTTTATTGTGAAGGTGTGTTCGATTTTGTCACATTTTTTTCCCTGCATCTATTGAAGTGGTTCTTATCCTTTATTAATATGACATATTACAGATGTTTAGCTGTTGAACCAACCTTGCATTTTTAGAATAAATTTCATATCTAATTCTGTTTTATTTTTTATGATCAAGATCTTCTAATAGATCATTATTGCTAAACTGTTATTAAAACTTTTATAGTTGATGTTTTTATCATGTATGAACTTCATCTTACATTTGACAGGAATGGGTTTAAATCCGTTTAAAAGGCCAAAGGAGGAAGTCTTTATATTCAGCCTATGGCTTTATATTCAGTTCTTAGCATGTATCTATGGATTGTTTATATAGCTTAATGCTTTTCTCAGATTTTTTTAAAGAAATTTATGTTCTTAATTGGCCTAAATGCTATCAGGTGATATTCCTGGAAAGCATGCTTTGTAGTCACAGGTTAATGAGTATGATAATCTCGAACAGGCACGTGGAGGAGTTCAGCCCCAGAGCGGTCTACACCAGTGGCAAAGCATCCAGTGCTGCTGGCTTAACAGCAGCTGTTGTGAGAGATGAAGAATCTCATGAGTTTGTCATTGAAGCTGGAGCTTTGATGCTGGCTGATAATGTAAGAACATTCGACACTTTTGGATATAGAGAAACCAGGTTATTCCCTACCCTATCAGTGAAGGCCTATAAGTTTATAGTTTTAAAATGTCCTTTAAAGGGGGTATTTTTAGTAAATAATCTGTGTTTGGCATTGATTAATTATGTCAGTAAATTTCAGCTGTTACTTCTTCAGCGGAAAATCAGTGCTGAAGTGACCCAGAATATTTTGACCCTGACATTTACACAAGGTTTTTATATTGAGTAAAAATGTGATAAATTTATGTCCTCAGTCTTAATCTTAGTTTAAAATGAGTCAAAAGCATATGATTTCTTTTAGCTCTGAGATTTATTGTACTACCTTAATCTAATAGAGGGAATTAGGATTGCTTACGTACCTTAGAGTTATTTAGAGAGGATTAAAAGATTTTGGTGCAAATTTTTGAGATGACTTCCCATTTGACACTTGAAAGGCAGTATCATGCTAGATTTGTTTGGTTACAGGGTGTCTGTTGTATTGATGAGTTTGATAAGATGGACATACGCGATCAAGTTGCTATTCATGAAGCTATGGAACAGCAGACCATCTCCATCACTAAAGCGGGAGTGAAGGTGTGTGTATGTCCGCGTTCGTACCACTGCATCATGCCTTGCAGATCAGTGCAGCTCTAGAGACATTCCCCTGGATAAAATGGATTCTTCCAACATGAAATACTGTTCGTTGAAATGGAAAACACAGCCCTGATGATTATTAGTCCAAACTATTTGTGTTCTCTAGGGTGCTGTGAAAATGTGTTGCTTGACAGAAATTAGAGGTTACTGGTGAAATTTTTAGCATTTCACTTCTCAAAATTTCCACAAAGCTTCTACATTTTTTTATAAAGCATGTTTTCATCAGAAAATGTGAGTTGTCTGAAATTATAGCAAAAAATAATCTATAGACTACTTAAATGAAAATGGTATTTAAGTACAGTCATGTGCCACATAGGAACATTTTGGTCAAGGATGGACCACGTATATGATGGTGGTCCCATTAGATTATAACGGAGCTGAAAATTTCCTATCATCTAGTGACATCTCAGTAATTGTAATATATTAGCACAACACATTACTCACGTGTTTGTGTTGATGCTGGTATAAACCTAGTGTGCTGCCAGTTAATATAAAGTATAGCACATACTATTATGTATAGTACATAATATTTGGTAATGGTATTAAATGACTGTTTTATTGATTTATTTATTATACTACACCTTTTTTTTTAATTTATTCATTTCCAGAGAGAGGGAAAGAGAAGGAAACATCAGTGTGTGGTTGCCTCTCACACACCCCTACTGGGGACCTGGCCCCCAACCCAGGCATGTGCCCTGACTGGGAATTGAGCCTGTGACCATTTGGTTCACAGGCCAGTGCTCAATCTACTGAGCCACACCAGCCAGGGCACACTTTTTATTGTTACTTTAGAGTGTTCTCTTTCTGCTTACAAAAAACGTTTGCTGTAAAACAGTGTGTCATGTTAAACAGGCAGCAGCCTCATACATCTGCATTTATATCCCTTGATTATATCGCTTTCTCTCCTGCTTGATTGAAGCCCATGTTGTTTTGTACAGTGGTAGCCTAGACAGGCTGGCTATACTGTATAGCCTCAGTGTGTAGTAGACTGTACCATCCAGGTTGGTGTAAGTGCATTTTGTGATCTTCACACAACCATGAAATTGCCTAACAACTTTTTCTCACCCTATTCCTGTCGTTAATTGACACATGACTGTACAGTATTGTGACCAACAGTAGAGAAAAATCAAACTTTTTAAATAAAGTAATACATTCAAATAGTTAAGGAAACTTTAAGCAGTGCACTAAAATGTAAAAAGAGATCTTCCTGTACAACTTCCAGCATTAGTATATACTCAGAATTACCTGCTGAGTTTGTGTCCATTTTAGGAATATTTTATATTTAAATAAACATAATACATAGTTTTGTTCCTTGCTCATTTCATGTGTGTGTGTCTTTTTGTTTGCAATCTATGTATCAGCATGTATTAGATCCACTTTGGGTTTTGTGATTGTTTTTTGTTTTGTTTGTTTTTTATTTGTTTTTGTTTATATTGCTGCATAGTTTTCAATTGTATGTACCCCAAATAGACTCCTACAGGGTGACATTTGGGTCATTTCCAACCTTTTGAGTACAAACAATATTGTAAACATCCTTGAACACACAGCTTCCTGTACCTAGCTGCAAGATAAAATCCTAACAAGAAAGTGCTGGCTTAAAAATACAACCAGAGACATCAAAATAAAGAACAAACTGACAGTAACCAGAGAGGAAATGGGGAAGAGGGATAATGGGGGAAAATAGAGGAAGAGCCATCCATTAAGGAACATGTATAAAGGACACATGGACAAAGCCAAAGGGGGTAGGTTTGAGAATGGGCTGAGGGTGGGGGGGTAAAGATGAAGACAACTACTTGAACAACAACAAAATTTTTTTTTAATTTAAAGAAATTGCTGGCTTAAAGGGTGTACACAGCATCTCTCCATCATCATACAGTAGTGCTTGTGTGCTGTATGTTATTAGACTTCAATTTTAATGATTCAGTAGGTGAAAAATGATATCTTAATATTTCGATTAGCATTTAGTTAATTATGAGAGAAATTGAGCATTTCGTCTTGTTTATTGGCCATTCCAGATGTCTTTTTAAACCTGTCACAATTCTCTCTGTTGTTTTCAGGCTACTCTGAATGCCAGGACATCCATTTTGGCAGCAGCAAATCCAGTCGGTGGACACTATGACAGATCAAAGTCATTGAAACAGAATATAAATTTGTCGGCTCCCATCATGTCCCGATTTGATCTCTTCTTTATACTTGTCGATGAATGTAATGAGGTATCCAACATGAGCTGTCACTTTTCTCTTCCTTTGTTATTTCCAGTTCGAGTGATTGAGACAGGCTCGAATATATACTGCTGGACAGACAGTGCATGTGTCTACACAGACCTTTCACTTCTCTCAGAGTGACACAGGACTGGGCAAGGATCTGTTGAGCAATTCAAAGTAAAATCACTTGAATTTCTGGTTCCACTTAATTGTGTGGAAGAATATCCAGTTTTTTGTTTTTGTTATGGTTTTTTAATTTTCAGAAGAAAAAGGAAACATTACAGTTAATTTCCAGCCATATGCTAAGATTTTTATAAGAATTTGTTGTTGTTGGCATTTTTTTGGTAAGCTTGAAAAAATTTGGAATATTGAAGAAATTTTTTCCCCTCCAAATCAGGAGTCATTAGTCTTCCTATATCTTCTCATGAAGTTTAGTGTATACCACTTTTATCCCCTAATTATGGAACAGTTTGAAGATTGAGTGTAAAGTGGTGAGTTTACTTGGATTCTAACATGTTAGTTATTAAGACTTTTATACTTAAATATTTAACAATATTGCACAGCTCACATGTGCCCAGAACAACTGTACAAAATGACATTCTGGCCCTGGCTGGTGTAGCTCAGTGGCTTAAGCATGGGCCTGCAACCCAAAAGGTTGCAGGTTTGATGCCCAGTTAGGGTACATGCCTGGGTTGGGGGCCAGATCCCCTGCTGGGGGAAGTGGGGGGGCAACCACACATTGATGTTTCTCGCCTTCTCTTTCTCCTTCCCTTCTCTTCTTTCTAAGAAACAAGTAAACTATTTTTTTTAATGACATTTTGAGTATCGCAGTTTGATTCCCAGTCAGGGCATATGCCTGGGTTGCAGGCCAGTTCCCGGCAGGGGGACTCACGAGAGGCAACCATACATTGATGTTTCTCTCCCTATCTACTTCCCTTCCCCTCTGAAGATAAATAAATGAAATCTTTTTTAAAAAAATTTTTTTAAATGACATTGTGTAGAAGCTAATATTGTAAGCTGTGCTGTTAATTGCTGAGCATGGAGGTTGTATATTGCACAACACATCTCTTGCTTACAGCAAAACTTTATTATCTAAATAAAAGTTGCCTTCCATTATGTGAAAGTTAACAGGATTTTAGTTTTGATATGTTTTAGTTTGTTTTTTCCTTTACAAATCCTTACAAATATTTAATCCAACCAACCCCCATAGTTGGGAGTTATCTGAGGGTATATATTTCTGTTTGTATATAATCTATTAAATTAGTTTTTTCACTCTTGGAAATAATTTCAAACAGAAAAGTTGCAAGAAACAGAATAGCGTATATGACACGCATATACCCTTCCTTTTTTCTATTCACATATTAACATTTTGCTCCATTTACTGTATCATTTGTTCTCTTTACATCTACATAGTTTTTTCTGTACCAGTTGAAAGTAAATTGCTTATTTTTTGTATGATTTTTTTTCAATGTCAATGATTCTGTGATAATTATCTTCATATACTAACAAGTGGCAATATGATGTAGTAGCTAACAGCACAGACTCTGAAGCTGGACTGTTCGAATCCTGGACCCATTACTTAGTGTGGCGTTGGACCAGTTATTTAACCTCTCTGGGCTTTAATTTACTCATTTGTAAACTAGGGATAATAACTACTTCCTTAATGAGGTTTTTGTGAAGATCACATGAGTTAGATGCACTTCGGGCAATAGCATCATTCATATACTAAGGGTCATAGAAGTCATAGTTCTGCCATCGTTATCATAAGTCAGCTAATTCCTTAAGGAATATTCTTTGAGTGGGGCAAAGGTAAACATTTAAACTTGGTTTTAAATGAAACTGGTACCAAACTTTCCTCAGGAACTTTGTGCCTAGGAATAGAATACATCTTTCATTGCTCTGTTAGAGGGTTTTTTTTAGCTATAAATAATTTCCTAATGCCTAGGATAGTGCGGAGTGGATATTGCTATGGCTGATCAAAGTGATTATTTTGCTTTCAACTAGGTTACAGATTATGCTATTGCCAGGCGCATAGTAGACTTGCATTCAAGAATTGAGGATTCGATTGATCGTGTCTATTCCCTTGATGATATCAGGAGATACCTTCTCTTTGCAAGGCAATTTAAACCAAAGGTAACCTGCCCCTTTTTTGTACTGGAATGATCATAATGGATATATTAAAGTGGCATTTAGACAAAAGAGTGATAGGGAAAAAAACTGAACCTGTACTTATTTGCTTGGGGTTTTTTCCTTAAGTATCTTGTTTGGGGGGTTTGTTTTTTGTTTGTTGTTTGTTTCTTTGTTTTTTAGAACAGTTTGCTTTTTCAGAGAGTGAGTAAAGGGCATTTTAAAAATATCTGAACAGTCCCATTCCTTTTCCTTGTTAGGTGATAAAAATAATTTTTTTTCAGTGATAAGAGTTTTGAATAACCAAGTAGAGCATCCTTTATTTCAACCATTCCTAAGAATCAAAAACTGTGTATGTGTTTAAGTCACTTGTCCACTGAATGCTCTCAATTCTTTCTCTAAGGAAAATCTTGGATTGCTCTAGGTAATTGTGAATGAACATGATTGCTATTTTATAGTAATTGATGTAATTCATTGGATTGAATCTGCACTGGATCCAGGATACTCACTTGGACATTTATTTTTTAAGTAAACCTCTATTTAAAAATAAATAAATAAAATAAACCTTCATAATGCATCTGTTTTTTTGGCATTTTTCTAAAATAGAATAGGAAAAGAAAAAAAATGCTTCTGGTTGATTCTGAGTTTTTACACACTATTTCCTGGTTTGACTTTTGGGAGTTATTTTTAGATTTTAATGTCCCATCACTTTCACTTAATTATCCACAATACTATTGGGGTTGACTCTCACTGTCCCAAAAGAAGCTTAGGGAGTCATTTAAAACTGGGGGTTATGAGTCACTTTTGTGTGAAGGGGCATTTGTTCTGAAAAGCCAAGGGTTCTTTAGTATGCCTCACTTTGTTGTTGTTGTTGTTGTTCAACAAATACTAAGGTTTACTGAAATAGCTGATGTGTGATTTTATATATATATATATGTTTTGACCTCTTTTTTCTTAAACATAAATTATTTACTGAGTCTCAAGAATGTCCTGAACATTGATTTGTTTGATGAGCTCTGGCATCTTGGGTAAAAAGGTATTATTTATAACCTATCCCATTACTTCAGTTTGTTACATATCTTTTAGAAATGGTCATTTGCTTAAATACCAGCCATTCTGCCTTCCTGTTCATGAAATTAGTACATGGAATTAACAGCCTTCCTTAGTATTAGTTGAAAGACATTTCTGTATTAATTCCTTGTCATCGGCTTCAAAGTTTTGGCTTTCTTAGTTCCCCAAAGTGTCTCTGCCTGGAAGGCCTTTGAACCTATATGTTCAACACAGCTACCATCAAGTAGAAATACTCTAACTTCAGTGATGTTCTCAAACAGATTTCCAGAGAGTCAGAGGACTTCATTGTAGAACAGTATAAACGTCTCCGCCAGAGGGATGGTTCTGGAGTTGCCAAGTCTTCATGGAGGATTACGGTGCGACAGCTAGAGAGCATGATCCGTCTCTCTGAAGCAATGGCTCGAATGCACTGCTGTGACGAGGTATCAAAATTGCTTCAACATAATGGGAGGGGAGAGAAATTGATTTGTTGGCTTATAAACATGTTTTTATCTTTGAGTTGGGACATCCTAGCATTTGCTGCAGATTTATTTCTACATAACTGTTGAGTGCTCATAGGATACATGACCTTGAGATTTCTCCCTTGAGGATTGCTGCCAAGCATTTATTGAGTGTGGTTAGATTAATAGTAATGAAATAATCACATCGTAGATTACAGAATACATATAAAGATGAGTTACTGGTAATGCCATTCATTCAAAAAGCCATTCACTGTTTAAACTCTACAGTGCACTAGACCTCTGGGCTGGGAATTAAGATATTAAAATGTGACCCCTTGCTTCAAAAGGAACTCTCCTTTGATTTGTATAATGTATGGTTATGAATGTATTCTTTGAGCCCTGGGTTCTACAGGTACATGTCAATGGGTGTTTAGGGAATAAATAGAGTAGCATGGAAGGGTATTCAAGCCATCATCTCTACTTCAAGCAAAGCCACCCTGCTTTCACCTAGTTTTATATATTAGACTTGTAATTTTTTTTTCCATTATGATGTTTCCTGAACTAAGTTTCATTAAACTGACATGTGTCCTGGGAAATCTTTAATAGATTCTGCCCCCCACCTCATCTTTTAGGTGCAATTTCCCATGACAAATTCCATTTTTAGTACATCCAAATATTTTCTGAATGAAATTGAGTCTCTTTGCATATATTTAACAGTTATCCCTTTTGTAAATATTCTTACCTGTTTTTTTTAATTTTGCACGAGATTTTATAAGTAGTCCCAGGATTTCCTCAAGCACTTACATGGTTTGGTGGTTTGTATTTCAGTCATTCAAATATTTGGTGTTCATTCTGCTGTCAGATGTAAGGTATGAGTCACTTTGACTGTTTTTCAGCCAGTTTCCTAGTTCCAGCACCTCTTGTTGAACAATCCACCTTTTCCACACTGGTTTGGTATGCCTTTATCATACATTAAATTCTTGCATCTGTTAGGATCTCTTTCTGGACTTTCTGTTCTGTTCCATTTGGTCCATCAGCCTCCTCTTTGCACTGGTACCACAATATTTTAATCAATGGGGCTTTATATTTTTTCATTATATTTTTTGATTATGCTATTACAGTTGTCCCAAGTTTTCCCACTTTGCCCCCCTCCACCCAGCATCCACCACTCCCTTGGGTAATCACCACACCATTGTTCATGTCTGTGGGTCACAATTATAGGTTCTTTGGCTGCTCCATTTTCTGTACTGTACTTTACATCCCCATGGCTATTCTGTAACTACCTATTTGTGCTTCTTAATATTTATATTATTTATTTTAAATATACAGGACTTTATATTTTAAATATATAACTAATACCATTGCATTGTTCTCTCTTGGCTCTTATGAACTTAATCATCTGGCTTAGTTTCTTTAAATAATTATTAATATTTTTGTTAAGTGTACACTAAATTTCTATATTAATAGGGAGAATAGATATCTTTATAATGGCTTTTCCTATCCAAGAAAACATAGCAGTTAGAATCTAGATTATGTATCTTAGCCACTTTAAACAGAAACATTTATTTTTTGCTCATGCTATGTGTTTTTTTCCACTTAAAAAAAATATTTTATTGATTATGCTGTTACAGTTGTCCCAATTTTTCCTCTTTTGCATTCCCTCACTCAGCACCCCTCCACTCCCCCTCACCTTTGTTCATGTCCATGGATCATGCATATAAGCTCTTTGGCTACTTCATTTTCTTTGTTGTACTTTACATCCCCATGGCTGTTCTGAGACTACCAATTTATACTTCTTAATCCCCTTACCCCATCACCCATGACCCCAAACCCTCCTCTCATTTGGTAACCATCAAAATGCTGTCCTTATCCACGATTCTGTCTCTGTTCTTGTTTGCTTAGTTTGGTTTTTAGATTCTGTTTTTGATAGGTATGTGTTTATTACTATTTTGTTCATAGTTTTGATTTAGATAAGTCCCTTTAACATTTCATATAATAATGGTTTGGTGATGATGAACTCCTTTAGCTTTACCTTGTCTGGGAAGCACTTTATCTGCCCTTCCATTATAAATGAAAGCTTTCCTGTATAGAGTAATCGTTTTAGGTCCTTGCTTTTCATGACTTTGAATACTTGTTGCCAATCCCTTCTAGCCTACACAGTTTCTTTTAAGAAATCAGCTGACAGTTTAATGGGAACTCCTTTGTAGGTAATTTTCTAGTTTTGCAGCTTATCTTTAACTTTGGCATTTTAATTATGATGTGTCCTGGTGTGGTCCTCTTTGCATCCATCTTGTTTGGGACTCTCTGTGTTTCCTGGACTTGCATGTCTATTTTCTTTCATTATTTTTTTCAAATAAGTTTTCAATTTCTTACTCTTCCTCTTCTCCTTCTGGAACCCCTGTGATGTGAATGTTGAGCATTTGAAGTTGTCCCAGAGGCGTCTTACACTACCCTCGTTTGTTTGTTTGGTTTGGTTTTTGGATTCTTTTTTCTTGTTGCTCTACTTAGTTGTTTTTGTTTCCAGTATGTTCTATATCATCGATTTGATTCTTGGCTTTCATCCACTCTACTATTGATTCCCTGTAGATTGTTCCCTTCTATTAATATATCCTTCATTTCTGCCTGGCTCTTTTTTATGCTGTTGAAGTCCTGAGTTCCTTGAATGTCTTTATAACCAGTGTTTTGAACTGTACATCTGTAGATTGCTTATCTCCATTTTGTTTAGTTCTTTTTCTGCAGTTTTGATCTATGCTTTCATTTGGGCCATGTTTCTTTGTCTCCTGATTTTGGCATCTTCCCTGTGTTTGTTTCTATGTATTAGGTAGAGCTGCTTTGACTCCCTGTGTTAGTAGTGTGGGCTAATGTAGGTGCCCTACAGGCTCCACTGGCACAGCCTTCCCTAACACCCAAACTGGGTACTCAAGGTGTACCATTGGTATGGGCCGAGTATACCCTCCTCTTGTAGTGGAGCCTTGTTTGCTGTTGGCGGGTCTATGGGAGGCATTTACCCAGGCCAGTCAGCTGCAAAGACTGGCTGTGATCACTGACCAATCTCTGCCCTCTGTGGAGGATCAGCTATTCAGGGACAGGGTGGTGGTTCTCCAGCATGATCTATGGCTGTCCATTGGGTGCACAGGCTCTGGAGTTTCCTGGGTGGTACAGGTCAGGCACCTTTGTGCCTCCTGGGGCCCCCCAGCATGAGCTACAAAGCAATCAGCAGATGGCTGCTACTTCTGCCAGCCCCAGAAGCCCACATACTGGGCTTGGAGGTTCCCAGGCAGAGCCAAACTTATCTAAAACTGGCTACTGCTAGTACAGGCCCTGGGGCTGTTTAGCCAGAGGTATGGGGGCTGGGGGCTGGCATAAGATCAGTGGGGCAGAGACTCATATAATGCCGGGGCAGGGCAAAGAATGTCAACCAGGTTGACGGAGTCTCAGGTATAGCTCCCACCTGTGGTTCTGGGGTTCTGTGGTTCTGTGGGGGGAGAGCTCAAAAAAGGCACAATGGCCTCTGTCACCTGTCTGGAAAAGAGCTGTCTCCCAGCTTTTGCCTTAATGCCAGATACTTCAGTTTCTTTCTGTATGCCCCTGGGGCTGCTACCCTTTCAGGCTGCTACCCCGGTGGTCCCAGAACTTAGAGGAAATGAGTCCGGTTACATTCAGCATGGGCCTTTAAGAGGAACTGCCAAGGAGTCCAGTAGTTTTTTTCACTCACTCCAATCCTACTGGTTCTTACAGCCAGAAATTATGTGGGCTTCTCTTCCTGGCACTGATACCCAGGGCTGGGGGATCTAGTGTGTGGCTGGTCCCCTCGCTCCGGAGATATCCTTCCTGAATTTTTATCCACCACGTGTGGGTGTGGGGCCCGCCCATTTCACATCTCCACGTCTCCTGCCCTTATGGATTGGTGTGGTTTCTTTAGTTCCATAGTTGTTGGATTTCCATTCAACTTGATTTCTGACAGTTCTGAGTGATCTTTGATCTGTAGTTTAGCTGTTTGGTTTTTTTTTATGTGATTTTGCAAGGAGGCTAGCCATGTTTACCTATACCTCTATCTTGACCAGAAGTCTCTTTTCATATTCCTGCTATGTGTTTGTTTATATGTTAACAAAGGGCTCTTTTCATGTCACTCAGATGCAGACTGATATAAAGGCTCTTTCTTTACAAATGACATAGACTTTTTAAAATTTTATCTTTTTAAATGGTATCTAGTTTGTATATATTGTATCTATTTGTATATATTGATCTAGTTTTTTACTTACATCTTTTATTTTAGTTGTTGAATCTCTTGATTTGCAGATACTGATTTTTTTCGGCAAATAATATGTATGTCTTTCCAGTCTTAATAAAAAATAAACTTTATTTTAATATTTTTCCATTTTCTCCACAAATTTACTTTGGCTTTTGCAATTGTAGTATAATGTGTAATAATAATAATGACATTGGACCATCTTTTTCTTTTTCCTTCTCTCTTTTTCTCTCTCTTTTTTTAATGGGCTCTGTAACTGAGATGTTTTTATCAATGGGAAGTATACATTTATTATTCCTATGTTGAATATTTTCCACAAGGTTATTTTACCAGGTGTCTTTTAAGTGACTACAGAGTTCATCATTATTTTTTTCTCCCTGATCTATTAATGTGAAAAATAAATTAATATCAAGTCATCCTTGAATTTCTGGGGTAAATTCCACTGGCTCTTCTAATGCAATTGGCTTCTAGTTGCTGTCATTTAGGAATTTTTAAGCAATAATCATATGTGAAATTAGTCTCTAGATATTTTTGTTTTTGCAATATTTGTATTGATACCATGGTTTTTAATGAAAAAATGGGACGTTTTTCCCTTTTTTAAATTCTAGAACACTTATATTACATTAAAATTATCTGGGTTTTTTTTAATAATAATTATCAAGTAAAACCCTCTGAGTGTGGTATAATGTGGATGCATGGTTCTTCATTTCTGCCATGGAAATGAGTCTTGTTTAGATTTTTTTCTCTGTTCCTGCTTGGTTCTTGTTAGCTATATTTTCCTAGAAAATTATCCACTTCTAGGAGTTGTTTAGCAGTTTATAATATTCAGTTAGAATATTTGCTTTCTAACCCAAATAGAAAATCTTTTTTGCTTTTTTCCCCCCCTCAATTTGACTGGCTTTATTTTTTTATTTACATTTAATATTATTTTGTAGTAGTTTGAGGTAACCCCAAATAAAAAATCTTTTTTGCTTTTTTTCCCCCCCTCAATTTGACTGGCTTTATTTTTTAATTTACATTTAATATTATCTTGTAGTTTGAGGTGTACGGCATAGTGGTTAGACAATCGTATATTTTACAAAACGTGCCCCATGCTGTACTTTACATTCCTGTGGCTATTTTGTAGCAACCAATATGTACCTTTTTTTTAAAGATTTTATTTGTTTTTAGGGGGAGAGGAAGGGAGGGAGAGAGAGAGGGAAAGAAACATCAGTGTGTGGCTGCATCTCACATACCACCAGCAGGGTACCTGGCCGGCAACCCAGGCATGTGCCCTGACTGGGAATCAAACCAGTGACCCTTTGGTTTCCAGGTGTGGGCTCAATCCACCTGAGATACACAGCCAGGGCCAATTCTATTGGTTCCCTACTATGAGCAGTGATAAAACAGGTTTCATATCACTTACTTTCCTGCCTCTCAACCACCTGATTTTAGTAAATAATATCTTCATGTTTACCTTTGTGCAGTCAAAATATGTTTATCTGTCACCTGATTTATCATATTTTGACTCTGGTACAGGCAAGAGGCAATCAGCAGGTTTATTACTCAGGTCTCCCAGTTCTGTTCTCTTCCCATTTTTATGAGTTATATGATTTTTTTATCTTCAGGGCGCATATTATTTATATCGTGTTCTATCATGCTTAATTCCCTCATTTGTTTTAGTTGTGTAGCCAAATAAATGTAAGGCTCAGAGGAGATTTTTTTGTCATGATTTCCTAATCCGTCTCTTGGCCAATTAAAATTTGGATAAGAAGAGTTCAGTGAAAAACAACTACATTTGTAAGAATAATATTCTCTTAGTGTTATTATGTCCAACAGATTTATTTGTAGTCTTTAACTGAATGATAGGTGGGCTTGATCAATAACCTTTGGCTGGTACTTTCTTTTTTTGTGTGAATTTTTCCACTATATCCTGACATTAACTATTGCTATAGGGAACTCTGAAGCCAGCCCCTGATTATTAATTTTGCTTCCATAAGTAACTTGATTTTTTCTAAATAATTATTTTATTTTTATAGATTAGTAAATTTACTAGGATATGTTTTCTCAGCACCATTTGTTAAAGAGACTATCTTATCCCCAGTGGGTGGTCTTGGCACCCTTATCAAAGATCCTTTGACCACATCTGTACAGATTTAAGGATAACCATTATTCTGATTTTCTGCTTCTATACTTTGTGTAAGAGCAGTCATAGAATGTGTTCTCCCTTGTCTGGTTTCTTGCACACTGCATTAACACTATTGATTAACATTATTTTGATTGGCACTATAATGATTAATATTGTACAACTTATTTAACTTTCGTGTAGCCATAGTTCTGTTTTTATTGCTATGTGATCGTCTAACAACAACTGTATCACAATGATTCATCCATTCTTCTGTTAATGGACATTTGAATAGTTTCTAATTTGGGTTCTTATGGGGTATATATATCTTTTGGCCCATGTGATGTTTATTATATGTACATTTCTGTTGGGTATATATACTTAGGAATGGAATTATTGGGTCCTTGGTAGTAGTACACATGTGTTCAGTTTAGTGGAGATGACCAAAATGGTTTTTTGTAGTGGTCATATCAATTTATATTCCCGCCAGCAGTGAACGAAAGTTGTTCTACATTTTTTCCAACACACAATATTGTTGGTCATTTTAGCCATGCTGGTGATTTAACGGTATTATCTCATATTTTATGTGTGTCAGGCATAGTGTGGGAAAGCCAAAATACCACTGTGGTTTTGTATAGAGAAAGTCTGTTTGGTATATCAAGAAGACTGACTTCCTGATTTACCTTGTCTTGATTGGTTTAGGTCCAGCCTAAACATGTGAAAGAAGCTTTCAGGTTATTGAACAAATCAATCATTCGTGTAGAAACACCTGACGTCAATCTAGATCAAGATGAAGAAGCCCAAATGGAGGTGGATGAGGCCCCAGACGGCATCAATGGTGAGATGCTTGTTTATGACAGTTCTGGAGTTACAGACCAGAATGTTCTCTGAGGTGTCATGGCGAGAGTGCACTTGTTGATGGTTTTAAATGGATATTGAGTTGTAATTTACTCTTTATAAGTTAAAATTCAATTAAATAATTGACATAAAGTATATATGCTTAAAGACAAAATATAACAAAATGGTGATAGTGGATTTAATTCCCCAGCCTTATTTGTATTATAATTTTGTTTTTTATTTAAAAACATGTTTGGGGGTACATTAAAATAGAAAATTATCAGAATTAAAAATTTTGCATATAGTATTGAAAATGTACTTTCAGGTCATGAAATCTTTATAGCTCTTACCCTTTCAATTTCTTCCAAGTTAGTTTGTCTTCACTAACAGCACTTGCAAATTTGCTTTTAATTTTTATTTGTAAAATTACTAAATACTGAGTATACATGTATGCTTGTTTTGAAATTAGTATTAAAATATAAGTAGTATATTTATAAACATTTGATAGGGAAGTTTTGAGGAACAGAAAGAAAATTCAGATGGTTGATGTTTCACTTAGGTCATGCTGACAGCCCTGCTCCTATGAATGGAATCAACAGCCACAGTGAAGACACAAACCAAGATTCGGTTCCAAAAGCCTCCTTAAGGCTGGGCTTCTCTGAATACTGCCGAATCTCCAACCTTATTGTGCTTCACCTCAGGAAGATGGAAGAAGGTGAGGCTGTACCTAGTGTTGCTCACATGCTCATTTACATAAGCTCTAGTCACTTAAACTACTTGTGACCCCTGAAGATTGTGTTTTGTCACAAGAGATGATAAATTGTTAAATGAGCTCACTTTGGCAGAGAAAATCTGCAGGGCATCAGCCTATCTGCCAGCCTGGACATTTCACCACAAGTTCATTCTCAGACAAAGGTTCATGGATTATACTTATTAATGTTGTTGGCCAATTATAGTAGTTTTAAAGCAGAATTTAGGATTTGATAATATATAAAGAAGCACTTCATAACGTTTCTACAGATGTAAAATCACTGTTCCTTACAATAACTTTATTTAAAATGTATGAACTCCTAGTTAATTATATTTTATAGTCTAGTATTGAACTCAAAAGCCTATATCAGCACAAGTACATTCCAGACTAGAAACAAAGTAAAATCCTCATTTCTCCATAGGTAAAGTGTGATATCTGGACACTAGTACGTTTCCTACCCTTAACTGCTTTACCATGTTGTTCCAAGTTAACATCAACCTGTAGTTAGCCTTAAGGTAGGAGGAAAAATAATGAAATCAAGGAGTCAAGCTTAAACTTTAATTTGGTGTTTAACCACCAGCTGGATCTTACTTAAAAGTTCCAATATGCTGACTTTCAGACACATTTTGTCATCACAGTGTCCTATGAGATGGAATAAAAGAACACCAGAGATTCTCTTAGCTTACTGAAGGTCTGAGCTCTGTAATTCGGCTCTCTTTTTCCTGGTAACTGTGGACCGGTGGGAGAGAAGAGTGCAAAGAAGCCACTGGGACAGATGGGTTTTAGCCTCACTCCCTTCTCATATAAAGAGATTTGAGAACTCGCATATTCTTGTGTTCACATAATACTTCATTATTCTATTTCTCTCTCATACAGCTAAGATTTAAACATGGCAGACCATTGATGGGGCAAAGATATGATTAGCACTGAGACACTGTCTGCATTTCCTAGGTGAATTCTACTACATCTTCCTTTCTTCAAAAAAGAAAAAGAAGATGCTGTTCACCTGATCAAATAAGTTACTCTCAATCTTCAGCACAGTTGACAGCACAGGGATCACAACTTTAAACCAAGGTCACTTACCAAGAACATTTGGACAGACCACTCAAGTTTCAGTACAGCAGGTCCTCAGATAATGTCATTTAGTTACAGCACTGATGAGATGCCATAGGAACTTAACTCTTATTTATACCAATTCACCTATGGTAAAATTGGTTTTACTACATGTTGTTTAACTTAAAATTGTAGAACCTATCAATATTGTTAAGTGAGTACTTAATGTACAGCCTTAATACAACTTGATAGCCAACTCAAAGTATTTTTAGTATATTTTATTGATTATGCTATTACAGTTGTCCCATTTTTTTCTCCCTTTTATCCCCCTCCACCCTGTACCCCCCTTCCTCCAGCATTTCCCCCGCCTTAGTTCATGTCTGTATGTCATACATATAAGTCCTTTGGCTTCTCCATTTCCTATACTATTCTAAACCTCCTCCTGTCTATTTTGTACCTACCAATTATGCTTCTTATTCCCTGTATCTTTTCCCCAACCCTACCCCCTCCCCACTGATACCCATTCATTCAATATTAATTGACTTTACTGGAATAAATGGTTAATTTTTCATTTTGAGTGAATTCCTGTGGTTTTTACTTCTCAGTTGACCTCCACAAAGTTTTTTTCCAAAAAGGAAAAGTTATATTTAAGATGTTTTACTTGTTGTTTCATTCCTAATTTATGCCTTCAATTGCTTTTGGCAAACATTCTCATAGATGATGAAGCATATGAAGATGAAAGAAACACCTTATACTCTGAAATCTTAGTAGCTTTAAGAAAGCTTTGTTTTTTACACTCTCTAATTTGATTTTTCTCTTCAGGATAAAGTTAGGTGTTCTTTAATACAAGTAATATCACAGGTTATTTTAGGTTTATGATAGAACATTGCAAATCTTATTTCAGCAGATGTACTTTCTGACTGGTTGATGGTTATCTAATCTGTACATATCTTGTGTGTGCACACCCCAAGGATTGACAATACAATTTTCTAGAAAGATAATTTAATCAAATTAAAATTTTGTTGTTGTTGTTGCAGAAGAGGATGAGTCAGCTTTAAAGAGGAGCGAGCTTGTTAACTGGTACTTGAATGAAATTGAATCAGAAATAGATTCTGAAGAGGAACTTATAAATAAAAAGAGAATCATTGAGAAAGTCATTTATCGACTCACCCACTATGTACGTATAGACCTTCCTTTGCTTGCTCGGGTATTAGTGGGGGACGGAGCTTATGCCTGATTTATGTGTGGATTCATTCGATGCTCATTTGTTTTGAATCCTTGGGGTCTAGTCAGAATTATGAATTGTAAAAGAGTTAACAGTAATTGACTTATCTTCTGTACCGAAACAAGCAGAACATAAGTTAAATCTGGGAACAGGGATTCAGGGTCTTATTTTTTGTGTATTTTTAATGTTTGTTTTCCATTCCAATTACCATAAACCTTCAAGCATCAACCACTATTACCTATTTTTTTACATTTTATCTTCCTCAGATCCTTACCTTCATTACCCAGCTTACATTCTAATGATCATTCTTACATTTGTTTCTTTTTATCCCCCCAAACCAAATGGTATCCAGGTTTATTAAAGATATTTTTCATAAACAGTCATGGTGTTTCAGACAGGACATGGGCAAACAATTTTTAACAGTACACAGTTTTCACCTCCCTTCTTCAATGGACTGCCAAAATCAGAAAGCCACTACAACACCCAATGAAGTCTTCATTTGATGCTCTGAGCACCAAAAATTTAGAGGGAGAGTTAACATTTCAAAATCACTCTTTGTCTTTATTTAAGTGTTTAGTTCGTCTCTCTTGTTAAAATGCAAGCACCATGAGAGCAGGGGGTTTTTTGTCTTGTCAACCACTGTATCCCCAGGTTCTACATTGTTGCCTGGTGCAAAGAGGGGTCAAATATTTGTTGAATGATTGAGTTTTTCTGTTCAAATGGGAGAGCTTCAACCATCCTACAGTTCACTTCAATGCTCACTTTATAAATATTATAGGTGTTACATAGGATTGTCTCATCTGAAAAACTGTTTACCTGTGTGAGAGCAGATACAAATGAGCATATGATTTTGATGGGGTTGCCAGATCAGAACAGCTTCTCAGATCAGAATTTAATAAATGATATATATGAAAATAAACCTGAATCAGGATAGCGTGTGCCCAGAAGTGGCTCTCTGGCAGTAGGCAGTGTGTCTGCACCAGGCCAGCCCTTTTCTCCCCAGAGCCACCTGGGATCAGTGTAAGATGAAATGACCAGTGCAAGAAATCTACACTGGGACACACTGAAATTACCTGATCTAAATTGGTAGTTTTACTCACTGCCTGAGTTAATTTGCTACAAAAGACTAGAGAACTTGTACCGTGCTGATTAAATGTTCTTTCTGTGTGGGCGTGTTAGTACAAGAGTGCTTGAAAGTGTCCAGTCCCTCTTAATAGCATTAGTGCTCATTCTCTGGGACTTTGCCTCCTTCTCATTTGGGATATTTTAGATTGATGTATAGGTACATTATAGGCTTGAATTTTTGTCATTAGTATTTTAAGCCATGTGGCATCTTTCCCCCTCATTTTTATTGACTTATTTTTAGAGAGGGGGTAGGGATCTGGCCCAGAACCCAGGTGTATGCCCTGACTGAGAATCGAACTGGTAACATGTTATCTTCAGATTCTACTTCTAACTAAATTATGAGTAGGTAGTATATGAAAGACTTCAGTGACCAGTAATTAAAATGAGCAAATATTCATTAAAACCAAACACTTACATTAGAGTGATAAACATAATGATAAACATATTCATCAGAGGATTTTACCCAGTTGCATAATCTTAAAATTCATGCATGATGTTTTGACTTTTTTGAAATTATACTTACAAGCATTCAATGTAATACACTAGGAAACCTCATTAAAATCACAATTTTGAACCCTGACTGGTGTAGCTCAGTGGATTGAGAGCAGGTCTGCAAACCAAAGGATTGAGGTTCGATTCCCAGTCAGGGCACGTGCCTGGGTTGCAGGCCAGTTCCCAGCAGGGGACTCACGAGAGGCAAACATACACTGATATTTCTCTCCTCTCCTTCCCTTCTTCTCTAAAAATAAATAAATCTTTTTTAAAAAATCACAATGTTGAGCTTGCTTACGTATGTTTTAATTTTTTAAAGAAGGTTTGTGGTATGAAAAAGTCTACATCCTGATGGGAATCAGGAGGATTAGCAGAACCTTAATAATAATTTGAAGTTATAGTCCTTTGTCTAGGAGTTTCTGGAGGGAAAATGGAAAAAAAACGCTAGTAGCAAACATTCAAAAGGGTCGAGTGCTGTGTACCTGGGTGTTTTTACAATAATGCTGGAGGCCTGAGGACAAATGTTTGTGTTTCACAGGATCATGTTCTAATTGAGCTCACCCAGGCTGGATTGAAAGGTTCCACGGAAGGAAGTGAGAGCTATGAAGAAGATCCCTACTTGGTAGTTAACCCCAATTACTTGCTTGAAGATTGAGATACTGAAAGCAACTAACCAGAGAAACTGGCCCTCTACCTCGTGGCCTCGGGTCTACACAGAGTTCTACCAGGGTCAGAAATGTTTCTGGGAGCGATGCTTCAGGAAGATTTATTTTTGCATAAAAAGAGCCAGGTTGATGGTCCTGTGTGTCACGTTCCCCTCATAACACTTCTGCGCCAACATGGGCTTTAGCACTTTGTTTAGTGTGCTGCTTATCTAAGTGAAGTTGGAACCCAATAATGTGTGGTTTCTGTAACTAAGACCTTTGCTTTCATGTGTAGGAAAAAAGGTCTGTTTCTTTTATGGTGTGTACTATTTTATTGAGGAAATAACTTTTTCAGTTGCTAACCACTGCTTTCTTTTTTTCATCAAAATAAAATAATCTGTTTTGCACATGTCTGTGGGATTTATTTGTACTCTATCATTTCTGTATACTTGCAACTATGAGTCTTTCACTTTTTTAATTTTGTATTTGTTTCAGGTGTACAGCATAGTGGTTAAACAGTTAAATAATTTATGAAATGATCTCCCTGCTAAAAACTCTAGTACCCTCCTGACACCACATATGTAATTATCACAATATTTTGACTATATTCTCTATGTTGCATTACACATCCCCATGATGAGTCTTCCACTTTTTGCTTAATCTGAAGCAAGGGGTTTTAAGGATGAGGGTGAACCTTCAGGATCCCATTCCTGTGGGGAGGAGTCCTTATTAGAATTCGTATGAATGCTAAGGGAGACTTGGAGATGGCTTTCTAAGGATAATTCTGGGTTTTTTTAATAGCTTATTTTCTTAAAGTTTATTTTACTTTTTCATTACTCTTTAAAAGTTTAACTTGTCTGTCCTAAGAGTTCTTTTCTAACTGCTTTTCTAAGAGATGTCATTTTCTATCTTATAAACCATTTCTAAATTTTATGCTCTTTTCCAGGTAAAAGTTGTTACTGTTTATGATACTAGCTTCCTGAAGCTTAGTTATGATCAGTATATTGATAATATAGCACTTTCTGTTGTTGCAGCTTTTAACAACAGATGCCATTCTTAGCCTGCAGGGCCTGTCAGGAAATGACTGTGTGTGGTATGTGAGTAACTTCATTCTCCACTGGTTTGAGAACCACAGCATGAGGGGCACTGGAAGTGGAGGGAGAGTTGCACAGTTAGCAGGTACACAGTTATAAGCTTCTTCAAAAGTATGTTCCTAATTAATGAGGGTAGAAGAGGCTGTTGGGATGAAGAAATCTTGGGGAGCAGGATCTCAAGGCTTCTATAGGAGCAAGAGATATTAATATAAAAAATGGACAAATAACAGGCAGGATATTCAGTAACAGGTATTAGGGAGAACATTCTGGGGAAAAGGTGGAGACAGGCAGACCCCCTCCCTGTAGTTACTCCCAACTTGATATGCAAAATGGGGTCAGGAGGTCCTGAAAGAAGAGAAACAGGCTGACAGAAATTTGAACTTCAAATTGATCAAATATTTGCCCAAAGGGAAAAAATTTTTAACAACTCTAACCTTTTTTTAAATTGATTTTAGAGACAGAAACATTGATTTTGTTCCATTTATTTATGTATTCATTGATCTTTGTATGTCCCCTGACTGGGGATTGAACCTACAACCTTGGCATATAAGGATAATAGTAACTGAGCAACCTGGTCAGGGAGCCCAAAGAAAAACTTTGAAGCTTAGGAAACATGAGTTGTTTTTGGTGAATCTGTCCTCCCTTTCTCAATCCTGCCATTAGTGGGAGGGCAGACTCCAGAGCAGGGTGAGGTAATTACTACAAAATCAGTGTTTGTACAGCACATCTGAATAAAGACTCTTACATTTCCGTATGTCCCCTACCTCCACATGTTATTTGTCAGGAAGGTGAAGTGGATAATGGATGATGGAACACATATAAGATCTTTATGAAGAAAATTAGAGAAGTATGTAATGAGTAGATGTAACATGCTCCTGACTGGGACTACTTGAATGTTGAAATTGTCAACTAATCTATAAATTTAGTGTATTTTTAACCAAGTCCCAACAGATGTCCATCAACGAGGAAATGACTACATAAGTTGTCTTATGTAGCATAAGTTGTCATATCTTAGCATAGCTAAGGTATAGCTATGTTGTGGGATATACCAGCAGTCCCCAACTTTTTGGCACCAAGGAGAGTTTCCATGGACACGGGCAGAAGTGGGTGGTGGTGGGCAGGAGGCAGAGCTCCAGCGAGCTTTCCTTAGGCTCAGCCACAGGCTGGAATGGGTCCAGGGCCTGGGGGCTGGGGACTCCTGGGATATACAAACAAAAATGGGTAAACCTATATCTCTGAAATGGGAATATCTCCAGGACACTTGGAAAAGGAAATATGCAAATATAGCCATAGAGGCACCTAAATATAAAGCAAATACTAACAGACCTAACTGGAGAGCAACAGCAATATAATACTAGGTGACTTTAATACCCCCCTCACTTTCATCAATGGATGAATATTGTGTCATCTAGGCAGAAGAATATCAATAAGAAAACGACCCTAAAAAAATGTTAGACCAGATGGACTTAACAGACATATACAGGGCATTCCATCTAAAAGCAAGAGAATAAACATTACTTCTCAAGCATAGAATATTTTCCAGGATAACCCATATGTTAGGCCACAAGTTAGATAAATTTAAGAAGATTGAAATCATATTAAGCATATTTTTCTGACCATTTGAAACTAGAAATTAATTAGAAGAAAACTGGAAAGTTCAATATGTAGAGATGAAACATGCTACTGAATGGGTCAAAGAAAAAAATCAGAAGAAATTTTAAAATAAGACAAATGAAAATGGAAATACAGCATACCAAAAATTAAGGGATGCTGCAAAAGCAGTCCTAAGGGGGAAGTTCATAAGCATACATTTCTACATCAAGAAACAAGATCTCAAATAACCTAATGCTATATCACAGGAACTAGAAAAAGAACAAATGAAGCTCCAAAGCTTGTTTAAGAAAGGAAAATAGAAAGATCAGAGTGGAAGTAAATAGCAACTTTAAGACAATAGAAAAGATCAATGAAAATAAGCTAGGTTTTTTAGTTTTCTAGGAACAAAATTGACAAACCTTTGGCTAGACTCACTAAAAAAAAAAAGACACCAGGAAGGAGAGAGCAGACATTACAACTAATAACTACAAAAATCGTAAGAGACCACTATGAATAACTATACACACCAACAAATTTGACAGCCTAGAAGAAATTCATAAAGTTTTAGAAATACATAATTTACCAAGACTTAATCATGAAGAACTGGAAAATATGAATAGACCAAGTACTAGAAGGACATTGAATCAATAATCAAAACCTCTCAAAAGTCCAGGACCAGATGGTTTAAGTAATGAATTCTACCAAACATTTAAAGAATTGATACCAATCTTTCTCAAACTCTTTAAAAATAGGAGAGGAGGGAACATTTCCAAACTCAGGTTAGCAGGCCATTATTACCCTGACATCAAAACTGGAGAAGGTTGCCACCAGAAAGGAAAATTATAGGCCAATATCCCTGATAACATGCAAAAATCCTCAACAAATTATTAGCAAGATGAATTCAACAATACAGTAAAAGGGTCATACACCATGGTCAAATGGATATTCCAGGGATGCCAGAATGGTTTGATGTCTACAAATCAACCAGTGTGATACCTCACATTAACAAAATGAAGGATAGCTTACGAGCCACAGATTCCACTTCTGGGTATGTATCCAAAGAAACCTAAAACACTAATTCTAAAGAATATGTGCACCACTATGTTCATTACGGTGCTATGTACAATAGCCAAGATGTGGAAACAACCCAAGTGCCCATGAATAAACAATTGGGTAAAAAAGCTGTGGTACGCATATGTGATGAAATACTATTCAGCCATAAAAAAATAATTAAATGTTTACCCTTTTGTGACAGCATGGATGGACCTAGAGGTTATTATGCTAAGTTAAATAAATCAAATGGAGAAAGTCAAATACCATATGATTTCACTTATATATGGAATCTAAAAAGTGAAAGAAATAAACAAAATAGAAACAGATTCATAGATATAGAGATCAGACTGATAGTTGTCAGAAGGGAGGAGGTTGGGGGATTAGGTGAAAAGGGTGAAGGGATTAAGAAGTAAAAATTTGGAGTCACAAAATTGTCATGGGGATGTAAAGTACAGCACCCAGAACATAGTCAATGATATTGTAGTAACTACATCTGGTGCCAAGTGGGTACTTGAAATATCAGGGTAACCACTTTATAAAGTAGATGATCATCTAACCACTATGCTGTACACGTGAAACTAACACAAAATAATATTGGATATAAACTGTGACCGAGAAAAAATGAAGGATAAAAATCATATGGTCATTTCAATAGATGGCAGAAAACAGCATTTGACAAAATTCAATAGCCATTTATGATTAAAAAAATACTCTCAAGAAAGTGTGTATAGAAGGAAAGTACCTCAACATAGTAAAGACTATACAGTCGTGCATTGTTTATTGATGGATATGCTTTGAGAAATGCATCATTAGACAATTTTGTTGTTGCACAAACATCACAGAGTAACACACAAACCAGATGGTCTAGCCTACTACACACACCTAGGTTATGTGGTCCAGCCTCTTGCTCCTAGGCTACAAACCGGTAAAGCATGGTACTGTACTGAATATGGTAAGCAATTGTAATACCGTGGTAAGTATTCTGTATCTAAACATACAAAAGATATGGTAAAAATATCCTATACAAGACCAAAAAATGGCATACCTGTACAGGGTGTTCACCGTGAATGGAGGCTGCAGGACGGGAAGGTGTGCTAAGTCAGTGAGTGAGCAGTGAGTGAGCAGTGAGTAAATGAGAAGGCCTGGGACACTACTGCACACCACTAGAGACTTTGTAAACATTGTACCTTCAGGCTACACTAAATTTATTTTCCACTGTTTTTCCAACAATAAGTTAACCTTATCTTACTGTAACTTTTACTTTTATAAACTTAATTTTTTTAAACTTTTGAGGAGGACTAGGGGGGCAGGCTGGGATGGGGGTAAAAAGCAGAAAACTGCTTGAACAACAATTAAAATTTTAAAAAAACTTCAACTTTTACAAGAATAGTTTAAAACACAAACACATTGTACAGCTACACAATAATGTTTTAATATTCTTTTTGAAATATATTTTGTTGATTATGCTATTACAGTTGTCCCATTTCCCCCCTTCACTCCCCTCCACCCTGCACACCCCCTCCCACCCACATTCTCCCCATTTAGTTCATGTCCATGGGTCTTACAATTTTCTTAGCTTCTACATTTCCCATACTATTCTTACCCTCCCCCTGTCTATTTTCTACCTACCATCTATGCTACTTATTCTCTGTACCTTTTCCCCCCTTCTCCTCCTCCCACTCCCCTGTTCATAACCCTCCATGTGATCTCCACTTCTGTGGTTCTGTTCCTGTTCTAGTTGTTTGCTTAATTTGTTTTTGTTTTTGTCTTTGTTTTAGGTGTGGTTGTTAATAATTATGAGTTTGCTGTCATTTTATGGTACATGTTTTTTATCTTCTTTTTCTTAGATAAGTCCCTTTAACATTTCATATAATAAGGGCTTGGTGATGATGAACTCTTTTAACTTGACCATATCTGAAAAGCACTTTACCTGTCCTTCCATTCTAAGTGAAAGCTTTGCTGGATAGAGCAATCTTGGATGTAGGTCCTTGCCTTTCATGATTTGGAATACTTCTTTCCAGTCCCTTCTTGCCTGTAAGGTCTCTTTTGAGAAATCAGCTGACAGTCTGATAGGTACTCCTTTGTAGGTGACTGTCTTCTTATCTCTTGCCACTTCTAGAATTCTCTCCTTCATTTTAATCTTGGCTAATGTAATTATGATGTGCCTTGGTGTGTTCCTCTTTGGGTCCAACTTCTTTGGGACTGTCTGAGCTTCCTGGACTTCCTGGAATTCTACTTCCTTTGCCAGATTGGGGAAGTTCTCCTTTATTATTTGTTCAAATAAGTTTTCCACTTGTAGCTGTTCCTCTTCCCCTTCTGGTACCCCTATGATTTGGATGTTGGAACATTTAAAGATGTCCTGGAGGTTCCTAAGCCTCTCCTCATTTTTTGAATTTTTGTTTCTTCATTCTTTTCTCTTTTTTTAAAGATTTTATTTATTTATCTTTAGAGGGGAAGGGGAGGAGGATTAGATGTTTCTTTCTTCCTTCTGGTCCACTCCAATGATTTGAGTCCCAGTTTACTTCCCATCACTATTGGTTCCCTGTGCATTTTCCGTCATTTCATTTAGCATAGCCTTCATTTTTTTCCATCTAATTTGTGACCAAATTCAACCAGCTTTGTGAGCACCCTGATTACCAGGGTTTTGAACTGTGCATCTGATAGGTTGGTCTCTTTATCGCTTAGTTCTGTTTTTTCTGGAGCTTTGATCGGTTTTTTTGTTTGGGCTATTTTTTGTCTTGATGCACCTGTTACGTAGTGAGGGGTGAAGCCTTAGGTGTTCACCCAAGTGGAGCAACCCATGAGAACAACAACCCAGTTGCTGGGTTGTGACACAGTATGTGCAGCAGGGGTCCAAGAGGAAACAATGGCACTTGCTCCACTCTCTGCCGGATTTCAGTCTTTTTCCCAGCTTCCCCCAAGCAAACTGAGCCCTTCTGGTGCTGATTCCCATGGGGGTGGGCTTGTGTACATTCTAGGACCCAATGGGTCTTTCCAATGAACTCTCCCATGAGGCTAATTTTTAAAAATTTTTGTTAAAAACTAAGATGCAAATACATATTAGCCAGGGCCTACACAGGGGCAGGATCATCAGATCATCTATATCACTGTCTTTACCTCCACATCTTGTCCCACTGGAGGTCTCCAGGGGCCAAAACAGGCATGGAGCTGTCCACTGCCATGAAAACCATTCTTCCTCCTGGGACACCTCCTGAACGACCTGTCTGAGGGCTCCTGGGGGAGGTGTCACTCTTTTCACAAATATGTCATGGTGACTTGCTTGGTCTGTCTCTTTCTTTAAAAAGATTATTTGTTTATTTATTTATTTTTAGAGAGAAGGGAAAGGAAGGAGAAAGAGAAAGAAACATCAATGTGTGGTTGCCACTTGTACACCCCCTACCGGGGACCTGGCCCACAACCCAGGCATGTGCTGACTGGGAATCGAACCAGCAACCCTTTGGTTCCCAGGCTGGCATTCAACTCACTGAGCTACACCAACCAGAGCTATCTCTGTCTGTCTGTCTCTGTCTGTCTGTCTGTCTGTCTCTCTCTCAAATCATAGATTTGCTTGTAAGTAGATAATGTACCAACATTTCTCTCTAGTAATGAAAACTTTCAGTGTTGGATCCATGTTTTTAAACTTTTTAATGAGCTTGTTGAGGTCTGAAAAAGCTGCTAAATACTTCACTAAGAGTTTTCTGAGGGTTCTTTTTCTTCTTCTGCAGTTTCCTTTTCTCCTGTCTCTTCTTCAGCTACGCACACCTATGGAACTGTTCCAGTTCCAACAACTCACTAGTCATGTCCTCAGGAACCTCCTCTAGGAGCTCCTCAGTGTCACTGTCATCTACACCCAGGTTAGACTTGTTTGCCATCTCAGACACAGCCTTGATTTTTGCAACCTCCTCATCTTGGCAAATCCTTTAAAGTCATGGACAAACCTCTTGAGTGTCTTTTTCCAGATGTACTCCTTAGTGACATCACCCAAGCCCAAGTCATGTTTTTTAATGCAGTGATCAATGTATTCATTCCAGAAGAGCATCAGTGTTTTCTTGGTGTCTTCTTCAGTTGAAGCACTAGCCTAAGCAAAGGTCACCTCAGGCAGTGGTCCTTAAAAGATTCTATAACACCTTGACCCATTGATTGGATCCACAATGTGGTGTTTGGAGGGAGAAACACCGCTTTGGTGTTGGGGTGCAGATCACCAATAAAAAGAAAATGTCTAGGAGGATTATCAACAATAATTGAAACATTGAAAGATATGTTATTCTCCAAACACTACTTCTCCATTTTTCTGGTGTAGCAATTTAGAAAAGCATCTTGGAAAAGGATTTTGATCATCCATGCTTTCTTATTGCTTGTGTACTACACTGGCCATGTGCTTACTGCTTTGCTTAAAGGCCCTGGGGTTCTCACGGTGCCAGATCACAAAGGGTGTCACTTTTCAGCCTGCAACACTGCTCTCAAGCAAGACTGTTATCCCATCTTTAAAAGCCTGGAAACCTGGTACTGAGGTGGCCTTTAAATGGATGCAAGTGCTTTCAGGTACCATATTTTCCGGACCATAAGACGCACCTAGGTTTTAGAGTAAGAAAAATAGAAAAAAAATTTTTGAAGCAAAAAATGTGGTAAAATATTTAATAACATAAGTAACATACTATTTCATCAATGTAAGTGTAAAGCCACATTCGGACTATAAGATGCACCCCCTTTCCTCCTGAATTTGGGGGGAATGTGTCTTATAGTCTGAAAAATACGTTGTTTGTGGATTAGGGAGCTTTGTCCATATTGAATATTTGCTCTGGCAAGTAATTTTCCTTCACAATCAGCTTATTTTGTGTTTCCAAAAATTCTTCAGCTGTGTTCACATCAGAACTTGCAAACTTCCTGCTCACATTCACATTATGTAATGAGTAAGGCATCTCAAATCATTTGCCAATACCTAGCAGTAAATTCAACATCATGGTTATTAGATTCAGCCTTTTCTTTCAACATTGCAAACAAACTCTTTGCCATGATCATCACGGTACTGAGAGGGATTCATTTCTGTGTCTTGTCTTTAATTCAGGTCATTAGAAATGTCTCCATGTGTGATGGAGAAAGTATTTGTTAATTTTCTAAAATATTTATTAGTCCCCTTTTCCTCAGTGAGGAGGACCCTTTAACAGGTTGTGTCACTTTGGTTTTGCTCTTCAAGACTGTAGCTGTGGTGGGTGGGACGTGCCTGACTGGTGAGTAGCCATCACCGATTTCCCACCTTTGCAGTCCTTAATCACTTTTCGTTTTGTTTTAATGTCAATCACTCAGTACAGCATCATTAGCTGTGCATTTTGTATGCTTCAGGGCCGTGATGAAGAAAACCACATGACATTAAGTGAAGCACAAAGGAAAATGATGCCATCAAGAAGCACAGTAAACATGAGGCGTATGAGGCTGCTGCCAGCATAACATGGCATCCTGGTTTTTTATAGGTAGAAAGAGAACATTCTAAAATGACAATAAAAAGGCCAACAGATATATAAAAAGATGTTCAACATTACCTGTTACAATGGAAATGCAAATCAAAACCACAGTGAAATACCACCTAACACCTATTAGAATGATTATTCTCAATAAGACAAGAAATAACAAAGATTGGAGAGGATGTGGAGGAAAGGAAACCTTTACACGTTGCTGGTGGGGATGTAAATTGGAGCAGCCAGCATGAAAAGTGGTATGGAGTTTCCTCAAAAAATTAAGAATAGAACTACTATATGATACAGCAACCCCTCTTCTAGGTACCTAGCTGAAAATTTTGAAAACACCTTTCATAAAGATATATGTACTTCTGTGTTTATTTTTTTAAGATTTTATTTATTTATTTTTTAGAGAGAAGGGAAGGAAGGGAGAAAGAAATCAATGTGAGAGAGAAACTTCGATCGGTTGCTCCTTGACCAGGGACTAAACCTGCAACCCAGGCATGTGCCCTGACTGGGAATCGAGCTGCTTTTGCTTTGCTGGACAATGGCCAACTGAGCCACCCTGGCTGGGGCTGTACTCCTACATGTACTGCAGTGTTAGTCATAATAGCCAAGACATGGAAAGAACTTGTGTCCTTCGATGGACAACTGAATGCAGATATGGTACATATATTCAATGGGATATTACTCAGTCATTAAAAATGAAATATTGCCATTTTTGACCACATGGTTGGCTCTTGAGAGAACTATGCTAAGTGAGGTAAGTCAGAAGGAAGAGAACCAGAACTGCTTGATTTCACTTAGATATGGGATATAACACAAAAAGCAACAAACTGTTGCTTCAGATATTTATTTGCAATTAATTAAAGCGGAAATAGAGCCAGTGTTCAATATGCAAGAGGTTAAATTATGATACCTCTTCACTGTGGAATGAATGTTGTGCATTGTTAAAAAGAGGTGGGTCTGCCATGGATGTGAACAAGGTGTGGGGCCTGCCTGCAGGAGTGAGAGGTGCTGGGGGGGGGGTTAAAGGTAGAAAAATCAGGACAACTGTAATAGCATAATAAAAAAAAACATAATAAAAAAAGAGGTGGGTCTATATATTCTGATGCAGACAAGGCTCCAACAGCTATTAAGTGAAAAAAGAAAGCTGTGGAGCAATACTGCAACCCTAATTTCATGTATGTTAAATCATATTCCACACGTAAAGCATTATATGTTTGTATTGCACATATGCAATAAACAAGCTAAAGAACGACCTTGTTTAATTCTCACCACCTCTCTACTTCCATTCTACAGAGGAAGCAACAGGCACAGAGAAACGCAGCAACTTTCTCCGGGTGAGATTTAGTCCCAGGCATCCCAACTCCTGAGTTACTGCCCCGCTGCACAGAGACAGCAAACGAGAACGAAGCAGCGCTGAGAGGGCTGAGCTAGGGAAGGGAGGGCAGTGAGGGAAGGAGACTTTTCAGGTTTCTATATTGTTTTACTCTTACAAAATGTGTAAATCATTTACCTACATATTTTTAAAGGGGAAAAATATTTGGCAAGGGGACTCGTTTTTGTTCTGTTCTGTGAACAAATTTTTAAATAATTTGTAAGACAGAAATGTGGAGAACTTTTTCCTTTGGACATTTTCCAGGTTTCTCTGCTTAAACTGTGTGAAACATTTGAGGTTTTCCTATCTCTTCTGGTCATTATATTTTTTGAAATTACATTGATGAACCAGGCCCTGATTTCGTTAGCATTGCTAACCCGGTTAAATATTAAGGGTTAATAATCACGTAGTATTTTACAACCTCAGGGGCAGTTATAAAGTAAGGGTTCTCAGTTCCTCCTAACATGTCCTCGAAAATGGAGCTGATTTGGAATTTCGTCTTTACTGTTCTTCTAAGTTTTTCGTGCTGGGGGGTGGACTGGACACTTGACAGAAATGCCATTCTCGCTGCTGGCCCTCTAACCAGCGACTTGCTGCGCGACCTGAGCGGCCCCCCGGGAGACCAGGGCTCCGACTCCGCGGCGGGGGACGAGGACCTGCGCGGGTGTCGCCAGCCGCTGCCCGCTTCGCTGCCCGAGTACCTCAGCAGCATCTCTGCCCGCAGGGTCACCCACTATAAAGTGTTTCTGTCTTGGGCACAACTTCTGCCGACTGCGAGCCCCCAGAACCCAGACGAGGAGGCAGTGCGGTGCTACCGGCGGCTCCTGGAGGCCGTGCGAGCGGCGCGGCTGCAGCCGCTCGTGGTGCTGCACCGCCGGACCCTCCCCGCCCGCGCGCGCGCCGCCCGCCGCGCCGCCGCCTGGGCCGCGCTCTTCGCCGACTACGCCGCGTTCGCCTTCCGCGCCTTCGGGGACTTAGTGGACACCTGGCTCACGTTTAGTGACTTGGAGGCGGTGATCGCGGAGCTCCCCCAGCAGAAGTCGGGACCGTCACGGCTGCAGACCCTCGCAGACGCCCACAGAAAAGCTTACGAGATTTACCGCGGGAACTACGCCTCCCCGCGTGAGTACCGGTCGCGCTGCGGCCCGTCGCCCTCCGCCCCGCCCCCCTTACGCACGACCCCGCTCTTCTTCCCCCTTCGTCGCCAAAGTCCGACCTGAGCCTTCGGTAGAGAAATTAGTGTGGCAGCGGGGATGTCTCAGGGGAGGCGGGGAGGGTTACACTGCACAGCGCCCAGCGCTCCCGGTGCAGGGGACCCTCTGCGCCCGAGCTGTGAGCGGGCAGCGTCCGGCCGCCCCGCGGTCTGCCGCCCGACTCCCGGACGCTTCCGAGGCGGCGAGCGGGCCCACCAACCCCAGCCGCCCCTCCCCTTTCGCTATGAAAAGCAACCTTCACCTTCTAGTTGAAGCTTGCGTTCCAGCAGGAGAGACAAATGCAGAGGTAAAATCGGGACGTTCTGATTGATAGGTGGTGAAAAGAGCATCATTTCCATTGTCCAAACAATTGCTTCACAGCTAGGTTGAGGTTCTGATTCAGCAGATCCCGGCAGCACCAGGACATTTGTGATTTTAATAAATTCTCTAGGTGAATCTGAGGTGCCCTAATTTAGAAAACCTGTTTTCTTGTTTTTATGATACACATGTAGTATATAATATATGCGTGCCTTTATATTCTACTTTATGAATTCTCATGTTACTAAAAACTCTTTGAAAGCATGATTTTCCATGGGCTTATAGGTTCTCATAATATGAATGGATCATAACATTTAAAATATTGCTCTCATTTTAATATATGTTTAATTTTTATTATTACAAATTATAAACATGGATATTTACAAATGCTTGCCTAACTTCTGACAAGTTCTTTCTGATAGATTCTTAAAACTGAAATGACTGGATCAAGAGAGTGCATTCTTTAAGACTTTAAAGCATGTTGCTAAATTATTTTCCAAAAAAGTTGTAAGAGTTTATATTAACCGTTATAAAATTGTTCTTCTGACCCCACTTAACCTGTTTTATCATTGGTAA
Organism: Artibeus jamaicensis; assembly: GCF_021234435.1. Classification (NCBI taxonomy): domain Eukaryota; kingdom Metazoa; phylum Chordata; class Mammalia; order Chiroptera; family Phyllostomidae; genus Artibeus; species Artibeus jamaicensis. Next base: position 3,549,046 of record NW_026521249.1, on the reverse strand, counting down.
TTGGACAGCTAAAAACTATTACCTCCTTATATTCTTCATCTGCATGTATTTGATTATAGTCAGGTTAAACCTATTTTTCTAGGTGGAAAATCAGAGGCGTGTGAGTCTAGAGGGCTCTTTCAGGAGGGGGTGTGAGGAAGGCAGTGTTCAGGCCACCCGTTGAGCAGTGAAGGCGGGATCCACCCTTGAGATCTGGAGAAGAGGATTCCAGGTCCCTGGAGAGTGTGAAGCCTCCGCAGTGGGAACAGCGAAGAGCCAGCTGTCAGCGTAGTAAACAGGGAACGGAGGGTGGCAGGTGAAGACATGCTGGACCGAGAATGGATTCTTCGGAAAGCGTATCTTGGGGGGGTGGGGAGCAAGTAAAGCTTTGTTGGCTGTAATTCTGCTGAAGAAGCTCTGCGCAAAATGAACTTCGGACGGAAGAAGGCAAGATTGAACTTGGAGCATCTCAAATAAAGGAACATCTGTCTTATTTTGAGTCAGATTCCATATAATTAGTTAAATTATAAAACTAAATATATATGTTTATTAAAATGTTTGCATATTTTATTTTTAATTTATATCAGGTTACTGAAGACCGTTTCTTTTTTCTTTTTTAAAGACTGTTTCTTTTTTATACTATATTTCCTTTTTTTAAGATTTTTAAATTTATTTATCTTGAGAGAGGAAAGGAAGGAGAGGAGAGAAATATCAGTGTATGGTTGCCTCTCATGCTTCCCCTGCTGGGAACTGGCCTGCAACCCAGGCACGTGCCCCGACTGGGAATCGAACTGCGATCCTTTGGTTCGCAGGCCCACGCTCAATCCTCTGAGCTACACCAGCCAGGGCAAATAAATTCTTTTTTCAATCTTTTTATTATTTCAGAAGGTAGTGTTCTCTCTCTCTCTTTCTTTCTCTCCCTCTCATTCTCTCCTCATTATTAGTCTAATTATAACCCTATTGTTCTTTTTAAAAAAGTATTATTTAATATTCACAAAAAGTATGTTACTTATGTTGGTTAAAAGCAAAATACTGTAGCAAATACTCATAGAGTGATCATTCAGTCCAACAATTAAAATACAACATAATACCACTTCAACTCCAATGGCTATAATAAAAGTAGACAGACAATAATAAGCATTGAGGATAATGTGGAGAAACTGAAAAACTGAAAGACTCCTGCACTGCTGGTGGGAGCGAGTGATGTTGTAACACGCCAGTTTGGAAAACACTCTGGCATTTCCTCATTAAATGGTAGAGTGACCATATGACTCAACATGTCCTCTCCTGGTATATATATGCAAGGGTAATGAAAACAAATGTCCAGACTAAAAGTCATTACAAACGTTTGTAGCAGTGTTATTTATAATAACCAAAAGTGGAAACGACCCTAATGTTCATCACTGGGTGGATATATGAGGGAATATTATGATGCAGCCTTAAAAGGAATGAAGTATTGCTACGACTACAGCATGATGAGCCTTGAAGGCATTATGCCAAATGAAAGTACCAGTCACAGAAGACCACATAGTACATGAATTTCTTTATACGAAGTGTCTGGAATAGGCAGACCTATGGAGACACAAAAGTAGATTATCAATATCTATGGCTGAAAGAAAATGGGAAGTGACTGCCTCTGGGTCCGGACTTTCTCTTTGGGTGGCTAAATTGTCTTGGGATGACAGAGATGGTTGCAGTTTGTGAATATATTAAAAACCACTGAATTGTATACTTTAAAGGGGTAATTTTTTATTAAAGTTGACATTAAAATTATATTAGTTTCAGGAGATGTGAATTTTATGCTATATATTTAACTTTATGCAATATATATATAACTTTTACAATTTTAAAAATGTAAAAATTATAAATGGGAGGTTTGTGGGTTTATAAAACAAAACAGAGCAAACCATACTACAGCTTACATCTACTTGTATATTCCTCCCTCCTCTCCTTTGTTTTTCCCCTCCCCACACAGGGCACCACTATGCTAAGTATTCTGCTTACCTTTCACTGTCTGATGGCTTTTCCTCCCACTTGGTGTCCACAATGACTTAAAGGTACAAGGCCAAACGTTTTAAATAAAAAAATATTAGTTAAAGAACAGGTGGAATTTTATCAGATAAAGCACATTGACTGTGTTTTTAAAAAACATGTTAAAATCTCAGACTGATGTGACTCAGTAGGCTGGGCTTCATCCCACAAACCTAAAGGGCACCGGTTTGATTTCTGATCGAAGGATTGTTTTTCTCTCCATCTCTTTTTCCTTCCCTTCCTCTCTCTCTAAAAATAAATAAAAATTTGAAAAATATGTTAAAGAAGTAAATTTTCATTTACTACTCACTAGGAAATACAATAGGAAATGTGGTTCTGAATTTTTCCTAAGATGTTTTTTAGCAGGATATGATTTACATACAGTAAAATGCATAAATCTTGATTTTACAATTGATTAAGTTTTGGCAAACACATCCATGTAACCCATACCTTATCAAGATAAGACATTAGAGACTTCCACCAAGATGGAGACGTAGGTGGAGGAACCACCTTGCCTCTGTGTACAACCAAATCTAAGAACAACTATTTTTAACCACAATCACAACCAAGCCACACGGAAAATCGACAATACGGAGTCCAAAGACAACTAAATGCTCAGCTAAACCGGTAAGAGAAGCGAAGCCAGCAGCGGAGCAGGTTAGCAAGAAAATATTCCCAGGTGGTGCGCAAGCAGCCGAAGGCGCTGCTCGCGAGCTAGCTACGGGAGCGCACAGGGAAGAGGCATGGCGGGCTGTCTGCGGTCGGTCGCGCATCTGCGTGCAGAGAAACCAGTGAGAAGGGAAGCCTGCGCAGGGCAGCAGGCTCGCACAATTCCCATCGGATAAACAAGCCCCAGGCATGTGGTGTGACTGGACAGGCTGGGCTAGCGGAGAGGACCGCCATTGCTCCCTCTCTGACCACGCCCCCACACACAGCGTCACAAACCAGCGACCTGGGTCGCCCCGTCCTGGTAAACAACTAAGGCTTCGCTCCGCTTACTTAACAGCACGAATAGACCAAAAATGTCTCTGGGACAACTCAGAGCCCCAGAACCGATAGATCTAAGCAAATGAAGAAATAGCCAGTCTTTCAGATGCACAGTTCAAAACACTGGTGATCAGGATCCTTACAGAACTGGTGGATTTTAGTCACAAATTAGAGAAACATATGAAGCTAAACTAATTGAAATGAATGGTAATACAAAGGAAACCAATAGTAATGGAAAGAAAATTGGGACTCAAATCAAGGGAGTGGACCAGAAGGAAGAAAAAAATGATCAAACAGAAAAGAATGAAGAAATAAGAATTCAGAAAAATGAGGAGAAGCTTAGGGACCTCCAGGACATCTTTAAACGTTCCAACATCCGAATTATAGGGGTACCAGAAGGGGGAAAGGCACAGCCACCAGTGGAAAACTTATTTGAACAAATAATAAAGGAGAATTTCCCCAATCTGGCAAAGGGAAATAGACTTCCAGGAAATCCAGGAAGCTCAGAGAGTCCCAAAGAAGTTGGACCCAAGAAGGAACACACCAAGGCACATCATAATTACATTAGCCAAGATTAAAATGAAGGAGAGAATCCTAGAAGCAGCAAGAGCTAAGGGGACAGTCACCTACAAAGGAGTTCCCATCAGACTGTCAGCTGATTTCTCAAAAGAGACCTTACAGGCAAGAAGGGGCTGGAAAGAGGTATTCCAAGTCATGAAAACCAAAGACCTACAACCAAGATTGCTCTACCCAGCAAAGTTTTCATTTAGAATGGAAGGACAGATAAAGTGCTTCTCAGATAAGACCAAATTCAAGGAGTTCATCATCACCAAGCCCTTATTATATGAAATGTTAAAGGGACTTACCTAAGAAAAAGAAGATAAAAAAGATGAACAGTGAAAGGACAGCAAACTCACAGTTAGTAACAACCACACCTAAAACAAAAGCAAACTAAGAGGACAGCTAGATCAGGAGCAGAACCATAGAAATGAAGATCTCATGGAGGGTTAGCAACAGGGGAGTGGGAGGAGGAGTAGGGGGGAGAAGGTACAGAAAATAAGTAGCATAGACAGTAGATAGAAAATAGATAGGGGGGAGGGTAAGAATAGTAGGGGAAATACAGAATCTAAAGAATTTGAGACACGTGTTCATGAACTAAAGGGGGAAATGGTGGGGGAGGGGTATGCAGGGTGGAGGGGAATGGAGGGGGGGAATAGAGCAAATGTAATGGCATAATCAATAAAAAAGTTAAAAAAAAAAGAAAAAACAAAACAAAGAAAGAAAAAAAAGGATAAGACATTAACCAACACCTTGGAAAATACCTTTTCTGATTAATTGTGTAGATTCCTAATCAATCCTTAACCCCCACCCCCCAGAGCAAACAATGATCTGATTTTGAAGAACACAGTTTTTGTGCCTGCTGTCTTCTTTCATTCAGCATGAAGTCTGTGATATTTATTCACCTTGTTGCTGCATGAGTTATTTGCTCCTTTTGTACCTAACTAGTATTCTATTATGGGTAGATCATCCTTGAGAGGCATTTGAGCTATTTCCAGTTTTCATCTATCATGAGTCAAATTGCTAGTAGTATTCATTCTTGTGTAAGTTTCTATGTGCAACTACATTTTCATTTCTCTCAGATAAATACGTAAGAGTGGAACTGGGCCATACATGTATGTACCTGACTTTTTCGAAAGAGGTCAATTTTCCAAAGCCATTGCTCCATTTTACAGCCACGCCCCTGCCAGCCGGCAGGATGGTCTCAGCAGCCCCACCGGTGTCCTCGCCGGCACTGGGACGCTCATGTTCTCCCTTTTAGCCATTTTGATGACATCTCGTTGTGATTCCATTACTTTTTTTAAATATAACTTTTTATCCCAAGTGCTTATATGTGCTTAAACAATAGAACATTTAATTTGGCTTGGTCGGTTTTGAGAGACCATAAAAGAGTATTATACTTTTCGTAATCCTCTAAGGTTTCCTTTTTTAAAAAACAAAAGTATGTTTCCAAGCTTCTCCATGTTGTTGAATATAGCTGTAGCATGTTCTTCTTCGCTGCTGTACAAGTATTCCATTGTGGGGCTAAGCCACATTTTATTAATTTATTGCCTGCTTATGGACATTTAAATAGTTTTTAAGTTATGTTACTGTGAATATAACTGCTATGAATATTCTTGTAAATATTTCTTCCTGCACATGTGCAGGAGTTTCTCTTCTGTGGAGAATACAAGTGTTTTTAGCTTTGAGGGAGAATGTAAATTGTTCTCCATTGGGGTTGTAACCAACAATCCCCAATGAACAATTCCCTGAACAATGTAGAAGAATTCTTGTTTATCAGCCATATTTGTTCTCGTCTCTATAAAATTCTTATTTTGTTTCTTATTCATTTATGTATTGAGTTGTGTTGTTCTTACTGACTTGTCAGAATTCTTTATATATTCTTTTTTAAAAAATTTTTTAAAATTTATCTTTAGAGGGGAAGGGAAGGAGAGAGGGAGAGAAACATCAATGTATGGTTGCCTTTCATGCGTCCCCTGCTGGGAACTGGCCTGCAGGGAACCAGCCTGCAACCTAGGCATGTGCCCTGACTGGGAATCGAACCGCGATTGCCTGGTTCGCAGGCCCGCGCTCAATCTACTGAGCTACACCAGCCAGGGCTTAGAATTCTTTATATATTTTTAAATCTAATCTGATTGATTATATGTAATAATAATTTTCTAGTTCTTGTTCTTTCACTCTTTCTGTGGAGACTTTGATGAACAAAAGTTCTTATTGTTAACAAAAACTTATCAATCTTTTTCTTTGGTTGATATTTAAATCTATTTTCATGGTACTTACAATTACTTCCATGTATTTCTTCAGTCTGTAGAATATCTAGTTTCCCAATGTTTTAGTCCCTTTCCCCTCCTTGGTACATCTCACAGTTCTTAGGTAATTGTGCCTCTTTTCCATGCCCATTCTTTGGAGAGCCGTTTTCTGTCACTTCTATGACATTTCTTAATGACTGAGGGGCAGTCATTTAAAAATCAGAGATAATCTGCAAACTTGAAAGCCATTCTTGGTTTGTAGGATTTTTTTCCTTTTTAATTAACACATTAACAAATTAATAGACTTTATTTTTTAGAAGAGTTTTAGATTCACAGAAAATTTGACCAGATAGTACAGAGTTCCCATATGCCCCTCTCTCTGAGCCTAGTTTTTCCTAATACTAACATCTTACACTAGTATGGTATATTGGTTACAATTAATGGACCTATACTGATTCATTATTTTTAACTAACATCCATGTTTTATTTATATTTCCTTAGTATTTTTTTTCTTAATGTCCTTTTTCAATTCCAGGATCTTATTACATTAGTTTCATGTTGCTTTAGGTTCCTCTGGGCCGTGACAATTTCTCAGACTTTCCTTGTTGTTTTCTTTTTATCCTGGACATGCTGATTGAGAGGGGAAGGGAGGGAGAGAGACAAACATTGATCTGTTGCCTCTAGTATGTGCTCCTACTGGGAATAGAACCTGTGACCTTCTGCTTCATGGGACAAAGCTCTAACCAACTGAGCCACACAGACTGGGACTGAGTTTTCTTGTTTATAGTAACCTGATTGACATTTTCAAGGAGTCCTGGCCAGGTATTTTATTGGATGCCTGTTTTTTAAAATAGATTTCTCAAGATATAATTCATATACCATGAAATTTACCCCTTTGAAGTTTCTAGTGTATTTTAGTATGTGTTTGGCACACATACTAAAGAAGTAAATTCTTCTTTAGTAGAATTTACTTCGTATCAGAGATACGTGCAACCATCACCATGGTCAACTTTAGAACATATTTGTCACCTCAGAAAGAAATCTTGTAACCTTTAGCTCTCGCTTTTTTACCCCTACACTTCCCTCCCCCATCCCAGCCCTAAGCAACCACGAATTCACTGTCTCTATAAATGTCCCTGTTCTGGACATTTTATATGAATAGAAAAATTTATTTAATACGTAGCCTCCTGTGACTGTCTCTATTGGGATTTGTCTGACGTTCCCTCAAGGATACACTGACATTACAGTTATCAAAATAGCATGGTCCTGGCATAAATGAGCATATAGACCAGAGAACCCACAAATCAACCGTCAGCTATACGGTCAAATAATTTCCAGCAAGAGTGCCAAGGCCAATTAATAGGGGAAAAGGCAGTTTTTTTCAACAAATGGTGCTGGAGAAACTGCACACCCATGTGCAAAAGAAAGAAGTTAGACCCTAACCCTTAAAGCATATACAAAAATTAACTTAAATGTATCAAAGACCTGCACATAAGAAATAAAACTATAAAACTCTTAGAAGGAAACATTGGGACAAAGACTTTATAACATTAGACTCAGTGCTGATATTTTAGCTGTGACACTAAAAGTGCAGGCAACAGAAAATAAAATAGATAAATTATACTTCATCAAAATATAAAAGCTTTGTGCATCCAAAGACACCATCAACAGAGAGAAAGAGCAACCCATAGAATGGGAGGAAGTATTTGCAAATCATGTTTGCTGAGAAATTAATATTCAGAATATATTTTAAAGCTTCTAACTCAACAACAACAAGACAATCACCTGTATTAAAACATGGGCAAAGATCTTGAATTAATATTTTTCCAAAGAAGTTATGACAATGGCCAATAAGCACCCAAAAAGATGCTCTATCAACAGTCATTAGGAAATGCAAATCAAAACCACAAGATACGACTTCACATGCATTAGGTGGCTACTGTTAAAAACGAAAAAGAAAACTACAAGCGTTGTTGAGGGTACAGGGACACTGCAATTCTTGTGTATTGTTGGAAGGAGTGTTAACTGGGTAGCTACCACAGAAAACAGCATGGCAGTTCCTCAAGGAATTAAATACAGAATTACCATATGATCTAGCACTTGCAAGTAAATATGCAAAAACTTGAAAGCAGGGACTTGAACAGGTATGGGTATACCCATTTTCATTGCAGCAGTGTTCACAGTAACCAAATAAATGCCAGTCAGTGAATGCATGGGTACACTGAATCTGGAATATACAAACGATGGAATATTATTCAACCCTAAAAAGAAATAAAATTTGGCATGTGCTACGACATGGATGAACCCAGAAGAAATCATACTAGGTGAAATAAGCCAGCCACAAAACAAAAATACTACATGATTCCACCTCCATGAAAGACCTAGACTAACCAGTGCAGAGAGGGAAGTGGAACAGTGGGAGGGGGAAACGGGGAGTTACTGCTCAATGGACACGGAGCTACAGTCTGGGAGGGCTGGACGCTTTAGAGAGGGTGGTGGTGGCGGTTGCACAGCAGTGTTTTTGTACTTAATGCCACTGAACTGCACACTTCAACTCTTTAATAGTGCATTTTATGTTAATATTTTACAGCAATTTTTGAAAAGCTCTTTTCTAATCTTTTACTAAGTCTTGTAAACTTCATATTGACATGCTCAGCGTGCCAACACTGAGGAAGACACAAAAGACAGGCGCCGGCAGAGTCCGAGGGGGAGGGGCACGAACCCCCTCCCCCTTCCCGGCCCACCCCCACCCCCACCCCCACCCCCACCTTGGGAAGGGCAGGAGCGCTGAGCGTCCTCCGCTGGCTGAGCTGCCGGCACGCGCAGCCTTGCGCAGCAGCGCTGCGCTCCCGGTCCAGCCCTGGGCTTAGTGGCGTGAAGCAATGTTATTGGCAGTTCAGTACTGACCAGGTTCCGTTTATCGCCGCACTTGGGCCAAAAGGGAAAAGAGAAAATGGAAAGGTGCTGTTTGTGCAGACCCCTGAAATGATTTTGGGAGAAATAACTTCCCTTTGGGGTGGAAACAGAGATGAGTTGATCCTCTTAGTGAGGTCTAGCAACGACTCCGAGGGACAGGAGTTTACACAGTGTCATGCAGTGATTTTCTACCCAGGCTTAGAATGGTTAATTTTCAACCCACAACAAATACTGATTTTGAGTCCTATAGACATGAATACCTATCTCTAACCACATTTGGCAAAAAATTACTAGATAAAGTTATCTTAAACCAGAATATAACCCCCTTTCAGTCCCATAGAAAATGTGAGCTGCAGGTGTAGACTGATAATCTGTTTCGGTTAATCTGCATTTTACATTATTTTAAGAAGTACAGTTTATGTTTGAACTGAGAACTAGTTGGAAATGATATTGGGGAAGTTTGATCACTTTGTATAATATGAGAATTTCTGGAAATTTAGGCTCATTTATATAGTCTGAATTCTAAAAACAGCTTGTGAAGTCAAGTAGAAATGATTCATGGGTTACTTGTGCTTAAGGACTAACTGTACCCTTGTTTCACTTTATTGCTCTAGGGAGGGTACTAAATTGTGTTTTAAAATGTTAAGCACAAGCTGAGAACATATGGTCTCTGTGCTGCCGTGACGATGGACCAAAGCAGGGAAGTAAGTGGGTGAAAGGTAGGGTGCAGCCATCGGCACACTCATCAAATCACTGGGAATGGCGTTATCTTATCAGAACGGGGCTCATAGTGTCTGGGTGGCATTCCTGCTCCGAGAATTTCAAAGTTCCATTTGCTTAACAAAATAAGCACTTTGGAGTCGGCAGGTGGTTGGTAGTGGTGGTTTCAGTGGCTGGAAATCTTTCCCCTGTACAGAATTTGGATGAAATTCTGTCTTATAGTTTAAGTGCCTAACAGTGGTTCTGTTCAGTTTTTGTTCAGTGTTTTCTAATTATAGGTCAGAGCACCTACCCCGCACCCAGTCTTAAGCTTGATATTTGGGAGGAATAAAGAAATATTTAAATTTTGTTCCTCCAGTGAAAGATAAAGATGTGTATGCATCAAAGGGGTAGCAGCTCAAACAACTGAGGGTCCCAAACCCGAAGCTGCGTTTCTCTGATCGTGGTCTGAGGACCTCTGCACAGGAAGCACCGGGAAGCCCGTTAAAATGCACCAGTTCCTGGGCCCACCCCAGTCTTCTGAGAAGCACTCAGGTGGCTATGAGGCACACAGACTTGAGCACCACTGTGAGGTGATCAAATGTCAAAGCCAGCAGGTACAAGCTGCACTGTGTGTATTCCCTGTTGACTCCACAGTGCATAGTAAGGGCTGAACTGATGTTTGTACAGTAAGTGAGGACAAGAAACAGCAGCTCCCTGAGTGCACCCTGCCTTTCATTGCTTTTACTCTTTTAAACAACTTTTACAAGGATACTTTTACCAGGACTTCAGAGTCCTGGTTTATACAAAACACTCTCTGAAGGGTTGTTCTGTAAGCCACCTTGTTTTCTAAACTCTTTCAGCTAGGGTTAAGTCATGTGACTGATTTCTTCAGAAATTCTTTCTAAATCACCCTGGCTGGTGTAGCTCAGTGGATTGAGCGCGGGCCTGGGAACCAAGCAACCAAGGTTCGATTCTCAGTCAGGGCACATGCCTGGGTTTGCAGGCCAGTTCTCTCCCTCTCTCCTTCCTTTCCCCTCTAAAGATAAATAAATAAAATCTTTAAAAAAAAAAAGAAATTCTTTCTAAATCAGTGAACATGGAATAGAAAGTTCGATGGGAAAAAAGGCTGCAAGAGGCCTCGTGGTCACAGGTTCCTGCCTTGCTCACTGCACCCCTCCTCTGGTTGCTTTCAGGTGGACAGTTCTCCATCGTCCTACCAGCCACAGCGGTCTGGGACCTCCTGCTTGAACCGTCCATGTCCTCACTTGCCAAGGTGAGGAAAGTTCCTGAAATATTGTCTGTAATATCTGAGAAAAGTTGCTGTTTTCATTTTAAAAACCAAGAGATGTGTTTGTCTGCTGGCTTAACACTTCTATAAATGTCTCTTCTTAATGTTATACATTCTCTAAATTCGTACTTTAAAACCAAATCTCAGCTCCTGCCTATACAAAAAAGCCAAATGCCTCTGCTTGTTGTGATTTTTTATTTAAAAAGTCCAAAATAGCTTATTAAAAGAGAGGTCAGTTTATAGCAAAACAGGTACTAGGGCGAAGGCTTTGTTTGTTTTTGTGTGTTATGTGCTCTGTAGAGTGCTCATCCTGCTGTCTGCCTCCTCCAAATAGAACTTTCAAACTATGATGTTCATAGGAAAAATTAAAAGCCCGAGAATGAAACAGCCTCAGCCCGTGGCGCTGGCTGTGGAGCAACCGGAAGGTGTCAAGGAGGAGAGCGGACTGCTGCGGTCCTGGGTGGGGCTGACCTGCGGGGCGCTGACCCGCAGGTTACAGACAGTGCTGCCCCATGACACACACACCTCTGTCTGGGACATGAATACCACGTCAGCGTCTGGTATTCAGGTTTACAGCTCAGAAACTTAAAATCCAGACGTGATAAACTGTAAACCACCTGCTCCAAGGCTGATTGTGCAGCCAGAATGCCATCTAAATTAATTTACGAGGGGCAATAACAGCTATCAGTTATGAACTTTGGAGACCAAAGTGCTGATCAGAAAAGTGCTTGTGGAGCAAGAGCCTTTGAACTGGTCCCCCTGCCCTAGTCCACGCCACTTAGTGCTGCTGCATTATTCTTCAAAAGCACGGTTGTGCCCAGTTCCCTGCCGGGAAGTTACACTCCCCTGAACTGTGCGAGTTCTGCTCCCTGTCTGACCTCACCCCCTATTTTCTCAGCCTGTGCTCTGCTTTCTTCCTGTTCTCCTGCATTCCCTCCTTACTTCCTAGCCTTCCTCCAACGTCCCTTCCAACGAGGTCATACCGATTATTAATATGTGATGTGAATGAGCTCTTCACCAGGAGGCCTCACTCAGTAGTGCTGTCCTGCTCAACCCGCGCGGTCTCTCCCCACGTGAAAGCCCTAGTCATTTGTTTAGACCAGCAGTTCCCAGATTTTGATGTTTATCAGAATCATCTGGAGGGCTAGTCATGCATACAGAGGCCGAGGCCTAATGCGGAAAGACAGCCCTTGGCCTTCACAGGTGTCCCCAGTTCCCAGCCTAATCCCCAACAAGGTCTCAGGAGCCCCGAGGTGGAGCTTCCTCATGGCACTTCCGAATCCCTGCCTTTTCTTCGTGTAATTGGTGCACTTACTAACACTCTCTGTTAGGTTGTCAGCATCTGTGGATCTTATTCATCTTTAAACCTGAATCCCCACCCACTGTACCCAGCACAGTGACTTTTAAGAATAGAAACTCAATGGTATGGACTTGACAAAAGCAAGGGCTGAAGGTTAGAAAGGAAACTTCCAGAACCTTCCAGAACCTCGCCAAAGTGGAGTGAGTGTGTGGAACATTTAGTAAACACTGATGGCAACTTGGCTGGGAAAGCTGGACGGCTCCAGTGGTGAGTCAGTCGTCCGAGGTCCACAGCACACGACTGTCACCAGATGCCATTGTCCACAGTCTTGTTGTGAAGGAACAGATGACCTCTGAGCAGAAGACCAGCAACGATCTGGTGATGACCCGAAGTGGCTTGCCGAGAAGGGCGGGGAAGGAGTCACAGTTCCATCGTTATATGTTAAGACTCTGTGAATCTGAAGTTTTTAAAGTCTATGCAGGCCAGACACAGGGCGGAGGGGTATGCCCTTCGCTAGAACATGGGTGAGGATGTCGAAGACCGGGCCATGAGAACTATGTTTTCAGATAATAGTATGGTCCAGGCTTGGGCCAAATGGGGTGGATTTTAAGCTGTGACCTGAAAGTAGCCAATGGCTACTACGGCCTACAATGAAAACAGAACTAAGTACCCCAGTAGGCTCTACAGAGACCACTGAGGGGCCCGCAGGTGACGGAGGGCTCCACCACCTCTGTCCCGATGAAGTGGGAGGACCACTTTGAGGATGGCGCTGCCCAGGGCTGTTGCGGCCTCTGACTCCCTCCTTAGTGCTTACCTGCTTGAATCCACCATGCCTGGCATCCAGGACTCCATGTACTCATTCATCCCTGTACTCACATGCAATCGAGCACTCACTGTGTGCCAGGCACTTTGCCAAGTACGTAAATGATACATCCCCAACAATACGCAGCACCCCATCCCACACACACACACACACACACACACTCTCTCTCTCTCTCTCTCTCTCTCTCACTCCTTCCCCAGCTTCTCCTCCGTCTGCTTGTCCCTTGAAAAACCCTACTTAGGAGTATTCAGTTCAGTAATCAGGGAGAAACAAAAAAGGACACTTCTGAGCAGTTTTTCATCTTGAAATTACTGTGCTCTGAGGACCCTGTTCCTTTATTTCCAGGACGCAGTCGATTTCCTTTCTCTTGATTTGTCGTATGACTGCCAAAGCAATGCAAGTTTGCTGCAGACGCTGAGTGAGTTGCCGGTAAGTTGAACTATTTCCCACATTGATGACGAGTGGCAAAGGATCCCGAGAATGTATTAGGCATTTAACACTCGGCTGGTGTGTAAACTGACCTGCCCCTGCAGTCTGCAGGCCTGCAGAGTGGTATCTGGGGAGATTTCTGCCAAAAGCACCGCTAGAGAACATCGGGAGGCTGTCTTCCTGGGGAAGGATAATGAGGGTTGATTTGTTCAGGTAAATATTTCCATGCATCTCCTGCTCTCTTATATAGAAATCTACTGAGAATTAAAATTCTAAATTAAAAAGGACATTTCATGGATTTTGGTCATGGTTGCATAACAATGAACTGTACACTTAAAAATGGTTAAGATGGTAAATTTTACAGCATGTGCATTTTACCACAATTTTAAAAAAGAGACATTTTACACCCAGGACCACTAAATCAGATACCAGCCATCGGAAATTTCCTACAACCTCAGGCCCCTTCTTCCTGTACCTAGTGTTGTTTTTATCAAGTCTAACAATTCTGACTCCTTTTTGAGAAAGTGTGTTAGATGTCTCCTACCCAGCAGTTAGCTGCCTCTCCTATGCTTGGGCACTACTGTGAAATCTCCTTACTTAATTCCCTGGAGCCCCCACTGTTCCCCCATCTCCTGATAGGGTATAACTATCACATAGCCAGTAGTTTCTCTATGGACCTCCTGCGCCCTGGCAGTATTCCTATTCTTACCCCCGAAGAGCCGCCCTCTCGCAGGTCTGTCTCCGGATGCCACTGGAATTCACCCAGGCCTTCTTCTGGCCTCTGCAGGTTCTGGGACAGCGTCATTTGCCTCTGCTTTCAACCCCATGCCTCCTGGCTTTGACCCCATCACCTCTATCACCAAGAGGGATGGATTGTAAGGGGAACTATTCATTTAAAGGCCAAGCTTATTAATGTCAAACCCTCACTGCTGCAGCTACATAGAACCTCCATTTTTTCTGAAGCAGGTGGCTCAACATGGACAAATCAGCACTGATCCCATCCCCATATCTGTGGCTTTCCAGCTGGCCTGCGTAGATGCTGTTGCTTTTGTTATCTACAAATAATGAGACGATCTCATCAAAGGTAGCAGATGCCTTCACAAGACATTGGAGTAATAACTGCTAGGGTTTTCATGCCTGCTCTACCCCAGGCACTGTGTGCCATATGGCAAGCCGGTGCCATATCTGAAACTCTGTTAACCTGGCCAACACTGTGTGGCCCACCTTGGAGATCCACAGAGGCTTTTCCCCACCCAAATTATGGGCCCACCCAAGCTGCTTGTCCAAAAGGAATGGCTGGTCTTGGCTCCTAAATCCTATCAAACAAGCAACAGCTGGTTTCAGTGAGCCCTAACAGCAGCCAAATTAGAGTCACAGCTTGGCTTCATCTGGGAATCTCCAAGCCCAGCACAAGTAGCAGCCACCTCAGATTGCTTCACAGCTCAGGCAGGGTGCCCCAGGCAAAGCACAGGTGGGGGCCGACCTTGGCCTGTACCACTGGGGAAACTCCAGGGCCGATGCACTCAGTAGACAGATACAGACCGCATCAGAGAACCACCACCCTGCCCCTGTACAGCTGATCCTCCACAGAGGGCAGAGGTTGGTGGTCAGCAGTCACAGCCAGTCCTTGCAGCTCACTGGCCTGGGTAAATGTCTCCCGTAGACCTGCCAACAGCAACCAAGGCTCAACTACAAGAGGAGGGTGTACTCAGTTCACACAAAAGTAGGCTGTGCCTTTGGACCCTAGAGGACACCTACTACATTAGGTCACACTACCAAGACACAGAGTCAAAGCAGCTCTACCTAATACATAGAAACAAACACAGGGAGGCTGCCAAAATGAGGAGACAAAAAAACATGGCCCAAATGAAAGAACAGATCAAAATGCCAGAAAAAGAGCTAAATGGAAATAAGCAATGTGTCAGATACAGAGTTTAAAACACTGTTTATAAGGATCCTCAAGGAAGTTAGTGAGGACCTCAGCAGCATAAAAAAGGCCCAGTCAGAAATGAAGGATACACTAATTGAAATAAAGACCAATTTACATGGAAATAATAGTAGAATGGATGAAGCTGAGAATTGAATCAATGATTTGGAACATTAGGAAGCAAAAGAAAATCACGCAGAACAACGAGAAGAAAAAAGAATACAAAAAATGAGGATAGTATAAGCAGCCTCTGGAACAATTTTAAGAGGTCCAATATTTGCCTCATAGAAGTGCCAGAAGGAGAAGAGAAAGAGCAAGAAATTGGAAATCTATCTGAAAAAGCAGTGAAAGAAAACTTCCTTAATCTGGTGAAGGAGATAGACATGCAAGTCCAAGAAGCTCAGAGAGTCCCAATTATGAGGGACCCACTCCAAGACACATTATTAAAAGGCCAAAGCTTAAAGATAGAGAGAGACTCTTAAAAGCAAGAGAAAAGAAGTCAGTTATCAGAAGGTTGACGGGGGAGAGAGGAGGGAGAGAATGAGTGAAAAAGTAAGGAGATTAAGAAGCACAAATAGGTAGTTACAGAATAGCCATGGGGATATAAAGTATAGGAAATGGAGTAGCCACAGAACCTATGTATGACCCACGTACATGAACAGTAATGGGGGGATTACCTGAGGGAGTAGGGGGCACTGGGTGGAGGGGGCAAAGGAAAAAAGATCAGGACAACTGTAATAGCATAATCAAGAAAATATAATTAAAATAAATAAGTAAATAAATCTGCCTTTGGTCTTCTTCAAGGAATTCAGCCAGTGCTTGTTGCTTAGCTAGTGGGTGAGGCACGCTGACATTTGAGAGCACAAGGGTTATGCAGATGCAGCCCTCAGAGAGGCACCCAGCAGAGCCCTGGCTTATTTTCTGCTTGAGGATGTGGGTTATAGTTTCCCTTTTTACATCACAACATTCTCAAGGAGACAAGCTCCTACCAGTGTCTAGGTAAAGTGTGAACACTCAGTTCAAAGCCCACCAGCCAAATAGTAAATCCTTCCCTGGATAAATGTAGCAGCCACTTACTGCACCCCTGCACCAGTTGTTTATTCCTTTTGTTTCCTTAGGTAGCAGTTAAATTCCAGATATTGCACTTGACAGCTCAGAAGCAGCCCTAAAGATTCAGGATGAGCACTCTGATTATGCAGTGGTGAGAAGTGAGCTGGAGAGGAGATGGTCCCTCTCTGGGATCCTTGGTCCCATGCCTGGTAACTGGGAAACCACACAGTTACCACACCCAGAACAGGGTGAGCAGCCAAGATCTCCCCATGGAGAGGGGTTGCCCTGTGTCCACAGGAATCTGAATCGTGCTGCCCACAGCTTTCTCCTGAAGTACCTACCCTCCCTCCTCCTCCCAGGTCCCCACACTCTCCTCTTAAAGGGGCCTCTTCCCATGGGCTGCAAGGGAAGAGGGTGAGGTCAGGACAGGGAGGAGCAGGCACCCTCACCAGCTCCAGTGTTATAGGAAAACGAAGCAACCAGACACCGAGGGATTCTGGAGTACGAGGCTTATTAATGTGCACGGGCCCAGAGGAGTCAGTCTTCAAATTCTGAGCTCCGAACAAAGGGTTCTTGGGGTTTATATAGTCTACAGGGTCTTCCTGTCTACGTAGCAAAGCGGGATACAGAAGAAGAATGCAGTAATTAGTTCTATCTACTGGGCAGAAGCAGAGTACAAAGGCTAAATGTGAAAATTAGTTCTATCAGCGGGAATACTAGTCCCAGTCCTTGTGACTATCCTGCTGTTTGCTTTTCCCAGACGGCCTTATCACTCTCCCAGGGCGCCTCGGGTTTGGGTGAATAAAGGTCTTCCAAAGCTTTCTACATCATTCCCCCCTTTTATGCTAAACAACACTAGTGCTTGTTTTAGCATAACAATATTCTTCTTGTAGAATAAACAAATCCCCCCTTTTCCTGGATTTAGAGCATTAATTTTTCTTCTTTTGGACTATTATATATTTTTTGTAGAATTATTTATATAGTTTTAACAAAGAAAACAAAGATTTAGAACAAAAAGAATATAGATGGTGTAAAGACCAGGTATTTCCCTTGCTATCACCTATAATTCCAATTCTATTATTGTAAAAAAGCAATCAGAAACCAAGTTTTTCAACCTAAAATACTTTCATGTCTTTGCTCCCTACTCGCACTGTCCCAACTCCGGGTACTGTAAATCAGGAAAGAGCACACATCTGTGTTTCAGGTCGCTGGCACCATCAGCTGTATCAGGCAGGATCTCTAGTTAATCTAAAGTTATGTGGCATTCTTTCACGGTCTACTGGCAAGAGTTCTTTTGTACCAAGTTCTAGTCAAAGTCTCTCTTGCTTTCTAGGCCACACGGCCAAAGGGGGAACCCCAAAGCCATGTAGTCTTCTTGTACCAAAGCTGCAGGGGTCCTCACTCTGCCCTAAACCGTGTGGCTCTAAACCTGAGTAGTTATCCCCTCATGTCCTGGAGCTGATCTTTTCTAAGCTTTGATACAGGCCTCCCCCCTCAGGGGCTCTGCTCCTAGTTACATCCTGGGTAAGTGACTTTATTCCTCTAGCTCTAAGCCTGGCCACACTATTCAACACATCCACAAAACTAGCCAAAGGCCACAGATATGTCAAATAATCACTCTAGAGGTCAGCTGCAAAACCATTGCTATGCAAAACAGCTCTCAATGGCCCTGCTCCATTCGTCCCTTCCCCCTGGGGGGGGGGGGTGAGGACATCTCAATATTTCTTGGACACCCCAAACTCTGGACCCTATCCCAAATCCTTTCCGGCCCCCCGCCTTGGCTGCACCCTGTATCAATATTCCTCCTTTCAGATTTACACCCACTTTATAATCATATAAAGGAAAATGGACGAAGGTCTCATCTTCTTTTAACTGCTTCCGGCTGGAAGTGGATGCTGTCCTACCTACCCCTGGGTCAGGGGTGCCCTGAAAGGGGGGAGGGGGTGCAGCACGGAGGGAGTCCTTCCTGTAAGGGGAAAGACCTTACAGGGTCCTGGTCAGTTGGCTGTCACCAGGAAGTCGCAGGCTTGGTGTCCAAAGGCTGGCGTTACTGAACCGTTGGCATACCAGTCAGGTTGTATTCTGGAGGTGACAGATTAAGCAAGAAATTGGAAGTACAATTAAATCGTAACCATTAATTGACAAAGGCAGGGACTTCAGTAAAGAATGGCTTATTTAGTGGAAGGTGCACAAGGCATGCTATACCTATCCAAGACTCTTGTGGCTTACTATACTTCACTCGGGCTGAGGGGAATACATTAAGATGTCCCTCCTTTCAGATTTCTGAGCCCTTTCTGTCCAAGCTATGAAGACAGAAAAGGGAAAATCAGTTCTAAAGTGAAGCCCACAGACTGCCCCAACCTTTTATTAACTTAACTACTTAGTTCAGCCAAACTGTTGAGTCTCAGGGGGGCAATGTCGAAGATGGGCTTCTTAAGTGAGGCTTATATTGCTACTAATTACTCATAGGCATAGGCAGGTCATAGGCATACGCCCTATGAAAACAGAAGAACATACAAGTTAATTAACACAACAATCTCTAAACCAGTCTCTGCACCTGTGAGACTGTCTTTTGGGAAGACATTCCATTGCAAGGTTCTTTGCACCTGTAAATTGTACATCTTTAGTGATATCATAAACCTGGTTTCAACTCTTTAATGAAAAGAAACTTTCAAGACAGTTAGCTGCACCATTCTGATGTCCAATACTGAGCATGGTGCTTTTCTTTGAACTATAATTTTTCTCCTTAAGATCACCCTCACTGTTATTACAGGGACTACTTTGGGTCCCGCTCTTGATATTGGCTGTTCATTTGCATAAACACACCAAGAGCAGCCTGGATCACTTTTGATCCTTAAGTCTGCTTTGCTGGAACTGACACAGGGAACTCTTAGATTGACTTCTCAGTCCGCCCCTCAGGGCACAGAAGCAGAACCACACATCTGCCATCTGGCTTCACCTGTACCAGTTGTTTCACTCAAATCCTTGAGCCTCCATTGTGCCTACAGGTTCCTTTTTAGCCATCTTTCAGGAAAGCAACCTTCGTTCCTTCCCTGGAAAGACTGGCATGAACCACACAACCAACGAAAGTACCAGGCTTTTCTCGTAGGCTTTTGCTAACTTCACAGGTCAATCCCGGTTCCTCAGGGCTTTCTGGTAATGACCAGAACCCATACATGCCTCCTTCAGGCGTGACATTTCAGTCTAAGTCCTGGTTAACAAAACTACTATTAATAACTGGTCTTATTGGTTTTATGTAAAGAAACCTTATGTCATTACTCATTTATTCAGAGTGCCAAATTCTGGAGGGATCAGGTAGGGAGAAAATACAAAGCGTGATGGAAAATCCTTTTCCTTCTGATACCCACTAAGATTGCATCTCCATGCCTTATACCTTCTATTACTAACCCCACATAATTCCTTTCTAAAACTTTTGCAAACTTTTACAACCTTTTACATACCCTTTTCTATCTGCACAGCTTTCCATAGACCTTCAGCAACATCCAAAAAACTTTTACATCCTTTCATTTACTTCTTTATTTACAAATCTTATACTTTCTATTGTTCATTTTCTTACAGAGTATGAAGTTTCAAACTTTTCTGGAATCCTCAATTTCCTTTCTCAGAGTAGATACAGAGCAAAACCCAAAACACAGAGTTCTGAAACCATATACAGGTAGAGGCATTCTCTTGCACCAATGCGTCCACTGGTGCCTGGCAGAGACATGCTCCTTCAGGCCCGGTCTCGTGGCAGAGACGTGCTGCTTTGCCTCGGGCTGAAACACTTATCAGCCCTAAATGACCCTTCCTGTGTCCTGGGTGGCAAAGGCATCCTCTCCAACTGGCTAGGTCTTCAGGTACACAGGGTTTCTGATCAGAAACAACCAGTGGCAGAGAAATACGCTCTTTTCCCACAAAACCAGAAAACAAGTAGTTGAGGTTTCCTTAACTCTAGGTTTAAAACTTTCATATCCTTTATACATATTTCTACTCATCTAGATTTAATCATCATTCTCTTTTAATCTTGGTTCCTTTCCCACACTGGGAAAGACTATACTTAAACTCAGTGCTTAAACTCAGTATGTGGCAGCTAAAAGTCTCTAGCACTATAGGTATCTTCTACTAAAAGTCCCTAGATTCGCAGGGACATTTTGCACCTTTCTGAAGCTTAGACCTTGTAAATTCCCTATAAATCAGGTGGTCACTCTTGGACCTCAGTTCATGACTTTCAAAACCAGAGCCATTACTATTAGAACCAGTTACATAGAGAACCTGACTGCTGCAGCATCCACACAGCAGTAGCATGCAGCCTATAATCTAAAGAGAAGCCTTATCCAGGTCCAAGATGGCAGCGCCCATGCATGCTCTATCCTCCAGGTGGGGCACTCACGTGGCTCATCTATTTTACCTACAATGGCAGTACCGGGACTCTGGTTCCGCTCACCTGGGAAGGTCTCAGGACTCCGGTTTCAGGAGCCCAGGAAGCCCCCAAGGCCCCACTGGGGGTGGCGCACTGAGGCTGCAGTCACCAATGCAGGTGGAGAGCAGGCTCCGCCCACCTGTGAAGCTGGGGGCTCTGCAGCTCCGTTTTCGGGAGCCAAAGCAGCTCCCGGCAGCCCCTGCTGCAGTGGGTGAGCAGAGCCCACTTGCAGAGGCTGCAAATCCGTGGTGGAGACTTCTCCCACTTGCAGGGTGGGAGAAGCCATAGTGGGCCTCACCTCCCCAGAAAGCAGCATCACCACCTGGAGTTCCTGCTGTCTGGGGTCCCCCATTGTCTATTCTGAGAATGGGAGGAGGTTTCCCAAAGACTAATCCACATGGGGCACAGCCCGAAGGGCTAGGGGCACTCCCAACCCTAAACAGCGCCAGTGGCAGCAGCAGCAAATCAGTCCAAGGCAGTCTAGCCTCCCGGTGGAACCCAGCCAGAGCTTCCCCGAGAGTCCGGTCCATGCACTCCACCCTTCCCGAGCTCTGGGGTCAGCACGCAGTGTGCCCACCCTGCCCCGACCTGTGCCCCTTCTCCATGGACACCCAGCACCCTGTCTTCATTAGCAGTTCAAACAGCTGGCAAGGGTCCTCCCAGCAGCAGTCTCAGGTTGATGTGGCTGAAAGGAGGTTATCTACACACCGATAACACTGGGTCAGTCTCCTTCTCGGTAAATGATTTTAGATCTCTGGCCAGGGCCTCTCCTAGGGGAGTGGGAGAGTTTCTGAAGCCCTGTGGCAGTCTGGTCTGGGTCCAAGCCAGCTAACCTGAGGACTGTAGGCGCCTGTAACCCTGGTTTTTGTCGTCCGCCAGTGGGCTTTTCTTCTTTCCTTTTGGGGAACTCTCTTTTCTAGTACCCCTTCTCTCTGCAGTAAGTGCACTGGTCTTGTTCCGTGCTCCAGTGTGCCGGTCTATTTCTTTTCTTAGCCAATCTGGTGGCTTCCTGCTCCCGGGAGGTATCTGGTTTCCCAGAGAACCCACTGCCAGGGCTGCCAGCACAGGCCCAGGAGGTCTTTGCAGCTCGCTCCTGGCTCAATCACGGAGCTTGGCTGGGGCCGCCCTGCTTATCTTCCTGGCAACCCCTTTAGCAGGACCAGGTGCAGGGGGCCATGTGGGCCTCAGCCACCTCTTGCCCCTCCAGCGGAGGGGGGGGTCACTGCCTCTGCCTCACTGCTCTGTTATACTGGGGCATATTTTAGAGAGGCCGACCCCTTTGAGCAGGGTCTCTACTCTGCCGCCAGAGACCAGCAGGAGCCGGAATCTTGGTTGCAGATGAGGGTCTTTGCTTCCCCGGGTCTGGCCGAGAGTTTCCAGAGCATATAGGGGAGGCAGACTGACAGATGGCTCTTCCTCTGGCTCTCCTTTGAAAATGGGGGGCAGCATGTTCCTCTTGACCGGGCGACTAAAACACTGGATTGCACCACTTTTCGCCTACCGCCAGCCTTTCCCACTGTCTTAGGCTTCTGACCTGCACCCCGACAGCATGTCCTGCACTAATTCCTGCCAGCGGTCTATATAAACATACTGATTGGGGTGTCCTGGCTTGCCTGTTACTATGAGGTGGACTGTCCTAATTATACCTAAGTTCAGTGTTCCTTCAGGGGGGCCAGCCTACTCCAAATGTTGGCTACTCAGAGGTGCAGAAGACCTCTAACTGACCAGCATCTATGCTCGGTTCCTGGCCCCGGAATCAGTCAGAGTTTTGCAGCATGCAATCTAACACAGTGGAAGGTCCCCCACCCGTGGTGATCCTCCCAGAACGACGCAGACAAACAAAGGGAAGGGGTTTCATTTCGCCCTCCTGGCCTGCTCTCTCGAGGGATGAAGTCAGTCTTGGCTAAGGTTGCCCCAGCAGAATTCGGGGTTAGCTGCCAACCGTTACGCCGTTACGCCGTATGATCTGACACAGGAACCGCAGGTTGGGGCCCACTCTTGTCCGTAGGACCAGCCCGTGGAGCCACAAACACAGTCACTCACACTTTCACTGTCAAGCACTCCGAGTTTAAACAATCCCTCCTCGGGTGGGGGTCAAGCAGTTGGACTCAGCATGAATCCGACCCAAATTTCTGATTTGAGGTGATCAGCCTCTCTCTGGTCTCAGATCAAGTCTCTGGGGCTCTTACTAATTTGGCGCCTCTGGTCTCGGGTCAGGTCGTAGTCCGAAACCCTCGCTTCCCGCCTGGAGTGCGGGCCGGTGGCTGTCGCTCCAACTGGACGGGGTCTGAGAAATCTCAGGGCACGTGCACCCCCGCTTCCCCAGTTGGACCTCCGGCCACCTCCCCGCTTATCCAGTCGGTGGCAAGTCAGCCTGAATTTGTATAAGGTCGCTTCCTGGTCAGGGAACCAAATGTTATAGGAAAACGAAGCAACCAGACACCGAGGGATTCTGGAGTACGAGGTTTATTAACGTGTACGGGCCCAGAGGAGTCAGTCTCCAAATTCTGAGCCCCGAACAAAGGATTCTTGGGGTTTATATAGCCTACAGGGTCTTCCTGTCTACGTAGCAAAGCGGGATACAGAAGCGGAATGCGGTAATTAGTTCTATCTACGGGGCAGAAGCAGAGTACAAAGGCTAAATGTGAGAATTAGTTCTATCAGCGGGGGTGCTAGCCCCAGTCCTTGTGACTATCCTGCTGTTTGCTTTTCCCAGACGGCCTTATCGCTCTCCCAGGGCGCCTCGGGTTTTGGGTGAACAAGGTTTCCCAAAGCTTCCCACATCACCAGTTCTGCGCTTCCCCCGGGGCTCCTGCCTGCCTCTCCGTGTGTCCCAGGGACCCTTGGCTGTTGCTCCCACCAACGTCCTGGTGTGTAGGGCCAGAGGACTTCCTCAGGCCCAGCACAATGACAGAGAGCCGTGTCACGCCCACATGTTCTGCAGGAGCTACGTGAGGGTCCCACAGCCACATATCAGAAGCGGTTCCGCCCGCCTGCTGAGCGGCACTGTCTCAGCAGATGGCTCCTCCAGCTCTCCCTTCCTGTGGTAGATGGCACGGGCTGCCCGCTGTGCACTGCTCTCTCGGGAAGGAGGACCCTTCAGAGCTCCCTCGGTAGTGTAGCTCTCCTGCCTTGACCCAGAGGAAGAACAAGGCGGAGTGAGTCTCTGCTCCAGCAACTATGGTCTTGGTCAGGTTACCTGGCTTCTCAGAACTGAAGGCATTTCATCTGTAAAGAAGGGACGTGGTTACAGGCGGCTTTGAGGAAATAAAGACTGTGCCCGGCTCCCTTTCTGGTAGCTGCTATTGGTTCCTCTCCGTGGCCTTTACCTGCTCAGAGGAGGAAAAAGTTAGCAAGGGGAAAATGATCAAACTCCACTTCCCCCAACAAGGTAATTTAAAGTGAAGTCAAACAACATGTCAACCTGGATATGTTTCCTTTGATATTGAAAGGCTGGAAATGGGAGAAAAAATTATGCCTACTCCAACTTTAATGGAAACAGATCCTCTTATCTTTTTATTATGGAAAATGTCAAACATAGCCAAAGGTAGAAAGAAAAGTATAATGAAACTACCTAGAGCTTTAAAACCCATCAACTTGTGGTTGATCTGGCTTCTTCTCTACCCTACCACCCCTGTCCAAAACCAGATCATTTAGAAGCAAACCTCAGACATCCATAAATATCATGAGGTGGTACCTGATTAAGTTTCCCATGACACAGACCCCTGACAAGAGTGGACTGCCCTGTCCCTGGTTCTAACACGGTGCCCTGTTCGAGGACGTGCCTCATCAGCCCAAGATGAGAACACGGACAAACTATCTCTTTGCTGAGGTCATGGGGAGGGTTGTCTCTGTTATTGAGAAGCGTAGCTCTTTCTCCCTCAGGAGTCTAGAGCCAGCTCCCTTTATTAACTGAGATGGCTGGAGGTAATTTCCAAAACCAGATTGAGTATTCCTAGCTTCTCATCTTGAAATATTTGCCCCTGTTATCAAAAGGTTTATGCTAGGCAATTTCGGTTCACCAGCTGGCCTTTATCTTTTTCAGACTGTTGAGCCGAAAGTGAAAGTTCTCATCTTCAGTCTGAGGCTCCAGAACTGCCCCTCCACCTGGAACAGCCCCGCTGAGCTGCTCTTCAGCCTTTCTGAAGGTCAGTGGACCATCACTGGACAGGTTTTGAGTGACATCTGGCACACTGACTTGGGGGTAGCTGTCTTGAAAGTCTGGGCTTCCAGTAGAAGGAGGGACCCAAAAAGAGTTGGTCTGAGAGCCCATCCCAGATGGATTTAGTGTCCCTTGCCTTCCTGTTGTCTGTCCCTCAACTCCCACTGACCCAAGAAAGATGACAGGTTCTGTTCAAGGATGCCAAGGATACCTTGGTTTTATGGAAATAAGATGTCAGGTGTAAGCATAGCCAACTGCTCTGTGCCTCTCTTTCTCCTTCCATTACCCTCCCTCCAGGGTTTCTCATCTCTGCAGCCCTTAGCAGGGCTGCCTCTCTACCCCCAGCCAGCCTGCTCTGCTTATCTTTGTTCATTTCCCCATTACCTCAACATGCACTTGGCCCTGGTAGGTACCTGACCAATGGAGCACCTCCTCAATATCCAAATTTTTTTAGACTGAATCTGATTGGTTGCTGTGGTTCAGGAGCTTGCCCCTGGTCCAATTAGGTCAAGGGAAAGGTGGGATCTATTAAGGCATCAGGGGCTGAGGGTCACTAGACACTCTGCAGGAAGGGGCCAAGGGCACAATTCCGGTGCCATGATATTCAGTCCAGTTACCCTGAAAGGTCAGAGTACAGGACAGGTCACTTGTAACCAGTGCTGAGCTGGTTTCACAGACTTCATGAAACTTGTCTATAGGTGCCTCTTAATAACTCCAACCCTAACTCACCTTTTGTAGCATAACAACTTCTGTTGTTAAATTCCATCCCTTTCTAAAGGTTAGAGTGGTTGATTTTATGTTTGATGTATAGTTTACTATAATTTTTTTAAATCCACCCTTCTGATATTTGACTTCTTCTAAATGAATTGCTGTGTGTGTGGCCTCCAGACCAGCAGCAGCAGCATCACTAGGGCCTCCCCTTTCTCGAGCCCCCTCGGATCAAAAACTGATCCCAAACTCTGGAGTGGGCCCAGCCATCTGTGCTTAATAAGCTCCGCGGCTGACGCTGGTGCACACAGTGTGAGAACCGCTGTTCTAAGTCATAAGAAGGTAGAAACTGCTTCTGACTTCCTTACATGCTTAGCCCACAGAGTTTTCCAGAGGGACTTAGAGCCATTGCTTGGAGGTGAGGGGTGTTGTATAAGGTGAGGAAAACTATTGACTGCAATCATGAACATTGTTTGTTGGGCTTCAGGTAGAGTTAATTAAATGTCTTCTCTTACAGCCATCAATAAAGAGCAAGTGTTCACCATTGGGTTTGATGTTAATATATTCTTGAACTGTTCATCAGATTCCAAGAAAAGGTAAGATTAGATTTCTGGCCATTACCAATAACTGATATTTGCAGAACACTCTTCTGCTCTCTCACATGTGTAGCCTCAGGAGACGGCGGTCATCTGCCTCTCGGGCCAGTGAGTTCATCGAGACTTCCTAGAGAAGAGAGAGGAAGGCTCAGAGGGAAAAGCAGGGAGAACCCATTTCTCCGGAGTCTTACTGTGGGTCCAGCATGGTTCTGGCATTCTTACCTGTCAGTCAGCCACCTTGCGGTTCACATACCTGGCAGAGCTGGGATTTGAACCCCTGCCTTCTAGCTCGAGAACCTGTGAGTCTGTGGCAGAGCAAGCCGGGGTAAAGATAGATCTGATCATCCCACTGTGGCTATATGATCCGAGTAAGTATGGTGAGTCCTCTGCACATGTTTGCTCATGCACAGCGTGAAACATCTTCCTCTGAGGAGAGTGTAGATAGGAAAGCTGGCAGTGCAGCGGGGCAGAAGCCTAACTCAGTGGTGTTCTCGGGCCAGAGATTTTTATTTATGGCGGGGTTGCAAATAACTTCTTAACAAATGACTGAAGCACCAACATTTGTAAATGACATGCTTAAAATGAAAGAGCGGATTTGAGGTTATCCCCATGAGTACAGGACTCTCCCGCATTCATATCCCAGCATGCTTCTTGAGTGAGGGAGAAAAGGACGATGTAAAAACCCGCAGTGGGATTTCCCGGCACCCCCAGCACTGCATGGGGGTGTGTCACACTTGAGAACCCGGGCACCCTGCGTGAAGGAGCCACAAAGGCCGGCGGAGGCACCCGTTGGCTGCCCAGACCTTCAGCTAAAGCTCGCCTCATTGTTCACCTCAGCAAGGCTCTGTCCGAGGTCATAAACTTCAGTCACCACCACCTGTTTGTACTTTCTCTCTCCCGGCTCTTGGCTGTCCTGCGTTGTAGCTCCTTCTGGTATTTAATCCTGTCAGCTCAAATCCTGTCACTCCAAATCAGCATTCAGAGCCACAGGCCCTGAGCAGCTGCTACATGCCAAGCTTTGTGCTGGAAGTGTGAACAGTGTGATGAGCAAGTAGGTCAGAACTGCTCCCTGACCACACTTGGAGTCAGCTGAGGAGTTCTGGGCTATGTCTTTTCAGAAAGTTAAACTCGAGCGGTCATAATAAAAGGGGTACCTTGAGAGCTTAGTGATTATAAAACCATGAGATGATACGTGACACCAGTTTCAAGGTTCTCTAACCCCTTGATGGTAATTTGCCTGAAAGGAAGGTACCACTGGCTAACCTTCAACTGACCACTGCAGGGGTGCGGGGTACAGGGTGGGGGTCCTCACCTGGGTCGGTGTTGATGGAGAGCCTGCCGGGTGCAGGGGCAGGTGGAGGGAGCTTCCAGGAGGCCCAATTTTGTTTTCTTACTTGAGAGTTTTATACCTCAGAGGTGAGACAGAGAGCCCAGAAGTGACCCTCACACAAGACTGTGGCCTGAAACTCAGCGCTGCTCCCCAGAGCAGGGAGAAGAGTCTCATCAGAGACGTTCTGAGGTGGCTTGCAGTGGGGGCAGGGTCGGCTGCAGCAGGACAGTGGGGGTGCCGGGCAGAGACTGAGCTTTGTGTGCTAAATCTCTTCGCGAGGGAGGCAAGCCCAGGACTCCAGCTCCAAGGTTCACAGGGCAGGTTCTGTTTTATCCAGGGGCAGTTTATCTATTTCCTCAAGACCTCTTTTCACCCAGACCAGGACAGTCAGGGTCCGAGCACCAAGGCTGTGCACGGAGTGGGGTCACCTGTGTCCCTGCTGTGCTCCAGAATCACACGCGTGTTTTGGAGAACTCACCACTGCAGGTCGTCATTTTCCCTCTCCACTTTCCCAGCAAATGTGGACGATCCTTCATAAAACAGAAGGTGCTTGGGGAAGGCCCGGGCTTCCCTTCATGGGAGGGCGGTCCCTCTGCGGTGCCCCTGTCACTTCTACCAGGTCTTCGCTCTGGGCCAACCTAGGATTAGCGTCCTCCCTTCCCCACCCGTTTCCCAGGTGCCTTCTCCTCTCCCGACCAGACACGCGCGCTCGGACCCGCCCGCCCTCAAAGCTGCCCTCTGCCGGCGGGACTGCGGCAGGTCATGACTCATTGGTTGGGAAATCAGTTTAGAGGTTTGATTTGAAACATAAAAAAATTTTTCAAAAAAATGAGAACATTTAATGTATTTTATTTTAGATATATTTATTTCTAAAATAAAGAATAACGAAATATATATGGGCATCTATACATCCACACATAAACATAGCGATACGTGTTTAAAAGCACAGACTCTACCATCTGCAAGCTAGGTGGTCAAGGAGAAGTTTTCATTAAAAAAAACGTGACATGAGTTCACTTACATAATAAAGTCTGGAGACGGACAGTGGATACAATCATCAGGATCCAGGCTCCTATCTCATGGCTTTGTCACCCTTAACGAGGTGTCTGCGCTGGGAGCCCTTTGCCAATGTCTGCCTCTGCGGTGCCTCCGCGGGGCCTTTAACCTGGAAGAAGGCGGGGCTGCCGTCACGTTCTCCTCCAGGCAGGTGTGCAGAAGAAGGGAGCTTGCGCCGGTGCTGATCTTTAACCGGGGCACGTCAGCAGAGCTGTACATGTCGTTCAGTTATGGAAACATTTCTGCACCAGCCGGCAAACAGCCGCTGGGCCCTGATGCCAAGTTACTCATTTCTTTAAGTCTCAGGTTCCTCTGTGGGATGAAGATAAATAATTACAGTACTTATCTCATAAATTTACTATTAACATTAAATGAGATCATATACATACATTTTTATCACAGTAGCCAGCACAGGATTAAGGCTCAATAAATCGAAGTCAGCACTATTCTTAGCTATGTTTTATAAGCAATGTTTTACAAGAGGAGGAAATTATAAGAGGAAAAAAGTACAGCATCGAAACCTATGGCGGGACTCAGGCGGGCTGACACGGAGAACAGCGGTGCGGGCACGAAGCTCCCACTCCGGCCGGAGCGGAGCAATGACGACTCAGCCAGGAAGGGGTGGTGGTAATAATTTCCCACCTGCCAGTCACTTCCTGCCTGTGACTCCGTAGATGTGGCTTTCCACTCAGAGTTTCTGGAATCTTACTGATTAAATGTGTCATTGTTCATCGGCCTGGGGGCATTTGTAACTCAGAGTCATTACTTATGTTCCTTTATGTCCCTTCAATCCCATAGCAGGTCTTGTTCTCTGACTGACAGCCTGACCCTTCAGGCCGCCGAGCCGCGGGACCTCAAGCCTGCAGCGGGCTCCTCGCCACCCAGCCCTGCCTACCAGAGAGTCTGGGAAACATTTGCTAACCAGTCCAGGGCAGAACGGGATGCTTTCCTGTGGGGTGTTTTTCCTGAAGGCTTCCTCTGGGGCGTCTCCACCGGGGCCTTTAATGTGGAAGGAGGCTGGGCCGAGGACGGAAGGGGGCCAAGTGTCTGGGACCAGCCTGGACTCCAGAAGGCCGCCCAGGGCCAAGCAACACCGGGCGTGGCCAGTGACAGTTACCACAAGGTGGACTCTGACGTCTCCCTGCTTCGTGGCATCCGGGCTCAGGTCTATAAGTTCTCCATCTCCTGGTCCCGCATCTTCCCCAATGGACATGGACGCAGCCCCAACCTCCAGGGTGTCGCCTACTACAACAAGCTGATCAATAGCCTGCTGGACTCGCACATTGAGCCCATGGCCACGCTGTTCCACTGGGACCTGCCCCAGGCCCTGCAGGATCGAGGAGGGTGGCAGAATGAGAGTGTGGTGGATGCCTTCCTGGACTATGCAGCTTTCTGCTTCTCCACCTTTGGGGACCGTGTGAAGCTGTGGGTGACCTTCCATGAGCCGTGGGTGATGAGCTACGCGGGCTATGGCACTGGCCAACACGCACCTGGCATCTCCGACCCAGGGGTGGCCTCCTTCAAGGTATTTTTCATCTTTGCAGCTCCTGCTCATTGAAAGAGATAGGACATTTGGCTGGAAGAAAGTCATTTTATCTTCCCATCAGAAAGTATTTACTTTTTGTTTTTTAAAGAAAATCAGAAGGAGGAGAGGAACCATAAATTGCCAATCACTTAATTTTGTCCAAATATTGTGCTGGCCCTTTAAAAATAGTTATTACATCCCCAGAACAGCACTGATGGATGAGGAAATTGGAGCCCAGGAGGAGAAACAGTTTGGTTACGATCACATCACTGGTGGGTCAGTGTGAAGCCAAAATCTGAGCCCAAGTCTACTTGCCTCCAGAGCAAGTTTTCTGTGTCATCTAGGATTCTTGGCTGCAAGTGACAGAATTTAATGAAGCAGATAGGGAATTTATGAGTTCAGGAAACTGAAAAGTCTTGGTTTTACGTGATCAGAGTGGAGCTTGATGCGACCACAAACAATGTTGCCAGGACCCAGTTTTTCTTCTCTTGCTCCTCTTGTTGGCTTTCTCCTTGGGCTGCCTGGTGGCCAGATGGCAGCAGCCCTGCTTGCATATGTTAAGACCAGGGGGAGAGAAAGCTGGCCCCTGTCTGTCACCTCCAGAAAATTCTCCCTGTGTCTCCTGGTCTCAGTGTGGGTCACATGTGCCCCCTGAACCACTGGCCTACGCCAGGGGACTGTGGGGCACTGAGGGGTACAGGTCCCAGCTCTATCCCTCAGCACACTGGCTGAGAGGCAGGGAAGCGGGGGAGAGGGGACGGGCTGGCTTTCCAGAGAGCTGTCAGGGTATCATTTCAACAAGAAGGAGATGTGTATAATGAAGATAAAATTAACATGGATTCTTATGGCTTCCTTCCCTCATTTTCCTTTTTCTTCAAAATCTCCCAGAAAACCCACCAGCTTTCCCTGGCAACATTCTTCAGGATGGACATGTTAGTCTGGCTTTCCCCTGCCATACTTCAAGTTTTGTTCCAAAATAAAGCTTTACTGTGCCCCATGCTGGGTGTTAAGGAGAACACACAGCCAGTGCCCCCGAGATGTTAAAATGTTTTGGGGAAGATGATACTAACACATGGATAATCAAAACGTCCAGTTAGAGTGAATGGAATAATGTGAATAAATGACTCAAAAAAAATGCCAAAACTACAGCACTTAAGTCAAGATTTCCATTCTGCTCATGTTCAGCAAGTGAGCACACAAGGAAGAGAGGTGCACATCAGAAAAAGGAAGGTTTGAATCTTTCTGTTTATCTCCTTGTTGAGAAACTCATACAAACCTTTTCTCCTTAGGCTTCCTTTTTCAATTAAATTTTTTTTCACAACCTGGCTGGTGTAGCTCAGTGGATTGAGCGTGGACTGAGAACCAAAGGGTCACCAGTTCGATTCCCAGTCAGGGCATATGCCTGGGTTGCAGGCGAGGTCCCCAGTAGGGGGTGTGCTAGAGGCAACCACACATTGGTGCTTCTGTCCCACTCTTCTTCCCTTCTCCTCGCTCTATAAAGAAATAAATAAAATATTAAAAAATTTCAAATACAATCAACATTCAATATTATATCAGTTTCAGGTATATAGCATAGCGGTTAGACATTTATATAACTTACAAGTGATCTCCCCAATGTCTACTACCCCCTTGATACCATACATAGTTATTACAATATTATTCACTATATTCCCTATGCTGTTCTTTGCATCCTCTCGACTATTTTGTGACTGCCAGTTTGTACTTCTTTTTTTAAATGTTTTTCAAAGTTTTTATTTGTTGATTTTTTAGAGAGAGCGAGGAAGGGAGAGAGAGACCAGGGATTCAAACCACAACCTTGGCATATTGGGATGACATTCTGCTCAACCAAGTTACCTGGCCAGAGCCAATTTGCACTTTTTTTTTAAAGTAGTATAACCTTAAAAACTATTGTTGATTATGCTATTACAGTTGTCCCAATTTTTCTCCCTTTGCTGCCCTTCACCCCGTACCCCCATTACCTCCAGCAATCCTCCCCTTAGTTCCTGTCCATGAGTCATGCATATAAGTTCCTTGGCTACTCCATTTCCTATACTGTGTTTAACGTCCTTCTGTCTATTTTGTACCTACCAATCTGTACTTCTTAATCCCTACACCTTTCCCCCCCATCCTTCCCCTCCCCCCTCCCAACCGATAACCCTCCAAATGATCTCCATATCTATGACTCTGATTCTGCTTGTTTGCTTAGTTTGTTTTTCAGATTCAGTTGTTGATAGTTGTGAACCTACTGCCATTTTAATGTTCATAGTTTTTATCTTCTTTTTCTTATATACCTCCCTTTAGCATTTCATATAATAATGGCTTGGTGATGATGAACTCCTTTAGCTTTATGTTGTCTGGGAAGCACTTTATCTGCCCTTCCATTCTAAATGATAGCTTTGCCGGATAGAGTCATCTAGGTTGTAGGTCCTTGCTTTTCATCACTTTGAGTACTTCTTGCCAGTCCATTCTAGCCTGCAAATCAGCTAGACAGTCTTATGGGAACTTCTTTACAGGAAACTATCTGCTTTTCTCTTTCTGCTTTTAAGATTCTGTCTTTATTTTTAACCTTTGGCATTTTAATTATGATGTGTCTTGGTGTGGTCCTCTTTGAGTCCAACTTGTTTGAAATTCTCTGTGCTTCCTGGACTTATATATCTATTCCCTTCACCAAATCAAGGAATTTCTCCTTCATTATTTCTTCAAATAAGTTTTCAATTTCTTGTTCTTCCTCTTCTCCTTCTGAAATTCAGATTTGCTGTTTAAGGATGTCCCAGAGGCTTCTTAGCCTATCCCTGTTGGTTTTTTTTTTAATTCTTTTTTCTTCCTGCTATTCTGATTGAATGCTTTTTTCCTTCTTATGTTCAAATCATTCATTGATTTGAGTCTAGACTTTATCCCCTCTATTGTTGATTCCCTGTAGATTTCTCTTTATTTCACTCAATGAAACCTTCATTCCTGCCTGGATCTTTTTTATGGCGTTGAAGTACCCACTGAGTTCCTCCAGCATCCCGATAAACAGTGTTTTGAACTCTGCATCTGATAGGTTGCTTATCTCCATTTCATTTAGTTCTTTTTCTAGAGGGTTTTTTTTTTTTCATTTGGGCCATATTTCTTTGTCTCCTCAATTTGGCAGCCTCCCTGTGTTTGTTTCTGTGTATCAGGTAGAGCTGTCTTGACTCCCAGTCTTAGTAGTGTGGCCTATTGTAGAAAAGTGCACTTTGAAGCTGTATGTGGTGGAGACTTATCGCCAGTGCAGGGCAACACGTGTCGCCACTCTCTGACTCTGTGTGGGGGAGGCTCAGAGAGAGGACAGTGCTGCTGTCTGGCCTCTGAAGGTTTGCCCAGGAGGAAGCTGTCTCCTGGCATTTGCCAAGTTGCCAGTCACTTCAGTTTCTCCCAATATGCCACGGGTCCCCTTCCTGCTGTTGTCCTGGTGCTGAAGCCCAGAGATCATTAGTCTGCATAAGTCCTTAGTCTGCTGCGGGCCCTTTAACAGCAGTCTCCTGAGAATCCCTGTTTCTTCTGCCACCCCAACCCCCACTGGATTTTAGAGCCCAAAGTTATGGGGACTTATTTTCCTGGCACTGGAATCCTGGCCTGGGTGGTTCAGTCTGGGGCTGGCATCCCTCACTCCTGAGGTATCACTCCTAATTTTTATTCACCACATGTGGGTGTGGGACCGCCTGTTCCATACCTCCACATCTCTGCCCCTCCTACCTGTCTGGATGAATGACTTCTTTATATCCTTGGTTGTTGGAATTCCATACAGTTCAATATTCTGACAATTCTGGGTGACATATGTTTTATATCCTAGTTATAATTTTTGTTGTAGTTGTGTGAGGAGGTAAGGTATGTTTACCTATGTCTCAATCTTCACTGGAAGTCTGAAGTCCATTTGTATTTCTTAATCTCTTCACCTTTTCCACCCAGACCCTCAGTACCACTCCTACCTGGCAACCATTAGTTTCTTGTCTGTATCTATGAGTTTGTTTCTGTTTTGTTTTTTTAGATTCCACATATAAGTGAAATGATATGGTATTTGCCTTTGTCTGACAAATCATTCAGCATGAAACCCTCTAGGTCCATCTACATTGTTGCACATGGTAGGATTTCATTCTTTTTTTTATGGCCAAGTAATATTTTATTTTGTATATGTACCACATCTTGTTATCCAGTCATCTATTGATGGATACTTGGGTCTTGTTTTCTTATCTATTCAGCAATCCTGTATCTTTTGATGGGAGTACTTAATTCACTTATAATTCACTTATATTTAAGTAATTAATTATTGCTAGATATGTAGTTATTACCATTTTATTATTCATATGTTTTATCTTTTTTCTCCTTTTTAAATGTAACATTTTTTGTAATACTGGTTTGGTGGTGATCAACCCCATTAGCCTTTTCTTTGTGAAGCTATTTATCTCTCCTTTGATTCTAAATGATGGCTTTGCCGGGTTCTCCTTAGGCTCCTTGTCCCTGTAACATGTTCCTGAGATGTTTCTGCAGAGACTTCAGTGGGAAAACCCACTTCACTTTTCTGCTTCAGTCATTCTCTAACTCATTAGTTAAAACATTATAATACCATTAAAGACAAATTTCAAAGAAAAGGTTCCTCTCATGTGTCTTCCAGCCTTAGCTTCCATGCATTCATAGTGTAATCACAGTGTACACTTTTATTTAGTATCAGTTTCTAAAAATAGACTTTTTTTTTTTTTTGCCCTGGCCTGGTAGCTCAGTTGGCTAGAGAATTGTCCCAATATGCCAAGGTTTCAGGTTCAATCCCCAGTCAGGGCACATATAAGCATCAACCAATTAATGAATAAGTAAGTAGGAAAACAAATTGATATTTTCTTCTTTATTTCTCTCTCTCCCTCTCTCTTTTTCTTCTCTCTCTCTAAAATCAATAAATAAAAAATATAAAAAAGTAAAAATAGACTTTATTTTGTATTTTTAAAAAGATTTTATTTATTTATCTTTAGAGGGGAAGGGAAGAAGAGAGGGAGAGAAATATCAATGCATGGTTGCTTCTTGTGCATCCTCTGCTGGGAACTGGCCTGCAACCCAGGCATGTGCCCTGACTGGTAATCAAACCTGTGACCCTTTGGTTCACAGGCCCGTGCTCAATCCACTGAGTCAGGGCATAGACTTTATTTTGTAGAGTACTTTCAGGCCCATAGCAAAATTGAGTGGAAAGTACAAAGATTTCCCATATACCTGTCATCCCTATACATGCACAGCCTCTCCCATAATCAACATGGCACATTTGTTAGTATCAATGAACCTACACTGACAAATCATAATCACCCTAGTGACCGTTTTTTACTTGACACGTTGTTATTAATTTTCCCTGTTATAACACTCACAATGACCATTTCTGGCGGCTGTCTAATATTCCCTGAGCACCTTGCCTGTCATTGACTAGTTTAGAAGAGAAGCATTCCCACCTTTCAGAAAAAAACACGGTTTTCTGTTGGAGTTTAGGACACAGTGAAGCACTAACATTTGGGACATGAGAGGCACTCAGGAGTTTCACTTCCTAGGCATCTTTTGATATAAAATGCTTCGAAAGTGTCATCATCTTGAGATGATAAAAAAAATAAAATAGAAGGAAAGGGAGCTGAGCAGTAGCGAGTTCTCTCCTGCACTCCCAGCTTCTGCTTGGCGCTTTGTGTGTACCGTCTCACCGAATCCTCCCCTGTGGATCCATAGTTACCTGCTTCTTGCAGACTAGGAAGCTGAAGTCGAAACACAACATAGTCTGAGTTTAATGAGCAAGTTAGTGACAGAGTCGAGATTTAAATCTAGGCTCGTTATACTTCAGACACCCTGCTTTTGCTCATTTTTCTCAGGGTGCTCCACCAAGGAAAGCTGTTGATTCCTGTAAGACTGTCGGTTAAATCTGCGTAGAGATTCCTGGCCATGGTGTTTCTTTTTAGATGTTATTAATAGAAAGAAGAGCAGGTAATCTAGAAGAATTGTGCCCTTCTTTGTGTGCTAACTAAAATGATATCCATTCCCCATTAGTTGTTGACTAATTAGTCAAATACTTATTGGAAACGGAGTCAGAATAACATTGTGGGTGACAACACAGGCCTGGAAGCAGACTGCTCCCGTTTTTCCCTCTCTGCGTCTTGTTTCCCACATCTGTATAACAGCACTAATAAACGTACTCGTCACATAGGCTGTTGTGAGGATTACATGAGAGAATTCATTAACAATTGTCATTGTTAATACGATTGTTGAAGCTGTTGCTATTAACCTCTGGGTGGTAGTGCAGACTTGCTGACATTGTTGTCCACACTGGGGGCACTGGTGCCGATGTTGTTGATGTCAGCACTGTCTATACTGTTGATTTGCTGACACTGTTAGCATCAGTCTTAACTTGTTGATGTGCTTAACTTATTGATGTTTTTGACATTAGTATTAACTGGTTGGTAATTTATGACAGTGTTGGTATTAGTGTTGATATTGACATTTGCAGTATTGCTGTTGTTATTAACTTGCTGATGTTGTTGATACTGGTGTTAATTTGTTGACATTGTTGTTGACTTGCTCTTTGCTTCTTCTTCATCACAAGGTGGCTCACTTGGTCCTCAAGGCTCACGCCAGAGCTTGGCACCTCTACAACAGCCACCATCGGGCACAGCAGCAGGGGCGCGTGGGCATTGTGCTGAACTCGGACTGGGCAGAACCCCTGTCCCCAGGGAGGCCTGAGGACCTAAGCGCTGCTGAACGCTTCCTGCACTTCATGCTGGGCTGGTTTGCACACCCTATCTTTGTGGATGGAGACTACCCAGCTGCCCTAAGAGCCCAGATTCAACAGATAAACAAGCAGTGCCGCAGTCCTGTGGCCCAGCTCCCTGAATTCACCAAAGCAGAGAAGCAGCTCCTGAAAGGCTCTGCTGATTTTCTGGGTCTGTCCCATTATACTTCTCGCCTAATCAGCAAGGCCCAGCAAGATACTTGCATCCCCAGCTATGATACCATTGGAGGCTTCTCACAGCATGTGGACCCTGCTTGGCCCCAGACTTCATCCCCTTGGATTCGAGTGGTACCCTGGGGTTTAAGGAGGCTGCTGTGGTTTATATCCTTGGAATACACAAGAGGAAAGGTTCCAATCTACCTGGCTGGAAATGGCATGCCCATAGGGGAAAGTGGAAATCTCCTTGATGATTCCTTGAGAGTAGCCTACTTCAATCAATATATCAATGAAGTACTCAAGGGTAAGAACAGTGGACATGCTGGTGACTGAAAGGTGGGCGGTACTTCTTAGAGTCTTCACGGTTTTGTTTTATGGGACAAAGACAGTCTACCAATTAAATGAAGCTAAAAAGTAAAGTTGGTAGTAAGAGCACAGGTCCTTCACATCAGCCTCCTAACACTCCCCCTCAAAGGCCTCAAGTCTTTCTTTGCTCCTATATTATTAGTCCCCAGAATGCCTGCTTTCTCAGTTCTGCCCATTTGAGTCCTAGTCACTCATCAAGCCTCATCATCTTTTAATGCACTTATTTAACAAATACTTATTAGCTGCCTATTATGTGCCAGACATTGTGTAAGAGAGTGGAGTACAATTGTGAATAAAAAATGTCTTTTCCCATTGGGTAACCACAGTCTACAGAGGGACGAGGGCAGAAAATTGCAACACAGGCTGATGATGGCATTACAGGATGGTGCAAGAAGACTGAAGATGGGACTCCAACCCACTGAGTCTCCCTTCATTGCCCCAGCCACACCGATCTTGATCTCCTTTAACTGGCTATAAAGGCTCTACAGTCATATCTACAATCTCATTCTTACATAACATACTGTTTCATATGTTTTTTTATTTCAAGTGAAAAAGAATGGTAAATAGGGTTCTTAGGAAATAATCCCAGCAGTGGAATTGCTGGATCAAAAGGCAGGTCCATTTTTAGTTTTCTGAGAAAATTCCATACTGTTTTCCATAGTGGTTATACCAGTCTGCAATCCCACCAACAATGGATTAGGGTCCCCTTTTCCCCACACCCTCTCCAACACTTGTTGTTTGTTGCTTTGTTTATGATGGCCATTCTGACTGGTGTAAAGTGGTGTCTCATTGTGGTTTTAATTTGCATCTCTCTGATAGCTAGTGATGTTGAGCATCTCTTCATGTGTCTCTGGATTCTCTGTATGTCTTCCTTGGAGAAACGTCTGTTCAAGTCCTTTGCCCACTTTTTAATTTGGTTGCTTGTCTTCTCAGAGTGGAGTCGTGTAAGTTCTTTGTATATTTTGGAGATTAAACCTTTGTCTGAGGTATCATTGGCAAATATGTTTTTTCATACAGTTGGTACTCTTTTTATTTTAATACTGTTTTCTTTAGCCATGCAGAAGCTTTTCATTTTGATGAGATCCCATTTGTTTATTCTTTCCTTTATGTCCTTTGCTCTGGGGGACATATCAGTAAAAATGTTGCTGCCTGAAATATCTGAGATTTTTTGGCCGATGTTCTCCTCTAGGACTTTAATGGTTTCATGGCTTATATTTAAGTCTTTTATCCACCTTGAATTTATTTTGGTGTATGGTGTAAGTTGGTGCTTGAGGTAATCTGAAAATACTACAGATGGAAAGTTTTTCCCAAAAGATATTATTCCTTTAGTTCAACTATCAGTTAAAGAAAAATTAGCATGGTGGATCACCAATTTGAGCCAGTGTTATCCCTTATACCTCAAAAAGTAAACAGAAAATGAAAAAAGAAAAAAAGAATGGTAAATAGGTTCCATTTCATATGTCAGTCCCAATCAGCTGAGAGTGGCTAGCTTTCTGCGTAGAGGTCTATGAAGAGAAGAGGTCCATTTCAATGTCTTGTCTAGATTCAGAGAGAAACAGTTGATACTTGCCCTGGGCACTGCAGTGAGGAATGAGACACAACCCACTGAGGGGAGATCAGACACCTTCTCTTATTCTTCACCTGTACTCCTCTCAGCAGCATGCTTATAATTCTATAATCTTCATAATCTTGGAATCCATTTAAGACATGACCTCAAGTGATCCTTGGCACAACCGTAGGCAGTCAATAGGGACAGATACTTTCCTGCTGCCCTGAGATGTGAAATGATGTGCCCAAACATCCTGTGAGTGGAACTATAGGCTTTTCTGTTTCTGGCTCAGCTCTTCACCCCGCTCTCTAACCTGTGGGGCTTTTATTCCTTTTTACGTTCCCAGAGCCTGGCACAGCCTGGAGACAATGTCGGCGCTTACTGAATTACTTATTGAATGAATGAGTAGGAACTTTTCCTACCTTTTATACAACTAATGTTTGTGGAGAGGCTGTGTGATCTGATAAAAACAAAGCTTAATACTTCGAGAACTCCCAGTTGGAGCCCACAACCATTGCCTTATTTTACCTCTCGTTCTTGGTTGACTTGCTAGACAGTCTTTCCTTTCTCACAGTCAGAGGTTGAAATCAAGATGTCAGCAAAAGTGCTCTTCCTCCAAAGGCTCCAGGCAAGAATCCTTCCTTGCTTCTTTCAGCCTCTGTTGACATCTAGGCATTCCATGGCCTGTGGCTGCGTCACTCTGATTTCCTCTATGTCTCTGTAAGGATGCCAGTCATTGAGTTTAGGGCCTACCTGGTCAATCCAGGAGGATCTCATTTTGAGATTCTTAGCTTAATTACATCTACAAAGGCCCTTCTTCCAAATAAGGTTATAGTCCCTGGCACCAAGGGTTAGCTTAGACATATCTTTTTGGGGACTAGTGTTCAACCCACTGAACCAGGGAATATATTTCTTTAGGCTTTATTTCTCTCTCTCTCTTTTTTGACATGGACTGTGTGATCATCTTTTGGTCAATATTGCTAGACATAAACCAGGGAAAACAAAAGTACATTTTTAAATATTAAATGACTTATGTATTATATATAAAACCAAGGGGTCCTGATATTAGCAGATGGGGCACATTCTCTCCATTCTTCATTTTAGGACAAGGATGCTTCTTTGGATTGAGAGTTATGGCCATAGGTATGGCCTGATGTTTTGTGTGAGTCTTGTGGATTTTCGTTATTCTTTCTGAGGAAAAAAAGTGTTAATGTTTTTGGAGTAACCCAAGTCACCTCCAAAACTTTCATGTCCAAAGGAAGACCTTTCAAAAGCAAACAGAATCTTTAAAACAATACTATTTTCATTTTCCCCCACAGCTGTCAAGGAGGACTCTGTGGATGTTAGATCTTACATTGCTCGTTCCCTCATTGACGGTTTCGAAGGGCCCTCTGGTTATAGCCAGAGGTTTGGGCTGCACCACGTCAACTTCAATGACAGCAGCAAGCCAAGAACTCCCAGGAAATCTGCCTATTTTTTCACCAGCATAATCGAAAAGAATGGTTTCCTCACCAAAAGTGTAAAAAGACTGCCACCACCCAATACAGCAAACGTCCCCCCTAAAATCAGATCCTTCAATTTTCCATCTGAGGTGCCCTCCAAGGCTAAAGTAGTTTGGAAGAAGTTCTCCAACCAACCCAAGTTTGAAAGAGATTTGTTCTACCATGGCACGTTTCAGGATGACTTTCTCTGGGGTGTGTCCTCATCAGCCTATCAGACTGAAGGAGCTTGGAACACTGACGGCAAAGGCCCCAGCATCTGGGATACGTTTACCCACACGCCAGGTAACAATGTAAAAGGCAATGCCACTGGGGACATAGCCTGTGACAGCTATAACCAGTTGGATGCCGATCTGAATATGCTTAGAGCTTTGAAGGTGAAGGCCTATCACTTCTCTATCTCCTGGCCTCGGATTTTCCCAACTGGGAGAAACACTTCCATCAACAGTCGTGGTGTTAGTTATTACAACAGGCTGATTGATGGCTTGGTGGGAAGCAACATCTTTCCCATGGTGACGCTGTTCCACTGGGACCTGCCCCAGGATCTCCAGGATATTGGTGGCTGGGAGAATTCTTCCTTGATTGAGTTGTTTAACAGCTATGCAGACTTTTGTTTCCAGACCTTCGGTGACAGAGTCAAGTTCTGGATGACCTTTAATGAGCCCACATACCAGGCATGGTTGGGGTATGGCTCAGGAGATTTTCCCCCGAGTGTGAAGGATCCAGGCTGGGCACCTTACAGGATTGGCCACGTATTCCTCAAAGCTCATGCCAGAGTCTATCACACTTATGATAAGAAATACAGACAAGAGCAGAAGGGGGTCATCTCTTTGAGTCTCAGTGCACACTGGGCAGAGCCCAAGTCACCGCAGGTCCCAAGGGACGTGGAGGCAGCTGACCGAGCGCTACAGTTCTCACTGGGCTGGTTCGCCCACCCCATTTTCCGAAATGGAGACTATCCCGATGCCATGAAGTGGAAAGTGGGGAACAGGAGTGAACTCCAACACCTGGCCACATCCCGCCTGCCAAGTTTCACGGAGGAAGAGAAGAGGTACATCAGGGGCACGGCCGACGTGTTCTGCCTCAGCACCTACTCCTCCAGAATTGTGCGGCATACAACACCCAGGTTACATCCACCCTCCTACAAAGATGACCAGGAGATGATTGAGGAGGAGGACCCTTCGTGGCCCGCCACGGCCGTGAACAGAGCTGTTCCCTGGGGGTTGCGAAGGCTGCTCAACTGGATCAGAGAAGAGTACGGTGACATCCCCGTTTACATCACCAAAAACGGGGTGGGGCTGACAAATCCAGAGGAGGAAGACACCAGTAGGGTATTTTACCACAAAACCTACATCAATGAAGCTTTGAAAGGTACGTGAGTGTTCATGACCCCCTTACAAAATCTTCCGATTTCCATATGTCATGTACCTGAAATAATTTGATACAGCGAATTAAAAACATCAACAAGTCTCTCCCTTATGTGCTGACTCCATAATTCTTCCCCTTTCTGGAGTCACAGAGCCCTTGGGGAATCTGAAAAAGAGCTGTGATCATCTCCCCAGATGGACACACACACAGCCCACACAAGAATGTTTTCATGGGCCCATTCATGTATCACTGAGCAACTACTGCATGACAAGTTCTATTCTAAACGATGGGGAGACAGCAGTGAACAAAACAGATAACTTCCTGCTGATGGGCTCCGGGCAGACCCAGAGCAAGAAACTACTCTCCAGTTCACATTCATGTTCAACATCCAAAGTGGGCTGAGGCGCTTACATTTAGAACACATCCATTTACCCCAACAAAAGAGTTTGATCTTACAAAGATCGCTCCCTAATACTTATTTGGGGGCATCAGTGCTGGCAAAAACAAAGAGACGAGGTGATCTCGTCTAACAGGGCTACATCACCAGTGTGCACGAGACGATTTAGGACCACTGTCTTGAGTTAAAGAGCAAGTACTTGCCTGCACTTCTCGGGGTCCTTGCCATCCTGGGGTAAAGCTCTTCTTTTTCCCTTTGGAATGTCCCCAGCCTACAGGCTCGATGGTGTAGACCTTCGAGGGTATGCAGCATGGTCTCTGATGGACAACTTTGAGTGGCTGAATGGTTACACGGTTAAGTTCGGACTGCACCATGTTGATTTCAGTCATGCGAGCAGGCCTCGCACAGCCAGAGTCTCTGCCAGGTACTACACAGAGGTCATCACCAACAATGGCATGCCGCGGCCCCAGGAAGACGAGTTTCTCTATGGTCAGTTTCCCAAGGGCTTCATCTGGAGTGTGGCTTCCGCTGCATATCAGGTGAGTTCAGGGCAGTTCGGCAACATCTGTTGCATACCTACTATGTGCCAGGCTCTGGGCTCCATGCTGGGAAGGGTGGGCGTGAGCAGGGGAATTTCGTAGACTGTGGGAGGGAAGTGCAGGGTGCCGTCTGGGGCATCTTGCAGGTCCTCTTCCTGGAGCGGGGGGCTCGCAGGCAAGATGGGGCAGGGGGAGGCCGGGCAGGAACACTTAGCGAAGACATGCAAGTGCGAAGGTTCTCTCCTGTATTT
The DNA here is from genome assembly GCF_021234435.1 of Artibeus jamaicensis. Classification (NCBI taxonomy): domain Eukaryota; kingdom Metazoa; phylum Chordata; class Mammalia; order Chiroptera; family Phyllostomidae; genus Artibeus; species Artibeus jamaicensis. The sequence continues at coordinate 3,506,119 of NW_026521249.1, read as the reverse complement.
CCTACCTTGTCTCCTCCAGGTCAGCAGTTTACCCAGCGTGGCTATCATGTGGGTTTCTCTGGCATCCTCACAACATCATACTATTGCCTTACACATGCCACATGAAGCTTACTGATACAGAAAATATGAGGGTTTTGTTTTTTTTTCTCAAAAAAATAGAAAAAGTGAAGAGGGACTTGCCCAGGCACAAGCTGTGGGCCACTGCTTTACTTCTTCTGCCTCGGTCATTTCCTCTGACACGGGAGTGGGGCCCCGTGTGCTCACTCGGGCAGGTCAGTGACAGGAGCTGACCTGCCTCTGAGTGCGCTCTGCCCTTGGGTTTTTTCTAAATTACCAGAGTTGCTGAAAATATTTTTGAGGTGTATGAATGCTAGCTACCCAGATGACCATACTACCAGGTTATAACAATTTCTCAGACCAAACCCTGCCACATCCAGACATTTATTACCTAAACAAACAAAAACCTTTCCTGTAGCCGATTGTGTGGACAGGAGGAAACCCAGTTCTTGGCCCTGTTAGGTGCCCTGGCCAATACTTTACATGGAAGGTTCGCTTGAGGAAATGGGAGATTTCAGGGACTGGGTTCTGTTACTCTTGTTTCAGGCAAACAGGACTCTCTGTAGCGGGTTTCCCCATGTGGCCTTACCAACATTTGGATGAACAGTTCTCTGTCCTGGGCATTGTAGGAGGTTCAGCAGCATCCCTGGCCTCGCCCACTGAATGCCAGTCTGTTTTTTTCCCCAGTCGTAGCAACGAGAAATGTCTCCAGACATCGATCAATTCTCAGGGACAAAATAACCACAGTTCCATGTGGTTACCTCCAGACACAGGAAGGGGTAGGGATTTTCTGGTTTAAGAATCTAGCAAGGTGTAGGCTGCAGGCCTTTCTGGATTCTTAAACCCTATCCATGCAAGGACGGGGAGGGTCTTGAAAACATTTTGGTCAACCCACATCTTGAATGATGAAATTGGTGTCAGCGAGCCTCCATTTCTGTTCTTATGGCAGTCGGCAGGCACAATTCACGCCATTTGGGATGCTGAGAATTCATTCTAACTAGCAAGTGTGGGCTGTGGGTCAAGAACGGGTGAGAAGTGCCTACAGCGCAGGCCGTCTAAGTAGATGCCATCTGACTGTGTATTCTTTTTAAAACCTTTTATTTGGAACTCTTTTCAAACATAGAGAAAAGTTGCAAAACTAGTAGAGGACTCCCACATACACTTCTCCCGCATTCCTCAGCCATTAACTGTTAACCATTCGCCTTGTTCTCTCTCGTTCTGTATGTATATAATGTGCATGTGTGTGTATATGGCCATTATACATATGTATATGGAGCCGACTCTATCACCTGAACAAGAAGGTGTCTACCAGGTTTGTCTACCATAAAATTAGTAAGCATTTTGTAGTTCTAAGTAATTTATGGTGCGCTACTTGGAGACTATAGAAATATCCTGTCCCTCATCGAATTTCACCCACTGGTTTCAGCAACTGTGGGTAATTTTCGCCCGTCCCGGTTATTACTGTGAGCGCTGACAACCGGTGATTTTCCAGTTCCATCGCTCCTCTGCACTTACGTGGCCTTTCACCAGAAGGCTGAACTCTGTCTTTTCTTCTGCTTATTTATATTTTATCTATATGTAAATATATATTGCCATATATATCGCATCAGTATGGCCTCACAAAGCCCTATTTTATTTACTGGGTGATACTGTTGCTCTCATTATGTGTGGAGATGCTCAGATGGACCCACACCTTCCCGGGGCCGAGTGCCTTTTGGCCTGGCTCTGTGTCCTTCGGACACGGCCTGTCATTCTCCGCGCACTTCTCTGATTCTTCCCACACAGGGTGTCCCTGGTTCACCTTGTTAGAGAAATCAGCCATTTCTCTAACGACCCCTGGTTCCTTTTATTGGATAAGGGCATCTAGAAACCAAGATGTAGGGGCTAAGCGTGCTCACTGCTGCCGCCGCCATTACTTCTAGGCCCTCAGTGGACAGAGCTGGGAAGTATTTGTGTGCACACACACGCACACACATGCACTTCCATTTGCCTCTGCATCCACCTTCATCCCTGTCAGTTTACACTGATACCTTCAAGTCCAACCAACTACCCCGGTTAAGGCTAGCTTTCCTATTTTCCACATTTATAGTTCTTTCTCTAGAAGTAAGAAACCTAGCCCCTAACATCCTCAGCATAGGCACTCAAGCGCTCACCCCCTGCATTAACCAATCTCCCCAACGCCGAGGCCCTCTCCTCCACCCAGACTGCCCGGCCGAGGGGTGTGTCTGCCACTCCCACGGGGGCTGTGCTGGACAAGCCTTGGTAGAAATGCCACACTACCTTGGCCGCGCACAGTCGCGTAATATCACACCATATATGCTGAAGAGGTTTAAAGTAAATTATAGACGTCGTACCTGTCAGACTCGCTAAGCTGGTAGCTAGTTGTTTGCCCAGTGGCTCATGGTCAGTTTCCCCTTAATGTGGGTGGGAGGACCAGGAGGGAGGTCAGGAAGAAACACATGCCACTTAGATTTTTAATCCAATTCTGCCTCCACACCTGGCATCACTGGGATTTGTTTTGCCTTGATTGGAGTTGGAGCGCATGGAACCATTCATTTAAAGTTTTAGGGAGCACCCACCACACACCAGACACTGTTACGTTAACTAGTGGGACACAAAGACAAAAGACACAACGCCTAGATCTCACAGTCTTGTGGGAAGCCTGCCGGCCAGTGCACAGCTGCGTGATGCAGCGTGGCAGAGCCGGGACGGCGGAAGGGAGGCCCAGGAGGCCGTTGGAGTGTGGGAATCCGGGGGAGGCCTCTGCGGGCTCCCGGAGGAGCTGGTGCGGACTAACGTCCTGCCAGGGGCTCTCCTGCTGGCAGAAGGGAACTCAGGAGGCCTTGACCGCAGGACTTAACCAGACCATGTCTCGTTGTCTTGAGATCGAAGGTGCATGGAGAGCAGATGGCAAAGGACTCAGTATTTGGGACATGTTTTCTCACACACCTCTGAATGTTGAGAACGATGACAACGGAGACGTGGCCTGCGACAGTTATCACAAGATTGCGGAGGACGTGGCCGCCCTGAAGTACCTGGGCGTGTCCCACTACCGCTTCTCCATCTCGTGGTCTCGCATCCTCCCGGATGGAACCACCAGGTCCGTCAATGAAGCAGGACTGAACTACTACGTGCGGCTCATCGACGCGCTGCTGGCCGCCAACATCCAGTCCCAGGTGAGGCGGGGCCCGGGCCGGGCCTGTCCAGCAGGGGAGCCAGCTGGGCCAGGGGGCACGTTTATCTGGTAAACAAAAGCTGTTTCCAAATTTAACTTTTGAATTGTTAACAAGTTCACATGGAGAAGAATTCCAAAAGCATAAACCCGCACTGTAGATTTTCCTTCCACCTCTGGCCCCCAGCCACCCAGTCCCGCTTCCAGGGGGCAGCCACGCTTGCTAGGCTCTCACGTCCTTCTGTGTGTGGCAGCCAGTAGGTGTGCACGTGTGTAGGTACATTCCTCTCCCCTCTCTTTTCATAGTGGTAAGACACATGCTTTTATTTAACAATATTTCTTACAGGTATTTTGAAATCCACACATAGTTTCTGCATTTTTTTTGTTATGTGGAATTGTCTGTACCTTACTTCCCTGATTATTTCCCTGTTTGTGGGCACCTTTCCTGTGACCTTTCTGCTCCTTCGCCATCACAGCCTGTACTCTGATGAGTGGCCACAGACATACAGCCAAACACGTGGGTAGTTTATCTGTGGGATACGGTCCTGGGGCGGAACTGCTGGGATCAAAGTATATATTCTTAAGCCCTGAGTTAGTATGAATAATACAGAAGTTTATTCATGGGCTTACTCTGCTGTTGCCAAAATTGTAAAACTGGAGACCCTAAGGACGCATTTCCTTTCCCCGGGCCATTCATGACAGAGCGCGGGGGGGTGCGAGTTCTGTGAAGCTCGGCAGCCTCCTGTCGTGGCTGAGACCAGGCACCGTGGCGAGAGCACAGCCCTTCTTCCCGCCCCACCGGCACCGGGGGAAACAGTGCCTTCAGGACTTCTCCTCACGCTGATGGCGCCGCGGGAACCAGCCAGCCCTGGCACAGGCGTGCTGGGCGCGGTGCGGGAGAAGGTGGCCGAGGGCCTGGCCTACAGAACCCCACCAGCTGGGTAGATGATGAGGTTCATTACCTACCCCACTCTAGAACAAGGTCATAGAGCACATGACTCACGGATAAATGATTTTGTACCTCCTGAGGGCACAGAGACACAACAGAAAGGAAAAGTGCCTCCCCCAGGAGCTCCAGGGAGGTGTGGATCTCAAATGAAGAGGAGCATTTGGATGGGGGGCCAGGCAAGGCAAGGGCATTTCAGGCAGAGGGAAAGACTCGGGCCTGGGACGACAGTGGTTAGAGGCCCAGCGCAGACCAAGGACAGCGGGGACTGCAGCTTGGTCAAAGTGTGTCAAGCACAGCGAGGGGAAGGCTGAGAGAGAAAGGCCACCCCATCAGCATGGCCGGAGGTGCTCTCCCCCAGCAAAGAGGTCCTAGCTGCACAGGAGGAGTCTCCAGACACAGCAGATGATGGCCTTGGGGTGTCCCTCTACAAGTAAAATGGCCCCGTCCTCCTGGGACCCTCAGGCTCTCAGCATTCTGTCCAGGCAGGCTCTGACCCAAGCACACCCGTCAGTAACACCGAAGAGCAGTCAGGGGGTATCTCTTGCTTCCAGCCTCCTGGCGATTCCAGCCTATGGAGCTCTCAGCTGCCTGCTCCCAGAGTGGGAGGTGCAAAGCTGGGCGCAGACCTAGGCTTCACTGAGGCGATGTGTGGGTTTCTTGCTCTTCAAACTGCAGCCATCCCCCCACCAGAGAGCCTCTGGGCCTTTTCTGTCTGAGCCTTCGTTCCTGGCATTGGCAGCAAACATCTGTGCTGGTGCACATGTAGCACCAACAGCTTCCTGTTCAAAGCAGGCTGATGGAGCTGCGGATCTTGCTTTCTCACAGGTGACCATTTACCACTGGGACCTGCCCCAGGCCCTCCAGGATGTTGGAGGCTGGGAGAATGAGACCATTGTACAGCACTTTAAAGCGTATGCCGACGTGCTCTTCCAGAGGCTAGGGGACAAGGTGAAGTTTTGGATCACACTGAATGAGCCCTTCGTCATCGCTTACAAGGGCTATGGCTATGGGACGGCCGCCCCAGGTAAGGTCCCACGCCCGACCCATCAGCTGTTTGGAGACCGGCCTTCTTAGCTCTGGTGAGACCTGAAATCAGGTGGCACCGAAGGAGGCGGCCAGGAGAGCCCCGTGGAAGTCCTGCCTCTAGCTCAGGGCTGCCACACAGGAGGCACATTTCCCCACTGATGCCATTTTTGCTGAACATGAATTCCACGTGTCCGTGCCTCCGAAGGCTTCATTTCTTTGCTCTGAGACTCTGATGTGCCTCAGATGGGAAGCTCCCTGAGTCAGGGACACGGACTCACCGATGCAGGAAAGGACTATTCATGCCCCAGGCTATACAGTCTGTTTTCTGCAACCCCAGAACCCCCAAGTCTTAGATCATTGATCCAGCAGACCTGAGCTCGGCCTGACTTGAACTGACAGGAGGCTGCTTGTGGTCTTTACTCCACTCAAGTTCTGCTTTGGGCACATTAGTGCCCCTGCTACGGACAGCTGCTCTGGGCCCGGCTGGGGCGGCATTAAATACGTCACATACAATTTCATACTTTTCTAAGACAAGAAAAAAAAGACTTTTTGTTCACAAACATATTTGATGCTAAAAGCTTTGAGTAAGGGATTGTGGACCTGCCCTTGCCCCTTCAGAACCATCCGGTTTCCCCGTTCTCTAGTTTTGAGCGTAAGAGAAATTTGTACTCATCTGTGTGATCCTCATCATACATGAAAGCTGGAGGTGCAGGGAGATTTGGAATCACTGCCAGATGTATCTCCTGTGGGTCCTTGGTTGGCACTGTGGTTTACCATTCCTCCAACACAAGAGGGGCCTTCTGACGACGGTTCTCAAGGAATCTCCGTCAGCCGCTTCCATCGGCCATGTTCTCCGAGCTTTCCTTTCACAGCGGGCCCCCCTGAGAGGGCCAGGACGTCGACTCCGGAGGCAGCTCTCCTGGGCGCTTTGCCTGAGACGCAGGAGCCGCTCTTTGGGGGAGGGATACAGAAGCCCCACGTTTATCCAGTGCCTTGTCTTTGCAGACAGTGCTGCTGGGAGCCCCCCACACACTATTTTACTTCCTTCTCCCAAGAACTTCCAATTGCAAGTTGTGCAGAGGAAAAACCCAAAAGGCTAAAATGTTCGCCCCAGATTGTCTGGCCCACTAGTAAGCAATGGAGCCAGGATTTTTTTAAGGTTTCATTAATTTATTTATAGAGAGAAGGGAAGTGAGGGAGAAAGAGAGAAACATCAATATGTGGTTGCCTCACACTCACCCCTTACTGGCGACTTGGCCCGAAACCCAGGCATGTGCCCTGACTAGGAATCGAACAGGTGACCTTTTGGTTTGCAGGCTGGCACTCAATCCACTGAGCCACACCAGCTGGGCTGGAGCCAAGATTTAAATTAATTCTTCCTAATATTGAAATCTGCATTCTTCCTCCCAAACTCGCAGTGTGTGTCTACCATCAGAAAGTGACACTGTCGGCCACCTTGAGTCTTGGCTGACGTCTATGTGTGTGTTCCCAGGAATCTCTGTTAGGCCTGGCACTGGCCCCTACGTTGCTGGCCACAACCTAATAAAGGCCCATGCCGAGGCCTGGCACCTGTACAACGACAAGTACCGCGCCAGTCAAGGCGGCACAATTTCCATCACCATCAGCAGCGACTGGGCTGAGCCTAGAGACCCCTCCAACCAGGAGGATGTGGAGGCAGCCAGGAGATACGTGCAGGTGGGCTTTTTCTCTGGGCATCGTTTTTACTCCCCCCCATTTCCCCTCCTGTCTAATGAAAATAGAAAGCAAAACTAAAGTTTAGGATCTAGGCCCTGTTTTGCTATTATCTGATTTTGTGAACTTGATAATATCACTTGATATTTTCTGACCTTAGTTTTCTGTGAAGTGGAGATGACCTACCTACCTCATCGGTTTGCTGTGATGATTTTTTGGGGGGTTATTGTTTAGGTTTAAAAAAAATATTTGTACTTGTAGTCCTTGTTTGGTGTAATATTAGCTTGAAGCTAACAAATAGAAATTCTCTCAAGTGTCAGGTTTGATTACAGTAGTTAATAGAGGTGAGCCGCAATGTCACAGTCAACCTCTAGGTGTCACCATCTAATGTTATTTCCTCAGCCTAAGCATTCCTTAGGTTGGGAACTTTGGACTCTGTGAAACTCATCGGTTCCCCTAATTTTCCAATTCCATGAGTTTAGCATAAGCACATGCATCTTTTGGTTGTGAAATTTTGCTCCCAGGAAGCAGAGACACTAGTAAGCAGGTGCCAACAAGATGACCTGCCCCCGTTTAGTCTGGGCCCTGGCAAGAGAGAGAACCACGGCCCGCTCATGGCACAGCTCCCGTTAATGCCTCTGAAGGGGTTACAAGGCATCCTGTCCCATGTTTCCGCGTCAGGAAAGCAAGCAAGTCTCTCCACACCGGTCCCCAAGTTCGGCTCTGTGGAGGAGCCCGCAGACTGCAGCATTGGAGGGGATACCAAGGGCCTGGGTTTGCCACACTCTTCACAAGGCAACTTGGCAAAGACAGTCGGATTAATAAATGAAAATAAGAGCTTGATTTTCCTGTTTGCTAGCCAGCTGGGAAAAAAAGTCTTAGGACAAAATTAGTGCATCCCTCTCTTCAGACTCACAGAATATATTGAATTAGAGCAATACTTTGTTTTCTGAAAGCAAAACCCCAAACCTCAGGAAATGTTAGGCTGTAGTCTCATCCGACTGAGACACCTGCTGGTGAACTGCGAAACTGCAGCCCAAGAGTGGGACCCACACATCCTCTAGTAAAATCAGCGTCTACAGAAGGGTCCGTTTTTTTCTGAGCACCCACAGAAGCCTCTTTGACCAGAGTGTGTTCCCAGCCTCATCTCTGACTGAGAAGGCAAGGCCCACAGTTGGGGCATCAGCTAGCAGGTGAGGGGAGGATATGAGGAGATAGAAGAAGCCTCTCAAGATCGCAGCATTGTAGCATTTGGGTGCCTTTAAGGTAAGGGTGGCCTAGACTACATTCAAGAAAAGAGATACAAAATTCCCACTCTAGGAATCCAATACCCATGAAATGCCATCCTTTGCCTGGCTTCCCGGACAGCCTTGCAGCTCAGCCCTCCCCGGAAAGTTCTGGGTGAGCCCTAGGCATAATGATGGGGAAGGACCTGCTCTGTGGTGAGATGAGCCCTGGGCCAGAGCTCAGTCCAGCGCAATGCCCCTCCAGCTGCCCTCAGTGAGATCATAGCTCAGCAAAGCAGAGGAGGTGAAGAGACCTGTGGGCACTGAAGCTGCCACATGCAAACAGCCATGGAGATGGGAGTTTAACAATGGGATTTGGAAAACAACAAGCAGAATGGAAATAGACTCATGGAGACAGAGAACACTTTGACGGTTGCCAGATGGGAGGGGGTTGGGGGGTAGGTAGGAAAGGGGAAGGGATTAGGAAGTACAGATTGGCAGCCAATCACAGAACAGTTGTGAGGATGTGAAGTCAGCATAGGGAGTACAGTCAATAACTACATATGGTGTCAGGGGGTACTGGGTTTGTCAGGGTGATTGCTTCACAAGATATAGAAATGTCTAACCGTAGAGTCGTACACCTGAAACTGATATCATACATCAACTGTAAATAAAAATTAAAAACTAATAATTAAAGTGGAAACTACTGAATACCCTCCTCCCCCAAAACAATGGGATTTGGGAAGAATCTGAAGGGCAGGGGGTGGGTGGTCTGAGGTCAGTGACTACTGAGCAGGAACATCTCCAGCTGCGCCCACTGTTAATGCTGAGGCTGACTGTCCCCCTAACCCCACCTGCAGTTTATGGGAGGCTGGTTTGCACATCCTATTTTCAAGAATGGAGATTACCATGAAGTGATGAAGACTCGGGTTCGAGACAGGAGCTTGGCCGAAGGCCTCAACAAGTCTCGGTAAGGTCCTGGTGCCCACACACCCAGCCAGGAGAGGGTCGGGGAAGTCTGGTCTGCGGGGTCGAGCTGGGCTCCTGGGTGGACAGCACAGTGGTGAGAGCAGCTGCCGGGGTCAGACAGGTGAGACAGAGGCAAGTTACTGTATCTCTGAGCTTCCTTGCTCACTGGGAAGATTAAACATGATTGTTTGTGAAGCTCTTAGCCCAGGACCTGGCACTGCTCCATGCTTGACAAAACAGTTGCTATTACTGTTGTTATTCCTCAGAACAGCCAGAAAACCTATTTGTAGGGTCCCCACTTATCAACCCATTACCTCACTCCAAGGACAAATGCCCAGCGCATCCCATCCCACCCCATCACGTTTGAGTGAATGTGGATAGCAGTGGGTGACAGCCAGAGGGTGCTTTTTTGTCATTTGGCCAGCAGGTGGCGGTGGTTTGCTGTCCTGCTTCTTGGCTCACTCTTCCCTGTCCAGGCAGGACTAGCAACATCAATGACAGCTAACTTGTATCCATGTTCTATTGGTACTTCTATTTCTATTTAATGATGAGGCACAAATATGACAGCAAAATCATGCAGCTACTAAATGATGAAGCTGGATATGAAACCAGGCTGTCTGATTCCAGGGCCTACAGGGGGGTTGCATCACCCAGTTGGGATTAGAGCTTCGGTATGTGGGTGAGGATGGAATGACCTGGCCTGTGGAAACATAGCCACACGCTCCAAGGTAGCTCACATAACCGTAGCTCAAAAGGCCTTTGAGTCTTCCTGTCAAATTACCCCATACAGCCCAGCTGTGAGGACGAAACAATCCAGTCCCCGTCCTCACAGCACGCATCCTGGCCCGGTGAGACCAAGTCCCGCTGAGCAGGCTGCGCCCGAAGAAGGTCTCATCAGCCGACGCTGGTCTCCCACAGGCAGTGCACTCCAGCCCATCGACACAACTTTGCTGAGTGCCTGGGTCAGGTCAGGGCCCAGCCTGGCCCAGCAGAGGTCTCATAAAGAGAAGCTTCCTAGTCTGGTTCCTCAAGTTGCCAACACACCAGCTGAGAGGCTAGTCACCCTTCCCACTCCATGGCAGGCTGGGTGGACCCAAGGGACTTCATAACGAGGCAGGACATCAGCTGCCCTGGGCCTTGACAGTGAACAGCATGTGGGGGAACAGGGGGCATTCCATCCAAGGAGAAGGGCGCTAGCATGGCCTGGCGGTAAGGAATGAGTGGGGCACGTGCAGCTGAGGGCAGGGGGCCTGGCCTGGTGGAGGGGCCAAGGGCATGCAGGCAAGGGGCAAGGGCCTGGAGGCCAGGTAGAGGGGCTCAGCTTTGATGTCCCTGTGGGCCCTGAGGAGCCCCTGCTGGCTCCTGAGCAGGGAAGTGAGGGGTGTTACATGGCTGGCCTTTGCTGTTCTTCTGGCTGTTTCGGAAACCTCAGGGGAGGACGGTTTCGATCCCTCAGGTTAATGGTAGCAGGAAGGTCAAGATGAAGGCATCAGAGGCCTACGCAGGGAATCTCTAGGCAACCCTAAACTAGCAGCCCCAGGGTATCCGTCGGAAGGCACACATAGTCAGGTCGGGCTGAGAGGAGCCTGTCAGTCTGTACACAAGGGTGCATGAATCCTTGATTTTATGGGGACATCTCAGAGCACGTGAAGAATGCTCCAGCAAATGTTTATTTTTAAAAAGTGTAGCCCTGGCTGGTGTAGCTCAGTGGACTGTAGCTCAGGCCTACGAACCAAAGGATCACGGTTCGATTCCCTGTCGACACATGCCTGGGTTGCAGGCCAGTTCCCAGCAGGGGACGCACGAAAGGCAACCATACATTGATGTTTCCCTCTCTCCTTCCCTTCCCCTTTAAAGATAAATAAATAAAATCTTAAAAAAAAAGAAAGTGCTGTGAAGTCACATGAGCAGAAAGGTAGAAATCTCAAAGGTTCAACTAATGTAATTTGTAAAAATATTTCCCCTACTAATAAGGATAAACATTGGAAAAAAGAGGCCAGCCTAAACAAACTACAACAAAGCAGAGTAACTTATAAAGGGCAAATATGGAAACACAAATTTATAAGATATCATAGCTTTAAGGCTTAGTCTTAAGAGGTGTATCTCAGACGAGTTCTTGATTTTTTTTTTCTTTTTAAAAATATATTTTATTGATAATGCCATTACAGTTGTCCCATATCCCCCTTCATTCCCCTCCACCCTGCACACCCCCTCCCCTTCATATTCCCCCCTTTAGTTCATGTCCATGTGTCATAAGTTCTTTAGCTTCTACACTTCCCACACTACTCTTGCCCTCCTCCTGCTATTTTCTCCTCACCATCTATGCTGCTTATTCTCTGTACCTTCTCTCCCCCCTCCTCCTCCCACTCCCCTGTTGCTAAGCCTCCATGTGATCTCCATTTCTGTGGCTCCACTCCTGTTTTAGTTTAGGACACTCCTGTCCACTTAGTTTGCTTTTGTTTTAGATGTGGTTGTTAATAACTGTGAGTTTGCTGTCCTTTCACTCTTCACATTTTTTATCTTCTTTTTCTTGGATAAGTCCCTTTAACATTTCATATAATAAGGGCTTGGTGATGATGAACTCCTTGAATTTTACCTTATATGAGAACCACTTTATCTGTCCTTCCATTCTAAATGAAAGCTTTGCTGGATAGAGCAATCTTGGATGTAGGTCCTTGCATTTCATGACTCGGGATAGTTCTTTCCAGCCCCTTCTTGCCTGTAAGGTCTCTTTTGAGAAATCAGCTGACAGTCTGATGGGAACTCCTTTGTAGGTGACTGTCCCCTTATCTCTTGCTGCTTCTAGAAGTCTCTCCTTTATTTTAATGTTGGCTAATATAATTATGATGTGCCTTGGTGTGTTCCTCCTTGGGTCCACCTTCTTTGGGACTCTCTGAGCTTCCTGGACTTCCTGGAAGTCTATCTCCTTTGCCAGACTGTGGAAGTTCTCCTTTATTATTTGTTCAAATAAGTTTTCCACTTGTTGCTCTTTCTCTTCCCCTTCTGGTACCCCTATAATTCAGATGCTGGAACATTTAAAGATGTCCTAGAGGTTCCTAAGCCTGTTCTCTTTTTTTTTTTTTTTTTCCTGTGTCTGATGTTAATTTTTATTGTCTTTAAAATAGCTGTTACTGTCAGCAGGATTGATTTTTTTCTATGCTTATTTTTTTCTCTTTTTTTCCTTTTTTTTTTTCATAGTTTTTTTTTTTAAATTTTATTTAGTTATTTTTCAAGTACAGTTTTTTGTCTATTTTTCCCATCCCAGCCTCCCCTGCCCCTTGCTCCCCCCCCTCCCTCCCATTTCCTCCCCCCCTTAGTTCTCGTCCCTGTGTCCTTCCTATTTGTTCCTCCAAATCCCTCCCCCCTTTTTCCCCTTAGCTTCCCTTCCTTCTCCCCTCTGGTCACTATCCCCTTGTTCTCTATTTCAGTGTCTTTGTTTTTGGGTTTTTTTTTTCTGCTTACTTGTTTGTTTTGTTGTTTAGCTTCCTGTTAAAGGTGAGATCATATGGTATTTGTCTTTCAGCACCTGGCCTATTTCACTCAGCATAATGCTTTCCAGTTCCATCCATGTTGTTGCAAAGGGTAGTAGCTCCTTCTTTCTCTCTGCAGCATAGAATTCCATTGTGTATATGTACCACAATTTTCTGATCCATTCATTTACTGATGGGCACCTAGGTTGCTTCCAACTCTTGGCTATTGTAAATTGTGCTGCTATGAACATTGTGGTGCATAGGTTCTTTGATATTGATGTTTTAGGATTCTTAGGATATAATCCTAGCAGTGGAATTGCTGGGTCAAAAGGCAGGTCGATTTTTATTTTTCTGAGAAAAATCCATACTGTTTTCCATAATGGTTGTACCAGTCTGCACTCCCACCAACAGTGAACTAAGGACCCCGTTTCCCCACAACCCCTCCAACATTTGTTGTTTGTTGCTTTGTTTATGATAGCCATCCTGACTGGTGTAAAGTGGTATCTCATTGTGGTTTTAATTTGCATCTCTCTGATAGCTAATGATATTGAGCATCTCTTCATGTGTCTCTGAATGTTCTGTATGTCCTCCTTGGAGAAGTGTTTGTTCAAGTCCTTTTCCCATTTTCTAATTGGGTTGGGTGTCTTCTTAGAGTGGAGTCGTGTAAGTTCTTTGTATATTTTAGAGATTAAACCTTTGTCTGAGGTATCATTGGCAAATATGTTTTCCCATACAGTTGGTTGTCTTGCTAATTTAATACTGTTTTCTTTAGCCATGCAGAAGCTTTTTATTTTGATGAGATCCCATTTGTTTATTCTTTCCTTTACATTCCTTGCTCTAGGGGACATATCAGTAAAGAAGTTGCTGCGTGAAATATCTGAGATTTTCTTGCCAATGTTCTCCTCTAGGACTTTAATGGTGTTATGACTTACATTTAACTCTTTTATCCACCTTGAATTTATTTTGGTGTATGGTGTAAGTCTGTGCTCAAGTTTCATTTTTTTGCATGTAGCTGTTCAGTTCTCCCAACACCATTTGTTGAAGAGGCTATCTTTACTCCATTTTATGTTACTGCCCCCTTTGTCGAATATTAATTGACTGTAGAGAGTTGGGTTGATTTCTGGGCTCTCTGTTCTGTTCCATTGGTCTATGTGCCTGTTTTTATGCCAGTACCAGGCTGTTTTGATTACAGTGGCCTTGTAATACAGTTTGATATCAGGTATTGTGATCCCCCCTACTTTGTTCTTCTTTCTCAAAAGAGCAGCTGCTATTCGAGCTCGTTTATGGTTCCATATAAATTTTCGAAGTGTTTGTTCTATGTCTGTGAAATATGCCATTGGTACTTTAATAGGTATTGCATTGAATCTGTATATTGCTTTGGGTAGTATGGACATTTTGATAATGTTAATTCTTCCAATCCATGAACAAGGTATATGTTTCCATTTGTTTGTGTCTTCCTTGATTTCATTCTTCAGGGCTGTGTAGTTTTCTGCATACAGGTTTTTTACCTCCTTGGTTAGGTTTATTCCCAGATATTTTATTTTTCTTTTTGCTATATCAAATGGGATTTTTCTCTTTATTTCTGCTTCTGCTGATTCACTGTTGGTATACAAAAATGCCTTTGATTTCTGGATATTGACTTTATAACCAGCTGTTTTGCCAAACTCATCAATTAGTTTGAGGAGTTTTTGGGTAGAGTCTATAGGATTTTCCATGTACACTATCATGTCATCTGCAAACAGTGACAGTTTTGTTTCCTCCTTTCCTATTTGGATGCCTTTTATTTCCTTTTCTTGCCTGATCGCTGTGGCTAAAACTTCCAATACTATATTGAATAGAAGTGGTGAAAGTGGACAACCTTGTCTTGTTCCTGATCTTAGTGGAAAAGCTTTTAGTTTTTTCCCGTTGAGTATGATATTGGCTGTAGGTCTCTCATATATGGCCTTTATTATTTTGAGAAATGCTCCTTGTATTCCCACTTTGCTAAGTGTTTTTATCATAAATGGGTGTTGTACCTTATCGAAAGCTTTTTCTGCATCTATTGATATGATCATGTGATTTTTGTCTTTGCTTTTGTTTATATGATGTATTACATTTACTGATTTGCGGATATTGAACCATCCTTGCATTCCTGGGATGAATCCTACTTGATCATGGTGTATGATCTTTTTGATATGTTGTTGGATGCGATTTGCCAATATTTTGTTGAGGATTTTAGCATCTATGTTCATCAGCGATATTGGCCTGAAGTTTTCTTTCTTTGTTGTGTCTCTATCTGGTTTTGGAATTAAGATGATGCTGGCTTCATAAAAAGAATTTGGGAGTTTTCCATCCTTCTGGATTTTTTGGAATAGTCTGTGGAGAACAGGGGTTAGCTCTTCCTTAAATGCGAGTTCTTGATTTTGAAATCTATCACAAATACTATCAGACTCTGCATGGTTATTTGTGAAGGAAATAAAAGTAAGTGTGTGTGTGTGTGTGTGTGTGTGTGTGTGTGTGTACATCTGCAAGGGGAGATTTATAAAAGAGTAACTGTAGTTTCATTTTGTCGATGGGAGAGACCTGGTTCTTCTTGCTGACGAAGTAAAGAATTACAGATCACCAAATCTATTAGCATGTCATCAGTTCACTAGTGGCCCGTTCCCATGGAAGAGAACAGGACTGGGTAGAGCAGGGGATGAAAGGCAAAGTTTCAGGGCAAAGCAGGGAGGCAAAAGTTGAGGGACTGAAGACCAGGGCGGCAAGCCCCGGGGCAGCCTGAGGCCCAGTGGCCCGAGGCCAAGAGCATCAAGAGTGCCCTGAGCCCTAGAGAGCAAGTGAGTCCTTTGTTCTGAGGACTTACATAGCTGGTGGGACAGGAGAAAAAGTTACATATTGATTAACTGGTAAATGCGGTGCCAGCTTTCCTGCGGGAATGTGACTACCCAAACTTAGGGATGTGTGGGGGTCTGTTAGCCCGAATCCTTTTCTTGTTCCAGACTCCATTTGTTCATCTTGTAAAACAAATACATGACAGGAGGCAGTGAATTAAATTGGGGCACTTTCCAAAGTCATTTATGGGCTCTTTCTGTAAGCATCAGGGACTCCCTCATACAACAGATAGTGGCCAGAGGTAGACAGTTAACCAAAGCTGTTTTATGAGCTTCTTCTTTGGGCACCGTGGACCCTCTCCCACATTCCAGGCCCTGGGATGAAAGCAGTTTCAAGGCTTTCTTTCCCAGATAGTAGAAATGCTACAGAGAATTTCAAGGACTTCCCTTCTTTCCTGCGAACATAGTGATGTTGGAACATCTGGCGATATTATCAGACCAGGCTCGGGACTGCTGAGTTAGCATGTGAGACACGTCTCCCTCCTCCTCCCTGCCTCGGTTTACTGTTTATTCTACCTAAGTGGTAAAAGGGGTTTCCTGGCAACCAGGGTGCCAGACGCTGGCCAGTAGCAGCGGTGCAGTGTCAGAGTTCTTCCTGTGCTGTCTCCTGCCTCGATTTTACCAACAGGAAGAGAGAGAGGGCCTTGTAACAACAGAGGGAGGTGAGGTTTGTGGGCTGGCAGAAGGAGTCTCAGGCACTTTCCCGTAACAGGGGAAAGGACCTTTCCTTGCTCTGGGCCAGGTGCACCCTAGTCACCTGTGGTTTACCCAGCTCCCAGCCCTGCCTCAGGACGTTCTCCTCCCAAGGCGTGACCCTCCCCGAAGCCCCACGCCATTAATGCCCCCTTCCGCCCAGGCTCCCAGAGTTCACGGAGAGTGAGAAGAGGAGGATCCAAGGCACCTATGACTTCTTTGGGTTCAATCACTACACCACTGTCCTGGCCTACAACCTAGACTACAACTCCAGTATCTCTTCCTTTGATGCAGACAGGTAAGACAGCCGGCAGGGCCACCTAGAACATCTTTGGAAAAGACAGTAAAGTTTCCCCTTCGCCCAGCCCTTACTTCGAGACCTGCACAGCCTCAGAACACCGCCTCCTGATGCCGGGTGTCCTGGGGTTTCATAGACGAGCCCCGTCTCCTGAGATGCCTCACCAAACCCCATCACGCGGTAATAGTTCAGCCTCGGGACTCCAAGACGCTTCCTGTTGAGATGGACATGCTGAGTCTTTAAATCGTGTTTCTGAGATAGACCTTTTCCTCTTTTGTCAAACTTGTTTTACTTCTCAGATGTATTTCAGTTAAAACAGTAAGGGCTTTTTTACTCCTCCTCTAAATAACTGGTCTTTATTTGAAATGTATGACTCCCCAGACATTGGAGATACTGTGCCTCCCCCAGAAGGTGCTCCTTTGGCACAAGGCGTTGCCTTCTTGTCTTTCACTATAGACAGAGGCAGGGTCTTGGGCCCTCGAAGCTGGTCCCCACCCACTGCTCCCTGTCGTCACACAAATAAATGGCTTGGTGCCTGTGGCACTGTCCTCTGAAGACATAAAGCTCACACCCCACTGGAGACTGTGGCCAGGGAACCCAGCGCCCCTTCACATCTAGTGTGAGGTGTGTCAACACCGAGCCCGTGGAGCGTCGGGCCCCCACGTGGGACCCTGCCAGTGCACACGTGGGAAGCTAGAACGGGGCTGAAGCGGCTTTGCAGTTACACCAGCGCTGAGTAGTGCAGCCAGAACTTACGGAAAGAGAATGTGAGGCGACGTGACTATCCTGGGTTTGCTAATGACCCTCAAACCCCAAGTCTAGACAAAACCTAAGGGTCTTCCTGATACAAATTCTGTTTTGTCTTTAGTGCAAAGGGCCTCTAGGGATTTACAAAACAAGACTTAATCTCGTGTTTGAACTGGTAGGGGAGTCGCCTCCATTGCAGATCCCTCTTGGCCAGACTCTGGCTCCTCCTGGCTGAAGATGACACCTTTCGGCTTCCGGAGGATCCTGAACTGGTTAAAGGAGGAGTACAACAACCCCCCGATTTACGTGACAGAGAATGGAGTGTCCCAACGGGGGGAAGTAAGCCTCAACGACACCGCGAGGATCTACTACCTCCGCAGTTACATCAATGAGGCACTCAAAGGTACGGCAGGCCTACCCCTCCTCCCCGCGCCCGTCACTGTGCCGACATCTGCCAACATCTGCATTTCGGGTGGCACTCAATCCACACACCCTCATAAGAAGGTGAGGCATCTGACTCCTGTTGGGCTTAGCTGTTCTGAGTTTTTTCCTTCCTAAATTTAAGTCAGCAGGCAAATCCAGTTGCCCATTACAGCCAGACCTGAGTTCTGGGCCTGGATCCTCACTGACAGCCCCTGTCCCTGCAGTGCAGTGCCCTCCTGAAGGCGGTCTGGCCGGTAGGAGCAGGCTGCGTGGGGCTGGTGTCTGCAGCACCTTTTGTTCCCCAAGCAAAGTTTAAGATCCTCAGCTCAGCAGAACTGGGGATGAGAAGGTAATGCTGGTAAAAGAGAGTAAGAAAGAAATTTAAAAAGAGAATGAGCAGTGCAGCAGTAAAAACGAAGAGTTAGGAAATCCCCTGCCAGCTCCAATCTTTTCCAAGGGCCATTTACTGTCTGCAAAGAGGAGCACTGGTCTGCCCATGTTTCTGAGTCGCTTTCAGGGCTAGGCCTTTCTAGAAAAATGCTGATAGCGCTACAGCTTTGTCCACAGACAGCCAGCTACCAAATACTGCATGCAATGGACAGGCAGCTTCCTCAGAAAGCTAAAAAGAAAAAAGCTCCCTTTGGCCTGCAGGTGGGAACTTGGGGAGCGTCTGGGCAGGCAGGGCCTCAGCAGGCCTGCTGGAAAGAGGTCTTACTTGGGAAGCTCACGCCGGGGCCTCTGTTTGGACAGCCGTGCAGGATAAGGTGGACCTTCGCGGATACACTGTTTGGTGCTCGACAGACAACATTGAGTGGGCCACAGGCTTCTCGGAGAGGTTTGGTCTACATTTTGTGAACTATACTGACCCTTCTCTGCCAAGGATTCCCAAAGCATCAGCCAAGTTCTACGCCTCTATAATCGGGTGCAATGGCTTCCCGGACCCGGCGGCGGGCCCACACCCTTGTCTCCAGCCACCAGGTGAGATGTAGCTCTGGGTGGACTAAAGCAGAGGGCGAGGGGCTGAGAGGAGCTGTTTTCAGTCGTTTCTTCTGGTTTGTTCCCCTCCTCTCGGCCTCTCCATTCCCTCAGTCTTTCAACAAATATTGTTTTCTTTCAGTGTTCTTAGGATGGGACAGAACAACTAACAGGGTTAATGCTACACTTACAAACTAGGCCCCGGTCTGGGAATACCAGGTCTAGAGTCTTGTCCCAGCCCGAGCATTAGTGCGCTGTGTGACGTTGAGCAAGAAACCAGGCACATGTTCTGGGCTGATGTGAGGATCAAATGTAACAACTGAAAACACAGTGCCTGGCATAATGTAAGATGCCCAACATTTGTTGAATGACTGAAAAAATATAAAATACTATACAAATGTAAGAGACAGTCATCCCATTTAGATTATATTCTAATTGCTGATACAGATGTTTAAGAAATAAAACTACTTTTCATTCAGAGGCTCATAATTCAGTGAAAGGGATATATATATCTCAGCGATATGCTCACCCTGGGTGCTGTTATACAACCTTCTCTTCCAAGCTTGGACTTACTGTAGGCTAACACAAGTCCCATAAGCACATCTGCACTAGTGTGTAAACTGCATTCTGTTGTCTTCCCCTAGATGTTGGACCCACCATCAGCCCCAGCAGAGAAGAGAAAGTTCAGTTCCTGGGGCTGACACTAGACACGGCAGGAGCCCAGACAGCTTTGTACACACAGTTTTCTCTGGTGCTTCTGGCAGCCTGCGGTATGGCGTTGCTGTCGTACAAGCACTGTAAGCGCTCCAGGCAACGGAGAACACGACGAGACCCACAGGAACTGAGCCCCACTTCCTCATTCTGACCACAAACGACCACCTCCTCCAGTTCTACAGAACAACCCAGGTTTCTTTGTATACCTTTGCCACCCACAAAACTCCGCAGGATTTTATATTCTGCCCACACCAGGCTTCTTCATAAAGGCTTTCTGTAGTGTGAGAGTCTACCCTTAAAGGATTTCAGGTCCCTGATTAAAATGCAAGTATCCGAACCTTGCCCCAGTAGCAGGAATTAATTTGGGCATTAAAAGACCCTGCAACTGGCTCTTGTGTAAACGTGCAGCTACTGAACTCATCTAGTGCTTCTGTCAGGCACTTGATTTAACTTAACTGGGCAGTTTCAAGTTTAAGAGATTTTAAAGATAGAAACAGGAGCAAAAACCATATGAACCCTTTTTCGGTGAAATGAACTCCACTGGGGACATGGACTGCAATGTCGCCTCCTGCCCTCTCTTCCAGATCGCTCCCAGCCCTGTACCTTGTGTTTCTCAGAAAATAAAAATGGTGCTGTGTCCTATCCCCTGGGTGACTCTCCTTGAGAAAGTAGGTTCTACAGAAGCGACACAGCCACACAAGCCATTTGGGTGTCTAAGCTTTCCCAGCAGACCAAGGCTTTCTGCTTTTTATATATACTCCCCAGGGTAGAGAAACCACAAGAAAAAGATGACCCGCGAATCCTTTATTCCAACCTGCCACCTTTTATGTCCTTGTCTCTGCCACTTGCAGGCAGAGTTTTAAGGACCCAAGTACGGCCTTCAAGGCTCATGTGACCTTACCCTGGTTCACTTAGCCTTTTCCCTTGTTCCTGTCTCAGTCTAACCGGCATCTAAGCCCTTGACTGTCCCACGCACCTTTGTGTCTTTGTAAATATTACTGCTTCTGCCTAGGATGCCCTTTCTTTGGAAAATGCTTTAAGTCTCAGCTCAAATATGTACTTTCCCTGTGGGGAAAGCTGCCCTGAATTCTCCCAGGCAGACACTATTTTGACTTTGTTTGTAAATACACTACACTGGAACTGAAAATTACCCTTTTATCAGCTTCTTGCAGTCTAAGGACCATGTCTCACCATCTGTAGCAAGCACATTTTGGAGACAGGGCCCAGAATGCACACCTGCCCCTTCTGTGTGTTTGTTCACAAAATATCTGAGTAGTGGTAGGAGCACAGAAAGATGTGGCCTCATCCATTCTCCTAGAAATGTGCTGATGAGACAGTCCGAATGAGAAATACTTAACAACTTATTTGGTCTATATATCCTTTCTAGATATCTGAGTTGTTTTTTTTTTTAAAACAAAGAGGGGGCCCTGGCTGGTAGTTTACTTGGTTAGAGCATCGTCCCAATGTGCCAAGGAGCACATTGTGTGTGAGGGGTGGGTCTCCAGTCAGGGCACCTAACAAGAAGCAACCAATGAGTGCATAAATAGGTGGAATAACACAGTGATGTTTCTCTCCACTTCCTTTCTCTAAAACCAATAAATTAAAACAAGTTTTAAAGTAATTTTCAGGACTTTTTGTCAAGATTGCCGAATACATAAATGCTAGGCTCACCTCCTCCTATGACCACACACACAAAAATTGTAACTATAGACTTCCAGTCAAGATGGAGACACAGGTAGACATGCCTCACCTCTTTGCACAACAATAAGGATCACAACTAAACTCAAAACAGAAAACAACCAGAAATGCCAGAAAATCAAACTGTATGGAAGTTCAACAACTGAGGATTTAAAGCAGCCATATTTACCTACAAGGGTAGGAAGGGTGGAGATGGGCAGCTGTGGTGGAGAGGACATGGTGTGGCAGTGGCGAGGTAGCAGCCAGCAGAATGGGCAGTCCCATGTTCGTGTGTGGTAGGTAAACATTGGGAAAGATACCTGGGGAACGAGTGATCCAAGCCACAGGCCAGACCATGCAGCCCACAGTTCCAGCAATAAGAAATAAACCCTCATAACTTCTGGCTATAAAAACCAGTGAGGGTTGGGGTGGTGGAAGAAACTGCTGATCTCTCAGGAGAGTCCATTTAAAAAGCCCACACATTCTCAGAATATATGTAAACCCACCCCTCTGGGAACCAACACCAGGGCAACAGCCAGAGGGTGCCAGTGGCATAGGGGAAGTGGAGGACATGACTGGAAATGGGGAGAGTGCCACTGCAAGCCTCCAGCAGCCAGGCAGCAGCACTGTCCCCTCTGTGACCTCTCTCCCACATAGAGAGCCACAAAGTGGTAAAGCAGGGTACCCCACTCTGGCAAACACCTAAGGCTTCACCCCATACAACTTAACAGGTATGCTAAGATAGGGAGTCAAACCAGCTCTACCTAATACACAGAAACAAACACAGGGAGGCTGCCAAATTGAGGAGACAAAGAAACATAGCCCAAATGAAAAAATAGAACAAAACCCCAGAAAAAGAACTAAATGGAATGGAGATAGCCAACCTGTTAGATGCAGAGTTCAAAACACTGGTTATCAGGATTCTCAGAGAACTCAATGAGTATTACAAATGCATAAGGGAAGAAAGAAGGCTAGACTAAGTGAAATAAAGAAAAATTCACAGGGAACCAACAGTGAAGGGAAGAAAGTGGGGGTCCAAATCAACAATATGGAACATAAGGAAGAAATAAACAGTCAACCAGAACAGAATGAAGAAACAAGAATTCAAAGAAAAAGAGAGAGAAAAAATAAGATTTGGACATCTCCTAAAGTGCCAACATCAGAATCATAGGGGTGCCAGAAGGAGAAGAGGAAGAGCAAGAAATTGAAGACTTATTTGGAAAAAAAAAAAAAGAAAACTTCCTTAATTTGCTGAAAGAAATAGACATACAAGTCCAGGGAGTCCCAAACAAGTTGGACCCAAAGAGAAATACATTGAGATGTATCATAATTAAAATACCAAAGGTTAAAGATAGAGAATCTTAAAAGTAGCAAGAGAAAAGCAAATAGTTACCTACAAAGAAGCTCCCCATAGACTATGAGTTGATTTCTCTAAAAAAAACTTTGAAGACAAAAAGGGACTAGAAAGAAGTACTCAAAGCTATGAAAAGCAAGGACCTACAACCTAGACTACTCTATCCAACAAAGCTATCATTCAGAATGGAAGGGCAGATAAAGGTTCCCAGATAAGGTCAAGTTAAAGGTCGAGTTTATCACTACCACGCCCTTATTATATGAAGCTTTTTATATTTATTTTTTTATAGATAGAGGGAAAGGGAGGGAGATAGGGAACGAAAAATCAATGTGTGGTTGCCTCTCACATGCCCCCTACTGGGGATCTGGCCCACAACCCAGGCCTGTGCCCTGACTGGGAATTAAACTAGTGACCCTTCGGTTCGCAGGCCGCACTCAATCCACTGAATTACACCAACCAGGGTGAGATGTTAATGGGACTTATTTAAGAAAAAGAAGATCTAAACTACGAACAGTAAAATGACAACAAACTTACAACTACCAACAACTGAATCTAAAAAACAAAAACACAGCAAACAACTAGAACAGGAACAGAAGAATAGATATGGAGATGATTTGGAGAATTGGTCATCAGGGGGAGGAGGAAGGGTATAAAGGGGAAAAGTACAGGAATTAAGAAGCGTAATTGGTAGGCACAAAATAGACAGGGGGATGTTAAGAATAGTACAGGAAATGGAGAAGCCAAAGAACTTACATGCATGACCTATGGGCATGAACTAAGGAGGGAAGAATGCTGTGGGAAAGTGGGTACTGGGCAGTGGGCAGCCAAGGGGGAGAAATTGGGACAACTGTAATAACATAATCAATAAAATATACTTAAAAAAACCCAACAGGTCACAATATAAATAAAAGTTAGAGGGTGGTACCCCAAAAATTAAAACTAAACTATAGCCCTGGCTGGTGTAGCTCAGTAGATTGAGTGCGGGCCTGCGAACCAAAAGATCACGGTTCGATTCCCAGTCAGGGCACATGCCTGGGTTGCAGGCCAGTTCCTGGCAGGGGACACACCTGAGGCAACCATACATTGACATTTCTCTCCTTCCTTCCCTTCCCCTCAAAAGATAAATAAATAAAATCTTAAAAAAATACAATAACAAATAAAACTATAGAATAATCAACCTGGAGAACCATCTGAAGATTAGCTGAACAGAGTCCTATAACTGAGACTATAAAGAAGCCATACCGTGGAGACTGGTAGGAGTGGGGAGACTTGGAACAGGCAGGTCCCACACCAATTGTGTGGTGACTGAGAACTGGGAGGGATATGTTAGCCGTGGAGGTCCCCCTTGCGGAGTGAGGGCACCACTACTAGGGAGAGGAGTCCCTATAACAACCGCTGCGACAACCAGTTAGGATTGTGTCCTAGTAAGGTGGAGGCTTGATGGAGACTTAGGTGTGCCTCCTGGGAGGGGGATGGGCATGCACTGGCTTACCTGCACGCAAACTTACTTGATGTGGGCTCCAGCACGGGGGCAGCAGCTTATCAAGTGCCAGGTACGTATGAGTTAAACTAACTTCAGAAAAGACTAAACAGGTACAGGGTCTGGACAGCTCTCTGTAGGATGCAAGAGCTGGCAGGCTCCATGTTCCTTTGTTGAGTGTCCCTCTCACCCAGCCTGCAGGCTCAGAGATGCACCAAATCTGTGCTCTGCAAATCAGGCTAAAATGGTTTGCCCCACCCAATTCACACACCCAACCAAGTCTCTTCCAGTGGCTTTTCCACATAAACAGCCTACCTAAGTTCATGCTGTAGGTTTTCCCAAAGCCTCTCAAGAGTCCACAAACCCGAAACAAACAGTTGCTGGCCCCAGTGTGCCTTGTAGATCTTGCTAAGCAGTCCCAAGCCCAACACAAGCAACAAGTGGTCTCAATTTGCACTGTAATTCCTACCAGGTTTTCCCAAGCCTAGCACATGCAGCAGCCAGCCTTGGCCTAGGATGTAGCTTCAACTAAGTGGCCCCAAGCCCAGCACAAGTAGCAGTTCAACTTGGCATGTCCTGGAGTCCCTCCCAAGAAGCTCCAGAACCAACACACTTTGTGGTTGGCTTCAGACCACACCAGAGCACCACCCAACAAAGCTCCATAAATGACATACCTGAAGGGCAGACTTGGATGCCGACAACCAACAGGCACCAGAGTCTAGCAACTCTGGTGCCAGACATGGCTGGCACTAGAGCTCTCCTAAAGTGACTTCTGGTGTCAACCATCACATAATAGCTCATCTGTAGTAGTCACAACCAGTCAGCCTGAGGGTCAACCCCATCCATGATGTGCCAACAGTAATCAAGGCATGACTACAAAGGAAAGGCACACAAAACCCACACAAGGGTCACCCATAAAGCAACTTGTTCAAGGATCAGGGAGAGTGTACCACTGGGTGGTAAAAAAATTCCATAACCATTTTTTTGGGGGGACATGGTCGAAATATAAAGCTTCACATTAAATGAACTTGTAAGAAGAGCCAGGATAAACTGGAGCAAAGTGTAGGGGGTACTCTGCCAGCAGAGCTCCCCCCACTGCCGTGGATTAGAATAATTCTACCAAGACAGGATCTGCTTGAGGAGGAAGGCTGACCAGTCTGTCAGAGGAGAAAGGCGTTTTGCCTCTCTCTCAACGGGCTTTATTGAGTTTAGTTTTCATTGCATATCAAAGAAAAGAGGTATGGGTTACAGCTAACATTTCTGAGATCATGGGGGGTCCTTTTGAGCCAGGGTCTGGTAGACAGGGTGATGCCAATTGGCTGTAAATCCTTGGGAAACAAACTTATTTTGTGCTTGGACTCTTAACATTTAAATTGAGGATATTCTTAGCAATGGAGGTTTCACAGGACTTCACACATTCTTTCTTAGGCCCGATCGTCACCCCACCAGGAACCTCCAGTTCCGGCACAGGGCTGCACCCCCCCTTCAGCACTGTTTCAGACCTGAAGCAGGGAAGGGAAGCGAGGCAGCCAGGAGACTAGGAAACTTTTTACAGATAGAATGAGGACTCAAGCTATGACAAAGCCAAGGGGTGACGGTTTTTTGTCCCTTCTTCACAATCCACTTAATCCTTCCCTGATGGCCCCATTTACTACTGTGCCTGACTTAGGTTGTTCCTTCCTTGAGGAATCTTACCTGTCACTGACTATCCAGCCATCCTCCAGGGGCCAAGCAGGGTGAAGTAAAGGGGGCAGGCAGTACCCCTGCCGGGAGGAAAAGTTTTGACTCCTTAGTGGCTTATGGTCCCAAGGTCCCTTAGCCATGGGGCCTTTTCGCCTGTTGGCAGGGTTACAGCTCCGGAAAGTAGGCGGGATGGTTCCCAACAGTGAAGCATATTAAAACATTATAAAACTAATGATAAAAATTATTGGGTTGGCCAAGTCTTTCATTTTCCCCATAAAATGAAAAACATGTTTTTCATTTTCACCAATAACTTTACTGATTTGGGTATTTTGACTATGTCAGCCATTTCTGGCTATTGGCTTTTACTAGGTAGAGGCCAGGGGTGCTGCTAAACATTTCCCAATGCATAAAACAGCCACACAGCAAAGAATCACTATGCCAAAATGACAAAAGTACCAAGAAATGTTGCTAACTTCTTTTGATATGTTTGATTCATCACAGTGCCTTCTCTGCATACTGCATAAATCTTTACATTTCATGGTTGCATTGTACATTTCACCTTTCTTGCAATAATAAAGTATATAAAAAATGTTATGTATATTCTTCCATCTTTGATATTAAAATGGCTGCACAAAATTCACTAATTTTGATGTTTTTTTAAATGTACACTGATATAATAGCTGTCACAATACATCTAACAAAATTGTTTTGAATGCAGTTTAAAGCAACTAAGCATTATTAGAGCCATTGTATGAAAAAAACTAAGTGAACTTTTTGGCCAACCCAATAGTTTGGAAGCAGACAGAGAGAAGAGAAAGTTCAAAAAAGGAAAAGCAAGCCTAGACATAGAGGAATAGAGTACGTGACAAAAGTGACATGCTAAATCAGTGGGAAAGATGGATTATTCTTTCCCACCTTTAAATGGTGGTAGGTTAGATCTCAAGGATGTCAGCAACAGGCATGGGGACAGAAGCCAGAGCCTTCCTGGTATACCAGATTTAAATGTACAAAAACAAAACCAGGAGAATACAAGAACAGAACTGTGAATTTTTTTAAATTATTTTTTGAAGTGGGAAAAGAAAAGGCATACATAAGCAAAACTTAAGACCCAGAGGCCATAGAGAAAAACACTAGTAAATATGACCACAAAAATACTGTGGCAAAAATTACCATCAATATAGTCATCATAAGATACACAGGCAAAAATATTTACGTCATATGGTAGACAAAGGGCTGATTTTCTTAATATACATGGAACTCTTATAAATCAGTAAGAAAAAGAGGGAAAACACAAAATAAAAACTGGCAAAGAGCAAACATGTAATTCTCAGATGTACATAAAAATGACAATATTAAAAAATGCTCAACTTCATTTGTGATCAACACCACACATAAAAAATGCATATAATTTTTCATCTATCATGTTGCTAAAGATAAAAAGGTATAATACAATACTGGCAAGGATGTGGTGGGGGTGTAAATTCACAGAACCTTACCAGGAGGTAATTTGGAAGCATTTTTTATAATCCAAACTGCAAACGTCCTTCGACTCAGGAAGTTATACAAACCTAGAGATATGTTTTCACACCTAGAAAGATACTTCACAAAGACATTCACCGTAGCAATGTTTGTAGCAGAAAAGCAAAAACACTATAATAACCAATGAATGGCATCAGAGAATGGATAGTAAATTGAGGTACATTTATCAAGAAAAATGCTATTCAGCCATTAATAAGATGAAACAGCTATGTACTGATAGGGAAAGATCTTCAAGACTGTAAGTAAAAAGCATGATCCAGAGTAGTATATATAATATGATCCCATTTATTTAAAATATAATGGTTACATATTTGCTTAACATACATAAAAATTTCCTGGAGATTACAAAAGAAACTTAATAGATTAAGGTTACTTTGTGGGAATAAAACTGGAGGTTAAGATGCAAAGAGGGGGATTTCATTTTCATTTTATAGCCTCCTATACTGTTTTGAGTTTTTCCTTACCATGTATACTTTTTAAAATATAAAACTGAGGAGGGATCCTCTTACTCAAAGATTGTGAACTACTCTTTTACATACATTTTTCTAAGATCTGTATCTGATGTTTTTCCAAGGCAAACTGACTTGAGGTACCACAAGTTTTTGCAGATATATTTTTTTAATAGTTATTAGTAGGGTCACACCCATCTGACAAGTTTTATTTGTTTGTTTTTAAATCACATTATCACTATATTTTTTAAGACAACAAACTGAAATGGGATGACTGCTGGATTTCTTTTTTCAAGCTTACTTTTTAACTATGGAAGTAATATGACCATTGCAGAAAATTGAGAAAACATTTAAGGGTGCAAAAAACCTACACGGGTGCTAAAATCACATATAACCACTCTTACCACTGTTAATGTTTGGTATTTTCTTTTTTCTTTGCATTATGTCAATGCATAGTAATGTCTGTACTTAAAATGTGTTTACAAAGCTAAGATCACACTGTACCCACACCTTCATATCCTGATTGATAAATATATTGTCAAATTAGTATTGTACCATTCTTCCTCATCAAGTTATTTCTGCACAAAGCATTCAGTTACTTTCTAGTTATTAGGTAAAATAAATATAACAATGAATATACTTATATCTAAACTTTTTCTGCATTTATGATTGTTTCTTAAGAAAATAATGGGATCAAAGAGTATGAATTATTTGTTTCTGATGTTTTTCAAAAAGGTTATACTAGTTAATACTTCAACCACCAGTGTAGTTTGTCTCACCATTTCCTTGCCAACAATTACTATTATCATTTTAAAATGTCATTGTTACTTCTTCAAAAAGGTCTGCTGAGAAAACTTTTCCTCCCATTAGAAAATATAGAGTCCTTTTGTGTGTCCACTCAAGAGTAGTATCTTCCCATCTAAAAGGAGGTTAAAAGAGGAACTGTCAAGCTAACCCCCTTTTTCAAACATTATTAGTTTAGTGGACGTCAATACCCAAAACACGGAGAAAGTAGCATGTAAGTCAGATTAAGGCATGTCTTTATTCCATTCTTCTTGTCCTACACTACAAATACTTCAGGTCTTTGAGATGTGATTACTGACAGCAAAACTAAAGGTAAGAAGACCAGCTGTATATTAGCTGTTTTTCTGCATCTAATGAGAACAAAAACTGTAACATTATGCAAAGTGCAAACACAAGACCTCAACATAGCCCTGTGAAACAAAAAGATGCTAGGATAACAAAACTTAAAGCAAAAATAAGATCATTCCAATTTCTTTGAAAAGATTTTTTTATTCAGTGTTTAAGATTAAAAACTACAAGATTTTGCTTGCAGCTGATGAGTGGAAAGAGGAGGAAAAAACATAAATTATCATCTGACTGGATAGTTAAAATGCTCTGACTCAAGAGTCAAATTACTCAGTAACATACCAGTTACTTTGTGTGGGTTTAGGAGTTCAGGAGCAAAACAGCTCTAAACAAAAGTTACCATCTGAGAACACAGGGCTAATGGGTATAGGACATACTGAATAAGAAAGCTGATAAAGGGAGGTTGTGGCAGATTTGATTCTTTTAAGCTTCTAGCAGTTAGTTACCATATGCAAGGACCTAACTGAATTATTTTATCTTTTGACTTGTCTGAGTTAAACGACTTTAACCCACTAAGCAGGAATTAAAGAGACACTTTATAGATTGGTTAGAAAACAAAGTAGTCCCACCTCTCTCCAGTAGAATTTTAGTTGAATTAAATCGTAAGAGAAGCAATGATTATTGCACATAATGTACTTGTCATACTACATTTGTTGTGTAGAATTTCCATTCCAAGTGTTGTTTTCATCTTCACCATCATCTTGAGTCCTCAATCTATATATCTTCCCCTCCTTTTTAAAGTCTTCCCCCCGTTTCTCCAACACTCTTTTTCTGACGGGTTCCCTGATATAAAAAAAGAGGGAGAGAAGAGAAGATGACATAAAATGAAAACAGCAGTAATACCAAGCTGTTTCCTTTACAATTCGATTAGTATAAGCAACTAGTTTTTAAGGAAAGTTCATGGATGATAATTATATCTACTATGGTGATACTATATGTTTTATATGTTTTTGGCAGTTTAACTTCACCTGTTCTCCAAAACAAACCAGCCAAATCCTATTTTCTATTTCCAAAGCTCCATTCATAGCCTCATTTACAGAAATGGTCAATGGGCAATTTTTAATCCTTTTATAATGTTCAACAATTTATTTACACAATTAAGAACAAACAGGACTTCATCTGAAAATGGAAGACAGGTGAAATTTAAGATAATTCATTGTCCAATGCTAGAGGGAAAGAGAGAGCAAAAAGGAAAACCAACAGTGGAACACAAAATTTTACCTCTCAGACATACATTCATCCCATCCTTTGTTCTAACCCAAGTCCTGTTGTTCCCTTATTTGAAAATGTTTTTAAAAGCCACACAGCAAGCTATCTGACATTATACTAATTCAAGATTAAGTGCTTCCACCCACTGCTCAGTAAGAGTCCTAAAATTCAGCACTAACAAGACGTAGCTTGAAGGCTATTCTAAGACTAGAAAAGAATTTCCCCCTGCCCCCACTGGAGTAATGGACTATGGCTATGATTGCTCTTCCTGCCTAATAGTTAAGAAAGAAATAAGATACAAACTAAGTGAGCCCAATTACAACATTTACACAAATCTTTACCTAGAAAGTCAATAGAACACAAGACTAGGATCTCCTTATTAATGGAACACAAGCAAGAATATTCATTATTTACCACATAGGATCAGAGTGATGATTTGCTATAATTATCTATTAACAGCCTAAAAAGGTGTTTAGTAATACTAGGTATACATTATAATAAATTGTGCTATTATTAGAAAGGGGTAAAATCTCAGCTTCTATAGAGTATTTTCAAATATGCAAAATCTTAACAGAGGTATGAGCTAAAATAATTAGTGTTGCCTATTAATTAATATTTTCATTCTAATCTTGACCATCTGCAAAAAAAGGACAGTCTCTTGGTAAAGGGACTAATCCAAATAATTCTCTGAAAGATGCACCATTTTCAAGTGTATACCTAGTGTCCTTAGTTTGGTCCTTCTCTAAATGACCAAGAGAAGACAGTCAGCCAGCAGATCAAAGAACCACTAGGGTTAAAATTCTCTACAACAGAATCCCTCTAAAGAAATTATGCAAGATGACTGAGAAGTTAATGGAATGAAGTATCTTGACAGACACTAATATGGCTAGCAAGAAAAAAATACTGCTATTCAGACCTGGAAAAAATCTGTTTTTACAGTTGTAGAAAGAAGAGACTTCAATAAATGGAATAATAAATCCAGCAGAGGTAAAGTAGGTCTTAGATGGCTGAGAAAACCCAGGTAAGTGAGCTTCCCTGGAGGGATGATATAATACATCTTCAAAACACTGCGGTGTCCCCCCCACCCACACAGAAAGAAGGCAAAGTATCTTTAACAAAATTTCCATGTGGGGGCATTACTAACATTTTGAAAATGGAGAAAACACAGTTACCTTTTTTCTGAATTGCTAGATGATGCAAGGTTTGAGGATTCCGATGATGCTGCTCTCACTGAGGTCTGTGCAGGAGGACTGCTAAATAAGAAGTTGCTAATCAATCTCCAGATGGCAAGGAATGGGTAAAGTACTGTCCCCAACAATGTCCAAAAGTCTCCACTGGAAGAATGTACCATGGATGTAGTTGGTCTACCTGCCTGAAAATTAAGAAATAAACCTAAATAAAGACTATTAACATTTCAATCACATTACATTCAAGGTTCTAGGTGAATCTTTAATCTGAAAAAAAAATTCCTAATAATTTTTGTTTACTAGAAGAAGTAAAAGTACTAACTCTGAGGTTTTTACCTCAGAGTACATACTCTGAAGTGTATGTAAGTTTCTGGGAACTCCTGGAGCTTTGCTTTTTAAAAGAGTAATTATAACACAGAACCCAGAAGGTAGTTTTTCGTAAAATGAATAAGTTATTTTAAGAGAACTAAACATTTGTACTAAAATTAGTAACTTTGACAAGTCATTCTTGATTATTTAAAAAAAGGGGAAATTTTCAAACCTCAGTGAATGCAATTAATCCTGATGGTTGGAGGGCTGTTTTACATGTGGGGCTATAGCTCAAGAGCAGGGAAAACTATACTAACCCAGACACAGAAGACAACTCCGGCTCTTATCTCAGCTCTGGCATGTAAGGTGGCAACTTGGCAAAGTCACTTAAGCTTTCTGAGCCTCTTTTTTTTTTTATCAGAGATTAAAATATTGTAAAGATCAAATGGGATTAATATGTTAAAAATTAATGATATTAATGATAATGAAAATTAATGATATAATGTTAATATGTTTTCTAAAAACTTGGTAAACAACAGAGGAGTGCACAGATAAAAACACTAAGTCTACAGATTAGACCCTCTGCATTTCTTATTTTCTTCTACCATTTCTTGTCCATCAAAACAGGCAAAGAAAAATGCTGAAAATTAAACTAATGCTTCATTAACAACAAAAATATATAAAGCACAGGATAATCTAACAAACTGATCTAACATTTTTGGATAAGTGGATTTTAATTATCCACTATATACCTTTCACCTTACCTTGCTCTAACTGTAAGAAACAATCAAAGATAGAACAAACAGGACTGTAAGAACAGAAAACAATACAGACATATATACATACTGGCAACAGTACCACTGAAGCACTTGGGGCAAGTTCCAAATCCAATAATTTCTTTTTATAATCTTCTTTAGTGAATTCTCTCCTGGGAAACATGGTTGCTAATGAAAAATTACCGTAAGTGTTGCCAACAGTCTGTAACATAACAGGAAGTTTAAAAACATTACAACAATGCCTTTTTATAGTAAGATATTACATTCTTACATGCATGTAAAATGACTGCTTTAATTAAAACTGCCTTGATTTTTAAAGTTCATTTAAATGTATACTCAAAAAACATTTATAAAAATTTGGTGTAGCTAAAAGCTGTCAAATCCAAATAGTATTTAAGAGTTTTAATATCCTAGACAGGTAGCTCAGTTAAGAGGATCATCCTGAGATACCAAGGTTGTGGGTTTGATCCTGGTCAGGGCACATACAAGAATAAACCGATGGATGCATAAATAAGTGGAACGACAAATCAATGTTTTTTTTCTCTCTTTCTCCTTTCTTCTCTCTCTAAAATCAGTAAATTTAAATTTTTTAATAAGTTTTAAGTAAATTTTATAAATGACCATAAAAGAGCAAGAATATAGTTCCTAAAATTATATAAACTGAATAAAAATGAACAATTAGATACTTCTTTCAAGTATGCCTGCAGTTTGCCATGAGGGTTTTCATTATCCTTTATAAACTTACATTAGTATCTCACAAATATGTTTGGATTATAAATATTCCCTATTTAAAATCTGGAATAGACCAGACTTGCTCTCATACATACATCAGGAGCTTTTGCCTCTTCTCTCAAAGAATAAATGGTCCATCATCAATCCACACCATACATATAAACCCAGACCCAGGTCATTATACTCAGCAGCATCACAGTCACCCTCACAATTTTAAGTCCCCTGCATTTGTAACGTCTTAGACAACTTTACCTAGAAGATTCCAAAGAAAAAGACTAACATTTTTGTTTTTTTGCTGTGGGTCACAGCACACATACCTCTCATTGTTTCACTCTAACATAAGAACATACACAAATACAAAATTAGGCCATTCTACTGGAGACAAGTTCTAACAGGACTGATGCAATCAAAGATCTTTTTCCTCTGATGTGGCTCCCCCTTTTCACTTACCCGTGGCAGGAGGGGGCAGTAAGACTCAAGCAAGGGGCACCCCTTCTTAGGAGGCCCCAGGTGGGGCTCCAAAGCAAAAGAATGAAAGTGGCTATTGGCTTGGTTCTACTATACCGCTTAGGGAAAAGAGTTCTGAAAATCAATTTTTATGTTGTCCAGCCCAGCTCACCAGTGGAGGAAGGCAGGCAGCAAGTATCAATCTTTGGGGACCCAGAAGTAAGGTAGCACATTAAACACAAAGAAGAGATCTAGTGGAAAGATCTAGACTCTAATTTTAACACTGATGTGATATATGAGACAAATACTGGTATAGACAATGAGTCTAGAACATATGATGCCTGGAATACATTTTGAATAAGAAATCAATCAGAAAACAAAAATTAGTTGAAAGTTACTCATATTTTCTAAGATATCAAATTTCACACCCATACAGATTTTGGAGTAAGGCCACAATTCTGGAGCTAAGTTCCTGAAGATGATACTTGTTGCCAAATGAAGATTACTGGTCTTTAGGCTTGGACAACCAGCAGAAAATGGGACAACTTGGTGGGAAAATGGCCAGCCCAAAGTATTCTAAGCAATCTGCAGAAAATGTGAAAAGGATCAAGAAATACTGCATCCTTTTAACTGACAACTCCCTCAGATTAGACCTTTGAAAAATCATTTGATTTTTGTTCATTCAGCTGAGTGTATGAAGCAGTCAAGTTTCCCAAGCTTACTGTACATCAGCAAATTCCTACTTTTTGCATGACCAGCAGATATGCTATTCCCATGTGGCACTAATAGATGATGGAAGCTCTACAACACCCAGTGCTGTCCTGTGCTTCCTCCTGGGGATAAATTATGATTTATTCACATTCTTCAAATTATGTTTAAAAATCTTCCCTTCCTACATTTTCACAACCTTTACTTCATTTACCTTTATTACAACTCAAAGCAAATTTACCTGTGCAGCAAACTGCCTTGCCTCTTCTAGAGGAGCATCAGAAGGGAACTGATTTGTAAAGGAAGAACCATCAGGAAGACGGAACTGAATCCTTGCAACAGTGCTACGAAAAAACGGAAATTTAAGTCAGCATCTTTACCTCTACATATTCTCAAACAATACCAAAAGTTAGAGAAAATGAAAGTGGAAATGTGCAGTGAACTGTAAGAACAGAAAACAATATAGACAAGTTTTTTTCACAATGTACAGTCTTTTCCACAATGTCAGATCTTTTTGCTTGTATTAAGGTCAGCATTACTAAGCTGCAATTCATGTAACATGAAATTTGCCTTCTTAAAGCATAAGATTCAGTCACTTTTAACATAGTCAAAGTGGTAAATCATCACCAATATCTAATTCCAGAACATTTTTATCACCACCAAAGAAATCCCAAACCTACTGGCATTCCTCTCTCACCTAATTCCAGCAACCACACAATCTACTTTCTGCATCTACAAGTTTGCCTACTTTGGGCATTTCATATAATGGAATCATATGTGTGACTTCTGGTAACTGGCTTCTTTCATATGCCATTATGTTTCCAAAGTTCATCCATGTTGTAGCATGTGTACACCATTACTTTTTACTGCTGCATAATATTTCACTGTATGGGCTATACGATTTTGTTTACCCATTCTTCAGTTGATGAACATTTATTTGTATTATTATACCACATTTTGGCTATAATGAAAAATGCTACTTTAAGTATTCAAGTACAAGTTTTTGTGTGGACATGTATTCTCTTGGGTTTATAACTAAAAGTAGAAGTGCTAGAATATATGGTTAAGTCTATGTTTAAATCTTAAGGAACTGCCAAATTGTTTTTCCAAAGTGAATGCATCATTTTAAAATCCCTCTGACAATGTAGAAAGGTTCCAAATTCTCCACATCCTTGCTAATACCTGTTACTCTGTCTTTAAATGTGGGCATCCTAGAGGGTTGATTTGAATTCTCTAATGACTAGTGATGTTGAGCATTTGTTCATGTGCTTACTGGCCATCTGTCTATCCCTTCTGGAGAAATGTCTATTCAAATCCTTTTCCCATATTTAAATTGAGTTGTTTGCTTTTTTTGTTGTGAGTTATGAAACTTTTTTATATTCTAAGTACAAGTCCCTTAGATATATATGGTTTGCAAATACTTTCTCCAATTCTGTGAATTATCTTTTCACTTTACTTTTATTTTGACTTTGTTAAAATTGACTTTAGTCCTGGCTGGTGTGGTTTGGTAGACTGAGCACTGATCTGTGAACCAAAGGATCACCAATTCAATTCCCACTAAGGGCATATGCCTGGATTGCGGGCCAGGTCACCAGTATTAAATAAAATATTTAAATACGAAACAAAACAATGTATTTCTTAAATTATAGCTGACATACAGTATTAGTTTCAGATTTACAACACAGTGATTAGACATTTATATATCTTATGAAATTATCACTACAATAAGACTAGCAACCATTGTCACCATCCACAATAATGGTATTATTGACTATGTTCTCAATACTGTACAATGTACATAGTGTACATTACATGCCATGACTATGACTTACTCTTTTAAGTCTATTTTATTGTTATGCTAAGATACTTGTCCCAGTTTTTTCTCTCCTTTATTTCCCTATCCCTTGCACCACCCCACCATCCAGCATTCCACACACCCCCTTGGTTCATGTCCATGGGTCATACATGTAAGTCTTTGGCCTCTCCATTTCCTATACTATTCTTAACTATTCTAATAGTATTCTATACCATTCTTAACCCTATTTTGTGCATACCAATTATGTTTCTTATTCCCTGTACCTTTTCCCCATTCTCCTCTTTCTGCCACCCTGCTGATAACCCTCCATGTGACCTCCATTTCTGTGACCCTGTTCCTGTTCTAGTTGTTTCCTTAGTTTGATTTTTGTTTTTCAGGTACACTTATTAAGAGTTGTGAGTCTGTTGTCAAGTTACTGTTTATAGTTTTTATCTTCTTTTCCCTAGATAAATCCCTTTAACAATTCATATAATAATGGCTTGGTGATGATGAACTCCTTTAACTTGACCTTATCTGGGAAAACACTTTATCTGCCCTTCCATTCTAAATGCTAGCTTTGCTGGATAGAGTAGTCTTAGATGGAGGTTCCTGCCTTTCAGGACTTGGAACACTTCTTTCCAGCTTCTTCTTGCCTATAAAGTTTGAAAAATCAGCTGAAAGTCTTATGGGAACTCCTTTGTAGGTAACTGTCTCTTTTCATCTTGCTGCTTTTAAGATTATCTTCTTCCCTTTAATCTTGGATAACTTAATTATGATGTGTCTTGGTGTGTTTCTTCTTGGATCCAACTTCTTTGGTACTGAGTGTCCTGAACTTGCATGTCTAATTACTTTGCCAGATTGGGAAAGTTTTCCTTCATTATTTTTTAAAAGAAGTTTCCAATTTCTTGCTCTTCCTCTTCTTCTTCTGGCACCCCTATGATTCCGATGTTGGAATGTTTAAAGTCGTCCTGGAGATTCCTCAGCTTCTCAATTTTTTTGAATTCTTGCTTCTTCATTCTGTCCTGGTTGGATGTTTATTTCTTCCTTTTGTTCCGAACTGTTGATTTGAGTCCCAGCTTCCCTCCCGTCACTGTTGGTTCCCTCATTATTATCCTTTATTTCACTTTGTACAGCCTTCATTTCTTCTTTTGTTTTGTGACCGAACTCAATCATTTCTGTGAGCATTCTGATTACCAGTGTTTTGAACTCTGCATTTGATAGGTTGGGTATTTCCTCATTGCTTAGATTTTTTTCCTGGAGTTTTGATCTGTTCTTTCATTTGAGCCATATTTCTTTCTCAGCAAAGTTGTTACATTGTAAGGGGCAGGGCCTCAGGTATTCACCAGGGAGGGGCAAGCCACTTCATTGCGTAGTGGCACTATATATGGGGGAGGGTTCAGAGAGGGAACAATACTGGCTTGCTTGGCTCTTGCCCCACTTTCTATCGCTTCCCTTGCTTCCCACAAGCAGATCATGCCCTTTCAGGTGCTGATTCCTGGGTGGGTGGGTTTGTGTATGTTCTAGGACCACATAGGTCCTAGACTCTTCTGTGAGGCTAGGAGTTTCTCCTGCCACTGCAAACTGCACAGGTTTTTATAGCCAGAGGTTTTAAGGATTTAGTTTCCTGCGCTGGAACCCTGGGTTGCGTGGCCTGTCTCGCTCCCCAGTTGTTCCTACTGGCTTATCCACTCGCATGTGTGTGAAATCCCAATGGACCGCAGCTGCTTTGCCTAGCCTGGTCTGCCTCTTTGCTGCAAGTCCTTTCTGCCCTGGCTTTCCATTTCCGCCCTCCTACTGGTCTGGATGAGTATTTCTTCTTTAACTCCTTGGTTGTTAGACTTCTGTACAGTTTGATTTGCTTGCAGTTCTGGTTGTTTCTTGTTTTTAAATTCGTTGTTGTCCTTCTTTTGGTTGTATGCAGAAGCAAACCATTTCTACCTACACCTCCATCTTGGCTGGAACCTACATAATCATCCCCATGACTTATTTTATAACTGGTAGTGTGTACTTCTTAGTCTCCTTCACTTTTTTGTCCTACATCCCCATTTCTGATAATTTTTTGCTTTTGAAGTCCAAAACTTTTAAATTTTGATGAAGTCCAACTTACCTATTATTTTCTTTTGTTGCTTGTGCTTTTGATGTCATGTCTAAGAATCCACTGCCTATTCCAAGATCCTAAGATTTTCTAATTTTGTTTCTAAGATTTTAAACTTTAACTTTTATATTTTGGTAAATGATCCATTCTGAGTGCTTGTCTTTGGTGTGAGCTAAGTGTCTAAATTCATTCTTTTATGTGTGGATATTCACTTGTCCAAGCACGGTTGAAGAGACTCTTCTTTCCCCACTGAATGGTCCTGGTAGCCTTTTCATAAAATCAATCGATCATAAATGCATGGGTTTATTTCTAGAGACTCAATTCTATTATGTGATCCATTCTTATGACAATTCCACATTGTCTTGGTTACTGAAGCTCTGTAGTAAGTTCTAAAGTCAGAAAAGTCTGAGTCTTGCCCTGGCCAGGTGGCTCAATTGATTGGAGCATCATCTCATACACTAACCAAAATACTGCTGTTTCTATTCCTGGTCAGGGCACATACCTAAGTTGCAGGTTCAATCCCCCATCAAAGGGCATATGGGAGGCCACTGATTGATGTTTTTTCTCTCACACAGATATTTCTCTGTCTCCAACCACCCTCCCCTCCTTTCTTCTCTTTCTAAAATCAATAAAATTATCCTTGGGTAAGGATTTTTTAAAAACAAAAGTCTAGCCTTCCACTTGTTCCTCTTCCAGACTGTTTTGACAATTCTGGGTCTATTGCCTGTCAATGTGAATTTTAGGATCAGATTTCTACAAAAATCTCAACAAAAAAACCATCTGGGGTTTTGACAGGGATTATGCTAAATCTATAAATCAGTTTGGGAAGAAGTACTGCCACCTTAAGGTGTAAGATGTGTACACTGAAAACTATAATCATTGTTTAAAGAATTAAAACCTAGATATGTGGAAAGACATTCTATGTTCCACAGGTCAGAAGATTTAATATTGTTAAGTATATTCTTAGGTATTTTATTAGTTTTAGAAATAATAGATTTTCCCCCCCTGGGTGTTGTGGCTCAATGGACTGAGCACTGGCCCACAAACCACAGGGTCACTGGTTCGATGCCCAGTCAGGACACATGCCTAGGTTGCAAGCCAGGTCCCAAGTAGGGGGTGTGTGAGAGGCAACCACACATTGATGTTTCTCTCCCCTTCTCCCTCCCCTCCCATCTCTCTAAAAATAAATAAATAAAAATTGAAAAAGAAATGTTTTTTAAAGTAATTTGTATGATTATAAAAGTCATGCTTATTAATTTTCCAATATGGAAAATATAGAAAAGAGAAGAAAATAAACACTAATCCTAATCCAACTAATAGGATATACTGGAAATCTGAAGTTTTGTCTTCATAACATGTTTTTGTTTTGGGAACTACCTTATCTGTTACATGTCACTCATTCTGATATGATTATCACTAACATTTTCTCCACCTCCTTCACCACAGGGGCTTATCAACTACCCCAACCAGAGAGCCCACACCAGCAGACTCAGTGACTGATCTAGAGGTGGCCATATCATACAAGCAGGGTCAATGAGAATTCTCCTCAGTGAGTGATATGGGCTTTGGGAGAAAGGGCTCATCTTTGAGGGCTCTTCTAACACTTAAAGTTTTTTTGAGAATGATGCTAAAACAGAAGAAACCAAGAGACTAAAGGACATCTAAAGATATCCTTTAGATTCCTGGATCTAGGTATGCCTAACCAAATCCATCAATGGAACTTCCCAAATGTAGAACCAATGAATGCCCTCTTTTGCTTTATCCTATTTGACTTGAGATTCTAACAAGTAAAGAATCCTAGCACAGTCCTGCCTGGTGTGGTTCAGTGGACTGAGTGCCTGTGAACAGAAAGGTTTGTTGGTTCAATTCCCAGTCCAGGTACATGTCTGGGTTGCCGACCAGGTCCCCAGTTGGGGGCATGTGATAGGTAATCAATCATGTATCTCTGACACACTGATGTTTCTCTCCCCTTTTTCCTCTCTTCCCTTCTCTCTAAAAGTAAATACATAAAATCTTTTTAAAAATTAAAAAAAAAAAGGAATCCTAATACACAAGATAATCACTATGATCATTTTGATGTATGTGCTTTCTGTCTTTTGAAGAGATTTTTTTCAGCCTTCTATTAAAAGTTATTTAGATACTCCCCAACTTACAATCAGGTTATGTTTCAATAAACCCAATATCATATATTCGAAGCACCTAACCTACCAAATATGACACCTTAGCCTAACCCATATTAAACTTGTTCAGAATACTTACATTAGCTTACAGTTGGGCAAAATCACCTAATACAATGAGTACAATGTAGAATATTGGTTGTTCACTCTTGTGATAGCATGACTGAGTGGGAACTGCGGCTTTGTGCTGCTGCCCAACATCACAAGATTATACTAGACATCACTAGACCAAGAAAAGATCAAAATTAAAAACTGAAGTACAGCCCTGGCTGGTGTAGCTCAGTGGATTGAGCGTGGGCCTGTAAACCAAACGATTGCAGTTTGATTCCCAGTCAGGGCACATGCCTGGGTTGCAGGCCAGTTCCCAGCAGGGGACACGTGAGAGGCAACCATACATTGATATTTCTCTCCCTCTCCTTCCTTTCCCTTCTAAAAGATAAATAAATAAAATTTTAAAAAAAACTGAAGTACAGTTTCTACTGAATACTTTTCACTTTCACACCACCGTAAAAGTTGAAAAACCAGCAAGTTAAACCATCATAAGTTAGGGAGTGTCTGTATTTAGCACCGTTGTATGGAAAATTCACGTTCAATAACAAATACCATTGGCAGCTGCCAAACTGGTCAATATATCCTCCTGGAACTATTTATTATAGCCACAGCACTCATCAGCATCAAAAAGCATCCCACAACCACTATTCTTCTCAGCAGCTACATACACAAAGATGGTTAAGCAGGAAATAAAGTACCTTCTTTCTCTTGCAGAAGAGTCCCTCTTAACTTCCATTTCTGCCTGTTTAGCCAGCAAGGCAGCAGCTTTAGCAGCTTCCACTTCTTCCTTTGTTTTTGCAAAACGAGCAGCTCTCTCTGCACGATCCTTTAAAACAGTTGTCAGACACTAATTATCTTTCACTGCCAGAATGCTCCATTCATACATTTCCAAGTAAACACATGAGTGAAATTCCTTAAAGTCATACACATTAACTTTATCACTCTGGAT
The DNA here is from genome assembly GCF_021234435.1 of Artibeus jamaicensis. Classification (NCBI taxonomy): domain Eukaryota; kingdom Metazoa; phylum Chordata; class Mammalia; order Chiroptera; family Phyllostomidae; genus Artibeus; species Artibeus jamaicensis. The sequence continues at coordinate 3,465,072 of NW_026521249.1, read as the reverse complement.
CTGGTATATTTCAGTTTTATCAACTACCAAAGACCAGAGTTGCTATTAAACAAACAAAGATGTGATTTTGGTCAGTACTATATCACCAGAAACTGGAACAAGATCTGGCACAGACAAATGGTAAATAATTATTTGTTGAATAAACAAGTGAACAAACAATATTAAGGTAGGCATGGTTTTCACATGTATTACAACCGCTCAATTCTAAAAGCAGTTGTTGCAAAACCACCCTAAGCTTCTACATGATGTTCTCAATCCTTTGACTGTCCCAAAAAAGAATACTTATGACTAGAGGAAACTGCTAGGTTACCAACTCTTAGCTTCTTTTCTAGGGAATCTTTGAAAACTACCTTTTGACTACTGATAAAATTCCTCACATAACATGGAAAAAATTACTTTGAAAAAAATAATCTTAACTGTACTTTAATTCAATGTACAACTTCTGTAAAAGGAAGTTGAGAATCACTACTTTTTGAGTCACTTAAAATGTATTATTTTTGTGTACATTGTTTGATAATAAACCAAAACCATTGTGCATGGAAAAAGTTTCACAAATGTTCTACAGTCAAGCATTAAAAATAAACTTAATAGCCCAGGTTGGTGTGGCTCGGTGGATTGAGCACTGGCCTGCAGACTGAAACATGGCCAGTTCAATTCCAGGTCAGGGGATATGCCTGGATCAAGGGCCAGGTCTCCAGTAGGGGGCATACAAGAGGCAACCAATATGTATTTCTCTACCACACGTTTTCCCTCTCTCCTATTTTTCCCCTCTAAAAAAAAAATAAACAAAAATATTTAAAAAATAAATACACTTAACACTCACCAATGCAATTTGCTGTTTTATACGCTCTCGAGCTGCTCTATCTTCTGCCTTTTCTCTGTTTCTTTCCTCTAACATTCTTTTTGTTAATTCCTCTTCTTGCTTTCTTTTATAATCCAACATTTCTTTTCCAGTTTTTCTCCTCTCAATTTCCTTTTTAATCTCTCTCTGAGTTAAAGAGAAAGTTTTATGAGCCCAAACTTTAATAATCTGCCCTAGATATTATTCTGTATGCATGGAAAGCTGGTTGTAGGTACTGCTAAAGGAATAAAACAACTTCATAGAATGTAAGAAGTCAGTACAGTTTATTAACAGCATGGGAAAACAGTCAAATGTCTACCAATTTCTACATCTTTGCCAATGGTACTAATAAGACTTTGATGTGGTCAATGTTTGAAAACAGAACTACAAGTCTTTGGTTTCTAAGGTGAATATGTTACCCTCAAAGGACACTAAGGCTGTCATTTATTTGGCTTGAAGAAACGATAACCTCCTTATATTAGAACCTCAAAGAGATGATGCAGATTAAGTGTGCACCATGAGAAAAGTTAATGGTGCACTAAAATGCAGCAACACCAAAGAAAAAATTTAGCAAAATGTCTACAATTTTTTTACACAAAAAGGAACTTTGATTTTCATCAAAGCAAAATAATTTTAGCTCAAGTCCCTTTACTCTTAGTGTAAAAGACTCAATGCAGAGGAAGAAATGAGCAAATTTACTTCCAGCAATTTAAAAAAAGGACTCTATGACTTTACTACAGAAGACAGATTAATTCCCTGCACTTGCAGTTGCAAAATTGACTGCAAAATAATTTTAGCTCAAGTCCCTTTACTCTTAGTGTAAAAAGACTCAATGCAGAGGAAGAAATGAGCAAATTTACTTCCAGCAATTTAAAAAAAGGATCTATGACTTTACTACAGAAGACAGATTAATTCCCTGCAACTGCAGTTGCAAAACTGAACTATAACCAAGGAGCCATCCTAGTTCTGCCAACTGAATAGGGAGTCAAATGTTCCCTCACTTAATGGAAGAGTAAAACAAAGCTCAGTACACAAACTTTACCTGTTCTTCTTCTTTCCTTTTCTCTTCTCTCCTTTCTTCAAGTTTTTTGGTTAGTCTGTATTTTAAGTTTTTAAAAAATACATTAACTGAGACACATCATATAAATATAAAATACATCTAGGAGATTTATTTAGTTAGCTAAAAATAATTGGGGAAACGTAGAAAAAACAAACAAGCAAACAAGAAAAGCTCCTGAAGGCAAAGCAACAAATTGTCTGCCTTGTCCCCGGCTGCTAGAGAAATCCCTGAGTCAGGGGGAAACCCATTAGGAAGCCTAGTTCCAGCTCTAAGTGCTTTACCTCCTACTTACACCTTTTTATCTACCTTGATTTACTTGATATCGATTTTAAAATAAACATTTACATCTGTAAACAAATATGCTTTACCACTTAATATAGAAATAAACAGCAATGTGGTACAAAATTGTTAAAAATAAAAGCAAAATACTAAATGAAAGACAGCATTTATAAAAACTAATAATACCAAAATGGAGTCCCACTGTAAGAAATTCATCAGTTAAAAACTAATGATTCTGAAAGCACATAGTAATAATGGTTGCACAATCTTGTGAATATATTAAAACCCATTGAATTGTACACTTTGAATTTTATATAATGCACATATAGTATGTGAATTATATTTCAATGTCAGAAAATAACAGAACTTTTTCTGGAAGGATTTGGGTCATACAGCTACATGTACTCACTGAACTTATGCCGAAAACCAAGGGAGTGCTCAAAGAATGAGACGTTATGTCCAAAGCACAGAAAATCTAGCATGAAGGGGATTCTATGACCCAAATCTGGGGCAATCTGTGTACCAAAAAAAAAATAATAATAATAAGAGAAGTAAACTATAACACATTAGAGAGAAAAAAAAAGGATTCATGAAACATCCTACTGCAGAAGGTAGTTATAAATTAGTATAACTACTTTGGAAAACTGACCAATTTCTATGATCTAGAAATTTTTACTCCTAAAAATACACCCAGAAGGTATGTTCAGCAAGACATTAACAAGAATGTTCATAGTGTCCTACTGGTAACAGCCCCAACCCGAAAACAATTCAAATGTCCATCAACAGTAGAATGGATAAATTGTAGTATAGTCAAATAAAAGAATCCTACACAGCAATGAGAGTGCACCAACTATTGCCACATGCAACAACACAGAAGAGCTTCACATATACAATGCTGAGTAAAGGAGAGCAGACACAGGAGTACATGTGGTTTGGTTCCATTATGATGTTCACAAATTAAAAAAAATTATCTATGGTGTTAAATTCTGGATAGTGCTTATTTTAGAGAAGGAAACAGGAATTAAGAAGGCGGCAGTAGGCTCTGGTGCATGTAGTGCACTGGTAATTTTCTATTTCTTGATCTGGATGCTGGTGTCTAATAAGAAGTTCACTGAAAAAAGGGGGGGATGGAAATTAGGAAGAGGTAGATCAAAGAGAAAGTGCTTTTCTATAGAAGAATGAAAGCTAGCTAATAAATGTAAAAAGGAATAAAGTCAGGGAAAAATAATTTTTCACTACCAATGAAATAACCGATCCAAGCAAAAATCAATGGATGCCAAAACCACTGGGTGAAAGTTTGAGGAACAGCATATTCACTGTTTCAAAGAATCACTGCATAGATAACATTAATTAGAGAACAGGGTATCCTTATAATTAAAAAATCCAACAGACACCATCTTAACCAATGATTAAACTTATTAACATCACCAATAATTCATACATCGGATATTAGTTGCCTAATAACATAACGGGAAGGACAAAACAGTACCTAGGTAATGTTTTTATCAACATTAAACTTGAACCTAGAATGATGAAGAGGGACCAGATCAACAAACATTTTAGAAACAAATAGCCTAGACTCAAAAAACGTCCCAGTCACCAAAAATGAAAACAAAAACAAAAAACAAAAGAAAGAAAATGTTTTAGATTAAAAGAGACTAAACAAAATTCAATGAATTACCCTTGAATAAATCCTGAATCTGGAAAAAAAGTTAAAAAGGACATAATTAGGATAACTGGGAAAATATAAATAAATATGATAGATTAGATAATCTCATAATTTACCATTTCTTTTTTTTTTTTAAGATTTTATCTATTTATTTTAGAGAGGGAAAGGGAGGGAGAAAGGGAGTGAGGAGAAACATCAATGAGGGGTTGCCTCTCATGCACCCTTTGTTGAGGAGCTGGCCTGCAACCCAGGCATGTGCCCTGACTAGGAACCAGCGACCGGTGGTTCTCAGGCTGACACTCAATCCACTGAGCTGAATTTACCATTTTAGTGTGATAGTGGTATTATACTAAAATCTGAAAATGTCTTTATTCTTTAATTATATACCACTTGCAGAATTCTCTTCTGAGAAAAAGATGTAATTTTGTTTTAATTTAGTTGAAAGCCCACTGCATCTTAATGATAAATCAACTGTTTCATCACTTCTGCATCTGGGAATCTATTACTCAACTGGTGTTTTCATTGGCAGATGGGGCTAGACAGGGGTCGGTGGGTGTGGACTCCAGGCTCCAACCTAGGCTGAGCCCCTAAAACCCCTAGGTGCTCAGAGCTCTCAGAATCTCTGAACCCCAGCCAATGTTTTTATTATTAAGAGATACATACTCAAAATTTTTAGCGTGAAATAAAATGTCTGCAACTTTCAAATGAATCAGCAAAAAAAGTGGTCGTTACACTCTTCTTTCAATTCTGAGGCTTGAAACCTTCCCCCCAAAAATGTTGGAATTGATGGCACTATATATTTATCTTTCCCAGATAATTCTTGGAAATATAATGCTATAAAAAATTATATAAACAAAATAATGCACTTTAATGAAGATATTTCTTTTAATCTGAATCACTAAAAGACTTATATTTCTCATATTTTAGCTCTAAAAATAAAAAAACTATTTTTTAGTATTAAAATTTTTTTTAATCTTTTTTTTTAATTTTTAAAAATATTTTCTTTCTTTATTTTTTGAGAGAGGGGAAGGGAAGGAGAAAGAGTGGGAGAGAAACATCAATGTGCGGTTGCCTCTCATGCGTCCCCTGCCGGGAACTGGCCTGCAACCCAGGCATGTGCCCTGACTGGGAATCGAACCAGGATACTCTGGTTCGCAGGCCCGCGCTCAATCCACTGAGCTATGCCAGCCAGGGCTTAGTATTAAAATTTTTTAATCTTAATTACAAATCATTAACCTTTAACAAAAATAATAAAGTTTATGGAGCTTCTGGCCAAGATGGAGGTGTAGGTAGACACACTGTGCCTCTTCACACGACCAAAATAAGGACAACAAAAATTTAGAAACAAAATAACCAGAACTGACAGAATTGAACTGTATGGAAGTTGGACAGCCCAGGAGTTGAAATAGACACATTCATCCTGACCGGTAGGAGGGGCGGAGTCGGGTAACCAGGCGGAGAGGGGTTGTGGCACAAAAAGTGGTGACACAGGACACGCAAGGCACCCCAGGTGGTGCACAAGATGGCAGCAGACAGGTCCTGAGCGCCCAGGCAGCAGTCGAAAGACCCCAGGAATGGGGTGGCAACTGGCAGACCCAGCGAGGGGACGAGTGTGAAGTGAGACACTGGCATGCAAGGCGGCTGGCTGACTGGTGGGTCCCACAATCGCATGCATATAACTGGGGAGCGAGGCAGACAGCGCAATCCAGGGTCCCAGTGCCAGGAAATAAAGCCTCAAAACACCAGTTGAAAACACTTGTGGAGGCTGAGGCGAAGGGAGAGACTCCCAGCCTCACAGGACAGTTTGATGGAGAGACCCACAGAGTTCTAGAACATACACAAGCCCACCCACCCGGGAACCAGCACCAGAAGAGTCCAGTTTGTTTGGGGGAAGTGGCAGAGGGGACCGAAATCCAAGAGAGAGCGGAGCAAGCACCATTGTTCCCTCTCAGACCCCGCCCCCACACACAGCATCACAACCCAGCAACTAGGTTGCCCCACCCTGCTGAGCACCTAAGGCTCCACCCTTCAATACAGAACAGATGCGACTAAAAAAAAAAAAGCCAAAACAGAAGAACAGATCAAAGCTCCAAAAATAACACAACTAAGCGACCAAGAGATAGCCAACCTATCAGATGTACAGTTCAAAGCACTGGTGATCAGGATGCTCACAAAACTGGTTGAATTTGGTCGCAAATTACATGAAAAAATGAAGGCTACCCTAAGTGAAATGAAGGAAAATGCACAGGAAACCAATAATGATGGAAAGAAAACTAGGACTCAAATCAATGGAGTGGACCAGAAGAAACAACCAAGAAGAAAAGAATGAAGATACAAGAATTCAAAAAAATGAGGAGAGGCTTAGGAACCTCCAGGACACCTTTAAATGTTCCAACATTCAAATTATAGGGGTACCAGAAGGGAAAGAGGAAGAGCAACAAGTGGTAAAGTTATCTGAACAAATAATAAAGGAGAACTTCCCCAATTTGGCAAAAGAAATAGACTTCCAAGAAGTCCAGGAAGCTCAGAGAGTCCCAAAGAAGTTGGACATAAGGAGGAACACACCAAGACATATCATAACTACATTACCCAAGATAAAAATGAAGGAGAGAATCCTGGAAGCAGCAAGAGATAAGGAGACAGTTACCTATAAAAGAGTTCCCATCAGACTGTCAGCTGATTTCTCAAAAGAGACCTTGCAGGCAAGAAGGGGCTGGAAAGAAGTATTCTAAGTCATGAAAGGCAAGGACCTACATGCAAGATTGCTCTATCCAGCAAAGCTTTAATTTAGAATGGAAGGACAGATAAAGGACTTAAGACACATGGACATGAACTAAAGGAGGGAAATGTGGGTGGGAGAGGGTGTGGAGGATGGAGGGGAATGAATGGAGGGAAATGGGACAGCTATAATAGCATAACCAATAAAATATATTTTTTAAAAAATCAAGTTTACTTACTCAAGAAAAGGCAATTCAAAGTAAAGTATATGTTCTCATTATGTATGAGTTTATGAGCTGACATCAATTTGACTTAGTCACCTTTCCCCTATCAAAATTAACAAAATTACTTTCCTTCAAGCTAGATAAGAAAAAAGCTTCAGCCCTAACATGGACTAATTAGTTTACCAAAAATTTGGCCTCTGGAAAGAGATTTTACAACCTGAGAGGAAAGTTAGAATTCTACATTTACTAGTCCATCTTCCCAATTTTAAGGCTGAATTTTTCATTTGTGTGAAGTTTATTTTAAAATGTCATCAAGGTTAGAGAAAAATGCATGAGTTCTGCTTTATGGAGCTTGGTGTTACATAATGGTATACATATCAGAATACCACAGGGACTGATGAGTCCAATTTACATGGGCTCAGAAGAAAACATTGCAATTTAGTTCTGTGAGACAGAGAAACTAGCAGCATGTTAGGGTTTCACAGTCCAATAACCATTCAGAGGATGAGTAAGTCAGAGGCATAAAAGCACTACAGTCTGCAACAGGGATAGTAGGTGAAGGTAACTTTAAGGTATTTAAATGAGCTAAGAGGACATTTCGCATAGGAATATTATCTAGGTTGATGTTTTTAGTTATTGTCATTGTGAATGAATCAGATTTCACAAAAGAAACAAAATTCCTAATGAAGTGTAACTTAGATTAGTAAAATGTAGGACCTCAGTCTATAATTATTAAATACTATCAGGTCCCAGGCATTATTGGTTGAATCTGATAAATTAATTTGAGCAACAATTTGAAATACTTGTATGATTTTAATTATACAACCATATGATGTGGATTTCTCAAAAGTTGTCTAAGCAACAAAGTTACTTCCCAATAAAAACTGTTTTATAATTAAGTTTGTCAACATTTCATCTAATTTCAATATTAGTATCATTTTTAATAGGCCCCAGTCTACATATATTTCATAAAATGGTCCTAACAGCGTGTTTTAAAAAACTGACACTTTAAAGGTTCTTCCAGTTTAAGGAATCTCAAACAACTGTATACCCTCTCTCATCTGATACATTAATTTTAAAAGTAATAATGCTTCAAGAAGAAAATTTAGCAACTCCAAAGCAAAGGAAAAAAAAACCTAACCCCTCTTTCATAGGTATTAATATAAACATTTTGTTCTATGTCTTTTTTTAGTAGTTTATTTTTATTGTATTTTTCCCTTACAATTTATCTCTTATACCCTCTTCCACATCCACCCACCACCTTCCCCCTACATGTTGTATCCAGCAAACATCTTAAAGTGTCTTTATTTGACTCATTATACCACATATAACACATATACGCCAATGCATGTACATTTAACTTATTAATACTAAAATGGCATTACTTATTTGTAGAACCACAGAGGGAGACAGAGCAGACATTCCCTTACAAGACAAGGGAAGCTACTAAGAAACAACAGGATGAATAAAAAAATGGAGAGAATGGGTGAAAAAGATGAAGTGGATTAAGAAATACAAATTGCCGGTTATAACATTAGTCATGGGAACGTTCAGTACAGAATAGGAAATATAGTCAATAATACTGCAGTAACTATGTATAGTGTTAGATGGGTACTAGTCTTATCAGTGTGATCACTTTGTAAGGTATATTAATATCTAATCACTATGTTGTACACCTGAAACTAATAAAATAATGTACGTCAACTATAATTGAAAATACATTTGAAATAACAGAAACAAAAACAGAAATTCCCCTTTCCCATTGCAATTAAACAGCATCTGACCTTATGCTACCTGATAAATGGCTACCTGTCGTATTTCTTATTCCCACCAACTTTACAAATCCATTTCTAATTTTTTAATTTCACTTCACCCCAAGGTGATCAAGTAAGGGTGCCCAGTGGTGGGTTTGGTGCTAGCAAAATAGAAGGAAACAAAAAAGGATGAACCCCTGGGACCTTCAGTTCCCTGCTGCAGCTCTTTAATGCCAGCTTTACATCATCTCTCACCACTATCTGACAATCTATCTGGCTTCTCACATTAAGACCTTAGTCATGCCCAACTCCTACAAAGAACAATCAGAATCTAGGTTTTGCTGAAATGAAGCTGATTTTTATAGAATTGTGAGCAAACCCAAATACCCAATGTCAGCAATTTTGAACCCTGTTTCTCTATAGCATCTATGTGAACAAGAAAACGTCAAGGATCTCTAAGGAATTTTTCTTAACATTCATTTAGTACTAAGTGGTTTTAAGTCAGGATTAAAAAAAATTCCTGCTTATCTATTTACCAATAATTCATATAACTTTTAAGAATCATTGTATAAAAGACTATGATTTACTCATTACTAAATTATTAAAGTATCAAACTAGAAACTACAAAAATTCAGAAATTTGTATCTGATTATCAGACCAACTAATAATACATGACATTTAATGGACACCCACTTATGCAGAACCCAGACTCAGTACACAGTTATAAAATTAGCTGAAATTCTTGCCCATCTGGAACTTATCCTACAGCATAGAAAGAAAAAAAGTGAAAGTGACAAATGGAAACACACATGTAACATAGTAACAGTGAAAAAAGATTCTTAGAATGATAAGACCTAAAGCTGACTGATGACTTTAGATACAAAGAACTTTACTTCTAGAATTAATCTTCATGGATACAAATAAGTAGGTCAGATAATAAAAAAATTTCAACCCAGAATTCTGAACTTCGTTTGTACAACTTTAGCTTTTACTCAAATTAACAAAATAACTAAAAACCACCCTTTTAATGAAGTATTATTTGCAAAAACATAAGCAAACCTTTCCACTCTAACAGTGAGGTCCTCCGCAGGTCTCTGATTTGAACAGCCACTGGGCTCCTGAGATGGCATGGCATGATCTGATCTCTCTCCTCCTTAAATTATTAAATAAAGAAAAATATTGCATTTAATGCCAATTTTTGAAAGGTATGAATCTTTTGGGTGATAACATTGTTAATTATTGTTTTTTAAACATTATATATTTTCCCTAATGGAGAAGGAGATAAGAAATGAAAATAGTATATCAATAAGAAATAAGAACACCCCCACAGCAGGTCTGAGCAGCTTGGGCAGCGGAAGAAGGGGCAGTGGCCAAGCAATCCAGGTCTATGAAGGCTCTGACAATGCCTCAGTCTTCAGGCACCCAACACACGCCCACCTGCATCTCCCTACTGCCACAATGCCCAAGAGGGAGGTCAGCTCTGTGAAGGGGCAGCAAAGGAGGAACCCAAGAGGAGAATAATGAGGGTGTCAGCTGGGCCTGCTCCCGCATAAGTGAAAACCAGGCCAAAAAAGGTGGCAGGAAAGGATAAATCTGCAGACAAAAAAGTGCAAACAAAAGGGAAAAAGGGAGTCAAGGGAAAACAGGATGGGGTAGCTAACCAGGAACCTAAAGATGATCCACCTCTGGAAAACACAGAAACAAAAAACAGGGAGAGTCTACCCTCAGATGAAACAAGAGAAAAGGAAGCCAAGCCTGATTATTATCATACAGCATGTCTTATCAGTGGTCCCTGTCTCTCTTCTACAATCCAGGGTATTTGTATCAACTATTTTGTAAATGCAAGTTTTTAAGTAGCTCTAGAAACATTTTTAATAAGGACATAATTCCACCTCATCCCTTTTTTTTTTAAAGAAGTGGAATCATTTACAGATTGTTCATTTTTTGGTACAACCAATAGTGGCATCTTAAATATGAGAGGCTTTGACTTTGACCATCTTGGGTGTCAGCTTAACATTTTACATGGGGATAGTTTTTACACCCTATAATACAAACCATACTAAATAGCCATTTGGAGTCATTCGTGCATTTATTATGTCTTGAACATTTTTAATTACTTTATTCTCATGTTTTTGGTAGAAATGTTTCCAAAAGAAAACCAGTCCTTAATTTTGGCTCTCCCTGTCAAAATTCTATGCATTCTGTAACATCTTTGGTGTGACAATCCAGTTTTCCTAATAACTATGTTAATTTGCTATGAAAAACTGAAAATTCAACTGTGTAGTATATATGATATTAAACTGTGAATTAGTCGAACTTTGACGTAACAGTGTATCAACATTTGCAGATATTGGGACCTGATACTCTATTAAGGAAAATTAGTCTCCAAATTTTAAGCTGGAAAGTCAATGGAAGAACTTCAGAAAAGAATCAAAACTATGACTTAACATTTTTGGTCGATATGTTAAGAATTGTTTACAAATTGAAATGTCTGTGCTCTTATTCTCAAAACAACCGATAAACTCTCACTTATGAAAAAAACAAACAAATAAATAAATAAATACATAAGGCAGTTACCCAGTTGAGGGCCACCAAGGTAAAACATGAAGCAATACTGGTCTGGCACAAGGGGATACAATAAAGGTGGAGTGAGCGGGACTGGATGTAGGTAGACTTTCACTCTAGAGCAATGCTGCCCAATATGTGTGGTATCCAGTGCAGCAGCCACAAGCCACATGTGGCTAATGAGCCCTTGAAACAAGGTTACGCAAGTGAGGGTCTAAATTTTTCATTGTATTTAAGTAAAATAGCCACCTGCGGCTGTGGCTACAGTATTCAACAGAGATGCTCTAAAGGCCAAGTTTGATCCTGGATATTGCTTTACATTTACATAGACTCAATGGATGCTTCTATATACCAGAGTGATTCCTTAGAGAAACTTTTTGTATGTATCTACACTAGTAATCTTCTTAAAAAAAGATTTTATTTATTTTTAGAGAGAAGAGAAGGGAGGAAGAAAAAGAAGAACAAAACTTTAATGTGCAAGAGAAACATCAATTGGTTGCCTCTCACATGCCCACAACTGGGGGCCTGGCCTGCAACCCAGGCACATGCCCTGACAGGGAATTGAACAGGTGACCTTTTGGTTTGCAGTATAACACCCAACCCACTGAGCCACACCAGTCAGGGCTCTACACTAATATTCCTTTAAGAATTTCCTGAAAGAATTTTGTCCTGGCCTGTTGCAGTAGATAGCTACAGTCTGGCACTTCCTTTTACAGCCTCTGCCATTTCCTTCCTTACCACTCACCACCAACTTGTTACTTCTTTCATTTTGGATCTTTGAAAAAGCAAGGACTATGGAGCAATAAAGTCTGGGTTCAAGTCCTGTCACTTGAGTAAGTTACCTAATCTCTCTGTGGCTCATCATATGTAAAATGGGGGTGGTAATCTCCTGGAGTTGTTTTGAGAAACATGTTAATAGAAATTAAATGCTTAGCCTTTTACTAAGACTGGAACATGATGTTTTAGTTATTATAGCCATTTTGGAAATACTAGAATTACTTAGTAGAGCCGATGCTACACATCTCTTCATACCTCTGCATTCAGTTAGGTAGCTTGGTATCAGCCACAACAGGAATATTTTACACCTTGGAAATTAGCAAACACTACAAATAAAGGCTCCCCCCCCAAAGGCCTCTTGTTAAATATTTACTAGCACACTGCTGAGTACAATCCTTGGATAAGCTAATAAGCTATTTTGTTCATAAAGTTATGTGTATATTCTACATTTTCAAGTCATTTATAAAATGTCAAAGACAGAGGACTCTGTAACATACCATTAGAAATCCCCCACTATATGACACATATTCATTTTCCTTTCAGTCATAAGTCCACATAACTATATTATTACACAGCACTTTTTTTCAGTTTGTCCTCTAAAAGTTTTGTTAGCCCTGGGTGGTGTGGCTCAGTGGATTGAGTGCCAGCCTGCGAACCAAAGGACTGCTGGCTCAACTTCCAAGTCAGAACACATGCCTGGGTTGCAAGTCAGGGCCCCAGTGGGGGGTGTGCAAGAGTCAATCACACACTGATGTTTCTCTCCCTCTCTTTCTCCTTGCCTTCCCTTCTCTCTAAATATAAATAAAATCTCAAAAAAAATAAAAGTTTTGTTATTTGCTGTTATCAAGACATGACTATCTTTAGCATTCATTTTATTTACTAAAGAAGTTACTAATTTCCTACTGAACACACACTTAGAATGGTTTGACTTACAATTTTTAGACTTTATGATGGTAAAAAAGCAATACACATTCAGCAGAAACCATACTTTGAATTTTGGTATTTTCCTGAACTAGTGATATGCGGTAAGGCACTTTCCCATGATTCTGGGCAGCAGCTGCCAGCAGGAGCTCCCAGTCGGAAATGCAACCACAAAGGTAAACAAGTGATACTCCACACTGTACCCTGTTACCAGTGTTTTTCTGATACCGTGTTCCGAACACACTTAAGGCAGGCTAGGCTAGGCTATGTTGTTTGGTAGGTTACATGTATTAAGCACATTTTTAACTTATATTTTCAACTTAAGGGTTTACCAGGACATAATCCCAGTGTAAGTCAAGGAGCATCTGTATTCAAAAGGCAGTAAGAAATTTTGGAAATTATAAATACCCAAGTAAATGTAAAACACAACTATTCTGCTGTACACCTAATGGACTACATTTATAATAGAGTTCCCCAGTCCTAGCTGCATCCAGAATTTAAGTGACCTATGTATGTAAAACCTTAAAATGAGACTTCTAAGGGACCTGATAGCTGTTCTTCAAATATTCAAAAAACTGTTACAGGTAACTCCATAAATAGCATTCAAGTTAATACAAAATTGTAGGGCATCAAGTTTCAGCTCAAGATAAGAAAAAACTTTTCTAAAAACTAGGGTTTCGACAACGGAATAGCTTCTTAGGCAGATAATGACTTTCCTATAATTAAATGTACTCAAATAGAGGCTTAATGATTAACCAGGATAGACTAGGATCATCTTTTAGGATACTAACGTTCTAACTTTTTGCATCTAACCCTATGTTGACTAATACAAAGCTATAGTACACCAAACTACTCTGACCACAATCCCTAATACATACATAAAATTTCTTTTGTCTTTTCCATCAATCCCTCTTCAGTCACACCTCTTATTTCTACAAGCTCTATTTTACAGTTATCTTTTCATTCTAATTTCAAAAATACAAATATTATCCTCAAATGTGTCTAGTAGTTGAAGGGTCATCAAGGAACATGTATAAAGGACCCATGGACAAAGCCAAAGAGGGGCAGGATAGAGGGCAGAAGGTGGGGGTGGCTGGGGTGGAGGAAAGTGGGGGTGGGTAAATGGAGACAACTGTACTTGAACAACAATAAAAATATTTTTAGTTTTTAAATAAAAAACGATTACAAATACATTAGTTCATTTGGGCCTTTCAAAATCCTCTAGCTGGGAAGACATTTAGAAACTGCTTGAGTATCATAACAATAGTCCCTAAACCATAGCACAGTAGTACAAATTACAAATCAACTATTCTGGACTGTTCCCTATTTGGGTTTGAAGGCCATATTCACTGACTTTATCCTCTTCTGCCACTAAATGACAAAGGTGTATTTAAGACAACCCTTAAATTTTAAGTTTTAAGTGAGGGGGGAAAATATGATCTATTTTTTAAAGGATAGTAATCCATGGCTTTTAAAATGAAATGAAGGAACACACTTCTATTGTACCCAAAAGATACCCTGAAAACTACCTGTTGCAGAATCCGACTTTGTATCAGAAGTGGATGGTGCCTCACAAAGCTCTCCATTTCCACACAGAGAATTTTCAGAAGTGTTGTTGGGTTCAAATGAGTTGGATGGAGTAGAGACTGAACTTTCTGACTCGCTGCCATTTGCCACCGATGATTCACCTTTTAATAAGTGCATCTAAGGAGAAAACACATCAAAATTTAATTAACAGCTAAGAATCTAAATTTACTATGGCAGAAGAGACAAAATATGAAAAGGTCACTAAGTATCTACTTTCTAAGTAGACAAATCTGAACTATATAATCCTAAATATAACATCATCACCTTATGTAATTCTACTCTAAGTTGACAAAAGCGTAAAAAGATTTTAAGATTTTAAAAGTACAATGTTGCTTTTCCTTCAAATTACAATTCAAGGGGAAAAGTTACAAGCTGCAATAGTCATTTGCCCAGAGTAGATGCAATGAGAAATTGAGTAAGGTCCTTAAAACATGTCAAGCAATATACAGGTAGGTACCTTAACATGACAACTCTCTTGCAACAAAGAATGATGTGCATTTATGTGGTTGGTTGAGGGAAGAAAAGAGAAGGGGAAATACGAAGTCACTCAAGTATTAGGTACAGGCACCTCTAACTTCATAATGCTATTTTTAAAAGCAGTCCAGGAAGAGAGTATTTACTACCTTTCAAATTTAATGGCCTGGCAGATTCCTGAATATACAGAGCAGTTCCAAAAATATTCTAATGTCAAGTTCCTGGCTAATCATTTTCACATGTTTATGCAAAGAACAATTCTGTTCCTTCTCACCTGCCGCACTTTGTGAATTCTTGTAACAAGTTCATCTGCAGAAACACTTCCAGCTATTACTTCCAAGGGAATTCCACTGTCTCCAATGAAGAAACTTGATGGAACACACACTACAGGATCTGCACAGTTTAATTAAGTCCAACAATTTATGGGAAACAAGGGATAGTTTTATGAAACACTACTAGCAACAAAGCAAAATAAATCATCTTTGTGAATTTCACAAAATAATCAGCTAACATGTTTACAAAATAATTTCAATTACTGCATGTGATATGGGAACTGATTTATTATGTATCTGTATTGTATATATGAGTGGAAAACATCTACTGCATCCCCCTCTATCATAACTTTTACATTCATATTGCGTTTTGTCAGCCACTTCTAACATGCCAACCAAACTACTTTCTAGATGCTCATAATAAAAAAACTCCCCATGATTCCATCTACTACAACGTACTGTCTGAAAGGACACTCAGCAGTATAAAGTTCCCATAAATAAGAATGCATGAGTTTGTAAATACAAATGAGTGACTTCTAAATGTCATAAATTAAACGAAAGAAAAGTAAATCCTCAAACAAAATATATATAAGAAACTGATTCTTTGTTGAAAGGATACAGATTTGTGAGAACTGTAGGCAGGCTTCACTGTAAAACAAAATCAGAAAAATTGCTAGATGAATGCAAGTGTTAACCAAATACTGAGTTGTTTCTATAAAAATTTACTGTAAAAATTGCAAGCATTTTTCTGAAACTACTAGTTCCTTTCAGAGCCATCAGCTGGTAGGAGAAAAATATAATTCTTACTTCACAGACCTTTGTTTTACAATTTTCAAATTAAAAGAACTTACTACTGTAACCCATAAACTGGTGGATGGATCTGGTTGATTAAAATTCAAGTATCTGTCATGCTGCTTCCTCAGAAGCAAGTACACATGACTATAGTATCTTGTAACAAGATATTTATGCCTATGACTTACCTGTGTAAGAAATAATACAATACCTGAAAATAACAAAGGATTCAAAACAACTTAAAATATTCACCAATAAAACTAATTATGCAATCATAAAAAGAAAAATGGTACAAAGAAGTATGTCAAACTGCTTTTTTTTTTTGGTAAAAAAGAAAAGGAAAACAAATATAAATACATTTTATTGATTTAGTTGCCTCCAGAAAAGAGAATTGGATGGTTAAGAACAGAGATAGAGATTTTAGCCCTGGCTGATGTGGCTCAGTGCATTGAGTGTGGGCCTGTGACCCAAAGGGTCAATGGTTCAATCCCTAGTCACACTGGGTTGCAAGCCAGGTCCCCAGTTCAGGGCATGCAAGAATCAACCACATACTGCTGTTTCTCTCCCTCCCTTTCTCCTTCTCTTCCCCTATAAAAATAAATAAATAAATAATTTTGAAAAAGAGATTTTATACTATAAAGCGGTATTAATCAGTGTAAATGAGTAATTCCAAAAATTAATGCTTCCAAGAACTAGAAATTTGTTTCATTTTTTCTGAATATAAAACATTATCATAAAAACATAAAATGAAAATATTTTTTAAATTACCAAGAACCCTACTTTCTCAGAAATAACCACTGTAGACTTCTGATGCATGTCCTACCAATTTATTTTCAATGGCGGTTATCTCCATAAATAAATATACACTAAAATGTTCCTAGAAAATTAGGTAATTTCATTATTGTATAATAAGTAGAATTAACTTCTCCTAATTTTTTAAAGACTTTATTTATTTTTAGAGAGAGGGGAAGGGAGAGAGAAGAAAGGGAGAGAAACATCAGTTTGTGGTTGCCTCTTGAGCTCTTCCCCACTGGGGACCTGGCCTGCAACCAAGGCATGTGCCCTGTCTGGGAATTGAACTGGCAACCCTTTGGTTCACAGGCTAGCATTGAGCCACACCAGCCAGGGCCACTCCTCATAATTTAAAAGACACTCTAATTCTACCAACAGGCACTCCACAGTGAAAGAAACATCAACCATCACTATACGCAGGCATCCCTCCATCTGCTAAGAGGAATGTTTTTAAAAATGCTAGATAAGTAAGTCTGTATATAGTCTCAAGAACACTGAAATTTGACTTCCGCCAAGATGGAGGCATAGGTAGATATGCCATGCCTTCTCACACAACCAAGTTTAGAGACAACTAAATATTAGCAACAGAAAACACAGCCAGAACACGGAAAATTGAACTTTTCGGAAGTCCGTTAACAACAAATTCTTCAGTCTGACCGCGTCATAATCCAGCGACTCTGAGTGGCCCCGCCCTGGTGAACCACCTAAGCCTCTGCTCCTCACCCAACGGCAGGAAACAGCAGAGGGTGCCGCCATTTCCCCGCTCTGACCACGCCCCCACATATAGCAACACAACAAGGCGACCTGGGAGTCCAAGACTCTGCTCCTCACACTTAAAGGGCGCGAACAGACCAAAAATGGCTCAAGAAGATCTCAAAGCCCCAGAGCCTATAAATCTAAGCGATGAAGAAATAGCAAAACTCTCAGATGCACAGTTTAAAACACTGGTCATCAGGATCCTCACAGAACTGGTTGATTATAGCCACAAATTAGAGAAACATATGAAGGCGAAACTAATTGAAATGAATGGAATTGCACAGGAAACCAATAGCGATGAAAAGAGAACTGGGACTCAAATCAATGGAGTGGACCAGAAGAAAGCAAATAATGGCCAAACAGAAAAGAGTCAAGAAGCAAGAATTCAAAGAAATGAGGAGAGTCTTAGGAACCTCCAGGACATCTTTAAACGCTCCAACATCTGAATTATAGGGGTACCAGAAGGGGGAAAGGCACAGCCACCAGTGGAAAACTTATTTGAACAAATAATAAAGGAGAATTTCCCCAAGCTGGCAAAGGAAATAGACTTCCAGGAAATCCAGGAAGCTCAGAGAGTCCCAAAGAAGTTGGACCCAAGAAGGAACACACCAAGGCACATCATAATTACATTAGCCAAAATTAAAATGAAGGAGAGAATCCTAGAAGCAGCAAGAGATAAGGGGACAGTCACCTACAAAGGAGTCCCCATCAGACTGTCAGCGGATTTCTCAAAAGAGACCTTACAGGCAAGAAGGGGCTGGAAAGAGGTATTCCAAGTCATGAAATCCAAAGACCTACAACCAAGATTGCTCTATCCAGCAAAACTTTCATTTAGAATGGAAGGACAGACAAAGTGCTTCTCAGATAAGATCAAATTCAAGGAGTTCATCATCACCAAGCCCTTATTATATGAAATGTTAAAGGGACTTATCTAAGAAAAAGAAGTTTAAAAAACATGAACAGTGAAAGGACAAACTCACAGTTATTAACAACCACACCTAAAACAAAAGCAAACTAAAAGGACAGCTAGATCAGGAGTGGAAACATAGAACTGAAGATCTCAAGGAGGGTTAGCAACAGGGGAGTGGGAGGAGGAGTAGGGGGGAGAAGGTACAGAAAATAAGTAGCATAGACAGTAGATAGAAAATAGATGGGGGGGCAAGAATAGCATGGGAAATACAGAATCTAAAGAACTTGAGACACATGGTCATAAACTACAGGGGGGGTAATGGTGGGGATGGGGGGTAGGGTGGAGGGGAATGAAGGGGGGCAATAGAACAACTGTAACAGCATAATCAATAAAAAATTTTTTAAAAATTAAAAGAATAAAAAAGAACACTGAAATTTGTATTTCTTCCACATTCCCAATAAAACCCTACATTCCTCCTGCCATTACTGATTCTCAAAAGTGCTTCTGAAAGATAATTAACAAATGATATAATATACATTAAAATGATAGATTCTTGTTAGAAAACTATTACAGCTCAATAAACATAGTTCAGTAACTATTCTTGTGAAACAGACTGCACTGCAACTTACTTTATGAAGTTTATGAATACTGAAATTTTTAAATAAAAAGTTTCTAAACTTACAGGTAAATTTCTGAACGTCTTAATCTTGACAGTTTTCAAGTATTATTCAGTCTGATAATATTAATATCAAGAAGACAGGAAAACCAGTTTGTAATTACTAATGAATTAATGTTTCGAGGAACTGATCATTGATGGCTGCTACTATCATCATCAAGAAGAGTAACAGGGCATTATGGGCCTTGTAATGGAAGATACACCACCATCTGCAGGGATATCAAACTCATTTTCATCTGGGGCCACATCAGCCTCATGGTTGCCTTCAAAGGGCCAAATGTAATTTCAGGACTGTATAATGTAACCACTCCTTAACTAGGGGCAAGGAGCTTGGTACTGCTGCCAGGTAGAAAAACAAGGTGCCAGGCCAGATAAAACAAGGTGGAGGGCTGGATTTGGACCTGAATCCAACTGTCAGAGGAACAGAGGACAGAGGAACAAACTAAATGATACAACAGAGCTGCAGTATACATAATCCATACTAGAGGAAACTATGGTATCTTCAAAAAATATATAGCAAACAAAAAGACAGAAAGAGATATAGAGGCAAAGCCTATAGACTGAGACTTAAGAAAGATCACTACATCACAATGTGTGAAACTTGATGGATCCTGAATCAAAAAAACTGTAACAAGTTAAATTAATAATAAAACTGACTTTGATAATATAACTGAAAATCTAAAAGCTGGGTGGATATGTGATATTAAGGAATTACTGTTTTTGAAGTA
Source organism: Artibeus jamaicensis (assembly GCF_021234435.1). Lineage (NCBI taxonomy): Eukaryota > Metazoa > Chordata > Mammalia > Chiroptera > Phyllostomidae > Artibeus > Artibeus jamaicensis. The sequence continues at coordinate 3,445,277 of NW_026521249.1, read as the reverse complement.
TTCCAGTTATGTCAAAAAACTAAGTATCTTCATCATTCCGAGATATACTAAAATATAGATGAAGTGATGCAATGATTGAGGTTTGTTTCTAAATTATATGGGATAAGTGGAAATGGGTGGGAGTATAGATGACAAAAGGCTGATCATGCATTGGTAAGACTGAAGGAGCAGACAAGTACATGGGGGTTTATTACACTCTTCAATTACTTTTTATATATTTGAAATTTTCTATAAAAAATTTTAAGGTGGGGAGGAGGGAAGCATTAATGAATAAAATAGCCTTGTGGATAGCACATACTATGAGGGACCTATAAATGTCCTTATTCCTATTAAACACCTCCACTCCCCAAAATAGGATCCAAAAGAGTGGTCAACCTTTCAGAGATAGTAAATATATGATTTACAGTTACTTCCAAGTTTTCAGAAGCTAAGGATCACAGGTTTTTTTGTATTCCTGCTTGGTAGACTAGGAGAACTTAAGTTTTTCAGTAAGATATATTGATAAATTTGAAAAACAGTCATCACAATTTAAGACCCCAATATACTTTAGACAAAAATCAACATTTTTATAGTCTAAAAGCATCACAATAAATCACAACCAAAAAATATAGTTACAATGTTTTTTAAAAATGAAAGATTAAAACACAAGCAAACCTTTTGGTATCAATTTTAATAGCGACAAAACTGTTTGAAGATGCTTCTGTCACTTTCTCATCTTCCCAACTTGCAGCCATCTGTGTAGATTGCTCATCATCACCTATAAAAGATTTCAAGGATTCTGATCATAAGGCCAGTATCTGCTGATTCTTTCCCTGGAAACTGCAAATATAATATAATACCACAATTAATATTTTCTACCAAGTTTAAAAACTAAATTTTTCTATAAAACAAAAAGTGTGACTATATGCATTATTACTAAAAAGTGGTAAAATACAAAATACTGCCATTTAGATTATACAAAGCATTTTCTAAAAGAAAACATCCAAATAGTACCCACAATAATTAGAAGTCGCATGTACAAATGTAGAGTAACTATTTTGACTTTTCAACATATGATTTTAGATATAAATGTACAACATTCCTTCTTTATGTAGCACCTTCCTGTTGAGTTCAACGTCCTCCACATTTATACTGCAGAATTCCTCCAAGGTAGATATAAGCAGGTATAATTCTGTTTACAGTCTTGGACTTGCTTTTTCTTATTGGTATGCTAACCATAAAAGTTATGCTGACCCCAAATTCTAAGGTAATAGAATTAAATATAGTGGCTACCTGGGTAGAGGTGCTAATGATTGGGAAAATCATTAGCATGAAGAGCATGAAGGAACCTTGTGGACTGCTGGAAATGTTTGTATCTCATTTGGATGACATTATACAAATGTACTCATTTGTAAAAATTCATCCACGTGTTCACTTAACATACAGGGTCCAGCAGAAATAAGGCCCTTGAGTGTGGCTGGTAGGGTACATGAATGTCTCTCATGAGACAGACAGCAATTTGAACATTTTACCTAAAACATCATAAATAAATATACACATTTGTTATATCATACACATTTTCCTTATTTATTAAATAATTATTAAATACTATACACATTTATTAGAGATGTTACTTGTGCTGGATTCTGTATTTCATTTAACATATTGTATGTCACACTCCAATGACAAAATTTTTAAAAGTTATATCTATTGCCCTGACTGGTATGGCTTAGTGGGTTGGGTACCCACCACAAAACCTTGAGGTCAAGGTTTCCTGGTTCAATTCCCTTACTGGGCCACATCCCAGGGTGGGGGCATATGAAAGGCAACTGATTGATGTTTCTCTCATGCACTGATGTTTCTGTCTCTTTTTCTCCCTCTTCCCTGCTCTCTATAAATAAATAAGTAAAATCATTTTTTAAGTTAAAAAATAAAGTTATACCTATCAACAAATTGTTTCCATTCTAGACCTATAATGTCCACAGCTTAGCATAACCACTTAGTAGTGGACAGAGGGAAACATATCTAAGTAAGTCACTAAAAAATATTTCTGAGGTTAGCAGAGCTAAGCATTTTCTCAAAGGTGAGTAACCTTTGCCAATTTACAGATGAAAAAAGTTTTCAGGCCACATTTTTCATTTCACAAAAATGAGATTATTCTATACCTACTCTTTTGTTAGCTGCTTTACCCCCTGTAACTCCCCCCAACCCCACCCCCAGCCAATTTAATCCATACTTAGCCTTTCCCATCTCAGTTATCTGTTTACAGAACTCCATCCTTTTACTCTAAGGCCAAAAACCTTAGTTTCCCTTGACTTCAGTTGACTCTATCTCCAAAATACAGTTGACCCTTGAACAACACAGGGTTGGGGCACCAATCCCCCCCCCCCATGGAGTAAAAAATCTTCCTATTACTTCTAACTCTACATATTTATTGAAAAAAAATCTATGTATAAAAGGACCTGTGCTGTTCAAGGGTCAACTATATACCCAGAATATATCTTACTACTTTCACTACTACTACCCTGATTTATGCTTACCACATCTATCTAGATGATTGCAATAGCCTCCTAACTGGTCTCTGTCCTCAGTGTATTTTATTTATTTTTTTTTAAAGAAAAATTTTTTAAGATTTTATTTATTTATCTTTAGAGGAGAAGGGAAGGAGAGAGGGAGAGAAATGTCAATGTATGGTTGCCTCTTATGGATCCCCTGCTAGGACCTGGCCTGCAACCCAGGGATGTGCCCTGACTGGGAACTGATCTGCAATCCTTTGGTTTGCAAGCCCATGCTCAATCCACTGAGCTACACCAGCCAGGGCCTTCTTAAAATTTTTTAAGATTTTATTTATCTTACTTTTAGAGAGAGGAGAGGGGAAGACTACGGGGAGAGAAACATGTGAGAGAAACATCAATGAGTTGCCTCTCCTACTTGCCTCAACTGGGACTGAACCAGCAACTCAGGCCATGTGCCCTGACCAGGAGTGAGGAATGGAACCTGAGATCTTCCACTTTGTGGAATGATATCCAACCAACTGAGCCACACTGGTGAGGACACTCAGTCTATTCTTAACACAGCAACTTTCCTTAAGCTCTCAGGTCTCATCAATCCTACAATGGCTCCCTATTTTCCCTCAAAGTAAAAGCCAAAGTCCTTACAAAGGTCCAGTTACCTCTATTCTATTTTACTTTCTTGCTATTCCTTTCTCTTCTATTCTTCAAATTATGAAAGACATTCATTTAAAGGTCTTTGTACCTGTTGTTTCCCCTGCCTGGAATGTTCTTCGGTAAACACTTGCTCAAATATTATCTTCTCAATAAAGCCTTTCCTAATCACCACTCTAAAATTATCCAACCTTCAGATATTCCCAAAGGTTCCTTATTTCCTGCTTTTTTCCTGTTAATACTTACAACCTTTTAATAGAGTATGTTTTCACTTGTTCTGTTTACTGTTTATTGTGTCTTCCATTGAATGCAAGCTGCAGAAGGGCAAGGATTGTTTTCCTCTTTACTTAGTGATATGTAATAACTCAAATGTCCACAACAAAACCTGGCGTAAGTAGGTGGCATATAGCAGGCTCTCAATAATTATTTTGTGGAATGAATAGCTAAGTTTTTAATATAGTATGACTAATGCTGCACATTTGAGTGTATTTTGTAGGAAATGAGATCCAGGAATATTAGGAATAGGAGCTTGAGAAATCTGGGGAAAAAGAAACAGGGACTTTAATGCATCCACAGACTAAAACCAAAAAGAGTGCCTATCAGCAGACTCCTAGATGTCGAAAAGTATCATTTTTCTGAGCACCTCTTAAGGCATTATGGGCTGCAGAGAGATGTAAAATTCCAAATCAATGACAAGAATATCAACCTTAAAAATAGCTGTATGGGAACATGGTTACTAAAAACATTTCTTAGAGAAGACTGTGAGGCATCAGGGATACTTTCTATTCATTATTTTATAAATTTCACTATTGTACTCCACATTTATTCTGTGCTAGGTTTTGAGCTATAAACTAAATATAAAACAAACGAGACACTGCCCTCAGTGGAGATTAAAATGTAATGGTACAGAAAAAAGTACTTGGTTAGTAACAAGTGTTGTGGAAAAAGAACAGAACTGAGAGAAAATGAGACTTCTTTAGACTGGTCAGAAGCTCTCTGTGTGGTGACATTCGAGGTAAGACCTAAGGGATAAGAAAGCTGAGCTATGCCAAGAGCCAGAAGAGCTCACTGAGGAAAAGAAATTCAGGTGTAGAGAAAGGCCTATGTGACTTATAGTGTCATGAACAACAGGGAACACAAGACAGGTTGAGACTGAAGATTTGAGTCATAGACAAACCAACTGGATGTAAGGTGGCACCATTTACTTAGATGTAGAACAATGGGGGAGTTCAGGCAGTACTTTACTTTTAGGCTTTAGAATCCTATGAGGGATCCAGGTGGGGGATTTCAAGTAGGTAGCTTCAGATATGGATCTGCTACTTATGAGGTCCGTACTTTGTACTCCCTCACCTATGTTGTACCATGTGGTTAGGGTCCCAGATGTCACATCTCCCCAAACAATGTCTGTCCATGACTCAGCCTAGTGGCAGTAGCAGCTGCAAGGCCAAGAGGTGCAAGGCTGGAATTGCTTAACTGGGTGAGAGCTATCTTAACACTACTGAGTGGAATTAGTAGTTGGCAACTTCAGTATTTTTAGTTTCTTAGTTTTAATCAAATTATGAACTATGCTATGGAGTTAGGTGGGCCTAAGATTTTAGGAAAAAACACTGTCTCCTTGGTGGTCTCAATGGTATTCAAAGTAAAGGTACTTAAAGAGAACATTACAAGCTCAGAAGCAAAGAACTGCAGACCCTAGTAGAGCAGGCAATTCAAACCTAGAAAACCCCCACTGGTCAAAACTTAAAGGTGTTTAGGGTGTATTTAACCAAAAAAGGCAGTAAAAAGTGTCTGTCAAAGAAATGTTAGCCCACTAGCAACACTAGTCAGTGAACTGACACCTTACTTTCAGGATCCTTATCAGATTATTCTTCTTCCCATGAACACAATCAAATCTTTTTTAGTTTTCTTCCTTTCAGTTTACATAGCTACAATAGTCTGAAAATCCTTGTTAATTTGCTGGCTGAACTAGTAATAATCTTTCTAGTCTCCTAATGTCAATCCTACAATATTCTTTAATTTATCCATGAAAAGTTCACTAAATGTAAACAACTTGCCTAAAATATTTCCCACTGGTATAGTTACGTGAAGCAAAGTTACTGTTAAGACCACTCCTACCACTCCTAAAAAGCTATAAAGATATCTTTTTAATTTTCTACTAAGTTAGAATATTATTGTTGAGGTCTCAGATCAAAGAAAATCATGAGTTCTGGCTGATGCTTCAGAGTTATAAACAAAGGAACAAGTATTGCAGTTTCAAGACGTTATTGAATTCCTACAAATAACATCTACAAATTCCTACAGTGACACTAATCTTACCTTTTCTTGAGATAACTTCCTAAAACACTAGAAAAGGAAACAAGAATTCTGAAGGGGTCAAGGGACAGACTGACAGATTGCTAACAGTCTTCCTACAAACACTCAAAGGAATAATTAATATTCTAAAAGCAAAGAATACATGCATATCAGTAAAAAGTTAATTGAAGAATGTGCACATACATACAAAGCCCCAAAGACCTATAACTTTATTTCACTATTGTAATAATTAGCACTACTGTTTTCCAAATGTTTGTTAATTAAATCTAGCATTAGTTCTTGCAAATTAACTGGTTAGCCCAAGAGTGCCTTCTAGGAACATTTGGATACCATCAATTGTGGTTTTTGTTTAAAAACATGACTACCATATTCCTTTCCTGATTTCAGTAATGACATAAAGTCTATAATTGCTTCGTTTTTTTTTTTCATAAGAAACGAACACTTCTTTTTAAGCAGCTAAAAAAAAAACAACTGGTCAAGACAAGATGTAAATACTATTTTGTGATCCTGGTGCTTGTCATTTAACCACTCTGGACATAAGTCTCCTAGTCTATAAAATGTAGATAATAAAACCTATTCTATCTTCTACAAGAATCAACTGAGATTTTATGTGAAGGACACAACTTAAAATGTCATAAAACTATTATATATTCTTTTTTTTATTTTTTAAATTTATTGTAAGTACAGTTTTCTTTTACTCCCATCCCAGTCCTCCCATGCAGTGCTCCCCACCTCCCTCCCATTCCCACCCCCCTTAGTTTTTGTCCATGTGTCCTCTATACTTGTTCCTGTGTATATATTCTTAATAAGCATAGTATTTATCATTTAATTTTCTTTTTAATCTTTTCTTACAGTATCACAGCAGTTATTTCTGTGTGAAATAAAAACTGTAAAAGAACATAATATGTACTCAAACTCTTCAAAATTAGCAGCTTTAGAAATTTACCTATAAATTTAGCATAATTATAAGTGTCAAATTTAATGCTAATTAATACTCAATTTCAGCAACTTGTTCTCACTGCAGTGCATAAAGTGAGAGCTATTATGTAGTCTCCCAAGAGTTATGAGTTAATGAATAAACTGTTATTAAACACATATAGTTGAAATAATAACTTCGAATTAACAGTAATCAAGAACACTGATTTGGTTCCTGTAACAAGAATCAGCAAACCCATAGAGGCATAGGTTTACTGTAAATCTTGAAGATTACAGTAATTAAATAGGAGAGTAATAAAATACGGAGCACAGTAACCCAGAGAAACCCGCGGTAAATGAGTTAATACACGTCCTGGAAACTGTAGATATTAGACCAGGAAAACAAAAAGAACCAAGGACGAACGTCTACTTCTTTTAAACAAATGGTTTTAAAATATCAACTTGCAACAAGTAATTATTTCACATTGGAACCCTCCCCACTACTATTAAAAAGATCAAACCTACATAAACCTCAACAGTCTACGTTTCTGCAAGGTAAAAACGCCAGCAACATCAGGTAGTCCGTCTTTGTTGCTTACCGATGACACAGCTTTCTTCCTCACAGTCCACAACTAATTACGAACCCAACTGCCCGGTTAATGGCCTGCCGTAGCCCAACCTAAACACCAGAGCTACCCACGGGCGTTAGGGGCATCCCGAAGTGGGCCCTTGGGGACAGAGAGCTCTATGGGGGCGCCGGGAGAGCTGTGGGGGGCCTGTCTGCGCCTACTCCGCTGAAGGCGCGGGAGAAAGGCTCGTCTGGGAGCAGAAGGGCTGGGCGACTAGGGCCTGCTCGCCGCGTCACCTCGCCTCAGGCAGAGAGGGGTCCGAGAGGCTCCGCGCTCTGAGCGTGAGGCTGGACGGGCGGTGAGGGATAGGTGCTAACAAGGTAGCGATGGTCACACCCTGGGGGGCCCTAGGGCAGGAAGTAGGCCGGAGAGGGTGTCTGGCCGTATCTCTGGCAGCCGCCCCCTTCACCTGCGACGAACACCACGAAGACCGCTCCGCTCCTCTTGGCCGACGCGATGGCGGCTGGAATGGCGCCCTGGAACCACAGCATTGCTCCTCACGAGTCTAGGCGGTAGCTCGAAGTGTCGTCCGTGCGGTCTTGAAGTTGACCCCACCCTCGTCCCCGTCGGACCCCACGGCCCCCGCAGCCCCAACTGGCCCGCCCCCTGCCTCCTGCTACGCGTGGACGCGCAAACCCGTCAGCTGCCTCTGGGGGACAGAGCGTGCTGCGTCACGTGACGCCACACGTCGTGGTTGGCAAGGAGCACCATTGCCTTGTCTCTTTGGCAACAAGGTGCGTGCGCGCGCCCGCTAGGCCGTGAATTCTGTCCCGGAAGTGGAAGAAGGCTGTGGGAAGGCTGACTAATCCTCTGTGGCCAGTCAGTGGCGCCTGCGTGAGGCATTATGGGAATTGTAGTCTTATTGGGCTTGTTCTTCTTATAGAGGAAAATGTAACTGTGATTTCCGGGCACCGCTAAGCGGGGCAGCAATGAGAGCCACTTCACTAGAACGGGTAAGAGAGAAAGGGCACTCACCCGGAGATGCTGTGTTCTTACCCCTGAGGCCGTCCGTGTGGAAGACGTGGTCCCTGGAGGATATAGTCCCCTCTTCGAGTGGAACCCTGCTTAGTAGGGGACGATGTGATTCTCTATTACGATCAGTGTTGAGTCTCAGGATGGAACTAAATGGACTTTGTAGGGATTTAGAGAGGTTTTGATTACTATTGAACTTTATCATCCCAATATTGAAGAAAAGACAGGATATGAAAGCCACAGCAGGCACCTTCTGTAACACCACGCAGCCCGTGTACTTAAGGGGAGGTATCCGTAGACTGTAAACTTGTTCTAGTCATTGACTAGAGATCATTACAAGACCTCATAACACTTAGCTGCTTTCTAAAGTAAGTCAAAAAGAGTAATGATTTGATTTATTTTCCAGCATTATAGATTCTAAATCAATTAAATTTATTCTCTAGCAGTGCAACAATTTGATAATTGCAGAATTAAGGCAGTACTACATCTGAAAATACCGCTTTCCTGCAAATATTTAACCCCAAAATAGCTAACATATTGCATTCCGATTTTTATTTACTTTTTTCCAATCAGGACTTTCATATAGTATTATTATAAACAAACATAATACTGATTGGAGACAGTTGCTGCTTATAAAGTACACCATTCCTCAAGAAGAATTAGAGTTGATCGTCAACTTTTTAAGGGGATTTCTTAAAATTTGATCAACCTATAAATTCAGTAGAGCAATGATTTTAATTATTCCTATTGTTAGAATTAAATATATTAAGAATTGTTCATAGCCTTTCTTTCATCAAATATTTATTGTTCTCATACTGTGAGGTAGGCATTGACAAGGAGGTGAGGTGATCAAACAAAAGCCCTGCTTTTGTGACTTTAGACTGTTCTGAAGAGGAAGACAGACATTGAACAAGTGATTGTGAGTGATGATGAATGCCACAAGAGGGGTACTTTTGAGTGCTTCAGAGGTGTGATGATGTGACCAAACATGGATAGCAGGGTTTGGAGAAGCCTTTCTGAGAAAATGACATGCCAGGAGAAATCTAACTAGGTGAAAGAGAAAACTGTTCCAGGTGGAGGAAACTGTAATGTAAAGGCTGTAAAGCAAGTGAGAACAGTACACTTGAAAAACTAAAAAATATGTAGTGCAGCTAGAACATAGAAAGGGATTGTAGTGGAAATGAGGCTTGGAAGTTCAGCGAGTATTTGGAAGTCATGTTAAGCATTGCAGACATTTTTCTAAAAGTTGTAAGTAGCCATTGAAGAATTTTAAAAAGAGTTATACATAGGACTTGTGTTTTTAATTGCAGCTATGCTGCAATTTAAATGGATTGCACTGGAAGTGGAATGGGTGAATATGAAGAAACTGGTTAAGAGCCTATTCATGTATAATGGAGATGGAGCTGTGGGTACTTTTAATATTTTGGAAGCAGATCCAACAGGTTTTGTTTGTTGATTAGGTATGGAATTTGAGGAAGGGGTAGTCAAGAAGAGATCTGGAGCTTTTGTTTTGAAAAACTATAGAAGGTGGCACTGAGAGAGGGAACATTAAAGGAAGAGCAGGTTGGTGGGAGGAGTGCATGAAGATGTGAGTTCAATGTTAGACATGTGTTGGGTTGCTGGAAGGACATTAAACTGGAGATGTTAGGTAGGCAGTCAGGTACTAGATTTGGACTCAGAAAACATTTCTTACCTAGAGAAAAGAATTTGAGATTTGTCTGCATGCAGAGAATAATTGAGGCTCTGGAGGATGCTATCATAGGATGTGCAAAGTGAAGTGAGATAAGACTATATGACTCTGGTCTTAAAACCTCCGATAGCTACAGGGTTGTATAGAAAAGTATAAATCAGGAAAGGTAGTGGGGTGAGGGGGAGTATATGTGGAGGAAAATGGGAGAGTGTGATGCCAAAGAAGCCAAGTGAAGAGAAGTTTGAGAAATGAGAAGCGGCTATGCTGAATGCTGCTGTTGGGTCAACTTAAATAAGATTTTTAAATGTCCATTGTTTTTAGCAACATAGCAAGAGGGGTTTTTCTTCTGCATGGAGTCAAGATGGCATGGGTTGAAGAATGAGAGGAGATAAGGAAGGGGTGTCAGTAAGTATGAAGGGAAGGAGGAATAAAGGGCTGGACAGGGATTTGGACTGGGAAAGACAACCTTTAAAGATTGGAGAGATTTGTACGCAATTAAATGCTGATGAAAAGGAGAGACTGAATCTAAAGGAAAGAGGGAGACCCGTACGAAGATGAGAGGGGAAATGAGATATATGGGATATTGAGCTAATAGCCCGCTCAACAATCATTCTTTTACCACACCCCTGCCCCATTATTCCTTGCTGGCAGAGAGGGGAAACCAGCAGATAGTTGTTTTGTTTTGTTTTGTTTTGTTTTGTTTTGTTTTGTTTTTAACCTCCCCTTTCAGCCAGTAAGGGCCTTGTGGGAAGTAGGCATGGACACCTCTAAGATAAGATTTTCTAATAAAAGAGTCACGGAAGAAAGCACAAACTTTTTTTGCTGCATGTGGTTGTGTGCACATGATCCCTGGTACTGCTACAGCTCCCTTGTGGCCATAATGAATGACACTGCCAACATGCCGAGAGTGGTAGAATAGAATATGGAAAGTACTTCTGTCTGTGATGCCACAAGTCTTCTCTTGTGGGACAATAACTGTCCTCATTGATTAGGCTGCTGTGATTGCTTCCTGTAATCACCACTGTTCTAAACAAGTTGGAATGGGATCCAGAGCCCAGGCAGACAGAAGAGACGCCCTTTCCATTTTAACAGGAATGAGAGAGGAAAAATAATTTTGGGCATTAATAAGTTTATATGTTTTAAGACATTAAGCTGACAATAAGAAAACAGTAAGTTTTCATATAAGGGTTGGATTTTTCCCTATGAAGGAGAGGTCATTTGCTGAGAGTGACAGGGTAGTGAGGTAAGGAACTTTATTCTTAAAGATAGGGGACAAGGTCTGAAATAATATCGGCAAGTGTTGCAGGGCGAGGACTGGGGGTGAAGTGGGGGTGCGGGTGTGGGAATATAGTGTGCCAGGCAGTGCTGAGGGCCAGGTGAGACGGGTGGCCCTGAATTTGCCTGGTGTGATTTTCCCCAGTAGCTACTCGATTCCGGAGGCACAGGCACCAAGAAAGTGGAGACATGGAATTATCCAGTGCTGTGCATGCTTGATAGTGTGAGAAAGAACAAAGGAACATGGGGATTTAGGAGATTAGCAAGATCGAACAATGTGATGAAACATGAAATCTAAGCTGAATGAGTGGCAATGAAATGTGGGCAGGAGATAATGGACACAAAAAGAAGAGCAGAGGAGAGGCGTTGGCCCGCAGGGCAGGGGCGGGCAAGAGACTGGTCGGCAATATGGAATTTTAAAATGTTAAATTTTCTGGGGGAAAACAATTGGAAATTCTTGATTTCTTCGAGATTCTTGAGTTTTCAAGTGGAATATTGTCAAATTCCATCAGTCAAAACATATTCCTCCCTGAATCAATGCACTCTTTTTTCTTCTTCCACAGAGTGAAACCTGTCTCCTCCCTTTATTCTGTGTGAAACTAGCCACAGCAAACTTTTCATACTTTTGTGTTATTTTAAGTTCTTTTCATTTCAAGGTAGTGAATATACCATGGTGAGCCTCTCAGAGCCGTGCTTAAGAACCAGGACGCTCACTTCCCTTGTTGCCCAAGCTCTGTATCTAAAGACTCAATGCTGTGTGCTTCTCAGAGGGTTCACTCAGCGGAGGGCACAAGGGCCTGACTTCTCTGCCTCGTTTTGCCTCTGAAGGACCTTCTATCTCCAGCCCTCTCCCTGAAGTCATTCTAGGCCTCTGTTACAACTGCATTTTACCAACGCTGTTAACAATGTAGTTCACTCCCTAATAAATGTCCTGTATGTTGATCTTGTCTCAGTCTGTTTCTGTGAACCCAGAACCCTAATCACTTGAAAGATTCATATGACTTTCCTATTTCTGCTTTCTCTCCAGTCCATCCTACAAAATGATGTCATATCCATCTCCCCCCACCCAATTTTTTTTTTAAAGTATGTTCCTGCTTAAAAACCTTTACTGGCTCTGTAGTGCCTCCAAAAGTAAAGTAGAAATTCTGTGGCCCAACATTCAAAATCCTCTACAGTTTGGTTACAACCCACTTTCTAACATTTGTTTCTCCTACTTTCCTGCCTGAGCCCTCCAGGACAGCCAGATTATTGACTCACTGTCCTTGCCATATCCCTGATCATCTCTATTTCTGTCCATACCATGCCTCTTGCATGGAATCCTCTCCTTTTGGTCAACAAATATTTAGTAGATAAGGTACTGTGAAAAACCTATATATTAGTTGATTGCTGATTGATAGCATTTTTGTCCTCAAAAAGCTTACAGTTTTGTCATGGGACAGAAAAAAACATTAATAGGTGACCATTACATATGGGCTTGTATGAAATGAAAGAGCCATGTACGAGGTATTGCAGGGAGGAAGAGAGGAACAGGAATGGCCTCCTGGAGGAGGTGGTGTCAATCCTATTTTTCAAATGGACCTTAGTCACTGATGAAAAGTTAAGCTCCATTTTATAATCAGACCCTTAAAACAGAAGCTTATTTACTGGTGTGTAGCAGGCAAACCATGAAATAAGTTATATCCTGTTCTCTTCCTTCTCACTACCATCCCTAAATTCTAGACATGAAAGGCTTTCCATGAGCTGGGTTCCAAGGCTTTATGGGCTTCTTTGATAGAAAAGAGTGGTATCATTGCAAGGAGCTCTTTGTAGGACCTTCGATACAGACCCGTGACCAGATCTAGAGGCCATGAAGAAGGGTTTCAGCTGGTTTGTCTCTCACCATGGAAGAACCCCCATCACAGTAGCTTAATCCGCATGTTTGACCCTCCTATGAATTCAAAATGTTCAACTTCTTGTCATGGAAAACAGAAGTTGTTCACAGTGGTTCTGGGCCAAGATGGGGAGCTGTATCCCATTTGGCTAACCATAAATCCTCTGCGCTTCAAGCTCTTGAAATCCATCAGTTCTCTTCTGTAACCGATCACTTCATGCTGCTTCAGGTTGAATCAACAGAGATCCTGCAACTGTTTACCCAAGGCAGGACCCCTCACTTTCTTCATGTCTTAGCAGCGTGGTATCTTCAGATGTTTGGGTTCTGCACTTGTGCTGGAGTCTATGGACTATACCTGGTCTCGTGCTCTTCTTTTTGGGCCTGCATGAGATTTTAGAAAGTCATGGGCATTCTAGTTCACCACAGTACCTCCCACCTCTAAACTTTACTGCTTTATTTACTCTCTGGTAGTATCAAGTATCTGAGTTTTCCAACCCTGTTGAACACATTTAGTTGGCATCAGACAGACATAAACATACGAACAACATTGGCTGGTATTTCACCCATCAGCTCTAGTACCAGTTTCCACCTAAGAATGTGAAAGACAATTGGTCAAGTAATATAGCACCTCTAGAGGAAGTGCACAGTTTTTCCTGGTTATTTTATCCTGTGAACACTTTATACAGTTATTTACATTTCTGAGTTTATGTCTTCTTTTCTCTAAAAGATGAAAAGGGGCAACTGTACTTAATCTTCTCTCTATACCCCACAATGCCTTCTATCCTTTGTGAAATGAATGACTTATTAATGTCTTGAGGCCCAACTTTCCCCACTTTCCCCATTACAAAGGTTTTATTTCAATTTGCACAGGTAAAAACCCATCACAAACTGAATTCTTGACTTCTGGTCAAGTTTAGGAGCAGGCAAGCACAGCTCGCCTCCTCCCACAACAATAAAAATTACAACTAAACTACAGAACAACCATCACTCAGAACCATCAGAAATTGAGTCAAATGGAAGTCTGACAAGGATGGAATTGAAGAAACCACATGCATCCAAACTGGCAGGAGGGGTAGAGACACAAAAACATGGAACAAGCTGGTTCTACACCCATATGTGGTGGATAAAAATTCCAGAGGGACATCTCAGAAGCGTGGCGTCCCAGCTCAACATCACCTCCCCCAGCCCTGGGTTCCAGTACCAGGAAGATACCCATAACTTTGGCTACAAAAATCAGCAGGGATTGAGTCAGTGGAAAAAAATTCTGGAGTCCCAAGTAGTTCCTCTTAAAGAACCTGCATATGGACTTAATCAGCTTCACTCCTTCCGAGCTCCAGCACCAGGATAGCAGCTTGACAGGTACAGTGGCATACCAGGAGGAAATGAAGTATCTGACATCAAGGTGAGAGCTGGGGAATGGTTTTTTCCTAGGCAGAAAGGTGGGCAGAGGCCACTTTTCTTTCTCTGAATCCTCCCCTCCCAGAGCCACAGAACTGGCAGGCAGGTGCCATATCTGAGACTCCATCACCTGGCTGTTGGAGTCATCATCTCCTAACACTATTTAGCCCAACCCTGGTGATTCTCTCAGGCTCCATCCCACCCAATTTATGGCTCACCCAAGCTGGTGGGCCATAAACCAGAAATGAACAGTACCCTTTTCATATGAATGGCTGGTCTTGGCTTACGCTTCACAATTTCCTAAATTCTCACGAACAAACAATAGCTGGCCACAGTGATCCCCCAGCCCCTGCACTTCTTGCTAAGAGGCCCCAGGCCAGCACAGCAGCTGGCAGCCTAGGTTCACAGTTTGGCTTTGCCTGGGAACCTCCAAGCCCAGTACAAGTAGCAGCCGTCTCATATTGTTTTGTAGCTCATGCAGGATGGCCCCAGGCAGAACACAAGTTGGGGGAGGAGGGCCTAGACCACCTGGGAAATCCCAGAACCTGCATAGCCAGTGGACAGCTACAAACCACGTCAGAGCACCACCACCCTGTCCCTACACAGCTGATCCTCCACAGAGAGTAGAGGTTGATAGTCACTGGTCATAGTCAGTCTCTGCAGCTCACTGCAGCTGAGTATGCCTTGCATAGACCTGACAACAGCAAACAAGGTTCAACTACGAAAGGAGGGTGTACTCAACCCACACAAAGGGCACACCTTGAGTATCCAGCTTGGGTGACAGGAGGCTGTGCCACTGGACCATATAAGATACCAACTACATTAGGTCATGCTAACAAGACGGAGTCATAGCAGCTCTACCTGATACATAGAAACAAACACAGGGAGGCTGTCAAAATGAGGAGACAAAAAAAATGGACAAAATGAAAGAATAGAGCAAAATTTCAGGAAAAGAACTAAATAAAATGGAGATAAGCAATCTATCAGATGTAGAGTTCAAAACACTGGTTATAAGGATGCTCAATCTACTTAGTGAGGACATAAGCAACATAGAAAAAACCTAGTGAGAAGTGAAGGATACAGTAATTAGAATAAAGAATAATATACAGGGAATCAACAGTACAGTGAAGGAAGGTATGAATCACATCAATGATTTAGAACATAAAGAAGCATAAAACCAAGCAATTAGAACAACAACAAAAAGAATCCAAATAACCCAGGATAGTATAAGCAGCCTCTGTGACAACATCAAGCAATCCAACATTCACGTCATAGGGGTACCAGAAAGAGAAGAGAAAGCAATAAAATGTAAGTCTATTTGAAAAAATAGTGAAAGAAAACTTCCCTAATTGGGTGAAGGAAATTGATATGTAAGTCCAGGAAGCACAGAGAGCCCCAAACAAGACGGATGCAAAGAGGCCCACTCCAAGACACAACATCATTAAAATGCCAAGGGTTAAAAATAAAAAGAGACTCTTAAAAGCAGCAAGAGAAAAGCAGAGTTACCTACAGGGGAGTTCCCATAAAACTGTCAGCTAATTTTTCAAAAGAAACTTTTCAGGATAGAGGGGATTGACAAGAAATATTCAAAGTCACGAAAAGTAGACATCTACAGTCAAGATTGCTCTGCCCAGCAAAGCTATCATTTAGAATTGAAGGGCAGATAAAGAGCTTCCCAGTCAAGAAAAAACTAAAGGAGTTCACCACCACCAAAACATTATTATATGAAATGTTAAAGGGACTTATTTAAGAAAAAAATCAAAACTATGTACAATAAAATGGCAATAAATATATATCTATCAAAAATGAAATTTAAAAAACAAACTCCTCAAACAAAAATAACAGAGATATAATCATTATGGTTGCTAGAGGAGAGAGGGGTTTGGGGGACTGGGTGAAGAGGTGAGGGGATTGAGAAGCACAAATAGGTAGTTATGGAATAGCCATGGGGATGTAAAGTACACTATAGGAAATGGAGTAGAGTAAGAACTTACACACATGACCAACAGACATGAACAAACCCTTGTTTGCATGAGCCTTGTTTGCTGTGAGGATTGCCTGAAAGAGTGGGAAGTACCAGGTGGAGGGGAGCAAAGGAGGAAAAATTTGGACAACTGTAATAGCACAATCAATAAAAATAACTTAAAAAAAACAAACTGAATTCTTAAGTCTGGTCACTCAAATAGATTTCAATGTTCCTTAGAAGCTGAAGTATTCAGTGCCAAATCTTCACCATTGCTTGAAAAACAAATAAAAGGGCATTTCTTACTGAAGCTGGCTTAGTAATATCACCTTGAAATATACAGTTGTACATCATGCTTTAAAAAAAAAAAAGAAAGAAAAGACAGCCCTGGCTAGGTTCCTCAATTGATTAGAGCATCACATACCAAAGTACACATCAAGGCTGTGGTTTTGATCCCCACTCAGGGCACATATAAGAACCAACTATTGAATGCATAAATAAGTGGAACGACAAACCTCTCTATATCTCAAATCATTTTCTTAAAAAAATTCCTCAAATAAAAGACTTTTTTGTTCCATAGAAGTTTGCACCTGTTTACCACTAGAGGAGGCTGCATGACTTACATATTGCAAAGACATTTTATATTAAAAATCTGTAAAGAAAAAATAATATTCTCTGTTCTCACTTTTTTGTGAGTGAAGAATGCAAAAAAATAAATGGATTATACAAAGCATAATCACTTACCTAATGAACAGTAAGAGAACAGTTTAGATCCTACATCAGGCTTATGGATGCATATAAAACTTAAAAAAAGAGAGAAGGAACATTTGAATATGTTCTCAGCTTCACTCACAACAATTGAGTTCTCATAAGTAAAGAGAGGGTGGCGTGCCTCTCTGGCTTCTCCTATAGATACAGGTGACAAATCAGAAATGGCAATCACTACCTTAGCAAGGCTGTAGTAGCTTAAGTGTTAAACCCATGAACTCTTAGAGTTCATGTATGTAGTACACAACCTGATTCATGGATGTAGCCAACACTTAGACTAGCTTTATGACCTTGGGCAAATTTCTTCACCTCTGAGAGTTCAGTTGCATCACTCCTAAATTGGGATAATAGTAGAACTTTGCTTTTAAATCTATTGTGATGATTAAATAGGGACTTTTACATGTGCTTAGCAAGTGGTTGGCACATAGTACAGTTGACCCTTAAACAACACAGGGTCAGGGGTTCCAAACCCTTCCCATGCAGTCAAAAGTCTGCATATAACTTTTGACTCCCCCAAAACTTAACTGCAGTCATCCCTCTGTATCTGTGGGGGTTGGTTCCAGAACCCCTGTGGACACCCAAATCCACAGATGATCAGTCCCTTTTATAAAATGACATAGAACAATGCATACAGTCCACATCAGCAGATTTCCAATCATGGATCAAAAATACTGTCTTTGATCTGCCGTTGATTGAATCTACTGATAAGGAGGCCCAACTCAGTATTTATTGAAAAAGTATGCATATAAATAGACCCATGCAGTTTAAGCTTGTGTTGTTCAGAGTTAACTGTAATTAACTGCTCTACAAATGTTGGCTATTATTTCTGTGTGCCTGCTACAATCATGCTTAAATACATGTATATGCCTTTAGGATTCGAAGCATCTAGCTCAACAAGATTATTTCTTCATTTACTCACTGGACAAATATTTACTGAAAAAGGCACTGGTGGCAGCTGAGGGTGTAAACAAAAGCAATAGACATTTTTCCTGCCCTGAAGATTACATACTGATGGATATAAAACATTAACAACTAATTGGCCAATTACTCATGTAATTGCCATCATGTTTAGGAGAGCGTACTTTGAGGAGAGTATACAAGACATTATTAGAGTTATTACTGGAAGGTATGACTTAGTCTGGAGGACTGAAATAGGGAGCTCCAGAGGGAGAGTGTGGCAGATCCTGGCTGGCAAGATCCGTGTATGTTGTGGCTGCTCTTGAACCAATACACACGGACTATGGGAATTCTGTGGGAAAAAAGGGATGGTACAGTGGCTCTCTAAATCAGAGACAGGCCTGCACAGGCTTTTATTGTTTTCCTGGGTACATTACAAGAAGAGTGGTCCTCATTTACTATGCACAGGTTCATATTAGGTGGTTACCTTTTACAGACAATAAAGGAGAGGATGTTGCTAATCACATCAAAGAAGAAGGGTATTTGCAAATATAAAGGGAAAAGCATTTGGATTGGATTGTTTTGGTTTTTTTGCACCCTCCCCCCCACGGATTGTTAACACTCCATGCTTGGTGTGTTTCGCTCAGATTTTAGGAAGCTGCAGTAAGCCCTTTCTGCCTCAATTCAGGGTGAGGGAGTTTTAGCAAAAGAAAGCCTCATAGTGGCCTAGGTACAATGCAGGCCTGTTTCCCCACGGGAAAACCTCTTCACGTGTGTGGTCCTCCATGTCAACGCGTACCCCACTGGTTTTCCCCATGAGGGCTGAGCTACATTTCCATGGCATGAGAAACAGTTTCCCACAGGAGAGCAGCCTACCTCAGGCAGTAATGTGAGGTGAGTGTGAGTACAAGTTAACTAGAAGATGGAGGGTAGGATGGGAAGAATTACTGTTCCAGGCTAAAGGTAAATCCCATGTGCAACAAAAATAACCCTCAAATCTGAGTGGCTTAACACGGGACAGGGTTATTTCTCATTCACTTCACACACTAACACCAGTCACAGGTGTGAGGAGATGTTGGTGCAAGGGCTCTGCTCCACAGTCATTCGAGAACACTGTATCTTCCCATCCAATGGCTCTTATTTTTCCTGACACCACAGAGATCTCCATTAGACCCTCTACATGCACCTAATAAGCCAATTTCAATGTCTAAAGATCATCTGAAAATCTTCTTAAAAACACATATTCTTATTCAAATAAAGTCTGGAGTGGGACCTGAGATTCTGCATTTGTATCAGGCTCTCTGATGTTGATAACTACTGGTTTCTAGCACCCTGTCCAATTAGCAAGGGCGTGGAGAACCTCTTAGAGGGTTTTAGGGACCAGGCATGAAAGGATACACATTATTTTTGCTTGCATTTCATTGCACAAAACTCAGACACATGGCCCATATAGGTGTAGGTGGCTGGAAAACCTAGTTTGACAATGTGCTAGGGAAGAGATACACCCACCCCTTACCAAAATTTGCTTATAACCTAACCAATCTCTTCCATGGATAGGAATAAACCCCCCAATTTCCGGCAGAAGATCACCACCATATAAAACCTAGAGATGAGACAGTATGGCATGTTTGAGGAACTTAAGGAGTCCAGTGTGACTAGAACCTAAGAAGTGAAAGATCAAGTGCCAAGTAAGCCTGGACAGGTAGATAGGCAAGGATAAGAGAATGCAAGACCTGGGGGATGCTGTTAAGGATTTTGGACAGTGGAGAGTCACTGAAGGGTATTAAATATTCCACTTGTGATTAAAAGTGTCACCTTGATTGCAGAGTGGCTGGCAAGGGAAGTGTGTGTATAAAGGAAGCATTCGGAAACCATTGCAACTGTCCCAATAAGAAATGACAGGGGATTTTAGGTACTGCACTGCTCTCATTTGCTACCAAGGACAGGTAAGGTGACAAGTTGACTACTGTATCCCATCCCTCTACATCTTTTTGAACTAATGCTGTTTTTAAAATATCTTCTATTTGAGAGAGAGAGAGAGAGAAAGAGAGAGAGAGAGAGAAATCTATTTGTCACTTCCCTCATCCATGCATTCCAGGTTGGTTCCTGTATATGCCCTGAGCAGGGATCAAACACACCACACTGGCTCATCAGGACAGTGTTCTAACCAACTGAGCTACCTGGCCAAGGCCTGAACTTATTCTTAAATCTTTCAGTTCACACTCAATTTGCACTTTATTTGTAGTCTTTGTTAATTAACATTTATTCATTGTCTGTTGTACATAAGATTCTATTGGACATCAAAGATATATGAGACTTCATCTCACTTTTCTAGGACAGTGCTGTCTGATTGAACTTTCAACAATAATTGATTTCGTTGTACAGTCCAGCTTCTATTGGTCATGGAGGTGCTATGACAGCGTCAGCTCCTGGGAGGGCTCCAAAGACTGTTGTCACACTCTAAAGTGAAGGAAATGTTTTGTATCTGCTCTGTTCCATGTGAACTGCTAACCATATGTGGCTATTGAGCATCTGAAATGTAGCTAGCACAATCGAAAAACCAAATTTCTATTTTATTTAATTGTAGTTTATTTAAATTTAATTCATTTAAATGTAATTAATTTACTAGCTATATAAGGCTAGTATCTACTTTTTTGGTGAAAAGGAAAGGGATTATTTACTGAAAAAGTTATACAGACATAGAGTATGACTTACTGTGTTCACTAAAAATACTAAAGTCATGTAGAATACCAACAGATGCACACAGTCCTTCCTTCTCCTCCTGCCCACTCCAGGATACCGTATCTCAGGAAAAGAAGTAGAAGTCCGTGGCTCAGGTTCCCAACACCATCAGTTGTATTGCTGCCATGATCTCCAGTTAATCTGAAGCCACGTGGCACCTTCTCATGGCCCACCAGCAAGAGTCCTTTTACCCCTTTTCTTCCAGGCTAAGTCTCTCCTGCTTCCTAAGCCATGTGGCAAAAAGGGAGCACCCTAAAGCTGCATGGTCCCAACTTTTGCAAAAACCGCGTGGTCCAAAAAGCTCTCTACTTTTTTTTTGTTTGTTTGTTTAGATGGAGAGAGACAGGAAGGGAGACATAGAGAGAGAAACGTTGACTTGTTCCACTTACTATGCATCACTGGTTGAGTCTTGTATGTGCTCTGATCAGAGTCTGAACCTGCAACCTTGGCATATTGGGAGGCTGCTCTAACCAACTGAACTACCTGGCCAAGGCCTAGCATCTATCACTTTAGATAACACGGCTTCAGGAGTGGGAATAAAATATTTACATGAGAGGATAACCAACAATGCATGACAGTGTATGATCAAAACCAAATATGTCACATGGTATAGTATAAACTGTGTTATATGCAATTAAGAAACTGATACAGTGTTGCATGGGTGTGCAACCCACAGCCCATGATAGTTAAGAATGCGGCCCAATACAAAATCATAAATTATGCATGGACTTTTTTGTTTTGCTCATCACTTTTTGTTAGTATTTGTGTATTTAATGTGCAGCTCAAGACAACTCTTCTTCCAGTGTGGCCAGGAGATGCTTAAAGGTTGGCACCCTTGGTAGGGCATAGTCTCTGGAGCTCTAAACCTGATCAAATGACTTATTACTTCTTGTTTAAACTTTTTAAGCTTCATTAAAATGTAGCAAGTAGCAACACTGACATCGTGGGTTATTTTAGGAATGAAATGGCACCATGTATGTAATATGGACACCTCGTGTTTCTGTCTATCAGTGTTCACCCACACTTGACAAACAGTGATGTTTTGGTGAATGAAGGTGGAATGTAGGATGATGTAGACTACAATTAGAGAGGAATAGCTAGTTCATGGATATTTTTACTGATGTGACATTGTAAGGACCAAACTATAAAATGAGTATTTTGTTGGCTTTGTCCTCATGTTAGTTGGAGAAGCTTGTTTCTTGTTTCCATGTGGGGTTAATCAAGCTAATGATGTATCAGAGCTGTATGATTTTTTTATAACCTAGGATAATAATACCCTCCCTGTTCTAGCTCTGTACTTTATTTCTTTGAAAATGAAGATGCCTTATTGCTTTCTGGCTCAAAGTGTAGTCTGAGTATCAGACACATCACTGACTTGCTGAATCTTAGGCCTCACCCTAGACCTACTGAATTAGGATCTGCCTTTCAACAAGATTGTCAAGGGGATTCATACCCACATTTTATTTCATTTATCCTTGTGACTAACCAGCTTATCTATGAAGACCAGCCCCCTTGCCCCAGTCCCAGCCATTAAGGAATTGAATCGTGCTTCTATTACAACTCTCCCTTCTGCTGCTGATATCACTTAGGAGAGCTCCAACCATTGAAATAACCAGGTCTGGAAGCTAGGTAGGATTCTCCTGATCTCTGTGTCATTAAACAGTCAACAAATACTTTGTTAAATAACCAATGAGTGGACTTCCACCAAGATGGAGGCATAGGTGAAAGCACTGCACCTTCTCCCACAACCAAGCTTAAAAACAACAAAGTTTTAGCAACAAAAACACAGCCAAACCACAGAAAATTGAACTATACAGAAGTCTGACAACAACGAACCCTTCAGCCAAACTGGTAAGAGGGGCAGAGCCAGCAGCAGAGCGGGGTCGGGCAGAAAAGATCCACTGGACCTACCTAGGCGTGCGACCCAGGCACGCAGGCAGCCGTGGGTGGATCCCAGGTGTGGAGTAGCGGGCAGAACCACTGAGGGCGCAAGGCAGTGGACTCACTGAGGGCTGACCATGGTCACACATTTGCGCGCAGATAAACCGGTGAAGGAGCGAGTGGTGAGACAGACCGGTGCAGGTCCCAGTGGCAGGATGTGGCAGAGGGCACCGCCATTGTCCCTCTCTGACCCTGCCCCACATACAGCGTCACAAACCAGCAACCTGAGTGGCCCTGCCCTGGTGAACAACCTAAGGCTCTGCTCCTCATACGTAACAGGCACAAACAGATCGAAACATGGCTCAAGAACAACTCAAAGTCCCACAGCCGATAAATCTAAGCGATGAAGAAATAGCCAAACTCTCAGATGCACAGTTCAAAACACTGGTGATCAGGATGCTCACAGAACTGGTTGATTTTAGTCACAAATTAGAGGAACATATGAAGGCTAAACTAATTGAAATGAAGGGAAATGCACAGGAAACCAATAGTAATAGAAAGGAAACACAACTCAAATCAAAGGAGTGGACCAGAAGGAGGAAAAAATACCCAAACAGAAAAGAATGAAGAAACAAGAATTCAAAAAAAGGAGGAGAGGCTTAGGAACCTCCAGGACATCTTTAAACATTCCAACATCTGAATTATAGGGGTACCAGAAGGGGAAGAGGAACAGCCACCAGTGGAAAACTTACTTGAACAAATAATAAAGGAGAATTTCCTCAGTCTGGCAAAGGAAATAGACTTCCAGGAAATCCAGGAAGCTCAGAGAGTCCCAAAGAAGTTGGACCCAAGAAGGAACACACCAAGGCACATCATAATTACATTAGCCAAGATTAAAATGAAGGAGAGAATCCTACAAGCAGCAAGAGATAAGGGAACAGTCACCTACAAAGGAGTTCCCATCAGACTGTCAGTGGATTTCTCAAAAGAGACCTTACAGGCAAGAAGGGGCTGGAAAGAAGTATTCCAAGTCATGAAATCCAAAGACCTACAACCAAGATTGCTCTATCCAGCAAAGCTTTCATTTAGAATGGAAGGGCAGATAAAGTGCTTCTCAGATAAGATCAAATTCAAGGAGTTCATCATCACCAAGCCCTTATTATATGAAATGTTAAAGGGACTTATCTAAGAAAAAAGAAGATAAAAAAGATGAACAGTGAAAGGACAGCAAACTCGCAGTTATTAACAACCACACCTAAAACAAAAGCAAACTAAGTGGACAGCTAGATCAGGAGCAGAACCATAGAAATGAAGATCACATGGAGGGTTAGCAACAGGGGAGTAGGAGGAGGAGAAGGGGGGAGAAGGCACAGAAAATAAGTAGCATAGATGGTAGGTAGAAAATAGATGGGGGGGGAGGGCAAGAATAGTATGGGAAATATAGAATCTAAAGAACTTGAGACACGTGGTCATAAATTAAAGGGGGAAATGGTGGCAAAGAGGGTGTGCAGGGTGGAGGGGAATGAAGGATGAAATAGAACTGTAATGGCATAATCAATAAAATATATTCAAAAAAACAACCAATGAGTGCTTTAGAATATAGCCACAGGAAAAATGAGATCTCTGACCTCATGGAATTTATATTCTACTTGTGGAGACAGAAAATAAACAACAGATTTGATAGTGATGATACACAGAAAATTGAGGTAAAGTGATGTAGGAGACTGTGATTGGGTAACTTCATTAGACTGGTGGCTAATAAAGGCCTCACTGCTAAAGTGACATCTATATGAAAGATAAGGCATTGGTCAGGTCAAGTTCAGAGGAAGAGCATTCCAGGTAGAGGAAAAAACAAATACAGATATAGTGTAGTGGTAAAGATCAGAGATGTAAGTAGGACTAGTTCACCTTGAGTTCTGTGAGCCAATGTAACTGCAGAACCAGCTCAAAATGGCCCTACCCTATTTGGCAAGATACTGAGCTGCTTTTCAGAGAAAACAGTCCAAAACTGTGTCATGCTGCCAAAACATGCACAGGAAAGTGAACTATGACCTCCAGCTGCACCCAAAACCAAAGTTCTCCCCTTCCCCCAAACCGAAGGGCTGGGACATAACAGGAACTTGAATACTGGAACCCTTGAGTAGCAGAGGGTATGTTGTCAGGAAGATCCTGGACTTATGTCCCTTATCGTAAGGGGCCAGCTCCAAGGTTCTCCAGTGAAAACTTGCCCTGCCAGTGCTTCCGCATACCTGTTCTCCGTAAACCCTTAAAAACCCACCCAAACCCTGAAATGGGGAGTTTGGGCTTTTTCAGCATTAGCTTCTTGTTCTCCTGGGTGGTGTCACTCATCATAAAATAGCCAAACTTTCTCCACTGTAATTCTTGGTGTTTAGTGTTTGGCTCTGCTGGTACCCAGTAGACAAACTCTATAACACTAAAATGAAAAATATTTGCTATTTTAATAATAGAAAGCCACCGAGGGATTTGGGGCCAGGGAATGGAATGAGCGAATTATCTTTTAGATCATGGTCACTCTGAGCAGATAGCGAAACAAGAGTAGAAGGTGGGAGACTGGTTAGGTGGCCATTTTAGTAGTTTCAGCACAGGATGATGATAGCTTGGACCAGGGAGGTGATAATGGAGAGGAAGAGGGAATCCTGGATAGCCTGAGAGAAGCTTCAGTGAGACAGGCTAGTAAGCCAGAACAAGTGAAATGGGGAAACTGAGACAGATAATTAAACAAGCAGTTCGCAGCTATTCTTTCTTCCCCAAACCAAGGATACTTAAAGTAAATGGTCTTCACTTCTCCTCAGCCAGAGGGTAAATAGCTCAAATCATTCTATTTGGGGAAATAGCAGAAATCCAATCAGTGTCATTTGCACCAACCACACCCAAGAACAGATGATTAAGGGAACACCTTTCATTTTGGTCCATCAGAATAAAGCTGATGAATATTCTTTTTTTTAATTTATTTTTTTTATTGATTATGCTGTTAACAGTTATTCTATTCCCCCTTCATTCCCCTCTACCCTACCCCCCCGTCCCCACCATTAACCCCCTTTAGTTTATGACCATGTGTCTCAAGTTCTTTAGATTCTATATTTCCCATACTATTCTTGCCCCCTCATCTATTTTCTATCTACTGTCTATGCTACTTATTTTCTGTACCTTCTCTCCCCTACTCCTCCTCCCACTCCCCTGTTGCTAACCCTCCTTGAGATCTTCATTTCTATGTTTCCACTCCTGATCTAGCTGTCCTTTTAGTTTGCTTTTGTTTTAGGTGTGGTTGTTAATAACTGTGAGTTTGTTGTCCTTTCACTGTTCATGTTTTTTAAACTTCTTTTTCTTAGATAAGTCCCTTTAACATTTCATATAATAAGGGCTTGGTGATGATGAACTCCTTGAATTTGATCTTATCTGAGAAGCACTTTATCTGCCCTTCCATTCTAAATGAAAGCTTTGCTGGATGAAGCAATCTTGGTTGTAGGTCTTTGGATTTCATGACTTGGAATACCTCTTTCCAGCCCCTTCTTGCCTGTAAGGTCTCTTTTGAGAAATCCACTGACAGTCTGATGGGAACTCCTTTGTAGGTGGCTGTCCCCTTATCTCTTGCTGCTTGTAGGATTCTCTCCTTCATTTTAATCTTGGCTAATGTAATTATGATGTGCCTTGGTGTGTTCCTTCTTGGGTCCAACTTCTTTGGGACTCTCTGAGCTTCCTGGATTTCCTGGAAGTCTATTTCCTTTGCCAGACTGAGGAAGTTCTCCTTTATTATTTGTTCAAATAAGTTTTCCACTAGTGGCTGTTCCTTTCCCCCTTCTGGTACCCCTATAATTTGGATGTTGGAGCGTTTAAAGATGTCCTGGAGGTTTCTAAGACTCTCCTCATTTTTTTGAATTCTTGCTTCTTGACTCTTTTCTGTTTGGCCATTATTTGCTTTCTTCTGGTCCACTCCATTGATTTGAGTCCCAGTTTCCTTTTTATTGCTATTGGTGTCCTGTGCAATTCCATTCATTGCAATTAGTTTCGCCTTCATATGTTTGTCTAATTTGTGGCTATAATCAACCAGTTCTGTGAGGATCCTGATCACCAGTGTTTTAAACTGTGTGTCTGAGAGTTTTGCTATTTCTTCATCGCTTAGATTTATAGGCTCTGGGGCTTTGAGATCTTCTTGAGCCATTTTTGGTCTGTTTGCGCCCGTTAAGTCTGAGGAGGGGAGCCTTGGACTCCCAGGTCGCTGGGTTGTGATCTGTATGTGGAGGCGGGGTCAGAGCGGGGAAATGGCGGCGCCCTCAGCTGCCGCTTGCCGTGAGGACCTGCTGGGTCCCGTCCAATCGCCCACTCCCTCGCTTGTCTATCCGTGCACGAATGCGCGACCACAGTCAACCCGCAGCCCTGCTCCCTCGCTGTTTCCCCGCGATTGCTTGCTGAGTTGCCCACCAGGTCCAACCCTGCACCTGGATTCCGTGCGTCTGAGTCCGTCTGACCGAGTTTTCCTGGGCTTCTCCGCTCCGCGAGCTGCTGGTTTCGCCCCTCTTACCGGTCAGGCTGAAGAATTTGTTGTTATCAGACTTCTGAAAAGTTCAATTTTCTGTGTTCTGGCTGTGTTTTCTGTTGCTATTATTTAGCTGTCTCTAAACTTGGTTGTGTGAGGAAGCATGGCATCTCCAGCTATGCCTCCATCTTGGCGGAAGTCCTGATGAATATTCTATTGAGATCTTCTCTGAGACCTGCCCTAAACCCCCAGACTTTAAAAGCTTTTAGGTTGGAGGACCTGGTGCACTCTCCCTCCTGGGAGCACACTGGCACTTTCCCTTCCTCGTCTTCTTCCCTCACAGGCACATATTGTATCTCCTAAACTGTAAGAGACCCCATGAAGCTTGCAACCAGGAAGCAATGGACATTGGCAGCTCGTCCCTGGCTAACTCTCTGAACCTGTCCTCAAAGCCCCATTTTCTCTGATTTCTTAGTAAGCCAAAGTAGCCCAGGTTAGGCTCATTTCACTCTCTAATCCCTCTCCTGTTGCTTCTCCTACTCTAAGCCCTTTCTTGTTTCACTGGCCCCAGATTTAATAAACGTACTCTCAAAAATCACCTGAACTTGCGTTGTGAAATCTTGCCTGTATGAAGAACCCACACACGGCCCTAGGCTGGCCTTAGGCTGACCCAATCAGGGCCAGATCCTCTTTCCTGTTAACATCAGGACTTGGTTTGAAGGCAGAGTCAAGGGAACTTTTTGTGTATTTGTCTTTGTGTTGCAGATGGAGACAGGGTCCAGGCTCTTGGTGATTATGAACAAAGAATTGGACTGACCACATGGATACTGTAAAGCAAAGCAAGTGGGAAACTTATTAAGGAAAATATACTTCCCCCAAAATGGGAGCAGACCATCTCTGGCCAGGGAATAGCTCCCTTCTACTGAAGGATTACAGGCTTTATAGGGTTTTTACTTAAGCTGTTACACATGAGATTTCCCAGAATCCTCTTTGATTGCCCACTGTGGCAGGAAACCACATTGCTAATTATTATCAGGTGTCACAAGGAGAGTCTTGGAAATCAGGGTGTGAACTGATGACAGCTGTGGTGTCTCAGGGTCTCCTATTCTACCTCCTGTCTCTCTTCTGGTAAATTGTTTCTAAAGATAGTTGCAATCATATCTTCCATCCTAAATGCCTTTTTGACACTTCTTTCATCAAGAGGTAGGGTTTATTTCTTCTACTGGAAGAGGAGTTTCTTCTGCTAAGCTCTAGCCCTGTAACCACACACACACACACACACACACACACACACACACACACACACACACACGGAATGCAACACAAATTACACTTGGAGAGTCCAAGACCAGGTTTTAAGAGGACTTTTCTTACTCAGCCATAAAAACAAACAAATGCAAAAGTGCTGCCATTAGTGACAACATGGCTGAAACTTGAGGGCATTATGCTATGTAAAGTAAGTCAAACAAAGACAGATACAGTATGATCTCACACGTGTAGACTCTTAAAAATAAAAACAAACTTTTAGAAATGGGGTAGACTGGTGGTTGTCAGGGCCAGTGCAGTGGGGGGTAATGAAGGTGGTCTGAGTACACACTTCAGCTACAAGATGAGTAATTTCTGGGGATTAGTGTCCAGCATGGCAGCTATAAATAAAGCCCAGGCTATGACGTTAGAGAGAGATGTCACATGGACATGTTACTGGTGAATGATACCAGATGTTAGACCTTGGCCCTTGAGTTTGGCTAAGAAAAAAGTTCAGAGCCAAGGAACTCAAATATTATTTAGAAAGTCACAGAGGTATATAAGAAGTGAGAGGGCTGGGCTGCATGGACTCAGGAAAGAAGGTAGAGGCAAAAGAAGGGCCCTTGTGATCAGGAGAAAGAGAAGCAAAGAAAATGCACCTGGGAGGAGGAGGCGGTGGAGGAGGAAAGGTGCAGGGCCTGCTCCACAGAGTGGAGCTGGGCCCTCCATCCTGATGATGGGGGACTCAAATGTTGGAAAAAATTTAGCTTCAGATAATAATAAGCTTAGTAATCAATGTATGTAAACAGCTCATTTCAGGACCTGCAGGTATGACTCCAGGAGACCATAAGCAGTTCCACCTTTGTGCTCAGGACTGCAAGCAATCAAGATGTACCTGAGCCATGGTACTCTAGGGTGAGATGCCCACTCCTCAGGACACAGATAAAAGAATGCTGCTGCTTTTTTTCAAAAATTTTTATTTTTAAAGAAAAGATTTTATTTTTAGACAGAGGGGAAGGATGGAAGAGAAACATCAATGTGTGGTTGCCTCTCACACCCACCCTCCCCACCCCTTGGGGGACCCATGTGCCTTGGTTGGGAATAGAACTAGCAACCCCTTAGTTCACAGGCAGGTGCTCAATCCACTGAGCCACACCAGCCAGGGCAGAATGCTGAAATTTTTATGTTTAACTTTCCCCCTGAATTACAAACCCATTACTTATACTTTTCTTCTTATAAAAAGAATTGGTTGAAAATGGAATTTAAGACATGTTAGGGTACAAACCTGCCATCTTTTCAGATTGCTGACCATTTGAATAAAGCGCCCACGAAGATTCAATCTCTGTCTCTGCTTATTGGGTCTGGTAGTGACAGGCAGCATGAATGACATCTTTTCAGTTTCACTGAGGGTTTTTATCTGCTCTCTTAATGGTAGAGATCTTAGAGGTCCCAGGGGAGGATCTCAATGGAATATTCAGTATCTTCTCAGCTGTGTCCTTTCAGGGTCATGGTCTCTACTGATTGGTTGACACTAGGGTAGGGTCATTAGTCACTGCATCTGGTCAGGATGCCATGGCATCATTTTGCCTGGTTTTGCCATTTTGCTGGGCTTGGCCCTAAAACGCAACTGGGGTCTAGTGTGACCAAAACTCTCTCTGTGGTTATTGGACCCGAGGCTTTGTTCCTGAGATTATTTGATGTGGATCAGAACCTCACTGTCCTGAGGGCTTCATGCTTAAGGGAGCTGTTGTTCAGGGGAATCATATGAAGCTACTCTCTGGCCTCCTTGTTCCTCCTGAGGGGGTCTACTGCAGGACCGAAGACATGCCAGGGAGGAAAGATTAGGGGAGGGTCCACATCACATGACCAATAACACGAATGCTCAAGGGGGACTACATCACATGACCAGTAACGTGCTAGGGCAGGAAATATCACCCTGGAGATCTTTCTACCTGGCTTTTTGTTCCTGCTCTGCTCCTGTCCCTCTGACTGCCCACTGTATCAGACAGAGCTGCCTTGGAGGACGAGATACCTTAAGAGAGTGTGTCCATGTCCACATAGAGAACTGAGGCATCATAGCTGAGAATCAGCCCCTGGACCCTAGACACTGGAGATCCCAAACGTGTGAGGTCATTCTGGAAATTCCAGCCCAGCTTAGCTCTAGCCGAGGGCAGGCGATACCAGCTGAAGAGCCAAGACATCCTCTTTGAGACCCACACGAACTCCTGACCCTCAGTATTGTTTTAAACCACTAAATTTGGGTGGTTTGTTAAACAGCAAGAGATAACTGGAACAGTGCTTATTATTATTTTTTTTGCTGAAGGCGGGGGTGGGGGGGCAGAGCGGGGAGAGGAGAGATTATGTAGCTAATGATTTATCTATTTCAATGCTTTCCCCTACAAAGAACCAACTTTTAACAGTTTTCTGATTCAGAAGGTCTTGCTGTTTTTATCTCACTTTCCTCCAATATTTTTATGCTGGTGAAATCAAACCAAAATGAACCCAAGTGTAGATACTAAAGGGGAAGACAACTAATAAATATGCCACCCGCAGTTCACGCATATGTGGGTTTTGGGATAGATGAAGTCTACCTGTTCCTCATGCTGGTGGAGGTCTGTGGGCTGAATGGCTGTAACGAGCTTTTGGTTCTTTTAGTATCATTTCATAAGGACTTCCAGAATGCCAAGCTATGAGTCATGCCGCCATGTATCGAGAACCTTTATGCTAGGGCCACACCGGGAACCAGAAGATAGTATCTGCTGTGGTTTCTACCCTCGAAGACTATACAGACCACATATCAGTATCTGTTGGTCAGGCAGGAGACTGGGATTGGGGGATGTGGCCGTTTTCACAAAGGCCCTGCAGCTGGTCTGCTGAAGTCTTGCATGTCCATTTTCTGTTGTTGACATGTGAAGACCACCACCTTCCAGCTGCTGAGGTAGGTGCTGATGATGCTGGCTTGACTCTTCCCAAGCCACTTCAGCATTACGGGTTTTACCCAAACCTGTTTCCACACTACACACAGGTCACAGGTTCCTACCTGGTGGGACCAGAAAAACAATTTTTCAGCCTGATGTGGGGTAGGGACGGGCACCAGATTCCTCGTCTTCAGCTCAGATGACAAGCTAATTATTTCTAATGACTGTTAGCATCATGACAGACTACTATGCTCTGGACTCACAAACACACCCAACATGTCCATGTCCCTCATGGACTAAGGGTGTAAAAACTGTAAGCCATTCTCAGCTTCCTAGTATATAAAGTAGCAGAAATGTGTGATTTCTGTCATTCCCAAAGAAGGGGCTGCTGGAACTGCTAATACAGGGTGGGGCAAAAGCAGGTGTACAGTTGTTCATATGGAAAATAATACAATAGAAAAACAAACTTTCTTGTACTCAAAACTGTAAACCTGTTTGCCCCACCCGGTATGGGCACAGGTGAGAACAGCCCACTTGTATAAGGACTGTCTGTCCCTAATTATGATCAGTGCTTTGGGAAAAACCAGTCAGGGCTCTGGGACATTGGAAGCTATTCTAGGGAAGATTTAAAGTCTAGGTCAAATTACATCTTAAATGCTTTCTCCCTCCACCATTGTTTCTATAGGTAAAGTCGGATTCTTTAATGAGACCAGAGTGAAATAGTCTAGGCAATGGGTGAATTGTTTTTGTAATTTGTGTATGCAGGATGTCTTGGCAATTTCGTAAGTATTCCCATGTGATTATCAGGGAATGTGGGGTACAGTGGTGGCTGAACGCTGACTTGGTAGCACCGATTTATCTTCTTCTGAGCAGTCTTCAACTCTTACAGGGTAAACCAAGGATCTAAAGCAAAAATTTAGGTTTTAATGTACAGCATGATGACTACAGTTAATATTGTATATTTGAAAGTTGCTAAGTAGATCTTAGAAGTTCTCAGCACAAGAAAAGAAACTTCATTAACTATGTGAGGTGATGGATATTAACTAGACTTATTGTGGTATTCATTTTACAATATATACAAATATCCAATCAAATCATTATGTTGTGCAACTGAAACAAACACAATGCTATGTCGATTATTCCTCAACTTAAAAAAAAACAACAAAACCTCCACTTAGGTTCACTAGAATTCCTGCTGTAGGAGTTAAAGAAAATATTCAGGGAACTGAAATAAACCAGTTATATTTTTTGTCTCTTACCTCCATGTATGATTAATTCTTGTAGCAGTGCTGGCCCCAATTATGTATTCTCTAGATCTTTGACTCTCTACAGTCAAAAATAATAAAAATTCAATAGGCCTTGAGAATTATTTTTATAGTGCTTACTTATTCTTCTGTGTATGGCTTCTTAATCTGACATAGTTCAAAGGCAGCGCCAACTATGCCCCTGGAGGGTACAACATTCATAATCGGGATGCACAAGCTTGTGGGGAGGCCTGGGATTCCCAGGGACCAAGTGTGACTTTGCAAATGCTCTGCAGGGAGTGAACATCTGCACGGGCATGCTAGTACCTGCGGCTCCTGAGTTGCTCCTACTCTGAGCGAGAAGCCAGCCAACCTTTAGGCAAGTTACATATGGCAGACCCTTCCATCTTTTGAGGTTCCCAGCACCTTGCTTGGCTAACAAATGGGGGAAGTTCCTATATACCATTTGAGCTAAACTGGACAATTAATAAGGTGATCAATATATTGGCTAAAAACACAAATTCTTTATCTAAGCAAACAATGTTCTGTTTTTAGTTATGTAAGTATGTTCATACCCAAAACTGTCTACAGTTAATTGGTATTAACTTTATGAGAACAAAATGACATGAATCATACCCATGGGAATCACTACCACAGAGAAAGTGATGCTTTGCAAAACATTTGTAAGATGAGGGGTTTACTACACAATACAATATACAGATGAGGTATTATTGAATTGTACCCCTGAAACCTATATAATTTTATTAACCAATGTCACCCCAATAAATTGAATTAAAAACAAATAAATATATAAATAAATATAGAAAGAAAGAAAGAAAAAAACCAGATGAAGGGTTTACTGTCTTCATCTTAAGTTTAAAACTGAAATCTATAGGGCAGGTTAAGTCCTTAATACTGACAGTCATTAAAAAAAGTGATTTTAATTTACAAAAGACAAAGTGGATATATATTTGTAAACATTTATTCTCTTGAACTGAAAAAGGCTTGTATCAGCACACATTGTACAGCCTTTCAAATTACACAGAAATTGAAAAAAAGGTTCCTTGTTCATAAGCGCAATGAATCTTTGATGTCCAGTGATCTGCTGCAAACAATAACAAATTTTAAACTGCCTAAGTTTCCAGCACTCATCAAATGCATGTACTTAGGTGACCAAACAGCCACAAGGAGGGAAATGCAAACAGTGGCATTTAGTTATCAGAAGGACATTAAAAAAATGTGGAAGTATTTTCCTGCCTAGAATGATTCCTATTCCCCTTTGAGTCTAAGTGGTTTGATTAAGAGGCCTTAAAGATAACATAATTTAATTTACACTAAATGGTCATACTGCCTAAACAAATGAGGAAAGGACCCAATGAAGGAATTCTGTATTTTTTGGAAATTTTCTGTGTTCAGAGACACAGGGGAAGAGTAATCTATTTGTGGGCTCTCCTTGGTCACCCTTCAGCCCCTTGAAAGGACAGCACATGGTTCTGACTTGGTTATTCTACTCCTGTATTCTTTTCCCCCCAAATTTTATGTTGGATCACACTGTGCTGGCTGCAAAAAATGAAATACAGGTTGCAACTGATTGTAATAATTTTGAAGAAGAATTTGCTGTACAATAGAGCTTTGGATCTGATACAAGAATTCAGAAATATAAAACAAAATAACTATAAAAGTTAGGAGGCATTTAAACAGCATTTCCTCAGAGAAAGCTGCTAACTCTGTATCATTCTGATGTGGATTCCTACAGTCATTTGGGGTGAGTGTGTATACTCCCCCCTTTGCTGGAACATTGGCCTGTCTTTAAAAGCTGTTACGCCATGACCACATATCCTAGGAATCTCTATCATATTAACAGAAGCTCCAAGTACCAAGCCAATTAAAGATGAGAGAAGACAGGGGAATCATAAAGGCCAAGGGTCCAAGGTGGCTCTGTTACTGAGAACTTGCCCTTTCCAAAACATGAAAGTCATAGTGCTTCTTGCTTGTTCTCAGTTTAAATTTGTTAACTGAGTTAATTTGTTTCTTCAATGCATTCTGCGCAGCTGAAATGGAAGGGAATGTGGCTAAGACAGTGTATGTGGAGGCCAAGTCACTGGGTTTAGAGTGTTCAGAATTGACAGTGTTGTCCCCGCTGCCACAGCAGAGGGGGTGACGACGTGGCTGGGACTGGGGGTCCCGCAGCCACCGTATCTTGGCGCCAATTTTAAAGAGTTCCCCAAAAAGCTTCTCAGCTTCCATGCGAGTTATTCCATCGGGTAGTTCAGTAATTTCCAAGACTTTCCCAATAACTAGAATGAAAAGGTGTAGAATTAATATTCCCTGTTACTGAAGAGGGACCAAAAAGTACTGTAGAACCAACTATGATGTAGAAAATGAACAAAATTTTCTAAAACCATTCAAATCCACAAAATTATAATTGTTATGGCCATCTTTTAAATCATTCTTATCCCCTAGCAAGGGGTGTAGAGCCAATGGTAATAAACTGTCTATTTCAGCCTTGCCTGACAGGTACACATTCAAAAGACAGCATCATACAGCAGCTTCTCTAAATAAAGCGTGTGATTTAAAAATTTTTTTAATTTAATTTTTTTTAATCCTCACCTGAGGACATTTTTTCTTTGCTTTTAGGGAGACAAAAAGGGACAGAGAGGAACACTGATGTAAGAAATGTCAATTGGTTGCCCTCCTGTATGTTCCCTGACTGGGGATTGAACCCTCAACCTTTTGGTTATGGGATAATGCTCCAACCAACTGAGCTGCACTGGCCAAGGTAAGGCAAGTGATTTGGGGGAGTTTCCTAAAGTTCATGTTCCCACTGTATAACCACCCCAAGGAGGTGAGTAGAAAGTTCAAGTAAATACTTGAAAGCACTTTGCCACAGAAAGGTGGTATATTTCTTCAT
Source organism: Artibeus jamaicensis (assembly GCF_021234435.1). NCBI lineage: Eukaryota > Metazoa > Chordata > Mammalia > Chiroptera > Phyllostomidae > Artibeus > Artibeus jamaicensis. Next base: position 3,410,008 of record NW_026521249.1, on the reverse strand, counting down.
TCAGACCACCTCTGTACGGGTGTAAGGACTACTTCCTTTCTTAAAGAATAGGGGCACAGAATTTCAATCTACCTATTCCTGTATCTTTTCCCTTTGGTGCCTTCAGCCCTCCTAAACCCAACCTGTATCTTACTATGCGCTCAAACCTGAAATGAAATAGCGTTACAAGAACATATCCAAGCACCCTACATTATAGATGGCATAATTTTCTACGACTTTTTGCAGGACTCTAGAAGGAAAACGCACTTCTGTGCCATGGTATAGATTTAAAGACTGATGAACTGGTCAACAGTTGGTAGAACCCTGTCGAGTTGCCGCTCTGGGACACACCTGCTTCTCCTGCACCAAAGTCAGTGGACGCAGCTTTTTTAGCTTGTTTCCTTCCTCGGTTTCCATGCCTGTTGCCAGACTGACCCTGAAAACCCAGTCAGATGAGAAACAGGGTTAATAATTCTGAAAAACGTGCTTGAAATATTGAAACACTTAACACCTAACCATACTCAGTCTGGGTTTTGTGTTTCAGCAGAAAAACGTCAATCCCAGGCCTTTTGAATTCTGCCTCTGCAGCAATGGCACTCCTATCCCATATTATGACCAGTCACTTGCTGGTCTTTCATAAGCAAGGGTACCCTAACGCCCAGCCACCACCTATTTTTGGAGAGCACAACTGAGACTTCCTTGCTCAGCCAAGCAGTCTCCACCTTCTCCCTTGCTCCGCTCTTGGTGGGGTCAGTGACAACAGTGAGAAATTGACTGGTGAGGCACAGAGGTCTCCCGGAGCAGCGCCAACAGGAGGGCCCAGAGCAGCCCACCCACAGCAACAGAAGTGTGATGTTCTGCCAGCACAGTCTAGCTGGTCAGGCGGCTGGCCTCCTCACCTGTTGGGCTGGAATGTGTCCGTGCAGAACAGCAGGAGGATTGTACTGCAGTGGTTGGCCAAGTAATGGATATCTAGCATCTCCTAAAAGTCAACAGAAACAATTTTACATTTTTCTCTACTAAGTTATAAGTTCTTCCTAGAGTTTACTACATTGACTCTGTTGAGTAGGTATTGACATATTTTTTAAAATAATTAAAAGTTTCAAATATCCCTTAAAGAGCTGGGGTAAACTTCTTAAAAGACTAAGGACTAGTAACAGTGGTTATGAAGGCAGGTATGTGGTGGGACCTGGGTTGACAGGGGATAAGGTGAAGAGAAACTTCTCTATATACCTTAACATTCATACGAAAGCCACCAAAATAACTATAATACCCTCTCTAACCACTCGAGATACTAAAATCCACATTTTCTCTGAGGATTAAAAATTAACGTAACTTACATTTCAGGGGAAAAAAAAGACCCTGAAAAAACATTAAGATTCCTAGCTCCCCGAATTCACTATTAACTACTATAAACATAAGCATGTATATATTTACATATACACATACATTTTTAGTCTTAATCAATAGGTATAAATTTACATTGTAAGCTCTCTTTAAATAAAAGTTTGTAATTTTGACTAGCTTATAAAGAGTGGCACAGTTCTTTAAAAAAATCATTTTATTGTTTTAATCCTCACCTGAGGATGTTTATTGATTTTGAAGAGAGGAGGGGGAGGGAGAGGTGGGGCGGGGGAGAAAGAGAGAAAACAGTGATGTGAGAAACACTGATTGGGTGCTTCCCGTACACCCCCTGAATGAATACTGAACCCGCAACCTAGATATGTGCCCTGACTGGAAATTGAACCCACAACATTTTGGTGTATGGGAGGGACTCTAACCAACTGAGCCATGCAGCCAGGGCCAGAGTGACACAGTTCCCGTGTTATTCATGAGCAAGTATCCTCTTTAGAAATCAACAAGTATGGGGTAATCAGGATGAAGATCCTCCAATTATTTTCTTTTACTCGCGAATTCCTAAAGTCATCACATGAAAGGGGCTTAATAAATGCTGACTGCAAAAAACTTGTCCTGGAGAAGAATGCTTTCATTTGTTATATTTTCATTTTATTTCAACCACAAGTCCCTAAATTTAGCACATTCTGTGTTTGAAAGAGGGTTATAGGTAGGTGCTAGAAAGCATCTTCAGGAAGTGATACATCCCCTTTCTCCTGAGACCTCCATAATAGAGAGAAGCACGGTGTGCACTTCTACCACTCTATGGTGCTCTGTGCTAATGATCACTGTGAAGGTGCGCTCCCTGGCAGAACACACCCATGACATACTTGCTTCTTCCCAAGCACTACTTGAAGGGCAGATATGACAGAGGCTTAGCACTGAGATCAGACATGCACATGTGAATTGTGAAGATGTATAAGAAACAGCTGCAATGAAGTCAGAGTTAAGTTCAGGCCAACAGAGCAGTATTCTTTTCAAATATGGAGATGAAACTGTAGCCAGCTGTAACCGAAGACCCCTCCTTACAGGCCATGCTATGTGCTCTTCTTGGGGCATTCATGGTAGACCGGACATCTTGATATTACCATATTGTCACATAGTTTCCACCCACAAGTTGTTTCAATTTAATTCTTATAACATGCTTTATTTTTCTAGATTAAAGTAATTGGTTTTGTAGAAAATCTGGAAATAGAGTATTATAAAAAAGAAAATAAAAACCACCTTAGTAATTCAATCATTTTTAACATTTTGGTGTGTTTCTTTTCAGTCTTTGTTGTACATGTGGACTCACACATGTATATGTATTTTATAACTTTTTAAAAAATTGAGAACATACATCTTTAGTAAAAGTCCATGTAATCATGACCTAAAAAAAGAAAAAACAAAAACAGTTCCATTTCCTGAAAAGTTCTCTCAAGCTCATTTCCAGTGAACTCCATATCCCACCCATATCATTATTTGATTTCTAACATCATAGTTTAGTTTGCCTGTAGTTGGATCTCATATAATTACAATCATATAGTATGTCTTTTTTGTGTGTCTGGTTAGCTTTTTTGCTTAATATAACTGAGCTTCTTCCATGTTGTTGCACGTGAGTAATTCGCTTTGCTCACTGTCATTGTTGAGCAGTACCCCACTGTAAAGATACACTACAATCTGTTCATCTAGTCTCCGCTGGTGGACATCTGGGTCTGTCCAGTTTGGGCTATTACAGATAGCTATAAATGTTCTTGTACAAGTCTACATAGACACGTTTTCACTTCTCTTGGGTAAATACCTAGGAGTGCAATAGCTACATTGTAAGAAACTGTCAAATCTTTTCTCAAAGTGGTTTTGATCATTTTATACTCCTACACCAATGTGTGAGAATTTCAGTTGCTCTGTATCTTCACCAATATTCAGTGTTGTTTGTCTTTTTGATTATAGCCATTCTGGTAGGGGCCAAGTGATATTTCATTCAGATTTTAATACTGCTTTCCCCCATGAATAATGATGTTGAACATCTTTTCAAAAGCTTATTGGATGTTTTCTTTTTTGAAATGTCCATGTAACTTATTTTTTTAAAAAATTCACAATACTCTAAACATGTAAAACATGATTTTTAGGTAACTGTATAGTATTCCTTCTATGGATATACTATAATCTAATTAATCCTTACTGATGGACATTTAAGTTGTTTTGACATTTTCCTTTTTGGGACAGTTTATATGGATATAATCTAATTAACCGGTACTGATGGGCCCGGAGACTCTTATGCTGAGTGAAATAAGCCAGTCATTGAAAGACAAATACCATATTATCTCACTTATATGTGGAATCTAATGAACAAAATAAACTAATGAAAAAATAGAAACAGAGGCACGGACACATGGAACAGACAGACAGTTATTGGGGAATGGGGGAGACTGAATGAAAGAAGGGAAGGGATTAGTCAAAGAACATATATGCATGACCCATGGACACAAACAATGGTGTGGGGACTGTCTGAGATAGGGGGGGCAGTGGTAAGGTAGAGGTAGGCAAAGAGGAAAAAAGTGGGGACAACTGTAATAGTATAAACAATAAAATATAATAAAAAATAAAATTAAAAAGATAAATTCACCACCACAAAACTTCTTTGAATAAATTGGTTTTTGCATTGATTGTGTAACATTTATCCTTACAATAAATTCCAGGAAATAAAATTAATGATTTCCATATTATTTAAAAGATTTTATTTATTTACTTTTAGAGAGAGGGGGAGGGAGAGAAACATTAATGTGTGAGACATACATGGATTGGCCATCTTCTGCTCACCCAAAATTGAGGACCTGGACAGCAACAGAGGTGTGTGGCCTGACTGGAAATCAAACCGGTGACCTCTAGGTTCACAGGTCAGTTGCTCAATCCATTGAGCCACAGCAGCCAGGGCAGTTTCCATATTATTTTATAATAATTGCTTGTGTGTCTGTTCCTCCAACTAGACTGAGGGTTGATGAGGATAAAGACTTCATCTCAGCTCTGGCTGGTGTGGCTCAGCAGATTGAATGCTGGACTGCAAACCAAAAGGTTGCCAGTTCGATTCTGAGTCAGGGCACATGCCTGGGTTGTGGGCCAGGTCCACAGCTGAGGGTGTAAGAGAGGTAACCAACTGATGGTTGTCTCCCTCTATTTCTCCCTCCCTTCCTGTCTTTCTCTTTTTTAAAAAAAACATTTATTTATTTATTTATCTTTAGAGGGGAAGGAGAGAGGGAGAGAAACATCAATGTATGGTTGCCTCTAGTGCGTCCCCTGCTGGGAACTGGCTTGCAACCCAGGCATGTGCCCCGACTGGGAATTGAACCGTGATCCTCTGGTTCGCAGACCTGTGCTCAATCCACTGAGCTACACCAGCCAGGGCCCTTCTTGTCTTTCTAAAAAATAAATAGGTTGCCTCTCACCCGCCCTTTACAGGGGACCTGGCAAGCAACCCAGGTATGTGCCCTGCCTGGGCAACGAACCAGCCACCCTTTGGTTTGCAGTCTGTGCTCAATCCACTGAACTATACCCACTGAGCTATATCAGCCAGGGTGTAAAAAACATGTTTTAAAAAAGACATCATCTTATTGATTCTTGTACATTAGGGACATATTAAGTCCTCAATAAATGTTTGTTGTGTACATTTTTTTTGAATAAACTTGATATATTACTCTAATATAGAAATTAGAAATATAAAACAAATATAGAAATTCTTATTATATGAAGAGATGGAGTCAGAGAGTAATTAAGTTAAAACCATTTAATTTTGTCCTATAAGTAACTACTAAATGTAAGTAATTCATAAATATTAATTAGTGATGAAACATTAAGGTCAGGAGAGTTTATGGTAATAAACACATAGGCCTAGATAGAGGTGAAAATGTAGTCCTGTGGGAAACTAAAAGGTGGCAGTAGCAAGGTAAATCACAAAGTTATTGACAGTGATGTCTTAAAATTCTCTGAGGCTGTGAAGAGTTTCATGCACACTTACCTTGCCCAGGGATAAAAGGTCTAGAAAACTGGGGTATGATGGAAAGTGGTGGTCCACACGGACGAACCGTTTTCAGGGTGGATAGCTGAGCTGGTGCTGGCGACTGAGCTGGTGAAATAATGGGACTACCGAGTTGAGGGCTGTGCTGTAATTTTATCAAGAAAATAGGTCAGGATTTAGTCAGGCTTTTTCAAATTTCCTTTGGAGAAAAATTTTTATTATTTTTTATTATAAATATGTACTTGTTTTATTACTGCAATGTATACTTGTTATAAAAATTAAAATATTATATAAATTTATAATTTCCCACTCCTAATGATAAACACTAATAACAGATTATTTCTATGCATATGCATCCATGTTTTACAAAATGGAAACATTGCACATCCAACTTTTGACTCTTGCTTTTGTACCTAGAATATTGTAGGTACCTTTCAATGAGAGAATATTTACATCAATCTCATTCTTTGTTTACATTAACTGTTTAACATTTCATTCTTAAACAATTCATCCATGAAGAACAGTTGCAAAAACAGTACAAAGAATTCACAGATTTCTCAAATGTTAATATTTTATTATACTGGATTTATCTCTTATTATTTTCTGAACTATTAGAGAACGAGTTGCACATAATACCACTCTATCCTGAAATCATTTGTCTATTTGCTAAAACAAAAAAATTTTCTTATATAAATAACTACAGTATAATTGTCAAAATCAGGCAATCAAAAACACAGTAGTATTATATAATATGCAAGTTTATTAAAATTTTACCAATTATTCCACAAATGTACTTTATAACCAAAAAAAAAAAAAAAAAAAAAGAAAGAAAAAAGAAAAACCCAACTAGTTCAGAATCCAATCTAGAATGAAATGTTGCGTTTAGTTGTCATGTCTCTGATTTTTAATCTGGAACAGAGCCTCAGTCTTCCCTTTCATGACTGACGTTTCTGAAAGTCATTTTAAAGATCAGTTATTCTGTGAAGTGCTCCTCATTTTTGGGTTTCTGTTTTCTAATCAATATGTTCATGATATACATTTGGTGAAGGAATAGCAAAGAAGGGATGCTGTGTCCTCAGTCCATTTTATGCGAGGGAACATGCTGCCCACTTGTCATCACAGTGTTGGTGATCTTTACTTCAATGGCTGGGTTAAGGTGCTGTGTTCTTGGTTTCCCCACTGTCAAGTTACTATTTTTTCCTTTCTAGTTATACTTGTATCTTGTGGGGAAATCATCTTTCTAAACAGAGATTATTTTACTTCCCTCTTTCCAATTTGGATGTTTTCTATTTCTTTTTCCTAACTCCTCTGGGTAGGACTGACAGTATGATGCTGACTGGGAGAAGATACTTTGTATGATATCTACCTTTTAAAATCTATTGAGATTTACTATGTGGCTTAACATGTAGTCTATCCTAGAAAATGTCCCATGTGCACCTGAGAAAAATGTGTATGCTGTTGTTGTCCAGTAGAGTGCTCTGTATGTTTGTTAGATCTAATTGGTTTACTATGCTCTTTATTTCCTAACTTATCTTCTGTTTGGTTGTTCTATCCATTTTTGAGAGTAGAGTTTTCAAATGTCCAAATATTAGTTTAGAACTGGTTATTTCTCCCTTCAATTGTGTAAGTTTTTGGTTCATGTATTTTGATAGTCTATTAGTAGGTGCATTTTTATATTTGCTATATCTTGTTGATGTATTGAAACTTTTACTAGTATACAATGTCCTTTGTATCTTGCAAACTGCTTTGATCTAAAGTTTATCTTTGTCTTTTGATTGGAGTTTAATCCATTTACATTTAAGATAATTACTGATAGAGGGACTTACTTTTATTTGGGCATTATTTTTCTAAATGCCTGATGGCTTTTTGATTCTCATTTCCTGCATTACTGTCTTGTGTGTTTACTTGATTTTTTTTGTAGTAAAATGTTTAAATTCCTTTCTCATTTCCTTTTGTAAATAGTCCATAGATTTTTTTTCTTTGTGGTTAGCCTGGGGATTACACACAACATCCTGAAGTTGTAATACTCTAATTTACAACTGTTTAACTTCACTAACATACAAAAATCTGTCCTTTACAGTTGTCATCACTCCTTTTGGTTGCTGGTATCATAAAACTACATCTTTATACACTATGTGACCTAAAACAAACTAGTAATTCTAGTAAATGCATTCATCTGTTAAATTACATAGAAAACAAAATGTGGAGTTACAAATCAAAGTTACAAAAACACTGCCTTTTAGGTAATTAAAAATATGAATCTCTTAAATTATGTACAAAAGCAAAAAGTAGAGTTACAAAACCATTGGTGTAAAACTATTAGCTTTTATAATTGTCCATGTATTTAACTTAACTGAGAGCTTTATTTCTTCTTATGGCTTTGTGTTACTCTCTAAAGTCCTTTCACTTCACTCTGCAGAACCCTTTTGAGAATTTTTTAAAGGGCAGGGCACAGCTTCCATTTACCTGGGAATTCATAATTTCTCCTTACTTCTGAAGGACAGACAGTTTTGCCAGATCAAGGATCTTGGATAACAGTTTTTCTTCTTTTAGCACTTTGAATATATGGACCTGCTGCCTCAAGCCCCCCAAAATTCTAATGAGAAATCTGCTGATAATCTTTCTGAGGATCTATGTATATGATGAGTCACTTCTATCTTGCTGTTTTTAATATTGTCTTTTGAAAGACTGATTATAATGTGTCTCAGTGTAGGTCTCTGAGTTCATCTTAAGAGTCTGTGGAGCTGCTTGACATTTATATTCATGTCTTTTTATCAAACTTGGGAAGTTTTAAGCCATTATTATTACATATATTCTCTTTTCCTTGTAGGAAGCCCACAGTATGAATGTTGGTCCACAGAGGTCCCTTAGGCTTTGTTTACTTTTCTTTATCCCTTTTTTTCTGTCTGTTCCTCTGACTTAATACTTTCCATTGTCCTATTTTTAAGTACTTTGATTCTTCTTTTGCTTGCTCAGATCTGCCAGTAAGTTTCTCTAGTGATTAATTTTTCATTTTAATTATGGCATTTTCTACTCCAGAATTTATGAGTATTTTTGGTTTCTTTTTAGATGTTCTACTACCTCCTTACTGATATTTTTATTTTGTTCATACGTTATTTTCTTTCTCCATACCGTCCTTTACTTCTTTGAGCATCTTTCAGACAGTTGTTTTAAAGTCTTTGTCTAAGAGATCTGCCATTAGGTCTTTTTCAGGAACAATTTCTGTTGATTTTTTTCCCCTTTGAACAGGCCATCATAATTTCCCATTTTCTTTGTATTCCTTGTGCTTTGTTTAAAACTGGATATTACAGTCTGATAATGTAGTAAGAGTGGAAATCAGATTCTTCTACTTTCTCAGGATTTGCTGGGATGTTTTTGTTATTGTTTTTCTCTATAGATTGCTGCAGGCTGTCTCTGTGTCAAGGATCAGACTAAGACCTAACTTTAAGGTCTTCTCACAGGGCTTTACTGGAGCTTGTGCTAAATATCAAGACTATTCTCAGTTTTTCAATGTTGTAACAGGGGAGAAAGAAATATCCTTGTACATATATTTTTGTACACTTGTTCCGCAATATTTACTGGACAAAAAAAATCATACAAGTGAATTTGTGGATCAAAAGCTATGTACCTTTCACATTTAAATAAAAAGTCACTAAACTGCACCCCAAAAAAGAGTTGCGTAGTAATTTACAGTACACCAAGAATATACTGTGCAACTTCATATCTCTGACATACTGACAATTCTCATATCTCTTCATACTGACAATTAGTAGTCTTCCTAAATTTTCCCAATTATATAGATAAATATTTTTACATTTTGATTTGCTTAATGGCCACTGGCTATATGTAGTTTATGAGCTAGAATATAAATGATCTTTGATCTTTTTATTAAGCCATGATTTGTCATGTGCATTGTAAATACTTTTGTGCAGTTTATCTTTTAAGAAATATTTCAAAAACCTTTTAATTCTGTTAACTTTCACGTGTATAAAGGTGTAGATAGATGAGTATAACAAACTTCCACCCACCCATCATCCAACTTCAATTGTGATTTCTCCTGCTTTTTCCTCCCTGAATTATTTAAAGTCTCAGATATCACAGAATTTGACTTAGAAATATTTGAGTATATAAATATTTTTAAAAGATAAAAACTATTAAAAAATAATACCATTATCACACTAAAAATGAACATATTTAAATAACCCCTTTTGTCCTAAAACATCTTTTGAGTGGTCAGTATGAAAGGAAGTTCAACATGTTGCATTTATTATCTTGAGTCTCTTTTAATCTATAACAGTCTCAGTCTTCACTTCAAAATGACATTTATCTGTTAAAGAAACAGGGCCAATTTGTCTGGTAAAATAAGGACATAATACCATATAAGTTGTTATTTTTTCTTCCTGGATTTTCTGTAAATTACTAGGTAGACTTAGAGGCTCCATTAGACTCAAGTTTAGTTTTTAATTTTTTTTTTGACAAGAGTACATCATATGATACTGTGCATTTCCTCTACGCAGCAGGAGACAAATAATGTTTGATTGACCCACTTCTAGTGATGCTTCTATTGATTAGCTGCTTCAAGTGGTGTCTGTCTCATCTATCCATTTTAAAGCCCTCCCTAAAACCTTTTCCTAATGTTTCTGACATTTGCTGTTGATTTTTCCTGGGTCCATTATTTTAATAGGATTCCAAAATGGTGATTTTAAATTCTACCACTGCTTTTACATCTATTAATTTCTTCTATGATAAACAGCATTCCCTCATCAACTTTCTGGTTACAACAAAATGTTTTATATAACAAATGTAAGATAATTGCTTAATTCTTTTTCTTTATCAAATTTGAGATCTAATTTACCTTCCGATTAAAAAAACCTTGAATATAAAAAGGGAAATAATATTTAAGTCTTTTTAAAAAGATTTTTATTCATTTTTATTTTTTTAAAATATTTTATTTACTTATTTTTAGAGAGAGGGGAAGGGAAGGAGAAAGAGTGGGAGAGAAACATCAATGTGTGGTTGCTCTCTTGAGTGCCCTGCTGGGAACTGGCCTGCAACCCAGGCATGTGCCCTGACTGGGAATCGAACCGCGATACTCTGGTTCACAGGCCCGCGCTCAATCCACTGAGCTACGCCAGCCAGGGCTTTTATTCATTTTTAGAGAGAGGGGAAGAAAGGGAGAAAGAGATGGAAGGCAACATCGATGTGAGAGAGAAACATCAACTGGCTGCTGCTCAAATGTGCCCAACTGGGAATTCAACCTGTGACCTTTAGGTTTGTGGAATGATACCCAACTAAGCCACACCTGTGAGAGCAATATTTAAATATTGAAAGAAATTGCCTGGATATAAAAAATATTCAAACTTTTTTGCTAATCTGTTTGAATTTTCAATTCAGTGTCAATCCTTTTAAGTCAATTTTCTGTGGTTAAAATACTTAAAGTTTTAAAATTAAGCATCTTACCTGAACTATATTCTCTACATTGCTAAATTCCACACACTTCTGTCCTCTCGGGTGATCACAGTAATATTTGTTTGGTTTCCACTGTGGGGGTGAGTGGGCACGAGACTGTGGATTGTTTGGTATGTTAAGCTGCATCATCACCATACCTCCGCCAGGTGGTGGGGGTGGCACAGCTGAAAATCAGAATTAGGATACCACAATCAGTATACTTCAGCAAACAGCTGGTATCTTTATACACCACAACAAATGACAATAATTTTATATTTAACAAAATTTTACTATTCTGTATGTAAGGCAGATTTAGACCCTATTGTTTCTTGCTTAAAGCACTGTGTGTTTGAAAAGGCATTAAGATAAACTCTGTAGACCTAAATATCTCACTCCTCAAAATAATAGGTTTATAGTTACTTAGAATAGTCCACTTATCTATTGCAGAAACTAGTAGAGAGCAGCACAATTAAGATATGATCTATAAAAGTGCTGAAGTTTTAAAGTGAATTAATTTTAAAACAGGCATTTCTTTCTAAATACAAAGAAAAATTGGGAAAATTATCCTACAGAAACTTTGACATAGAGTAAAAAAGTTATCTTCTAGTAAATCAATTTCATGCAGTGAAAAAGTTTGGAACATGGGAATGGAATTTGCACAGCACAATTTTAGTACCCTGAAATGTCCTATGACTGAGAAAGTAAGCTCTTTGATTGTGTTTTCTCATTTGGAAAAGGAGGCCAGGAAGACTTCCTTGACCAACTTTAAAGAGCTGTGATATTACATGTATGTCAAAACACTTTGCTAATTGTACAGTAGAGATGAGTAGACTTATGTCTATCTCCTTATCTGAATTATTTCTTTTGTGTACCCACACCGCTAGTATTAAGCATATACTTTGCCTGCCACTCACCATTTCAGTGTCAGGTAAGGCAGAATGCTGTGCTCTGCTGACAGGGCCACAGTCTGCACTGCAGTAACCATGGTAGTTTCTAGTTCTCCAGAAACTGAACCAACCTGATCTGGCTAGACAACCATAAAAGGACCTACTGCTTAGGGACATCTCAAAGTCCTTGTAAGCCACAGCACCCCATCCATGCAGGATGCAGCCACTATTAGTCATTTACTTAATATTTATTTATTGTTTCTCATAGACAAAATGTCAATAAACCATTACAATAAAATATGGTATTATGATAAAGGATTGTTTCAGACACTGGGGAGGCAGAGAAAAAGATGCAACAAACTGCATTTTAAGGACTGGGGAAGCCTTTGTAGAAGACATAATTTTTAAGTCAAAATTTAAGGATGAGCAGGATTTTGGCAACCAGAGGGTGGTGGACAGGCATTCCAGGCAGAGAGAAGAATAGGTATGAAAGTATTTTTGCCATAAAAAAGCGTAATATATTCTGGAAACAAAGTTCTGTGTGAACTAAGCATATGAATTGAGCAAGTAAGTATACTCAGGAGGCATACTTGTTCGAATATAGATAGAGAATCTGTACAAATATTTTTATTCAAAGGCATGACGTGAAGAGACTCCTGTTTCAGGACAATAAGTTTTGAACTGTCTGTACATGTGCTTGTGTTTTGGGGAGAAGAAAAGCTGGGTGTAGGGGAAACAAAAAATAAGCAAAACCACTTGATATTATGGCAAATAAGATATGAAAAGATTTGATCAAAAGTAGCAGCAGTGGGAAAGGAAAGAATGTGGCACATTTGAGAAAATGGTGACAGCATGAATGCTAAAGGAAAGAACAAAGAGAGTTAATTATGACTTTGAACTTTAATTCCCAGGTAGGTGAGGTAAGGAATGCTGGAAACACGAAGTTCTTTGGACTCATTCAGTAGATAGTTGGCTATATGGTCTTGTCTCAGCAGAAATAAGATTTAGAAGGTGTTGGCTAAGAGTGGTAGTTGAAGCCTAGGAGGTGGTTGGATTACTTAGGAAGACCTTGAAGAGTAATGAGCGAGTACCTAGGAAAGGATCCTAGAGAACGTCAACTCTGATTCTGCATGGTACCCAAAATATCCTGGGTACATCTCAGCACAGAAAAAGTTGAAAACCTTTTTCTAGAAGTGCCTAAGGAACTTAATTATTTCTTAAATGAAAATATCATTATGCTTTTGTTTAGTTATCGTTCATACCTGAACACTGGTGGCTTTGAAGCTGCTGGGAATTGCACGGTGAAGTAGTTCGAGGAAACTGTACTTGTTCTGATCCTGTATGTTGTAAGTAACCTACTGAGGAACTACAGGGAAAATAAACACACATAAAAACACTGCACATTGAGATGGAGATGACTGTAAAGATACCTTGAACAAACGGTTCTACAAATTAAATCAAATCTAACTCTTTTCTCTGAGTTAAAAATACATTATCTTTTAGATAATTACTTTATGTTTATGGCAATAATAACAATCTTTTAAAACCAGGGAAAAAACCAATTAGATTGCTCTTACTCATGTATAACTTATTTTAAAATGTCTTTTGTGCTGTTCAAATAATTACTGTAAAAAAAGATAAATAACACTAATTTTACACAATAGAAAGGTAACTTATTTGGTCTCATTATGCTTTATTTTAGAAAAGAGAAAATGCAGTTTGACGATACTCAAAAATATATTTTTTTTTTGCTTAAAAGGTACTATCTAAGAATAAAGAAAACAATAGAACATGACCCTCACGTATTCTAATATACTGACAAAAACAAAAAAGACTGTCAGCAAAAAAACCCTAATTCACTGCTGTATTTAGTTATTGTAGTATGTCTCTGAGAGTCTAATATGCAATTTGTTACAATAAATGTTTGAAAGTTTTCTTGTTTAAGAAATTTTTTTCAGAAAAAATCATTTCTAATCATACTATTATTAATTCTTTCTGAGAATTCTCAGGTAATTAGAAATCTTAATTAATATATAAAACCTTATTAGTTTCCAGTCTTTTTATCATCTAAATAAAGTATTTTTATATAGTATTATTTAATCTACCTTTAGTAACTTTTTATACTCATATACCATGTATTTACACTAAAATTACCACATTAGATCCAACTACTGAATTACAGAGAATACAGGAAGACATACTAAACAACACTATGATGACACCATCAGGAAAATCTACGCTATAGGACACTCTACAGGACAAATATGTAAAAACATAAGAAATACTTGGGATTTCCAGTCAAGATGGGGGCATAGGTAAATATGAATTGCCTCTTTGCACAACCACATTACAATTACAACTAAACTACAGAACAACCATCATTCAGAACTGTCAGATACTGACTTGAATGAAAGTCTGCCAACTACGGAATTAAACAGAACACATCTACCTAGGAGGGGTGGAGATGGGGAATGGGTATGTCTTTTACCCATGTGTGGTGGATAAATATTAGGGAGGGACACTCTGGAGTGAGGAATCCCAGCCCCACACCAGGCACCATAGCCCATGGGTTCCAGTGCCAGGAAGATAAGTCCCTATAACTTCTGGCTGTAAAAATCAGCAGGGATTGAATCAGGGGAAGATACTTCTGGAGTCTCAAGCAGTCTCCCTTAAAGAACCCACACATGGACTTACTCAGATTCATTCCATCTGAGCTCCAGCACCAGGGTAACAGCTTGAAAGGCACCAGTGGCATACGGGGAGGCACTGAAGTATCTAGCATCAAGGTGGGAGCTGGGGCACAATTTTCTCTCAGAAATGTGAGCAGAGGCCATTGTCCCTTTCTAAGCCCTCCCACAACAGAGCCACAGAGCCCACAGACTGGTGCCATGTAGGAGACTCCAGCAACCTGGCTAACACTGTTTGACCTGCCCCGGAGATCTCCTGAGACTCCATCCCATCCAACTTACAGGCCCACCTAAACTGTTAACCGTGACCCTTCCATATGAATGTCTGGTCTTGCCTCATGCTTCACAACTTCCTAAATCCTACCAAACAAGCAACAGCCAGCCTCACCTCAGTGAGCCCCCAGCTCCTGGATCTCTTGCTAAGTGGACTCAGGCTTGGCACTAGCAGCAGCCAGCCAAGATTCACAATTTCTCTTTGCCTGGGAACCTTCAAGCCCAGCACAAGCAAAAGCCATCTCAGATTGCTTTATAGCTCATGCAGGGTGGGCCAGAGCAGAACACAAGTGGGGGCTGACCTGGGCCTGCACCACCAGGGAAACCCCAGAGTCTGCACACCCAGTGGACGGCTACAGAACACGTCAGAGTACCACCATCCTGTCCTTGCACAGCTGATCCTCTACAAAGCGCTGAGGGTAGTAGTCAGATGTCACAGCCAGTACTTGCAGCTGACTGACTAGCTTGGGTAAATCCCTCCAATGGACCTACTGACAGCAATCAAGGCTCAATTACAAGAGGAGAGTGTACTCAGCCAACATGGAGGGCACAACTTGGATATGCAGCTAAGGTGATAGGGGAGGCTGTGCCACAGGACCGTACAAGACACCTACTACATTAGACCACACTACTAAGACAGGGAGTCATAGTAGCTCTACTTAACACACAGAAAAAAACATAGGGAAGCTACCAAAACAAGAAGACAAACATGGCCCAAATGAAAGAAACAGAACTAAACAACTGGAGATAAGCAGTCTACTAAATGCAGAGTTCAAAACACTGCTTATAAGGATGCTCAGGGAACTTAGTAGGACCTCAACAGTATAAAAAAGATCCAGTCAGAAATGAAGGATATGCTAATTGAAATAAAAAGCAACTCAGAGGGAAATAACAGTAGAGCAGATGAAGCCAGTAATCAAATCAATGATCTGGAACATTAAGGAAGTATAAAATAAGCAATCAGAACAAGAAGAAGAATAGAGAATCCAAAAAAAACCCCCAAAACAAAAAACCCCAAACCCACCCCCACCAAACCCACGAGGATGTTGTAGGCTGCCTCTGGGCCAACTTTAAGCGTTCTAACGTTCGCATCATAGGGGTGCCAGAAGGAGAAGAGAAATGAAGAAATTGGAAATCTATTTGAAAAGATAGTGAAAGAAAACTCCAATTTGGTGAAGGAAATAGACATGCATGTCCAGGAAGCACAGAGAGTTCCAAACAAGAAGGATGCAAAGAGGCCCACTCCAAGACACACCATAAATACCAAAGATTAAAGATGAAGAGAGGATTCTAAAGCAGTAAGAGAAAAACAGTTATCTATAGGGAGCTCCCATAATACTGTCAGCTATATTCTCAAAAGAAACTTTGCAGGGTAAAAGGGACTGACAAGAAATATTAAAAGTGATGAAAAACATAGACCCATAGCCAAGACTGCTCTACCCAGCAGAAATATCATTTAGAATCAAGTATCTTTAGAATAAAGAACTTCCCAGTCAAGAAAAAAACTAAAGGAGTTCATTATCACCAAGCCATTACTACACTCAATTTTAAAGAGACTTATTTAAGAAAAGATCAAAACTATGAACAACAAAGTAGCAATAAACACATATTAAAAACTGAATCTGAAAAATAAAGCAAACAAAAAGAACAGAGACAGAATCATGTATACAGCGAGTGTTTTCACGGTTATCAGACAGGGGAGTGGGTGAAGAGGTGAGGGGATTAAGAAGTACAAATAGATACTTACAGAATAGCCAAGGGGATGTAAAGTATAGTGTAGGACATGGAGTAGCCAAAGACCTTACACAAATGACCCATGGATATCAACAGTGTTTTGTGGACTGCCTGGGGGAGTTATGTGGGGCTTGATGGAAGAGGTAAAGGGGAAAAAAACTGGGATAACTGTAATAGCATAATCAATGAAATATAATTAAAAAAATAAAAAGTTACAAGATCCTAGTAATCTTGGGTTTGGTAATCAAGTCTTTGATGTTGAAAGCATAAGCAACAAAAAATAAGTAAGTAAACTGGACTTCATCAAAGATAAATTCTTTTACACTTGAAAAGACTTGAATCAAGAAAGTAAAAACACAACTCACAAAATGGGAGAACATATTTTCAATGCATAAATCTGCTAAGGAATTTGTTTCTGAATATATGGAGAACTCCTGCAATTCCATAGTAAAGACATATAACCGAATAACTTGCACAAAATACTGAAACAGTTTTTCCAAAGAAGATATACAAATGCCTAATAAGCATAGAAAAAGATACTAAGTATCATTAGTCATCAGGGAAATAAAAATCAAACACTAACACACCCACCAGAATGGAATTTTAAGAAATTCCTATAAAAAGTGTTGGCAAGAATGTGGAGAAATTGGATCACTCATGCATTGTTTATGGAAGTATAAAATGGTATAGCTGCTTTGGAAACAGTAGACAGTTCCTCAAATGATTGAGTTACCATATGACACAGAGATTCTGTTTCTAGGTATATGCCTAAGAGAAATGAAAATATATGTCCACACAAAAATTTACAAACTTGTTTCTAGTAGTACAATTCATAAGAGTTAAGAGGTGGAAACAACCTAAATGTTCATCAACTGACAAATGGATAAACACAATAGTGGTATGGCCATACTATGGAATACTGTTTAACTACATAAAGAAACAAACAACTGATGAAACTTATGTTACAACATGGATGAAACTTAAAAACATACTGAGTAAAACCAGCCAGTCAGAAAAACACTACATATTATTCCATTCAGATGAACTGTTGTAATAGGGAAATCTACAGAGACAGGAGGTAAATCACTGTCTGGGAGCTTATGGTGGAAGTGAGGTTGGGATCAGAGACTGATAGCTAAAGAAAACAGAATTTCTTTCTGATGGATACACCTACAGGGTATTATGTTCAGTGAAAAAAGTCAGCCGAAGAAAGACAAATACCATATAATTTCACTTATATGTGGAATCTAAAGAACAACATAAATAAACGACGTTGAAACAGACTCAGGCACACAGACTGGACTGGTGGTTGCCAGAAGGGAGGGGTTGCGGGACTGGGGGAAAAAGGTAAAGGGATTAAGAAGTATATATTAATAGTTACAAAACAGTCACAAGAATGTAAAGTACTACACAGGGAATATAGTCAAATTCTTCAATACGTATAGTGCCAGATGGGTACTGAAAATATTGGGGTGAACACTTTGTAAAGTATATGATTGCCTAACCACTATGCTGTACACCTGAAACCAATAGAAGATAATATTGAAAGTAAACAGTAATTTAAAAAGAAGGAATATAGTTTCCTGTTTCTATATTCATCAGTATATTCACATTAAAAATTTTGATTGTGGTGATATACACATAATATATAATTTACCATTTCAACTATTTCAAAAAGACAACCCACAAAATGGGAGAACATCATTTGCAAGTCATCCACCTGCTGAGGGATTTGTATCAGGATACATGAAGAAAGAACTCTTACAATTCAGTGCAACTGAATATTTACATAGTTGTATGATTACTACCACCCCCTTCCAGAATTGTTTTCATATTGCAAAACTGAAACTGTGACCACTAAACAGTAACTATGCATTCTTCTTTCCCAAGATCAAGGCAACCACCATTCTACTTAATGTTTCTATGAATTTGATCGCAAAAGTGGACTCACGCATTTGTCTTTTGTGACTGGCTTACTTCACAAAGCATAATGTCTTCAAGATTCATCCATATTGTAGCATGTGTCAGAATTTTGTTCCTTTCTAAAGCCGAGTAACATTTCATTGTATGTGCACATCTTATTTATCCATTTACCTGTTAATGGGAACTTGATTTGCTTTCACCTCAAGGTTTCTTTTTGAGGCGATGAAAATGCTCTAAAACTGATAGTGGTGATGGTCGCACATATGTGAATATACTAAACACTATTAAACTATACTTTAAGGGGTAAATTGTTTTTTTAAATACTGATTTGAGAGAGAGAGAGAAATGAGTTTGTTTTTCCACTTATTTATGCATTTATTGGTTGCCTCTTTTATGTGCCCTGTCTGGTGATGGAATCTCCAACCTCAGCATATGGCGATGACACTCTTAACCAACTGGGCTACCTGGCCAGGGCTAAGCAGGTAAATCATACAGTATACCAATTTTATCTCAACAAATGCTGTTTACAGACAAGATAAATGAGAAAATGGCAGAATGCAGAAAAATGATGCATATGTAACAGGTATTCACAAGGAAGTTCTATTATATAAACTTGCCCACAAAAAGGTTGATGACTTAAGAAAAGTAACAGTATGGGAAACTACATAAAAATGTTATTGCTCTCATGCCTCTCTTTTCTTTATGGTTTTGCAAATATCTCGATTGCTATTTCAAGCTATTATTTTTGAAGGGAAGAATAGGAACCTGTGTAATCTTCTCAAGCAATAATTCATTCATTTGAAAAGAAAACCCATCATGTGCTATAGCTTTTAGTGGCTACTAAAATTAATGTCTTTAATTGGCAAGGTGTGCTAGGAAGTCATTTGGTTCCCTGCCTTTTTAGACCGTCAGATGTCTTAATGCCAATGTTAAACAAGCTTCCTGAACTTAATAACACTACTTGGTAGACATGTGCTACGTTCCCTAAAGATGCTGTAAGTAATTTATAATAAATTTGGGGACTGTAGTATGTATCGTGTAATATGTAGTATGTATTTAACTTTGTTTTAAAGAGACTGAACCAGTTAACCTAGAACACTGAAATTCATGGGTTCCAATGTCTGATTCATCATCTCTGACAAATAAGCAAGTTTCACTATAATTTAAACCAAACTTAATCAAGGAAAGTGGAAGCTTAATTATTCACGTGTTACTCTGTATTTCTTTTGACTCTTGTTGTTGAATTTTCCTATCAGTAACTGCACTGTTATAATAACTTGTTTTGCAGCAATTTTAATTTTGTGGGTGAATTATATTAGTGGTAAACTTTTAGAGGCAGAATTATAAAGTACAGTGATTTTGTGTTTTGTTCAATATCATCAGGCTAATTTATAGGAACATGGGCTGATATGCCTAAGCAAACAGCAGTGTTGCCTCTATGCATAGTAAATGGTTTTATCCTTTTTTTTTTGTTAAAATTGCCTTAAATCTTATTTCTTAGACTGCTTGTGAGAGTGAACATTTTCTCATGCCACAATTTACAAATAGTTTTCACTGAGTAAATTATTTGTTTGTAAATTGTTTATTAGTAGAATCTCACTCTTATTTTAAAACATACATATGTGATAAAGTCATATATATATATATATATATGCTTTATCAGAAATATTGTCACTGCAGGATGGCTGGTGATTAATTCTTTTGATTTCTGCATGTATGAAATAGTTTTTATTTCACCTGTGTTTCTGAAAAATAATTTTGCTTGTAAGAATTCTAGTTTTCTTTCACTACTTCAATTAGAGATGTTGTACCACTACTTTATTGCATTTGCTATTTGTTTTTCTTCTTTGTAAAACATTTTAAACTATATTTTATTGCTTATGCTATTAGTTATCCCAGTATTTCCCCCCTTCACCCATTCCACCCAGCACCCCCCACTCCATCAGGCAATCCCCCCACCATTGTTCCTGTCCATGGGTCATGTGTACGAGTACTTTGGCTACTCCATTTCCTATACTGTATTTTACATCCCCATGGCCATTCTGTAATTGCCTATTTGTACTTCTTAATCCCCTCACCTCTTCCCCCATTCTCCAGCCCATACCTCCTATCTGGCAACCATCAAAATGTTCTCAGTACACATGATTCTGCCTCTGTTCTTGTTTGCTTAGATTCAATTGTTGAAAGATATAAATTTTTTTTGTCATTTTATTGATCAGTTTTGGTCTTTTACTTTTTCTTAAATAAGTCTCTTTAACATTTCATATAATAATTGTTTGATGATGATGAACTCTAGCTTTTTCTTCTCTGGGAAGCTCTTTATGTCTGTTTATTCTAAATGACAGCTTTGCTGGGTAGAGTAATCGCGGTTGTAGGTCTCTTCTTTTCATTACTTTTAATATTTCTTATCCATACCTTCTAGTCTGTGAAGTTTCTTTTGAGAAATCCGCTCACCATATTATAGAATTCCTTTGTAGGTAGCTAACTGCTTTTCTCCTGGTGCTTTTAAGATTCACTCTTTGAATTTAATGTTTCACATTTTAATTATGATGTATCTTGGTGTGGGCCCACCTGCGTTTTATCTTGTTTGGACTGCTGAGATTCCTGGACTTGTATGTCTATTTCCTTCATAAAGTTATGGAAGTTTTCTGTCATTAGTTTTTCAAATAAGTTTTAAATTTCTTGCTCTCTCTTCTGCTTCTAGCTAATGTTGGTATGTCTGAGGTTGTCCCAGGGGCACCTTACTGTATCCTTATTTTTTTGGATTCTTTTTTCCTTCTTGCTGTTCTAATTGGGTTTTTCTGTTTCCTTATATTCCAGATCGATGACTTGATCCTTGGCTTCATCCACTTTACTGTTGATTTCCTGTAAGTTGTTCTTCATTTCAGTTAGTGTATCCATCATTTCTGATTTTTTTTTATGGTTTCCATGTCTTTTTTTATGCTCTTTAAGTTTTTTTGTTGAGTTCATTTACTCTTTCCCTAAGTTCATTGAACATCTTTATAACCAGTGTTTTAAACTCTGCACCTTATAGATTACTTGTCTCCTTCATGTTTAGTTCTTTTTCTGGAGTTTTGAGCTATTCTCTCATTTAGGTGGACCATGTTTCTGTCTCCTCATTTTGGCACACTCCCTGTTCTTGTTTCTATGTATCAGGTAGAGCTGCTATGACTCCCTGTCTTGCTAGCATGGCCTAAAGTAGTAGGTATCCTGTAGGGTCCAGAGGCACAGCCTCCCTTGTCACCCAAGCTGGGTACTCAAGGTGTGTCCACATTATGGCCTGAGTACATCCTCCTCTTGTAGTTGATTCTTGATTGCTGTTGGCAGGTCAATGGGAGGGATTTACCAAGGCCGATATGTTGCGAGGACTAGTTGTGACCATTGACCACCAACCTCCAACCACTGTGGAAGGTCAGTTGTACAGGGGCCCAGTCCACAGAGTGGGACTTACTTCTGTCTGACTCTGGTGTCTCCTGAGTCCACACCCTGAGTGTGTCGCTTGTGGAGGTGGTTGAAGGGGTGGTGTTCCGACATAGTCTTTTGCTGTCTGCTGGGTTGACAATCACTGAGATCTCCTGGGAGGTGCAGGCCAAGGTCAGCCACTGCCTGCATATTGTTTGGGGCCACCAGGCACAAGTTACAAAGCAATATGCAGATGGCTGCTACTTTTGCTGGGCTTGGAAGTGACCAAGTGAGGCCATTCTGTAAAGCAAGGCTGACTGCTGCTAATGCCTGCCCTGGGGTCAGTTACTAAGAGGTACAGGGCTCATTGAGGCCAGATACTGCTTGTTTGAGAGAATTTAGGAAAATGTGAAGCATGAACCAAGGCAAGTCATTTGCATGAAAAAGACACTGGAAACACTCTGCGGAGGGTAAGGTGGGGGGTGGTGGTGATCTGAAAGCTAGGTTGGGCAGAGCCTTAGGGAATCAGCAGGGTGGGGCAGACAGTATTAGGTTGATGGGTGTCAGAAATGGCACTTGTCTGCCATCGGTGGGCAGAGGGCTTAGAAAAGAAACAATGGCCTGTGCTAGCAGTTCTGTCTAGGAGAAAGCTGTCCCCTAGCACTTGTCCTGATGCTAGACACTCAGTTCCTCCCTATATGCCTCTGGTGCCTTTCTAATTGCTGCCCCAGAGCTGGAGCTCAGAAGGAGTGAGTCTGAATAAGTCTGTGTGTGAGCCCTTTAAGATAAACTTTCTGGGACTTCAGTTGTTTCTGTGTCCCACAGTCTGGCCCCAATCTCTACTGGTTTTTATAGCCAGAAGTTATAGGTACTTATCTTTCTGGCCCGAGAACCCTAAGCTGTGGGGTCTGAAACCTCTCACTCCTGAGATATCCCTCCTGATTTTTATCTGCCAGTACATGCAGATGGTACCAGCCCATTTTGTGGCTCTGCCTCTCCTACCAGTCTCAGTGTAGGTTCTTCTTTAATACCATAGTTGTAGGACTTCCATTCAGCTAGATTCCTGGTGATTCTGAATAATGGTTGTTCTGTAGTTTAGTTGTAATTTTGATGTGCCTGTGCACAGTGAGCTCTGCTTACCTAATGCAGCCATCGTGACAGGAACTCTTGGCTTATTGTTTCTAAACGAAGCTGTTATTCTTATTTTTGGTTCTCTACAATGTGTCTTTTCTGTGGCTGCTCTTATGATTTTCTCTTTATACTTTCTTGAAAAGTTTTTCTCATGTTTCTTTTGCTTGAGTTTGTTGAACATTTTGGGTCTGTAGGTATTATAATTGTCCGTAGGTATTTAAATTTTTTAAAATTTCTGTTATTATTTTTTTCCCTCATTTCCTTTATTTTAAAGATGTCAATTACACATGTATTAGGCCTATTGAAGAACAATGATTCTCTATTTTTTCTAGTCCTTTTTCCCTGTCTGAATTTCATATATTAGAATTGTTTCTAATTCTAATTCAGTCTGATTCAAATGATTTTTTTCTCTCATTATTGACCTTAGCTTTCTACTTTTTTGCATACTTGCTAATTTTTAATTGGATGGCAGGCATCCTTGTTG
The DNA here is from genome assembly GCF_021234435.1 of Artibeus jamaicensis. Classification (NCBI taxonomy): domain Eukaryota; kingdom Metazoa; phylum Chordata; class Mammalia; order Chiroptera; family Phyllostomidae; genus Artibeus; species Artibeus jamaicensis. The sequence goes on along the minus strand of NW_026521249.1, from coordinate 3,386,674 downwards.
ATTAAGCATTAGATATTCATGTAATTTTTCAAAGAATAGTTTTGAGCTTTACTCTGGGCCACAGTTAAGTTACCCGGAAACAATTTAATCCCTTTGGGTCAAGCTTTTCATAGGCAGGACCAAAGTGGCCCTAATCTAGGGTTAATTTCCCCCCCCCATACTGGGACAATATTCTTTTCTCTATTTAATGCCTTGGGCATTACAACACTTTGGCTGGTAGGAATATAAACTATTCCTTTCCCTGAGTGAGTTCCAGAGATTCTCCTGCCTTTCCTCCTTTTGAGTGATTCTGTTCCTGGCCTTGCACAGTTTTTAAACATACACTTGATCAGCACCGAGACTCAAAGTCTCTCTGTAGATCTCCACAGCTCTCTTTGTTGCTCTCTTGTCTTCAGTAGTCTGTCCTGTAAACTGTAGCCACCTTGGCTTCCTTAAACTCCTAACTCCACCTCCTTGAATTAGAGAGAGGCTCTGCTTGGGTTCCCCTTTCCTGAGTTGTAGCTTAAAAAAAAACCTCTCTCTAGGTAGCAAATTGAGGTAGTAAAACTGTTTTCTCTCGCTCAGATTTTACATTTCTTCGCTGCGTAATTAAAACTGTTGTTTCATGGTTTTTTTTTGGGGGGGGTTAAGTTAATAGAGAAGGATAAATCCAGTCCCTATTACTCCATCTTGGCTAGAAATGAAAGTCAAGAGAATATAGATTATTAAGATCCTTCCCTCAACACGTCTCATATTGTCCCCTGTATCAGTTAGTAAAATTCAAAAATCAATACAATCCCAAGCCACAGACATTATTCACAAAATAAATACAGAAAATATTCCAGAAAGACTCCTCTAAAACAAACCTCTTCTGCTTCCTAAACCTGGCTGTATCTCAGAAGACTGCTTGTTATCTAGGTTACCTGTGGCCTGGAGAAATATCAAATAAAACAATAAGCCACTCAAAATTTTGGGCCATAAATAAAGCCACTATAGCTTTTCAGGAACAATTTACAAAGTTTTAAAAATTTACTTGAGAAAGAAAGCTGTAAAAATCTAATGAATAGCCATGGTTGGTGTAGCTCAGTGAATTGAGCACAGGCTGCGAACCAAAAGGTCGCCGGTTCGACTCCCAGCCAGGGCACATGCCTGGGTTGTGGGCCAGAACCCCAGTGGGGGCGATGTGAGGGGCAACCATACATTGATGTTTTGCTCTCTCCCTTTGCCTCTATCTAAAAAAAAAATCGATGAATAAAAATCTTGAAAAAAATCTAATCGATAATTCAAGAGTAGGCAGGGTAGTTTAAAAGATTTAATCTTTTCCCTTATAATTTAAAAATGTATTTTATTATCTAAATTTCTCATTTATACAAGTTTTTTTCCTTCTATGTTTTAAAACAGTACTACCTATTTTTGAATAAATATTCTTCCTCTTTTTTTCCACAAGACATCATGAACTGCCTATAAACTTATGATTTAGTTCTTAGAGTTCTTCAATCTACTACATGCTATATTGAAGATTACAAACAACCTCTTCTTGTTACATCCAATGTCCCCCCGCCAATCCCCTTAATGGTCTTTCTCCTTCCCAGCGACATCTGACTGCTAATCTTTGAAACTTCCTTGTTTGTTGGCCTCCACAGCCCTTTTTCCTATACTGTCAGCCTTCATTTCAGACCATTTCCTTTTGGTCCTTTTTGCTGTCTAATAATTATGCAGTATAGGAAGTAGCAAACTGACCATTAGAACAACTAGAGCCTACTGTCTACTTCTGAATGCCCTGTAAGCTAAGAATGATTTTTACAGATAAACATTTGCAATCAATTTGATGACACAGAACACTAACTTGGAACTAATTAAATGAAATGTTACTGCCAACTAAAGTAATTCTATTCTCATTAGTAGACCAGTATTTTTTTAAAAATATGCTCAATAATTATTATATTTTGAATTTTGTCAATAAAAATGTTTGGAAGTATTTTCTGCCTTGTTATAGAAATACCTAAAATAGTATTTATTTTTATATCTTTGTCTATAAAGTCTAAAGTATTTCCTGTGTGGCCTATTACAGAAAATTTGCTGACCTCAGAGATCTAGTAGGTATTTTAAAGTAAACAACATCCCAATTATAAGAACACTAATATCCAATCCCAACACTCTATTGCTACTAGTAGAACATTTTCCATTAAGATTATCTCAAACTATTCTTTAATCCCTATTCACACAATCACCAAATAATTTATTTCTCTTTCAAAGTGCCTCACACAACTCCTTTGTTTCTTTTTTGATCAGAAGTGTTATATTTGATTTTAATTGTTGTTCAAGTACAGTTTTCTGCCTTTTACCCCATCCCAACCTACCCCCCCAGCCCTTCCCCACCTCCCTTCCGTTTCCACCCCCCCATCGATACTGTCCATGTGTCCTTTTTATACTTGTTCCTGCTAATGTTGTCTCCTTTCTACTGTCATCGCCATGGTAGAGGATGGTCCTGCCACTTGATGATTATATTATGACACTTTTCTGCTTGTGGTCCTGCCAAATGTAATCCATCCCAATGACTGCTACTAAGTTCATTTCTTTAAAAGATAAACTTTATCACATCAATTTCATACTTTAGAAACCACAATTACTTCTAAGGATGACTGACGGAAACAAACTGAAAATGCAAAAGCAGAAGTTTAGGAGAAATTAAATGAATACAAGATAGATTCCAGAAGTAGAATAAAAGGGACACTGGAGGAATACTAGGATACAAAATTGAGGAAAGACAGACTGTGGGGAGGAAAAAGGGAAAAGAATTAAAAGTAGACTTTCTTATTCATTATTTCATATTCTGTGAAACAATTTTAAGAGAGTTCTAAAAAATAATGGTTAGCCTTTTTAAGTTTCTTCTATGTATGCTAACCATTTAATATTTTTTAAAGATTTAAAAAATTTATTATTTTTTTAATTTTTATTTTATTGATTGTGCCATTACACTTGTTCTATTTTCCCCCTTCGTTCCCCTCCACCCTGCACTCCCCTCCCCCACCATTCCCCCCTCTTTAGTTCATGAACACGTGTCTCAAGTTCTTTAGCGTCTACATTTCCCACACTACTCTTGCCCTCTCCCTGCCTATTTTCTCCCCACTGTCTATGCTACTTATTCTCTGTACCTTCTCCCGACCTTTCCTCCTCCCACTTCCCCTGTTGCTAACCCTCCATGTGATCCCCATTTCTGTGGCTCCACTCCTGATCTAGCTGTCCTCTTAGTTTGCTTTGTTTTAGGTGTGGTTGTTGATAACTGTGAGTTTGCTGTCCTTTCACTGTTCATCTTTTTTATCTTCTTTTTCTTAGATAAGTCCCTTTAACATTTCATATAATAAGGGCTTGGTGATGATGAACTCCTTGAATTTGGTCTTATCTGAGAAGCACTTTATTTGTCCTTCCATTCTAAATGAAAACTTTGCTGGATAGAACAATCTTGGTTGTAGGTCTTTGGGTTTCATGACTTGGAATACCTCTTTCCAGCCCCTTCTTGCCTGTAAGGTCTCTTTTGAGAAATCAGCTGACAGTCTGATGGGAACTCCTTTGTAGGTGACTGTCCCCTTATCTCTTGCTGCTTCTAGAATTCATTCCTCCATTTTGTTCTTGACTAAGGTAATGATGAGGTGTGTTCCTTCTTGGGTCCAACTTCTTTGGGACTCTCTGAGCTTCCTGGATTTCCTGGAAGTCTATTTCCTTTGCCAGAACGGGGAAGTTCTCTTTTCTTATTTGTTCAAATAAGGTTTCCGCTCATGACTGTTCCTCTTCCCTTTCTGGTACCCCTATAATTTGGATGTTGGAGCGTTTAAAGATGTCCTGGAGGTTCCTAAGCCTCTCCTCCTTTTTTTTGAATTCTTGATTCTTCATAATTTTGTTTGGTCATTTTTTTCCGTCCTTCTGGTCTGCTCCCTTGATTTGAGTCCCAGTTTCCTTTCCATTACTATTGGTTTCCTGTGCATTGCCATTCATTTCAATTAGTTTAGCCTTCATATGTTCCTCTAATTTGTGACTAAAATCAACCAGTTCTGTGAGCATCCTGATCACCAGTGTTTTGAACTGTGCATCTGAAAGTCTGGCTATTTCTTCGTTGCTTAGATTTATTGGCTCTGCGGCTCTGAGTTGTTCTTGAGCCATGTTTTGATCTGTTTGTGCCTGTTATGTATGAGGAGCGGAGCCTTAGTTGTTTACCAGGGCAAGGCCACCCAGGTCGCTGGTTTGTGACTCTGTATGTGGGGGCGGGGTCAGAGAGGGAGCAATGGCAATCCTCTTCACTTGCCCGTCCGCCTCACCCGCTCGCCTCCGCAGGTTTATCTGAGCGCAAATGTGTGAGCCTGCAGCCCTGTGCCGTGGGGTCTCAATGCTTGCCTCTTCACTGGTTTATCTGCATGCAAATGCTCGACCGATCCATAGACAGCCACCCACGCCTCTTTGCTGTGTCCGCCTATAGCTAGCCCACGCCTGGGATCCGCGCCCATGACTGCTTGTGCACCGCCCGGGTTGGGGATCTTTCCTCTCTGAGACTTTGCTCTGCTGCTGGCTTCGCCCCTTTTACCAATTTAGCTGGGCAGTTCGTTGTTTTCGGACTCTGTATTGTCAATTTTCTGTGTGGTTTGGTTGCATTTATTGTTGTTAAAACTTTATTGTTTTTAGATTTGGTTGTGCGAGGATGCAAAGTGTTTCCACCTACGCCTCCATCTTGGCAGAAGTCCGCCATTTAATATTATAGATCAAAGAAAAAGGCATAATCTCCTTTGAGTTTCAAGATAAAAATGGAAAAATGAAGCATAAAATAGGAGGAAAGACCCATTAAAACAAGAGCAGTCTGAAGATTTTATCTAATTAATTTGCCAATTTTGAAGACTATAGGAATAAAGTTAATTTTCTTTCCACACTAAAGACTGTGGAGAAATCCCATGACTCGCTGTAAAATGAGCTTGTCTAACTAGTACGTGTATGGCTTGCTTAAAGTGGTAGGTCACATGATTTATATTAGGCTATGTTAAATCTTTACAGTACACACAAAAATATAATCTAATCCAATCCAAATATAAGTTGCCAATAACTGAGAGGTTGGCGCAAAAGGAAAAATATTTCAAATTTATGTTTTTGAATATGGAGCCTTTGCAAGGAAGTAAGACTACAAAGCAGTTCAAACTATAAAAGACATTTTTCCAAACAAAGTCACACTTAGTGTTCTAAAGAAATCTTCTTTCTTATAATCTGGTAGTCCAGTAAAGGCTATTACAGTCCATTTAGTAAAAACAGAAGAGTGTTTGGATCAAGACCCTATAGCTTAGTGTTTAAGATATATCTGCCAACTAAAACACTGAAATTTATTATACTTGTTGGTATGGAGTCATATACACAGTTTATCTTGGGACACTTGGGCTTGGATGAAAATTTCTAATAAAGACAAAGACATTATAACTTCATTGTGAATGTGTAAAATATTACTGGGTTAGGACTACACATGCATAGTTGAAGTTATGCATGAAAACAAAACAAGAGAGTTGGGTTAATGTAGGTCAATGTGTCTTCATGCTTGTTACCTGAAGAATCAACCAGACAACTTTAAAAAATAATAATGTTTAGGCTTAAGATCAGGCCTGGACTGATACAGAATTATGACTGGCATGTTTAAAGAGCTCTACTGGTGAATTTAATACGCTGCCAAGATGGGCATAACTGGTAGATATATTAATAAGGAAGGTTGCTAGAAATCAGAAAGAAGAGTTCAGGCCTTCCAGTTAAAATTCTATCGTTAACCTTTTCTGTGTCACAGTTGCTACACGTAATGTAAAAATAAATACATATCCTTATCTTTTTCAGAACACTGTAAAAGATAATGTTTGAGAAATATAAAAACTTTGGGCAAGAAAATTTTACAAGAAAGGTTTTATTTGACTTCCTAAGCTTTCTGTAATAAAAACACCAGTGCAGCCCTGGCTGGCTAGCTCAGATGGTTAGAGCATTGTACAGATATGCCAAGGTTGTGGTTGGGGCACATACAAGAAACAACCGATGAATGCATAAACAAGTGAAACAACAAAGCGATGCTTCTCTCTCTCCCTCCCCCGACTCCAAAAAAAAAAACAACAATAAAATTTAAACCAAACAAGCAAACAAACCACCAGTTTAGTAGGAACTGAAGATGGAGACCAAGTAGACAGGGCTCAAACTACAATGCTAATGCTATAAGCCATTTGGTTAGCAAACTATCTAGTACCTACATATATCTTATTCTTTACTAGTTTCAAATTATCCCTTCCTTATATTATATTCATTTTGCATGACGTTCTAATTGTTTCATATGCATACATTTAGCCTGCCATAAAAACTGTCGCTCCCTAGGAACAAAGACTATGCCCCATCTTCCTTCCATACCTAAATAGATTTTAATATGCAAATTCTTGTGGCAGTGAGTTTTTTGAATTGGTGAGAAAAGCAAACATTTAAGTGCTCTGACAAATAAAGGCTACAGACTTGTCAAATTTTATATATTTCTCACTTGAACATCATGCTTTAGTAAGATTTAGTGGGCTTTAACAGTGGATATGAACTAAAACTCTGTAACAATATGAACTCATTATTGGTGCATTCTGCATACCTTTTGGTGCCTAATAAAGTAGTAGGCACAAAATTCAGTTTATTTTCCTTATGCATAGCAGATATGTTCTATAAAGTGAGGTGAACACTGAATAAGCAAGTACTGAGTCACAATATTTTTGTCAACTGATGATGTCCTAACATACATACTTATTCTATAAAACACACTGCAACCTTCTTATTTTGAGGACGACTAGGCAAAACATCAGCACTATGCTTGGGGGCTATTTTAAGCAGAGAAATCACCAAATAATAGTATAAAAGTGAAAAACTTGTGGCACTGAATAGACTGTGAAAAAGACACTTGTTTGTAGAATGAGAGCTGAAATAAGGAGGCATAGTAGTCAACTTGTTTGATCTCAGCTGAGAATGTGCAAGTCAGGTGACTCAATTTTTATTATATGTGTATGTTTGTGAAAGGCTGAGAAAGTGCTTGTAAATATCTGTTTTTATGCTACAAATACATTTTAGTGACTAGGCAAATTCATAAATACAATCCATGATGAGAATCAACCAACCGTACACATTTTTCTTTATGTAACTGAGAGATAATATAATACAATCCCCAAAAGGGAGTGACGTTGAAGAAGTGTTGGTTTGGGATACCAAAGAAGAACAAAGAGGTAGATTATGGTTACAAAGAACACACAACTAAATCAGAAAAATATGTTATGGTACAGAAATTCACATCTTACTATATAGTCTACTTGGGAATAACACCCAAAATAAAAACATATTTGCAGCCTTAAGAACAAACTAGGGATATTCCACAGTTTCTTCCAGCTTTCTTATTTGCTTTCTGGGAACTGTCTAGCCATCACAATAATCTGGAATGGAGCTCCAAAGCAGGTAAGCACTAAAGGCGTGTGAACTGGTAAAACTGATATGACAAACTCCTCCAAGATACCACAACCTCTTTTCATAGTAGAGTCTTCCAGGATCTGACTCACAGCCTTTCTTAAAAACAAACAAAGAAACAAACAAACAAAAAACACACAAACCTGAGCTCTGGTAACCCCAATAACCAATTTAAATACACTACACTGGCAATAATTGACAGCAAGGAATGAGACCGTAAGTTTAGTTTGATCCTGAGCCTACGACAGATCAACTTAAATAATTTTTTGATTTTACCATGGTGCAAAAGAGCTAAGCATCCAGTAGAAACTGTACTTCAAATTTTGATCTTTTCCTAGGCTAGTGATATGCTGTACGATACTGTCTTTGATGCTGGGCAGTGGTGGTGAGCCATAGCTCCAATCAGGCACATGGTCAAGAGGGTAAATAACTGATAGTATATTTGCTGGGTTAGGTGATTTTGCCCAACTGTAGGCTAATGTGAGTTAAGGTAGGCTAGGCTAAGCTATGATGTTTGGTAGGTTAGGTATATTAAAATCACTTTTGACTTATGATATTAAAAAAATTTTTTTTTAGAGAGAGGGGAAGGGAAGGAGAAAGAAAAGGAGAGAACATCAATGTGTGGTTGTCTCTCACCGCCACCCCCCCCCCCCGGAAACTGGGCCCACAACCCAGGCATATGCCTTGACTAGGAATTGAACTCTGACCTTTTGGTTCGCAGCCCGTGCTCAATCCACTGAGCTACACCAGCCAGGGCTGACTTATGATATTTTTAACTTAGAATAGATTTTTCAGAATATAACCTCATCATAAGTCAAAGAGCATCTATAAATGAAAATAATCCTAACACGCTCCAAAATACTGTGGGGACATAATATAATCACTGATAAGATTACAGTTCTGAATCAGCAATAAATGTTTTTAGTGTACTCTACTTTGCCCATCAGTAGATGAGTGGATAAAACAACTATGGGACATTTACACAGTAGAATAATACTTGAAAGTTTTACCCTTTGCTACAGTATGGATGGACCTGGAGAACATCATGCTAAGTGAAATAAGTCAGTCAGAGAAAGACAAAGACCCTACAATTTACTCATATATGAAATTTAATGAACTGAACTAACAAGGAAAAGGGACAGACTCATAGATGGAGTATAGGATGACAGCTAGGGATGGGGGGAGAGGTTAGGGGATGAAGGAATTGAGTAAAAAGGAAAAAGGACGTGGACCATAGTATGGTAATTGCTCAGGGGAGGTGGGCATAAGAGGATTAAATGGTAAAGGAAGAAATACAAAAAAGATAAGACAAAATAAATCAAAAGAACATAGGCAAGTATGTATGTATTTTAGAACATGGAATTTCCATACCCAAGTATAGACATATAATTGCTCACACCAATCCTGTGAGGTACTATTCCTACTTTACAAATAAGAAACCAAAGTGCAAAAAGACTAACTTGCCTAAAGTCACATAGGCTTGAAGTCAGGTTTTGTTGGATTCCAAAGCTGTGTTCTTAATAACCACATCATGCCATATGATTATTGTATAATGGCACAAGATTAACTTATCTAAAAAAGTAGCTAACTTAGATCCTCTCATGGCCTTATATCAAATCAGTGAGATTCCACAAGGAAGAGCCTCACGGAACATGGCATACATTTTGGCTTCTGATAAAATGACGTAATGACCAATTGTGCATGTAAGTACATGTGTTTAATACATGTAAGTACATGTCTTGTAAGTACAGTGTTTAATAAAAACAAATGTAAACTGGTAGAAAAAAACTACTGTATCAGTAATAAAACTAAATTTGAATGGACTAAATTCTTTCACTATATACCCATATCATAACCATGTATGTAAACATATACAACCATATAAAAAAAAACAAGTTTTAGACTAATTTATATGTAAAATTATATATAAACTTCATTTCATGCGTTTGTGCTAATTAATCTTGGTCATGTTTCCATAGACATATCTATGTTAGTATATAATCAGTTTCAGAGAAAAGTCCAAAAGGACACAAACTAGGATAGACACATGGGTTACACAACCTATGTGTGGATGGGAAATTATACAACTGGAAGGAATGGGGTGGGGGGAGAGGAGGTTAGAACAAAAAACTGCCTATATAACATGATCTCATATGTAGAATTATATTTTTAAAGAAATGAGAGGAACCCTGGCTGGTGTAGGCCAGGCCCCTAGCTGGGGGTGTGTGAAAGGCAACCAATTGATGTCTCTCTCACACTGATGATTTTCTCCCTCTTTTTTCTTCCCATCCCCTCTCTCAAAACAAACAAACAAAACAAACAAATAAAACCCACAACAGAATATTTTAGACTAGTATTAGTCATCTGCTATTCACAATATATTAATAAAGGAAAAATGCAAAATAATGTCTATTTCATTTGAACCTATCCTACCAATTCCAATATATGTGTATTTATATGTACATGTTTGTATGAACAGCAGGCCAATACAAACGGAATGCATACCAGTTTATGGGCCCTTGTGATCTGGAGGTGGGAGCAGAGTGGGAACATAATAGTTAGCTTTCCTTTTACACATCTTTATAATGATTGCTCCACTTCTGTCAGCATAAATAATTTATTTTGTAGTTAAAATATCTAATAAAAAAACTTTAAAAGTATATAGAAGTTACAGAAACAATAACATTAAGGGCAATGATATAATATATAAATGAGAATTAATTACACACATGTATAAACACATATGTGCAAGTTGTCCTCTGCTGTTAAAGGAGTGTTTTCATTCACTATAGATTTAGCAAGTTTTTATCTCAGCCAGGACTGTTCTGGGTGTGTAAATATTCAGATAAACCTCTTCTCTGCATGTATATACACTGGAATGTGTAAAATAAAATATAATTTATACAAGCTAGCACATCTAGACTTACAAAGGTATGGTATGTATATATTAATACTTAGACAGTAATTTAATGATCTGATTAATAATAAATGCCAATAGTTGACCTTTAAGTGGAAATATGAATACTATAGTAATTTGTTTATTAATATTACTATGTACTAGAAGTAAAAATTTCTGTAAAGAATGTTATTACAGAGATTCACATTGAGGGCCAAGATGGCGGCATAAGTAGATACGTTTTGCTTCCTTGCACAACCAAAAGAAGGACAACAACAAATTTAAAAATACAAATCCACCAGAGATGCCAAAAAATCGAGCTGTAAGGAAGTCTGACAACCAAGGAATTAATTAAGAAACATTCATCCAGACAGACATCTGGGTCAGAGAAGACAACTGGCAAGGCAGCAGACCAGGCAGGAGTTCTGGTCGCGGGAGGACCAGTCAGTCCCACATCTGTGTGAGGATAAACTGGGAGGAACAACTGGGGAGAGAGACATACCAAGCAACCCAGGGTTCCAGCGCAGGAAATAAAGCCTCAAAACCTTTGGCTGCCAAACCTCTGGGGGTTGTGGTGACAGGAGAAACTTCCAGCCTCACAGGCGAGTTTACTGGAGAGACCCACAGGATCCTGGAATGTACACAAACCCAACTACCCAAGAATCGGCACTAGATGGGCCCAATTCACTTGCAGGTAGCAGGGGAAGTGACTGAAAGCGTGGGGAGAGACAGACAACCAACACTGTTCCCTCTCTGACCCCTCCCCCACATACAGAGCCACAATGCAGAGAAGTGGGGTGGCCTGCCCTGGTGAATACCTAAGGCTCCGCCCCTTACAATGTAACAGGTGCCTTGAGACAAAGAAAAATGGCCCAAATGAAAGAACAGATCAAAACTCCAGAAAAATAACTAAGTGATGAGGACCGAGACAACCTATCAGATGCAGAGTCCAAAACACAGGTAGCCAGGATGCTCCCAGAAATGACTGAGTGCTGCCACAAAGTAAAGGAAGAAGTGAAGGCTATACAAAGAGAAATAAAAGCAAACTATACAGGAACCAACAGTGAAAGGAAGGAAACTGGGACTCAGATCAATGATTTGGAACATAAGGGAGAAATAAACCTTCAACTGGAACAGAGAATGAGGAAACAAGAATTTAAAAAATGAAGAGAGCCTTAGGAACCCCTGGGACAACTTTAAACATTCCAACATCCAAACCACAGGGGTGCCAGAAGGAGAAGAGGCACAGCAAGAAATTGAAAACTTATTTGAAAAAATGAAGGAAAACTTCCCCGATCTAGCAAAGGAAATAGACATGTCAGTCCAGGATGCTCAGAGAGGCCCAAAGAATTTGGATCCAAGGAGGAACACACCAAGACACATCAAGATTAAAGGTAAGGAGAGATTCTTAAAAGCAGCAAGAGGGAAGGAGACAGTTACCTACAAAGGAATTCCCATCAGACTGTCAGCTGATTTCTCAAAAGAAACCTTACAGGCAGGAAGGGGCTAGAAAGAAGTATCTGAAGTCATGAAAAGCAAGGACCTGCATCCAAGATTACTCTCCCCAGCAAAGCTATCCATTCCTTTAGAATGGAAGGGCAGATAAAGTACTTCCCAGATAGGTCAAGTTAAAGGAATTCATCATCACCAAGTCCTTATTACATGCAATATTAAAGGGACTTACCTAAGAAATAGAAGATAAAAAACATGAACAGTCAAATGACAACAAACTCACAACTATCAACAACTGAACCTAAAAAAACAAAAACAAAAACAAACTAAGCAAATAACGAGAATAGGAACAGAATCACAGAGACGGAGATCACGTGGAGGGTTATCAGTGGTGATGGGGAGGGGGGAGAATGGGAGAAAGGGGACAGGGAATAAGAAGCATAGATGGTAGGCACAAAAGAGACAAGGGGAGGGTAAGGATAGTATGGGAAATGGTGAAGCCAAAGAACTTATATGTATGACCCATGGACATGAACTAAGGAGGGGAATGCTGGAGGGAGGGGAGCATGCAAGGCAGAGGGGGATACAGGGGAGAAAAATTGGGACAACTGTAATAGCATAACCAATAAAATATACTTAAAAACAAAATGCTATTATATTTTGAGAAGAGTCAGTAGTTAACAAATGTTTTTTACCCCAAGGGGTTCTTATTTAATCCTGGTTATGACTTGATTTCCTACCAAATAACTAGTCTAAAAGGTAGACTACAAGTCTGACAGATACACATTCCTGCTTTATAAGCAACCCATCCTATTTCTATCATTGGTAATCTAGTTGGAATACATCAATGTCAGTTTGTTACATGGTAACCAATCATTATTGTCAATTCATAGCTAGCTTATTTAAAATATATTTGCCTGATCTAGGTCATGGTCCTAAACTGAATAATTTCAAAGACTGTTCTGCAAAATTCAAGTTGAAGGTTATTAGGGAATCTCAGTTATTTTTTAATTACTGTGTTTCTAAGCAACTCCTCAGGCCAAGAATAGTTCCGTAACTTCAATGCTTTTTGAAAAACAGGCCCAGGGGCTAAAAATATGTGTGGTTCATTCAAAGTGTAGTCATTAGTGTCTACTTGACAGCTTTTGGAGTCTGCCATCATGCTTAAAATAAGACTGAAAATAAAGGTGGGTACAGAATTGTGCTCTTTCACCTCCACACATACTCCTAGGGCCAGGTCCCTCAGAAGTCGGGTAGTCAATATCTTTTTGTTTCAAGGAAGTGATAATAGAACGAACATTTTATATAGATTCTGATAGGCTTCATCTCCTTCCTTCATAAAAGCCCTTCCACCATGCCTGTAGGCTACATACGTAACATATTCAAATAGGTGTCTTCTGGTCTCTGTAGTAACTAATACCTATTTCTTAGTCTCTGCCCTACAAAGGAAGTATTACTTTCCTAACTTTCTCTCAAATAAATGAAAGGTTACACTTTGGCTCAAAAAGCAGATAATTCAGCAATTTTTGCAATATCCATTCCACGTGTTTTAGCATAGAATTCTGCCTGTAGTTGACAATTCAGAAACTGAATTGGCATTATAGACCTCAAACTTAATAAATCAGAAAAAGAGGCTCAGGTTGAGAGTATTTTCTCCCTATTTACAGAACTTAAACTTATACAACAAATGCAAAATCTAATGTAGTGTACATTTCTATTTTTGTTGTGTAACAACTTTACCTCAAAAGACCTGGGGCTCATCACAACATAAAACTCCAAAGCTGCCTGTAAGTTTCACAATCTATTGTTTAAAGAACCTGTGTGTCTTCAATCTGTAGCAGCCACAGAGCCATGTGAGTTCCTCTAGTGCGTGTATTTCTGACAACACATAAAATGATAGCCAAGTCCCCATTTCCTAAGCAGATTCAATGAAGCAAGTATGTCAATCCCCTCTTCACCCCCAAATACCACCTGTAACCATAACTAGGTGTTACTTCTTATCAGAAATTATAGCTAAGGACCCCTTAGTGTGAGCACTGAGGCCCCTCTGGCAACCTTACAGGGATGTTATGAGAAGGACTGTAATACACTCTGAGCCACAAACTAAAAGGACCCAATTCAGAGAAAGATTACTATTTTTAACACATTAGTCTTATCAGAGAGCCTTCTGCTCTTCCCAGTTAAGTAGCTAATGGAATAGTTCACAACCTGCTTTAATATAGAGAGAGCTACTATCATTTTCTTCTCTTATATTCCTCCCTCCCCTTACTGATAAAACGTGAGCTCCCAGAGCCTAAGAAATTTCAGCATGGTATTTTGCTGCTGACGTTATAGAAAGGAAATACATTCTCACCAAACTCCTACAAAATCCTTAAATATTAACAAACAAATGCTTTAAACTCCTAGGTCTATGTTCAACTATTTTATTCTACTTGGATAAGTAAAAGGAGACCAGTTTTAAGACAAACATCTGAATCTTTAGTTTATATATGGAATGCTTTACTTACACTTACTCTGTTCAAAGAAACAGTAGAAGAATAGATTGTATCACAGTTTTTTCTATTCTACATTGGAGAATGATCAGAGGTAATGCCCCAGAGACGACTTGAAAATTAACAACAAACCAATATCCTAATAAAAAAGGAGAAGCTATAGAATTAGGTTTCTTAGGCATACTCACCTTAAATTATTTTGTTGGCCAGGTGGAATGACACTGTAATAAACTGGAATTCCTGCTGTGGGCATAGATCCTTGATTAGACTGATTAGGGAAAATAACGGGCTGTTGATAAGTCTGATGGGCAATTCCTTGGGAACCTTGAGGCAGTGAAACCTAAAATTTGAAAGACAATTTAAAAGAAAAAGGTTTTTTAAAACCTCGCAAATGTTAATGTCTTTCGCTTTTGTAAAACTTTTCAAGTAGGACCAGTTAGGAATAAGCTGAAATTGTCCACAGGCTGTCCTGATAAGTTGGCCATAACACTGCCAGTTTATTTCTAGGTTCTTTTCAGCCAGCTATTGTTTCTCACTAGCATTCATCAATTGTACAGCAGGCTAGATGCATTCCATTATTAAAAAATAAGAGTTATGTCCCCTAAGTAAAAGTTATTTTCAGAAATAAACTATTTTCAAATAAGGACGACCATTTGATATGGAAAGAGTAATACAGTTTACCTCAGGTAGAGCTAAGAAAAACCCAGGCAGGGCACCTGTGAGATACACTGGATCAGAAAGGGTGTGAGCCTTGGAGCTTAAGATATTTAGATGTGGTATCAGCTCTAACTGTTCTGAGGTCTCAGTTCCTTATTTGGAAAAATGGAATGCCACCTACATCTCAGGGGAGTCTTATCTTTACTACAATCTCCATTTACAGGTTCTAGCACAGCAGCCTTTGGTGAACAGTGACTCTTTCAATTCTCTGTTTTCTACATTATCTGCATAAAAACCATATGAACAGAATAGGGCCTTCAATTCTATACTTCAGTTCTCTAATTTGTGTCATTTCTAAAACAGAAACTACACGGGAATAGTGGATTCTTAGTTTAAAAATATGCCACAACATTACAGTTGGATTAAAGTGATTTTAATAAAGCTAATCTAAAAGGTTCTGATGATTATGATGATGTTAGCAACAGCAGTAGAATGACAGCAATATTACTAATAGAGGAGACAATAGAAGTTAGCAATACCAAGCACTTACTGTACGTTCGGGTTCTGTTCTAAACACTTTTGTGTATTACATTGTCTTCCCGACAACCCTAGTAAGATACCTGTATCATCCCCGATTTACAGACGGGGAACCTGGTTAAGTAACTTGCCCAAGGTTGTATAGTTAGTTAGTAAGTATGGAAGTCAGGATTTGAACCCATGCCCTCTGGCTCCAGTGTCTCAGTTCTTTAACCACTTTGCCCTGTTCTGTATATCTGGGCTCCATGACTTATAAGCTCATGATTAACTACTAAGTCTGGACTATACAGCATGTTTCTGAAATGTAACTTGGTCCTTTCAAAATATACAGTAATCTCTTAATTAATTTCAATTTGGCTCAACCATTCATTGCAAAGAGAAATTTACTGGTTTGATGGATCCAACTCTGTATAGCACAATATATTTCAGTCTTTTTGTCTACTGAGGCAGTATTAACATTGTGATATTATTTCTGATTGTATTTGAGTTAATACATATATAGGGTGGACTTAGGGAAAATGACACAATTCAATCTAGATGATTCAAGCTATAGAATAAATCTGTAATTAGTAGTAAAGAAAAAAAAAACTGAAGCACGGAAAAGGAAAGAGGGAATAGCATTTCAGAATGTACAGCCATGGAATACACTCTGCTGAGGACAGATGACTTTTCTGGCCTTTTTTGTAGATAATAGTTTATCACCACTTAGCTCAGCTACTCAATGTAGGTGAAAGTGTAAAGAGGCTGTCATTCATTGCTCATCAGAGCAACACTTCTCACAATCATTCAGACAGTGTAAATACTACATGAAATGCCACGAGAAAATAATTTATAGCTTGTAAAAATGTATGCAATAGGAACTATAACTTCGCTCTGAAGCATTTTTAATATCTAGCTCCATTTTTTAAAACTACATTAACAAGGTTGTAGTTTATTTAAAAGTTATATTTCTTGCCCTGGGCTGTGAGCTACTGGGGGTCAAGGGCAACTCTTATTTACACAGTGTCTGGGCATCTTCTCTAATAGATGTTCAATATACTGGATTAGGTAGCAAGACCAGGGTCCTTGAGAAGGGAGAGTCCCTGGTGTGGTACTGGTCCTAATGACTAGCCATGAATAAAGTTGGGCATGGACAGTCTCATGTACCTAGGCTCATGCACAGAGGGTATGAATTAAAAAGTATGGAAAACGTGAGAAAAGAATGATGCAAAATCAAGTTTCATAATGTATCTTTTCTCTTTTTCCTTAGTTGCTTTCTATAATTAGGGGGCTTCAAAACTAGACATATTCTTTAATGCTCAACAGTCCTTGACAATTTCACATTTTAATTTTAATTTCCTGGAATTTAATAGAATATGATAGTATTTTTGCTCATATACTTCTCTATCCCCAGAATGTTTTCCTAACCAATTTATTTCTGTAATTTTCATTTAAGAAATAGTTTAAGGTTTATATCTTCACAGAAGAATTCTGTATCAAGTCTTTAATCTGCTCATGGCTATATTTCATGATTCTTTCCATTACTGGTCTATGCACTATCACAAATTTGTTTACATGTTTAGATAAAATACATGTACACTGATCTTTTCAACTAGATTGTTTTTACCTTATTGAAATGAATGAAAATGATCTTTGGGTTTCTTAATGTTAGACTCAGTTATGGAAAACCAAGAGGCTAATAAAACAACCCATTTGCAGTTATTCCAGAAAGATGAAGGTAGGTAAAACAAATTTCTGAAAATGTGGCATATTATACTAAAAAATATGACTTATTTATAAAACAGCAGGTATTTCCATTTTAGAACTAGAAGTTAAAATCCATGTCATTTTTAATCCATGCCTTTCCTTTTGGGATGGAGGTGGGGAAAAAAGACCTGTTTCAGCATGGGCAACTGCACAATCTCTACTCTATGAACACTGATGACAGCCTGTATTCTACCTCATTATTCCAAATATCTACTTCCACTTCTATTTTCCCTTCCATTCCATTCTTTTCTCAAAAGAGACCTTCTAAGGACCTAAATTATAGAATAAGACACTTGCTCAAATAATTATGTAGTTGCAAACACAGTCAATGCCAGACAAAATTTACTTGTCAATCTCCAAGTTGTTCAGATATTTTTCCTGAAAATTAATGAAGTGAATGAATAAATAAAATGAAGATAAAACAAAGCTGTTATGATTAACAAAACTCTTAGGACTATGAAGTTATGTATTACAGAGCATTATCCCTATATTAAAAGAAGAGAGATGCGCTGTAGCTATATATTTTATCTACTCAAAATTACCTCTACCAAAAGTAGGTGAGTGATAATGTACCTGATATGTTGGCACTGAAGGATAGGGGATGACCACTCCTTGAATCTGATTTCCAATGCCATTGGGTTGGCCACCAATGAGGGTCTGACTCTGGGGTTGTGAAAGTCCAACTATTCCTTGGTAGTTTTGCTGCTGGTTGGGCATAACTTGATAACCTGTAATGGCACAATGAGTTAAATCCTGCTTTGATTCATTTTATTTCATCTAGTAGAATGTTTTTGTACTGTATGAAGTACTTTGTGTTCTAAAATGACAAAATTTTGTTTCAACAGCAAATCTCAAAAAACCTAGTATGAGAGCAAACATTTAAAAAGTTTACTATGTAGGTGGTACAGGTCAGCAACTTTTTTTTCCCTTTAAAATATATTCAAATTACATTTGTGTACAAACATTTCCTTTGCAGTGCAGATTTATAGGATCGCAGATTTGGTTTATACAGATAATTACTATTAATATTTAGTATATATTACAATCTATTTTGACAACTACCTTCTAGGGACCAGGACTAGCTAAGTAATTTGTGGGGCCCAGTGCAAAAGAAAAATGTTGGGCTCCTTGTTAAAACATTATGGAGAATTTTGCATTAGTAATAGAACATTACCCCAAGCATGGAGCCGTGTGTAAACGCACAAATTGCATGTTCACAAAGCAGGCATTTCTGGAAACACTACTCCCCACAATCACACTAAGTTATAAATCCTTACATTTGGAATGTGCCATAAACACAAGAAAAATGGAGTTATTTAGTAGTATTTATTAGATTATTTCCTTATGGTATTGTTGAGGTCACTAGACAGACAAATAAGATGCTGAAAGAGATTAAATAACCTGCTAAATTCAGTGGAGTCAGGCCAAGATGGAAGTATAGGCAGATATGCTTCGCATCCTTGCACAACCAAAAGAAGGATAACAATCAATTTAAAAACAAAGAACAACCAGAATGGCCATAAAATCATATGCACGGAAGTCCAAAGACAGGCAGCCTGGGCAGAGAGGATGCGGAACAAGACAATGCAGTAGTAGACTGTGCAGGCAGTCCCACATTTGTGCACAGATAAACTGGGAGGAACATGGGGGAACGAGACAAGTGGTGAAATTCAGGGTTTCAGCATGGGAAAATAAAGAAAACCCCTGGCTGTAAAAAATCTGGAGGTTTTGGTGTTGGTGAGGGAAATTCCTAGTCTTTAGGACTCTGTTGAACGGAGAGGCCCACAGGGTCCTAAAACATACACAAACCCACCCACCTGCAAATCATCACCCGAAAGGGCAAAATCCGCTGGTAGGAAGTGAGGGAAAGCAGGAGAAGAGCCAAGCAAGTGGCATTGTTCCCTCTCTAACCCCTCTTCCACAGACAGCATCCGGCACAGCAAACACAGTTGCCCCACCCTGGCAAATACCTAAGGGTCCACCCCTTACCACATAACAGGTGTGTTGAGACAAAGAAAAATGGCCCAAACGAAAAAACAGATCAAAACTCCAGAAAAAGAACTGAATGACAAAGACCTAGACAACCTATCAGATGCAGAGTTCAAAATAGTGGTAATCAGGATGCACACAGAACTGACTGAGCTCTCTCGCAAAATGAAGGGAATAATAAAGGTTATACAAAGTGAAATAAAGCAAACTACACAGGGAACCAACAGTGAAGGGAAGGAAACTGGGACTCAAATCAACAATTTGGAACAAAAGGAAGAAATAAACATCTAATTGGAACAGAATGAAATAAGAATTCAAAAAAATGAAGAGAGGCATAGGAACCTCTGGGACAACTTCAAGCACTCCTACATCTGAATCATAGGGGTGCTAGAAGGAGAAGAGGCACAGCAAGAAACTGAAAACTCATTTGAAAAAATGAAAGAAAACTTCCCCAATCTGGCAAAGGAAATAGACTTCTGGGAAATTCAGGAAGCCCAGAGTATCCCAAAGAAGCTGGACCCAAAAAGGAACATACCAAGACACATAATAATCAAGTTACCCAAGATTAAAGATAAGGAGAGAACCTTAAAAGCAGTAAGAGAAAAAGGGAGAGTTACCTACAAAGGAGTTCCATAAGACTGTCAGCTGATTTCTCAAAAGAAACCTTACAGGCAACAAGGGGGTGGAAAGAAGTATTTGAAGTCATGAAAGACAAGGACCTACAACCAAGATTACTCTGTCCGGCAAAGCTATCATTTAGAATGGAAGGGAGATAAAGTGCTTCCCAGATAGGTCAAGTTAAAGGAGTTCATCATCACCAAGCCATTACTACATGAAATGTTAAAGGGACTTACCTAAGAAAAAGAAGATAAAACATTATGAACAGTGAAATGACTACAAACTCACAACAACTGAACCTGAAAAATAAAAAGTGAGCAAATAATGGGAATAGAAACAGAATTACAGAAATGGAGATCACATGGAGAGTTATCAGTGGAGAAAGGGAGGAGGAGAAACGGGGGAAAAGGGACAGAGAATTAGAAGCATAATTGGCAGGCAGAAAATAGACAGGGGGAGGCTAAGAATAGTATGAGAAATGGAGAAGCCAATGAACTTATATGTATGACCCACGGACATGAACTAAGGGGGTGGGAGAGGAATATGGGTGGGAAGGAGTGTAGGGGGTGGAGGGAACAACTGTAATAGCAAAATCAATAAAATATATTTAAAAAAAGCAAAATAGGTAGGCAGAAAATAAGACAGGGAGGGGTTAAAATTTTTATAGGAAATGGAGCAGCCAAAGAACTTACTATGTACAACCCAAGCACATGAACTAAAGGGGTCAGGAATGCTGGAGGGTGGGGCAGGTGCAGGAAGGAGGGGGATAAAGGAGAGAAAATAATTGGGACAACTGTAATAGCATAATCAATAAAATATGCTAAAAAAAAAAGAGATTAAGTAAACTGCCAGAAGTCACAAATCAAAGGGAAGAGGACAACTCTTCCCTAAGCCAATGGCCTTGATGGTACATAATTTAAGCAGTCAGTTAAGAGTATAAATTTACTTCTATCAAGTGAATTTATCAGTTATTTAAAAAAGAATCCACAATGATAAATTTTAGTAGTGAATATGATTAAATTTTGTCTCCTGATCCTTAGAGGATTCCTTTAGGTAAACCACTTAGTTCAGGACTTATGTAAATTATTAGAAGCTATAGCAAGCCTTTATTAAAAAAAAAAAACACAGAAAAAAATTTTTTTCCAACATCAGGGTATTTAAGTTCCTACAAGGATGAAGCAAAACTATACAGCATTTGTATAGAAATATAAATTTCTATAACTAAAGGTCAGTGAAATGATTTCTCTGATAACACCATAAATATTTTGCTATCTATTTTTCATTTTCACCCTTAGTAATCCCTAAAGCAACAGGAATGGCATAGATCCCATCTCAGGTATGAACTATAACTAATAGCATCACTATAGTTATCCAGGAGCTTTGATGATTCTGTTCAATGACTAAATAATCAAATAAACTCTAGCATCAACCTTCTCTAAAGATATAAATATGAAGTATATCTGGTAACTAAGAACCATATTAACAGCAACAAAGTAAAAATGCAGTTACAGCGAATCCTTTAATAGTGAAGGGTTCTGGAAAATGATGCTATATCTATGGCTACGGTTCTTTATGGTTGTATTTCATATGACTTTTCACCAATCTAACTTTTTATTAAAAATGTATATTCTAGTCCTTACTGTAATAAGTGATTGATAATATGCTGTTTCTTAAACCTTTCTCCCTGTAAATTTCCTAGATTACTTAATTTTGTAGGCAGATAAAGGTAGAGAGAAGAAACTTATTTCTTGCTTTTTAGCATAATAATTAACAATCAACCCTATTTCTAGTTTATGAAATGACAAGTATTTTGAATTCTTACCCTAACATACCAACACACTTTTACCCCTAGGAAAATAAAGGGGCAGGAGTGAAAATGGGATGTGAATATAATGTTTTCTCGTGTTGGAAATGTTGCCTCAGAACACACACACGCACACACACAGCAGAAGATTTAGAACCTGGACTCAGTTCTTATAAACTGAGAAAGTAACTTCTTACTTTGGACTTGTTAGAATTACAGTCCACTAAATTTTTTTAAAAATGTAGATACCTGGCAGACTTCAGTGTAATACAGTTAGTCTTAAAATACCCTAAGAAATGCCTTCCAAGAAGCTTCAAGAAGATGTTTTTCTAATTACTTTTCTATTTTTTCGCAATATATTCAAAGTTAGAGATTGCTCTGAAAGAAAACTTTGGGAAAAAAAAAACCCAGCTAATAATATATGTGCAAATGTACTTCTGATATTCTTTATCTAAGTTTACTAACTTAAAAAAATGCTCTGCTTCCCTCAAACTTAAAACTAAATCATCTTCCCTGATTGGTGTGGCTCAGTGGGTTGGGTGCCTGTCCTGCAAACCAAAAGGCCACTGGTTCGATGCTTGTTCAGGGCATATACCTGGGGGTGGGCCAGGTCCCTTGTTGGTGGTGTGTGAGAGGCAACATATTGATGTTTCTCTCACACCTGATGCTACTCTCCCTCTTTTCTTCACTCCCTTCCCCTCTCCAAGATAAATAAAATCTTTATTTATTTATTTTAAAGATTAAAAAAAAATTTACATTTCGAGGGGAAGGGAAGGAGAGAAGGAGAAATATCAATGTATGGTTGCCTCTTGTGCGTCCCCTGCTGGGAACTGGCCTGCAACCCAGGCATGTGCCCTGACTGGGAATCAAACCTTGATCCTCTGGTTCTCAAGCCCGAGCTCAATCCACTGAGCTACACCAGCCAGGGCTAAATAAAATCTTTTAAAAAATACAATGAAATCATCTAATAGTTCATTGATTATTTTAAAATTTCCATGTGAAAACTTTAAAAGTATGAGTATTTAAATAAAGACCTTTAAATGAAAAATATATTTACTAAGTTTTAGAGAGGCATCTTGGAGACCTTCTGCCTAAAATTCTCTCTTCAGAAAGTCTGACACAGAAAACTGTCGCTACAGATTTTATGTTGTAGTGATGTAATGTAGACTCACTGGGACACTATACCATGGAATTTGCATCAGTGTATTTCTAGTGATATTTCAGATTCCTGAATGCAACTGAATATCCCTTAATATCCATGACTACTAATAGAGATACACATATATAATACATACATACATATGTATGTATACCTCCACAGAAACATCACACACACTTTGAAAATATGACAATATAACATGACATCCAAAATGTTTGCCCCAGCACTTAGTCACTGTTATAGAGGGCAGTAAACAGGATATGTCTGGTGGGTGACACAGTCCCTATATTTGAAATTAGGTATTCTTAGTGATGACACCATATCAGAATAACAGAATTAACAGGGTCTTATAAAAATAAGAGGGAGAAATTAATCCTGACTGATAGGAGTTAGTGACATTTGAGTTAGTGACAATGAACTTAAAGAAAGAGAAAAAATATGGAGAAAAGTAAAAAGTGACTAATATGTTTAAGGAATAGGAGACAGGAGTGGCTGGATATGGTATGCAGAGTGAAAAGTAGAAAATGAAGTTGAACAGAATATTGATGGAGAACCAAAAAAATTACAAATAAAAGAGTAGTGAAAATTAGCTAGAAGTTCTACATTTTTAAAGATTGTGAAACTAGAAAAATGACTATTTTAAGTACTTCACTCAGAAGCAACATAAATGAATGGAAACAAGATCTTAAATAATAGTGGAGCTATAAAAATTAAGAATGCCATGCACTTTAAAAGGAAGTATCTTCCTTAAGAAGTTCTTTTACTAATCTCATAAATTTGTTCATTGCCTTATCAACATCACTAGAACACTACACGTAGTATAAATCTGTTCTTTGAACTGTTCACTCATGGTTTGTGCATGCCTTTAAAAAACACTGAAGTACGGTGTGCTTTTTAACGGTGAAGTTAGAAACTTTAACATCACCCTCATTAAGCAACCCTCTTCCTAAAACACCCACATCCAGCTATGACACAGCCAAGACAAAGAAAGTGAACACTCAATATTTATACTTATTGATTAAACAATAGGAAAAAACATACTCTTAACAGAATGAAACCAAAATATGATATGATTATAGAGGATGGTATCATGTGCATCAAGGAAGGTGCTGCCTTTGGAGAGAAGCATGAGCATTGACAGAGAAAAGCAGGAAGATATTGCATATGAAAAGGTGTTGTTAAGCAGAAAAGCAACAGAATGACATCAGAAAAATGGTGGCATGAGAAATCTCCTTTAAATTCCTATAATTTGAACAGCTTGTAATCGCTCAAATGATTCCCTGGCTCAATGCAAAGTACGCCCGAGATATCCATGCACAGTGCATTGAAACATCTAAATATGTGCAAGTGAGAGCAAATGGGGAAGGCAACAAGGGCTGAGATGAACCAGGAGCCCTGTTGCGGCAATTGAGACTCAGAGAAAAGGGTGTGGAGGGGAGATGAATAAGATGAGCCTGAGGAGATCATGATGGGTCTACAGAAGCAAAGAGATTCACTCAGGGGCATTCCCACAGGAGTGAGCAGCATGAGCTGCAGCTGAGCCAAGACCCAGGAAGAACACAGAATGGGGGTGCAACCATGGTTGTCAGGTGGCTGGGAATCCAGGCAGGGAAACAAAGCCACAGAGCCCTGTTGCCCCATAGCCTCCCAGAGCTCACATCCCTTCTCTGTTGGTGTCAAGTTGTAGAGCCTATCTGCCAATCTAACAACTGGTACTACAGAGTCACTTTTTTCCCCCTCAATAAAGGCTGCACTCTGAAGCCAGTCCTGGGGTTGGGGCACAGGGTGGGGACTCCATGGAAGTCCAAAGTCACTATTACTGGGAGGGCAAAACAACAAAGAAACTGGCTGGTTCCTCCAGCCCATCTTACCCCCATGCATCCTGGCTACACTGATGATTGAGGGGGACAGCACTGGGATTCCACAGAGCTAAAAAACTTGTGATTCAGCCCTAGCTGGGCAGCTCAGTTGATTAAAGTGTTTCCCCAATATGCCAAGGTTCAGGCTTTAATCCATGGTCAGGGTACATACAAGAATCAACCAATGAATACATGAATGGGTGGGATAATACATTGATGTCTCTCTCTCTCCCTCTCTAAAATCACTAATATAATAATAATAATAATAATAATAATAATAATAATAATAATAATAATAATGAGATTCTACTGAAAAATAAGAGAAAGGTCTCATAAATCTGGTAAGTGCCACTCATACAGATACCTAGACAGAGGAAGAAATCAATCAAATACCATGAATAATCAAGGTAGTGAGGTAGCTCAGAAAAATAAAGAATTTCCAGAAAACAAACTTAAAGACATGAAAATATGTGATATAAATGACAGAGAATTCAAGACTGTCGCTCTGACAACATTCAACGAGATGTGAGAAAATACAGACAGGCAATTTAATACACTCAGAAAACAAGTCAGCACACAAAACCCGTACTGTACCAAAGAGACTGAAACTACAAAAGAATGAACCAGAAATTCTGGAGAAGAAGAACTCAGTAAAAGAGATCAAGAATGAACTAGCAAGCAGAGGAAATTGAGCAGATACAGGAAAGGATTAATAATATCAAAGACAGAAGTGATGCAGAGGGAACGAGAGACCTGAGTATAAAAAGAAATAAAAGAACACTACCAGAAGTGTCTTACTCTATTAGAAAATACAATATAAGAATAGGTATACCAGGAGAAGAGGGAGAAGGGAAAGGAGAGCCTATTTAAACAAACAGTTGATGAGAATTTCCCAAACCTATAAAAAGCTAGATGCTCTAATCCAAGAAGCAAACAGAACACCTAGTTACCTCAATCCCAGGAGGCCTTGTCCAAGGCACATTGTATTAAAACTATCAAAAATTAATGACAAAGAAAGAAATCTCAAGGCAGCCAAGGAAAAGAAGAAAGTAATTTATAAAGTTAAGTCCATTAGGTTATATTGGACTTCTCAGCAGAAACTACAAGCCAGAAGAGAATGGAACCAAATATTCAAACTACTGAAAAAGAGAAATTACCAGCCAAGAATAATATATCCAGAGAAGTTATCTTTTAAATATGAAGGAGAAATAAAGACTCCCAGACATACAAAATGCTGAGGAAATTTATCACCAGAGAACCTCCACTGCAAGAAATACCCCAGGGGGGTTATTGTACCTGAAACAAACAAACAAACAACAAACAAACAAAGGTAACAAAACTCTAAGTAGGATCACTGACAAACTTAGAGCATAATTAGGGGTAATTTGTGATGACAGAAACATAAAAGGGAAGGGGGTAAAGGTCTGAATTTACAAAGGAGGATGGAGATTAGATGCATTCAAAAGAAAAAGAACTACTGTATATACTGTTTCTTTTTCATAAACTCAATGGTAACCAAACACAAAATACCCAAAACTGAGACACATGGCTTAAAAAGAGAGAAAACAGAGGAAAGTATGGAATACAACTAAACTAAAAACAACAGAAACACAAAGGAAAAGAACCAATGGAGGCACACAGTAACCAGAAAACAAAAGATAAAATGGCTATAGAAAATCCTTATACATCAGTAATTACTCTAAATGTGACTGGGTTGAATTCACCAATAAACAGGAACAGTATAGCAGATTGGGTCAAAAACAAACAAACAAACAAACAAACAGACACACAAACAAACGACAAAACCCCCAAAACCATATGCTGCCTTCAGGAGACACATCTATGCTTCAAAGACAAAGTTAGAATCAAAGTGAAAGGGTGGGAAATGATTCCCCAAGCTAAGTAACATCCATAGAAAAGCAGGTATAACTGTACTTCTGACAAAACATTTCAAGATAACAAAAGTAAAAAGAGACAAAGATGGCCATTTTATAATTACAAAGAGAGGACAGTACATCAAGAAGATGTAATGTTTCTTAAAATATATGCACCCAATCAACAAGCACCAAAATATAAAGTAACTACTAACAGAACTAAAGGAAGAGACACAAAAACACAATCATAGTTGGGGACCTTAACACTCCACTGACAGCTCTAGATAGATAGATCTTCCAAACAGAAAAAGAAGAAAAAAAATTGGCCTTAAATCAGGGGTCCCCAAACCTTAGGCTGTAGACCAGTACTGGCCTGTGGCCTGTTAGGAACCAGGTCACACAGCAGGAGGTGAGCAATAGGCAAGCAAGTGAAGCTTTGCTCACATTACCACCTGAGCTGCCCCTTCCCCTATTCATGCAAAAATCATCTTCCATGAAACTTGTCCCTGGTGCCAAAAAGTTTGGGGACTGCTGCCTTAAATGACACATTTGGACAAAATGTGTTTGGACACAAATGGACAAAATTGACACTTACAAAGCCTTTCATACAACATCCGATTACACATTCTTCTCCAGTGCACATGGAACACGCTCAAGGATAGACCATACACTGGGTCACAAAACTAGCCTCAACAAATTCAAGACTGAAATTATACCTAGCATATTCTCTGACTACAATGCTTTGAAATTAGAAATCAACTGCAAAAGGATGTAAAGAAATATACAAATATGTGAAGAATCAATAATATACTACTAAAAAGTGACTGGGTCAACAAAGAAATAAAAGGCGATATCAAGACATATAGAAACAAAAAAGAATGATAATATGATGTATCAAAACTTCTGGGATGCACAACCACCAACTAATGCCATACACAAAAATAAACACAAGAGAGATAAAAGATCAATTAGAAGTCACAACATCATAAAAGTCCTAGAGGAGAACACAGGCAGGAAAATATCAGATATCCCATGCAGAACATTTTCACTGATATGTCCTCTAGAGCAAGGGACATAAAGGAAAGAATATACAAATGGGATCTCATCAAAATAAAAAGCTTCTGCACGGCTAAAGAAAACAAAAGCAAACTGAAAAGGGAACCCACTGTATGGGAAAATATATTTGCCAATGATACCTAACACAAGGGTTTAATCTCCAAAATATATAAAGAACTCACATGACTCCACACCAGGAAGACAAACAACCCAATTAAAACATGGGCAAAGGACCTGAACAGATACTTCTCCAAGGAGGACATACACAGGGCCCTGAGACACATGAAAGGATGCTCAGCATTACCAGTCATCGGAGAGATGCAAATTAAAACCAAAATGAGATATCACCTCACATCAGTCAGAATGCACATCATATACAAATCAACAAACAAGTGCTTGTGAGGTTGTGGACAAAAGGGAACCCTGATGCACTACTGGTGGCAATGTAGACTGGTGCAGCCACTGTGAAAAACAGTATGGAATTTCTTCAAAACACTATGGAATCCTGAAGTACGGATTCAAAAGAACATATGCACCCCAATGTTCATAGCAGCGTTATTTACAATAGCCAAGTACTGGAAATAGCCTAAGTGCCCTTCACTAAATGAGTGAATAAAAAAAACTGGTATATTTACACAATGGAATACTATGCAGTAGAAAGAAAGAACTCCTACCCTTCATGACAACATGGGTGGATCTGGAGAGCATTATGCTAAGTGAAATAAGCTAGGCAGTGAAAGACAAATACCATATATTCTCACCAATGAGGGAAATCTAATCAATAAAACAAGCAAGTGAGCAAAATAGAATCAGCGACATGGAAATAAAGAACAAACTGACTATAACCAGAGGGGAGGCGGAAGGGGGATAATAGGGGGAAAAATGGGAAAGGTTGTCAAGGAACTTGTGTAAGGACCCATGTACAAAGATAATGGGGGAGAGGACTGAGTGTGGGAGGTGGGGGAGGATGGGGTGGACAGGGTGGGGGAGAGCAATGGAGGGGGAAATAGGGAAAACTATAATTGGACACAATAAAAAATTCTGGAATGCAGTGAAATCATGAATAAGAGAGGAGTTTCAATCATCACAGGCCTATTTCAAGAAGCAAGAGACGTCCCAAGTAAGCAGCTTAATATTACACCTTAAAGAACTAGAAAAAGAACAAAAGCAACCCAAAGCCAGAAGAAGAAAGGAATAACAAAAAGTAAAGCAGAATTGAATGAGAACAAAAAGACTATAAAAAAATTAATACAACAACAAGCTAGTTCATTGAAAAGACTAATAAAATTGGCAAACCATGGCAAGACTCACTAAGGAAAAAAGAAAAAACTCATATAAAAAAATCAGAAATGAGAGAGAAGTTATTACAGACACCATAGAGATACAAAGGATCACACTAGAATACTATGAAAGACTATATGCCACCAAATTCAATAACTAGAAGAAATGAGTAAGGTCCTAGAAATATATAACCTTTCTAGACTAAATCAAGAAGAACTGGAAAATCTAAATAGACTGATAAACAGGGAAAAAATTCAATTAACCACCAAAATTCTCCCCCAAAATGTAAGTCCACGATGAGGTGGCTTCCTTAGTGAATTCTACCAAACATTCAGAGATTTGATACCTATTATTCTCAAACTCTCAAAAAAAACTGAAGAGGTAATACTTCCTAACACATTTTTAGAAGATTTTATTTATTCAGTTTTAGAGAGAGGGGAAGAAAAGGAGAGAAATATCAATGTGTGGCTGCCTTGGTTGCCTTTCCCACTGCCCTATACTGGGGATCTGGTCTGCAACCCAGGAATGTGCTCTGAGTGGGAATCGAACTGGCAACCCTTTGGTTCATAGCCCATGCTCAATCCACTGAGCTATGCCAGCCAGGGCTCCTAACACATTTTTATGAGGCCTACATAACCCTGACATGGATAACACAACAAAGAAAATTACAGGCCACTATCTCTGGTGAATATAGATGAAAAAATCCTAACCAAATACTAGCAAATTGACTATAACAATACATTAAATAAATAACATCACGATCAAGTGATATTCACTCCAAGGGTAAAAGGATGGTTTAACATATACAATTCAATCAATGTAATACATCACATTAACAAAACAAAAAATAAAAATCATATGATCTTATCAACAGATGCAGAAAGAGCATTGGATAAGACATGGATTTATGATTAAAATATCCAATAAAATGGGTAGAGAAGGAAAGTACCTCAACATGACAAGGTTCACATATGACAAACCTTCAGCCAATATCATACTCAGTGGTGAAAACCTGAAAGCTTTTCCTTTAAAATCAGGAACAAGACAAGGATGCGTACTCTCACCACTCTTATTTAACATAGTTCTGGAAGTCCTAGTCAGAGCAATCAGGCAAGAGAAAGAAATAAAAGGCATCAAAATTGGGAAAGAAAAAGTAAAAGCATCACTTTTTGCAGATGACATGATTCAACACTCCACCTAGAAACAATAAGCAAATTCAGTAAAGTTGCAGGATATAAAATCAATGTATAAAACCCCACTGCTTTACTATATACTAACAATGAAACTTCAAAAAAAGTACTGGAAAAAAATTAATTTCACAATTGCAACCAAAAGAATAAAATATGTAGGAGTAAACATAGGAAAGGATGTTAAGATCAGTATTGAAAACTATACAAAGGATGTGAAGACCAATACTGAAAAGTATAAAGCGTTATTTAAAAAGATTAAAAACGTTACAATGAAATGAAAAAATATTCTGTGTTCATGGATTGGAAGAATCAACAATAGTTAAATTGGCCATATTGCCCAAAGCCATATACTGATTTAATGCAATCTCCATCAAAATCCCAATGTAATTTTTTAAAGAAATAGAACAAAAAACCCATCAGACACTGTGAAAACACAAAAACCCTGAATAGACAATGCAATCCTGAGAAAAAAGAATGAACCTAGAGGTATCACACTACCTGACTTCAAATTATACTACAGAACTACGATAATCAAAATAGCATGGTATTGGCAGAAAAACAGCCACAGAGACCAAAGGAACAGAATTGAGAGCCCAGAAATAAAACCACATGTTATATGGGCAAAATATTTTGACAAGGAGCCAAAAACACACAATGTAGGAAAAAAAGCCTCTTTAATAAATGGTGCTAAGAAAATTGGAAAGCCACATGCAGAAGAATGAAACTAGATTAGTTTGTCCCCATGTACAAAAATTAATTCACAATGGATCAAAGAGCTATATATAAGAGCTGAAACAATAAATTATATAGAAGAAAACAGAGGTACTAAACTTATAGACCTTGGCTGTAGAAAACATTTTATGAATTTGATCCCCAAAACAAGGGAAGTAAAGGCAAAAATAAATGGGACTGTATCAAACTAAGAAGCTTCTATACAGCAAAACAAAGCGAAAACAAAACAAAAGGCAATCAACTGAATGGGAGATGATATTTGCAAATAACAGCTTCAACAAGGGGTTAATATAAAGAAACCATACAACTGAACACCAAACAAATGATCAACTAAAAAATGGGCAGAGCACCTGAACAGATACCTTTCCCAAGAAGACAAACCAGTGGTCAACAGATACATGAAAGATATTCAACTTCGTTAGCTATTAGGGAAATGCAAATCAAAACTGCAATGAGATAATGTCTCATTCCTGTTAGAATGGCTGTTATCAACAAGACAGGAAATAATAAGTATTGGAGAGGTTGTGAGAAAAAGGAACCCTCAATCACTGCTGCTGGGAATGTACAATGGTACGGCCGTGGTGGAAAACAATGTGAGTGGTTACTCTAAAACTTAAGAACAGTGTTACCATATGACCCAGCAATCTCTCTTCAGGGTATCTTCCTGCAAAACTTTAAAACGTTTATTTGCAAAGATATGGGCACCAATATGTTCACTGTAGCACTACTCATAGTGGACAGAAGGCTGGATGAAGATGATGTAGTACATATATGAGGAGGGACCCAAAAGAAACTAGAATTTGTTTATAAAAAAGAGTGTATTTATTCATACACATTTACATATTTTTTTAAAAGATTTATTTTTAGAGAAATGGTAAGGGAATGAGAAAGGGAGAGAAATGACATTGGTTGTCTCTTGCATGTCCCCAATGGGGACCTGGCCTGCAGCAAGGCATGTGGCCTGCCTGATGGGGAACTGAAATGGTGACCTCTTGATTCACGGGCTGGCACTCAATCCACTCAGCCACACCAGCCAGGACTATTTGTACATGTTAAAACTTCAGCCCTGGCTGGTGTAGCTCAGTGGATTGAGCACGGGCCTGCGAACCAGACAATCGCGGTTCGATTCCCAGTCAGGGTACATGCCAGGGTTGCAGGCAGGTTCCCTGCAGGCCAGTTCCCAGCAGGGGACGCACGAAAGGCAACCATACATTGATGTTTCTCTCCCTCTTTCCTTCCCTTCCCCTCTAAAGATAAATAAATAAAATCTTAAAAAAAAACATTAAAAAAAAACTTCAATTACCTTTGAAGTATTCTCCATTTAATGTAATATACCTATCAAAATGTTTTTTCTACTGCTGAAAACAATTTTTCAACCCCTCGATTTTTATGTCTTTTAGTACCTCTGCCATTTTTTGTTTCATTCTCTTCCACATTGGCAAAACTGTTCCTTTGTAGGGTTTTTTCATCCGGGAAACAAAAAACAGTTGTTTTGGGGTGAGATTGGGTGATTAGGGAGGGTGTGGCACAGGGATCATGCCATTTTTGATGAAAAATTTCTGAACACTCAGTGTGGTATGAGCAGGTGTGCTCAAAAATCACCAATCATGAAATGGGTAAATGTGTTTAGTTTCCCCCAAAAATGCAGTGAAGGACTTCTAGCCAAGATGGAGGCATAGGCAGATATGCTTTGCTTCCTGCAACAACCAAAAGAAGGACAACAAATTTACAAAACACCATCAGTACTGTCAGAAAATCAAGCTGTATGGAGGTCTGACAACCAAGGAATTAATTAAGAAACATTCATCCAGACAGACATCTGGGTCAGAGAAGACAACTGGCAAGGCAGCAGACCAGGCAGGAGTTCTGGCCGCGGGAGGACCAGTCAGTCCCACATCTGTATGAGGGTAAACTGGGAGGAACAACTGGGGAGAGAGACATACCAAGCAACCCAGGGTTCCAGCGCAGGAAATAAAGCCTCAAAACCTTTGGCTGCCAAACCTCTGGGGGTTGTGGTGACAGGAGAAACTTCCAGCCTCACAGGCGAGTTTACTGGAGAGACCCACAGGATCCTGGAATGTACACAAACCCAACTACCCAAGAATCGGCACTAGATGGGCCCAATTCACTTGCAGGTAGCAGGGGAAGTGACTGAAAGCGTGGGGAGAGACAGACAACCAACACTGTTCCCTCTCTGACCCCTCCCCCACATACAGAGCCACAATGCAGAGAAGTGGGGTGGCCTGCCCTGGTGAATACCTAAGGCTCCGCCCCTTACAATGTAACAGGTGCCTTGAGACAAAGAAAAATGGCCCAAATGAAAGAACAGATCAAAACTCCAGAAAAAGAACTAAGTGATGAGGACCGAGACAACCTATCAGATGCAGAGTCCAAAACACAGGTAGCCAGGATGCTCCCAGAAATGACTGAGTGCTGCCACAAAGTAAAGGAAGAAGTGAAGGCTATACAAAGAGAAATAAAAGCAAACTATACAGGGAACCAACAGTGAAAGGAAGGAAACTGGGACTCAGATCAATGATTTGGAACATAAGGGAGAAATAAACCTTCAACTGGAACAGAGAATGAGGAAACAAGAATTTAAAAAATGAGGAGAGGACTTCCGCCAAGATGGAGACGTAGGTGGAGGATCCACCTTGCCTCTGTGCATAACCAAATCTAAGAACAACTATTTTTAACAGCAGTCACAACCAAGCCACACGGAAAATCGACAATACGGAGTCCAAAGGACAACTAGATACTCAGCTGGACCAGTTCGAGGAGCGAGGCCAGCAGCGGAGCAGGTTAGCAAGAAAAAATTCCAGGGGTGGTGCGCGGTGCGCGCAGGCAACCAAGGGCGCTGATCGCGAGCGAGCTAGCTACGGGAGCGCACCGGGAAGAGGCGCGGCGGGTCGGTCGGTCGCGCGCATATACGTGCGGAGAAACCAGTGAGAAGGGAACCCGGCGCGGGGCAGCAGGCTCCCACAATTCCCATCGGATAAACAAGCCCCAGGCGTGTGGAGTGACTGGACGGGCTGGGCTAGCGGAGAGGACCGCCATTGCTCCCTCTCTGACCACGCCCCCACACACAGCGTCACAAACCAGCGACCTGGGTCGCCCCGTCCTGGTAAACAACTAAGGCTTCACTCCGCTCACTTAACAGCACGAATAGACCAAAAATGGCTCTAGGACAACTCAGAGCCCCAGAACCGATAGATCTAAGTGATGAAGAAATAGCCAGTCTTTCAGATGTACAGTTCAAAACACTGGTTATCAGGATCCTTACAGAACTGGTTGATTTTAGTCACAAATTAGAGGAACATATGAAGGCTAAACTAATTGAAATGAATGGTGATACAAAGGAAGCCAATAGTAATGGAAAGAAAATTGGGACTCAAATCAAGGGAGTGGACCAGAAGGAAGAAAAAAATGATCAAACAGAAAAGAATGAAGAAATAAGAATTCAGAAAAATGAGGAGAAGCTTAGGAACCTCCAGGACATCTTTAAACATTCCAACATCCGAATTATAGGGGTACCAGAAGGGGGAAAGGCACAGCCACCAGTGGAAAACTTATTTGTACAGATAATAAAGGAGAATTTCCCCAAGCTAGCAAAGGAAATAGACTTCCAAGAAATCCAGGAAGCTCAGAGAGTCCCAAAGAAGTTGGACCCAAGAAGGAACACACCAAGGCACATTATCATTACATTAGCCAAGATTAAAATGAAGGAGAGAATCCTAGAAGCAGCAAGAGCTAAGGGGACAGTCACCTACAAAGGAGTCCCCATCAGATTGTCAGCTGATTTCTCAAAAGAGAACTTACAGGCAAGAAGGGGCTGGAAAGAGGTATTCCAAGTCATGAAAACCAAAGATCTACAACCACGATTGCTCTACCCAGCAAAGTTTTCATTTAGAATGGAAGGACAGATAAAGTGCTTCTCAGATAAGACCAAATTCAAGGAGTTCATCATCACCAAGCCCTTTTATATGAAATGTTAAAGGGACTTACCTAAGAAAAAGAAGATAAAAAAGATGAACAGTGAAAGGACAGCAAACTCACAGTTAGTAACAACCACACCTAAAACAAAAGCAAACTAAGAGGACAGCTAGATCAGGAGCAGAACCATAGAAATGAAGATCTCATGGAGGGTTAGCAACAGGGGAGTGGGAGGAGAGGAAGAGGGGAGAAGGTACAGAAAATAAGTAGCATAGACAGTAGATAGAAAATAGATAGGGGGGAGGGTAAGAATAGAAGGGGAAATACAGAATCTAAAGAATTTGAGACACGTGCTCATGAACTAAAGGGGGAAATGGTGGGGGAGGGGTATGCAGGGTGGAGGGGAATGGAGGGGGGAATAGAGCAAATGTAATGGCATAATCAATAAAAAAAGTTAAAAAAAATAAAAATAAAAAATAAAATATGAGGAGAGCCTTAGGAACCCCTGGGACAACTTTAAACATTCCAACATCCAAACCACAGGGGTGCCAGAAGGAGAAGAGGCACAGCAAGAAATTGAAAACTTATTTGAAAAAATGAAGGAAAACTTCCCCAATCTGGCAAAGGAAATAGACATGGAAGTCCAGGATGCTCAGAGAGGCCCAAAGAATTTGGATCCAAGGAGGAACACACCAAGACACATCAAGATTAAAGGTAAGGAGAGATTCTTAAAAGCAGCAAGGGGGAAGGAGACAGTTACCTACAAAGGAATTCCCATCAGACTGTCAGCTGATTTCTCAAAAGAAACCTTACAGGCAGGAAGGGGCTAGAAAGAAGTATCTGAAGTCATGAAAAGCAAGGACCTGCATCCAAGATTACTCTGCCCAGCAAAGCTATCCATTCCTTTAGAATGGAAGGGCAGATAAAGTACTTCCCAGATAGGTCAAGTTAAAGGAATTCATCATCATCAAGTCCTTATTACATGCAATGTTAAAGGGACTTACCTAAGAAATAGAAGATAAAAAACATGAACAGTCAAATGACAACAAACTCACAACTATCAACAACTGAACCTAAAAAAACAAAAACAAACTAAGCAAATAACAAGAATAGGAACAGAATCACAGAGACGGAGATCACGTGGAGGGTTATCAGTGGTGATGGGGAGGGGGGAGAATGGGAGAAAAGGGACAGGGAATAAGAAGCATAGATGGTAGGCACAAAAGAGACAGGGGGAGGGTAAGGATAGTATGGGAAATGGTGAAGCCAAAGAACTTATATGTATGACCCATGGACATGAACTAAGGAGGGGAATGCTGGAGGGAGGGGAGCATGCAAGGCAGAGGGGGATACAGGGGAAAAAAAAATGGGACAACTGTAATAGCATAACCAATAAAATATACTTGGGCCTCTCACAACACCAAGAAGTGGTACACTAATACGCATGGGTTCCTAGGACACTCACCTAGCAGGGGAAGCCTATACTATTACAAGGGGTCTACCCTTCAGAAGATAATTCTGGTGTTTTTTTGTGTCCCCACTGGTAGACTATGAAATGGTACTCAGGCAATACTGCCATCATGGGTGGACCTTGAGAATATTATGCTAAGCAAAATAAGTCAGTCACAAAAAGCTAACTGAGAACCATATGATTTCACTTATATGTGGGATATAAAACTGAAACTCTTAGAGACAACAGTGTGATAGTTATGAGAGGGAAGGAGCTGAGAAGTAGGGAGGAGGAAGGGGGGGCATATATGGTGACAGAAGATGATCTGACTTTGTGTGGTGGGCATATAATGCAATATACAGACCATGTATCATAGAAATGTACACTTGAAACCTGTATGATCTCATTAATGTCTCCCCAATAAATGTAATTAAAAATACACAGAAACATACCTTATTTTGTATGTGTGTGTGTATTTCTACACAAAACCAAAATATTACTATGTGTTGACAGGATGACTGAGAATGGTTAGTTTGTTACTGTCCATATTTAGTGAACGGTTTCTGGTATCAAAGGTAAAGTTAAGTTGTAAGGTAACATGTTTATAATAAGGTTAAACATATTTAATTGCCTTTTACTATGATGAAACTGAGTCCCATGAATACAAATCACCTCAGTCTGGAATTCATGGTTCACAAGGACTCCTCTTGAATACTGCATAGCAGCTGAGCCACAGATTTTATGTAATTAACCTCAAAGTGCTTACTTGATAAGGAAAAACACAGAACTGTTTTAGTTTATAACATGCAAAGCTCTAAATGAAGGTTTTATTTGAACATTACTGGGGGGAAAAAAGCCATTAAAAACCTTAAAAAATATTGTGGAAGGGGAGGTGGGTGGAGGTGGAAGAGGCTACAGGGAGATAAACGGTGATGGAAAAAGTAAAACAAAATAAAAAAGAAAGAAAAGCCTTAAAAAAGCTTTATTTGATAATAAAATAGGTCATGTTTTCATGGAAGAAAATATAAAAATATAAAATAGGGAAAAACCACATTCAAAAAATTCCTTGTAAAAATAATTATTTACCGCTACCCTTACTTTCTGTACATAGATAGCAGTACATATACCCACTTACATTATTTACAGAAATGGGCTCGTAAGATGCACGCTCTGTCAAAAGTTTTTCCATGTAATGTTCCCACAGGTGATTAACAGAGCTTTTTACAAGGCTATGTGAAAGAAGTAATAAAGCAAATTTTCTTAGAACATATTTAGATCTCAAGTTAACAATCAAAGGATGAGGAAACCACTCAACTGATCCTATCTCTCTACTGCACTTTAAAGGAGTGGTTCACTAGACAAAAGACTAACATTTTAGAAGAACTATGTTAGTTTCTTACGTCCACTCTGGAATTCAGCCCAAACACCAATTTAGTCAAAAAACTCCTATGCATTTTTAGTTTAGAACACTACATAATTTTCATTTTTGTGATGGTATGACAAGGTAATATTAGCAGCTAACATTTACATGATATTTATTAGGTTTTAGGCACTGTCCTTAACACTTTACACATGCTAACTCATTCAACATTTACCACCTCACAAAACAGGTTATCACCATTTTTCAAATCAAGAAAACAAAAACCAGTTCATACCCTGTACAAGGTCACCAGCTGATAAATCCTGTGGCCAGGATTTGTACATAGCAGCCTGATTCTAAACTTTACTTTTCTCAGGGACAAATGCTGAAGTAAAAAGAACATTCTAGTAATACTGTTCAAATAAGCAGAACGCTGAATACCTGGCTTCTTTCCATTTTTTGAGAATTCTGGTTAATGAATACTTCTACTGTAATTTAATATACCTAGGTCTCAAGATAAATTTAATCACAGGAAAAGAGTTATTGTGAACAATCAACCTTATTGTCTTTGTAAGACAAAATAATTTACAGTAAGACAAAATAATTTACAACATAAAAGATCATCTAATTAATGACATACTTCATTTTATGCACACCTCCTTAATAAAATTTACATTTTAAAGAAGTGGCAGGGGTAGTTCAGGTTCATTATCTAATTATTCAGACAAAAGAAGGGAAGGAACATAGTCCTAATAGTTTCAAAAGTATAGTGTGCATACTGTTACATATGAGGAAAAAAACCAGGAAACTTTTAAAATCTGAATTAAAGATTATATGTGAGAACCAGCTTTGTTATCCAAATTAGGAATCAGAGTGAAAGGCTGCTGACCAGGTAGTCCACATGGTAATAGCTGTATGAACTTAAGAGGATAAGAAAGATCAGGTATTTAAGAGTTTATATGTGATCAGCCAATAAAGTCCTCTCCCTGGGAGGGATTCTCCTTCACTTATTTTGTCCACTACTCTCAAGATGCATGGTTTGTGACCTCTATATTTCAAGGTTACGCTTTCTTGACTAATTATAATTAGATTTCACATGTGCATAAAACAGCTAGGAGTGAGAAGAGGAGGCTCAAATGGTGACTTTCTCAGATTCCACACCCCTTGGTCTGTGCGTGTCAGTCTAATTTTTGTCATTTCAGTCTCCAAGGTTCCTCTTTGGGTTTTATCTTTGCTATTTCATCTCAAAGGCTACCTTTGTTCAAAATGTATATCCTGTTGTCATATTCCCCATGAGCTGACAGAAGATTTCTCTAGTGGAATTTTCTAAGTTTGGCTTTTTTCCCCACAACTTGAGTTGCTTTGCCAGGAAGTTAGATTTTACTATTGTAAAAAATTTTTTAAAATGGTACAAATAAAAAAATATTGGAAGAAAAATATTAATGTATTGTATTTGAGGTGGTAGGATTATGGGTGATCAGTAAATTCTATTTTCTTGTACCTTCCAGTTGTAATGGTATGTATTACTTTTATAAGGAGAAAATAAATGTGTTTTAAAAGCAAAAAAAAAAGATATAACTCTTTTTAGTAACTCTCTAATAACTCAAGATAATTACTGTAGCTGACTTACTGAATTCTTTACTATTTTCTATCTAAGTGCTACTGAAATTTTTATGTGGAAAATGAAGATTGGGTCTTGGCATACTTCATATTGGATTGTTAGTTCCTGAAGCAACTGATCAACAGAGGGGAAGATTTTTGTATTCTCATCTATTGTGCCGGATCTAGTTTAGACTGCACAGGTGTGGTTAGAGGTGAGAGAGCTTTGGAAACAGCTGTATTAAATCTCTTTGGGGGTTAGGATATATTCTACCAACCACTTATCCCTTTCTACTCCAAATATCTCAGCAATGGACTGCATGTTAGCGTCTCTTCCAAATTCCTTTGTTGATTAGGTCATGAGGTGATTAGGGCATGACCGAAGAACCCTCATGAACAGGATTAGTGTTTTTAGAGATGAGACCACAGAGAGATCCCTAAGCCATGTGAAAACAGTGAAAAGAGCCAGTCTATAAACCAGGAAGTGGTTTCTCACTAGACACTGAACCTGCTGGTGTCTTGATCTGGATATTCTTAGCTTCTAGAACTGGGAGAAATAAATTTTGTTTGTTTATATATTTATATACACATACAAACATATAAATATAGTATATAAAACCAAACAAACAAATAAAAAGTCAGACTTTATCCAGTGGGGCAATGCCAGCTTTAACCTGGACATCTTATATACAGGGAGTATATTCTGTATTGTGGGTGAAGTCTCAAAAGTTTTGTGAAGTAATGACCCTCTTTTATACACCGAGTAGTTTTACATTCATTTTTGCACTCAAGGCAGAAAAACCCACCAGGTTTGACCCACACTGAGCAGGAAACTGTCAGAGCCTGAGGAATCTTTCTAAGGCTGTCACAGGTGGGGGAGAAAGAGCATCATTTAATATTTGATGCTTTGTATAACCGGTACCCCAGGAGGCAAATTCTACTGGCATTAGGACAGGTACCTAAATTCTTTTTCCAGAAGTGAAATGAGATGTTTATTCATTGCAATAATTACAACAAACCAACAATAACCCAGGAACTGGTTAAAAAGTATGTGATTTTGGAGTATACTTTCTAAAGAGCAGGATATTAAAAGCTGCAGTAAGATTACTGGCCTATAATCACCAGGAAAACTAGAAATATACAGTTAAAAAGCACTAAAAACAAAATATCCACAATGCAATTTTTACTAATCCAATTAAATACAAGAAGAACCTTACTGTCTTTGTAAGACAAAATAATTTATTAGCAACATAAAAGATCACCTAATTAATGACATGCCTCATTTTATGCACACCTCCTTAATAAAATTTACATCTTAAAGAAGTGGCAGGGTAGTTCAAGTTCATTATCTAATTATTCAGACAAAAGAAGGGAAGGAACATAGTCCTAATAGTTTCAAAAGTATAGTTTGCCTGGCTAGTGTAGCTCAGTGGATTGAGCGCAAGCCTGCGAACCAGAGTATCGCGGTTCAATTCCCAGTCAGGGCACATGCCTGGGTTGCAGGCTAGTTCCCAGCAGGGGACCCATGGGAGGCAACCATACATTGATATTTCTCTCTGTCTCTCTTCTTCCCTTCCCCTCTAAAGATAAATAAATTAAAAATCTTTTTAAAAAAGTATAGTTTGCATACTGTTAAGTATGAGGAAAAAAAATCCAATGATCTGGAAAAGAGGGAGAAGGTTGAAGATTAGGAATGAAGTAGATTCCTAGAGAATGAAAAATACTATTACATTTAAAAGATACCACAAGAATATTCCCAGTATTTTGATATTCAATATATAACCAACTTGGCTACTACCTAAATTATTCTTTCTCCAATAAAAAGTGTGTTTCAGTGTATCAGAATGAAAAAAAATCCTTCCTATGATATATCTGGATTTAACCAAGAAGTTAGGGGAAAACAGATTTTTTTTAAAAATAGAAATTTGTGTCGATATTGCAGGAAAACATCTGTTTTTGTAAGCAAGCAATGTCAATTAAAGTGATATCAAACAGAATAAACATCCAGACCTCAATACAGATGTTATTTAACACTGCCATTGTCCTTTGT
This sequence comes from Artibeus jamaicensis, assembly GCF_021234435.1. Classification (NCBI taxonomy): domain Eukaryota; kingdom Metazoa; phylum Chordata; class Mammalia; order Chiroptera; family Phyllostomidae; genus Artibeus; species Artibeus jamaicensis. The sequence continues at coordinate 3,345,473 of NW_026521249.1, read as the reverse complement.
TAAGGGACTGTACTGTTGCAATATTATCTCATTCCTGCTAGCACTTGCAGAGGAAACCACAATCGATTCTGTAAGCTGAGAGAACTAGGGCAGTATAAACTGATGGCTTAGACACTTCCCTGGAGGGTCCCAAAGAATATTCTATTTTTAACTCTCTTTCACTTCAAAGACAAGCAAGGGAATAGAGTGTTCTGCAGGGAAGTACTGCCCAGGCTATGCAGGCTAGCTTTCTCTTATGTAGGTGACCTGAACTAGCATTTGTGTTAAAGGAAAGCCTTCATAATATGGATTAGATATCATTAGAAAGATAAAAAGAATTAAGAACTGCTTAGTCAGAACCATAAAACTAAAGTTTATTAAATTTTATTATTCAATTTTTTCCAGACTAAACTTTTATTACTGAAGCACTGTGATGGTAGTTTTTTTGAGAAACCATTTTGCTAACTTTAAACTTATTGGTAAGTAGGTATTTATAAGACAATTTACAAGAACTATTTCCATACCATCAAAACTTCAAGCATTTAATGCTGGTCTGTCTGATGTCTGTGGTACTATTTAGTGAGCAGGCAAGTTTAACTATTAACTAGCCCCTTAGGTGAATGCAGAAGAAGACACAGTTGCTAGCATCACTATTCTATCTCCTCTATCACCCACTGGTCTCCTACCACTGTGCCTGAACTAAACATATATGCAAACACAAAAAACAAATCTAATTAAAACAGCCACACAGATGATAACTCACAACTATTTAAATGATGGTCTTAAGAAGAGTCTATACATCTCAAGAAAATCTATGGGTACTTACCAGACACATTTGGCTCCGGATTTCAGTGGCGGCAGGTTAATGGAGAAGGGAAAAGGGAAATAGGTGCATTTGTAGGTATTAAATAATGTCTGAATCTGTGCTGGTCATACAATACCACGAAATGATCACAGAATCAATGAAAAAAAACAATAGCCAGGGCCACCAACCTAGTAATATAAATATAAAATTCCTATTACTCCCACAAAAAGTTGTCAGTAAGGAAAATGACTTTGCTCCCAGAGTCCCTATTTGACATAACTAAATCCTTTATCATTAACACCCCTCCCCTTATTACCCAGCAGGGCCTTTTATATCCCAGTTACTTTAAATTTGTACCTTGCAATGCTGCCAATGTTCTGTGCATCTTACAGAGTGTTTATCCTAACATGTTCCTCCTACAGTGTGGTTCATCAGGACCCTACCAGAGTCTGCTGGTAACAAAACTTAAATCAGTTTGCAAACACATGGTTCTGAGTTATTTGAAAAGCTGAGATGGAAGATATAATGTACTGATATTCTCTGAATTTATCAACCAATTGTAAAACCATGTTTAGTTTTACAGTCATTTTGCTTCCCACATGCATACAATATCAGCGTTTAGAAAAAAAATAAAATTATATCACTGGTCAGAGACCAAGTAGCTTCAAATGCTTTTAGATGTCTTATTTGATGGCATAGTTTAATGCATAACAATTCTAAAAAGTTATGTAGCAATAGAAAGAGAGACATATTTGACTTTTGCTAATGAGTTTGGCATCATTAAGACATTGAACTTCTAAAAGCTCCAAACCAAACTGAATCTGCCATCCAAATCTGCTCTGGAAAAGAAATTAAAGCAATAGCTTCTACAAATTTTTAAAAGGTAAATTATATTAAGCCAAGGGTGTCATTTAAATTAAAATCCCTATTGCTGAGTATGATGCATGATTAATAGGCATTATAATTGATGGAAAATATAAGCAAATATTAATACCTTAAAACAGCATAAAAAAAGAAAGAAAGAAAGAAAAGAAAAAGGAAGAAAAAAAAAAAAGAGCAGTGGAAACCTGAGTAAAAAGAAGCCAGGAAGCAGCTGAAAAAGAGACCGGTTCACTGTGAGAAATGTAAACCTCTCAGACAGTGCTACGGCCCCGAATCCAACAGCTCAGGAACAAGGCCAATTATTGCAAAATATTAAACATATATGGTGAAGCTGCAAACTTTTCAAAAGAGTAGTAAGAATGAAAGCAGCTACATAGAAAACAGCCAGGGCCTCATAAACCTAAAATCTTTGCTATAATCACTACCTGCAGAAATTGGTATAAATCTGAGAATACCAAGCTCCTTATATTTAGTATACTTTATAGTCTCCGAGCTGTAAATTTTATCATAAAGAGTTAGGATAACAAATCCTTATTACTCCAACTGGCAAGTAATCAGATCTTTTGAAACTGTTGTTTATATGACTCCAGTTCTTGATAGTAAGTCATTATTGTAAACCAATTCTCAGATATTCCCACCTCCCTGAACTAGAAATGACACGACAGACACAGAACCATGGAATTTTAGGCTACAGAGAAGCTTCAACAGACAACAGAGTAAAACTCCCTTACTTGGAAAATAAGTAAATTGAAAAACCTGGAAACTTTAAGTGATACACCTAAAACCAATTAATAACAAATAAGGGCTGTTAGGATTTGACTCCTATTTTGTTTTCTTTCACATTATATGCTACATTGTCCGAAAAGCCTTATGTAGCCAGAATTTCTTCTGCTTTTGTGATAGAGGTTGACTTTACCTTGTTATGAATAACCATGACAGCTTCACATTCACAACAAAAGATGTGTACATTCATGTCCCATAATAGACCAGAGGTCATCAAGGAGACCAATAACTATTGTGGTCCTCTGGCACATACTTGATAAAAGAGCAAAGCATTTCATCCTTTTTCTCTTTCCCCAAAACGGAAAAAAAAAGGAAAATCCTATATTTTACTGTTCATACCCTATCTGGTTTCAGAATACTTGATTCAATTGGATTTGCTAATTTATGGCAAAAACTTTTTGGAGTTATATACAAACTTTGAAAATTATTTATCTGTGCCTTAGTGTAGAAAAATTGTTCCAAATCTATCAATGCTTTCATTATTTGGTTGAATTAGTTTCACCATTCTATGCAAAATAAATAAATAAATAAACAAACAAATAAATAAATAAGAAAATGCAAGTAACTAAAAGTTGTTTGAAGAAAACAGATGTAAGATGTGACTATTTCTAATTTTAATCAGATTGGGATGGTAGAATGTAGGGAAATATAAGGAGAAAATATAGAAAAGAAATCCAGAAAGTCAGATTATTTATTTTCAAAATTTTTAGAAAAGGATTTATTTATTTTTAGAGAGTGGGGAAGGGAGGGAGAAAAAGAGGGAGAGATATATCAGTTGGTTGCCTCTTGTGTGCCCCCTACTGGAGATCTGACCTGTAACCCAGGTATGTACCCTGACTAGGAATCAAACTGGTGACCTTTTGGTTTGCAGGTTGGCACTCAATTCACTGAGCCACACCAGCTGCGGTGAAAGTCTGATTTTTTAAAATAAAGATGTAAATTACTGAGACAGAAATTGGTATAAATCTGCGAAAAGAATCAGAAACAAAAAACTTTCACCCTGGCTGGGTAGCCCACTTGGTTAGTGTCCTCCTGAAGTGCCAAGGTTGTAGGTTCAAACCTCAGTCAGGGCACATATAAGGATCAACCAATGAATGTATAAATAAGTAGAAAAATAAAACCGTACTCTCTTCCTCTTATTCTTTCCCCCAAATCAATAAAAACAAACAAACATACACAAAACACAGTTTGTTCATTTCTCAGTGCATTTTACTTTTCTAATAGGACACCCACAAATGTAAATGTACATTTTCTGTAAGCTTTGACATAAAAAATAACTATGAGCTTACTACAAAAGTCTTTCGGTAACTTTTTAAAAATATTCAAATACTATAAATTCTATAAAAAGGTTCAATATGATTACCAACACAATACCTGGCATTGGCACTACTGAACTTTTCTTTCAAGGGAAACTTCTATTGTACTTATTAGCATAACAAAATTTTTCTCTTTCAGACAAGGATGCTTTGAGGATTTATTTCACCTTTTGTCTTCAAACTAAATGAGATTCAACTAACTTAAGCTATAAGTTAAGAGAATCTACACAAAAATAACTGGAACAAACTACAGTTATAAAGTAGTATATATTATGACTGACTCTGAGTCAAATACAATGTCAAAAACTACTTATTCAGACATATTCTCTCTCTGTGTCTGTATTATCCAGATCCAGTCTAACTTATTGTTTTCTTCCTTCTGACCATAACTAGTATTAGGAAAAAAACCCAAATTAAAATATGACTGATGATAAACACATGCTATCTGTCACACACATATTTTGGCCTTCAATTAGAAGTGCCCCCCCCTTTTTGCAGGGATACATTTGTACAAACACAGTGGTCCGACCCGTAACTACAAGTTTTAATTTTGCAGGCAATTTGAAAAAAATTTAGTCATAAAAAAGAACAAAACTAATAAACTCACACAAACACAGAACAAAGGATCTTTGACTACCTTATTAATAGGGTGTATTAATGAACTATGTTAATTAGTCACACACAAGGTACTTGAGTGGGGAATGTGAAGATAATTTTTAATCATCATGGTATTAGCTATAATCTGTATTATAATTTTGAGAGAAAAAATCAAGACTAAAAACAATATGAAAAGTCAGCACTGAGGTTTAGTGACTGAGGTACTAGGAAAACTCAAAGTGATTTCTATAAGAATAAAACAGTAATGTATTACAGCTAACGAGCAGCATCACAACCAATGTTTCTATGTATAGAGGAACTTTTGATGCCCTTCAAAATTATAGCATTATAAGTGGATATATTATTAAACTTCAGGAAAACCTGAAACTAGAGTCATATTGGAGACAGGGCAAATTCTAAGATGGCTAAAAGGACCCATACCTGTACTCAAAATCCTTTAGAAGAACATCTGCACACATACGATACAGGGCCAGTAACACACAAAAAGGAAGAACCTACATACTAAGTACAAGACAGCTCCTGGGAGCAACAGATTAAGGACCTGGAAGTTCCCCTGCAGGGATGAAAAGTAAGAGTCTTATCTTGTAAAGGAAGGTGCTAAATCAGAATGATCACTGAAGATTGCGCAAGTGATGAGAAGTAAGAATACTTCTCATCAGACTGCCCAGCGCTGAAGTCTTCTTCCTGAAACTGCAGTACTCCTTAAGAGTTCCACACAATATCAAGAGCAACAAACTGCCTAAGTGGAGGCAGAAGATTATGTGGCCTTGGGGAGTTACACTGACATGGTCTGAGAGCCTCTAAGCGTGACAAGTAGCTGATAAGGTCCCCACCCCCAAAAATAAAAATTTTACTTCGACACCTGGAGTTATGAAATGCAGAAAAAAATACCTTATTAAACATCTAGGTAGAAGTATACATCTAGATGGGAAGCACTTAAGAGAAATGAATTGAGTAAAATAAGATAGTTTTGTGCATTGAGATCAATTTTTTGAACTGAATGTTTAAAGAAAATTTGAAAGGGACAAAAGGAAAACAATCTTTTGAGTTTTAATATTTTGTTATACCCAGTATTAGATTGCATTTGGTTTAAAAATACCTTTCACAATACAACCAGCAGACTGGCAAAGAAAACACAAAAACAGATCTTTAAGAACATCATTCCTTTTAAAAGCATTCCTACTGATACTGAGACAACAAATTTTCACTAGAGTTTTCAATCAAATTTAGGCTCAGGGGACATTTTAACTTGTCTTGCCTGTCTTTTGTTGTTACCACTGGTGGATTACCAGGTGCAAAGAAGGCCTGACTATAATGGCAGCCAGCACCAGGAAGCTGTTTACCACACTGCTCAGGCTGGTACGATCTTTTCATCATGGATCCTAACCTTTTAGCATATAAACCTGTCGGTGTGGTATTTGCTAGTAGGTGCTAAGATTTGCCCACTCTTTTAGTATCACTGGTTTTCATATTCACATGTATCTTGTATCTGAGACTACTGATACATTAAGTGTGGCAGTATCTTCACAGTAAGACTGAAAAAAAAGTAAGATAAAAAAAAAGCAACGCCCAAGAGCTAAGAATTGATGACAGAAATACTGCTCACCTGTGTGCTGTGCAGGCTGTAGCAGTGGTTGGTTTAGATGTGAATTGTAATGGACAGAAGGGACTGGGCGATACTGAGGTTGACTGGAGTGATAGTGGCCTGGAGCACAGTAACAGGCTGGCACCTAGGATAAGAATTGAGAGGAAAAATATCAATTTCACTTGCAATAAATTTTTTTTCTGCAAGGCACACAGACTGCAATGAGTAATAATTATTTCCAATACCTATCACCTGCAAATGGACTTTCTTAGCTCTAATTGAACTTTCTTTAAATTTCAAACATACAGCATACATAACAAAAGATACCTAACAGTAAGCCCATCAATGACAGTTAGTAGATATTTTTTGCCTATATTTGTTTCAGATTTTCCTATTTTTTACAAAACCAAACACTAATGAAATAGCTGAAGGCTTATTATACAAAAAATATAGTAAGTCCTGTAGTTGTCCTGTAGTTAGAATACAAAGTCTGTCAAGAAGGTATCCAGTCATGTAATATGAAAAAGAGACATTTACTGAATAAGATACAAGATACAAGAAACATTGTACATAGAACAATAATGTCTTTGTCCTCTTCAAAGAAGCACTCTGGGACCTTATACCGCTCTCCCATTTACCATCAGTTGCTGTGGTATTTTCCTGTATCTCACTGAAGGTCTGAAATCTCTTCCTTTTCAAAGGTGATTTTAGTTTTGGAAAAACCCAGAAGTCTCAGGACACCAAATCTGGGCTGTAGGGGAGCAGAGTCACCTGGGTGATTAGATGTTTCACCAAAAACTCTGCATGAAACGTGATGCACGAGTGGGCATGTTGCTGTGATATGCTGCCAATCACTGGTTGCTCATAGCCACAGCCTTCTGAATCATCTGAATAGTTTTTGCAGAGATGCAAAAACTTAATGCAAAATTTGATGCAGATTTGTTACTCTACTTGCCTGGACATTTTGAATGCAATGGGCACACAGTACACATGCTCATTCAACGGCATCTACCACCCCCAATGACGAGTACAGTGAAGTCGTCATAGTTCACACATGCGCATTCCAGTCCACTCCCTCTCCTTGCCTGACAGGTTACATCAGTGTTGGGCAAACTGTTTTCATTATATTAACAATGACTGGATTTTTCTGGACAGACCTTGTATAATATTTCTATAAATGTTGTTAAATGTCTATTTTATATATATATAATCTGTTATCTATATATAAATTGTTGAGAATTTAAAAAATTTACATTTATGTTACTCTATTATAACTTCATATAACTTATTTTGCAGTTAACATTGTTTTGGAGACTTTTCTTGGTTAAACATGTACTGTTAGTTCATTCAACTTAAATGTTGAACAGCAATCATAATATAAATAAGTCACTTTATCCATGCTCACATTTTAATGCACAGTTGTACAGTTTCTATTCCTTAATTTTTCTCATTATTTCTAATGAAAATTAAAATGTCAACATAGACACTTTGTCAATTATACCTCAATAAAGGTGAGGAAAAAGCTACTAAGACTATCTTGATTTCTTTTTCCTTCCATAGCTATTTATATCTGCTTTGAATTTCCCTTAAGTAATCTAATCTAATTTGGGGTGATAAATAAATAATCCAGTATATAGTAGTTAACTTGATTCAGTTCATAGGCTCTCTCAGGCTTGGCTCCCTGACTGGGTTACTACTAAAAGACAGAGATCTATGGAGATCTTAGAGTGCCCATTTCATCTGGAAACCAGCCTAGCAAAGAATTTCTAGATCAGGTATAAGCCAAGAATCCCCTATATTTACTGTAATATTGTTCTGTCGTCAAAACATTAGACACAATACAGATGTGATCCTTTTCTTGGAAATTCAGCAATGAATGGGTACATCCTAACTTCAGATCTTACCCATTATATTTTTGTATGTATATATGTAAATAAGCACTATCTTTTTTCTTTAAACAAAAGACATCACTGTTTAAGGCAAAAAAAACCCCACTATTTTTTGTTTGTAATGTGTATGCATGTAATATATTTGATAATAATGGAGAGTGGGTAAGAAGAATTATTCTGCTAACATGACCGGGATATTGTACTTAAAGTTTCATAGAAACATTAGGCACATTTTGATAAGCTAGATACATATAGTAGTCCTTAAAGAAACTACACAAACACAAGATTCAAAGTGCTGTAGATAAAAAGCAATAAAAGAAGTAAAATAAAACACTAAAATTGTTCATATTATACAAAAAGCAGGAAAGGAAGCAGATAGAAAGAAAATACAGATAGGACAAATCAAAAATAAATAGCAGTGTGGCATAGCTGCATCTAACCATGCCAAGCCCTTAAAACAACCAGATACTCCAATCAGGCTGGGTAAAGCAGTAAAAATAAAATAAAACAAAACAAAAAACCAACTCTATACTGTATGTAAAAGACACTTGAAGTATAAAGTTGCAAATAGGAGAGAGTAAAAAGACATTCCATTTAAATGCTAATGAAATGAAGGCTAAAATCACTATATTAAAGTCAGATAAAATAGGTTCCAATTCAAAGAACAGTATTGGAACCAGAAAACCACTTTGTAAAGACATGAGTCAACATATCAGGAAGATACAATAAATATAAATTGCTTAATACAGATTCAAATCCTATAAAAAGGGAGAAATAGACAAACCTGCTATCATTTATTGCTACGACTACACAAAAATTATGTAAGAAAGCAGATCTCAAAGACATTATCAACCACATTGACTCAACTGATATTTAAAGAATAGAAAATGCAAAAACAGTATAAAAGTAATTTAAAAAGTCATCCTTCATTCAATAATGAAGACAATACTGTTACGGTGGCAATAACAAGCAAAACAATCTATAGATTGAATGCAATCTCTATCAAAAGTCCCATGGCCTCTTTTGCAGAAATGAAAAAGCCAATTCTCTAATTCATATGGAATCACAAGGGATCTGAACAGTTAAAACAATTTTGACAAAGAAGAAGAGAATTGGAGAATTCACACTTCCTGATTTTAAAACTTTCTACAAAGGTACAGTAATAAAACAGTATAGTACTGGTATAGATAGAAATACAGAATAGTGTAAAAGTGAGAGTCCAAAAAAACTATATTTATGGTTAAGTAATTGAAAAGGGAACTAAGACTATTCAATGGAAAAAAACCCCACAGGGTCTTCAACAAATGACGATGGAACAAATAACACCCACATGCAAAACAAAAATGAAGTTGAACCCTTACCTCATACCACATATAAAAATTACTCAAAATTGATAAATGACCAAATTTAGGAGCCAAAGCCATAATACCCTGAGAAGATAACAGGGATAAATCATGACCCTGAATTTGGCAATGGATTCTTTTTTTTTTTGTATCCTCACCTGAAAATATTTTTCATTGCTTAATTTTTAATTGTATATTTTCCATTACCATTTATTCCCCTTTTACTCCCACTCCCCACAATCACCAGTGTTGTCCATGTCCATGAGTTCTTTTTCCTTTTTGCTGAAGCCCTTTACCTCTTAACCCCCTGCCCACACAGCTCTCAGCCTGCCCTCTATTTTGCTTGTTAGCTCAGTTTGTTCATTAGATTCCACATATAAATGAAATTATATGGTATTTTTAGAGAGAGAGAGGAAGGGAGAAAGAGAAACATCAATGCACTGATTAGTTGCCCTCTGTGCATGTCCGTACTGGGCATCTGCTTGGACCAGGAATAGTACACATCTGAATCAGGGACCAAACCCATATGTAACCTTGGTATTTGCCCTGACTGGGAATCGAACCTGCAAACCTTTGATTATGGGACAATGCTCCAACCAATGGAGACACATGGGTCAGGGTTGGCAAAAGATTCTTAGATATGATACCAAAAGCATGAGCAACAAAGTTTTTAAAAAATGGATAAAGTTGTCTTCATCAAAATTTAAAAACTTTTGTGAATTAAATATATCATCAAGAAAGTAATAAGACAAGCTACAGAATAGGCAAACATATCAGCAAATCAGACATCTGCTAAGGTTCTAGTACCTGAAATATATAAAGAACTCTTACAACTCAACAAAAAAAGACAAACAAATCTGATAAAAAAATAGGCCTTTTAGAAAATAGTTGCTGGCTCTTCAAAAAGTTACATATGAACCAGCAATTCTACTAGGTATATACCCAAAGAAATGAATAACTACTTGTTCATTAACAGCGATATTCTCAAAAGGTGGAAACATCACAAATCCATCAAAGGTCAAAAAGAAGAGCAAACTGTGGTATATATATATATATGTGTATATATATATATATATATACATACACACACACACACATATATATATACACAATGGCATATTATTCAGACATAAAAAGAATGAAATACTGATACATGTTACAATGTGGATTAACCTTGAAAGATTAAGTCAAAGAAGCAATACACAGAAGGTAACACATTGCATGATTTCACTAATGTAAAGTATCCAGAATAGGTAAATCCAGAGACAGAATGCAGATTGGTGGAAGCCAGGGGATGGGGGTTGGGAAAAATTGGTAGCAACTGCTTAATGGGTATGGAGCTTACTTTTGGGGTGATAAAAACGTTTTGGAACCAGAGAGGTAATGGTTGCAAAACACTGTAACGCACTAAATGTCACTGAACTGTTTACTTTCAAATGCTTAATTTTATGTTACATGAACTTGACCTCAATAAAAAACAAACAAACAAACAAAAAATTGCTAAAATTATACAATACAAATTATTTTCAAGGGTACATGAGTCACCACCCCCCAAGAGACTAACTACAGGAACATAAAATAAGACTCAACAGATTCTGGAACACTGAAATCTTAGAGTAGGTTCTCTGACCACATGAAATTAAATTAATAATCTATGCTTCTACCTTAAGAAAGTAGAAAACAAGAGTACATTAAACCTAAAATAAAAAGGAGAAAATGAAAAAAATAGTTCAAATAGAACATGAAAAATAAAATTAATAAAGCCTAATTTGTTTTTTAAGGACATCAATAGGATTGATAAATTTCTAGTTAAATTAGTAAAGAAAAAAGAGAAGACTGAAAATACCAATATCAGGAATTACAGAGGTGATATCACCACTAATCCTAAATATACCAAAAGTATAGTAAGGGGATATTATAAGTAACTTATGCCAATAAATTTGACAACATAATGAAACTGATATAAATGACCAAATCTAGTCCAGGAAGAAATAGGATATTGAATCTGTAATTTTAAAATCTTCTGTGCAAAAAACTCTGGATCCGAATGTACTTATTAATGAAATATAGCAAACATTAAGAATAAATAACATAATTTCTACACAAACTCCTTTAGAATAAAGAAGGGAACAATATCCAACTTATTTTGAGGCCAGTGCATAAACATACATGCAAAAATCCTTAAGAAAATAATAGCAAACTGAGTCCAGTGATACATAAAAAAGATACCATATCGTGACTGAGTGGGGTATGTCCCAGAAATGAAAGGCATTCAAAAAACACTGTATTATAGGTGGAGACGCCATGCTTCCTCACACAACCAAGTTTAGAGTCAACTAAATATTAGCAACAGAAAACACAGTCAGAACACAGAAAATTGAACTTTTCAGAAGTCTGATAACAACAAATTCTTCAGCCTGACTGGTAAGAGGGGCGAAACCAGCAGTTGGTGGAGCAGCGTTGCATAGGAAAACTCCATCAGACAGACTCAGGCACGCAGAATCCAGGCACAGGGTTGGACCTGGTGGGCAACTCAGCGAGTGACCATGGGGAACCAGCGAGGGAGCAGGGCTGCGGGTTGACTGTGGTCTCGCATCCGTGTGTGGATAGACAAGTGAGGGAGTGGGCGATTGGATGGGACCCAGCAGGCCCCAGTGGCGAGCAGCAGCAGAGGGCGCAGCCATTTCCCCGCTCTGACCCCGCCTCCACATACAGCGTCATAACCCAGCGACCTAAGTGGCCCTGCCCTGGTGAACAACCTGAGGCTCTGCTCCTCACCCAGCGGGGCAAAACAGCAGAGGGGGCCGACATTTTCCCGCTCTGACCACGCCCCCACATACAGCATCACAACCGAGCGACCTGGGAGTCCAAGGTTCCCCTCCTCGTACTTAACGGGTGCGAACAGAACAAAATGGCTCAAGAAGATCTCAAAGCCCCAGAGCCTATAAATCTAAGTGATGAAGAAATAGCAAAACTCTCAGACGCACAGTTTAAAACACTGGTGATCAGGATCCTCACAGAACTGGTTGATTATAGCCACCAATTAGAGAAACATATGAAGGCAAAACTAATTTAAATGAATGGAATTGCACAGGAAAGCAATAGCGATGAAAAGGAAACTGGGACTCAAATCAATGGAGTGGACCAGAAGAAAGCAAATAATGGCCAAACAGAAAAGAGTGAAGAAGCAAGAATTCAAAAAAATGAGGAGAGTCTTAGGAACCTCCAGGACATATTTAAACGCTCGAATCCAACATCGAATTATAGGGGTACCAGAAGGGGGAAAGGCACAGCTACCAGTGGAAAACTTATTTGAACAAATAATAAAGGAGAATTTCCCCAATCTGGCAAAGGAAATAGACTTCCAGGAAATCCAGGAAGCTCAGAGAGTCCCAAAGAAGATGGACCCAAGAAGAAACACACCAAGGCACATCATCATTACATTAGCCAAGTTTAAAATGAAGGAGAGAATCCTAGAAGCAGCAAGAGCTAAGGGGACAGTCACCTACAAAGGAGTTCCTATCAGACTGTCAGAGGATTTCTCAAAAGAGACCTTACAGGCAAGAAGGGCCTGGAAAGAGGTATTCCAAGTCATGAAATCCAAAGACCTACAACCAAGATTGCTCTATCCAGCAAAACTTTCATTTAGAATGGAAGGGCAGATAAAGTGCTTCTCAGATAAGATCAAATTCAAGGAGTTCATCATCACCAAGCCCTTATTATATGAAATGTTAAAGGGACTTATCGAAGAAAAAGAAGTTAAAAAAAACATGAACAGTGAAAGGACAGCAAACTCACAGTTATTAACAACCACACCTAAAACAAAAGCAAACTAAAAGGACAGCTAGATCAGGAGTGGAAACATAGAAATGAAGATCTCAAGGAGGGTTAGCAATAGGGGAGTGGGAGAAGGAGAAGGGGGGAGAAGGTACAGAAAATAAGTAGCATAGACATTGGGGAGAAAATAGGGGGAGGGCAGGAGTAGTGTGGGAAATATAGAAGCTAAAGAACTTATGACACATGGACATGAACTAAAGTGGGGAAATGTGGGGGGAGAGGTGTGCAGGGCGGAGGGGAATGAAGGGGGAATAGAACAACTGTAATGGCATAATCAATAAAATAAATAAATAAATAAACCACTGTGTTAACAGAGTAAAGGGAGGGGGGAGGAATCACATAATCACTTCAACAGATGCAGAAAAACATTTAACAAGATTTAATATTCATTCATGGTAAAGACTTTCAGCAAACTAAGAACAGAAGAAAATTTTCTCTGATGATAAAGGACATGGACAAACCCCCCCCCCCCGCAGATAATATTACAAATTAGTGACTGAAGATTAAATTCTTTCCCCTAAGCATGGAAACAAGGGAAATATGTGTACTTTCAAAACTTATATTCAAGTTAATACATGGATTCTGTGGGAGAAGATTTTTGTTAATGATACATTGATAAAGGGTTAATATCCAACTTATATAAAAAACTGGTACTACTTCACATGGGCAGAATTCCTTAACAGACATTTCTCCAGAGAAGGCCAACAGACATATGAAGATGCTCAACATCACTAATCATCAGAGAAATGCAAATTAATACCACAATGAGGTATCACCTCACATTGGTGAGGATGGCCATCATCAATAAATCAACAAGCAACTGTTGGTGAGGATGTAGAGAAAAGGGAACCTTTGTGTATAGTTGGTGGGACTGAAAATTGGTGCAACCACTATGAAAAATGTTTAGGAGGTTTCTCAAAAAATTAAAAATACAATTACCATATGATCTAGCAATCCCACCTCTGGTTATTTATCTGAAGAAATCCAAAACACTAATTTGAAAAGATATATCCATCTCTCTGTTCACTGCAGCATAATTTACAGTAGCCAAGAAAAAGAAGCAACCTAACTCCCATGAATAGATAACTGGATTAAAATGTAGTACATTTATACAATGGAATATTACTCATCCATAAAAAGAACGAAATCTTACCATTTTTAACAACATAGATGAGTCTAGAGGGTAACATCATGCTAAGTGAAATAAGTCAGAAAGAGAAAGACAAATACTATATGGTATTAATTATATGGGGACTCTAAAAATTAAAATAAACATCAAAACAGGATGGAGTTTGGGGAACTGGGTGAAAAAGGTGAAGGGATTAAGAGGTACAAATTGGCAGTTACAAAATAAGCAGAGAGAATATAGTCAATAATGTAATAACTATGTATGGTGTCAGGTGGGTATTAGACTTATCAGGGGAAATCACTTTGTAAAAGTTAGATAAATGAATGTTTAACTACTATGCTGTATACCTGAAACTAATATAATATTATATTACTATAATATTATATACTAATATAATATTAAATGTCAACTTGAACTGAACAAAATCTCCTTCAGAATATTTCAAAACATGAACTACTTAGGGGTTCTAATTAATAAAATATGTATAACATTTGTATAATGAAAACTATATAATACTGTTGAGAACAATTAAGGAAGATCTAACTAAATGGAGAGAGATAACATATTCCTCCAGTGGAAAATTCAAAAGTATTGGAGGCGATAATTCTCCCCAAACTGATCTATTTCTTCTTGAAATGCATTTTATTTTATAGTGCATCTACTTTATTGTGTTTCTCTAAAGCTAATTAGAAAAAAACCCCAAAACCTCTCAGAGTCAGAAGGAAACTCCAACTGTCATGTGATTGTCTAGCATGCATTTGAAAAATCTCCAGAGAAAATGATGACAAGCTTTGCTTATATACATTGTCACAAATTCCTTCCCTGTGAAATTAAAAACAAACACTCTAGTTTTAAAACTGATCTTAAATAAGAAGCTTCTGTGGGAAAAAGTGGAAAAAAAAAGATGTACCTGTGGTGAGGGCTGCTGGATATACCCCTGCTGCTGGAGCACAGGCTGACTGACAGGATGACCAGAAGCAGAATAGCCAGCAGTAGCGACTGGCTGCCCAGGTGGTAAGGGAGGTGGAGGAGGAGGTGGAGGAGGAGGAGGTGGCGGAGGCGGTGGCGGTAGTGGTGGTGGCGGAGCTGCAGTCATGATATAACCAGACTGCTGTGGGGACTGAAGAACAACGGTGGACTGGAACATGGTAGCATGAGGGTCTGAACCATCTGCAGATGGCTGGCGGGCAAGACTCATGTGGCTGAACTGAGACCCAAGGTTGTCCTGCCAAAAAAAGGGAAAAAGTTAAATCAGTACTTCTATACACAGACCAAACTAATCAAAGAAAAATACTTCATGTATTTTAAGATGAGCTTCAGTAGTGTATATTATGGAAATCATCTATGTACAACAGACATGATTTAATAAAAGAGCAACTTTAAAAATATTAAAACTCTAAGGCAGTAAGGTAGGAATATTATAATGCTGTCATTACAAATTACTTATAAAATATATAATACATGTAATGGAAATGTATACCATGTAGAAAAATGAAAAAACATTTATGTAAACGAAGATTAAAAGCACACAGGATGTGAAAGTGAAACTTAAAAGACTTCCAACACCAGGTAACTACAAATTACTCTTCATTTTAAATCATTGCCCTCTTCCTAGAAGGCAAGATTCAGGTCCTAAAACAGCTTTGAATTGCCTATCATACCTAACAAATATACTAGCAGGAATTAAATTAAATTAAAAGCCATCAACTCTGATCTCTCTAACCTTTCAAAAATAATTTAGCCACAAATTCTATTTTTGTGTGTTTCAGTCTGTTTCTTAAGTCAAATGTTAGACAAACGAGTTTCCTACTGCTTCTGTTACTTGGTGGGCAGGCAAGAGTGCCCAGCCAAGATAGAGTTACGATTTACTTCACCCAACAAATGTTTTTCTGGCTCAACAACAACAATGACAACAACAACAGAAACATTTCTGACTAGTCTAAGTAATATCACTGAAATAAAAATAATGGGGTTAAAATAACTTCCCTATTCTCAAGGAGTCACAGATTGGCAACAATATATACATTTTGCTGAGAGAAAAACTGAAAAAAAGTTACTTAAAAAGGGGAACTGATTTAATGATTTGAAAATATATGTCAAGATGGTGGTATAGGCAGACATGGCTTGCCTCTTCCCACAGAGCCATCAAAATTAAAACTAAATTACAGACCAAACATCACTGAGAAACATCAGGAATTGAGTTGAATGGAAGTCTGGCAACTACGGAATTAAAGAAACTGCACCCATCCAGACTGGTAGGAGGGGTGCAGATGCAGAACTGGCTTGTCTCTCATCCATGTGTGGTAGATAAAAACTCAGGAGAGATTACCTCAGTAGTGAGGAGTCCCAGCCCCACACTAGGACCCCCAGTCCAGGGTTCCAGTGCCAGGGAGGTAGGTACCCACGACTTTTGGTCGCAAAAACCAGTGGAGAGTGAGTTGGTAGAAGAAACTGTTAGAGCCCCAAGCAGTTCTTAAAAAAACCCCACACCCGGACTCACCTACCCAGATTCACTCCCTCTGAGCTCCAGCACTGGGGTGGCAGCGTGAAGGGCACCAGTAGCATACTGGGAGAGGCTGAAGTGTTTGGCATCAGGGTGAGCAGAAGGCATTGTTCATTTTCTGAGCCATCATCCCCTGGAGCCATGGAGCCAGCATGCTGGTGCCATATTTGAGACTCTATCAATCTGACTAACACTGTTTGACCGACCACCTTGGAGATCTCCAGAGGCTCCGCCCCACTCCACTTATGGCCCACCCAAGCTGCTTTTCCATATGAATAATTGGTCTTGGCTCTGCTTCACAGCTTCCTAAATTCTATCAAACAAGCAACAGCTGGTCTCAGTGAGCTCCAGGCCCAGCACTAGCAGTAGCCAGATTACTTTCATAGCTTGGCTTGCTTGGGAATCTCTAAGCTCAGCACAAGGAACAGCCTTCTCAGACTGCTTTATAGCTCAGGAAGAGGGACCCCAAAACAAACATAAGTGGAGGCTGACCTTAGCCTGCACCACCCAACAAACACCAGGGCCAGCACACCCAGTGGACAGCTACAGACCACTTCGGAGCACCACCACCTGCTCCTGCACAGCTGATCCTCCACCGAGGGTAGAGGTTGGTGGTAAGTGTTCACAAGCAATCCTTGCACCTGACTGGGCTGCATAAATCCCTCCCACTGATCTGCTGACAGCAATCAAGGCTCAACTATAAGAGGAGGGTATATTCAGCCTATACAAAGGGCTCACCTTGAATATCCAGCTTGGGTGACGGGGAGGCTGTACAACTGGGACCTACAGGACACCTACTACATTTGGCCACACTACCGAGACACAGAGTCAAAAGCAGCTCTACCTAATACACAGAAACAAACACAGGCAGGCTGCCAAAATGAGGAGACAAAGAAACAGGGCCCAATTGAAAGAACAGGTCAAAACTGCAGAGAAAGAGTTAAACAAAATGGAGATAAGCAATCTGTCAGGTGCAGAGTTCAAAACACTGGTTATAAGGATGCTCAAGGAACTTAGTGAGGTTCTCAGCAGCATTAAAAAGATCCAGTCAGAAACAAAGGATTCACTAATTGAAGTAAAGAACAATTACAGTAAACAATAATAACAACAGTACAGTGGATCTAGCTGAGAATCACATCAATGATTTGGAACATAAGGAAGCAAAAAACAACCAATCAGAACACAAAAAAAATCCCCCCCCAAAAAAACATACACAAAAAATGAGGGTAGTATAAGCAGCCTCTGGGACAACTTCAAGAGGTCCAACATTAACATCATAGGGGTGCCAGTAGGAGAAAAGGAGGAGTAAGAAATTGGAAATCTATTTGAAAAAATAACAGAACAAACCTTCCCTAATTTGGCAAAAGAAATGGACAGCAAGTCCACGAAGTATGGACAGTCCCAATCAAGTTGCACTCAAAGAGGACCACACCAAGACATATCATACTTAAAATGCTGAGGAGTAAAGATAAAGAGAGAATCTTACAAGCAACAAGAAAAGCAGAGTGTTACCTATAAAGGAGTTCCTATAAGATTGTCAGCTGATTTCTCAAAAGAAACCTTATAGGCAAGAAGGGAATACTTCTTTGCTGGAAAGAAGTATTTCAAGCCATGAAAGGCAAAGACCTATATCTAAGATTACTGTATCCAGCAAAGCTATCATCTAGAATGGAAGGGCAGATAAAGTGCTTCCCAGACAAGGTAAAGCTAAAGGAATTCATCATCACCAAGCCATTATTACACGAAATGTTAAAAAGGACTTATCTGAGAATAGGAAGATAAAAAATATGAACAGTAAAATGACAACAAACTCACAACTATCAACAACTGAATCTTAAAAACAAAAACAAACTAAGCAAACAACCAGAACAGAAACAGAATCATAGGTATGGAAATCATTTGGAGGATTATTAGCTGGGAGGGGGAAGGGGGAGAATGGGGATATTGGTGTAGGGATGAGGGAGCATAATTGAGAGGTACAAAATAGACAGGGGGAGGTTAAGAATAGTACAGGAAAGGGAGAAGCCAAAGAATTTACATGCATGACACACAGACATGAACTAAGAGGGTGAATGTTGGAGGGAAGGGGGTACTGGGTGGGGGGTGCAAAGGGAAAAAAATTGGGGCAAGTGTAACAGAATCAATTAAATATACTTCAAAAATGTGATTTTACTCCTCCCAAATGGCTGTTCTGTTTTCTTAACTCAATACATAGTTTCAAAAAGGAAAAATATACCAGCTGTAATTATAAGGTAGTGTGGCCATTATTTTAAAAAGATACTCTAACTGCACACCACTATTACAATCATCTTGGGAAAAGCTCCATTTTGCTATACCGATGATGTGCCATTTTAAAAAACATTTTTAAGGCTTTTATGCTATTCTTATAAAGTTATCAACTTTCTCAATGCTGGCAAAATTTCACTTTTTCAGACTAGAAATAATTTTTGAAAACGATTCAGAGGCAAGGGTGATGAATAAGGTTGCCCCCAGCTCAAATGTTTCTGAAAAGTGTGGAGTGATTTTAAGATATTGATTGTAATTTAACTTGCAAAACAATTTCAAAATGTGATGGCTATGCAGCTTGAGAAATAACTGCAAAAAAGTATGTAGGTTGTTAGAGAGACTCATTTTAAGGGAAGAAAACCAATATTTATTAAATATTTCATGTTAGGCAGTATGCAGGAGGTACTTCACATTGCTGTCTCTTGTGGTTAGTAACCAAAGGTCACAGAGAAAACACATGGCAGGGGGCGTGTGAGCTCTTAAGCAGTGGCAGAACTTTGTGCATATACTGGGTTAAAGGAGGTACCATTATTTTATAGTCACAGATATATCTAGAGATCTTCCTTAGAAATTTACTTAGGAGGATTTCTTCTGTAGTTGTAAGCTTCAATTCACCCTAATAAATGGTACTAAGTCTACTGGACCTATGGCACTGGGAAAGGAACAGAAACTTTAAACCCAGATGAAAGCTGCTACCCTAGGATTGCAGAGAGCTACACTGACTCAGTGAGGTTATGTAGTTAAAACATGTTATGACTAGAATAGTCAATATGAAAATTATTTCATTATGAAGAGAAAGGAAAAGATTCGGGTTTATCCAATCACTGTGATAAGCCAATATAACAAATATATCATGGAAGAGATTTATACTTAATGCAGGTTAGAAACCCTTTTCAGTATACACATTCCCTGACTTTAAAATAATCGCCAAAGATCACATCACATTAATCACATTCATGAGCCTTCATCATACTCCACCCACAGAAACAATGCAGGAGGTGATCAGAGATACAGTACCACGAAGTGCTGCTGGGTGGGTGAGACTGGCAGGAGCGGGGATGGATAAGGGGTTGTAGAGTATTGAATAGGTTGTGGAACAGGACTGCAGAGGACAGGCTAAGGAATAACAGGTTGGTGAACAATGTTAATGTCAGAACAAAATATCAGAAGAACTGCATAAAATGGAAAGTTACACATTTTTTGACAATGGCTTAAACTACACTTATAAAGTCGTCCTTAATACAGCAATACAGAAAACAACAAAAACAATGCTAAATGAAGAAACTCTACATAGTAATATTTTTGAGAATATACCTATGCTTAAATTTAGTACACAATTAGATAGTTTTTTCATAAGAAGATTAGATTCACTGAAACAGGTAATATCAGAAAGTAATAACTTATATATAGTATCTATGCCAATGACCCCCCTTTAAATTATAAGGCACAATGAGATACTCTTTTGGGACCAGAGTGCCCAAATTTTATCAATTTTTTAAAGAAAAATGTGCTAGGTGCACCATTAACAACAGCTTAAAGAAACGACATATAGATATACAAACACATCTCTTATATACTGAAGATAAATATTTTTCTTGTAACTGAAAATGTTTATTAAGAGCTGAGAAACTAGCTAAAAATTTTTTTACTAATGAAATACTCTTGCATTTCTGGAAAAAAGTTTCCACAGGGCACTGTAAAATAGGTGTTTAGAAAAAAAACCCAAAATATTTTAAACATTTCAAAATCTTATGGAATGCAGCCGGCCATCTATAGACTAACATTGACATGATTGAGTTCATTACAAAGTGGATAATATACATATTGGCTTAACCACTACCATAACACGTTTTACAGGTGGTGAGCAGGCTAAAGTGACCTGTAGACAGCCATGTAATAAGCAAGCACTGGAGGGACCCAGGTAATTTTTATCTAATGAAAACTCTTAATTTTGGTCAAAATGTATATACATGAATCTCTCTCTGGAATATTTCCAAAGAAAATACTTTAAAATTGCAAAATAAACTAACTGAATAAGATTGCCCAGGAACTAATCTAAATAAGGAGAAATTCTTATGACAATTGAGATGTACAAATAGTGAGTTGCACTTTTAACACAAAATCAAAATAATAGTTTCTAAAAATATGAAAGGCTTTTATATTAGCTTAGAATCCCACAAAAAAAAATCTAGCATTAAAATGGAAGTAGGGGGGGAAAAGCTAAAAGATCTACAAAATAGCCACTGGCTTTTCACTAACCTCTCGACTAGAAATTAGCAAGCCTGCTAACTGATGACAGCATATTATCACACTAAATGTGGAGGAGTAGCTTTAGAACTTCCAAATACAGGCTATTCAATGTGTTATTGAGTCAGACCACCATTAAGATGTAACTTTCTTCCAGATAACTTGACCTGCTATGTAAGTGTCAGATGAAACAAAAGCTTTAGTCTGCTCTGGGATGATAAAAGAAAGAATAGCACTAGGAGCACCAAGGGTATGAATTAATGTCTCAGGGTGTCAAGTGGTAATGAGAAAAATGTGGCCTAAGACTGGCTGATCAAAGTGAAATTCTGATACCACTTAGAAAAGAAAAAGCCCTAGCACTTCCTTTTCCTACTTAAATTGCAACTGTGTGCAAAACAACACCCACCTAAAGTGGTTTCAAGAAATGTAGCACCTCTGCAGGTTTGGAAATTACAGTATTATTTTGTTTGGCTATTCGAAATTTTGTGGATGGATTATCCCAGTATGCAAAAGATAGTTTACTGAGTATCATTTCTATTTTTGTATCTGATGATGAATTACCAAAAACACTTGAAGCAATGCCAGGAAAAAAAGAGACATGGAGTTTGATGAATCCCCCAAGATTTCAAATTACAGTCCATTAACAGGCATTTATTCCTAAACTAAACTGTCCACACCTTCACTTAGAATTGTCTTTTATAACTAAATCAAAGTTATTTCTAAGATATAATGACCACAGGTAAATCCTTAGAATTTCTTGCAGCTACCAAACTGACATTTTTTTTCACAGAATGAAATGAAAATCAGTCCTATAAAGCTCCTAGTGAAATATATAGTGTGGCAAAAACCACATGTTAGCAAAATAAAAGAAAAACTCTTCAGGACCAAGTTGAATGAAGCCAAGGCAGAGAAGAACAGGGAGGGAGTTTTATATAGTCTAATATGTAACTGAGTATATGTAATCAAATGGGGTTAGAAAGTGAATATGGGAATCTTTGGAAATAGTTTTAGGCAATTTCCTCTACATATATGAATTCATATTCATGGTTTTAGAAATGCATCAAAACCTTGAAGTCCATTTATTTTATTTTATTAACTAATGTATTGATATGATTTTAGAGAAAGGGGAAGGGAGGGAGAGAAACATTGATGTGAGAGAGGAACATCAATCAGTTGCCTCTTGTACGTGCCCTGACCAGGGACTGAATTCAAATCCTGGACATGTGCCCCCAACCAGGAATCACACCCTCAACCTTTTGGTTTACAGGACAACACTCCAACCAACTGAGCTACATAGGCCAGGGCAAAGTCCATTTATTTAAGATAAACTGCCTTGCCCAGTATTAGGAGTGTTAGTTGACAGAGGAACAATTATTTTCAAGACCTTGAAAATATCTGTAAACTTTATCAAACTGCTCATATATTCTTCACCCCTACAATACAAATGATAAAACTTGTGAGGAAAACTAATGAAATTTTTCTTGCTCAAGTTCATCACCATAATCGTTTCATAAGAAATTACTCTGTATTTTCTCACAAGTGGAAAAAGAGGTATAACTTAAATGTACAAACTGTCTTTCGTATGTTACAGAAACTTTAAGACAAAATGTGTAGGAATTCATACTGGTCTAATCAAGTTCCGCAAGGATGAGTAACACCTCTACAGCGGAAAAGCCTCAATGTGAAAATCTATGTGTAAATTCTAAACATTTAAATAAATTTAAGATATTATTGAGTGCTTTAGTGAATTCTAACTTGAGATGTCTCTGTGTCTATTTTTCAGAGGTTAGGTGGGATGGAGAGTAGTACATTGCAGAACTTGAGAAACTCAACTCAGTTTTTTCAAACTGCCACAACTGTTGAATTAAAAAAAACTCATTTTACTCACTGGGATAATGAACAGTCTTAGTTTCGTTTTATTCCTCTTGTCCATTTCTTGCTGTTGTGAAATAAGGATAAAATACTCACCACAGAGTCTCATGAGATACAAAATTCCTTTCTTTCCAATATATATTCTGTATGTATTAGCTGAAAAGCCCTTGAAGTTAAACTCTCTTCCTATATAGTAAGTGGGACATCACTGATAGAGAATATTAAAGTTCTAAGAGATACTTACATGGGCTACCTCAATTATAATTAGTGAATTCAGTCCCAAATGTGCAAAGGCAGGTGAATTTAGCATTATGTAATTGTGGATATGAGCACCTGTGAGAAAATGTGATTAGCTGCTTGCTGTTGAGGTGGTGGGGGTGGCAGAGGTGGCTGTGGAGGTCCAGGCACTTGGGTTCTAACTGGTTGTTGACTCATAGGAGGATTATACACAACTGGACTCCCATCTGGGTTTATGAAGGGCTGACCTAAAAAAATTAAAAAGGAGGAAAAAATTCATTTACAGTAGAATTTGAAAAAAGGTCATTCTAGTAACAATTTACAGTACATGGCTACACTCCTTATTGACAACTTCAAAGCCACAAGTTGAAAACCAAGATTTTCCCAGTTTAGGAAGCAGAGTCTGACCTTATATGAGACTATTAATAGTCTTTATTTTTCCCACTTAGAGTAAATATTCAAAAAATTTGCTGCAGTGTTTTACTATAAGGGTGCTGCTCCAAAATCTTCTAAAGTTGTTTTATAATATGCAGTATTTTCTGAAAACCTCTGAATTCTGAAATATATCTTGCTCCTGAGTTTAGTTACAAGCTTGTGATACTTTAGTACTGTAATACATTTCAGTTTCCACAAAAAAATGCTTGACTTTAGGATACTGTAAAACTACGAGTTAGCCTCCATTAGGTGATGGAAAACAGCTAATTTACAGGCTACCCTGTATATATTTCACTAATAAAATGAAAATGGAATGAAAAATTAAATGATTAATGGCTTCAAATTTCAAATGTGACTTGATGGCAGTATCATGTTGTGAAATTGCAAATAATTTTTAAATCCTAAATAATTCTCTAAAATACTCTTTTTAATTCCAGTGAGATTTATTCATAAATGAAAGAAAACTAGAAAAAAGTTTAGTATTGATTTTGAGGCTTGTTTTTAGTGCTTACTAATTAATTATCAGAGGGATATTGTAAGTAACTGAGTAAATTTTTCTCTTTCTCTATACACATTCTAAACAACTTTTTCTTATCATAAAAATATTTTTATTTTTGGAAAATAACCGACAAATAGAGGTCTAAAAAGAAAATAAATCCCCCATCATAATCTTATTGTTAACAATTTGGACAACTTCTTCCAGACTTTTATTATTTTTCATCACTGTATACTAGATTTTATTTTTAAAGAGAAGATTATGTGAAATAAACTATTGACATGATACCCATTTATTATGGGAAGAATACTAAATCTCTTATTTTCATGGAAGAAGATAAGTTCGAATAACAGTTTCTTGCATTGCCTTTAAAACATCCTTTCTTCCATGATAAATTACCTCTATTTTTTTTGAAACTTATGACATATGATAACATTTGGAAAAGAAGAATCTACTGCTCCATTGCTATCAAGTGGTAAAAGTTCCCCAAAGTCAAACTATTTTCATCAGTTAGTTCCCTGATATATTATGCATTGGTCATAAATAACTAGAAACAACTCATGCTGGATAATTGTTGAATGTTAAGTAATTTTGAAAATAAATGGTATGAAGATTTAGGGTTGAAAGCACATTTAAAAGTAACTTAAGGACTGTCTGAAAAAAGTTAGATGTGTTGTTAACGCTGTTCTCAAAAAGCAAAGAAGTCACTTTTGAACTTATTTAAAATTAAGATTACAATTCGATTTCAGATTGATTAATTTCTCACTCTATTATTCCCTACTCAACTGAATCTTTGATGTTACAAAAAACATTAACTAATGTGTTTCGAAAGAAAAAGGAGATAGTGAAATATTAAATCATCTTATATCATGCTCTAGGAAATAGGAAGTTTAGTAAAACAATAAACCTGAAGGATAAGAGGATAACTGTTACCAAGCAAAAACTGAATTTCTAAAAAGTCATTTATTTATGATAATTCAATTCTTATACAGACACAAATGTTTGGATACTTTATCTTAAAAAAAAAAAAGATGCAAATGAAGGCAATAAATTCCAAGCCCTGGTTTTCTCTACAACAAAAGGAACACTCAGAGACCCTGACACCTGCACCTGTTTTTCTACCTAGCCAGACCACTACCATGCTGATGTGAGTACCTCAACTAAGTCTGTGAATTTCTAGGGAAGGTTATCAAATATTTTAAGGCTGTTTTCATTATTTTACCAAATGATTGGGCTATGTTATTTTGGAGAGCAAGACTTCTTGTGATCTTTTAAAACATCACATTTTTTTCTGTATAAGTCATTTTTTGACAATGTACACAATAAAATGTATTCTGATTGTATCTCTCTGAGATTATTTTCTTATCTGTAAATGGGGATTTAATCTACCCAACACGGTTGTTATAAAGATTGTAAATAAAATATTTAAAGCACCTAATAAGAATAAATGACAAACAGTTAATGCTTGGTATATCCAAATTATTATCTAATTGCAAAGAATACATGTTGTTAATTTGAATTCATAAAGACTACATATTTTCTTTTACTAATAAGATCTCCTTTAGCTTTTCCTCAGTAGAAAACAATGACCATATTCAGGAGGACGATTACTTATAGGTTCTTTCCACATCATTATATAATGAGTAAGAGCTGTTAACTTTCTCCTTCTTCATGAAATGCATATTATTTCCCCAGAATAAAGCTTTTAACAAATAAAACTTTTTATCAAATAAAGCTCTTTTCAAAGTTAGTTGTCTTATTTCTGAAAAATATACTATTTATAACTAGAGTTAGGCCATTATTTGGCCTAAAAGAAGTTATAAGGAGAAAGATACTTTCTGATATGTCTTTTAACACTTTCTAGCATAAGTGTTTTTATTAAAGTTCTAGAGAAAATGCTAATTATGCATTAGAAATGAATAGCTGACAACACATACACAGACATTACATTTAACACGTATTCTTTCATTTATTTTCAGGTAACTCCTGATATCTCAACTGAAATAAACACTTTTTTCGGGATACCAACCTGTTTGTGGGTTGATCAGAATACTGCCAGGTGGTATGCCTGCCGCTTCCAAGGGAAGCAAAAAGAAGCTAGTGCTAGAAGATGCAACTTGCCCATTTAGGCCACCATCAAAGGAAAGAGAACTATGAGTGCTGACAGTTGGATAGACGACAGGTGCGCCATGAGAAGACTGGCTGAGAGCTGTACCTGGAAGAGGCTGCTGGATGTGAGAAAGAGAGCCCGTAGATGACCCTACACTACCAGAAGACTCAGAACCTGGGGGAGGAGTAATGAAAAATATGTATTTTTTAAACCTCATATATAAATGCAGGTTTTCAATATGTAACATTTAAATTCACATTGCATAACATGCAGTTACCACATAAAAACATTGGTTATTTTTTAATCTATGGTAAGGTTTGTCTTCCCTCACCACAATAAACAAGTTTAATACAGCAAACTGATCACATAAGTTGTCAGAGAAGTCATAGCCAAAGCATCAACTGACAAGTTTATAATAACACCAGCCACAGACAGTCACAAAAAGCACATTACCCACATTCCCAAAACAACAAAGTTATATACACATTTTACCTTTCAGATTAACACCTAGACTATACAGATTATAATTTCCCCCCAGGAAAAAGAACTCAGCCAGCCAATTGCCCAAATCCTCTTATATCAAAACCCTCTGATGTATATGAATACAGAAAGGTTAAGAGTAGTGTAGGAATTTCTATTTTAAGTTGTGCCAAAATGACTATTCAGCAGAACTATATAAAAATAATTTTTCCTATTAAGCTAAACAGTACTTCTTTTTCTTTGTAAAAATACAGGTTATTAATAATCTGTTCTTAAAATGTTTTAATTTGGTAATGTCTAAATGATGTTCTCATGTTGTAACGCCAAATGTTTAGGCTGACCCAAAAAGGCTAACAAGAGGAAGCCACTTCTACTAATGTTCATGCTTATTTTGGGATAAAAATAAGCATCTACAAGGATCCTAAGAGAAACATGAGTTTTTTAGTATTGAAACCAGTTTATGAAAAGAGAAAATGTAATGAGTCTAAATGTTATTTACTCTCAATGCAAATAAGCTAAGAGAATGAGGATGTTATTAAAATTTCCACTCATTCATAGTAATTACATCAGATTATTTTCCTAGTTCCTCAAAATCGTCTCAGCTATTTTATTTGTTTTTGAATGGCAAATGCAAAAAATGCAGTCAATAATTAATACAATGGTATTAGCTGAAAATGTAATTACTATTAAATAATCCTAGTTGAGTAACCATGCCCTCCAACTATAAATAAGCTATTAAGAATTTCCAACCACTGGATACTCAAACAAGAAATGACATTTCATTGAATCAATCTGACTAAATTTATGTCACAATAGAGAATTCTTATTTAATTGATGTTTTAAAATCTCTCATACAGATAATGAATTGTAATGCCAATAAATACATTATCTCTAAGTACTTCGGAAGTGCTTAATGCACTGCTGTTAGTATAAGATTTTTATATTTTAGGATAATTACATAAGTCATATGAAACAAACTGCTCAGAAAACATTGAAAACTAATGTTTTGACGACATATATCTAGATTGGCATTTATACCTGTTTTTGAAAGCCTGCCTATGCTTTTGCTGCTTCCAGAACTATCACCTCTTGTCAGGACTGAAATTCCACTGAAGCTGCTGGCTTTGGTCACAGCAGGCTTGAAGTTGCGGAGAGAGCTGTCTGAATCTGTGCTGCTCCAGGGTCGCGGTTCAGAGCACTTCAACTCATTCTCAGTGCTGCTCTGATGGCTATTTGTTGATCTCCCTGAAGCATCTTTATTAACTCTGTAATTTAGAAATATATCTTTGAAGTAAACAGAGACAAAAACAAAAAGAATTTTAAAAGTTGCTTTAATTTTTCAATATGGCATGAAAGTATACGCTCACAATACCTAAATAGCTGGCGCCTCTGCTGAGTACTACTAGCATCCTCATCTTGGATTCTGTTGGCATTTTAATAACATATTTTTATTTTTATTAGGATCAGTCAGACAGTTACCAAAACATATGTTAAAAATACCCTCACCTTTTGTCAATAATATAATTCTCTTGGGAACACAGGGACTAGAAAGAAAGAATAGATATACAAAGTTGAGCTTTTGTCAAATACACAGTGCCATCTGTAAACCAACGATGACAACAAACATCTTGTGTAATAATATTTAAAAAGTGTCTCCCCCCACAAAAAGAAATCCTCATGGTGATAAAAGTATAGAAATAAATGATACATGAATCCATTATTATTATTATTATATATTCAAGGTATACACCAGTCTGTAGATTCTACCTCATTCACTCAACAAATATTTTGATCACCTATACTTCGGCCATGGCTGTGGCAATGAACATGCAGGTATGCCTCAACGCAGCTTTTCTAATATTATGAAGCTAGCTCAGGCAATCACCATTTTTGTTGCTATTATTACTACAGTCTTCTAACTAGTTTTTCAGCTGCCAGGAGTCACTAAATTATGGCCAGAACTACACACCCACACCATTTTATTTATGTACTGTTTATGGCTGCTCTTACATGAAAAAGGCAGACTTAGTTGTTGCAATAAAGACTATATGGCTTGAAATGTTTAAAATATTTATTATCTGGCCCTTTATAAGAAAAAGTTTGCTGACTCCTGCTCTAGGTAAAGCCTATCTATCTTAATTAGCTTTCAGGGTGAAGTCATCTGCTGCCCTCTGCTTATTATTTCTCCAATCTAAACTTTCCTCATTTCCTATGTCACCTAAGTTATAATCAAGGTACTCTGACTCTTTCAATTCCTCATTGTGAAACTGTCCCTCATTTCTGGGCTTATGCAAATATTGATTCTCTACTTGGAATACTTCAGTCCTTTAAATCTCCTCCTTGAAGCTAACTTGCATCCCTCAATTATGGTTTATGGTGCTCTCTGCTGTGTCCCCATTTAACCTTTATGTGTCTACACAAATCAAACACCATATCATTACTGTCTGGCTACTAGTCAAGGGTAGAGACCTCATCTCTCTTACAAACTAAAGAGAAATACATCTTATTTAGGTCTTCACAAGACCTGGGTTGAAATCCCAACTCTGTCATTTTCTAACAGCATGATCTTTGGCTATTTCACTTAGCCTCCTGGTGCCTCAGTTTCCTTATCTGTAAAACAAAAACAATGATGATGTCTACCATATATAAGCTGTTTGGGGGATAAACTATTATCCATGGGTATGTTCTACAGTGCCCAGCATAGCACCTATTTATAGGTTTTCAATAGTTTGTTGAATGAATATTATAAATTCTTAACTGATAGTTCTTAGTAGAGAGGAAATTTCTATCACTGGCAGTGTTAACACAAACTACATACATTCATATATCCTTGAATAGTAACTAGTACTGCACGGAACATATACTTAACAGATATTGGTAAAACCAACCTGATTCTTTTCTCAAAGGTATGCAAAAAATAATTAGTCCTTTAAAAGAATTATTTCATATAATCACTTACAAAGTAGAAAACAAATACTAATCTAGAAAGTCAATTAGCATTATTTGAAAAGAAAAAATGAGTTATTTATCAAGAAAAGTTTACTAACAAGTAGCATTTAGAGTATACAAGATTTTGTAGACAATGACCAATGTTCTAAAAATCTCAAGCCTGGAAGAAAAAAAATTACAAAACCTGTAGACTCAGTCCAGCATATTACTCCTGTTGTCAATTTGCCACTAACTTTTGAAAAACATATAACTGCTGCAATATAGTGTTTTATATACTGTTGAATTATTATCAAGAGAGATTTCAATATTTCTAAAAGGCAACTTGATATGTAACAAATGTGCTTTAAAATGTGCCCAGTAGATTAAGAAGGGAGTGAGTCCCTACAATGCAATCAGTGTATAATTTTACATGAACAGCTAAATATAACAATACATACATCTTGGGAAAATATACGGTCTCTAGCTCTCTGGTACTCCTCTTCTCTTTCTTCTATAGATTTGCTTCTTCTGTCATCTTTCAAACGTATTCTTATCTAAAGAAAAGAGAAAAATTAGTTCTTGGAAAAATAATCTGTTAGTATAAATCCTGTAAATATAAAAATGCTCTAATTGTGCTAGATTACCTGGTTATCATCTTTGTCAAAGCTAGAGTTATCTCTCTTGAGGATATACCGTTTCTGAAAGTCTTCACCTTTATCATCCTTAATATGTTCATTAAATTTCTGATCAGGTCTAAAAGACAAAAACAAGGGAACAAAAAAAGATAATATACAACATTTACAGAAAAGGTAAATAGTAACATTTTATAAAAACTAATAGAAGTAATAAAAGCTACTGCTCACTGATGCCATTAACAGATACCTAGAGAGACTTTTGCCAAGATGGAGGCATAGGTGGATACGCCGTGCTTTCTAACACAACCAAGTTTAGAGTCAACTAAATATTAGCAACAGAAAACACAGCCAGAACACAGAAAATTGGACTTTTCAGAAGTCTGATAACAACAAATTCTTCAGCCTGACCAGTAAAAGGGGTGAAACCAGCAGCTGGTGGAGCGGGATTGCACAGGAAAACTTGGTCAGATAGACTCAAGCGCGCAGAACCCAGGCACAGGGTTGCAACGGGGGGACCGACCCAGCGAGCAATCTCAGGGAACCAGCAAGGGAGCAGGGCCGAGATTTGACTGTGGTCGCGCATTCGGGTGCAGATAGACCAGCCAGGGAGTGGGCGGTTAGATGGGACCCAGCAGGCCCCAGCTGGAACGGCAGCAGAGGGCGCAGCCATTTCCCCGCGGCGCTGCCATTTCCCCGCGGCCCTGCCCTGGTGAACAACCTGAGGCTCTGCTCCTCACCCAGCGGGACAAAACAGCAGAGGGGGTCGCCATTTTCCTGCTATGACCATGCCCCCACATACAGTATCACAACCCAGCGACCTGGGAGTCCAAGGCTCCACTCCTCATACTTAACGGGCACAAACAGACCAGAAATGGCTCAAGAAGATCTCAAAGCCCCAGAGCCTATAAATCTAAGCGATGAAGAAATAGCAAAACTCTCAGACGCACAGTTTAAAACACTGGTGATCAGGATCCTCACAGAACTGGATTATAGCCACCAATTAGAGAAACATATGAAGGTGAAACTAATTGAAATGAATGGAATTGCACAGGAAAGCAATAGCGATGAAAAGGAAACTGGGACTCAAATCAATGGAGTGGACCAGAAGAAAGCAAATAATGGCCAAACAGAAAAGAGTGAAGAAGCAAGAATTCAAAAAAATGAGGAGAGTCTTAGGAACCTCCAGGACATCTTTAAACGCTCCAACATCTGAATTATAGGGGTACCAGAAGGGGGAAAGGCACAGCCACCAGTGGAAAACTTATTTGAACAAATAATAAAGGAGAATTTCCCCAATCTGGCAAAGGAAATAGACTTCCAGGAAATCCAGGAAGCTCAGAGAATCCCAAAGAAGTTGGACCCAAGAAGAAACACACCAAGGCACATCACAATTACATTAGCCAAGATTAAAATGAAGGAGAGAATCCTAGAAGCAGCAAGAGCTAAGGGGACAGCCACCTACAAAGGAGTTCCCATCAGACTGTCAGCTGATTTCTCAAAAGAGACCTTACAGGCAAGAAGGGGCTGGAAAGAGGTATTCCAAGTTATGAAATCCAAAGACCTACAACCAAGATTACTCTATCCAGCAAAACTTTCATTTAGAATGGAAGGGCAGATAAAGTGCTTCTCAGATAAGATCAAATTCAAGGAGTTCATCATCACCAAGCCCTTATTATAAGAAATGTTAAAGGGACTTATCTAAGAAAAAGAAGTTAAAAAAACATGAACAGTGAAAGGACAGCAAACTCACAGTTATTAACAACCACACCTAAAACAAAAGCAAACTAAAAGGACAGCTAGAGCAGGAGTGGAAACATAGAAATGAAGATCTCAAGGAGGGTTAGCAATAGGGGAGTGGGAGAAGGAGAAGGGGGGAGAAGGTACAGAAAATAATTAGCACAGATGGTAGATAGAAAATAGATGGGGGGGGCAAGAATAGTTGGGAAATATAGAATCTAAAGAACCTGAGACACATGGTCATAAACTAAAGGGGGGGTAATGGTGGGGACAGGGGTAGGGTGGAGGGGAATGAAAGGGGGGAATAGAACAACTGTAATGGCATAATCAATAAAAAAAAATTAAATTAAATTTAAAAAACCAGATACCTAGATTATTTCTTTCTAAGAAATATTTTAAAAAATTTATTGCTTTTACAGAGATAGAGAAAGAGAAACACTGATTTGTTGTTCAACATATTTATGCATTTATTAGTAGCTTGTTATAAGTGCCCTGACTGCAGATCGAACCTGTAATCTTGGCATATTGGGACACTGCTCCAACCAACTGAACTACCTGGCTAGTGTAATACATGTTATTTTATTTACTCCTTATAATAATCTTCTAAGAAAATATTAACTATCCCATGATATGTATGAAAGGCCCTATGAAATATGGTGTAGACTCTGGAATTATACTGCTCATGTTCAAATATTCAGCTTTACCAATTTAGTTGCTTTGGGACTTGTATAAGTTACTTAACTTTTATATTCCCTAGTCATAGTGTATCTAATTCATAAGGTTATTCTGAAGATGAATTAATAAACAGCATTTAAAATAGTAAAATGGCTTAAGCAACTGTCCAAGTACATGACTGAGCCAGAGTTGGAGCCCTGGTATATAAGACCCAAATACTAGATGTCTTTGCATTGCCTCCTCTAAATCTAAGAAGAAATTCTGGACAAAGAAAAAAGAATAGCACAGTATCATGTTATACCTAGTTTGGTGTTATATAATTGAAAGTAATTAAATATTTTGTGGTTGAACTGACTACAACTTAATAGACTACTTTCAAAATGCAACCAAGTTCTCAAGAATTACTAATTATAGCAGGGTACATCTTTGTTTTATTATAGGGAATTGATCTGCCTGGCAATGGCAATTGTAGCTCAGCTCTACTAAAAAGCCCAACAGGCCCATTGTGGCCCTCGGAAGCCAAATCCACAGATTGGTTCTCCTGTGGGAAATCAGGCCTGCATTATACCTAGGCTGTTTTGAGGCTTGCTCTTGCTAAAACGCCCTCACCCTGAGTTGAAGCAGGAAATGCTTACTGTATATCTTTACATTAACTTCCTGAAGTCTGTGCTGATTCTCCCAAAGACTGAAGTGTAACCAGACCAATTACTTTTATCGTTCCCTTGCATTTGCAACATTTTTTTCTAACAAGAAGTAATCAGCAACATCCTTTCCATTGCTATCTGTAAAAAGTAATTACCTAAGGCAAACCTAAGCATAATGAATAAAAATCTTCTTTGATGTATGCTATTGGAAAGCAATAAAAGCTTGCCAAGGCAAGGGTTGGGGTGCTCTCCCCTTGAGAGATTGGCCGTGCTGTCCCTTTTCCTCCACAGGACTCAGTAGTCCGTGTGAATTTATTTCGTCTCATCCATAATGCTGTGAACCTTGCTGGACGGTGTCCACATCATTTTCTGTTATTTGAAACCAGTTACAAAAGAGAAGTTCTTTTTTGGAGGTTAATGTTGTAAGCTAAAGTAATGATTGTAAAATCTTAATATATAGGGTCTGGCACAAATAACACCCCTTTTTTTATCACAAAATCTTTTATTACAAAATTATAAGCTTGTAAAACATAGCAATATCATGCTGAAGCATACTGTATGACATTTTAGGTGACATGTTCAAATTAATACTATAAATTACTACACCCATATTATTATTACTACCAACCACTCTCAAACAGATGTCACTTTAGCTGGACCCTGTATCTTATGGCTGACTGGTCTTTCCTCTATGGAGATGTTGCAAGTTCTATTGCGATCCAAATGACAGACATAAGTTTTGGTCCTTGGAAAATTATAATTATATAAAATTTCACTTCCTCAAATTAATTCATCCAATACTCTTCTGCCTTAATATTATCCTCTCAGAAAACTGGAATTATTTGTTTGAAATGTATGACATGTACAAATATATACAGAGGTATATATTTTTGAACTCCCAAGTAGTTATTTTTTTACATATGGTTAAGAATATATTATATAGTCACATAATATATTTTAAATGTCATAGAGTAAATTTCTAAACCAAATAAACTTGAATGACATTTTCCACTAACTAACCAGGTATTTCATTATATATAGCACTCAATATTTGTTTACACCTAGTGATTTTTTAGTAATATCTACCACCTGTCAAATGGTACAAAATAAGATTTAAAGTGAAAATTATCTAATAAGTAAGCTGACGAATCTCTATTTTAAAATGTGCTAGATAAATGAAACAGAGAGCAGATGTCTGCATAAAACTATAGACAGAGTTAAAGACAATAATATAGAGTAAAAACAGTTTTATGACCAAACTGGTAAGAAAAAGATTGCTTTCTTTAGGAGTTTGAGAGATTGTCTGCGTAGTTCTGACAATTGCAGTATGCTGATGTTGTTTATTTCTGTCACATGATTATCCTGTTTACTTATAGCAATTATTTTTGTAGCTATTTAAAGTCACATGTTCTTATTCAAGGAGTTTTTACTTGGGTGAAAGACTGTTATTCCAAAGTGAACTATAATGTTCAACCAAGGGCCTGGCAACTTTTCTAAGAGCAGCTGGATTCCCACAACGAATAGCATTAGCAGGCATTTCAGCTAACCTTAAGACTGTCTTACCTCTTTACCTTATAGATGCCTGAATTTATTGCCCTGCAATCTCCAACTTCCCGCTCCATTGAGATACTCCAGTGGACACTGGGTTGTTGACATCCACAACACCACTGGTTCAACGCTGGAGCGGGTAATCTGCCTATGAGGAAAAGGTAAGTTTGTTTTTATTCAATGTGGAGCAGATCTCTAAGGTTTTCTGATTTACAACCTTCTTCGTATTGTAAGAAGACAAGAATACAGTGTAACTTCAATGATTCGAAATGTCTAGTTGTATTTATGCTATTGATCCATTCTTCTCTTAGTACATCGTAAACATTTAGTGTTTAGCTAAACTTTTGACAATTTTGATGAAGAGAACCCTAAAGCTATATAACATCATTCACAGCATTCAAATAACTGAGGTTACACTGTATTGAAAACCTTAGAGAGTCACCAGTCGAAATGTTAGTCAAAATGCCTGCTAATGTGCATGTGCCTGGGTATCCAGCAGCTCTGAGTAATAAGGAAAGGTACTGGTTAGATTAATTAGAGTTCTATTCACCTTCATTCCAGCTCATATGTTATGGTTACTATCCTATCAGCCATGATGTAACTAACTGGGAAAAACTAATTGATGGGGATAGTGTAAAAAGGAATAAGGAAGAGACAGAGGAAAATTAAATCTGATTCACATTTGCAGGTGAAATTTAATCCCAAAGATAGGATCCTTTTCAAAGACATTTATCTTCATTAATTTAATTTTACTTGTAGAAAAAATCATTTAAAAATACTAGGTTCCATCAATATATCTATTTTGTTCACAACCTTCTATTTAAAATGGAAGAAAATCGATTTAGTTTCAGTAAACAAAATGGCAGCTATAAGGATAAAGGCCATTATAAGAGAAAGGATACAAGTGAATTAAATATTATCATTCAAATTGAATGGTCCACAGATAAGACCCTGAGAGAAGTCTAGCTTTAAAAAAGGCAGAAAAATCATGAACTAAAAACCATTATTTTTGGTATCTCAAGCTGACTGCTGCTCAATAAAACAAATTCACTGTCGTCACATAGAAATTAATATAGAAAATTCTACTGATAGGCAAATCACTACCAAACTATAAATTTAGCTGAACTTAACTAGTTGTTTTAGGATCAGCTTTACAAATAGGCAGAGGAGGTGTTATTTACATGTAATAATTTTAGGTGCCTCTGTATTGGGACTTTTGCTCCCAAATGCCAGGTTCAATGTTCTATTTTACCAATAGGATAAAACTATCATTTTTTAAAGAAAATGGCTCCTCCTAACTCCTTAAAACATTTTCTGAATAAATTATATGTAGTCCAGAAAGTGGGACACAACATTATGGTTAATACTGTATTAACCAGTGGACTCACCTTCTTGACATTTGTAGCAGAAAAAGAGCAGAAACAGAGGTGGAAAGAACGGCAAATTGACAGAAGATTAAAGGTGATGGTGTAAAAATCTGATTTCCTCTATACCCCAGTTTGCCTGAGGCTGAACAAAGCTATCTAAATTGCATTAATTTAAAAATCCATAAAAGAATGGTTATCAAATATCTGATAATATGACCTCTCAAAGTTTTTGCTTTTGTTTTTTAAACCAGTCCTCTTTCATCCACCTCATTTCAGTTCAGACTGGTGTTTTTGTTGATTTTGGGGGTGGGGGAACAGATTCATTTGCTGTTCCACTTATTTATGCATTCACTGATTGATTCTTTCATGTGCTCCAACCAAGGATCAAACCCGTGACCCTGGCATATCTGGACAATGTTCTAACCAACTGAGATACTAGGCCAGGGCCAGACTGGTGCATTTTAAATCTTGTGAGCTAAATGTGCTTTTGATCCAATCATGTAAGGGTATTATGAAGCTTAATTAGTCAGCTAAAATGTGGAAAACCTTAGATGAAAGGTGCTGTAAAAAGATAAGATATTGTTACATGCACATGTGACACATTTCTTAATACTTACATTCTTGTATTGCTAGTTTTGTTTACTATGACAGACTTCCCGCTCTGATCAACATTGTGGTCTAACCCAAAATAAGCGGCTACTCTGTGTAACAGCATCCTATGGTAAGATGTCATTGGGGGAAATTTCTTACGTGGAGACCTAGAAGTAAGAAGAAAAACTAATTTAGTAAATCAAGGATAAATGTGATGACAATTTCTTTCCTTGTTAAATGTCAGGACTTACTCATTATTACCAATGAAATCTAAAATTTCTTGTTCCAATTTCAACAGCATCATTCTGTCCCTGAAAAAAATATGAAGACACTTATATGCAAAGCTTAACACTGAAATAATCATAAATGTTAATCATTTTCTTAAAAGGTAATGTTTTTAAAAAATAAAACAATTTTTTTAGTTTAATTC
This sequence comes from Artibeus jamaicensis, assembly GCF_021234435.1. Taxonomy (NCBI): domain Eukaryota; kingdom Metazoa; phylum Chordata; class Mammalia; order Chiroptera; family Phyllostomidae; genus Artibeus; species Artibeus jamaicensis. The sequence continues at coordinate 3,308,086 of NW_026521249.1, read as the reverse complement.
TTACTATGGAAAATTTCACACGTACACAAATGAAGAGGGAACAGTGTAATGAACCTCAATATAGCTATCACCCAATTTCAACAACTATTAACATGTTGCCATTCTTAAAATAGATATATTTTGATCTACTATCTCTATACTGGATCTGTTCTGTAAATATGGGGTGGGGCAAAATAGATTTATAGTTGTTTGTATGGAAAGTAACAATAATTAATAAATACTAATACAAAAATAAACTCTGTTTTGTGTGCTCACAACTGTAAACCTACTGTTGCCCTACCTGGAATATGGATAATAAGAGCATATTAGTTTTTACTTCTTTACTCAATAAAGGTGAGAAGGGGTTGCAGGAAAATAGACAAAATAGAGTCATGAATTTATTTTCATGCTGAATTTCATAGAAACAGTACTCTAAAGAATATGCAATGACAGTAACAACAAGAATACTCCTATGGGAATCCAAAGCTAGTATATAGATAGAACTAAAGCAGCAAAGTATGAACTACATTACTAACTCTAACTCAGAAGGAGAGGACTTCTCAAAACATTTTGTAAATTATTATTGTATTACACATTTTTAAGACTTTGGGGATTTTCCCCATAAAAATCAAAATGAACAAAAAGCTTCCAATGCATAAAATAAACAAAGACTCTAAGGAGTACCTGCATGTACTCTTTTGGACCACTAGGGTCCTGTTCAGTGCATTTAGGCTGTGACACATTAATAGGACCCCTCCCCAAATGACCTTCTTGCTCACACACAAAGAACATAGCTCAAGAGAGTATTCCTGTGCTCATTACAAATTTCACGTACATGTGGGGGAAAAAAATCCCCAAACAAGAAACTCACAGAACCTTAAAACTAGAAGTAGTTTTGTAGATCATTCAATCCTATTCCTAAAATTTTATAGGTCAAGGAAACTGGCCAAGAGGTTAATGTTTTCCTCCCAAATAAATGTTACATAGCTCCCTCTCAAATTCTAATAGAGATGATGTTCTCTGCTTAAGTTGCATGAAAGTCTATATATAACATCAGCCCTCAGTTTGATCCTCCCTCAATAGTATAAAAGACTCTTAAAACTGAGTAATATTTGATCATACATTTTAAAATGTTAGCTGAAAAATCAAGAGGAAAACATACCAATGTGGTGATTTCAACTCTAAAGCTGAAAACAGGACTACCTTTTTAATACAAAGTCTAGTAACATTCAATTTTGTCTCCAAATCTGTTCCTTGTTTAGTATTCCTCGCCTCAGTAAGTGGTACCACCTTTCACCCAAAATATTGTACTAGAAGCATTCTTGGCCTGTTATGATCCTTTTTTTCTAATCCTCATATATAGTTAATTACTACTACACATTTTATCTACCTTCTACCTATTTTTCTTTTTTCACTACCTTTCCTTTTCACTACCTTTTTCCACTGCCAGTATCTTAGATCCTAGCAGTCATGATCTGTGGCTTAACTACAATACAAAAAGTTTATTGTCTCTCCGTATCTTCCCTTATTCCCTCCAAATCTATTCCACCTAAATCTTCTATAATGATCTTTTAAAAACACATGTGAACATGTCATTACCTTAGTTAAATATTTATCACAGGTTTCCCAATTTTCTTAAATTAGCATTGGCCCTGGCTGGTGTAGCTCAGTGGATTGAGCATGGGCCTGTGAAGCAAGTGTTGCTGGTTTTGATTCCCAGTCAAGGCACATGCCTGGGTTGTACGGGCCAGGTCCCCAGTAGGGGACACATGAGAGGCAACTGCACATTGATGTCTCTCTCCTACTCTTTCTCCTTCCCTTCCCCTCTCTCTAGAAATAAATAAATATATATTTTTAAAGTTTCTAGTACTTTCATTAAAAAAAAAAAAACAAAAGAATTGAACATCTGCAATGTGACCTATCAGGCAAGCATTATCTACTTCTTCAGCCTCATCTCCTGCCCCTTACTCATAAAACTCATTATCTTGGCTTATCTCTGCACTTACACGTCCCTTCCCTTCTCAGTTTCCTCTGCCTAAAACAACTTCTTATACTGTTTCTTAGATTCTATTTCTTGCATACTTTTCTTTAATAACATTTATCACAATTATCATTACACAGTGATTTGGACCATATAGAATGGAGTTCAATAAACTATTTGCATGGGATTAATGAAATTATTAGATCCAGAGGTCTTTTAATATTTTTTCTTTAATTGGGGGGGGAGGACAGGAAATTTTTACTTCATAGAGTTTTTCCCCTGAAAGGACTTAAGTAACTAAAAGATTCTCTTTTCACCTAACTTAGGGGTCAATTTGTCTTGAGATGATGTAATTTTCAGTAATTTTCCTGATATAATTTATACACTTATTGTAGGGGGACAAAGGAATCTGAGGCAGGCAACTTATTCAGCATTCATAAACAGTGAATTTAAATTGGCTTTCAATGTCAGAACTAAAGAGCAGGCATAAAATATGTGAAGTGTTCTTTAGTAAATGTACTGCCATTGGAAAAATATTTCTGTTGTCTCTATAAACAAAACTCCCCAAATTTAACACTTTTACTAGCCAATGATACAAATTCAGGCTTTTATTTTCTTTTGCATGTAGATCTATGGGTTTCAGAGGATTTTCTTTTATCTGAACCATTTACTGAGAAGTTCTTCTTCTAGGTTTCCTAAACTTTAGTTACAAAAAATAAAAAAAAAAGGAACTTGTTAGAAATAAAAAGTCAGTAACTTTCCCTGACACTTCCCGCCAAATCCAGTATAGCTCAGTCCAAGCTCCCAAATTTTCAAATCTAGAATCAAGGGTAGATATTTTGGTAATGAACATAAGCCAAAAATTAATATGGTGATATATTAATAATACATATGATCTATGATGTATATAACATGTAATATAACCTATTAATACAGAACACACATAGGACTCAACTAAAGATGGACAAATTACTTTTCTTAAGGCATAACGTTTAGCACTTGAACCTAAAAGTAGGCAACTTATTGAAACTGTTACTATATAAACTTTAAAAGAAACCAATATGGTATTCTATAAATGTCTTGTCATTATGTTATATACCAGAATTGAATATCATATTGTATGTCACCTGTAATTAAAAACTTTTAAGAAAGGAACAAATATATGGTGTCTTGTATTAAAGAAATAATAAAAGAAGGATCTCAAGCAAACTAATCAGTAGCCTACTACATAAAGTTAAAATGAAAAGGCAGCAATCTTTTAGTTATAAGTGTTCTAGTCATTACATTAGAATCTGGTTTAGAGGAAGTATGTACAGTTGGTATACGAGGGGCAAATAAAAAAGGAGAAAAGAATGCTTCCATTTGACCATCCCTTTCCCAATGCTCCATGTGACTTTGGTCAAATATCTACAACAGATAAGAAATAACTTAAGTATTAACCTCAATAAAAGTATTTTTACAAAGTATTTCAAACATAGGACAATTATATGGTACTCCTCAGAACACAACTTATTAAAAAAATCCATCCTCAGGATTAATCCATAAGTTTGCTCCCCTTCATTAGTAATCTAATATAATACAGTTACCTTCATTATCCATATTTAACACATATGAAATTTATAAAAATGGGTATAACAACACAAAAATAGTATAAAATCATGTTAGTGAATATAATCTCTACGGAGGACAACTTTAAATCCCTAAATTCTAATTCAGTAATGATTAGTTAGTGTAGTGTCTGAAAATATTCTTTACAAACAGGAATTCCAAATAAATTATTATTTAACACCTGAAGTTTATACATTGGGCTGACAAGGTAAAAATTTAATGATCTGAAGAGAAAAATTGAAAATATTCTTAGAGCAACATTTGTTCTTGAAAGCTTTAGTGGGTATCTGCCACACTTACTACTAATTTTGTGCTATGTGTATCTGGCAATTAATTGTGTGTTTTTTTTGAGAGAACACTGAAAAATCAATTAAGCAAATCTTATTTCTCACAAAATTTAACATTAGTTACAACTTCCTAATCCACACTGATGATAGTAATAACTTATACGCTAGCCATTACATCAATTATTCGCTATATATTTATTCAAATAAAAACATAGACACAGGAAGAATCAACTACTGATACATGCCAGAACATGGATAAATCATAAAAATATGCTAAGGAAATGGTGCCATTCACAAAGAACACGTAATAACATTCATATGAAATATACAAAACAGGAAATATGTACAAACTTTATTATCACTCTGGACACAGGGAGATGATAGTAACATGGTGTGGATTTCTTTTTAGGGTGATGAAAACGTTCTGTAATTGACTATAGTGATGCTTGCACATACTGGCGAATGTAGTAATGCCCATTAAATTGCACACTTTAAAAATGCATATGCAGAGTTCTGGACAAGATGGAAGCGTAAACAGAAACGCTTTGCTTCCTTGTGAAAACTAAAAGAGGGATAACAACTAATTTAAAAACAACCACCAGAACTACCAGGAAATCATCTGCATGGTCCAACAACCAAGGAGTTGGACCTTTAACTCCTTTAACCAAGGAGTTAAAGAAACATTCATCCAGACTGGTAGGAGGGGCTGAGACCAGTCTACTGGCAGCTGGCAGGAAGAGGACTCTGGTGGACCAGGGAGAATGACCACACATTTGAGTGTAGAGGAGCTGGGAGGAACAACTGAGGAGCAAGACAGACAATGAAACCCAGGGTTTCGGCATGGGGAACTAAAGACTCAGAACCTCTGTATGTAAAAAAATCTGTGGGGGTTGTGGTGGTGGGAGAAATGAGGAAAGTGGGATAAGAGTGGAGCTAGCACAGCAATGTTCCCCCTCTGACCCCTGCCCCACAGACAGCAAAACAACGCAGCAGAGTGTTGCCCCACTCTGGTGAATACCTAAGGCTCCACCCTTTACCACGTAACAAGTGCAAGGAGACAAAGAAATATGGCCCAGATGAAAAAACAGATCAAAACCCCAGAAAAAGATCTAAGCAATTAGGACATAGACAACCTATCTGATGGGGAGTTCAAAACACTGGTAATCAGAACGCTCACAGAATTGATTGAGCATGGTTACAAAATGAAAAAAGAAATGAAAGGTACAGAAAGAAAAATAAAGGAAAATATACAGGGAACTAACAGTGAAGGGAAGGAAACTGGGACTCAAATCAACAATTTGAACCAGAAGGAAGAAACAAGCAACCAATTGGAAGAGAATGAAGACACAAGAATGCAAAAAAGATGACAAGCATAGGAACTTATGGGACAACTTTAAGCGTTCCAATATCTGAATCATGGGGATGTCAGAGGAAGAAGAGGAAGAGCAAGAAATTGAAAATTTATTTGAACAAATAACAAATAAAAACTTCCCCAATCTGGCAAAAGAAACAGACTTTGAGGAAGTCCAGGAAGCCCAGAGAGTCCCAAAGAAATTGGACCCAAGGAGGAACATACTAAGTCATATCATAATCAAATTACCCAAGATTAAAGATGAGGAAAGGTGACAATTATCCACAAAGGAGTTCCCATAAGGCCATTAGCTGATTTCTCAAAAGAAACCTTACAGGCAAGAAGGGACTGGAAAAAAGTATTTCAAGTCATGAAAGGCCAGGACCTATATCTAAGATTACTCTGTCATCATGCTTCCCAGATGAGGTCAAGTTAAAGGAGTTCATCACCACCAAGCCCTTATTATATGAAATGTTAAAGACTCTTACCTAAGAAAAAGAAGATAAAAAATATGAACATTATAACGACAACAAACTCTCAACTATCAACAACTAAACCTAAAAACAAAAACAAACTAAGCAAGTCAAGAGAACAGGAACAGAATCATTGAGAAGGAGATCACATGGAGGGTTGTCAGTGGTGATGGGGTGGGGTGAGAATAGGTGAAAAGGTACAGAGAATAAGAAGCATAAATGGTAGGCACAAAATAGGCAAGAGGAGGTTAAGAATAGTATAGGAAATGGAGAAGCCAAAGAACTTACATGTATGAACCATGGACATGAACTAAGGCAGGGGGAGGAAATGCTGGAGGGTAGTGCAGAAAGGAGGGGAAAAAAGGGGGGGGGGAAGGGACAACTGTAATAGCATAATCAATAAAATATACTTAAAAATGAATATGTAGGTAACTTACAAACTTTTCCATCTGTAGAGAAATACAGAAGTGAACAATGGAAAATATTTTTAAATGCATAAAAGTGTATTTCTAATCTTTGTCCTTACTGATGTATGTCCTATAGGTTCAGAGGAAAGAAAATTCTGCCTATTTAGGATTCTATCTTGTTTTACTCAAACTAGTTATATATTTTCTACCTTTCCCCATTTTCCTCAAACCACTGAGTTCTGGTTTCTATCATCTTACTACATATGAACAGCTTATTAAAACAGCTACTAACTTCCTAGTTTCTCAGTCTAAATGAACTGTTTTTGGTACTTCTATTTGGTATTTTTATCAACCATGAAACTGTTCTCCATCGGCTGACTCTTAAGACAAATGTTCATAAGATTCTTCTGCTATCTTTAGGACTCATTCAGTCTCCTTCTTTTTATCTACCTTTTATATACTATCTTTCCATGGAATTTTGTCTTTGTCATTTATTTCATCTCTCTGGACAAACTCATTCATAGCAAGCTTCACTTCTACTGATGATTCCTGAATCTGTAACTACAACTTGGCTCATTTACTTGAAAACCCAAGCCTCTTAACTGCCAACAGACCTCATCTCCTGGCTTTCCTTTGGGAAAACTATACTTATTTATAATAGAAACTCAAAGTACACTTGTTTATAATATAACTTGCCCTATTCCATTCAGGCTTGCCCCTTATTTACTTTGTCAGTTAATGAGACTAGCTGTCAGCCCAGACAGAAACCTGATAGCTACTCTGTTCTACTCTATTGTTCCAATACTATTCCATATCCAAATGATCACCAAGTCTTGCCATGGTATTTCCTGAACATCTTTCTTATGTGTCCTTTCCTCTCTAGTTTTCTCTATGGTCTCGTCTCTGTAATCCTTGCTTGTGATACTGGCCCCTCACTGCTGAAATAACCTTTCTAAAATACAAATCTGACTATGGCATTACCCTATTCAAAATCCTGTAATTATTCCTCAACTTAGTATGCCACACTCAAATGACGTACTACTGGCATTTCAAGTAAGATTATTTTTCATTGTTCATTACTGTCTTGCAGCTCTTTTTAGCACCTGACTTCCCAGTAGCATTCTACAGCCACCAGGACTCACCACCCAGCATGTTGGTACTATCCAAGGTTGAGAACAAGTAGACATATGATTTGTCTTCACATTGCACCAACTCCTTCCCCATCACTTTCTAGAATTACTTGCCATATACCTGCTAGAGCCTGAGTGTGTCTTTCTTTGAATATACTACTTTCCCTTGAACAATACTATCTATGCCTTACATTGCTCTTTAACTCTATCTGGAATGGCTTTCTCATGTTTCTCTGTAAAGACAGTTTCTTTTCAAAGGACTAATTTCAAGACTCAGCTCAGGCATTATCTTCTCAGTGAAGCCTTCCCATATCCTTCTGAACAGAGACTGGAGCTATCAACCTGTGTTTTTATAGCACCTTGAAAAACTTCTTTTACAACATCTTTTCTATTTGTATTATATTTCATGTGTTTTGTTTTGTTTTTGTCCTAACAGAGAGACGGTGAATAATTTGGGGTCAGAGATTATATTTTGCCCATCTTAATATCTACAATTTTTAGCACGATGGTTAGCACATGATAGATGCTCAAGAAGATATTCAATGAACTAATGAATTCATCTTTCTTTTGGGACTAACGACTAAGTTTGAATTTAAAACAAAAAAGTTGGGCAAAGTTGACTAGCTTCTTCCTCACTTTATACCTATACTTCTTCAATCCATAATATTAGGAGACTACTTTTCATTTTGGTAGTTCTCTCTTTGAGGTTTATGTTAAATGTAAACTAGAAAATCAAGATAGTACTCAACACAATAAACCCTAAATAAAAGGTTTATCTTGAAGCATGACATAAGTTTCAGCAAAGCTAGAGAGTTGAAGAAAGTTGTTCATGTTTATTCCATGTGCACAAAGCCAATAAAATGATTTAAATTTTATTTCAAGTATGTAAAATAACTACCACTCTGGGAAGCTAACATTTAGAGAATTGATTTTTAACCTAAGAGTCTTCTATCTCATAAAAGCATTGGTGAGATATTTTATAGATAAGGCTTTTTGTGGGGAAATGCCTCAAAGGGGTCAATGACCTGCCAAAAGATAAAATCTATTTATTCAGTATCCTGGTAAAACAAAGGATTTCACAATTAGTAAAGTAGACTCAAATAAGCACCTTAAAAATCTTTGGGTTGAAGGTTTAAAACTAATAAAAAAAAGAACAAATATTCTGTGTTTAAGTACAAAAACTTATTATAAACAAAAACACTGAGTTCTTATTCAATTGAGTGCCATTATCATGAGAATTTTTTTCTTTTTTTTTATGATTGTTACCTCTGTATTCTAGTTGAGACAAAATTTCTTGGTAATTCTGTATTTCTGAAAATTCCTACAGAAAGTATGAATTGTTTGTAGATCATGGTGACATACATAATGCAAAAAGATACACATATGTGCACATAGCAGACCAGCAACATCTTAGCTCTAGGAATCTAAAATATTTCTGGTATACTTTAAATATTACAATCTTATTCTAATATTCTAACACGATAATGGAAGTATAAATAGCAAATTATACTACTCTAGAAGCAATTTAAACCTTATACATTCAATGTTTACCTGGGATTGTTTTTTAATGTAGTTACTAAAAATTCATGTAGATCTATGCCAGTTGAATCAGTGTATTCTTGACTAGAATCTAAAAAACACAAAAAGGCAGTTTGTGTTTGAAAATAAATCCCTTTCTCTTTTACATGATACATATCTTAATAAAACAAGATGCCACAAATTGAAAAACATTAATGAAGTAGGAAAAAAATTATGATGAACTCAGATGACCACAAATTTTTCTATTCCCATATAATAAGCAGATGTAGGTTTATATAACTACATGTATATGCATATTCTTTAAAAAGTTTCTCTCTCAAATGCACCATTTTAATTTATTCTAAATCATTAGGAATTTTAGTTCTCAGGGAATATTACTTTAATCTTTTTTCAAAAATTCATGTTTATTTCTTCCTCTTAAATGTATATCCTAATGCTGTTTATAACACTGATCAGCATAACTGAATTTATAAATTAAAAAAGCACTTTTATAGACATGCAATGCTAGATGATGGTCTAAGCTCCATAAAATTTATTATGACATATTCTTGATTATAAGAATATTCTTACTGAATCCTGAATATTTAGCTATTAGCTCGTTGTACTATAAGGAATTAAATAGTATTATTTTTAGTGGAATCAGTATTCAAACTATAGTGATTCCATTAATTCAGTATGAGAGACAGAGCGATAAGAAATAAAATAAACTTATCTTCCTCAGTGACTCTGAAATGTATTGCACTTTTTTTCACTAAAGTATTGAGTTGGCCAAAAACTGTATGGTTTTTTCTGTAAAATAAAACACATTTTCCATTTTCACCAATAACTTTATTGATTTGAATATTTTGAGTATGTTGGCTATCTGCCACATTGTTGACTATTCTTAATTAGCATCTCCATTTGATTGCTATCAACTTCAACTTGCCTACCTAACTATGGAGCATTGTCCATTGAGAAATCTCCAGCACAAAACTTTGCTAATCACTTTTGACATCCTTGATCAGTCACAGCACCTTCTCCATACACTGCACAAATCTGTTTTTGCATTTCAGTTGTTTTTAGCCTTCTTGAAATAATAAAGCATAATATGCTGAAAATATTGTTTTCTTTCATCTTCAATATTAAAATGACTACACAAAAATTCACCGATTTTGATAAGTTTTTAAATGCACACCAATATGACAGCTGCAACAATACACTCTAACAAAATTGTTTTGAATGAAGTTAAAGACAATTAAGCACTACTACAGCCATCTTATAGAAAAGACCTAATGAACTTTTTGGCCAAATGAATATCTTACTGGTTGTTCAGAACCGTATTATTCCATTTTGCCCAAATGGGCAAATATGTTATCCCTGCAGGCTGTTCTGTATAATTTAATACAGGTATCATACATGTAATTACTTGAGGGGTAAAAGGATGGAATTATGAACAATGACACAAAAATTTTTAAAAAATTACAGACCTCTTGATAACATTTTTCTGGGCAACTTATCACTGGCTTTTTCTTTTTCTGCTTCATCTTTTGAGGGCTTCTCCTCTTTTTCAAGTGATTGTGTTAACTGGGTCTGAATTTTCTCCTGTTGGATGATAAAATCAGTTATTAAATAAAAACATAAAGCAATTCAGTTAATACCACACATTTGTAATTTCTGAGTAACACAAAAGTGTATGAAGAAGAAAAAAGATTATTGTATCCAATTAGATTCTCCAAAGCAGAATATAACTTAAAATTATTTTTTACCATTTTATTAAAATCCAGATAGCAAATGGTAAAACATTGACTATATTAACTAAAACATATCCTGACAATTATTTTAGAGAAAATAAATGTTTTCTGTAACAGTTTAAAAGCATCTACTTGCAAAACCCCTAGAGAATTAGAACCAAGGTCTTCTTAATGTACTTTTTTTAACACAAAGAAAAATGGAAAGTTGTCTTTACAGCAGAATTACACTCAAATGGTTCAGAAGGAGTGTGCATAGTGACAGCACACATGCAATGACAAAGCAAGTGGGGAGGTGATACCCATTTTTGCAATGGAAATGCTATGCAAAAGATAATTACCATCAATCATGACAATAGGAATGCAAAAGTGTCAAGTCAACACTTAATAAAAGTACTCTTTGCGTATTCACTATTATCTCATATTCCTTCATTCTTTTGAGATGTAAAAAAACTCTGAAGTACAAATTTTCCAAAACCAAATTTACATGACTTTATTTCCTATTTGAGATTTATATAACATTGTTCTTCCTTCAATCATGAAAAAGTTCAGAAAGATTTCAAACAAGATTGTTTTCCTGTCTGCTACGGAAATCGTTCATTGTAAAGTAACCATACTGTGTAAGACTGAAAAGAAGAACCAATTCTACATTTCATTTTTAAAACAATGATATTACATGCAATTTCAGAACCCAAAGAAATTATGAAAAATTAATTCATGTTGACTAAAAATGGTAAAAATCACATAACTTTAAAGAAAGGTAAAAGTAATAAAGGTAGAATAACTTTCAGACCATTTCTACTAAAGATAAAGGTGCAACTTAGTTATAGACTAAATTATACTGTTGTTCTGCGTGATGAAAAACATCAGACAACTGCAGTACTTTGCTTCTCTCAGAGATGGCTGTAAATGCAGTAAATCGATATTAAAGAGGATATAAATTTCAGGATTCTTAAACTTATGGTCAATAAGATTTCTATTCTAAACATTCCCCATCCCCCACATAAAATTTTTAAAATAATATTTGGCAGAGAAATCAGATCAAATATAATATTTTCCTGTAGGGTTGCTTACTGCTGTTTTCATCTCTTCAATTCTGCTTCCCTTTCCACCAAAGCTCAAATTTGTGCTGAAAATATAGAGCACAAACTGTGCACTGGCAATTTTCACTGAAATGATGAACATTTGCTTTATGACCTCTTTTGTCTTGCTTGCCAAACTTCATACATTCATCAACTGGTAAGTCATTTTTCTCATTATGACTAATTTTTTTTTTAAGAATTAAATTTATCAGAAGTAACACTGTGTACAACTTTATAATATGTCTGAATATTCTATTGTGTGCTCATCGTCGGAAATCTAGTCTCCTTTAGTCACTATGTAATTGATCCCCATTCACCCTCTTTGTCCTTATTTTATTACCCCCTGGTAACCACCACTGTTTACTGTATCTATGAGTTTATTTACACATTTTTTGCTTTTTTTGTGAAGTCATATGGTTTTTGTCCTTTTCCATCTGACTTATTTCATTTAGCATAGTACTGTCAAGATCCATCCATGTTGTACTATGACTTATTTTCTAATCTACTTTCCTTACTTTTAAATTATCGTAACACAGATATTTAAAAATGAATCCCAGAACTATGTACTGGAAGCAAAATACTCAAAGTTTTCCTGACTTACAGCTTCTGTTCCTGTTATTCAAGGATAATCTAAGAAATTCAAGTTGGAAGATTTCACATTAGACCATCACAAAAGGCAGTTTCAATGACTATCAGATTTTATTTCTAAATTGTCCTCCTAAAGCTGTACATTATAATTATAAATATTAAACTATTTTATCAATAGGAACTGTATTTAAAATCTAACAGACAACACTTATGTACTGAGACCTGTCTTCAGTTGATACTGAGACCTTGCTTTCATTAGCACATAAACAAGGCACATTTTAAATGCTTAAGTCCTTATACACAAACTCTTCTGACTATAAATAAGCAACATCTCCATAGGAAGCTGTAATTCCTTTACCCTTCACTGTCATTGACATTTGTTAGTGAGGTCACTTCCCTCTCATAAGCTCTGATCAGACACAAGTAACATCTCTCATTAATTGCCTCTCAACCTTTTGAATAATGAGTTTTACTCAAATTAATTCTTCAAAAATCACATTCTGAAGCAAGCATTATTAATTGGAAAGTGTCTCTAGCATGAAAGATAATAGCACATTTCATGAAAAATAATTTATTTTTCTATTCCCATTCAGGTGCCATTTAGTTAACTCAAGACTTGGCAAAAAGAGTATCTTTTGTTCGGTAAGGGTAAAAATAGGTTATTATTTCAAAAGAAAAAAATTACTGCATCCAAGAAAAACTGAGAATGAATATATTAAGTGGAATAACTGAATTCTGGTATAACAACCTTATTCATTATTTATGTCCTGTAAGAGTTTTTTGAACTATAAAAGCAAAAATTATCTGCAATCAATAGTATATACTCTTAATATTTTTCTCATACAAATTTTTAATAGCTAACTCATACAGCACTGTAAGAATTTCTCCCCAATATTTTTCAAATATATGAAATATATTGAAAAGAACCACATTACGGTTTTTCTCAGAAAGAATGTGTTTTCTTGTATTGATGGTCTTATGAATTTCATTTTCTTAATCTCCTTAGACTGATTATTCCAAAATGCTAAGATGGTGTAACATTTTGGACAAAAAAAATGAAGAAATAAAATTTTAAAAAACATTATATTGCCCACTGCTCCACTCTGAACATGTGTATTCTTTATGATCGTTTGTACAAAAAAACTTATTAAAATTGCTATTTCAAAAACAATTTTATCTTTTTCAGAGTATATTATAACTCTTCAGCCTCATCAACAACCATGCAGAAGTCAAATTTAACATTTGAAAATACTCTCAAGGCAAGTGTTCTTATTCAAATATTTGACTGTATTTCTACTTTTTCTAGAAAGTCTTACTTTATTGCTAAAAATATCTATTTTATAGAATGAATACATATAGCTCTCTGTAGTTAAATTTTAAATTAAAATTACAAATAAATTTTGACTCCTATGTTTTTGACACTTGAACACATCTGAAAAGGTAGTTCAGTTGGTTACAGCATCATCCCAATATAACAAGATTGTGGGTGCAACCCCCAGTCAGGGCACATAGAAGAAACCAGTGAATGCATTAATAAGTGGAACAAAAAACTTGATGTTTCTCACCCTCTATAAAATCAATAAATAAAAATTTTTTAAAGAATCTGATTTTTAAGTATTTTTTATTGTCAATAAATAACCTATTTTAAAAACCTTCCTTTTCTTGCATTTTGAAAACAAAGAAGTGTAGTGCTTTTAAAAAAGAGACCATATTCTAAATATGTGACAACTATCTTCAGTATGTAGAGTAGGCTTTTGAGGGCATCATGTTCTAAATCAAGGCAAAGCCTAAGTTTTTGCTTGAATCAACAAATGTACAATTGCATTTAAAAAATAAAAAGATATACAACTTACTCATGGCCTACCCCCCTCCTTAGTCATAACTTCTTAAACAACCAAAAAGTTGTCTCAATACTTTGGAAACTAATGTTGGGATATATATGAAACTTTACACTACTTAAACTCATAAAAGGTAGAACAAGCCACTAACAGCCAAAGTTACTACTGACACACATTGGTAAAGGATCCAAAAATGTTTGGTATAAAATGTCCAAATATAACATAAAGCAAAGATCAACCCACAGTTCAGATTAACAAAAAAGTAGTCACAGCATTAAAAATACAAAAGGCAAACTAAGCTATTTGCTTGAACTTCAGTAGTTCTGTATTTTACAAGCACAGGCAGAAAAGGAATTAGAAGTTGTAGACAAACATTAGAGTCAAGCTAATATGAGAATTGGCTTCACCATGCATTCAAGTTAAGTAAAATAATATATTAAGCATAAGTCTTGAGTAGTCTCCTCTTCACACACAACAATATCTAACAAATTTATAATGGCCAAATTTAAAAGAGCAAATTTCATCAGAATTACATTAAATGAAAGTACTTATTTACTACTTTACCAAAATAACTTACAACTCCCCTAAAGCCTTATGTCTGGTTAATTATATTATCCCTAAGTTTTTCCAGAGAGAAACTGTACCAAATCTTAGATTGATATAACAAGGTTTTCCCCACTTTTCATGTGTCTCTTGGGTGCAAGTATTATCAAATTAATTCTCTTAGTAAAAACACACATAACACACCAACATGCACACACAGCTTTTATTTAACCTTATGAAAAAATATTCTCCAGGAGGCAGGTTATTCCACCATGTCTTTAAATAATTCTTTTTTTTTTTTACCTGGTTCTCCTGTGATAGCTCTGCTGTAGGGGGTGGTGGAGATTCTTCACACACTGCAAGGCTCCGAACTAGCTTTAACTTTGAGCTTGACTAAAGAAAAGTATTTAAAATTAACACTACATTTAACAAAGCTAGGGTGTATATCCAAAAGCCCCCTAGAGTTTCTTAAGTCTTTATAAAGTTTCTCCATGTATAGGCATAGGTGAAATGCAGAAGTTAAATATATCATTAATCACCCCTAAAACCCTTTGTTAAGAGGGAAAACAATTGCAGTTTTGAAAATTATAGCCATAGTAAGAATGGAAATAATTCCAATTTCAAAACCCAAAAGATGGTGAGAAAGCCATTTTCTCCATAGATAAAGAACCATAAAAGATATAAAAGCAATGTACAAAAGCGACTAGGCAAGACAAAAACCCCAAATAAAACAAAATAAGCTTTCTGCCCCAAACAAAATATGACGAAACTAAACTGAATGCAGTGCTATATGAAAACAAGGATTCATCAAGCATGAAGGACGGCCCTTGGCATGCCAGCACAAAATATTTACTATACCTTAGACCTTTTTCCTGTCTGTCCAAATGACTGCAATGGCCGCTGAATATACAAGAAAGATTTGTATTAAATTTCATACTGAAACAGAAAGTTTTCTTCTTTATTCATAATCCTAAACCACAGAGAAACTAACTGCACAAAGAATTTTGTACACTGTTTCTATAGTAATAGTTTAGGATTTTCACATGCATTTAACAGCCTCAGTATTAGTTCAGAAGGAGTCTTGATGAAAATGAAGATTAAAAAAGACACAGAGAGATAAAATTACCTCAATGTGACTCTATTTAAATTAGTATGTTCTGAGTTCCTGCTACACACCAGACATTCTACCAGGTACTGGGGCTATAAAGATGAGTAAGAAAATGAAGAAGTCAAAGTTGGTTTCAAGTAAAAAGTATTGATTCCTCCCAAAAGGACAACTGCAGAAGACTATAAAATCCTGTGAATTGGCATTTTCTGTAAGTGAGCAAATGATCACAATTTGTTAATTGAGCTAAATGAAACTTATAAGGTAACTTCTTAGGTACCAGCAAAGTAAAATATACTTCTTCAGTATTTTATAACATATTACACTTTACACAAAGTTAGGAGGGAAAAAACCCACAAATATCCTGAGGAATTTTAGTAGCTGTGCTCACAGCTAAGTTCCAAACTTGCTAAGGAGAATGCTGCAAATGCACGCTGAGTCAGAGTACAACCACCTGTCTACTAAGCCTTTTCAACATTGTCTGAAATACACCACCAGTTTAGTCACAGAATCTTGTTTGCCTGGCTTAGAGGAAGGCAATGAAGCAGATAAAAGGAAAAGAGGTCAAAGTTCCGTACATATGTTTAGCACGATTGTCAAATCACCAATCACATATTGGGGAACCCACTGAGGCAACTAGCTCTAGTTTGTGATGCTGGGCTTTGGTTTAGGAAAGCAGCTGAAACTGCCTGTGAACCGGAGCCAGATAGGTTTTAAACATGCTTTCTTTCTATAATCTCCTTCCAGTCTACCTCGTTAGCCCCAACCTCAAATAGTACAAGGTCCAGGTACCTACCATTTATACTCATTAAAGTCAGAAGGCCAGTTTGGTACCAAACATAAAACAGATTTAAAATATCCTTAATATGTAGATTAGTATGTTTCATATATGGAAAAAAGTCATCATGTCATTCTAACATCCAAAAGAGCCTTCCTTGTAGAACCAACAGAAATGAGAATCTGCAGTACTAGTGTGCCCTGTCTTCCATTTTGAGCCCAAGGTTCCCAAGATAAGAAGCATTTTATTTTTGGGATTTTGACTTTAGGTTAGCCATAATACATACAGATTAGCAATTAACAAACACAAAAATGGAAATAAAAAAATGACTTTCCGTTTCTTATAAAGAAAATGGCACGCACGCGCGCACACACACACACACATATACATATACCCATGGCAATGCTGCCTAAGAGTTTCTTCATGTTGGGATTGTCTTCTGTTTCTATTCACTCTCTAATTCAAGAAAATTTCTAAGAGTTACTTATATCCAAAAATAGAATTAAAAGAAGTTATGTTATATAGAGTGAAGACTTGAAGAAAAAGTGGGAGAAAATTAATAGATGAATCTAAGCACAAAGGCAGAAAGGAAAAAAGTTTGTGACTTAACTTTGTTTCTCTGCTTTAATTCCTTAAAATTCTAAGTATCAAGGGTACAAAACGTTCTATTACATATTTTTTAAAATAAAAGACATGATTAACTGACAAGTAAAAACTGTATTCATATGCAGAGCTGGATTTAAATTTCTGGCTTTGCTTCTTACTAATAGGTAACCCTTATCAAGTGATTTCAGTTTATTCTACCTTATATGAAAGTTCATACTATTTGTATTCTCAAGTTTCTTAAAAAGGCTCAATGGCAGTGTAAATTAAAGGTCTTTGTTAAAAACTAAAGCACTATATAAAAAGGTTACTAAAGGTTAGACACCTAGCATGGCAGAAGATCTATGTCCTACTTCTGCTTACTGAGATTTCACTTAAAAAAAAGTCTATGAAATGGGGATTTTGTACATTGTTTCTATAGTAATAGTTTAGGATTTTCGTGGATTTACACATGCATTTAACAGCCTCAGTATTAGTTCAGAAGGAGTCTTGATGAAAATGAAAATTAAAAAAGACACAGAGAGATAAAATTACCTCAATGTGACTCTATTTAAATTAGTATGTTCTGAGTTCCTGCTACACACCAGACATTCTACCAGGTACTGGGGCTATAAAGATGAGTAAGACATGGTTCCTGGTCTCAAGAAGCTTGCAGTCCAGGGTCAAAGTTACTAAATGGTCAAACAGAACACAAGACCTTCAGAATCTTAGCCCAGTGTATTTTACATCATGCCTTAAAAACCTTCTTGTGGATCAAATACTACTCATGGTAGAGGGAATTCTAAAGATGGCCTCCTAACACTCCCTCGCCCTGGTTACTCAATCAAACACTTATCTCAGTGAGGGTGGGAAGGGATTCCAATTTAATTTAAGTCCCAAGTCAACTGGTCTTAATAAGATTCAGAGACAATTGAGCTGAGTCTGAGACAATCAAGTGAGTCAGCCCTTTAAAAGACAATCATAATCTTCAATTGGGAGTAGAAGAGCAAGTCTGATTCAAAGGGTGAGAAGAACCTGATACGCCACTGCTGCTTTGAAGATGGAGAGGCTGTGTGAGAAGGACTGCAGGAAAATTCTAGGAGCACTTAGCCAACAGTCAGCCAGGAAATGTGGACATCAGACCTACAACTGCAAGGGACTGAGTTCTGCCAACAACTGGAGGCAGCCCAGAAGCAAATCCTTCCCCAGTCTTCAGGAAAGGGCCCAGTCCAGCCAAAACCTTTGATTTCAGCCTTGTGAAATCTTAAACAGAAAGCTTACCTGAGTACAAAGTAAATTCTATTGTACAGATCTGATATCTACCACTGAGTTCATAATTGGGTATTGTTTCATGCCTCTAAGTTTGTGGTAATATGCTATGCAGCAATAGAAAACTAATATACTACTACATAAGTATAAACTGCCAAAGGCATTCATTATTCAATAAGTCATTATTTCAAATAGTGAATAACTGTAATTACATAACATGTATCAGAAAACTTGCCATACACACAATAAATCAGAGAAAACAAGTCCAGTTTATTAAAGAAAATAGCTTTTTGGGCATCAACTTGAAAGTTAGATTTGGCTTTGAATAAAAAAATTATTTAAAAAATGAATTTTTATGATTTAAACCCCACCTTTCACTTTTTCCCATTTTTTTATTGTGGAAAAATATGCATAATATAGAGCATAAAATTTAACATTTTAACCACTTTCAAAGGTACAGGTCAGTGGTATTAAATATATTCATAACGTGTGACCATCACCATTATCCATTAACTCTTTTCATCTTGTAAAATTTAACTGTACCCATTAAACATAATTCCCATTCTCCTCTCCCCACCATCCCTGGCAACCACCATTCTACTTTCTGTCTCTATGATTTTGACTACTCTAAGTACCTGATATATGTTGAATCACATAGTATATGGTACATTTTTTTCTGACTGACTTATTTCACTTAGCATAACGACCTCAAGGTTCATCCATGTTGTAGCATATTGCAGAATTTCCTTCCTTTTAAAGGCTAAAGAATATTGCATATTTGAGGGTGAATACTGAGTCAGCCAAAAAGTCCGTTTAGTTTTTTCTGTAAAATAAAAGATGCATTTTTTATTTTCACCAATAACTTGATTGATTTGGATATTTTGAGTGTGTTGGCTATCTCCTGTGTAGTATATGTTGATTTTTCTCAATTAATGCCTTGATTCGATCGCTATCAACTTCAACTGGTCTACCTCATTGTAGAGCATAGTCCAATGAGAAATCTCCAGCATGAAACATCACAAACCACTTTTGACACATTCAATCAGTTACCGCACCCTCGCCATACACTGCACAAATTTTTCTGCATTTCAGTTGAGTTTTTACCTTTCTTGAAGTAATAAAGCATAATATGCTGAAAATGTTATGTATTTTCTTCCATCTTCAATATTAAAATGTCTACACAAAAATTCACCAATTTTGAGAGTTGTTTTTTAAGTGCATGCTGACATGAAAGCTGTCACAATACAATCTAACCAAGCTGTTTACAATGAAATTAAAGACAACTAAGTGCTACTAGGTCCATTTTCCAAAAACCAAAAAACGAATAAACTTTCTGGCCAGTCCAATATCACTTAATAATGTTTAATACAATGAAATATCCATTCATCTGCTAATGAATGAATTTGGGCTGATTCCGTCTTTATCTATTGTAAAAATGATGTTTCTATGAACATAAATGCACAAATATCTCTTCCAGATTTCAGCAAATGTTTTAGCATCTATAATACACACACAAAAAAAATTGAGTTTACTATAATGTATTGAAACACAGATGCTGCTTTTAGGGTAGTCAGGCCAAATGAGTTTGGGAGAGGTCATGATCGATGCAGCGGGGTGTTCTGGAAAAAGCACACTGAGGTAGGCTAAGGTTGAGTCCTGGCCATGCCACTGGCTCTCCAGGCAACCTTGGCAATTCCCTTCCATGCATGTAGGTCTCTGAAAATTTAAGGGTTTCTCAGACCAACTTTGAAAACTTTTTAGCTGTGACTCTTAGAGTTCTATGAATCTAACTCCAAAATGTTCGATTACCTTGAGTTCCTCTTGCCAACTTATGATCTTTTTTGGAAGACATGTCATCTAAATGGTAACAGATGGCATCCCTCTCTGGGGGCTTTTCTTTATTCCATGGTGGTGTTGATAACCTTCATAGATGTGCCTGATTTTGAAATGGGGATAGGTATGGCACTAGGTATGGAGCCCAATGATAATCATGCCTCAGACCTTGGTGTTGACTCTTCTTGGAAATGCCACAGTCCCTCTCTGGTAAAAAGTGAACTGGCTCAGTGGCTTTCTTCCCATTGTTGGTGGGGCCAAAAACAGCCTGTCACTCCTCTGGGCTGTATGTTTCTGCTGTCATGTCATAGAGGGTCTGTGCTCTTGGAAGACGAGCAAGGGGCAGGGAGTGCAGTTTCCCTAATCATTTGATTAGAGTAGCTTCTACAGCCTACTGGTAGTTTTCCCTCACTAGTACTACTGTTTCTCTTAGGCATCTTATGCCCTCACTGTTCAAAGTACTGCTCCATAGGACTGTCAATGGACCACTGGCATCACCTGGAAGCTTGTTGAGATGCAGAATTTTGGGGGTTTCACCCCCACATCTTCTTTAGTCTGTTTTGTGGTTTTGAAGTATTTCCCCTTTGCCCTCCTTAAAGTTGTTGAGTTTAAATGGCTCTGGAAGCATTGACTCCTTGGCCCCCTCCCTCTTGGGTGTGCAGTTTGTGGGAGATACCCCTGTGAAATAGGGGTGTCTTGCAGGTGGGGCTTTGGACTGACAAAGTCCTCCTGGCTGGATCCTTTGGTGTCACATCTAAGGCATTATTGTCCAATCCAATGCCATGAAACTTCTCCCCTGTGTTTTCTCCAAAGACTTTTATTTACCTCTTCTGTTTAGGTTTTCGATAAAAGTTCTGTTAATTTCTATATGTGGTGGTAGGTAAGAATCCAATTTAATTATTTTGTACATGGATAGATGGTTTTCCCAGCACCGTATGTTGAAAAGCTTTGTCCTTTCTCCATAGTCTTGGCACCCTTACAAAAATTCACTTGACCACATATGCATGGGTTTATTTCTAGGCTCTCTTTTCTATTCCAATGATCTATCTGCCTGTCTTTAGGCAACTACCACACTGTTCAGCTTACTGTAGCTTTGTAGTAAGTTTTGAAATCAGGGAAGTGTAAGTCCTCCAGTTTTGTTCTTTTTCAAGGCTCTTTTGGCTACTCCAGGTCCCTTGAGATTTCATATGAATTTTAGAATGGGTCTTTCTATTTCTGTGAAAAAAGGTCATTTGGATTTTGATAGGGATTTTGCTGAATCTGTACATTTCTTTAGGTAGTATTGACATTTTAACGATATTAAGTCTTTCAATCCATGAACGTGGGATGTGTTTCCATTTCGTTACACAAGTCTTTTACCTCCTTGATTAATTCCTAAGTATTTTGTTCTTTTACATGCTATTATAAATGGCATCACTTTTATAATTCTCTTCAGATTGCTTATTATTGTACAGAAATGCAACTGTTTTTCTTTTTTTTGTGCGTTGACTCTATATCCTGCTATTTTACTGTAGTTTATTAGTTCTAACAGTATTTTTGTGAAATCTTTAGGGCTTTCTACACATAAAACTATTATCTGTAAAAGGAGATAATTTTACTTTTTCCTTTCCAATTTAGATGCGCTTTATTTCCTTTTTTTGTTTAATTGCTCTGGCTAGAATTTTGAGTACTATACGTTAAATAGAAGTGGTGAAAGCAGGCATCCTTGCCTTGTTCTTTTCTTAGAGAAAAAACTTTCAGTCTTTTATCAATTAAAAATTTTATTTTATTTACTTTATTTTATTGTTTATGCTATTACAATTGTTCCCACTTTCCCTCCTTAGCCTCCCCCTCCACCCGGCCCCACCCTTCTGCCCTCCCTAAGACAATTCCCATTATTGTTGTCTGTGCCCACGGGTTACACATAAATGTTCTTTGGTTAATCCCTTCAGCCTTTCATCATTGTGTATGGTGTTCAATGTGGATTTTTCATATACACATTTTATTATTCCTAGTTTTATGAATGTTTTGATCATAAAAGGGAGCTGTTTGTGAAATTGTTTTTCTGCATCATCTAAGCTGATCAGATTTTTTCCCCCTTTCATCCTCTTAATGTGTATTGCATTGATTGTTCTTCATATGTTAAACTTCCCTTATACTCTAGAAATAAATCCCATTTGGTTATGATGTACAATCCTTTTAATATGGTGATGAATTTAGTTTTTTAGTATTTTGTTGAAGATTTTTGCCTCATTGTTTATAAAGGATATTGGTCTTTAGTTTTCTAGTATGGTCTTTGTTTGAATTTGGTATCTGGGTAATGCTAGCCATGCAGAATGAATTAGGAATTGTTCTTTCCTGTTTATTTTGTAACATTTTGGGAAGAATTGGGTTAGTTCTTTAAATGTTTGGTGGAATTCACCTGTGAAACCATCAGAGCCAGGACCTTCCTCTGTTGGGAGATTTTTTGAAAAAGATTTTAATTATTTTTTAGAGAGAGAGGAAGGGAGAGGGAAGGAAGGAGAAAAACATCGGTGCAAGAAAAACGTCAATAGGTTGCCTTTGTGCATCCCCAGCTAGGGACCTGGCCTGCAACCCAGGCATGTACCCTGACCAGGGATATAACTGAAGACCCTTTGGTTTGCAGGTCGATACTCAAACCACTGAGCCACTCCAGCCAAGACTGTTGGGAGATTTATTTGATTACTGTTTCACTCCTTACTAGTTATAGGTCTATTATCTGTTTCTTCATGATTTAGTCTTGGTAGGTTTTGTGTTTCTAGGAATCTGTACATTTCATCTAGATTACCTAATTTTTGGACATACATTTGTTCATAGTACCCTCTTCTAATCCTTTTTATTTTGTATAATTGGTAGTAACATCCCCATTTCATTTCTTATATTAGTAATGTGAGTCTTCTCTAGTTTTTTTAGACCATCTAGGTAAAGGTTTGTCATTTTCGTTTATCTGCTCGAAAAATCGACTTTTGGATTCATTGATTTTTCTCTGTTGTTTTGCTTTCCACTTTTAACTAAATTTCACTGTCGAAGTAAAAATTTAGCAACTTCCTTTATATACATTTACTACTAAAGAAGGATGCTCATTAAATTAGAACTTAGAAGGCTTATGGACAATGACTCCAATTTATAATTTATACTGTTTGATTATCACATACTGGAAAAGTACTAGGCCAATAAATGAGTATAGAATATGAAACATCCTTAATGGAATTTCAGTTTGAAATAGATTATTAATATATTGCCAGAGCTACTCACTACTAGTTTGGAGAAAAACTGAGGTTCAATAATAAATGGTTAACACGTAATATTACAATAACATAGGCTGTTTTTAAATTTACTGCCTGGTAGATAACAAAGCAAAGAGAAACAAACATGTTTAATAATTTTAGTGCTTTGGTCTTTTGTTTACAATATAGGAACCTAAAACAGATTTAAATTATTTCAGAATATGAATCTGAAATAATCCTCAAAACATTATCTCTACCTTAATTGCTACTCCAAACCAGAGAGTTTTTAAACAACAACAACGAAAAAAAAAAAATCTGTGTAGTCAACTTCATATAAAGAGATGACATATAGGTTTTATTTTCTAATGTTTCTTTGCTTATCATAATGTATCTTTGGTCTAATATTTTCATAATGTTCTTTGCCTATATTGGTTCTGTTAAGATAGTTGGATCTATTTAATGTTTCTTTATGATGAAAAAAAAGAAAAACCAAAGTATTGACATTATAAACCATGAGACTTATTGTACTGACAAGAAAAGACAATAATCCTTGATTGAGTTATGTTGTGTGGTAGTTATAAAAATAACCACTATTTAGTATCACTCAAGAGGAAATCAAACATTTCAAAAAGGATCAACTATCACTGTAATTATTATTAGTAAAACCTTTTAACTAAGACCCTTCATAACCTTGAAGAGCTTACTAATTCTATTTTTCAAGGTAAGAGTAAAGATTAATAGTAAGTATGTGGGAGAAGACAATGAATTAAAGTGTTAAATGTCTAGCTAAAGGTCAGAGCAGTGAAAATGACGGAGACCAGTTTGACAATTTCTACTGGAATAATAGAAAAGAATAAAATTTTTTGACTTAGGATAGCAAACTTTAAAAAGTTTCAAGTCCTTAAATATTAATGAAAGACAACGAATGTAAAGTTATGGACAGGGAACTTAATACAAAGAACAAAACTATTCCATTGTAATTTTTGGCAGCTTATTTCAAGAGATAACTTTTACTTTTCCCTTTATTACAAAAGGAAAAATATCTATGTTGCATGATAATAAAAGAACCAATCTGAGGAGCCATATAACAATATGGCCAATTGTGCTATGTTGCTAATAATAAATAAAACAAGTATGATGATTATAAGTATTATGTTATAGCATCTACTACTGTTAGCCTCTAACTATGTACAAGGTACATTACATACATCATTTTATCTATTAAATAGGAAAATAGTTATCATTTATATGGCATTATATAGATAAAATTATTACCAACCCTTTCAACACAAGCTTTTTTGCATGTTTCATCAATTAAAAAATTTTAAGGCCATTTATCTCACTGTCGGAGAAGCACGGCCTATACCCTGAGTTTTTCCAATAACATTATTGACTTGCCACTGCTTTCTTCCCCCTTACTTGCCACATCATTCTGCTTTTAAAGAAATGCAATAGAACTTGGGGGAATGTAAGATGTAAAAGTCTCATTTTAATTATCAAACGGCTTATGACAGAAACTAAGAATATACTAAAGACCTACTTCAAATGATTACATATAGAGAAAATTCACTCATATATTTTAGAAGCTGTTCATGCATCCTGCACATAGGGCTTAGTAACAAAAATCAATTCTCTTATTTCCTCCACAACAAGGGTTACCGACACAATGTGGACTGGCTATCCTATTGTTTAATAAATAGTTTATGACAGGAGAAATGATTGTTTGAACTTTCTCATAATATGTTTTGAATTATATTTATATGCACATAAATACAACTGAATACTCCTAGACCAAGCATTTGTCAAGTACAAAGATACAATTGTAAAAAAATGGGGAAGTTGAGTTTGAATCTTTAATAAGCATAACACAAGATTCCTAATTGTACATTTCAAATGACAGTAAAAAATCAACACAAGTAATTTACCTAAATTTAATCTGAGAAATCTATCCTTGAGAAAAATCAAACAATAGAGGTCATATATATGTTATACAAAAGGAAACAAAGCAATCCATACTCCCTTTATCCTGTGTTAAAGATCAGTAGTAGTCTAACACATTAAATTTTCTCCAGATTTAGAAACCTGATGCCTCGCCACCTCAATGTTCCACATGACCATACTTTTATGATTGTAGACAGTCTAACTTGTAATTTAAGATTTGCAATAGAAATAGTATGTGGCGATAGAAAAGTTACTAAGCAAAACCCCTTTCACAATTATTTGGAAACATCCAAGGTGATGCCTAATGTTTGCTGGGCTCTCTCTAGTTTGACAAAATTATTTTTTAGGTAAATGCTATCCTTAACAGACAGTACAAAGTTGTAAGATTTTGTCACAGTATTAGAGAAGCTATGACAACCCCTCATTTGCAAGTTTTCTGCCATGGCCGGTGTGACTCAGTGGGCTGGGTGTCGTCCCAAAAGGCAAAGAGTCACTGGTTCGATTCCTACTCACATGTCTGGGTTGTAGACCAGGTCCCCAGGTGGGGGCATTTGAGAGGCAACCAATCAGTGTTTCTCTCCCTCTCTTTATGCCTCCCTTCCCCTTTCTCTAAAAATAAATAAAATCTTTAAAAAATTAGTTTTTCTGAATAAAATACTAAGCTGATGATCAGGTAATTAAGATTTGAAAATGGATGAAATGTACGCTTCTTTAGGTAGACACTGCATTACCCTAAGTCACTTGAAATATTACTATGTTGAAACAAGACAACAGAAATAAGTTATATTCATGCTAGCTGACTTTCAGAATAACAGGAAAGAGAGAAATATATTGGTTTATTCCAAATTCTTAATAGGAGACCTACATTAATTGGTGCGTACATCTTAACTGAGTAAAAATAAGTTTCTATTTAAAATAAAACTTTTAGGCAGTATCTCAGAGGTACCAAAGGAAGATGAGATACCTAGAGGTATGTTAGAAAAAAAGACATTTCATAGTAGGTAACTCCATAGTAATTTGAAAGGTAACTTTTGTCGACTTTATTTTACATTATATTAGGTAATTTTTTTTCTAGTTTTATCTACTTGCATTGCTAATATCTATTACTTAAGTCTCTTCTGTATAAGTTACTTCAACTCTAAACTTCTTGCCAGATACCTGCCATGGAGGCATCTTGGACCTCAAAAAACTCAAAGCAGAGTAAATAGTCACCCATGTACTAAATTCTTAATAAGCATTTGAATAAGCAATGCATACAGCATTGAATGGATTAACATAAAATGAATTCTCATATTCTCTGTTCTTCCTTCCAATCTTTATAGTCACTATGCTATACAGAACATGATGTCAGAGACCATGTCCAGTTTTGCTTACATTATTTCTTTGGCATGGGTTTTCGGTAAGTGTTTTAAGAATGCATGAAACTTTCCCTATAGTATAAACGGCTGTGCCATACTACAGTGGTCCATCTGACAGTCATCATCAGAACATGTTTGTGCTTATAGACAAGATCAACACAACAGAAATGGTAGGAAATTGAATAATTGAAGTAAATCCCTTGTCGATAAGCATAACATGGATGATATTAAGTATAGAACATTAAGTATAGAAAAGAGACTGAAAGCCCTGGTTGGTGTAGCTCAGTGGATTGAGCACGGGCCTGCGAACGAGACAATCGCGGTTTGATTCCCGGTCAGGGCACATTCCTGGGTTGCAGGCTGGTTCCCTGCAGGGGACACATGAAAGGCAACCATACATTGATGTTTCTCTCCCTCTCTCCTTCCCTTTCCCTCTAAAGATAAATAAAAAAAATATTTTTAAAAAAAAAGAGAGACTGAAAGAAAATGTTTTAGTACTTCAATCACGAATGCAATAGAATTTCAGCAGATTTTCTGATTCAATCAGGATCCTGGCATGCCACCATCACTGAGTGTAACATATGGCAATGTTTTACTTTAAAAACTGCTATTAAAAATGATTAGAAAAGATATATTATTCTTCCCAATTTCTTAGATAATTACCACTTGACCTTAATTGGTGGGGCTTAACTGCTTTTTTGTAAGTGTATGAGTTGCTACCATTTTCTAACAAATTTCTGGCACATAACGGGGGGGGGGGAGTTTTTGACTAAATAAACAAAATAAGCTTTAAAAGAGCCTTCTTTGTTTATCATAAAAATATGAAGGTATAATTTTTAGCATGTATCCCTCATGATCTTTAGGATATAGAAAAAATGACAGAATATTTCCTCCAGGAATAGAATTCTTTATTCATAGTGTTAAACTAAAAAGGAGTTAAAGATAGTATTTTAAGATAACTTTTCATGGTAAAGGTCTTTTCTATTGATAGGCAGAGTCTAATTACCCTTGCCTTAAACCTGGGCTGGCTTTATTGACATGCATCATCAAAAGACAACAATGGAGGTGACATTCCGGGGCTTCTGAGCCTAGTTAAAAGAGACTTGCAGCTTTGCTTGACTATTTTAACATTCTTCTGCTATGCCTGAGTCACCATGATAGTAAGTCTGACTACCCAGGGGACTACATGATGGAAGGACTACAGGTAGGTACTCCCGGGTTCAGCTAGTCGACATTCCAGCCATTGGTACCAAAGTGCCAGATATGTGAGGAAAATAGTTGTGGACCTTCCAGGACAAACCACCTGCCAGTTAAATATTAGTGTGGGCCTTCTTTTGATTCATAGTACATTCAGCCAGCCCCTGGTCCATTTGCCAACTCACAAATCATGAGTTATTAAAAAATAAAATGCAATAGAGTTTTAACAAATTTTGTTTTAAAACTGTTAGCTCTTTGTTTTGTGGTAATTTGTTATAGAGTAAGAGATAACTGGAACACTTAGAACTAAATACTACAAGCACAACTTGAAACAATTTATATATATATTGAACCTGTTGACCACCTTCTCAATTGCTATCTATACCTGGAATGAAAAGCTTCCTAAGTGGTTAGTTCTAAATTATCATATAGGTATAGCATCAAAAGCCTTAAGTGAATCTTTTTACTCTCCAAACTTTTTTCTTAGTTATGGTTGACTTCTTCCCCTGAAGGCTATTTTTGCCAACAGAACTTGTGTAGCTTCCATCTTTTTATTATTCTATCCTGTAAGAGTTCTTAGGTTAAATTCTGAACTCTCACAATAGTGATAAGGTAAGGAATGGAATGAAAAAGTAGAAAGCCAGTAAAAAAAGTATTGGCCACTATAAATGAA
Source organism: Artibeus jamaicensis (assembly GCF_021234435.1). NCBI lineage: Eukaryota > Metazoa > Chordata > Mammalia > Chiroptera > Phyllostomidae > Artibeus > Artibeus jamaicensis. The sequence continues at coordinate 3,279,590 of NW_026521249.1, read as the reverse complement.
AAGAATTATATTGCATGATACAAGCAAATCAAAGAGCTAGACTCAACAAACTAATCCAGATGGCTCAAATACCAGCTGATATGCATGTCCCAATGGGTCAAATTATCCCATTAAAAGTCTGAAAGTGAGTTTTGTATGAAGAGGTTAATTGTATATTGAATATTCAGTATCTGTAGCCAGAGAGAAAATCCTCTTTACCTGAAAATCAATATTGTTGTCAATACAATGTTCATTCTTCTCTGCCAAAATCTTCCCATAGTTCTCTGATTTGGTAAGATTTTCAACTCTGGTTGTATCTTCTACTTCCACCTCCAAATCCTTCATTGCTTCAGTTTCATTTTTTGTATTAACAGTATCAGACATCCTCATCAGCAAAGGTTATTTTAGAATTCTATAGGGAACTTGAAGCCTTAGAAAAAAAGAAATAAAATTTAATTTGGTTTGAAACCTTTCTTGCATTCAGTTATCACTAATACTGTCTGAATACTTTCTATGTTCCAGAAATAATGTCAAATGTACACAGAGAGAAGCAAAATCTCTGCTTTCAAGGAGTATGCAGCTTAGTGGCAGACCAGCTCAAATTACAAAAGAATCATAATACAATGGGAGAAGGATTATCATAAGAATTCGTGGTGATTTTGATGCATAGACCACTTGTGAAAGCTTTTAAGAAACCTTAAGGAATAAGCTATATTGAGATGGGAGGCTGCAGCTGGAGTATTTTAAATATATATTTAGATGACATTAGAATTTTTCCCCTAAAGGGATATTGTGAATATCATTCTATGAGAAAAATATTTTCCTATCATAGCTTCTTTTTAGAGTTCTAAGATTCCAAATTTCTTAAACTATCCTGTGCTTTTTAAAAAAATAATTTAAAAAATAAACAGCAACATTCTATACAAAACACAGTTGTGTATCTACATTGGTAACTGTTTGACAATATTAATCAAGTATTTGAAAATTCTCCTGACTTATGTGATTGAATGACAAACAACACATATTACTAGTATGTCTGTTATGTATACTCCCCCAGTATACTTACTCCATATGATGCCCAAATTATTTCATGCTTTCAGTGAGTTTAAAAAAACACTAGGGGCTTTACATTGAATATGAAATAAAATGTATCAGAGATAGCTTTCATTTTAGAAAATGTGAACTTGAAGAGCAGAGCTGATATGATATAGATAACTTTTTAGTTCTAGTTTTATAATCAAGTACAAGTTTAAGGTGTGCAACATGATGATTTGACATAAGTATATATTGGTGAATGATTACCACAATCTATCACCTCACAATTACAATTTTGGGGGAGGGTGAGAATAAAAAAACATATTTTGAAGTGTGTCAAAAAATTTAAGATTAATTGATGGCTCGATAGAGCAATGGATATAGATGGACAGGTACAGGTTTAAGTAAGTATGATAAAATGTTAATGGTGGAATGTTGGAGTGATTATATGGTTGCTCAGTATAAAATTCTTTCAATTTCTCTTTACTTCTGAACATTTCATGATAAAGTCTTGAGGAAAATACATCTGAAAAGTTTTGAACGAGAAAGAGAAAGAGAAAGAGAAATAAATCCTAAAGTCACAAGTAGACTCAATTGAATAAAGAACATGTCTTCCTGCTTTGGTTGGTGTGACTTAGTGGATCGAGCAACAGCCTGCGAACCGAAAGGTCACTGGTTCAATTCTCAGTCAGGGCACATGCCTGGGTTTTGAGCCAGGTCCCAGATTGGGGTGTGTGAGAGGCAACCAACTGATGGTTCTCACATACTAGTATTTTTCTCCCTCTGTTTCTCCCTCCCTTCCCCTCTCTCTAAAAGGTAAATAAAATCTTTACTAAAAAAAAAAGAACATGTCTTCCTAAATTATATTCTGTACCAAGGTTAATTGTTCATTATCAAAGCAATAAAGTTACTAAGTAGAAGAGAGTTACTTAAAATACCCTGGCTCTTTGCATTTCATATGTAATATTTTGAAAGAGAAATGAATGTGTTTTTCTCAAGGGACAAGAGAGGTTACCTGATGTGTCCTATGGATTTTGGATTGTGGTATCCCACAAAAATAAAATAAAATAATCCAAGGTTCTTTTTCACAGTTGTCAGCCAGGATGTCAATTGTACTGAACCGTCTGGAATCTGGCAGGAGGAGTCCCATGTCCTTGTCACCACTGTAGATTCCTGGACTGAAATGTACTGTGGTGGATAAAATATACCATACCTTTCAGTGGCCTAAAAAATAAAGTAAAACATTTAAACAAAATAGTCAAGTGAAATGGAACTTTTTTAGTAAACTGAAAATTAAAGATATTACTGCTGGTGATTTTATTTTCTTGTCTTAAACACAATCACAACACTAAGTTTCAACTAATTCTGACATGAATTTCTTTTGTGAGGCTGAATAACTCACTGAGGCCACCTAGAGAGTTTAGCAGGAAAAGCAGAAGGGAGAAGAAAGGTAACTAACATTAATAAGAACCTATGTGGTCTGTGTTGTAAGGGAAATATTATCATCATTTATAGATAATAAAAAAAGGTTTGCCTGGGATCAAAACCAGGACCACCTGACTCCAAGAACTATGACTTTTAGAATTTTCACCCAAAGTTAAAATACCTTAGAATTAAGAGAATAATTTTGAATAATAATCACACTCTAGATCTTTAAAAGAACAAAAGATTATGTCATTCAATATTTTCTAGTCATTGATCTAAAAGATCAATGCCAATATTCTGTTATCTACTTTTTTTTATGCCTAATTCTCATTATTGAAGGTAAAGTTTGGTATATGACAATAATTGATATTTATATACCTTACAAAGAGATCATAAAAAGTCCAGTATCCATCTCTTACTGTACTAAGTTGTGATATTACTGACTGTATTCCCTATCCTTACTTACACTTCCATGACTTTCCATGACTTATTTGTTATAAATATATGTTTGTATCTCTTGACTCCTTTTACCTTTTTGCCCCTTTCCTCAACATCCAGTCCTCTGACAACTATCAGTTTTCCTGTGTCTGTAACTCTGTTTAGTTTTTTAGATTCTACATATAAATGAAATGATAAAGTATTTGTCTTTCTCTGATTTATTTCACTTGGCATAATACCCTGTTGGTCTATCCATGCACACACAAACAAGGTGGGGCAAAAGTAGGTTTACAGTTGTGAGTACATAAAAGTATATTCTTGTATTATTATTTATTAGTTGCTATATTATTTTCCACATGACAACTGTAAACCTACTTTTGCCCCACCTTGCATATATGAGGTCTATACAGAAGGTATCCAACCATATAATATGACAAATAGAGACATTCATTGAAGAAGATACAACATACAAGAAACACTGTACATAAGACAATGATGCCTCAGTCCCCTTCAAAGCAGGCACTTTGAGTCTCACATGGTTCTCCCAATCACCATCACCTACCCCATCATATTTTCCTGAATCTCATTGATGGTCTGTAATCTCTTCCCTTTCAAAGGTGTTTTTAGTTTTGGGAAAAGGCAAAAGCCAGAGGTCACCAAATCTAGGCTATAGGGGACTGAGTCACCAGAGTGATTTGATGTTTTGCCAAAAAACTGCACCAGACGTGATGTATGAGTGGGTGTGTTGCTGTGATGAAGCTGCCAACCATCAGTTTTGCCCATAGCTATGGCCTTCTGAATCAACTGAATAGTTTCCTGGTGGAAATGTACAAGCTTAATGCAAAATTTGATGCAGATTCATTGCTCCACTTGTTCAGTCATTTTGAACATGATGGCCACAAAATACACATGCTCACTCAACAGTGTCTACTGCTCCCACTGACTGGTACAGTGAAGTCACATTGTTCACACATGTGCATTCCAGTCTACTCTCCTTGGCTGCCAGGTTACAACAATGTTATGAAAACTATTCCTGTCATATTAACAATGGCTGGACTTTTTCTGGAAAGACATTGTATATCCACTTCTTGTTCATCCATTCATCTACTGATGAACAGCTAGGTTGCTTCCATATCTTGGCTGCTTTATGTAATGCTGTAATGTACATGGGGGTGTGTGTACCTTTTCAAATTAGTGTTTTCTTTTCTTCAGATAAGCACTCAGAAGTGGAACTGCTAGGTCTTTGTTATAGCCTTTGTTTTAAATTGTTTTGTCTTAAACTGATGAACAAAATAAAAACAGAGGCATGGATGCATGGAACAGACTGACAACTGTCAGAGAGAGGGGGATTGGGGAACTGAAGGAAAGAAGGTAAAGAAAAGGTCTAAATAAATCACACACACACACCCCCGCCCACCCACACGCCCAGTGCAGTGATAGCCAGAGGGGAAGGGAGATGGGGAGGGTGGGAAGTGGGTAAAGGGGAGGGGGAAATGGACATGGAAGGAGACTCTGCTTGAGGTAATAGCACAACCCAGTGTGCAAATGATGTTTTATTGAGCTGTACACTTGAAATCTGTATGGTTTTGTGAACCAATGTCAACCAATAAATTCAATTAACAAATAAAGTCTATTTTGTCTGATATAAGTATTGCTATCCCAACTTTTTCCCCCATTTTCTTGAAATATCTTTTTCCATCTCATTACTTTCAGTCTGTGTGCATCTTTCAATCTGAAGTCTCATGTAGGCAGCATATGTAAGGGTCTTATTTTTTATATATTCAGTCACCCTATTATCTTTTGAATGGAGCACTAAGTCCATTTATATTTAAAATAAGTTTTTAAATTTTATTATTTTTTCATTACCATTTATCCCCCCATACCCTTTCCACCTCCATTCCCCCTGCAATATAAAGTAATTTTTGATAGGTATGTACTTGTTGCCATTTTAACTGTTTTCATACTAGATTTATAAGTGGTCTACTATCTTCACTGTATGTTTCCCTGTATTAGTGCAATCGTGAAAAATATTTTTTTTATTTATTTTTCAAAAGAGGGGAAGGGAGGGAGAAAAATGGGGAGAGAAACACTGTTGTCTCTAACACCCCCAACAGGATACCTGGCCTGCAACCCAGGCATGTGTCCTGATTGGAAATTGAATGGGTAATCTTTTGGTTTGCAGGATGATGCCCAACCCACTGAACCACACCAGTAAGGGCTAGTGAGATTTTTTTCTTTCATCTATTTTATTTCTAGTTTTTACCTTTTCTACTTAAAGAATTGTCTTTAAGGTTTCTTGTAATGCTGATTTAATGGTGATGAACTCCATTAGCTTTTGCTTGTCTGGCAAAAGAAAATCTTTTTTGTTTTTTGGTCTGAGAAAATCTTGATATCCCTCATTTCTGAATGATAACCTTGCTGGGTAGAGTGAAGTAGTCTTGGTTGTAGGTTTTTCCCTTTCATCAAGTTAGGGAAGTTTTCAGCCATTATTTCTTCAAATAGTTTTTCCATCCCTATCTGCCTCTTTTCTCCTTCAGGGACTCCTAAGATTTGAATGTCAGTATGCTTGATGTTGCCCCAGAGATCCCTTATGGTATTCTTATTTTTTCGCCTTTGACCTTCCCCTTTGACCTACAATTGGGTGATTGCCGCTATCCTGCCATTCTTCTGTGTCATCTAACCTGCTGTTGATCCTCTCAAGTGTATTTTCTCATTTCTGTTTTTATATTCTTCAGCTTTGATAGGTTCTTTTTTATACTTTTTTTCTTTGTTGAAGTTCTTGCTGAGCTTACCCACTTGCTTGCAGAGTTTAATGAGCACCTTTATAATTATTACTTTGAACTCTTTACCTATTAGACAGCTTACCTCCATTTCTTTCAGTTCTTTTTCTGGTGTTTTGCCTTTTTTTTTGGTTTGTTTGGAACATACATTATTCTCTCTTTATGTGCCTCTGTTTCCATGTATTAGTTCAGTTGTGTCTCCTGGTTTTGAAGAGTGAAAGTGATCTTATTTAGAAGGTGTTTTGTGAAGCCCAGTGGTGGCATCCAACCTTGTCTCCAAAGCCAGGTGCTCCAAAGGTGTTCCCTGGGTGAACTAGAGTGAACTCCTTTTGTGGTTGGACCACAATTTCCATGGACATATTGGCAGGTGAGGCTGGTCCCTGGCCCAGTTGGCTGTGAGTCCTGGCCATAACTATTGTGGGCTCATTGGTGTGTAATGCAAGCCATTGGTGTGGCTGGCTGCAAGGCATAATGCTGTATGCTGGCGCTGACTGAGGCTACTTACTGGGTATGGCAGAGAAGGAGCTACTTTGAAGGGGTCTAGTCTGGGTGAGACCTCAGGGAAATTAGAGTTAACAATGCTAGGGTAGAGTTAACAGTGTTAGCAAGCTTAATGAAGAGTATCAAAAATGGTGTCTGCCAGCATGAGACCAATTAGGTGGTAGGAGAGGAAAAAAGGGGGGAAAATGGCTCCTACCAGCACTTCTGACTCCAATAGGTTCCTGTCCTTCCAGCACATACCCTGTAATTGGTCAGTATATCACTTTCATGTATGAACTATGTGCTTTTCAAACTGCTGCCTTTGTTCTGAGACTCTGAAAGAAGGCATCTTCAGATTCCTACATCCCTTTAGCATTCCCCAGACATAAGCCCCACTGGTTTTCAAAACCAGAGAGTATGGGTGCTCCTCTTTCTGGTATAGGTTTCCAGGTTAGGGCTGAAACCCTTCAATCTTCAGGGGAGATCTCTGTGGTGTGATATTCCTCCCACTCGTGAGTTACCCGCATGGGGAGTGGGAGGAAGGTAGTTGGGTAACTAGACTTATGATCTTTCCCTACTACTTGTTTCAAAGTGGCTTTTTCTTTAATTTGTAGATGTAGAAAATCGGTTTTGCTAGTCTTCAGGTCATTCCCAGAAATAGCTGTTCTAGATGTAGCTGTAGTTTTGGTGTCAGTTAGAGGAGGTGAGCTCAGGAACTTCCTACTCCCCCCCCCCCCACTCCATCATCTTGAACTCAAAGCCAGGAGCCTTGCTCTTGAATGCCAATTTAGCTTGTCTATGAAACGCCATTCCTTGCAGTTGGTACACTGCCCCCACAACAACTGTCAAATGTCATCTGCCTATTTTTTTTAAAAAAGATTTTATTTAGTTATTTTTAGAGAGAAGGAGGGAGGCAGAAAGAGAGGGAGAGAAACACTGAGGCGAGAGAGAAAACATCAATCAGCTGCATCTCACATGTGCCCTGCACAGGGACCAATCCCACAACCCAGATATGTGCTGACTGGGAATCAAACCAGTGAATTTTGGCTCTGCAGGATGATGCTCAAACAACTGGGCCATAAGAGTCAGGGCCAGTGTCACTTGCTTTTGAAGTCAGTTTTATTATTATGTATCTCATCACCTCAGGACATTATTTCATTACTTTTAGAGAGAGGAGGAAACAAACACTGACATGAGAGAAAACCATCTATTGGTTGCCTCCTGTATATACTCTCACCAGGAACTGAACCCACAGCATTTTGGTGTAAGGGACAATGCTCCGACCAACTGAGCCACACTGGCCAGGGCTCATTTTGTATATTTGGTACAAGTGAATAGATCATAGCAAATAAACAACTATAAAAATCCTTTATCGTGCTTCCACCATCCTTTGACAATTTTGTTGTCTATAAACAGAATAGCACAGTTTCAAGGTGAAAAAATGGAGAATGAGATTTAAGCACCAGGAGATATAATTCTAATACTGCCAAGTATGCATCATAGAACAATCACATCTTATGCTGACCTCAAAAATTATTTTTGAAATATCATCATTCAAAATCTTGATACGGATTCACATTAGTTTTTACATTTCAATTGCACTGTGTTTGACTAAGGGAAAATAGAAATGGAGGTATTAGAAACAAATGTCAAAGTTATATTTTAACTGACATTGTCATCTCAATCTGCCAAAGGTTACTGAGCCACTAAGTCAAACAACAGGGTGTTTTTTATTTGTTTTTTAGTTGCACCATGAGAAAAGAGTGAAGAAATAAAATGGAGTCAGTCTAGTCAAGGTGATAAACTACAGCTAACACAAAGTAGGCTGAGACAGGAAGAAATGATTCTATTTTTGCTTTAACTAGCCTAGCAACTTAAACTTTTCAACTTTTCAGCAGTGTATCAATGCCTGGAAATAGACAGATAGATAGATATCAGTGTCATGTTGTAAATACTGCTGGCTTTGGCTAGAAATAAATGGCAGAGATTTATTCAAGGATCTTGAGATTTGCAAATAAGAAAAGCTACCAGTGTTCTGAAGAAAAGAGAAAAATTGAGAGTTCTTATAGTAGGAAGTACATTCTTGAGAAAAATCAGTACTGCATTTTAAGCCTCTGGATTTGTCTAAGATGTAACCTTCAGATGTCCAGTGATCTGGATAACATATGTTACATGGCCTGGACATATGAACATTCTTTCCTAAGTTCTTCAAAGGATTATCTATAGTGTTACTCCAAAAATGTTAGGTATCTTCTATTGTCAGAATCACTCTAGGCCAGTAGATGGCTGAGGCCTAGTTTGCTGTGTTCTGGATGCACCTTGCAGACTGAGAGAAGTCCCACCATGGGTGCACAGTGGCTTTGCTTGTGTCAAGTTTTCTTATGCATATACCCTACAAAGATCAATAGAGGAGGATGAACACTAGAGTCTGTGTGAATGCGTGTATGTTACGTAGTGGACAATGCATAACCCCAAGGGACTCTCATTTTGGGCACACTATTTCAACATTTAAAATTCATACAAACTTTGCGTTCTTCTCCTAAATATTATTATGTTTTAAATAAAAATCTTTTCCCTCTCCAAACCTTCAAGTAAAGAGATCCTCCAACTTCTTCTGCCCACTAAAATAAAATACCTTTATCTTGGAACAAAACCTACACTTCTGAGGTATCTAAGGCTGTGTGGGCATGTAGATATCAAGCAGAGAAAACCACAAGAAAGGCATGGAACATAATATGTCTGCCACAGCATTTAGGATCCAATTAAACGCACCACTCTAAAATGTAATAAATAGTTATACAGTAAGTGAAAGTGACTAAGAAAGTTATATGAATTTGGTAAGTTTCTACAAGAGATGATAACTCAGAGGGAAAAAATGAACATTTTGGCATTTATTATATGTATACATGTCAGTACCTACTGTTAACTGATATTTAAAAATTGAATTTCTCAGAATGATTCAAGCTAAGAGATGGATATATGTGCTCAAAATTCATATTCAACTTTGAAAAAATTTTCTTCCAATCACAACATGTTATTTATTAGTAACAAGTCAGAGATTTGATTACGCACAATTTCTATGCTACTAGGTAGCCAACATAAGAAAAATGCCACATGTAAAATCTCCAGAAGCATATGCCCAAATAGGCTGGTAAAATTAAAGATCATAATCTAAAAAAAGTAGAACTATGATGGTACTAGGAAATACAGAAGATATATTCATAATTATTGAGTGAGAGAGTCCTTCCCAAGCATGACATGAAAATCTACAAGCTATAAAAGGAAAATATTAACAAAATTTACGATGTTTTAATATTTCTGTATGACAAAAATATAAAAAAGATTTTAAAGGATATGATAGAAAATATTTCTAACACAACCAAAATCTGAAGGAGTTTTTATAAATAAAAGGAAAGAGAAATAGCAAATAGGCAACTTACAAAAAAAAAGAAAAAACTACTACCAAAAAATTATACTGATACTGTATATAGCTTGTCATGTCATGAATACTGCTTGTAATACCTTTTATTATTAATTCACTTAAAGACAATAATTCTAAAAAGTAGGTCCTATGATCACCCTTGTTTTACAGATTAGGAAACTAAGTAGAGAGTTTAAGTGATTTGTCCAAGGTCACAGAGCTAGTAAGTGTGGGAATCAGGACCTAAACAGGGCAGACAGGTATTCCACTCCAGGCTCTTGCCTATGCTATGCTACCACTTATATGTACTAAGAAGAGGGAAAATTTGGATGTATAAAGCACCTTTATTTCAAAAATATTTATAACATGCAGTACCACTTTAACATTGTGTTCCAGACAGAAAATAAACTTGCCCTTTTCACATGGATAGGTGCTATGTACTTACTATTCTTTGTACAGAGGGAAAAAGCACTATTAACTTCATATTAATGGTCAGTAAGTAGGGCTAATCACTACTGAACTATCAGAACTGGCAGGTAACCACGCAATTTCTCTTAATCTTCCTCTCTTTTGTGATCTTAAGCATCAAACGATGTAAATCTGGCTGGCAATAAGAATTTAGTTTGTGATTAAGGAGCAATGTGAAGCCCAGTAGTTTAAAACAGTAAATATGCATCGCTAAATACTTTCCTCAAGGTAAGAAATCAGGAAAGAATTAGAAGCATTAGGAAAGGCAGTGTAGTATATATGGTCTGTGTAGTTTCAGAGGAAACTACTCGTTCAGTATATACAGAATGAGTAGTTTTTCTAGTGAAAATTTTCAGATAGAATTTTCAGCAACAAAAATGCAATGTCAATACTGCTAAATCAAAGGATCACTTTATTATGCCTAGGGCCTAATTTTTGGTTCTACAGCACCAAAGAGTTGAAAAGTTAAGCAATTAAAAAAATAAATACTCTAATTTTACACAATGAAACCCAGTTTACTCTAGGTTAACAAAACATCAAAAAAATCATTTAAATTAACTCTTTGTGTGAGCGAGAATGAAATCTGGATCCTACAAGAAGAAATAAAGTACTTTTCACATAAAAGTTGAGAGAAAAAAAGTTACATCATTAAAGTTATGTGAATAGAATTTGGCAAAGACACTGCATTATTCTTCTCTTATGACTACCTGGTTATTCAATATCATTTCATTAGATGGACATAATGCTATCTTTCTTCCCTTAGAGAAAAAAAATTAAGCAGGCACATTTATAAAATAAACCAAATGTACAAGACCAACACACATAAGCTTCTCCTAAAGTTATAATGACACAACCAACTAGACAAAGGTCTCTAGTGAGAAAGGCAAGGAAAACTGTTCATGCTTTATTTAGAAATAGTAGAAATTTACATCCTCAATCACTTGTTAGTTACTTAAACAGGAATATAAGTACCAACATTTGAAAATGCTAAATGTCTATGTGATTTATATATAAACAATTACTGTCATCCAACAAAACTTTACTGAGTAACCCCACAGAGCAATATAGCTGCACAACTAGCTGTATTTGAAAAGAACAAAAGAGAAAGAACTACCATGGCCTGAAATAGCTTTTTGTTAAACCTCAAATAAGAGATTAATAATGACATTTGTCAACAAATACACAAAATAATTTTAACAGTATATTTAAAGAGAGGAGAACAGACTTTTTTGTTAAATTGAAGAATGGGAGAAAAAATTTTTAGTGGGGCACTGTAAGACTATGAGACAAATTACTTTTAGGGAAAATGTTATATGAAGTGATAAGGTTTAATACAAATGTGTTGTATTGTAAGTGGAGAAATGGGGACGATAGAAAAGAGAAGTTTAACAGAAATAGAGTATGAACTGGGGATAAAGACAAAAAATTTGATAATGTCTAGAGCTGTTAGCAAGGGCATGGGGAATGGGGAATCTCAATCAAACATGTAAGTTTAGTAAACAATCTGTGACATTGATTGATGTTTAAATTCTTAAAGTCCTAGAACCTAACATTTCCACATTTGGACCTACACACTAAAGAGACTCATGTGCATGAGGAAACATACAAAAATATTTATTGCATTGTTTTATTTGAAAGCAAATGGGAAAAATTAAATGTCTATCAATAGAGAAAGTGATTAAGCATAACTGTGGTATATTCACACTGTACAACAAAACAATTCAATGAGCTAGAGTTGTATTAAAAAGTCCCCAAAAGAATGTTAGAATGTTTAATGAAAAAGCAGAATGATCTCCCAAATACAACGCAACTTATGTAAAAATTTTAAAACCACACAAGCTGGACAGGAAGGGTACAAACCTATTTCACATTAGTAATTATCTCTAGAGAGGGAAAGGGTGGGTTTTAGGTGAGATAAAAAAGAGACTTCAATGATGGCTTATTTTCTTTTAAAAAATCTCTTTCGAATATAAGAAAAGATCAGCATCTGCAAATTCTGAGTAGTAAGTACCGAGTATTTGTTACAATGCTCCTTTTCCTGGTCTTGTTACTTTTTATTAATGTTATAAAAACAATGAACAGGAAAATAGCATCAAAGGATGGTTATATTTGAAGTTACGATTAGAAGTGTAGTCTTGATCTTATGAGGGGTGTGAAAACCCAAATAACAGGGGAACTATTTCAAAAGAAGTCATGGAGAATTATTTCAACTACATTATAGATTAAACTCTGTTCTAACAAGTAAAACGGTATAAGAGTTGTGATGAAAAGTGACTAGGATTTAGACAAAGGATTAAGAGGAGAAGACTGAAAAGGAAAAAAGAGATGTCCTTTTTTAAAAGATTTTATTTATTTATATTTAGAGAGAGGGGGCGGGAGAGAAACATCAATCAGCTGCCTCTTGTACCACCTCTACTGGGAACAGAACACTGCAACCCAGGCATGTGCCCTGACTGGGAACTGAACTAGTGAACATTTGCTTTGCAATATGATGCCTAACCAACTAATCAGTCAGGGCAAAAAGAGATTTCATCCATTCTAATCTTTTGATTAGAAACTATGTGCTAAGCACTGATCTAAGTGTTGAGAATATAGCAGTGAACCAGGCAGACAGGATTCCAGTACTCAAGGTGCTTACATTCTACTGTAGAATAAATAAACAAGACAATTACTGATTATGATACATACTTTAATATTATTAACAGCAAACCCTTACATAGCTACTTATTATTCACAAAGCACTATTTTCAATGCTTTAACTGTATTAATCCTCATAACAGCTCTATCGGCTAGGTGCTCTTATTATCCCTATTTTACAAATGAGAAAATTGAGGCAGAGAAAGATGAGGTATCTTGTCCAAGATTCTAAGAATAGCAACTGGCAGACTAAGGATTTGCATTTAGGTAGTCAGGATCCAGAGCCCTTGCTAGTTAAGTCACTACCTATATATGAGGTCTATCTGGAAAGGTTCTAGACATTGTTAATATAATGAGAACGGTTTGCACAACAGCAGTGTAACCTGGCAGCCAAGGAGAGTGGACTGGAATGCACATGCATGGACAATGACAACTTCACTGTACTAGTCAGTGGGGGCAGTAGACGCCACTGAGTAAGCATGTACACTGTGTGGCTATCACATTCAAAAGGACTGAATGAGTAGCAACAAATCTGTATCAAATTTTGTGTTAACCTTGAACATTCCTCTGTAGAAACTATTCGGATGATTTATTTAGTAGGCCGAAGCTATAGGCAAAACTGGTGACTGGCAGCTTCATCACGAAAACACACCCACTCATACATCCTGTCTGGTGCAGAGTTTTTTGGCAAAACATCGAATCACCCAGGTGACTCAAAAGTCACAGATTTGGTGCCTGATGACTCTGCCTTTTCCCAAAACTACAGCCGAGATTTGGCACCCTATGACTTTTCCTAAAACTGAAATCATCTTTGAAGGAAAGAGATTTCATACTATTGACAAGATTCAGGATAATACAACAGGGCAGCTGATGGTGACTGGGAGAACCATGTGGAGTCCCAAAGTGCCTGCTTTGAAGGGGACTGAGGCATTAGTGTCCTATGTACAATGTTTCTTGTATCTTCTTCAATAAATGTCTCTTATTTTTCATATTATGTGGCTGGATACCTTCTGGACAGAACTCATACTCCCATTAGAAATGAAGAGGTTAATGTAACAACAGAAAGTAACTAATTGGGTGAAGCTAACTAGACACATGGGTCACCCAGAATAAGGTTAGGACTAATAGCTGGAACAGTTATGACATGATAAAATGAAGGTGTGGATGGTGCTTGCTACCCATTCACCTAAGAAATACACGAGGAGGAAAAAGAAAATCTGGTGCAGAACAATCTGTTTTGTACATGTGAATTTAAAGTGCCTTCAGGACATTCAGTTGGAGAAATCTAACAGAGAACTGGATGGAGGTAAGGGGAGAAAGCAGGGCTGATACTATTTCTTTGGGTAGCATTACTGCATAGATGGAAGCTTTGAATTATCAAGACAGATGAAGTTACCCAGGAATCTCTGAGTAAGAATATTAACCTTGGGATAAAATGCCTAGGGAACACTCAGCCCATGAGATGAATAGGGAGGTGGAGGACCAAAAATATCTGCTGGATTTGGTAACAAAGACAGCAAGAGATGAAAAGCTGGGGAAAGACTATTAGGACAGAAACTGTGTAGACCAAAGGGAAGGAGCCAGTAGAGAAAGGAGGAAGACAGACAGGCTTGAGGTTTAAGAGGGAAAAGAGAAGAAGATAGAGAGAATATATGAGGTAGAAATAAAGAAAATAGGGACAAAAGTACAAATGAAAAGATAAGCCTTTAAAATGTTTATTACTCTCTCAAACTAAAGGCAATGTGGTAGAAATTCATATCTAACAAACTCTTTTCATATTTTATTTTACTGAGAATAGTATCTGCTAGAATAGGGGTGTCAAACTCATCTTCACTGGGGGCCACATCAGCCTTGCAGTTAGTTGCCTTCAAAGGGTGAAATAACTTTAGGGCTGTATAAAGGTAATCTAACTACTCCTTAACTGTTAAGGAGTTGAAATTACATTTGGCCCGTTGAAGGCAACTGTGAGGCTGATATGGCCTCCAGTGAAAATGAGTTTGACACCCCTGTGCTACAAGCAAGTTAGCTGAGATGGCTGTGGGGTAGGAGAGAACTGTGTGTGGTTGAGGATAAACAATGGAGTGAGTCTGTCAGGGGAGGGTCATTAAGGCTGACACCAACATCCAGCATTGTTTAGGTCGAGTCCTTTGGGGGAGAAGTCTGTAGACTAAAACACCAGAGGTTTCTGCAATTCTTTAACCAAGTTCAGCACAATGGTAGTAATTAGTGGCAGCGGGCCAGAGACGGATGAAACTGGAAGGGCATGAAAGAGCTGTTCATGAGATCACAGGAGAGACCCTGGAGAATACTGGGGTAACTTGGTGAGATTCTGAAGATATTTAGCTAATGACAGATGAAGGCAAGAAATAATGCAGTAAAGTCAGAACCATTAACGCAACTCTATTACCTGAAGATTTTATTAATGACCTCCTAATTTAGTGCAGATGAGGATAAAATGAATTCTGCCTTAATTCTAAACCTATCAGAATTTCAAATTATACAGGGAACTCCCCACACATGTGTTAAATGCAAGATTAAAATAAATCAGGTCATAGTTAAGATCTCTTGGCACAGAGTAAAATATGTTTTAAGGACTATATGAAAGCAAAAAAGGATAGCCTTACCATCTAAACATGTTTTGGGAAATAAAGAACATTCAAGTTTAGATTCATGGGAACTGGGCACAGATAATGGGGATGTGAGAGAACTGAAAATAATAAGCATATAAGGAGAGAATATATATTTTTGTTCCATACTGAATTTGAACTGATTATAATTAATTCTTTAAACAGTACATTTATCTACTTAGAGATCCTTCTAAACTGTGAAATGGACTATAGGGAATTGGTTAAGAGAAGCACCTATTTTTTCTGTTGACCTCAGAGTTACCTTTTAAAATGAAAACCACAAAAGTAAACTACCACAAATTATACTGGGAGCTCTCCATATCTGTGTTAAATGCAAGATTAAAATAAGTCAGGTTGTAGTAAGATCTCTTGGCAGTATGATCTCTTGGCACAAAAGTAAACTGTTTCCTTAATACAGAACACCAAAGACATTATCAATAGTTATAGAGAGATGACACAGGATGGGGACTTGCCACATCAGAAAGATTAATCACGTGAGTAAAAAGTTGGGGCTTTAGCCATGTGCTATTAGCATGACCTCTGTGAAGGGAAGTAGGGCATGAGACTGGGTTCAATTGCATGGCCACTAATCCAATCAATTATGCTTACCTAACAAACCCCAAGAAAAGCTTTGAACAGTGAAGCTTGGGCGAACTTCCCTGGATAGCAATATTCTGCATATTGTCACCTATCGTAAAGAACACACCCTAACTCTACAGGAAGAGGACAAGGAAAGCTTTGCATTTGAGACCCTCCCAGACCTTGCCATGTGTGTCTCCCCTTTTAGCTTGTCTAATTTGTATCCTTTATAATAAAACTGTAGTCATAGGTACAGAACTTTCCTGACTTTTCTCAGTTCTAGTGACTCACAAAACCTAAGCAGGTAATGGGAACCTTTTCATTTGTAGCCAGCTGGTCTGAAGTGAAGGCACAGTTGTGGAGGACTATGCCCTTAAACTGTGAAATATGGCCTAACTCTGGGCATCAGAAGTTAGTATCAGAAGTTATTGAAGTTACTAATATTTTGTATTGTCTAGTCTCATAATTTATATTCTTTTTTTTCAATTATGGTTTACATTCCATATTATTTTATATTAGTTTCAGGCACACAGCATAGTGGTTATATAATCATAGACTTTACAAAGTGTTTCCCTTGATATCTCCAGTATCCACCTGGCACCATACATAGCTATTACTAATTATATTCTGTATACTGTATTTTACATCCCTGTGACTATTTTTTAAATACAAATTTGTACTTCTTTTTTTTTTTAAATGTTTCTATTTTTTTAAAAGATTTTATTTATTTATCTTTAGAGTGGAAGGGAAGGAGGGAAGGAGAGAAACATCAATGTATGGTTGCCTTTTATGCGTCCCCTGCTGGGAACTGGCCTGCAGGGGACCAGCCTGAAACCCAGGCATGTGCCCTGACTGGGAATCGAACTGTGATTGTCTGGTTCGCAGGCCTGCACTCAATCCACTGAGCTACACCAGCCAGGGCCCAATTTGTACTTCTTAATCCCTTAATCTTTTTTTAAACCTCAACTGAGAAAATGTTTATTGATTTTAGAGAGAGAGAAAGGGGGGTGGAGAGACAGAGAGAAAAAGAGAAATACTGATATGAGAAATACTCACTAGCTGCTTCCCATACATGGTCTAACTGGGGATTGAACCTGCAACCTAAGTATGTGCTCTGGTCAGGAATTGAATCCACAACCTTTTGGTGTACAGACTGATGCTCCAACCAACTGAGCAACCTGACCAGGGCTCCTTCATCTTTTCTCACCCAGTTTTCCAACCCCTTCTTCTCTCTGGAAAATCTGTTTCTTTTCTAGGATTTTAAGTTAGGTTACAATGGAGAGACAGTCTGTTTTAAAACTACTTATGTGCCATCCTTCACTTCTTGAATTGCCAACTATATTCTTTCTAACAAAGGATCAAGACTGCCTTTTAAGAAAGCCCCTAGGAATCATGTACAGGGAAATTGGCTCAAAAATGTTTTATTTCTCCTTTCAGGCAGAGATCACTTTGTGGTCAGTAAAAATAGCTCAAAAAACAGCTTGAGGTAGAACAGGTGTCGTCTTTCAGTTGTGATATACAACTACCTTCATTCTCTATAAAAAGGTGTGTGCAAACACTTTTATGGCTTGAGGATACTCCTGCTAAGCATGAGTGAACACGGCTGAGGACCTCCTGATCTCTGGAAATTCACACTATATACTACATTCATAAAGTGAATATAACTTTATTTAGAGTCCGTAAGGTTCTGCCCAATTTAACTGGCTCTCAAATTCTTATTTCTTTGCACAAAATGAATAAAATCAAAGTCCAATACAATTCAGATTTGATAATCTAATGGCTTTCTGTCATTATTTCCTTGTTGTGCCCATCACATCAAATTGTTTTAGTAGTTTTTAATACTTTACAAATTCTTTGGTTGTCTTTACAATTACCTCATTGGAACTCAATGGGAGCATATAGTCTTCAACTTTTGTTGTCATTCATTTTCTGTCTGTTAAAAAACGTTGTGGTTTAGTTAGCACTTTGAAAGTGCTGGATACTTCTATCTCTCTCTTCTGATCTCATATTGTAGTATAACATCAGATGTGCTTGGTAATCAGTCATTGTATTTGCTCACACTACTTGAAAAAAGCTGCATGAGATTTTTCTGGAAGTGCCTGCTGTGGAAGGAGGAAATTATATATCCTTATAAGCACTGAAAACACAGGAGAAGGAGACAGATATCAAATAGACACAGTAGACTGAATAAATGTATCACCTATACATGTGTCTTTTCACAGACAATTTAGGGGTTTCTTGGTTTTCCAGAAGCCTATACATAAATTCTAGTTAGCAAGCCATGTTTTATATATTATACATTATTTATAAAATATAAAATGAGGGTTGTTAATTAGGATTCATGTTAAGGCTCTGTAGAATCAAAACCCTACATATGTATGTATATGTGTGTTTAATACATATACATATACACACACAGGTGCACACTTGTACAGTTGGGCCTCTGTATTGAGTTCTGCATCTGTAAGTTCAACAAACTATGGACTGCAGTAAATTTTTTCAAAAAAGTTACGCTGCTGCTGACTGTGCTGTGTATTTAGGTCTATAATGACTGTGTCTGTACTGAACATATAGAGACTTTTTTCTTGTCATTATTTCCTAACAATACAGTGTAACAAGTATTTATTAACATTTATGTTGTATTAGGTATTATAAGTAATCTAGAAATGATTTAGAGTATATGAGAATACTACACTACTTTATTAAAGGGACTTGAGCATCCCTGGATTTTGGTACTCGAGGTGGGTCCTACAACTAATCCCCTGCAGATACTGAAGAATAATCATGCGTATGTGTGTTTACACACATTTTTATTTTTACACTAACTTGCTCTGGTCAAGTGACAAGACAGCCTGGGTTGAGAAACATTAATTGAGCTTCAGTATTTTCTCTAGTTCCTAAAGGATATCTATGGCACTAAGAGGCTCAAAGGAACTTAGTTTGAAAAAAAAATCATTGTACTAACTCTACTAAGAATATCATATAAAAACCAGAATGGGGGTTGGTCAGCTATGAAGATGAACCAAAAAGTTTGTAAAGACAATGACTTTTTGGTCCTATTTTACCCCCACTCCTTGCCCCATACAACCAGGAATCTAACTATATAGCAGAGAAGAAAATTATACAAGTAGCAGAGGCATCAAAAGAATGTAGAAATGAGAAGGACTATATGATTTCAGAGGAAGAAGTTATAGGAGAACAACATTTGACTCAGCTCTGAAAATATTTTCATTTTACACATCATTCTTTGCTTTTTACACATATATAGCTTAATAATACATTTAATTTTCTTCCCCAATAGCTCTATGCTAATTATCATAAAACCACAGTGCTATTAAGATATACTATGCCTTAATAAAATTGCTGTCAATCTGCTTTAAAAAATTAAAAAAATTTTTGTTGTTATGACAATTCTGGGTTTATGATTAAGTAAATAGGTAAATGCTAAGTTTTTGTTCTTCAGACTATTTAAATACTAAGATATGAGATACAAAATCTTGAGGAAAACATTTTTTAAATGTTAAAAATCTTTAACAATATGCATGGGATCTCTCTGTACCATTTTTGCTACTTTCTGTGAATTTATCATTATTTCAAAATAAAAAGTTAAAATGAAAGAAAAACATAAGAACACATATCCACTGTAATACATTTGGAGAATACAGGATGGTATTAAAAACAGAGATACAGGTATAAAAAAAGTTTACCCATAGCCAGAAACACAATTATGAAATGGGATATTGTCTTAAGTATCTTGATAAGTAAAAATTAAAAAACTACTTAATTAATAAATAGAAAAATCATTTAAGAGAAAAAGAATTCCCTTTAATGATCTAAAATGTTTATCTTTGGAAGACAAAATGGTTTAAATTATGATCTGAATATGTGATAATCTCAACAAAGTTGTAAGGCCTAAAACGTAAGTTTCTAAAAATTAAAGAAATTAAGCAAAAGGTAAAATCTACTCAAAATATATTTAATTATTTACCCAATAGATTCTTTTATAAAGTGCTGAGCTTAACATAAATTAAAATACATTCTGTAACTGCTACTAATTAACCAACCCCCCCCCCAAAAAAAACCAAACAAACAATTGAAGATACGGTTCCAATGAAAACTGAAAGCTTGTATGACAATGAGAATTTGTAGAATACACTGGAGTAAAGAACAGACAGGGGAAAAACACAGGGGTAATGTAGAAAAGGGAGCGAAATGCTGAGAGGGAGTAAAGACTGATAGAAAGAACAGCACTCACAAAAACTGAGAGACACCAATAGGAACAGTGAGGTAGGAGGAGAGAGGCACAGAAGAATAAGAGTGAAAGAGGAAGAAAAAAGGCAAAGGGGACAGACAGAAAGAAAATAGGGTAAAGGAGGATATCTAGAAAGAGAGAGAGAGAGGGAAAGTGGACTAAAAGAAAAAGAAAGGAAGAAAGAGACAGAGAGGGAAAATGAGAGACAGATACAGGGAGATACAGAGACAGCTAGACAGGAATAGAGATACCAAGAGAGGAGAGTCAGACATGCAGAAAAGAGAAGACAGACAGACACACACATACAGACAGAAACAGACTGAGACAACACATAGAGATGGAGAGAAAGGAAGAGAGAACTAGACAAAGTGGGAAAGACCAATGAATGGGGGAGGGAAGGGGAAGGAAAGAAGATAGGTAGAGAGGGAGAGGCAACACCCACAAAAACAAAGACACACACACACACACACACACACACACACACACACACACACACACGGTGGGGTGTACACACAGAGAGACGCAAAAAGAAACCTAAAGGAAAGAAATAAAAAAGAGGAAAGATTATAAAAAAGAAAAAAGGGAAATGTGACAAAGGATAGATAAAACCAGTTGTAGGCAAGGACAGGGGAGTATGTGCTATTTGTTTTTTCTTTTGTAGTTCTCAAAACTTAAAAGAAAATCTGAAGCTTAAAAAAGAAATGACGATGAAATTCTCCTGGCATTAGGTTGAAATAATATATCTGATAAAAGACTCTAATTTTAATAATAGCTATTAATATTTTGATGATCCTAATCACGCAGTTGCAAATCAGAAAGAAACAAAAGAGTAATGATTCAGAATTGATGAAAGGCCATTTAGTAAATTCTTGTTATCTCTTCTATAAAAGAGTACAGTTATTTCTCAAGATCAAAATGATTATTTCATACCAGGAAAGTGAAGACTGAAAATACCACAGCAATTACAAATACTGTTAAAGTTTTGGCTAATTCCAGGTAAAAAGCAAGCAAAACTTTAAAAAAACCTTTCAAACATACTAACAGATGTATTTCAGTTATTTAGTATTATTTATATGGTGAAAATTTAGTCTGAAGAATCATAAAATATCTAAGTATTCAGACAGTATCATTAGAAATACTAGTTCTAAAAATTAGTTGATTAGCATTTGTCTCTTTTGTAATGCGGATTTGATTACTTAAACACAGTAATGCCAGATCTAGGTTTTCCTTTTGTAAGTACTTTTAAAATTATTCTACCTCTTCCCCCCCAAAAAAGGGTAAAAAAATTAACATCAATTTCAAAAGTTAAGGTTCTTAGTTTCTTAATTCCCAAAAGAAGGCTCTCATCCATACTGTAATTGCTCCACAATGAAATTTTTAATATCGAACAAGCCATACAGCATGTCTATTTTAAGATAAACATGAAAAAGAAGTCATTTTTCCAACTGACAATTTGTTGTTACACACAAATACCAATGAGCACACACATAAAGCATTCCATCAATAAAGTACAAAGAGCATCACAAATTTGGGAGATCTGGGAGAAGAAGCTTGAACTATAGCTGAGAACTAAATGACTTCTATTCCTCATTCTATCAACCTAAACAAATATATCTTTACAAAAATAAAAAGCTTGAACATAGCAAGGATTTTACCACATATGTCCCTAGCAAAAATTATGGTATTAAGTGCACATAAATAACTCTTCATATATTTGATTACCTTCTGTACACATTTAGCAAATGAACTAAGAGTCACATACCTTCATTGTATTGGTATTTACTTCATCATAGAGAGTGAATAAAAATGTACTTCCCATAGTATCTGTGGACAGATGCTGTGTATGGCTCCTTCAGAGCTAACAGCACACACAGCCAGCTGACTAGTCAGGCACTGGGAGAGCTGCTGCTAGAGCAGTATAAAGCACTTCCCGAGGACTCAGAGACAATAGAAAGTCAACAGCTGTATGTTGTGATGTCAGTAACACTGAGCCAGTCACCACTCAGAATATCTGAAATGCATCAGAAGCTATATTGAGCTCTTCATTAGCAATTCAGAAGCAACAATGTGCAAAGCCCATGAAACTCTGAACGTGCAAAGACTGTCAGGATTTTTGAGACTTCTCGCTGTTAAAAATTTTGTGGTACACTGATGATGCTTGACCTCACACTGGTGAAAAAGAGTTAATATAATAGTATTTTCCTCCAATTCCCCAAAGAACAAGATGTATGGAATTTAGGCATAGTTAATACATCAGATTTTTAACTCTTTGATAGTTTAATCTCACTAACAAAGAGCTCAAAAAAAAAATAACGAAAGAAACCCCACCAAAGACCATCTGTCTATAAAAGCTGATATCCCATAAGAGTTTTGCATCTTCAAACTGACTTAACTGTCACAAAGGAAAAAAGTGCATTAAGAGTGTAATTCCTCATTTTTAAATTTGTTTTTCCTAAAATTAAAATTAGCTTGCTTATTTTGGCAAGAGCATTACTTCTTCATACCAACAGATGGAGACAGAAACAGAACTGCAATCAGAGGACAATTCTGTCTGTGTCAGATGCTTGTCTGTACCAGCTCAAGTGGTGAACTTATAAGAAAAGGAATCAACTAAAACCAAATTAAGAAAAAAAACCCTCGAAGTTCAATATCTATGACAACTACAGACAAAACAAAATGAAGGAAATAGAAAGAAAATTGTGTCTATTGGGCAGGATGCTGAATAAGTAGCAAGTGATTTTTAAAAAATTCTAATCATTGATTTCTGCAATAGCACATGCCTCTGTTTCCCATTTCATGAAACAAAGATCACACTTTCCATAAGCATACAGGAATGCTATACGAGGATTCTATCAGGCAAGATTCACACATTACCTGTACAATTAGAAGAAAAAAACGTGTATCACTAACTAAAAATACTACTTTTCTTTATCACTAAAAGGTTAAGTTTTATTGTTTATATAAACTTACAGATCAGCAGTACTTTGTATACTAGCTTAGCAAATAGTGAAACAAGACACAGACTTTATTAAAAACTTGAAAATGTTACTGATTTTTCAAAATAGGCTCTATTTCAGCCCTGTAAGTAGACTTAAGTTAATAAAAGATATAAATCCACAAAACCTTCTCTGACTATTCAAACAAAGGTGGTAAGACAGCTAATAACAGGGGTTCTTGGCTGAGAAGTTTCACACTGATGACTCCCCAAAGATCTGTTTTTCCAGTGTACAGTCTCTTACCATGCCCTGTACCTTTTGGCACTCAGATGTAAAAATCAAGAACCAGCCTGAGCAACCCAAGAACAAATATTCAAGACCCTGACGCTTTTCAGAAATGGTTCAATTTTTGTCAGAGGGTACAAATGATTTTTTCTCAGATAAAATGTTTATTATTTATGAAAAGCATATATTCAAATAATCTTTACTTAGAAACCATAATAGGAGCTCTTGTTATGAAACAGATAGACAAACTACAATGCAGAATAATGAAGAAATATTGTGGCAAAAATTAAAATGAGTACGTCTACTAATTAGAAAGATCAGGATAAATTCACTTGTATACATAGATGATAACATTTCAAGTGATTCTATTTCTGAGTCATAAAAATTTTTAGGCTGCATAAATTTAAGTAATTGGAATTAGTGAAAAATCATAATTAAAATATTTTAAAATGCAGTTATTAGTACTCTCAAGTAGAGGCATCCCCTTCTACTCTAAAGGGAAAGGATTTAGCTGTTAATCATGAACTTTTAATAATAAACACAACTGAGGAACAACCTACAACTAGTTGATGAGACACAGAAACATCAGTATTATTTTTGGATACTACACTATTAATTACAAAAGTTGGTTTTCAGTGCTCAATGCAAATAGTGAAACAGATTTAGAAAGGTTTCTTATCTCTTGGAACTGTACTTAAAACATGCTACCAATGTTAGGTAATATGAAAAACTTTCAAAGAATAAATAAAAAAATATATAAATTAAGCAGATTAATTTTGTGCTTGCATCTCAAATTTCATACTGCATTTCTTAGAATGCTCGGCAACTTTATCTGCAAACACAGAAGCACACTGACTCTATTAACATAGTGTTTAACTAGTTATAAGGTAAAGAGATGATTCCCAACTGAATAATAGGAACTGGGGCAACTATGAAAGTAATAACAGAAATTTAATTGTCTAAGTCTAATTACTGACACTACTGATAAACTTTCTACATTTTCTGGTACCTTAGCTCTTTAGATCTCACGTGACTTTTTAAGTACTTGACCTTTAAAGGAGAAAATAACATTTGAATCTAATATTCTCACATATTGCCCAACATTCTAAATTAAAAAAAAAAAAATGATTATCATTGCCAAGGGCCACCTAATGGGAGCTGAATTTTTTTAAAAGACATTTAACATTTTCCTAGAAGTAGAAAGTCAGTATTTTGTAACTAATAATGTAATGATATAGTCTGGCAAGGATCATGCATAGATGACAAAATCCCATTAGATGAAAGATTGTTCTTAAACAAGATATTCTCCACCTTAACCAAGTGACCAAATTTAACACCACCAATAATATGACTGGCTAACACCATAAGCCTCCTGGTCACCTATGCAGTATTCCTCTGAAAATATTTAATATCAATCCAATCATGAAGAAACCATTTGACAAAAACTGTGGGCCATTAAACGAGACAGGTAGCTTGAACTCTTCCAATATCAATATTATAAAAGAAAAATAAACTCAATAGGCATAATTATAAAAGACTAAAGAAATGTGATAACAAATATTAAGTGTTATATTTGACCAGATTTTGGTATTTCAAAAAAGCTATAAAGGATATTTAGAATAAGTGGGGAGTATAAATATGGGTAGGATATTAGATGATAATATTTTATCGATGTAAAGTTTGGAGGTTGCGATAAACATACAAGAGAGACAGAGAAACACACACACAGATCAAGTGGGACAAAATGTTAAGAACTGGTAAAGCCAAAGGCTGTTTACATGTTCATTATACTATCTTTAAACTTTTTTTCTACAACCTTTTTCAGTGGTCTTCTTTTTTCTTTTTGAGTTAAGTCTTATATTTACTGCAGCATTTTTAATATCTTAGAAATTTAATACATTGTTCAAACTGTACTTTTACCAGGATTTTTTACAATGTTACCAAAGGGAGGGGGTAGGGAGACGTATATAGCAGTATGTACTAGCAAATATATTCTCCTTTTGAAAATTCAGTAAGGTGAAGTAAAAACACCTCATTTGAAATATGAAAAGTAGGACACAGAGGATGTTATCCCGTTAAGAGAGGGTTCTTCCACTACTCCATGCTCGACAGCGTGGGTTTCTGCACCATTGCCCCCATCTCACTCCTTGTTTTGAGTAAGCTAGTCTCTCCAAGTGGTATTCTGTGTTGGAAACACATGGAGCTAGCCCAGGGAACACCAGATAACCACGGCATCTGAACTCTGAAAATGTCCTCATTCCCATAAAATTCTGCTACTATTACTGAATATGAAATTACAATAATATAAAAGAAAGAAATTCTTTTTGGTCCTTTGGTTTCCCCTGGTCTATTTTTATTTTTCAGCCACAAAAGCTCACTAAATAAAAACACTTATTTCTAATAATTGTCAATAAACAATTAAAGTGCAAAACATTGAGTTGGCTTTGTTAAGATACTTCTACCTATACATCTTTAGTAAGATGCTTTCTTTGATTTATGAAATAAGTAATAGAACTGTACATTTGCAATAGACCTCGGAATTCCTCTATCTTGTTCTATAGTTCAGAAAACTAAAGCTCAGAAGTGAGTTGACAGTGACTGTCTTACAATAAACTAGATAGCAGTCTTAGCATAAACTAGCTAATCAGATTCTGTAACAAATTCCTCTCACACATTACTTGGAAGTGGCCCAATGTTAACCTGGCTTAACCTGTTGACTTGTTTGCTCCTATTAGATTTGATAAATTGCAAAGGTGTATAATATGAGCATGAAGGGATGTCTCTCATGGAATGAATTCCTTTCATCTTGTGAACCATAAGTTTATTCCTAGACTGCTTTATCCTTGTATCTTGCTGTAATGAGTCTCCAACTGTCTTATTACTTACATTTAGATGCCACGAAGCATTTTTAACATGTTGCACCTGAATATTTTCTCCCTAGAAGTGAAAGTACTTCATGACTTAAGTGTTTCCTGCCCAATTAATACATTTATATAGGTAGATTTTAAAAAATGCTTTAATAGTGATCATCTAAGATTAATGTCAATACATTTTCATCTGCTACTTATGTCATAAAAATGTGGCATATGTATGTAGTATGTCAGGTAGTGAGGAGTTTGAAAAAAATTTAATTAGTCCTCATAACTCTAAAAGAGACAATACCACCCCCATTTTAAAACTGAAAAGACAGGCTTCCTGCCAAGATGGAGGTGTAGGTAGTAGACATGCTTCACCTCCTTGCACAAGAGAATAACAACCACTGAAAAAAACAAAAACCAAACAGAACTGCCAGAAAATCAAACTATATGAAAGTCCCACAACCAAGGAGTTAAACAAGAAACATTCATTCAGATGGGTAGGGGAGGTGAAGATTGGCAGCGGGGGTAAAGAAGATGCACTGGCTGGCAGCAGGCAGGCTGGCCTTACAGGCGATCCCACATTCACATGCAGTGGATAAAAATCGGGAGGGACAACTGGGGAGTGAGCAGTCCTGGCTCCAGGCCAGACAGCACAGTCCAGGGTTCCAGCACTGGGAAAATAAAGCCTCATAACTTCTGGCTGTAAAAAGCAGTTGGGGTTTTGGCAGTGGAAAAAACTGCCAGTCTCTCAGGAGAGTTTGTTCAAAATACCCACAGGGTCCTAAAATGTACACAAACCTACCTACTAGGGGAATCAGTGCCAGATCAGCAGCTAGAAGGGTGTCAGTCACTTTTGGGAAGTAGGGCAAGTGACTGAAAACTGGGTAAGAGCTGAGCAAGCAGCATTGTACCCTCTCTGACCACTCCCCACATACAGTGCTACAGGCCGTGAGGCAGGTTACCCCACCCTCGCTAATACCTAAGGCTCTGACCCTTACAATGTAATTGGTGTGCCAACATGGGGATTCAAATCAGCTCCGCCAAATAGAGGACACAAAGAAATATGGCCCAAATGGAAGGACTGATCAAAACTACAGAAAAAGAATTAAGTGACATGGAGATTGCCAACCTATAAGATGTAGAGTTCATAACACTGGTAATCAGGACACTCACAGAAGTGGTTGAGTATGGCCACAAAATAGACAAAAAAGAGAAGGCTATGCAAAGTGAAATAAGGGAAGATGTACAGGGAACCAAGAGTAAATGAAAGGAAACAAGGACTCAAATCAAAGATTTGGAACAGAAGAAAGAAATAAACTTTCAACTAGAACAGAATGAAGGAACAAGAATTCAAAAAAGTGAGGAGAGGCTTAGGAACCTCTAGGACAACTTTCAACATTACAACATCTGAAATATAGGGGTACCAGAAGAAGAAGAACACCAGGAAATCAAAACCTTATTTGAAAAAAATAATCAAAGAAAACTGCCCCAATCTGGCAAAGGAAGTAGACTACTAGGAAGTCCAGGAAGCTCAGAGAGTCCCAAAGAAGTTGGGCCCAAGGAGGAACACACCAGGGAACACCATAATTACATTACCCAAGATTAAAGAGGAGAGAATCTTAAAAGCAGCAAGAGGAAAGGAGACGGTTACCCACAAAGGAGTTCCCATAAGGCCATCAGCTGATTTCTCAAAAGAAACCTTGCAGGCAAGAAGGGGCTGGAAAGAAGTATTCCAAGTCATGAAAGGCAAGGACCTCCATCCAAGGTTACTCTATCCAGCAAAGCTCTCATTTAAAATGGAAGGGCAGATAAAGTGCTTTCCAGATAGGGTCAAGTTAAAGGAGTTCATCATCACCAAGTCATTATCATATGAAATGTTAAAGGAACTTATCTGGGAAAAAGAAGATCAACACTATGAACAGTAAAATCACAACAAACTCACACTATCAACAACGGAACCAAAAAAAAAAAAAAGAGAGAGAAAAGAAAACAAACTAAGCAAACAACTAGAACAGGAACAAAATCATAGAAATGCGGATCACATGGAGGGTTATCAGGAGGGAAGGGGGAAATATTTGGGTGCAAAGGTACAGATAATAAGAAGCATAATTGGTAGGTAAAAAATAGACAGGGGGAAGTTAAGAATAATATAGAAAACAGAGAAGTCAAAGAACTTACATGTAAGACCCATGGACATGAACCAAGGAGGGGAACACTGGAGGGAGATGCAGTACAGGTGGAGGGGGACAAAGGGAAGAAAAAAAAATGGGAAAAGAGTAATATCATAATCAATAAAATATACTTGATTAAAAAATAAATATAATTGAAAAGACAGAGATACAAACAAATTAAGTGACTTGTTCCCTGTAGTGTTAGTGTAGTGCCATGAATGTATAAGAGTTTTTAAAATGAGGCTGCAGATGTGAGTAGGAGCAAAACAGGCAAAGCCTTGTGAGTGAAGTTTAAGAGCTAGAACTTTTTTCTGAGGCTAATTGGGGAGAAAACAAAGACCATCAGATTAGTGACATGAACAGATTTTTTACTTAGGGAGGGACAGCTGATGCAGAAACATGAGTAACAATATATGCATCTTGTGATTCTATTCATCCTTATTTCAACTAGTAAGAGTTCTGATAAGCAAAGGTTATTGTATTCTCAAAATCTATCTGGATTTGTAGTTTTAGTAACAAGAGTTCAGATATCAAGAGATACCTCTATCTTAAAACCTTACCTATTTTTTAAAAAACCTTTTTATTTATACATAATTTTAGACTTGGAGAAAAGTTGTAACGATAGTACAGTACTGTATATACTTCACTCAAGTTCCCCAATGATGATAGAAAACTACAGTATAGTTACTGAAGTCAGAAAATTAACACTGATAGAATGCTATTAACTAATCTACAGACCTTGTTCAAATTCTGTTTGCAAATGAATTTTCCAGTGTCCCACTACCTGTTTTTCTGATCTAGAATCCAATCCAGGATCTCACACTGCATTTAGTTGTCATGTCTGCTTACTCTCCTCCAATCTGTGAGTTTCTCAAACTGTCTCTTATGACCTTTATAACTCTGAGAAACAGTGGTCAGTTATTTTGTAGAAAAGCCATTAATTTAAGCTTGCCTTATCCTGACTAGATGAAGAATATGCATTTTTGGAAAAAATATCAAAGAAGTGAAATTGTGCCCTTTTTAGTGTACCGTATCTGGGTATACAAAATGTTGGTATGTCTAGTAACTGGTGATTTTGACTGTATAAGTTGGTTAAGGTGGTGTCTGTCATATTTTATCCTCAAGTTACTATTTTCCCTTTTGTAATTAATAAGTATCTTGTGGGGAGGTATTCTGTGGCTTTGAAAATATACCATTCCTCATAATTTCACTAATTTTAGCATTCACTGATAGATCCTGCATGAAATAATTATTAAGTGCTATTTGCCTAATGGTTTTCGTTTCCCTCTTTTCTTCTATATTAATTGGAATTCCACTGTAAAAAAATGCTTTCCCTTCTTCCCATTTATTTATGTTTTTATTTATATGTATAAATGTCTGGATATATATTTTATTTTGTGGGTCATAATCCAATACTTTCAACTTTTAAAATTACATCCTGGTACCACACAATGTTTTAGCTTCATCTTGTATTTTCCCTACACCAGCCTCAGAGTCAATCATTTTTTCATTGATTCATGGTTCCTATTTCTGGGGAATATTTAGAGAAGATCAGGGCACTCATATGCTTGCTGTAACCAGTGTCTCACTGCTGTTGGCCCCTGTCAAGACAGACAGAGGTAGGACATACCCATTCACATAGCTCTATACTTATCTCTGTATCTGCGTATATAAAAATCATGGGTCCATAGGGATATCTCCAACTCCAGTCAAAAAAACAGGGTACATTCTAGCATATTCCTTTATCTGTAACTGTCTACCCAACAGCAAATCATTATTTTCATTATCTATAATATATTTACTTACTTGTTCCATCTCAGTATACACAAAAGATAGTTTCAGAATTCCTAATACCTCTGTGAGAAACACATTTATTATACAGAGTACAATATTTATTCTTTTTGTCTTCAGCATTAGAATACATAATTAAAAGTTTTCTATGGTTACACAGTTTCCTTTCTTACCCACTGAAGTCAGCATGATTAAATTATTCATTTGTAACAGTTAGATTCATTGGTGTTTCTATCCCATTTTGGAATACTCTACCCCCCACTCCACACCAAATACATAGATCCAGATAGATTTTTATTTATTTTTGGAGGATATGTGATAAATCACCAGAGCTCTACGAGTCAGAGTTATATAAAAAAGTATAGTTAGAGAAGTATTGCTCCCTTGTATCATCCCTAGTATCTCATTTCCATTATCTCCAATCTTTCTACCCGCTTTCTACCCATTCCCTGTTGGAAACCAATTTCATTAATTTCCAGTTTATTGCTCTTATATTTCTTTTGCACAAATAAGCAGATACATGTAACATATACCTCCCTTCATACATTAAGAATAGCATTAAGATACTCTTTGTACTTCCCTCTTTTCACTTCATTGTACCATAACAGTTCCTCACTTTTTATTATGGCTGCATAGTACTCTGTTATGTGGCTGTCCCATAATTTTTTCAGGAATTCTCCTGTATGGACATTACAATATTTTACAATACATTCAGTATTTTGAATACATTTGTGATATGAAAGGAAGTCTTTAGAGGAGATTCCTAAAAGTGGGATGGCTGGGTTAAGAGTGCATATGTGTATTTATCAGGTATTGCCAAATGTCCTCTAGAAGAAGGGCCACTGCCAGTCTGCATTTCCACCATCAGTGTATTATCTTCCCAATAATCCTGCAACAGAACATGCTATCATTCTTTTTAACTTCTGCCAATCTGATAGATATGTTATCACACATTGTTTTTTTATTATATTTTTCTAGTTTGGAGGGTTTTTTTTAAAATTTAAGAGTTATAGTTACATTACTTGTGAGTTAGTTGTCCATTTATATTTTTTTCTTATTGTTCTATCACATCTTTGGTCTTCTGTCTCTCATTTTTTGCCCTTCAATTATAAAGAGTACTTTATATATTTGGGATATCAGCCTTTTGTCTGTGGTACACATGAAAATATTCTCTCCTTGTCTGTTAGCTTTCCTTAAACTTTTACACTGTGACTTTTCTTATTTTTATGTAGTTAAATTTACCAACTTTTACAGAATCTAGATTCTGAGTTGTAGTTTGAAAGTCTTTCCAGACACCAAGGTTAAAGAAGAAAAACCGATGCTTTCTTCTAGCATTTGTATTCTCTGTTTCTCTAACATTTGGACTCTTATTTAGAGTTTATTCTCTTTCTCTCTGTTAACAGCTTTATTTGATATGCAATTCATATATCACACATTTCAACACTTTAAAGTATCTAATTCAATAATTAAAATATATTTATATAGTTGTACAACCATCACATCAAAGAGCAACACTGTACCTATCAGCAGTCACTTTTTACCCCAAACTCCCTCAGTCCCTGGCAATCTACTATCTGTTGCTGTACTTTGACTATTACGGACACTTCACATAAACAGAATACAATATGTAGTCTTTTGTGACTGCTTTCTTTTCAAGTTGTCAGATTTATTCCATGTTATAGTGTGTATCAGTACTTTTTAATTGCAATATAATATTCCACTGTATGGATACACCACATTTGGTTTATCTGCCTATCAGCTGGTAAATATTTGGGTTTTCTATTTTTTGCCTATTATGGATAATGCTATGAACATCTATGTATAGATTTTAATGTTGAGTTTATTTTTGTGCAAGATGTGGATATAATTTTATCTCTTTCTAAATGGCCACATAGATATCCTGGGACCAGTTATTAAAAAATCGATCTCTACCTCAGTGATTTCAAACACCACCTTTACTGTTTCCATCTGTACCTTGGTTTCTTCCTGGGCTTTCTATTCCACTGCTTTATTTGTTTACTCATGTGTCAATAGGACACTATTTTAATTGTAGCAGTTTGTATTATAGTTGTTCCCCCCTTTCCACAGTTTCACTTTTCATTATTCAGTCAACTGCAGGCCAAAAATATTTAATGGAAAATTTCAGAAATAAACAATTTAGACATTTTTAAATCATGTGTTGTTCTAAGTAGTGTGATAAAATCTCACTGTCCTGCTCTGTCCTGCCCAGGAAGTGAACCACCCCTCTGTCCAGCATAGCCACACTGTATATACAGTAATTTATTTTGAGACCACATTCACATAACTTTGATTATACTATATTGTCATAATTGTTCTATATTATTATTGTTTTAATCTCATACTGTGAGTAAACTTTATGATAACTATGCATGTATAGAAAAAACATAGCATATATAGTGTTTGGGATTATCTGTGGTTTCATGTATCCACTGGAAGAAAGGGAATGTCTCAGAATATATCCCCCTCAAATACAGGGGAACTGCTACAGATGTTTTAAAATCTGGTACAGGTAGTCCCACCTGGCAGTTTCTTTTTGTAACTTTTTCCGCCGGCTGTATCTGTCTGTCTGTTTTTCCATTTAACTTAGTATCAATATATCTAACTTCATTAAAAAAAAAGTTACCTGAGAGCATTATGCTATGCGAAATAAACCAGGAGGTGAAAGACAGATGCCATATGTTCTCACCGATAAATAGAACTTAACAAACAAACAACTGAGCAAAATAGAACCATCAACAAGGAAATAAAGAACAAACTGATAAGTGATGAGAGGGCAGAAGGGAGGGGATAATGGGAGGAAAGAAGAGGAAGGGTCAAGTCAAGGAACAAGTATAAAGGACCCATGGACAAAAACAACAGGGCGGGGAAATGGAATGTGAGAGGGTAGGTGGGCAGAACAGGCGAGAGCAATGGAATAAAAATGGGGACAATTATAATAACAATAAAAAATTATGTTAAAAAGTTTCTTGGTATTTCCACTGGGACTGCCTTAAGTTTAGAAATTTAGGAGTTCTGACATCTCTATGTCAAATCAACCTACTCAAGACTACCTACATGACTTTCAAAACTTTATCCTTGTATAGGTTTTGCACATTTCTTTTTAAGTTTATCCCTATGTATTTAATTTTTTTATTATAAATGGGATTTTCATTGACATTATGACTAACTGTAACTGTTTGTGTATACGAGGCTATATTTTTTTCTTGTTAATTTTACATCCTACTACTTTAATGAATATTTTTTTACTATTTGATCCTCTACAGTTTTTCAGTCATACTACCATGTGACTTACAAATAGAGAGAGCTCTACTTTACTCACCATTTTCATGCCTCTAACTGATTTCTTATTGAACTGTATTGGTTGATATCTCCATTACAATGTTCAGTATTAGTGGAGATAGTGGGCACCTGCCTTGTTTTTTTATACTGTGGAAATGCTTCCAGTTTTTCCCATTCCATAAGCTTCCTAGCTTTAGAAGTAAGGTACAGATTTTAAAAATTATTTTAAAAACATCCTGCAATTTCTATTCTCCTGAGTATGTATGTATGTGTGTTTTATTTTTAGCATGGACATTTGAAATATTTTTGGAGGCTCTTTTAGTTATCTATGCAGATGATTTTTCTTTCCAAATCTATCAATATAGAACATGATATTAATGAATATTATAACTCTGAACCATCTCTGGAATAAATCTCACATGGTCCTGGCATATTTCTTGATAATAACAATGATGTTATTTTAATTTTTGTATGAATATTTACAAGGGATATTGGTTTATAGTTGTTCATTTAGCGCTGTTCTTATCAGGCTTAGGTATCAATGCCATATTTGCCTATATAAGGAATTAGGAATTTATCATTTTCAAAGCTCTAGAATAATTTATCGAACAGTGGAATATCTGGACTTCAAAGAAGGTTTGGTAGAATTCCTTTGCAAAACCATCTGGCTTTGTAGCTAATGTTTTTTAGTGAGATGATCTCTTTCTTCTTTTTTTGGTAAAGAATAAAGGTTTTATTCACTCTCTAAAAAAGGAGAGGGGCATGGTGTGGAAAGAAAGACCAGCACTGAAGTGTACAGGATTTGAGCTTGTATTGGATTATAACTGGATTTAAAAAGGGTGGGGGAGTTGCTATTGTGTGGCCCCTGGGCTCTTGGGGCGTTGTAACAGAAGGCTGCAGTTTGTTCCAATGTTTCTTCCACCTGTGGCTGTATAGAGTGGTTAGTTGGTTCTCTTCTTGCTTCCCAGTAATTTTCAGTCCTAGAAAGACTGCCATGAACCACATGACCAAGCAAGGAACCAGGCCATTTCTCCAAGGGGCTTTTACTGGCTTTGAAATTCAATCATAATTCCTTAAGGCTTTCTGGGGACATCCAGAGTCCAGGCATAACTTTGTTAAGAGTTGCCAAATTCTGGAAGGATAGGGTGGGGAGAAAAATATAAATGTTTCAATACTGCTTATGAGGGTATAACTTACAAATTGTTCTAGGGAAAAAAAGAGTTTTCTTGTATTGATTGCTGGCCATGAAGATGGGAGAGGATGTGGCTGTCCACAGAGTCCAGAGAAATGGAGAAGGGTTACAATCTCCTTGCCAAACCCCAGAAAGACAGGGTTAGCCTGGTTGAGCTTCTGCTGCCCACTGCTACCCTAGTCACAAGTCTCAGGAGGCTAAAGTAGAGGAAAAAATAGAGAATGTCCCTGTACAGAACACCAAAATGGTAGGGTGATCTGTGACATGGGTTGTGAAAGAATCCACAAGGTAAAAAAGTGTAGAGAATAAAATTTTTATTCACTCTCCAAGAAAGGAGAGGGGCATGCTGTAGAGCTACACCAGCCTGGTGAGGTAATTTCTTAATATTCTTCATTTCTTCTCTGGAAATTGGTCTGTTTAAATTCCCAAACTCCATATTGACAATCTGCATTTCTCTAGGATTTTATTCATCTAGATTTTCAAATTAAATATTGTGAGGTTTGCTATATAGTCTCTTGTGATTTTTTAAATAAAAAAATGTTTTCTATGGTTATATTCATCCTTATTCATATTTTTGTATTGTTTTTATTTTTAAAATATGTTTATTGATATTATTACACTTGTCCCATTTTTTAGTCTCCTTCAATCCCCTCCACCCTGTAACCTGCGTCCCACCAGCATTCCCCCGCCTTAGTTCATGTACATGGTTTGTACATGTAAGTTCTTTGGCTTCTCCATTTCCCATACTATTCTATATGTTCCCCTGTCTATTTTGTACCATTTATACTTCTATTCCCTGTACCTTTTCCTCCATTCTTCGCCTTCCCTGACGATAACCCTCCCTGTGCTCTCCATTTCTATAATTTCATATTTTAAGAGTTTGGTGATGGTGAACTCCTTTAACTTGACCCTATCTGTAAAGCACTTTATTTGCCCTTCCATTTTAAATGAGAGCTTTGCTGGATAGAGTAACCTTGGATGGAGGTCCTTGCCTTTTGTGACTTGGAATACTTCTCTGCAGCCCCTTCTTGCCTGCAAGGTTTCTTTTGAGAAATCAGCTGATGGCCTTATGGGAACTCCTTTGTGGGTAACCGTCTCCTTTCCTCTTGCTGCTTTTAAGATTCTCTCCTCTTTAATCTTGGGTAATGTAATTATGGTGTTCCCTGGTGTGTTCCTCCTTGGGCCCAACTTCTTTGGGACTCTCTGAGCTTCCTGGACTTCCTAGTAGTCTACTTCCTTTGCCAGATTGGGGCAGTTTTCTTTGATTATTTTTTTTCAAATAAGGTTTTGATTTCCTGGTGTTCTTCTTCTTCTGGTACCCCTATACTTCAGATGTTGTAATGTTGAAAGTTGTCCTAGAGGTTCCTAAGCCTCTCCTCACTTTTTTGAATTCTTGTTCCTTCATTCTGTTCTAGTTGAAAGTTTATTTCTTTCTTCTGTTCCAAATCTTTGATTTGAGTCCTTGTTTCCTTTCATTTACTCTTGGTTCCCTGTACATCTTCCCTTATTTCACTTTGCATAGCCTTCTCTTTTTTGTCTATTTTGTGGCCATACTCAACCACTTCTGTGAGTGTCCTGATTACCAGTGTTATGAACTCTACATCTTATAGGTTGGCAATCTCCATGTCACTTAATTCTTTTTCCGTAGTTTGATCTGTTCTTTCACTTGGGCCATATTTTTTGTCTCAGAGTACCTGTTACCTAGTAAGGGTTGGAGCCTTAGATACAGTATACATCAGGCAGGACAACCCACATTGCTGTGTTGTGGAGCTGAATGTGGTGAAGGGGTCCAAGAGGGAACAATGCCATTTGCTTAACTAGCTTTCAGTCATTTCTACTTCCCACAAGCAAACTGGGACCTTCTGGTGCTGTTTGTTTCCCAGGTGGGTGGGTTTCTGTACATCAGGGGTATCAAACTCATTTTCAATGGGGACCACCATCAGCCTTGTCGTTCCCTTTAAAGGGCAGAATGTAATTTAGGACTGTATAAATGTCACTACTCCTTAACAGTTAAGCAAGAGCTTGGTGCTGCTGTGGGGTAGAAACAAGGTGCCGGGTGGGATAAAACAAGGTGGAGGGCCAGAGTTGGCCCATAGGCCTTGTGTTTGCTACCTGTTCTATACATTCTAGGACCCTGTGGGTCTCTCCAATGAACTCCCCTGTGAGGCTGGCAGTTTCTCTTGCCACTGCAGCCCCCACAGGTTTTTACAGCCAGAGGTTTTGAGCTTTATTTCCCTGTGCTGGAACCCTGCATTGTGCAGCCTGTCTTGCTTGCCAGGTTTTCCTCCCAGTTTACCTGCATGCACATGTGGGCCTACCTGCTCCACCAGCCGCCTCCTTGTCCCGTGTCCTCTCCGCTCTGGCTGCCTGCCCGTCTCTGGCCCTCCTACTGGTCAGGATGAATATTTATTCTTTAACTCCTTTGTTGTCACACAATTTGTTCCACACAATTTGATTTTCTGTCAGTTCTGGTTCTTTTTTGTTTTCAAATTTGTTGTTGTCCTTCTTTTTGTTGTACAAGGAGGCAAAGTATATTTACCTATGCCTCCATCTTGGCTGGAAATCCTGTGTTACTTCTTCACATGATCAGTTTAGCTAGTAATTTGTTATTTTGATAATTTAAGAAATTCAAAATAAAGCTTAACTAGGTCTTCTCTTTTTTAAATCTCTCCCTCATTAATTTCTACTCTTACCTTTATTATTCCCTTCCTTGTATTTCTTTTAGGTATACTTCGTTGCTGTTTTTCTCAATTTTGTTTGTGCTGGAAATTTAGTTAACTTATTTTCATTTCTATTGATAAATGTTTACTGCTATGAGGTTTTTTTTTTTTACCTGTTCAGTATTTTATTGGGATGCTTTACAGATTCCTATTTTAATGGTGCCCTCTTCTGTCAATATTGCAAAGTTCAGATATTTTAGCCAATTGTTTTATTCTGGGAAATGTTGGTTAGGAATCCTGCAATTCTGTGGTTCTCTTTGTCTTGCTGGATCCTCAATTTTCTCCCTTTGCTTTATTCTCTTTTTACCATTCAACTGCCAAAGGGTGGCCCTCCATTCCTTATGTGCTTTTTTTGTCTCCTCTGGAAGCTGTGCATTTTGACTGACGGCTGCTGTTTCAAATTGTATGTATTTTTGAGTCCCTTCCCTATACTCCTTACTTTGATTTGCATGTTTTTTTCCTTCTTTTATAATTTTCAGAAAGGACTTAGTCTTTCTGTTAAGTTCAAGCTTAGGCTCTCCCTATTTTGTAATTTTTTCTTTTTTATAGCAGGCAGGAATGAAATGAGAGTATATTTTTTGGCTTTTTTTCTTTTCTACTTAAAGATATACTGAAGTCAGTCTGTCTGTCTGTCTGTCTATCTATATGTACATGAGAGATGTGAAGGGAGAGAGGAGAGAGACACAAACATCAATGTGAGAGAGAACACACTGCTTGGCTGCCTCTTGTGTACTCTCTGACCAGCGACCAAGTCCAAAACCTAGGTACGTGATCTGACTGGGAATCGAACTGGCAACCTTTTGCTTTTGCAAGATGATGCCCAATCAACTGAGCAACACTGCTCAGGGCTGAAGTCTTAAAGTATCTCAGATTATGCTGTCTTCAAATTTTGTTTAGATTTATTTATTTTTCTTATTCAATATTTTTTGAAGAAAAATTGGGAGGCAATAGCTAAATAGCCACCATTGTTTTCAATTACTTGTAAATCTTCCTTTAACATTTATTTTTGGTAACAGCTTTACTGAGATACAATTCACATACCACATAATTGCTTGCTCAAAGTGTAAAATTCAATAATTTTTAGTATGTTCACAGAGTTGTATATCACCACAATCAATATTAGAATATTTTCATCATCTCACAAAGAAACTCTGTACTGTTTAGTTATTACCTCCTAATCCCTCCATCCCTCACTTAGCCCTAGACAATCACTTATCTTTATCTCCATAGATTTCCCTATTCTGGACATTTCATATAAATTGTTTTTCATTTGTCAATTGATGGACATCTGACTTGTTTCCATATTTTGGGTATCATGAATATGCTGCTGTGAACATTTATGCATGAGTTTTTATGTGAACATGTTTTCATTTTCATTGGCTATTTACAAGTATACCTACAAGTCAAATTGTAGGTTCAAATGGCAACTCTGTACTTTCCTCATTGGCTATACAATTTTATATTACTACCAGCAGTACAAAATGGTTCCAACTGCTTTATATCCCTGCCAAAATTTATTACCTCTTTTTTTGAGTATAGTAATTCTTATGGGAATGAAGTGGTATCTCCTTGCAGTTTTAATTTGCATTTTCCTTGATGGCTAATGATGCCAAATATCTCTCCATAGTTTATTAGCCATATGTATATCTTCTTTGGAGAAATGTCTATTCAGGTCATTTACCCATTTTAAAATTAGGTTATATGTCTTTATTAGAAACCGCTGTAAGTGCTCTTTATATATTTTCTGTCTACAAGTCCCTCATCAGATAAATATAGGGTGTGAGACAAGCAGGTTTATAGTTGTGAGTGTACAAAAGTTTGTTCTTGTATTATTGATAATTACTTATTGAATTCTTTTCCACAAGAACAACTGTAAACCTACATTTGCCCCACTGTGTATTTGCAAACATTTTGTCCTTTCCTATGGGCTGTCTTTTCATTTTCTTAATGGTATCATTTGAGACATGAAAATTTAAAATTTGATTAAGTTTCATGTATCTGTATCTGACATATTTGAAAAACATTTTTAAAAAAAAATACAATGTTTTATATTCCTCACTGATGACAACAACTACAATAAAAACCATGCTAAGTCCAGGAATTATACACAACATAAACATATGTTACAGAACAATGTACAGTACTTTCTGGGCTCAAGAAATGAGTCAAAGAATGCTAATCAGGTGTATAATGACTTCTGCGGGGCAAAAAAGCAGTTTTTGTAAAATCTTAGCCTAAATGACTCTTACTAAAGGAAATCTGGCTAAAAGAAACACATGTACCGAAAACAGTTTTGAAAATGAGACATCCTAGACAAATCAAAGAATAACGAAAATGTACATTTGATCTCTTACAAGAACAAGGCGGCCTCTGGCAACACTGGTAAGAAGCTTTGTTTTATACACACACACACACACACACACACACACACACACACCCCCAATGTTTGAGAACTACTTTTTCTTTCTTCTTACACTCAATTCTAGAACTTTAGAAGAACCAGATGTTGTAAATGGAAATAGATTCTTATTCTTGCACTTAAGTGTGGGATGCATAATGTAATCAGTATGTTTTGTTTTGTTTGTTTGTTTGCAAAAAAGTTCCTTTTGTCCATTTGGTGGTGTTTTCCTAGTGTTGATCGTTGCTTTTTTTGGCTGATAATTAAGTTACACAAAATAGATTTGAGAGACTGAAGGTACCCAGTTATTATGCAGCCATCTAATCATTAACCACAAATGAATAAAAGATAATCAAGTGTGTGAACCAAGGTAGTATTTCCTTATTTGCATTCTTAAATTATAGAGACATGATCACATGCAAAAATCACACTTTAGGAAATGCTTTAAGTACATACGTGACATTTAACACCTGGGCCACTTAGCTTCTACAGCAAATAACAAAGTCAGAACATTAATCCAGAACTGAATGGTGAAACACAAGCTTAAGTAGCAGAAAATAAGAATAATTTAGTTGCTTAAATTAGTTAAATCTTAAAACCACACATCTCAAATACTCTATTTAATAAAAGAGATGTTGATAATAGATACAAATTTATCAGCCAAGGAACAGACTTCTAATTCTTGAACAAAAACAACAACAAAACCAAGAGCTAATGCTTACCAAGTGTTTACTATGTGACAGGTATATTATAAGCATTCGCTATGAGTAAAGTAGTGTTAAGTGCCCTTTTATTTTTAATTAAATTTAATGGGGTGGCTTTGGTTAATAAAACCAGGTAGGTTTCAAGTATACAATGGAAAAAGGTTTGGAGGCTCCTCAAAAAATTAAGACTAGAGTTAGTATATGACCCAGCAAGCCATCTTCTAGGTCTCTACCCCAAAAATGTGAAAACATTTATTTGCAATGATATATGCACCCCTATGTTCACTGCAGCATTATTCACAGTGGATAAGATGTGAAAACAACAAGTGTCCTTTGATAGATATTGGATAAGTACCTTTACTTTAAAGTTGAGAAAACTGAGACACAGGTGAAGTAACGTGTCCAAGGTTTCATAACTAGTAAGTAGTAAAGCAAGAATGTGAATCTAGAGTCCACGTGCTTAATCACTTTGATATATCACCTATTTCTCTGTGACTATATAATTTTCAAAACATTTCTACATTCTTAATTGGTTTAACTGACAAATGCTACTATCTGTTGTTATTTGCTCCTTTCTGCAGGACAGAGTAGGGCATGCCTGGCCCATATATTCCAGAATATTAAGCCAGTGGAAATTTAAAAACCAGCTTCCATGGTAAAATCTACAGGACTTGGTGAGTGACTGGATTGGGGAGAATAGAGAAAATAAATGATGCCCAAGTTTCTTTCTTAACAGAGGTGAGGTTTGTTAAGATCAAGATTCCTGGGGTTAAGGGAGCAGGATCTTCCCTTTGCCCTCTGTCCCCTTGCACATTCTTTTGCTTTCAAGGCAAAGAAATCCCAGGTCTGAATGATTAGACCTCTAATGTACTTGTGCTGGTTTCCTATGTGAAACTGTTCCCCAAGTAGCCAGCTGTTAACTCCTTATCTCCTTCTGACAGGTTATCCATATTCCCTTTGAATAAATTTCTTTTAATGAGAAAATAAATTTAAAAAGCATTGTTACATTACATCAACACTGAACTCCATTTCAAAGGCAAAAAAAATACTCTATCCAGAAATAAACCCTTAAATGGGACCAGTAGATGATTCTTGGCTATGGTTTAAACCTTCAATGAGAATGAGCTGTTATGAACACCATGCCAGTTTAGGCATTTAATTAAAAATAAAAACAGTTTAACTTTACTTTTTAAAAGGGAAGACATAATAGTTGCATCTGGATAAACTCTGGGATATTCTGCTCCGCCAGTGTGTATTACCAGCTTTACTATCCTTGACAGTATGTCAGGCAAGCAGTTAATCCCTAGCCCCTTCCTCTGCAGCAGTAAAAAGATTACACTCGGGGGTGAAAAGTGAAGTTTATGTGTTATGTGCATGCATATACACAATGTAATTATCTATATTTGGGAATAAATCGATTTACTGTCTATAAATTTGACTCCATAGTTTAGTAGCATGTAAAGTACCTGAGCGTATAATCTTAAGGAGTGAGTGCTAATTAATCATTTCGGGCCCTAACTGGACCAACTCTATAAAGAGAAGCAAGATGGTCAGGCCATAGCAGGGATTATCAGACTATGATACCACTGAGCTAAGCAAGAGATTCATATATGCATCTATATACCAAGCACAAATTGTGACTCTTCCAAAATTAAAAAGAAATTCCTTCATACTTGAAAAAGTTGAGAACTTGACCTTGAAGACAAGTACTATAGAGTACCAATCCCAATAAGAGAGAAACAATCTTACCCGGCCGGACCTACGGATTTGACTGTTTCCTTCCCTAGGACAGGCATATTCCTACTAGACCATTCAACCAATCAGACCACTTAATCTGAAATTCTGCTCACCAAACAACCTGTTAATTGTAATTTGACTAGCCCATGGAGATTAACCTGAAGAGAATGCACTGGTACTGCTGACAGGAGCAGAAGTCAACTCTCAGAGTAAATTAATAACTTGACATGCAGATTTATTGTCTCTGTAACTTCATAACATATATAACCTGAGTACCTGCTTTATGTGAATCTACAAAAACAAACTTATTCATTCCCCTTCTGATAAGGAGAGCATGTAAAATAACATCAAGAGCATTATACACATCCTTGACCAGTATTCTAAAGCAACTACCAAGATGACAAAAAAGAAATCTATATTCTATTTACTTAAATAGCAGGTGTCTAGCTCAGGGAGAGTAGTTATTCAGGAGAGCCTGTCAGATAAAATAAGATGCAAAAGTATATCTGAATCAAATTATTAAGAACATTTTCAATTTTATTGAACTGATAAAGCAGATACAACATGATCTGAGCCAAAAGGCCGAAAAATTATTTAATTTTATTATACACATATCTGTATTTAAATTTTGAATGTATCTTCTATTGTATAAAGCAATGATTCAATTTCTTACAATTGAAACTGCAAAGACTCTTCAGTTAGCTCTTTACAGTGATTTCTATTAACCAAATTTAATAATTACTATTAAAGAGTATTTTTATTTTGCAAATAAAGATATGAACACACCTGTGTAATGTAGCCAAAAAAAAAAAAATAGGTATTTAAATGAAATAAATTAAAGACTTTTGAGTAAAAGAAAGTGATTTTTTAAAAACAACATTGTTTACTGCCAAGAAATTACAAGAGAACTCTGCCAAGTGCAGGTAGGACCCAGAAAAAAAAGGGCATTCTCATACTGTTAGGAGTAAAAAATGGTCTAAAATCTGTGGAGGTCAATTTAGCACTACATATCAAAAGCCTTAGGCTGAATAACATATACTTTAATCCAGTGAGATAATTTAGTCATTTTACCCTAATGAAAAATTACAATGCACATCTTAGATAGCATTGTATAAAAGACTGAAAACACTATAAACACTATAGGACTGACTGAGCAAATGGAAATGTATTCAATAAACTGCAGACATTCATTTACTGACAGCCAAGATGATGATATTTTAAGTAAAAGAAAAAACAAACTGGACCACAAAACACTGTATCAGCCCTGGCTAGTGTAGCTAAGTGAACTGAGTGCTGGCCTGTGAACCAAAGGCTGACCAGTTTGATTCTTGGTCAGGGCACATGTGTGGGTTGTGGGCCAGGTCCCCAATATGATGCACGTGAGAGGCAACCACACACTGATGTTTCTCTTCCTCTCTTTCCCTCCTTTTC
The DNA here is from genome assembly GCF_021234435.1 of Artibeus jamaicensis. Taxonomy (NCBI): domain Eukaryota; kingdom Metazoa; phylum Chordata; class Mammalia; order Chiroptera; family Phyllostomidae; genus Artibeus; species Artibeus jamaicensis. Next base: position 3,235,946 of record NW_026521249.1, on the reverse strand, counting down.
CCTTTCTCTAAAAAGAAATAAAATCTTAAAAAAAAAAGTATATGAATATGGGGAGACTTCCGCCAAGATGGAGGCATAGGTGGAGACCGTGCTTTCTCACACAACCAAGTTTAGAGACAACTAAATATTAGCAAGAGAAAACACAGCCAGAACACAGAAAATTGAACTTTCCGGAAGTCTGTTAACAACAAATTCTTCAGCCTGACCAGTAAGAGGGGCAAAACCAGCAGCTGGAGGAGTGGGGTAGCACAGGAAAACTCGGTCAGACGGACTCAGGCGCGCGGAATCCAGGCGCACGGTTGGACATAGTGAGAGACCCAGCGAGTGACCGCAGGGAAACAGCAAGGGAGCAGGGATGTGGGTTGACTGTGGTCGCGCATTCGTGCACGGATAGACAAGCGAGGGAGTGGGCAATTGGACGGGACCCAGCAGGTCCTCATGGCAAGCGGCAGCTGAGGGCACTGCCATTTCCCCGCTCTGACCCCGCCTCCACATACAGCGTCATAACCCAGTGAATTTGAGTGGCCCAGCCATGGTGAACCACCTAAGGCTCTGCTCTTCACCCAGTGGTGTGAAACACCAGAGGGGGCCACCATTTCCCCGCTCTGACCACACCCCCACATACAGCATCACAACCCAGTGACCTGGGAGTCCAAGGCTCCCCTCCTCATACTTAACGGGCGTGAACAGACCAAAAATGGCTCAATAAGATCTCAAAGCCCTAGAGCCTATAAATCTAAGCAACGAAGAAATAGCAAAACTCTCAGACGCACAGTTTAAAACACTGGTGATCAGGATCCTCACAGAACTGGTTGATTATAGCCACCAATTAGAGAAACATATGAAGGCGAAACTAATTGAAATGAATGGAATTGCACAGGAAACCAATAGCGATGAAAAGGAAACTGGGACTCAAATCAATGGAGTGGACCAGAAAGAAGAAAAAAATGACCAAACAGAAAAGTATGAAGACACAAGAATTCAAAAAAAATGAGGAGAGTCTTAGGAACCTCCAGGACATATTTAAATGCTCCAACATCCGAATTATAGGGGTACCAAAAGGGGGAAAGGAACAGCCACCAGTGAAAAACTTATTTAAACAAATAATAAAGGAGAATTTCCCCAATCTGGCAAAGGAAATAGACTTCCAGGAAATCCAGGAAGCTCAGAGAGTCCCAAAGAAGCTGGACCCAAGAAGAAACACACCAAGGCACATCATCATTACATTAGCCAAGATTAAAATGAAGGAGAGAATCCTAGAAGCAGCAAGAGCTAAGGGGACAGTCACCTACAAAGGAGTTCTCATCAGACTGTCAGCGGATTTCTCAAAAGACACCTTACAGGCAAGAAGGGGCTGGAAAGAGGTATTCCAAGTCATGAAATCTAAAGACCTACAACCAAGATTGCTCTATCCAGCAAAACTTTCATTTAGAATGGAAGGACAGAAGTGCTTCTCAGATAAGATCAAATTCAAGGAGTTCATCATCACCAACATTACATCATCATATGAAATGGTAAAGGGACTTACCTAAGAAAAAGAAGTTAAAAAAAACATGAACAGTGACAGGACAGCAAACTCACAGTTATTAAGAACCACACCTAAAACAAAAGCAAACTAAAAGGACAGCTAGATCAGGAGTGAACCATAGAAATGAAGATCTCAAGGAGGGTTAGCAACAGGGGAGTGGGAGGAGGAGAAGGGGGGAGAAGGTACAGAAAATAAGTAGCATAGATGGTAGGTAGAAAATATGGGGGAGGGCAAGAATAGTATGGGAAATATAGAATCTAAAGAACTTGAGACACATGGTCATAAACTAAAGGGGGGGTAATGGTGGGGACAGGTGGGTAGGGTGGAGGGGAATGAAGGGGGGGAATAGAATAACTGTAATGGCATAATCAATAAAAAATAAATTAAAAAGTATATGAATATGATTTTCTTGTTAAAATAATAATAATTTTTAAAAAGAAAAAAAAATAAAAAGAAACAACTTAGTGTTAACTACATGCCAGCGTATGGGAACAACACATTTTTAAAAGTCTGGAAGGATACTTACCAATGTCAACATTGGTTTTCTCTGAGTGATAGTAATTTATTAGTGACTAGTTTTTATATTTTTATCTTTTATTTGTCTTTATGAATGAATATTATGTGTTTATTTATAAAAACATGAACAAAAATGTAAGTGCTAGAATCCGTACCTGTGGGAAATATGACTCTTTCAAACCTGTCTTACTACTCTAGTTTTCTAAACAAAATACTTCGCCCATAGTAAATAAGCCAACTGCTCATAACTAACTTACTGCCTAGGATGAAATACAAAATACATAGGCTAATATCCAATAAAGAACCAAAGAGTAAGTACTAAAAATTACTTTAAGGTTAGTATAGGTAGCTTATTTTTAGTGAGCAGTCTTTTCTCTCTAAATCCAAGTTACAGAGGCATTGCACTGGTCTTTGAGTACTTTCTGCACTCGGCTCCAGTTTATTTCAAGAAAGTAATGGCTAATATTTATTGAGTGCTGCAAAGGTACCTGTTATGATTTTATACCAAATTCCTTGCCAAAAATTTAGTATGGACAACAAAGAGCCAAAGAGTATATAATGAAATCACTCTCATCCAAAGGGAAGACATATATGCTAATGATCAAAACAGCTAATACAGACACTTGACTGAGGATCAAATTTGGGTCTAAGTGTCATAGCAGCAAGGGCAAAAGGGATAAAAGACAGGTGTGTAGTTCTCATTCTACAAAAATAAGAAAATTACCAAATCCTTCAGAACACAGACAGTTTTTCTTTCTTTAAATTAAAGGATAATTTCTGTATTTGCTTTTGGCAGTGCAGAAATAAATATTAGGTTATATAGCCCCTGCACAAGGATGATGGACAAAATGAATTATTCCCCATGATAAAGGTTTCAGGGGGCCCAACTATCATCTCATAGACTACTTGGTGTTGTTAAGAGATAAATGAGGAAATCAGGTTGCTATCAGCCAATTAATAGAAGACATTTCTGTCAATCATTGTTAAAATCGAATGACAGAGGATTCAAAAGATGGTGGCCCAGTAGATGGAAAATGACCCCACTTGCTTGGGCCCCCAGCACAGATTTTTGACTAAGCAATTTTGATTGACAAGTGACCTGAACAACCAACAGAATCTCAACTGATGTGAATTTTTGAAGCCAAGGGGTACACGGGATGCTTTGCAGTCCTGTAAGAGACTGTGTAAGTTGAGGGGAAAATGCCCTGTGTGAGGTGCCTGCAGCAGAGGAGAGATAAACAGAAAATGCAAACCACCAACCCTAATCGGGTGAGTCTTGGAAGAATATAGAAAGTTTGGGAGACTGATGCTATACACACACACAGTGAGCAACACATCTCCAGCTGCAGGGCCAACTGAGAAAGTTCCAGAGAGAAATTCTATCTCCTAAAACTGTCAGAGGCGCAGACAGGCTTTGGGCAGCCCTGATAGAGACAGAATGTGTTTTTCGGGGAGGTGGAGTGTGCGGAGAACCAGCCCAGGGTTTGGTGCTACAGTATAGGGGCCACACAGAAACTGTTTTAAAAGGGGAGCTGAAACTAGACTGGGCAGGGACCCTGTGCTTGTGCACATGCAGAGGCTCTTCCAACAAAGAAACCAGAGTAAAAGTACAGTTTGGTCCCACTGAGTCCAAGGAAAAACGGGAAATAGCACAGTAAGGGATTGTGGGACCTGGCACAATGCGGCTGGCGAGGAGGCTGCAGAGTGGAGAGTTAAGTCCTGAGTTTCCTGCAACAGAGGCAGGCTGGGGACTACACTGGCAGGAGCTGAACACCTGAGATGCCTGGTAACCAGGCAGGTTCCCTCACAGGGAAAAGGTGTGTCCAACCCCCACCTGTGGGACTGCAGGCTTTGCAGATGAGCGAGACCAGGCTCAGGAGTCCCCTAGGTGTATATCCAGAGGGAAAAGGGGAAGCTAAATAAGGGTCCTTTTTGAACTTCTATCAGACACTACGAATTACAAGTTATGCTGGGTCCTCCAGCCCTGATCCATTGAAACCCACACAACAGAGAGATTAGAGACAAATGCAAAAAGGATGTTGAGGGACCTGCCCAGCTTCAGGTCTTACAACAGAGCTGCCATTAGCGTCAGGCAGGAACAAGATGCCCCTTTTATACAGATTGGCTCTTCATAGGAAACAGCTAATTCATCAGAAACTATACATTATTGGAAATAATCTGGGACAGACCAAGATATGTGTTGGGAAAGAAAAACACTCCAACCATTTTCCCTGAAGACTGAACAGTGCCTCCCAGGGGTGACCTAGGGATTCCACCCTCCCAAGTGCACCAGAGGCCCCCTATGAAGGCAAGTGGAGGTGGTACTGGCAGTCCTCTCACACATTAGATGATCCACTCCTGTGCCTTGTGCTGATGGCAAGCCAGCAGGACAGAACAGAGGCAATCAGCCAAGCCAGAAGGAGACAGCTCCAGACTGTGGATCACTTAAAGTCTCCAAGAGGCTGCCTAGGGCAATATTAGGACACCATCTGACATTACCAGGGTCAAACACACAAAGAGAAGGCACTGGCAAACACTAGACTCTGGTAAGATGAATTCCACAATGGTCTTTTTCACTCCAGTTATTTTTTCTCCTGCACAGCTTTAAACATTTTTTCTTTTTTCTTCAAGTTTGTTTCTGTCATTTCAGTATTTTTTCATTTTAGTTAATTTCAAAGCTCATATTTTACTACTCCCTTCTCTTACTCCATTTTGCTTTCTTCCTTCCTCTTATTTTTTTTATATTTCCCTTTGTCCATTTCTACATCTTGTTTTTATTTTGCACTCTTACTATTTATCCTCTCTCCAGTCTCTGAAAACCACTTTTTTTGCCATTGGCAACTCACATTCTTTTCCCCTTCTTATAATATCCTTATTCTCTTTCCACCTTTATTAATATTTGCTCATTGGTAGTTGACATGGTATTGTTGCATTTCTTCAATTTTCCTAGAGTTTCACTATTTTTCTATTTCAAATCTCAAATTTCACTGCTCCCCTCTCCTACTCCATTTTGCCCTTTCTTTTTTTTTTCATTTTAAATTATATTTTTCTCTTACCCTGGTTTTCATTCCTCACTCGTATTATTTTTTTCTCCCTCTGTCCTTTCAAAACCACTTTTCATTCCTTTAGACATCTCTTAAGCTTTTTTCTTTCTTTTCTCCTTCTTATTCCCCTTTCACCTTTATTAACCTTTACTCATTTTTTTTATCGCTATTGATGTTGGATGTTTTTCTTCAATTTTGTTCCTATTTTTTTGCTAATTTATTTTCTTGCTAATTTATTTCTTAAACCTCATATTATGCTCTTCCCTTTTTTTACTCCATTTTTGCTTTCTTCTCTCCCTTCCTTCTAACAGTCTTCATCTCCACCTTTATTGGTATTTGCTCACTTGTAATTGATAGTGTGGTTCTGGCTGGGGTTTTTGGGCAGGTGTGGGGTTTGTACCCTGGGTTGTTTTGTTTTGTGCTGGAAACACTTGTACAATAGCACATAAGATGTGGTGTAAGGTATGACTCACAATAAGCCAGCTGGAGGGGAGAATCCACTAAAAAATAACCCACCAACAATCAAAACCCAATTACGACAAGAGAGCCCACATAAACATCACAAAAGGCATACCAAGAGCATCCAGCTCAGGAGATCAAGTAGACTGCACTACTGAGTCCCATAGGTCTCCTACTACAGAAGGCCATCCCTTGAAGAAGGGGAGACAAAGAAACAACCTCCATCAAAAGGAAAGGAGAAATTCCCAGACAGAGTACTAAATGAAATTGAGGCAAGCAATCTATCAGACATAGAGTTCAAAATAATGGTTATAAGGATGCTTAAGGAGCTCAGTGAGGACTACAAGGAACTCTATGGGAGCTACAAGTACTTAGTGGGAATTACATTAGCCTGAAAAAGAACATAGAAACTATGAATAAAAGCCAGGAGGAAATGAAGATACAATATCTGAAATTAAAAATACACTGGAGGCATTAAAATCAGGTTAGATGAAGCAGATGACTGATCAGCGAGCTGGAAGACAAGGTAAAAAAAAAAAAAAACCCACTCTCACAGAGAAATAAAACAAAACAAAAAAAGACTCAAAAAGAATGAAGATGGTTTAAAGAGGCTGCAGGACAACATGAAACATAGTATCTAAATCACAGAAATACCAGGAGAAGAAAAGGAGCAAGGTATAGAAAACCTGACTGAAAAAGTAATGACAGAAAACTTCCCTAATGTAGTGAGGGAACAAGTGACACAAATCCAGGAAACACAGAGGGTCCTAATCAAGGTAAACTCAAAGGGGCCCATTCCAAGACACATCACAATTAAAGTGGCAAAAACTGAAAGACAAAGAGTGGGTCTTAAAAGCAACAAGGGAGAAACAGCTAGTTTTATACAAGGGAACCCTGATAAGCCTATCAGTGGTTTTCTTAACAGAAACACCACAAGCCAAAAGGGAATGTGTAAAATATTCCAAGTAATGAAAAGAAAAGGCCTGCAACCAAGACTATTCTATACAGCAAGGTTCTCATTTAAAATGGAAGGTGAAATAAACAACTTCTCAGACCAAAAAAAAGGTTAAAAGAGTGTATCTATCAAACCAGCATTGTAAGAGATGCTAAAGGGACTGCTCTAAGAAGATGAAGAAATAGAAAGAGAGAGGAACATAGGTACAAAGGGAAAAAATGACAATGAATAAGTACCTATCAATAATAACCTTAAATGTAAGTGGATTAAATGCTCCAATCCAAAGACATAGGGTAGCTGAATGGAAAAGAAAACAATAGATGCTAAGTACAAGGGACCCACCTCAGAATAAAGATCTATATAGGATGAGAGTGAAGAAATGGAAAAAAGTATTCCAAGCAAATGGACATGAAATATTGCTAGGGTAGCAATACTTGTGTCAGACAAAATAGATTTCAGAACAAGAGACAAAGAAGGTCACTACATAATACTTAAGGGAGTAGCCCAACAAGAGGATATACCCTTGTAAACATATATGACCCAACAGAGGAGCACCTAACTATGTAAGGAAAATCTTGGAAGACTTCAAGAAAGATACACACAGCAACACGGTCATCGTAGGGGATTTTAACAATCCACTGTCAACAATGGACAGATCTTAAAATCAAAGAAGCATCAAGAATATTGTACCACAAAAAGACACACTAGATCAAATAGATTTAATTGATATATACAGAACATTTCGCCCCAATGAAGCAAAATATACATTCTTTTCAAATGCACATGGAACATCATCAAAGACAGATACTATAATAGGACACAAAACAAGCCTCAACAAATTCAAGAACATTGAAGCCACACCAAGCATCTTCTCAGATGATAATGGCTTGAAACTTGAAACCAACCTCACGGAAAAAACTCAAAAACATTCAAGTACACAGAGACTGAATAACATCTTCCTAAATAATGAATGGATTAAGAATGAGATCAAGGAAGAAATCAAAAAGTATCTGGAAACAAATGAAAATGAACACACAACAACCCAAAATCTATGGGACGCAGCAATGGTAGTCTTGGAGGGAAGTTCATAGCAATACAGGCCTACCAAAATAAGTTAGAAAAATCTCAAATAAACAACCCAGCCCTACATCTATAAGCACTAAAGGAACAACAACAAACAATGCCCAGCCTCAGTAGGAGGAAGGAACTAATTAATTAAGATCAGAGCAGAATTAAGATATAGACACTAAACCAATGAATCCAGCATAAATAAACTTGGCAAACCTGTAACCATACTCATCAAGATAAAGAGAAAGGACCCAAATAAAAAAGTCAGAGACGAAAGATGAGAATTTACAACCAATACCACAGAAATACAAAGGATTGTAAAAAATTACTATGAAGAACTGTATGTCAAGAAATTGGGTGAAATGGATAAACTGCAGGAAGTATTATCTTCCAAAAGTGAATCAAGAAGAAGCAGAAAGCCTGATTAGACAACTAGGGAAACTGAAGCAGTAATCAAAGAACTCCATGCAGACAAAAGCCCTGGACTCAATGGCTTCACAAGTGAATTTTATCAAACATTTAAAGAAGATCTAACTCCTATACCTCTCAAACGATTCTAAATACTTCAAGAAGAGGGAAGACTCCCAAATTCTCTTTACAAGGCCAGTATTGCCCTAATCCCAAAACCAGATAAAGACACCACTAAGAAAAAAAACTATATGCCAATATCTCTGAGGAACATAGATAGTAAAATCCTGAACAAAATACCAGCAAACTGGGTCCAACAATAGATTAAAAAAAACCATACATCATGATTAAGTGGGCTTGCTCCCAGGGACACAAGGATGGTATAATATTTGCAAATCAATAAATGTAATACACCACATAAGCAAAATGAAGGACAAAAATCACATGATCAATCAATAGATACTGAAAAAACATTTCATAAAATCCAGCACCCATTTATGATACAAACACTCAGCAAAGTGGGAATAGATGGAGCATACTTCAACATAATAAAGGCTATATATAAGAAACCTACAGCCAACAACATATTCAATGGGCAAAAACTACAAGCTTTTCTCTTAAGATCAGAACTAAGACAAGGGTATCTGCTTTCACCACTCTTATGTAACATATTACTGGAATTTCTCGCCACAGTGATCACACAAGAAAATTTGGCAAAATGGAAAGATACAAAGTCAATATTCAGAGATCGATGGCATTTTTGTACACCAACAATGATATATCAGAAAGAGAAACTGGGGGGGGGGGAATCCCATTTACTATAGCAAAAAGAAAAGTATATTACCTAAGAATAAATTTAACCAAGAATGCAAAAGACCTGTACTCAGAAAACCATAGAACACTGAAGAAAGAAATTAAGGAAAATACAAATGAATGGAAGCATGCACCATGTTCCTAAATTAGAAGAATTAACATCATTAAAATATCCATACTACTCAAAGTAATTCCACCCAATTCCTATGAAAATATCAATGGCACATTTCACAGATCTACAGCAAATACTCCAAAAATTTATATAGAACTAAAAGAGACCCAAAATAACATCAGCAATCTTGAGAAAAAACAAAGTAGGAGGGACACAATACCTGATATCAAACTACACTATAAGGCTACTGTAATTAAAACAGTCTGGTACTGGCATAAAAACAGGCACACAGATCAATGGAACAGAATAGAACCTAGAAATAAACCCATGTCTCTATGATCAATTAATATTTAACAAAGGGGCCCTGGCTGGCGTAGCTCAGTGGATTGAGCATGGGCCTGCGAACCAGAGTATCGCGGTTCGATTCCCAGTCAGGGCACATGCCTGGGTTGCAGGCCAGTTCCCAGCAGGGGACTCACGAGGGGCAACCACACATTGATGTTTCTCTCCCACTCTTTCTCCTTTCCTTCCACTCTCTCTAAAAATAAGTAAATAAAATATAAAAAAAATTTAACAAAGGGTATATGAACATACAATAGAGTACAAATAGCCTCTTCAATAAATGGTGTCAGGAGAATTGGAATGGCAAATGAAAAAAAACGAGACTAGATCACCAAGTTATACCATACATCACAATAAACTTAAAACAGATATTAGATTTAAATGTAAGTTATGACACCATAAAAATCCTAGAAAAAAACATGGGCAGTAAAATTTCAGATATCCCATGCAGCAATGTTTTTGCCACTGTACCTTCTAGGAAAAGGGGAAAAAAGAAAAAATAAAGACATGGGACTAATCAATTTAAAAAGCTTCTTCATGGCTAAAGAAACCATTATCTAAATGAGAAGAGAACTGACAGAGTGGGAGAACATCTGCTAATGATACATTGGAGAAGGGTTCAATCTCTAAAATATATAAAGAATTCACACCACTCAACACCAGGAAGATAAACAATCCAACTTATAAATGGGCAAACTTCTCCAAGGAGAAGACACTCCTCCAAGGAGGACACACAGATGGCCCACAGACATATGAAAAAAAGCTCAACATCGCTAGCCATCAGAGAGATGCAAATTAAAACCACAATGAGATATCATCTCACACCTATTACAATGGTCAACATTGACAAATCAACAAACAAGTGCTGGCAAGGAAGTGGAGAAAAGGGAACACTAGTGCACTGATGCACTAGGGAATGTTGCACTAGGAAGTGTAGACTGGTGCAGCCACTGTGGGAAACAGTATGGAATCTCCTCAAAAAATTAAAAACTGAACTCCCTTTTGACCCAGTGATTCCCCTGTTGGGATTATATCCTAGCAATCCCAAATCACCCATTCAAAAGAACTTAAGCACCCCTATTTTCGTAGCAGCACTACTTACAATAGCCAAGTGCAAGAAACAGCCCAAGTGCCCATGAGTAAATGAATGGATAAAAAAACTGGTACATTGACAGAATGCAATACTATGTAGCAGAAGAGGGAACTCTTACCTTTTTCTATAGCATGGATGAAACTGGAGAATATTATGCAAAGGGAAATGAACTTTCACTTAGGCGGTGAAAGACAAATACCATATGATCTCACCTATAAGAGGAATCTAATGAATCAAATAAACTAATGAGCAAAACAGAACCAGAGGCATGGAACAGGCTACCAGCTGCCAGAGGGTGTTGGGAACTGCCCTGCCTGGTTTCGGAAGCTGTAACCCCCATGGTTAAGGCTGAGTGAGAGACCTTGGGACCATAAGCCACTAAGCAAAGCTTACTTCCCTGGCAGGAGCACTGCCTCTGCCCCCTATACTTCACCTTGCTTGGCCCTGAGCCTAACGGATTAGCCAATTCCAGGTAAAATTCCTCAAGGGAGAGATGACCTAAGACAGGCATGGTCATGAAGGGGCCCCCATAGAAAGACTTGGGGGGCTATAGGAAAAGGGGGTAATAGACTCTTGCTCCTCGGCTTTGACACAGCCTGAGTCCTCATTCTGTCTGCACAAAGTCTCCTAATTTCTTCGCTGCCTTACTTCCCCTGCCTGACTTAAGCCTGAAACAATGACAGAGGGTGGTGCAGTCCTGTGCTGGAAAGGGCAGGGTCCCCTGGGCAATCAGGCCTAAGAAAGAATGCATAAAATCCTGTGTATTGCTAAATAAGAATGCCCTCAATTTTCTGATAAGGGTCCAAGCATGAAATGAGTTTGTTTCCCAAAGTTTTTTAGCCCTTTAGCTAACTGACCCTGACTCACAATAAGCCCTCAGAGTTCTTTGTATGTCATCTATTGTTTGAGCCTTACTGCCTGACAATGATTAATGAGCTTTACCTGTATTCCTGTGCAAATTGAACCCGATAAAAGCCCATTGAGGAACAGGTTCCTGGTCCTTCTCCTTTGAGAGATTGGCTACCTTTCCTCCTCAAGCAGATCATGTCTTGGTAGAGTTACTCTCATCAGTGGTGAACTGGGGGCTCAGCGGGCAAAGCTCCCCCACAAGAGGGGAGGTGGGTAATGGTGGAAAGAAGGGGAGGAGACTAGTCAAAGAACATGTATGAATGACCCACTGACATGGACAGATAGTGTGGGAACTGACCATGGGAGTGGGGTCGGGCTGGGCAGAGTAGGGCAAAGAGGGAAAAATTGGGACAACTGTAATATAATAACAATAAAAATCTTAAAAAAGTAAATGATACAGAGGATGTCCATTTTCTCCCCAAACTAGGCAGAGTAAAGGGGACATGTTATTTTTGCTGAACAACAGGTGCAAACTGGTACATGTGGTTACCCTAGTTATCAATCCAATAACAAATGGTAAATGTAAGAAGCAAAAAGAAAAACTAGCTCATTTATTTCTACCACAATCAAATGAAATGAACATTGACACCTATTTACTGATGAGAAAACAGGAAGTTTATGTTTTCTAAAGCTGAATTTGTCGCAGCCAGATAAGGTTAGTTTATCAAACATACTTGGCTTTAAAAATATACCTGCTAAAAGTACAGGACTAAGACACAGAGGAAAAGGTGAAAATGCCCTGCAACTTCAAGTCTTCATGAACCTGCAAGTGTAAATAAATCTGAAATGGCAAGATTAATAAAACTAAGGAGATAAAAATTTTAAAAACATATAGACATCGGTTAGTTGATGTCCAATTTTCAACAAATTGGTAAATGATCTCCCAATTTTAATCAATTTAAAGGGTGATAAATTTGATGCCAATCTTCAGCAAAATTAGAGTGGGTTATTAGAATAAAAAGCACCCTTCGCTGGTGTAGCTCAGTGGATTGAGCATGGGCCTGTGAACCAAAGGATTGAGGTTCGATTCCCAGGCAGGGCACATGCCTGGGTTGCAGGCCAGTTCCCAGCAGGAGACGCACGAGAGGCAACCATACATTGATGTTTCTTTCACTCGCTCCTTCCTTTCCCCTCTAAAGATAAATAAATAAAATCTTTAAAAAAAACTTTAAAAAAAAGCAACATAAAAAGTATATATAGTAGCTAATTACTGAGAACTAGCACAGACAGAGTACACTGTATAATATTAACCACCATATATTTTGATAGGATTACTATATTTTTAATATACCTCAGACTATGTGCTATATGTTTCCCAAAAGGTTATGGCCAAATATCTTATGGAAGCTTTGGGGGTAACACTCAAATACATGCTGGAAAATGCTGACTAAAAAGAGAAAATGTAAAGATAACATTCACTTTTTGGAATAACTGTGTAAAACTCACAAATTCTGATAATCTGTTATCTCAGTCTCCCCCAAAGCCTGGTTGCCCATATGCCTTATTCTTACAAATATCCATTAGTCATTCTCTGTGTGGAGAAAGAAAACGAATAAAAGATGGATTTCATTATAACCACTTGAGTATCACCATATGTTGTATAATAGCCTCTTTCTACTTAAAACTAAATATCATTAATTATTTTAATCATTTCCTCTGTGATATGGTTTCTAAACTTTTAGTCTGGTTATCCTGATGATCATTCATTCCCTAGACTTTGTCAGTTTTTCCTTTAAAACTTGGTTGCCTTGAAATATGGTGATAATAACAGTAAAGGGGTGGTGTGGGGGGAAGCAGAAGAGGGTATGGGGGGATAAATGGTGATGGAAGGAGACTTGACTTGGGGAGGTAAATACACAATACAATATACAGATGATGTGTTATATAACTGTACACCGGAAACCTGTACTTTTATTAACCAATGTCATCCAAATAAATTCAATTAAAAAAATTGGTTGCCTTTAATTAACAGATATGGTTGGACAGGTTAACAGTACAGTAAGATACCTGCACTAAAGAAAAAGCAAAGCCTCTAACTAGATTAATTTTTTATTGTCATCTGACTGTTTTAACTGAGTTGATAGGATTTTTCTTAAGAACTCAGTCAAATAATCTTATTTGAACAACTCATTTTTCTAAACTTAAATGGAATTTATCATATTCTAGTTTACATAAATTTTACTGAGTCTATTATTTAATAGACTCGATAAATTTGATAAATTTAATTTTATTTAATAACATTTAATATTTTATTCCATTTTCTCCTAAATTAATAGACCAGGGGAGACTTAAAACTTTCTTAGGATGGCTTTTAGGATAGTGAGACTTGGTTCACTAAAAAGAGAGGTTTCTTACAGATAAGAGTATCCAACAATGGAATAGGCCATTTCAGAGAGTGTGTGGTATGAGACAGATATCTGACATCAGAAGCATTCTTCAGGAATTTGGTGGGGCAAGGGAGTCAGATTGAGATCACGTTGTATTAGTCAAGTTATGCTGTGATAATTAACAGTTGCAATTCACTGGGTTAATATAGAAACTTATGTCTCACTTGCACCACACATTTGATACCAGTCAGATGACTTGTTAGTACAGATGTTAGTGAGCTAGGGCCTATAGCTTGTTTTTGGATGTCCCTTGAGCTATGAATGGCTTTTTCATTTTTAAAGACTTCTGGAAACAATACAAAATAACAACAAGAAAGAATGTGTGACAGAAATGGTATGTGGCCTGCAAAGCCTAAAATATTTACTATCTGCCTTCCATGTGGTGACTCAGAGATTTGGGCTACTTCCATCTTGTGACTCCTTGCTTCTTTCTCTAAGTGGCTCTGCCAAATCAACACCTATCTTCTTCCACGACAGTCTTTTCTGCTCGCACTATAGAATGAATCTTTTGGCTCCACCTAATTGCAATGGGGCTGAGAAGTGTAGTGTTCCAACTGCCCAAGGAAGCAGAAAAGTACTGGCATGAAAAAGGACTGCACATTTCCACACAAATTGTGTATTTTATTCTACCTCAAAGATTCCATGATTCTAAACATTTCAACTATAATTTTCACTTTTAGTATAAATTTTAATAAAATGGTTTTAAATATCACAGCTCATGATACAGTAAAAATGTTTTATGTCTCAGAATTATAACAAAGGAAACTCCAGATTAAGTTCTTCAGTTTACATAGCCTTCGATTTTTAGTATGCCCACAATGTTACTAATGAATTATAAAACTTGAAAATTTAAACATTAAAGGATTTGGAACAGAAGAATTGATAAGTCTTGCAGAAAAATATGTATGCGTGCTTACTTTGTAAATAAAGATAAAGTAAGTTCTATACCATCACTGCAGGCAAAACTTGGTAATTTGGTCATTTAAAAATCTCAACACTTCTCACTGAATTGATTTAGTAAATTACAGAGCAGCTACAAGCTGAGTTATACACAACGGTAAAATATAGGCTGTACAGCCATATCACATAAAAGACATAAATTAGAGTATCTTTTTCCTTTAATTTAGCAAGTGAATGTTTCATTATTTGGTAAAAAGACTTCACTTACACAAACATATCAAGCTTTAAAAAATTAGCTCACAGTTCAAAATAGGTTTAAAAAAAAACCCAAACAGACTTCCGCCAAGATGGAGGTTTAAGGTGGATGTGCCGTGCCTCCCCACACAACCAAGTTTAGGGACAACTAAATATTAGCATCAGAAAACACAACCAGAACACGGAAAACTGAACTTTTCGGAAGTCCGCTAACAACAAATTCTTCAGCCCGACCGGTAAGGGGCGAAACCGGCGTTGGGTGAGGAGTTACAAAGGAGGCGACCCGGGCGCGGAATCCAGACGCGCGAATCCAGTCGCACGGGTTCCAAACCCAGGATTGGACCTAGTGAGCGACCGAGCGGCCCACCGGGTGAGTGACTACGGAGGAGTCAGTGGGGAGGCGGTGGCAGCGAGTTGACTGTGGTTGCCTGGTTACATGCGGGTGAGGGAGTGAGCCCTTGGACCGGCGGCGGCGCCATTTCCCGCTCTGACCACGCCTCCACATACAGCGTCACAACCCAGCGACCTGGGAATCCAAGGCGCCGCTCCTCCCACTTAAAGGGCCAGAACAGACCAAAAATGTCGCAGGAAGACCTCAAAGCCCCACAGATAAATCTAAGTGACGAAGAAATAGCAAATCTCTCAGACGCACAGTTTAAAACACTGGTCATCAGCTTCCTCACAGATCTGGTGGACTATAGCCACAAATTAGAGAAACATATGAAGGCTAAATTAAGGGCAATGAATGGAATTCCACAGGAAAACCACAGAGATGAAAAAAAACTGGGACTCAAATCAATGAAGTGGACCAGAAGGAAGAAGAAAAAAATCATCAAACAGAAAGGAATGAAGAAATAAGAATTCAGAAAAATGAGGAGAAGCTTAAGAACCTCCAGGACATCTATAAACGCTCCAATATCCGAATTATAGGGGTACCAGAAGGGGGAAAGACACAACCACCAGTGGAAAAACTATTTGAACAAATAATAAAAGAAAATTTCCCCAATCTGGCAAAGAAAATAGACTTCCAAGAAATCCAAGAAGCTCAGAGAGTACCAAAAAAGTTGGACTCAAGAAGAAACACACCAAGGCACATCATAATTACATTAGCCAAAATTAAAATGAAGGAAAGAATCCTGGAAGCAGCAAGAGGTAAGGGGACAATCACCTACAAAGGAGTCCCCATCAGGCTGTCAGCAGATTTCTCAAAAGAGACCTTACAGGCAAGAAGGGGCTGGAAAGAAATATTCCAAGTCATGAAATCTAAAGACCTACAACCAAGATTGCTCTACCCAGCAAAACTTTCATTTAGAACGGAAGGACAGATAAGGTGCTTCTCAGATAAGACCAAATTCAAGGAGTTCATCATCACCAAGCCCTTATTATATGAAATGTTAAAGGGACTTATCTAAGAAAAAGAAGTTAAAGAAACATGAACAGTGAAAGGACAACAAACTCACAGTTATTAACAACCACACCTAAAACGAAAGCAAACTAAAAGGTCAGCTAGATCAGGAGTGGAAACATAGAAATGAAGATCTCAAGGAGGGTTAGCAACAGGGGAGTGGGAGGAGGAGACGGGGGGAGAAGGTACAGAAAACAAGTAGCATAGACAGTAGATAGAAAATAGATGGGGGAGGGGCAAGAATAGTATGGGAAATATAGAACCTAAAGGACTTGAGACACATGGACATAAACTAAAGGGGTTGGTAATGGTGGGGTGGGGGGGGGAGGGTGGAGGGGGAATGAAGGGGGGAATAGAACAACTGTAACAGCATAATTAATTCAAAAAAAATAAATTTATTAAAAAAAAAAAAAAACCCAAACACATGTCAATATACCTAACCTATACCAATCTGTCAAATACAATGGGAAACTATATAAATTATGATGAAAAAATTTTAAAAACTCAAACCAAAGATTAAATGACAGGAAAATGGGGAAGTCAATCATTTCAAAATGTTATTAGATTAGGAAGACTAAAAAACAGTATTAGGACTCTATATCTAATAAGCAAATCACAAAAAAACAGGACTGCCTTTTCATTAAGGTATTAATAATCAATTATCAATATCCAAAATGAAAGCAGTATGAGAAAGTAAATGAGGATGAACTAAAATATATCATAACTAAACTTCTAAAACAACACTCATCAATATCACTATGAGAAAGCTATAGCTATAGTTCTACATTTCAAAAAGATAACGGACTCTGTTAGGGCATAGTTCAAACATTCAGAGAAACAGATCTTTTAACCAACTAGTAATAAAAGATACCACCTACTAAACAATTGCCTAAAATATGGAATTGTAGATAGCGGACAGGTGGACTGTAGTTTGAGAAGTAGAGGAATGCAAGGGTCTCAGGGGCTCAGCACCACTGAATTAACTAATAATTGATAATATAGCAATAAGGTACTAAATTTATATTTTTAATCAAGGACTGATGGGAAAAAATTACCCAAATCAAAGAAATCGGAAGAAATGCAAGCTGAACACAGTGACTTTTCTAAGCATTTCAGAGGACAACATATTAATGTTCAGAAATGAGCAGGATGGCAAGTAACATATTTTGTGAAATCGTAAACACCAGTGATAAAAGAATCTTTATTTTAAGGTTTCATTAAACAAACAATTTAAAAATGGAGGTAGATTAAAAGTAGCAATTTCCAAGGTTTAACTGTATTTTGACTTTCAGAAAAAAAAAATACTTAAAGCTCTGCCAAAGATATCAATTAGTAAGGCCATACGTATTATTGGCAAATAACTTAAAAATACTTAAAAGTATTTTTAATGGCTATAATTTTAAAGGCTTAAAATACATTTAGCTACCTTAAAAATAGAAAATACTAACCAATCACCATAAAGAATTTTCTGAGATCTTAGTTTGATAAAAGTAAAACATTCTCTACCTCACTTGCCAACCAGTTCCAAGAGTTAACAAGAGTTGAAATGTTCTTTCTCAAATCTCCCCAAACTACCCCACTTTCTGTACTCAGTCAATAATAATGTATACATTATCAATAAGTGGCCTAAGTGCTATAGCTCCAAAGACCTTCAATAAAATTTTTTCATTGTCGGATTACTCATTTCCTTGGCTCCCATTCCAGGGCGGTAAAATGATGATGACAGTTAAGACAGTAAATAACTAATGAACACTTAAGTGCCATATGCCAGGTGCTATAATTTGGTCTGAATGTTTGGTCTCCCTAAAACTGATATGTTAAAATACTAATGCTGAATGTGATGGTGTTAGGAGGTAGGACTTTGGTACTTAGGTCATGAGATCACAATCCATGGAGTTCTCATGAATGGGACTGATGTTCTTATAAAAGAAATCCCACAGAGCTCCCTGGTCCCCTCTACCATGTGAGAATACAACCAGAAGTTGGCAGTCTGCAGCCCAGAAGAGGGCCTTCACCAGAACCCACACGTGCTGACTCCCTGATCTTAGACTTCCAGTCCCCAGAATTGTAAGTAATAAATTTCTGCTGTCCATAATCCACCCTGTCTTTGCTATTTTGTTATTGCGGCTCAAATTCAAAAGACAATGAGTTTCAAACACATTTATATAAATTAAGTTTTATAATCTTCAAAATAACCCATTAAAATAGCTATATATTTATCCCCATTTCAGAAATGGGGAAGCAAAGACAAGGAGGTTTTATAAACTGCCGAATGCCTTAAAGCTATCAGAGGGGCAGAATATCATTTGACTGTATTCCGAGTCTAGAAAGCTAGACTGTCTAATAAAGCATCTACTAACTCCATGTGGCTATTTAAATTTAGTTAATATTAAATAAAGTTATGAATTCTTTATACTAACCACATTTCAAGTCTCAGTAGCCACTGTGTGTAGTGGCTACCATGTTGGATGGTGCATATACGGAACATTTCCATCACTGTACAAAGTTCTATTGGACAGTACTAATGTGTCTGCAATTTCAGCCCCTGCATAAGACTACCTTACTTGTATGTGACTAATGTGTGCTTACAGAATTGACATTACACTCAAACCAATTAATCTATAATTCAGTAAGTATTTTCAGTGTTTTATTGTTGTTTCCCCAACTCTTTTAACTACATCTAGTATACTGGATCTCTTAAAATATGTACATGTACTTCTCTAGCACTGTGGACTCAATCCCTCAATGGAAAGAATTATATGTCAAATGTATTCTAAGGCCTGATGTCAAAATTTATTTAGACTTACATTCCTTTACATAGGGGTCCATGTCTGTTGTTCAATGAATAACTGACTATGTGTATTGGTGTCAGTTATTTCTTTAATTGAATGCTCTATTCCTCTACTTCTTTTGGTACTATCAGTCCTCAATGACCTTGTCCTGCACTTGACTCAACTTTCACTTCCAACCCCAGGGAACATGACCAGAAGTGAGAACATGACCTACACTTGTACTATACAGCCCCTTGTCACACACTTCAGGGTTTAACTTGTGACTTAGGTAGGCTAAGTCATCATTCATCAGAATGTGCCAACTTCCTTCCACTAGCTCAATCCTATTGGGATCAAGTGTGGTAAGAGTCAAGTAAGTCAGAATTTATAGCAAACAATTTTTTCCTGGCAAGGTGGATGAAGCTGTCTACAGAATGCTTGTAGAAAGAAATTAAAAGATTATAGCATTTGAGGCCTAAACCTAACTGTTCCTTAACTTCTGGACCTAGCATTCATAGGTCAGAATATTCCCTTTTTGTTGACTTAGTACGTGTTAAATTTCTACCACTTACAATTAAAAGCGCAGGAGAAGAGCAATCGGAGTTAAAGACTTCAAAAATCCTGGGTATTAGGAAGGAGAATAAGGCACTAATAATGTACTTATGAGGAAAAAAAGGTAATCATTAAAAGAAATAGTGTATGACTACCAAATTAGTAAAGTGAAAACAAAAACAAAAAACTATAAGCAGACCAACAACAAAAAATACCACACTGAAATACTACACTAAGGCGACCACGGCTAATTACCACTGTAGAACAAGTGGGACAAAAATGGGACTCCCAGTTCTGGGACTCTGAACAGAGCCAAGTGCAGGTTTAAAAGTCATGAATTAAGAAAGAAAGAAAAAAAAACCTGTATGATTTTAGATTTTTAGTGTGTCTTATGCTCCTCAATCTTTAAATACTGGCACCTTTCCTACAAGGGTAATATACATTTCAATGGGACCACAGCAATATGATCTAGATATATACATAAGTGATAAAATTTTAAGATCTACAAAAATCAAAGTATAGGATTTTTAATAGTGTTTTCCCCTTTCATCTGAGTTCTATTTATTGTTTATCCAAAATGTGTTTTGATTTGTTTTATCAAAGTTAGTTCTTAGTGAGTCTGTCTTTGCAATTTAGAAAGAACCAGTCTCTTAATCAAATTTTCAAACATAGTTTTCAATGAAGAACCTGAAATATAGCATGTGTAATACATAATAAATCAATTGTTCCTCTGACCACAAGTTAATCTTTTATCATGTGCTTTGTTTTTTAAAAACTGCTTTACTGTTATAATTTCCATACCATATAACTCACCCATTTAAAGTGTCTAATTCAATGGCTTTCAGTATGTATATTCAGAGAAGTACAACCCTCACTACAATAAATTTCAGAACACTTTCATTATCCCCAAAAGCAATCCATGGTCCCCTTGGCCATCGTCTCCCTAATTCCCCCAAAACCCCAGCCAATAGCAACTAGTAATTTACTTTATGCCTCTACAGATTTGCCTATTCTAGATATTTCACATATGTAGACCATACAATATGAGGTTCTGTGTATGCCTTCCTTTACTCAACATGTGTTCAAGGTTTATCCACACTGTATCATCAATCAGTACTTCATTCCTTTTTGTTGTCATATTATATTCCACTGCATGGATATACGATCTTTGGTTTTCTCCATTTATCAACTGATTGGACATCTAGTTTTTCACTGTTATGAATATAATGCTATTATGAACATTCATGTACATGTTTTATGTAGACTTATACTTCGTTTCTCTTGGTTATATGCCTGAGTGGAATTCCTGAGTCATATGGCTTAATCATTTAAATGTTTAACTATAAGGAGGAACTGCCAGAGTTTTTCCTAAGTGGCTGTGCCATTTTATATTATCACAGGTGGTATATGAAGATTCCAATTTCTCTACATCCTCAACAACAGTTGTTATTATCTTTTATTAGAGATGTCACAGGGTTGTGTTCTCTCACTGTAGTTTTGATTTGCATTCCCTTGATGGCTGACGATGTCTATTTACTTTTTTAAGTTGACTCCTGGATGTGACAGCAGAATTACGTCATCTGCACAAAGAAGAATGTTTATATATTTGGTAGGAAAAGTAAGATGAACATAAACTACTTCATGTTTGTATTAATTTGCAAGGGCTACCATAACAAAATACTATAGGTGGGTAGCCTAAACAACAGAAATTCATTGTCTCACAACAGAGGATGCCAGAAGTCAAAAACCAAGGTGCTGACAAAGTTGGTTCCTTATGAAGTATCAGTTCCATTACTTTCTCCTTGGCTTGTAAATGGTATTCATGTTAATATGGCAATTTCTCTGTCTCCACATTTCCCTTCTATCAAAAAAAGTTTATTTTTAGAGAGAGTGGAAGGGAAAAAGAAAGAGAGGGAAACATTGATCGGCTGCCTCCTGCACACCCCCAACCCAGGCCTGTACCTTGAGTTGGAATGGAACCAGAGACCTTCCATTTTGCAGGATGAGGTCCACTGAGCCATACCAATTAGGGCTCCACATTTCCCTTTTTATAAGGACATCAATTACACTGGATTAAGGGGTTACCCTACTCTAGTATGACACCTGCAATGACCCTATTTCCAAATGAGGTGACATCTAAGGTACTGGGGGTTGGACTTTGATAGAAGAATTTGGGGAGGGGCAAATCAACACATGGCATATTTTTTAAATTTATGGTTTAAAAAATGTAATGTTGAGGAAAGAACATACTTCTGTCTTAGATTCCCTTTTAAAACTAGATCTTAATCTGTTAAAATGCATTTTCCATGGATATAATTCCTACTAGTGCAGCAATGAACATTTTCCAGCAACAACAGAAGCCTGATACCTTTATTGTGAATACATGGTTTGGCTCATAAACTGTTCCTGTAAATGCAATCAAAGGAAGCTAATAATAAGTGCAGGTTCTCATACTAGTCTCAAAAAACATCCCACAACAATGCCTCTGTATTTCAAAAGCTCTTGGCAGTTCATCAGCTTTCATCTTTTTCATTACCATTTTACTTTTCAGTGTACCTTGGTAAGTGCTAAGTTTTTTTCCCCAAATACAAAAGGCTTTTATGTAATGTTATAGTTTTGAAGATTAGAAGTGAAAATGAAAAGTTTAACAAAATAATACTGAACTTATTATCCCACAGGTGTGTAGATTAAACTATTCATAAAATAGTCAACTGACAGAGACATCAGAATTTTGGTGTCAGCATTCCTTTGAAGCATCACACTTTTAACTTAAAAAGTGTGAATATTCAAATTATGTTTATATAATGACTCAAAACAATTTCACTTATTAAGACAGAATTCTAACTTAAACTAAAAATAAATCTTAGATTGGGTTATTTAAGAAATGACTGAAAACTAAAGTTAATCTGAAAACCATATGCAATGAGTACTCTTGCATGCTAACAATCCCATGAAAACTGCTTAGAGCTATACAGTATTTAATTATATCTGAAATAGCCTCAATTGTTGCTAAGAAAAAAAAAACAATATTCTGATTATATAATTACTTTACAAAGTATCCAATATTTAGGCTTCTAGTTACATGTATAGCACATTTTAACACATTTTATATATCATTAAATAATAATGAAATATGATTTTGAAAAAAGTACTGCCAAAAACTGAAGCTCAACAAAGCTATGATAAAAACCAAAAAAAACACCCTGGCTGGTGTAGCTCAGTGGATTGAGCGCCGGGCCTGCGAACCAGACAATTGCGGTTTGATTCCCAGTCAGGGCACATGCTGGGGTTGCAGGCCGGTTCCCTGCAGGCCAGTTCCCAGCAGGGGACGCACGAAAGGCAACCATACATTGATGTTTCTCTCCCTCTCTTCTTCCCTTCCCCTCTAAAGATAAATAAATAAAATCTAAAAAAAACAAACACAACCCGAAACATCTATAACTCAACAATAAAACCCAAATAATCCCATTTACAAATGGGCGAAGAATATCAACAGGAATTTCCCCAATGATATACATATGTCCAAACAAGCACATGAAAAGATGCTCAGCATCACAAATCATTAGGGAAATGGAAATAAAAACCACAAAGAGATTCTACCTCACACTTATCAGGATACCTACTATTAAAAGAGCAGGAAATAACAAGTGTTTCCAGCCCAAGGCTGGAAATACTCTAACTGTCCAGCAACAGATGAATACATAAAATATGATATATAAAGACAATGGAATATTATTCAGCTTTAAAAAAGAAGGAAACTGAGCCCTGACCGGGCAGCTCAGTTGGTTAGAGCACTGTCTGAATAAGCCACAGTTGCAGGTTCGATCACTGATTAGGGCACATAGAAGAATCAAGCAATGAATGCATGAATATGTGGAACAATAAATCAGTGTTTCTCCCTCTCTCTCCTCCTTGCTCTCTAAAATCAACAAATTAAAAAAATCTTTACAAAGAAGGAAATTGTGACCCATGCTAAGACAGAATAAATCTGAGAACATTATGCTAAGTGAAATTATCCAGTTACAAAAATACAAATACTGTACAATTTCACTTAATGTACTTAGAAAAGTCAGATTCATAGAGACAAAAAGTAGAATGCTGGATTCCAGGAACTGGGGAAGAGGGCTCTGGGGAGGAGTTGTTTAATGGATATAGAGTTTTAGTTTTACAAGATGAAAAGAATTCTGGAGATTGGTTATAGTGATGTGAATGTGATTAACATTACTGAACTGTACACTTAAATAGTTGAGAGTAAATTTTATGTTGCATATTTACCACAATAAAAGTAGTTCCATATCTTTTTAACACAACACATATATCAGAAAATGTACAGAAAGGATACCATGTGGGTGATCTAGAAATGAAGTTCAGGACACTGGCCTCTGTGTCCCATTCTGTTTCACAATGGAGAGCAATTTGAGAGTTTACTGTGAAACAAATGGGTGGACAAGTGGTTATCTCTCTCAAAATTACCTTAAATTAGTAAGGTAATTTTAAGGTGGCTTGATAGGACTAAAGTATACCATAAAACATTTTTTAGGTTAGTATTCTTTATTACTAGTGATTACATTACTAGTTCCTTCAATGGCAGAAATCAAAATAGGACAGTATTAACACAGAGTTCTGAAAATCAATTTTCCTAACCAGGCAGAAACATATTTCCCAAGTAGCCCTGATGACATGTCTCAGTCCAGAGGAAATAAAATGAGAGTATCAGGAAGAACAAGGATAGTTCGCCAAATTAATCTAACGTCACTGTT
Source organism: Artibeus jamaicensis (assembly GCF_021234435.1). Lineage (NCBI taxonomy): Eukaryota > Metazoa > Chordata > Mammalia > Chiroptera > Phyllostomidae > Artibeus > Artibeus jamaicensis. The sequence continues at coordinate 3,211,669 of NW_026521249.1, read as the reverse complement.
GAGACTGGGATATGGTATTAACTGGAATATGGACATGAGGTTAATAGATGTGAGTTACCAGCTCATTTTTAAAAAGGGTATCTATCTGTTAGGCGATTGTAATCATTTCTTATTGGAGTCACATTTAGGAGTCAGTATGTGCTTATTGGAGCCAAGGGAGATTTATTTTATTCAATTCAACTATTTGACAGCATTTTAGCTTGAAGCTGAAAATGTCTGAATTTATGAAAAGAAAGTTTCTTTTTCTAAATCTGTTACTGAATAGAATATTCTAGAGCTAATAAACCTTTATTTCTACTATATTCTCAAATTAGCACAAGAAATCTAATTACATTCCAGTTTACAAACATTTATTAAGAACAATAGTGTAAAAGACATTATTATCTAGCTGATCAAGTCCTTGACCTTAAATGATAATTTAAAAATGGAGCAGTGCCTGTGACTGGGTGTGGGGGGAAGACAGGTCGTAGTGGAGGTAGGGTTGTACTCATAATGAAGTGTACTTAATGTAAGGTTATGAAAATGACATGCACAAATCTAGTGCCACAAAAGAATATATAGGAGAGAATACTCCTGAGGTATGTTTCAAAAAGAAATCATAATTTAAGAACAGGTTACAGAAACGTGTGACATTCATAATGTGGGGAAAGGAAGGACTGATGAATGGTTAGTTCAGTTACAAGAAATATTACGAGCAGATTTGAAAGTGAGATACTTCATGAGGATTTTAGGTAGGGTTAACCCGATAGCTTAAGAAATGGTGAGGTAAGAATTAAGGCAGGTGCTGCTCCCATTGTACTGTGTATTTATCTCAATATACTTTTTTTATTTTAAGATTTTATTTATTTATCTTTAGAGGGGAGGGGAAGGGAAGGAGAGAGGGAGAGAAACTTCAGTGTATGGTTGCCTCTTGTGCGTCCCCTGCTGGGACCTGGCCTGCAACCCAGGCATGTGCCCTGCCTGGGAATCGAACCTCAATTTGGTTCACAGGCCCATGCTCAATCCACTGAGCTACACCAGCCAGCTTAACATACTTTTTTTAAAAACCAAAATTATCAAGTGGATTTATAATTAAATTATTAGGTTACCTCTCCTATTATATTGAGCTCCTGAGGGTAAAAAATCCAAATTATTGATTTTTATATTGCCCAAGCCAGGGCTAGCCACGTTGCAGATATTCACCAAATGTGTATTTTGTTTTGTTTTTTTTTCAAAATAAGATGGCTGACTAAAACTAATGAACAGTATAGTAAAACCAGATGAGAGAAACTTAAATACTCATTATATTCTTCCATAGAAAGTTAAATGAAAATAATTTACGTAGTGTCACATTTAAGGGTTAGTTAATTCCTAGGAAATAAAAAAGCAGGAAGTTAACAAAATTATTCTAAAAGCCTAAAAATGTTAAAAGCGTACATAATCTGACATAGACTGAAGTGACTTACCACTGTGAAGGGAACTGTATTACATTCTCACAACCCTTTAAAGGAAGAGAACTACTTTTTTTAATCCTCACCTGAGGATACATCCATTGATCACATACAGGTAGGAAAGGCAGGTGGGTGGGAGAGGAAGGTGGGTCAAGAGAGAGAAACACTGATGGGTTGCCTCTTGTACACGCCCTGACAGGGGGGGACTGAACCTACAACTTAGGCATGTGCACTGACCAGGAATCTGAACCTACAACTTAGGCATGTGCACCAGGAATCAAACCTGCAACCCATAGGTTTATGGGACGATGCTCCAACCAAGCCACATGAGCCAGGGCTAAAAGAAGAGCAATTCCACCACTCAGAGTATGAATTCAATTTTAGATAACAGGTGAACTTGTTTTGCATATTTCTTCTCATTTTAAACACAATTTTTCTTTGTACAGAGTTTAAAAAATTAAATAATGAAGGGGACTTATCTAAGAAATAAAAGACCAAAAACTATGAGCAATAAAATGACAATAAACTCATAACTGTCAACAGCTGAACCTAAAAAACAAAAACAAAAACTAAGCAAATAGAAAAGGAACAGAACCAGAGAAATGGGAAATGGAGATCACGTGGAGGGTTTTCGGGGGGGTGGGCAGAGGAATGGAGAAGAAGGTACGGAAAATAAGAAGAATAATTGGTAGACATCAAATAAACGAGGAGAGGTTAAGGAAACAGAGAAGCCAAAGAACTTATATGTACAACCAATGAACATGAACTAAGGGAGGAGGGAATGCTGGAGGGCGGTGGGGTGGGGGTCCAGGGTAGCAGACGGATAAATGGGAGAAAAAAAACTGGGAAAACTATAATAGCATGATCAATAAAATATACTTACAAAGTAAAAAATAATGAAAAAAAAAACAAAAAACTATGGTACACTTACACAATGGAATACTACACAGCAGAAAGAACAAAGGAACTCCTACCCTTTGTAACAGCATGGATAGATCTGGAGAGCATTACACTACATGAAATAAGCCAGAAGGTGAAAGACAAACACCACATGATCTCACCTATTAATAGCACCTAATGAACAAAACAAACAAGCAAGCAAAATATAACAAGAGATACTGAAAACAAACTGACAGTAACGGGGGGGGGGGGGTGTAATAGGGGAAAGAAGGTAAAGGATTGTTGAGGAACATGTATAAAGGACCCAAGGACAAAGCCAAGGTGGGAGGAGGACTAAAGGTGAGAGGTGGCAGTGGGTGGCGAAAAGTGGAGACAACTGTGCTTGAACAATAAATTTTTTTTAAATTAAATAATGAGATAAGAATAGAAAAATACTCCTAGGACTTTCTCATTTTCCCCTCAAGATTGCATTTATAATCTCTAACGTCATCCTTTATGACTTTCAAAAAAGAGAAGAAAAACAAAGAAAAAGGTTCAGTTTTTTAAGCTGAATTTGCTTTGTTCCTCCAATACTTATTTTAAAATAAAGATAGAGAAAGTAATCAGACAATACAATCTTGGATCATCATATAAAAAGAGGGCCCAATATATTTAAATCTTTCAGGATTCCATATATTGCCTAGAATTCATACTACTTGAAAACTCATAACATTTTCTAAATTAAGCTACACTCATTCAATAAAAGTAATGATAACCTTTCCCTCTCTCTCTCCTTCAGATGTGACATTACTTTATAAGAGATTTGATATTAAGAAAAATAAGGAGGTAACATGCTAACTCTAAAAGACAATTTTAAAATCAGTTTCCTGACAACCACAACTGAAGTATGAAAGGAAAATGTTTAACAGCATGAAGAGGCAGAAATGATGCTACAAATGCTGTAAGCAAAACACAGTCCTAGTAACAATAAGGCAACAATATGTTTCAACAGTACCATGCTCAAAAAAACCTTCGGTGTTTCCATTTGACTTAACAGACACAATTCAAATCCTTTAGTTTGGCATTTAAGATCCCCTACAGTTTTGCTCAAACTTAACTCTTCATGCTTATTTCCCCTCATCCACCTAAAACTGTAGCCAAGCTAGACCTTTCATCACTTGTACTCACTGGTACTCCTCTTTTAACTGTTCTTCCACCCAGTTCTGCCTGATGAATCACATCTATTCTCTAAGCTCTAGCTCAAACTCCAATTTACTGTTTCTTCTATCTGTCACCTTCATCTATTTCATGATATATTTTCTCTTTTTAATTCAAATAAATATTTACTGCAATGTAGGCATTGTTTGAAACTATGAGTCCAATAGTAGAATAAAATTTTAGGCATATGATAAAATAGGTAATAATGATGTAAAATGTCACTTGTTATTATAAAGGGTGGGGCAAAAGTAGGTTTACAGTTGTTCATATAGAAAATAATAATTAATAAATAATATAGAATAAACGTTTTTATGTAATAACAATTATAAACCAACTTTTGCCTCACTTTGATTAATACAAAGAAAAATGAGGTGAGATAAGAAGGGCGGAGAGTGACATAGTGTTATTTTATACAGTTACATGAGAAGTCTTAGATGAGAAAATACTGAGCCCAGACTTCAAGGCAGTACAAATACAAGACATGGAGAAATGTCGGAAAAGCGTCTGAGGCAGAGAAAAGAGCAAGTGTGAAGATTCATCAGTATGTTTCCCTTTCTGTCTTCACTCAAACATTCATATACTTTTTCAAAAATTTTTTTCTAACCTCTCCATTCCAGATTCTTTTGAACTTCTCAAGCACTTACTATATCAAGTCCTTCATTTGGTAATTATTTGCCTTCATTCTCTCAGTTAAATATATACAAATAAAAAGTCACTAACTCTTGAATTTTGGAGAGTATTTATTCCACAAATAGGGACAAGTCTTAATAATAATCCAATGTAAATCATCCTTCTATGGATAATTCATGAGTTTCCTCAAGTTAAATTAACAGGTCATTTCATCTCTCCATCCTTTTGCTTAGAAGGCAAATTATAATGGTGGGTTTGTCATAGTATCAATCTAAAATATCAGTATCTCTTCAAAATATATACTTTGAATATACACAATTTATGGTATGTCACTTATACATTAATAAAGCTTTTAAAAAGTCCCTCCTCTATCCAAATAGTTTTCAAATAAAATATAATGGCCTGGGTAATTATATTTCAGATAGTTACTTAGTATTACAGCCTGTAAAAGAACTGGCTCAAGGTTCTAACTAATGGAAATGTAATGAACCAACAGCTATGCTGGGATACAGGTAATTTCTTACCTTTCCAGCCACCTAAAAAAAAAAATTTAAGTGTATTTCATTGGTTATGCTATTACAGTTGTCCCATTTTTTTCCTCCCTTTTATCCCCCTTCACCCAGCATTGCTGTTGGTTCATTGTATCTCCATTTCCAGCATCCCCCCCTCCAGCACCTCCCTCCACCCCCAAGTTCTTGTCCATGGATTGTACACGTAAATTCTTTGGCTTCTCCATTTCCTGTACTATTCCTAACCTCCCCCTGTCTATTTTGTGCCTACCAATTACGCTTTTTATTCTCTGTAACTTTCCCCCCATCCTCCCCCTCCCTGCTGATAACTCTCCACGTGATCTCTATTTCTATGATTCTGTTACTGTTCTAGTTGTTTGCTTAGTTTGTTTTTTTTATTATTTAAAAAAATTTATAAAGAGTTTCTTTTTTTTTTTTTAACTTTTATTTATTTACTTTTAGAGGGGAAGAGGAGAGAAGGAGAGAAATATCAATGTATGGTTGCCTCTCATGCGTCCCCTCCTGGGAACTGGCCTGCAGCCCAGGCATGTGCCCTGACTGGGAATTGAACCACAATCCTTTGGTTTGCAGACTTGTGCTCAATCCACTGAGCTACTCCAGCCAGGGCTAGTTTGTTTGTTTTTAGGTTCAGTTGTTGATAGTTGTGAGTCTGTTGTCATTTTACTGTTCACAGTTTTTTTTTTTTTAATAAATTTATTTATTTTTTTGAATTAATTATGCTGTTACAGTTGTTCTATTCCCCCCTTCATTCCCCTCCACCCTGCCCCCCAACCCCACCATTACCCCCCTTTAGTTTATGTCCATGTGTCTCAAGTCCTTTAGGTTCTATATTTCCCATACTATTCTTGCCCCTCCCCCCATCTATTTTCTATCTACTGTCTATGCTACTTGTTTTCTGTACCTTCTCCCCCCGTCTCCTCCTCCCACTCCCCTGTTGCTAACCCTCCTTGAGATCTTCATTTCTATGTTTCCACTCCTGATCTAGCTGACCTTTTAGTTTGCTTTTGTTTTAGGTGTGGTTGTTAATAACTGTGAGTTTGTTGTCCTTTCACTGTTCATGTTTCTTTAACTTCTTTTTCTTAGATAAGTCCCTTTAACATTTCATATAAGGGCTTGGTGATGATGAACTCCTTTAACTTGACCTTATCGGGGAAACACTTTACTTGCCCTTACATTCCAAACGTAGCTTTGCTGGAGAGAGTAATCTTGTATGTGGGTCCTTGCCTTTCATGCCGTCAAATACTTCTTTACAGTCCCTTCTTGCCTGGACGGCTTCTTTTGAGAAATCAGCTAATAGTCTTATGGGAATGCCTTGGTAGGTAACTCTTTTTCTCTTGCTGCTTTTAAGATCAGACCAGCTATAACATTCCTTTAAGCCAAAGACTACTCTAGAGCAAAGCCTTAACTAACCGTCTTCAATTCTATGAAGCCTGAGAGATGAGGAAGCTACAGAACAAAAGTGTGAAGCTAGCAGAGACTGTTTCATGAAGTTTAAGGAAAGCTGACTCCATAAAATAAAAATGCAAGGTGAAGCAACAAGTGCTGATGCAGAAGCTGTAACAAGTTGTCCAGAAGATCTAGCTAAGATAATTAATAACGTTGGCTAAACTAAACAACAGATTTTCAACACAGATGAAATGTCCTTACACTGGAAGAGGAGGCCATGTAGGACTTACATAGCTAGAGAGGAGAACTCAGTGCCTGGCTTCAAAGTTTCAAAGGACAAGCTGACTCTCATTAGGGGCTAATGAAGCCAGTGCTCATTTACCATTCCAAATTTCCTTGAGGCCTTAAAAATTATGCTAAATATACTCTGTATGTGTTCCATAAGTGGAACAATAAAGCCTACATGACAGCATATCTGTTTACAAAATAGTTTACTAAATATTTTAAGCCCATTGCTGAGACGTCTTGCTCAGAGAAAAAGATTCCTTTCAAAATGTTACTGCTCATTGACAATGTAGCTGGTCACCAAAAAGCTCTGATGGAGATATAATATGGATTACTATTGTTTTCATGCCTATTATCCTAACATTTGTTCTCAGCCTACAGATCAAATAGTAATTTCAATCTTCATGTCTTATTATTTAAAAAATATATTTCATAAGGCTATAGCTGCCATAGATAGTAACAGATCTGGGCAAAGTAAACTGCAAATTTTCTGGGAAGGATTCACATTCTAAATGCCATTAAGAATATTTGTGATTCATGGAAAGAGGTAAAAATACCAACATTACAAGAGTTTAGAAAAAGCTGATTCCAATCATCATGGATGACTCTGAGAAGTTCAAGACTTCAGTGGAGGCAGTAACTACAGAATTGGTGGAAATAGAAGAGAACTAGAATGAAAAGTGTAGCCTGAAGATGTGACTGAATTAGTACCATCTCATGACAGAACTTCAATGGATGATAACCTGTTTCATATCAAAGTTTCCTGAGTTAAAAATCTATTCCTGGTGAAGATTACTGAAATGACAACAAATGATTTAGAATGTAACATAAACAGTTGATAATACAGCAGCAGGGTTTGAGAGGACTCCCAATTCTGAAAGACATTCTACTGTGGGTAAATACTATCAAACGGCATCATGTGCTTTAGATAAATCATTTGAGAAAGAAAGACTCAATCAATGTAGCAGACTTCATTATGGTCTTATATTAAGAAATTGCCACAAACACCCCAACATTCAGCAACCACCACCCTAATGAGTCAGCAACCATCAACACTGAGGTAAGACCACCCCTACAGCAAAAGGATTACAACTAACTGAAGGCTCAGATGATGGCTGATACTTTTATGAAGCATTTCATTTTATTTATCCTCCCCCAAGGACATCGTTTCATTGCTTTTAAAGACAAAAGGGATGGGGGAGGGAGGGTGCAGGTGAGGGAGAAGAGGGAGACATGGACTGCATGAAAAAGAAACATAGATCTGTTGGTTAATTACCTCCCATACACACTTCAATTGGGGATGGAACCTACAACCTAGATATGTGTCCTGACCAGGAATCGCTTTTACATGCACTGGGAAACCAATACAGTAGCACGACTCACTACTGCAACAGTTGCTTTATTGCAGTGGTATGGAATCAAACAAACCTGCAGTCTCACCAGGTATGCCTATAGTGTTATTTTATATAGAATACAGAGCCTAAATACTGGATAACTGTAGAGTGCATTAAAACATACACAAACATCTAGACAGCAAAAAGTCTACATACACAAAATCAACAGTCATCAATAACAAGTATGTGATAAGATGCTCGACATCTTAGAAAAATGAAGATGACAATGAAATATTACTATACACTAACTAGGATGGCTATGATAAGAAGAGATGGATAATAACAAGCATTGGGGAGATGCAGAGAGATTAAAAACCCTCTAACATTACTGCTGGGAATACAAAATGGCTCAGCTACTTCAGAAAAATTTATCAGTTCCTCGAGTGGTTAAATAGAGAGGCAATTCCACTTCTGTGTGTATATGTATATGATGTATATGTATATATGTGTGTGTATCCGAGATATTAAAATATACATCTACACAAAAATCTGTACAAGAATGTTTAGACAATGTTATTCATAATCACCAAGAAGTAGGAACTGAAATGTCCGTCAATTGATGAACTAATTAAAAATATAGTGGAATCTTATTCAGCCACAAAAAGAATGAAGTATTGGTTCATGCTACAACATGGGTGAACTTTAAAAACTTATGCTTAGGGGAAGGGAAGACCCCAAAAATGACATGTATGATTTCATGTACATGAAATGTCCAAGAGGCAAATCCACAGAACTGAAAGTAGACTAGTGGTTGCCTGTGGTTGGGGGGAACAGAGTATGAACAGTGACTGCTGATGGGTATGGGGTTTCTTTTTGATATGATAATAATGTTCTAAAATTGGATTATGGTAGTTGCATAACTTTGGAATATACTAAACCCCAATAAAGTGTACACTTCAGATGGCTGAGTTTTATGGAATGTGAGTTATATCTAAATAAAGCTAAAATATAAGCAGAAAAAAGTCAACACTGGCCAATACATTTCACCATGATTTATATGCCTGGTATATACAAACTCTTTTAAAAACAAATACCACATTTTGAAATCTTTTTGTAGAAATGTATGCATAGTAGTGCTTTATCAAGGGCATCTGATCAATTCATATTCAAATGCCTGCTCATGAAAGCCAAATCCAACTCTTGATTACCTTTGGGATCATAATACACCTGAAGAGCCATATTCTCAGGTTCCTCACCCCCCACCCCCAATTTCTGCAGCTGTACACACCCCAATACCTGCCTACTCCTTTCATGGTGATAATTTATTTGTAAAACATTACTGTTAATCTAGATTTGTTGAAAGTTTATGCAAGTTACTGCTGTTTGTCTTTTGGCACAGCATGTCTGGTGATCTTAAGAAGGACAAGTCTTATCTTACAAACAAATGGAATTACATACTGTACTTCATTTCAGTATGAAAAGATTGCATTTCCTACAGTTTGGCTAAGCTTTTATTCAGAAAGATGATTTCATATGTAAAGAAAAATAATCTAGATAACCAAGAAAACTAGTCATGCAGTAAACACTAAACAATGTTAAAAACAAACTAGCTACTAAAATGTTCTACTTCACAGGACCTCATTTAAAAATCAGATCCTAAAAATAAAATAAAAAACACATCCTGATTTATAAAATAATTAAGATTACTTATTTTTTATCTGATAAACTTCCATAAAATTCATTCTTTTTTTTAAAAGATTTTATTTATTTATTGTTATACAGAGAGGAAGGGAGGGAGAAGGAGAGGGAGAGAATGTGTGGTTGCCCCGCATGTGGACCCCACTGGGGACTTGGCCCACAACCCAGGCATGTGCCCTAACTGGAAATCAAACTAGGGATCCTTTCGTTTGCAGCCTGCCCCCAATCCACTGAGCTACACCAGCCAGGAAAATTCATTCTTATTTAATACACAATCTAAATAAACACAGTACCTTTGTCATGATAAAAGTGGCTACTACAAGCAACCAAAGTATCATTCTCAAGCTAGTCATATATAGAAATTACAGAGCTATGATTAGTCAAATTTACCTATAGTGTGAAGAATTTAAATTTTGGATTAAATCAAGTCATTAAATTGAAAGAGATGCAGATATGCTTCATACCTGTTATAGTATATATACCCTGACTATTAAATCTCATTAAGTTGACAGCAAACATTCTTTCATAGAAGATACAAAACAAACTCTTTACTAAATAAACAAATTGTTTTTCAGTTATATCATGGACAACTTAGGTTAATTTTTCATTTTTGTAATTAGCACATATTTATGATTTAATAATCATAAATACTAGCATTTGAGGCTAGTGATAAGGTCTTGTAAGTTTTAGGTTGGCCAAAAAGTTCATTTAAGTTCTTTTCCCCTAGGATGGCTCTAGTGGTGCTTAGTTGTCTTTAACTTCATTTGAAACAATTTTGTTAGATTGTATTCTAACAGCTGTCATACCAGCATTCATTTTTAAAAAATCAAAATTGGTGAACTTTTGTACAGCTATTTTAATACTGAAGATGGAAGAAAATAAGCAACATTTTTAGCTTATTATGCTTTACTATTTCAAGAAACACTACTGAAATGCAAAAAAAGATTTGTGCAGTATATGGAGAAGGTGCTGTGACTGATCAAATGTGTCAAAAGTGGTTTGTGAAGTTTCTCGGTACTACTGACATTTTGGCTAAGTAATTCTTTGCTGTGGGGCTGTCTTATGCACTGGAAAATGTTTAGCAGCACCCCTGGCCTCTACTCACTAGAAGCCAATAGTGAGAGATAGCCAACATACTCAAAACATCCCAAATCAATAAAGTTACTGATGAAAATGAAAAATGACTTATTTTACAGAAACAACTAAAGAGACTTTTTGGCCATCCCAATACATAAGTAATTAGTTTTAAACAACTAGCAATTCTAGGACTAACTTCAAGTCTAAAACAACAAAGTATGGAGCTTGACAAATTATCTATTTTGAAATATTCCCCAATAAACTTGCCTCCATTATGTTTTGGAGATAAAAACAGGCACATTAGTTGACCTGATTAATTCTTTCATACTAGGTATAAAGTTGGACTTGGAGTTTGGAGACTTAGGTTAAAGTCCTGGCTAAGCATTAACTAACTGGTTATGTTAAGAATTTATATAAATGATTTAGTATCTTCGAAGCACAGGATGCCAGGTGAAGAGCTGTGTGTGACAAAATGAGGGTGGGACTAAAAAGCTTGTATTCTAATTTTATGACAGAATATATAAAAGCAATTCAATTGTTACCTGACCACCAACTTTCACTTGGTTCTCTATGTGCATTTAGAAGGAAGGTGTAAATCCCACATAATCCTTGGAACCTCACATACTTACATAAAAAGACCACCCACAAAGGCTCTTATGCCTCCTTTTTCACAGCTCCATTTTTCCTGTCCTACCTTTAAGCAAATGTGCCCAAAGACAAGTAGGAGAAGGAGGAAAAAGAAAAGGAAATGGAAGTTGCAGCTATTTACAATATGACAATTTTGACTCACGTGGATCCCCAGAAGTCATGAGCTTCTTGAAGACAGTGGCATACATATCTTTAAGGACAGAAGCAATTTAATTAGTACCCATTTCTATGATCCTGTTAGTATATGTTTCACAAACAAGAATATCAATGATACCTGATCTTAGTAACAACATTTCTATAAACATTTTAACTAACCCCACAAAACCAAGAAAAACATGACATGAGAAAAGATGAATATATCCTTCCTTAAATGAAAGAATAGGTATTAGATGCCAATAAAGTACAAGTAAATATAAGCTACATTTAACATTTAAGTCAATCTTCTTAATCTGTTATATATTTTATCATTGAGTTTTACATTTTAGTAGTAAGGTAAATGAAAAGTTGTGTGGCAGCTGTATGCAGTTTTCAGAAAAGCCATAAAATAATTTTCATAAGCCACAAATATAGCTTGGACACTAGACTATAAAAAACATGACTGTTTTCTGTTTTAAATTTCAAAATCAGCATTCATTAAAAAGAAAATCAACACTCAAAAACCCGTGGAATGTGTACATTGGACATTATACCAGAATAAAATGTTTTGTGTAATGTTAACAGGAGAATCAGAAAATTATATTATAAATTTATTATATGGATGTAACAAAATTTTAGAGCTGGAAAAGGCCCTCTAGATCATAAATATACTTTATAATCCTTCATATTTCTTTGGTGTCAGTTGTTATTTCTCCACTTCTATTTCTAATTTTATTTATTCGGGTCCTCTCTTTTTTTTCTTGATGAGTCTGGTTAAAGATTTGTCAATCTTGTTTATCTTTTCAAAGAACCAGCTGTTGGATTCAGTGATTTTTTTGTATAACTTTTTAGACTCTATTTCAATTACTTTTGCTCTGATCTTTATTATTTCCTTCCTTCTACTCACTTTAGGCTCTGTTGTTCTTTTTCAAGTTTCTCTAAGTGTAAAGTTAGACTGAGTTTTTTCTCCATAAATATATTTTAAACTTGGGTTTTTAAACTGCCACTGCAAAACTATAACAAATAGAAATGACATTCTTTATTAAATAACAAGCAAAATGTATTCATAATGGAAAAAATTCAATCTTCTCAAGATCAAGGGTAATGCATATATAAAGTTAATGTCAGATCAATATATTCTTTAAAGATTTCTACCTCTGAAACTCAGTGACTTTATATGGTGAAATGCTAACTTCTAGGAAAGACACACTCTTAATTATACCCAATTAATATAAATGCCCAATTACCAAAATCCCTAAATGGACTAGGAAAAACAGGTCAATTCTAAGGTTTCAACAAAAATGTTCAAAATTTTAAAAAGTGGATGATTCAAAAATCTTCCTACTTGCTCTTCATATTACTGAAAATAGCAAGAAATCATAAAAAGCATGACAATATTCTCGGCTAAGCTATGTCTTAATTTTGTATTAATCAAAATTTAAAAACAAGAATAGAATAGCCCTGGCTGGTGTAGCTCAGTGGATTGAGCACAGGCTATAAAACAAAGGGTTGTGGTTGAATTTCTAGTCAGGGCATATGCCTAGGCTGCAGGCTGGGTCCCCAGTGGGGGCCATGTGAGAGGCAACCACACACTGATGTTTCTCTCCCTCCCTTTCTCCTTCCCTTCCCCTCTCTCTAAAAAAAAAAAAAAAGTTTTTAAAGAAATAAAATATTTAAAAAAAATGTCTGCTCTTTAAGAACAAGAATAAAGAAGAAATGCAGTTTTTGTGCACCATACTGCATGTTAGGTATTTAAAACATTTTCAAATACTCTTGTGAGTTACACAGCTTTATTTATAATAACTGAAAACCAAAAACATCACACAGGTGGCCATCATGAGAACATAAAAACAAACTGCTTATCTGTACAAAATATTCTGTAATAAAAATGAACTATTCATGCATTCAACAACATGCATAAATCTGAAATACATGTTGAGTGAAAGCCTCACACTGGAGCCATCAAGGGTTGGGCAAAGGTAGGTCTATAGTTGTTTGTATGGAAGATAATACAAAAATTAATCAATAACACAAGAATAAACTGTGTTTCAGGTAGCTGTGTTTCAAGAATAAACTGTGTGTAACTGTGTTACAACTCACAATTGTAAACCTACTTTTGCCTCTTTGTATTGTATGATTCTATTTATTTAATTCCTAGCACAGGAAAATATATGGTGGAAAAGAATCAGAACTTGTGATTCTTGTTTCTTGGGGTTATGGTAATTCTATTTTGGGTAGACATATGGGTTATGGGGATATATACAATTTGTCAAAAACCCACTGAAATGGTACATTTGTGATTTGTGCATTTTTCTGTATGCCTCTCTACCTATAAACAAGTAATTGAATATTGAACTTCAGCCAATTATATGTATGCTAAAGTGTTCAAGAGTGAGGTACAATGATCCTTGCAATTTTGAAATGTATCAAAATGGACTGACAGATATAGGATAAAGCAAACAATACAAAATGTTAATTCATAGTTACAGAATTCAGTAATAGATCAAATTTTGTGTATGCTTGGAAAATTTCAGCAGCAGGTTTCATAAAAGCAACCCAGATGCTAGAAGACACCAGCAATGTATTTAAGTACAAGGGGAAAATGATTTTGAACTTAGCCTTCTATACCAGTGATTTTCAACTGGTGTGCTGCAAAAAATTTGAAAACATGGAATTACCTGACTATTTAGTCAAGGGCAATGACCTTGTTTCTTTTCCCTTAGACTGTCAAATAAAAAGACAACAGCAATCAGGTGTGAATGTCCTGTCTTGAATCATAAATATAGAGGACATATACCAGAGATGCATCTTACAGGTTAATTCTTGGTTATCTGAAATCTCTATATACAAGTATAGCCACCTGATTTTTTTAAAAAGTCATTTTGGAGCAAAAGGGAGGTAATTACAATTATCATTTTTTGGTAAATCAATCCAAATTTTACCCATTTTTTGTCAGGTTGGTAAAAAAAGATACATTTTTTTGGTGTGCTTCAGAATATTAGTGAAGTTCCTTATGTGCTCCATGAGATGAAAAAGGTTGATAATTGCTGTTCTACACTATCAGGCATGATGGCAAAATAAAGACTTCAGGCATATGAGGTTTCAAAAGGTTTACTTCCTAAGCAACCTTTCTTGGGAAAATACCTTAGGCTATTACCTAGCAAGAGTATAAAAACCAAGAAAGAGGAGGGATCCACAGTATTCAATCCAGGAAGGCAGTGAAGATAAGTCCCAGGATGAGAGCAGGACACAAGAATACCAGAGAAAATCTTTGAGGGAAAGATCTCTATTAAATAGACACTAAATAGCTTTGAGGCTATGTCGATGACGATACATTATTGTTTGTCAATCAGAAAAAAGAAAGACAAAGTCTCCTTTTTAGAAAAGTGAAAAAAAATGACAGGTTATTCATGTTCTAATGCGTAAAAGACAATGTGACATGATTTTGATAAATTTATGAAAGCATAAAAGACACTCCATTTGACTTCTGGTGCTAAGAATATTCTGTGTTCAAGAGAATCACGGCCCTGACTGGTGTGGTTCAGTCGGCTGGGCACTGTCCTGCAGACCAAAACATCACAGGTTCTATTCCTGGTCCAGGCACATGCCTGGGTTGGGAAGGTGCAAGAGGCAATCAATAGATGTTTATTTCCCTTCCTTCCCCTGTCTCTAAAAATAAATAAATAAAATCTTTAAAAAAGAGAGAGACTCATGAATACCAGTAATAAAACAAAAGGGAATGATACTCAATACAATTAATTACAGATCCACTGTAGTGTTTGATTTTTATGTATATGCATTGATTTTTTTAAAAAGCTTTCCATCAATACAGATTTTCCAAATACTTAATTTTAGAAATGTAATAAGTTCCATACTGGCTCAGTTTTCTATCCAGTCCAAAAAAAAAAAGTTTACAATCTTTTGAGTGTATTGAATTTTGTAAACATGAATGTGTGACTTCAAAAGACACAGAAGTTGTCAGAGTACTATTGTAAAATTGCTTAAGTCTGAACATCACTTCTCTCAAAGCAACTTGTTATCAAAATGATCTAAAATAGGCTTTAAAATTGTCCTTCAAAACATTTCCTTCCTGTGGTCATACCACCCTAAGAAAGAGAAAAACTAAAATCACAAAGATACCATTATGGTCTAGTTGTCTAGTTCTGTGACAAGATCTGATGTGTTTTGAGAACTAGATATAGTTTCTCAGGCAACAACAATAAGGAATACAACTTTGCAGCCTAAGGAGGGTGCCAAACAACCCGGGTGGAGTTTACAGGGGAGACAAGTACCTGTTGAGAATGTCTCTAACATTACCCTTCCACCCTTCCCCCTTTTTAGGACAACTGGGCCAATCAGTATAAGTCCTGAGCAGGTAGTCTTCCATACCTATCTACACCTTGGTTTCTACATTCTGAGGCCACAAGGATAGGACAGGCAACTGGTATTATTTACACTGATGAACCTTTACGATAATGTTTTAATTGTGTCTGGGACCAGTTGGATCTCCTCTTCTCTATGTCCTCCCTCCCTACATCAAATGTGTGTGTTTATCTGTGAATATGACGACCCTGAAACAAGGAAACTTAACAGAGAGACGCCAAGTTCCTTAGGAATGTATCTTTGTCACTAGAATAGTTCAAGCAAAGGCTAAATTATCTGCCTGATTTCTTTCCCAAGAATTTGTTCAAAAAACACAAGCCTTATAGCAACTACAAAATGAACATTATAGATGATTGGTATTGATTCTTTTTACTTTATATGACAAGGGGTTGGAAAATGAATGGGAAGCCAGACCTAATAAAAGAATGAAAAAGGAACTGGCATTTAAAGCAAACAAGGCATATGAAATGAAAATAAAAACTACATCTTGGACATGTTTGATGCAGGGGTATTTCTACTGTGCTCAGATACATGTGAATATGACTTAGTAAAAATAACTCAAATGAACAATATAAATTGTATTTTCAGAGGATATACTTAAAAAAGTATATTTTCAGAGGACCTTTTTTTTCAATTCTATACAGGAACGTGTATGTGTATATACACACATATAAAAATATATACATGTATATATGTATACATATATTTATATATGTGCTCATATACATCAATGTGTGTATACATGTATATATGTGTATATATACATTATGTGTGTATATGTGTGCATACACACATATAAAGGATTTTTTCTGTGCTTGAGGTTCTAACTTTTAAGTAATTATAGATTCACAAGTTGAAAAAACAGTACAGCAAGTTGTGTGCAGTCTTTGTCCAGTTTCCCCCAATAACATTATTAAAGTATAGTTTAATATCAAAACCAGGATTGACATTGATATGAACCACCTTATTCAGATTTTAGCAGTTTATTTATTTATTTTTAGAGAGTGGGGAAGACAGAGAGAGGGAGAGAAACATCAATGTGATTGCTTCTCACGTATCCCCTACTAGGGACCTGGCCTGCAACCCAGACATGTGTCCTGCCTGGGAATCGAAACAGCAACCCTTTGGTTAGCAGGCTGGCACTCAATCCATTGAGCCACACTGAATCCACTGGACAGGTCCCCAGTAGGGGGTGTGTGAGAGACAACCACACACTGATGTTTCTCTCCTTCTGTTTCTCCCTCCTTCCCCTCTCTCTAAAAATAAATAAATAAAATCTTTTTTAAGATGAGTGGAAAAGCAAAATTGTTATCAACTCCCAGTGCTTCTTTATTGTGAGGTATTAAAACAACATTAACTCAAATGGGTATGATCAGCTACTCTAAAGGACCAATATAAGAAAATCTCTTATTATTTGGCAAGGTATGGCAATGCCTATCTTCTGCATAATATTTGGAAAAGCTTACTTCAATTTTGTAAAATTTTCTCCTGCTGCTTCCATGTAAGACTCTTGAAGAAGCATCCAGTTGCACTGGGTTCAATAAATTGGGAAGCTTGCCATAACATTATATACCTCAGCTCACTATTCAGCCTAAGTTGTAGCTTGTCTTGAGCCCTGGCCAGACATTAGTGTCAGAATAGTTCATGATAAAACTGCCTCCGTGCTAATCTTAAATTTGTCTAACTGTACAAACTCCAAGGACACTATTATGTGTGAAGACCCAGTCCATTTTTAAAAGTGCATGGGAGAAGAAAGGTACGGTATGTCTGGCATGCTTTTTCACAGAAAAGAAACACTCAAATATTGATAAGCAATGAAAATTAAAACCACAATACTGTAGTCAACCTATGGCTATAATGAATTCAAACAACTTTTTAAATCTTAACTCTGTATTAAGAGTTCAACGATTGCCTCCCAGTTGCCTGGTAGCACAATGAGTATGGATAGCAACTACTGTATATGAACTAGATCTTGAAACACATTACCACTAAATAAAATTGAAAAGACACTACAATAAGTTACCACTACAATAACTTACCACATATTTTTATTTCAAATAGTCCATTTGAAATATAATCCACAAACACTTGCATTTTAATGCAAAAACAAAAAATATCCTTCTGTAAAATAAGCAACTCATCTGTAGGGGATAATCAATTTCCCACATGCCTTTTAACTTTGAAAATGGCTAGCTGCAAACTGCACCTAACTTAAGTCACTGTAGAAATGAAACCTCCATAGTACTCCCCATTGACAGAACATGTTGTGAGGCTGCAGTACCTTGTGTGTGTGAAGAAAAACTTATTCTCTTAATACCCATGAAAATAGCAATAGTTAATATTTAATCATACATACTATGTGTTAGGCACAGTATTAGGGGCTTTACCTACTTCACCTCTAGGCTTCACAACTCCATGAATTAAGCATTATTTTCTTCACTTTATACACAGATTAGGAAAACTGAACTGAGGCCCACAGAAGAGTCCCACAGCTAGGAAGAGAATGTAGAGGAACCTTATATTCGTATCAGTCTTTTCTGTGTATGAAGCACACAAGATCTGAAGCCATCAATTATATAACTTATCAATTAACCAATAAGTTCTAGAAAATGCTAGGTTGAATGATGCTATGGGTACTTTGTGGGGAACTGAGGGAACTTACCTTTCAGGATTATGCATTCCACTTCTAAAATTATAACACATCCAAATTTCTTCCAGACCCTGAATCTATGGATCTATGCCAATTTATGTAGGTATATTAATTATGGCATATGGAAGGTCACTAAATTCATATAATCTTCTCAGACCTGAAGAAATTGTCTAACATTTAGTCAAAACTCAGATTTCTTCAGAACCCAGGTTTATTCTGGTAACAAGCCTTAGAAGTGGGTGTAGAATTTTATCTCTGATTACAGGCATGTCTACTACAAATTACAGAATCTATTATTTAAGGACATATTTATCCAGGCCAAAAAAGCAAGGAGTGAAAAGATGAGCACCTGATATGTAAGGAAGACGCTCTTTGCTCTTAAATATGGCCAAATATACCAAAGTTTGTTAAACTGAGGTGTGTGCAACTACTCTAGTTATACTAGTATCCTGCTATACTAAATATTACATAGCTTTTACTGTTTCAAGTATTATACATAGGTGGGCTTCCACTTTGACTTTAACCATCGTTTCATTACTTAAAAGTTATTGTAATCAATGACATTGAAGCTAAAAGCAAAGAGTTTCTTCAGAATTACAATTAGGCAAACTATAACCTTAGAGATATTATGTATATAATATACATACACATTCTTTATTAGAAAAATCATCTGCTAATTACTAACAAGCCTTACTCTTTTACAAAGCACCTCTTCACCTTTTACCTAGCTGACTTTCTATCCCAGGACAATTATACATGGGAAATGATAGCCTCAACAATACAAGTTTCTACATAAAAAAGCAAGATGAAAGAACAGAGGCACTCTCCTCTGCACCTAGCAACAAACAAAAAAAAAAAAAAAAAAAGAGGAGAAGAGAGACAGCAGACAGACAGGAGAGAGAACACGACAAAAAACTTCAAACACACTGGGATTTGGGGCAGCCTAAGGCTCACCCTTAACGTGGGTAAATCTGTCCCCTGGAGTCCGTGGCACTGACAGTCATTCAACTTTCTTTTTAATTTTCTCATTGTTTTTTCTGGTACCACAGGCAAGATGCACCTACATTTCACCAACCGGTCGAAAAACCTTATTCCCTTTCTAAAAATTCTAGTGGTGTAAAGCTGGGGGCCGTGGCCGTGAGGTGGGCCGGGGAGCCCGGGGCAGCGGCGCTAGCCACCAGAGAGAGCAGAACCCGGCACCGTTCCTGGCAGGCCTGCTGTGACTGGTTCCCGAGTCCCTGGGGCTGCAAGGACCGCAGCAGCAGACATGGCAGGGACTACGGAACCTTTCCCCTGCCTCCTCTGCTAGGCCTTGAGGGGTTTGCTTTTCACATGGTCCCCGGGTGGGGGTGGTGAGGAAAAGGTAGTAAACGCAGCTGCACCCACAGCGGCGGGCCAGAGGAGCCGGGCTCCTTCCGAACCCGACCTACCAGTGGGGTGGCAGCAGCAGCAGAAGCACTTCGGCGGGGCCCTGGCTGGAACACCAACGGCTCGGCCGGGAGGCCACCTTCTCACACACCACATCTTTCCGCTGCCTACCTCCTTCTCCGTTAGCGCTACCGGTTGGCCGGCGGGGGAGGGGAGCGAGGCGCGTTATTCCCGAGTGCTAGAGGGGAGAGGGGAGGGCATCTCTTACCCGCGTTACTGAGGAGGAGGAGGAGGAGGAGGCGTTTGGAGCGCGGCACGGCAGGGCGACTGCGGGGCTGGGTGGGTGCAAGTTAGAGTCTTACGAAAGGGAATTAACCCCATCACCAGCCCGGACACCGGCTCCAGCGGCAGCCGCGGCTGGCAGAATCCCGCCCCTTCCCACCACACACTAGCCCCGCCTATTCGTCCTCTTTGAGGGAGAGTTGACAAATCCTAGGCTGTACATCCTCAGAGTGATATGAGTATCATCCAATCACACCTAGACAAACGGCCTTTTCCCCACCCCTTTATCTTCTCCTGGGCCGCGGGAGAGCCTTACCAATTCTTCCTCCACCCTCAAGGGAAAAAGAACCAATCGCTGGTTAGTAGCCGCCCTTGAAGGACGCAAAAGGGATCCAATGATAAAACGGAGAGGACAGCCATTTTGCCCACTTGAAAAAAAGCCACCTTTTCCCACGAGTTGGGGCCTGAGGTGAGGGAGTTCTGGGAGTTTTCAGTAACCTGGAGATATTGGAGAGACAACCATTTTTTTCAAGGAGTATTAATAATGTTTTACAGGGGTAGAGAAAAATTTTCATCCTGTATGTGGGGAGAAGTGAGGGATGCTGCTTAAAAGCTTGACTCCTCCTATCTGGGGTAACGGGTTCTAAGCCGAACACCTGGTTTCTCCAGCCTAATTCGGGGAAGGCGGGGTGACGGCCCCTTTCGGCCTGAAGCAGACTACCTTTCCCAATACGCTTTGTCCCTGTGCCCATCCTTTTACTTCTCACGGCGGCCTGATGGGAATTGTAGTTTTAGGAAGCAACCCTTGATTACTCGTCCAGTGAGAAGGGGCAAACTTGAATCATTTGGAGTTTGGAGGAGATCTAGTTGTCTCGAGGTTGGGGTGAGTTCTTTTCTCCGCTGTTACAGAAGAAATGAGGACTGGAAGAGCGAAGTAGTCAGAGCAGTTTTCTCAGAACACCACAGGGGTTGTAGATACCTGGTGTTTGAACTCTCGTACTTTCGGTTTGTCCCTTTGAAGTCACTTCCGTTTTGGGCAGGACGCAGGCCAAACCTGTGGCGGGAGTTGGAGATCCTTCAGCTAATACACCAGGTGTGGCCATCTGGGAGCGGGGTGGCGGGCAGTTGTACTTTCTTGCATGAGAAATAGGAAATTGAACGGAATTTAATTGCATTTTAGTAACGAGTGGGTGAAATGGGAAGGGGGGGTAGTTCTCATAGCGGTAAAGCCATTCTCCACTCAGCCTTCAATCCCACTTTTCTTATTTTTTTTTACTTGCTTACTCTTAGTTTTCACACAGATATTTTTTGTGGATGCCTCTAAAACCTTTAGCCACTGTCGGTTAGCACGGCTTCATGTAGTCATTTTGAAAAGAAGCGCTGTGAAGTTCTGAGCTAACCCTGCCCATTTTACAAACTTCTGAAGGCTGGTTAGGAGGAGAAAAGCTATTGAAGGGCTGAGGAGAAATACCCCCAAAATGGTTACTTTACCTTTGTGTTGAATAAAGTATACACCAAACAAGTGGCGACAGGTGCCAACTGTAATGCACCGATGAATAAAGATATTTAAATACTTGGGAGCCCATAGCCTAAGTTGACTACATTAGACCCTGGTTTATGCCCCATTTAGGATACAAAATCGAGTGTATTTTTGATGTTTTACATTCCCTTTCAAGTACCTCGAGAAACTCATTGAATGAAAGAGGTGCAGGAGGAGTTATTAGAGGAGGCCTTTTCCTCCCAAGAATAATGGATTTCATTCTTAAATTCATTTCTGTATAATTTTGACTGAGACTTTCTTAGACAAATTCTAACTCAGTTTTCCCCATGGTCTCACTGAGACTTTTATAAACAATCTTGTAAATATTTGTTTAGCATTTAGAATGTATTAGGCATTACACCAGACTTTGTGGATAAAGTATTGCCAAAAAGACAGGATCCTTTCCTTGTCCGAAATTGCAGAGGAAGACAGAGACCAAAGAAAATCCCTGACTATGTAGTTTCGTCAATATGTCCCTTTATGTGTTTCAAGATTTGGTTTACATGTTTAGTTGCTCCAATGTTGGGTGGGAAAATGTTTACTAGGGTTATATTCTCTTGTTGGATTGTTCCTCTTATCATTATGTAGTATCCTTTGTCTTCTCCTATAGCCTTTAAGTCTATTTTGTCAGATAAAAGTATTGCTATACCACCTTTCTTTTCTTTCCATTTACATGAAATCTTTTCTACCTCCTTACTTTTAGTCTGTGTGTCTCTTTCAATCTGAGGTGTGTCTTGTGGAGGTAGTATATACATACATATATATATGTACATATGTGTGTGTGTGTATATATATGTATATATAAATACCACACATAAGTGGGAGTATTGACTCTATAACATAGCAAACAATCATAAAAGGCTTCATGTTGGAGAAAAAATGCTTACTACATAGTAGAACTTGTGTAAATATTTAATATTCTTAAATTGAAGCTAAAGGAAGAGTGGAATTTGCAAATGGAGGATCAAGATAAAAATATTCCAGGAAGAAAAAAGCCATATTTGCAAAGAAAAGTGTTTCAGAAAATCATAAGCAGTTTAGTATAGCTGAAAAAATAAGATGCTGGGGAAAAGTGGTAAAGATGCAATAATAGGGCAGGTCAGTGATGTTCTCATATGTCATGCTAAAAGAATTTGGACTTTATTCTGTAAGAAATTAGGAACTTTTCTTGGAGTTTGATCAGGCTGCTGTTTTATAAAGATTACCTAGTCACACTTGGAAGAATGGATGCGGAAGCAGGAGCAACCTTTTAGAAGGCTACCTTAAATACTCCAGGTAATACAATTTATATTCTCGTAGTTTCAGGCTCCTATCTAATTACCTTCCTGACATTATTGATATCTCATAAACTTTTCTAGCTTAGATGTATTAAATAAGTATTTTGATTTCTCCACCAACTTTGAGTGCTCCATCTAAGAAAATACAAGAAAATGGGAGAATGACAAGAAAATATCTATAAAGAAGAGTGGAAGCATACTTTACCTACTACATGCATAACAAAGTCACAGAAATTAAGTTAATTTTTATGGTACAAGTCAAAGACAGAATAATGAAGAGAATAGAGTTCAAACAAAACCAATGATATATAAATTTAAAAATTAAATGTAAAGAGAGACCTAAGATAGCAGTGGAATAAGTGGAAACTATACTAACCTTTGCCCAGGACCAATAGTGAATTACCACCATATTGTAGAGAAATCATCCTTAATAACCAACTGACCACTAGCTGGAGAGAAGTGTCATAATCATGGACAGACAGAAGAAACCACTTCAACCTCAACAAGACTGGTAGGGAGTGACGAGATGCAAGAGGGCTGGCTGAGCTCCCATGGATGGTTGCTAAAGTTCCAGAGGGATATTTCGGTGGCCAGAGGGTCCCTCTGATGTGTGTGGTCTCCCAAGCTGGTCTCCCCAAACTATAGCACCAGAGCCATACAAGGAACCCAGATAACATCCAGCTGTGAAAAACTAGGGTTTCTGTCTGCCAGGGAGAGACAGCTGGAGATGCAGAGGGACCCATAAAGGGCCAATGCCAAAGATTTCATTTGTAGCCGCTTACCCTGGGCTCCACAAGAGTGAGGGCAGGGTGGACTAGAGATGTGTGAGGAGATGTGTGATGTGTCAGGGCTGGTGGCCCTGAGGAGAAACCTAGGAATGGTCACCAGGATCCCTTTGTTGAATCATTCCCCATAGTGCAGAGTCCATCTTTCTCAGGCAGAGCATTCCCCTCTAAATGGCATCAGGCTGAGGAGAAGCAATAGACCCACCTGCAGGGATTACTTTACCCCACTTGATGGAGCCTAAGTGGGGATGCTGAGTACAGCTTGAGGTTATACTGCTCATTAAGTTTAAAAACAAATGCAGATCTCTGAGAGCTCTGAGACTTTAGCTGACACTCTCCCAGGTCTGGTGCTGGTAAAGCCGGCCTTGGTGCACAGCCTAGTTTTTTCTGCACACAAACAGGCCCAGCAGAGGTAGCCACGTGCTGTGGATCACTTATAGCTCCAAACATGTTTGCCCAGGCTCAGTCACAGCAGTGTATGGAGGGGTCAGCGCCAGAGTCTTGACAGATCTACCTATGAGGTCTTCTGGAAAAAGTCCAGTCATTGTTAATAGAATGGTTTCAGCAACATCGATGTAACCTGACAGTCAAGGAGAGTGGGGTGGAATGCACATGTGTGAAAATTGACAACCTCACTGTACTAGTCAGTGCAAATGGTAGATGCCATTCAGTGAGCATGCGTACAGTGTGGCCATTGCATTCAAAATGACTGAGGGAATAGAGCTATGGACCTGCATCAGATTTTGCGTTAAGCTTGAACATGGCTTTGAAAATCTATTCAGATGATTCAGGAGGCTTTTAGGAACAATGCAATGGTTGCAGCGCAAATAAAAATGTGGCACAAATGCTTCAGTGATGGTCAAGAATCTGTTGAAAGTGATCCATGTTCAGGAAGGCCTGCAACAGGCTGGACACCTGAGAATGTTGAACATGTATGGGCTACAATCAACAAACATCAGTGAATGTGAGAACTAGAAGCTGATCTGGAGATTCCAAAATCTGCAGTGTCCAAGATATTGACGCAGGATCTTGGCAAAAATGTGTCATGGCAAAATTCACTCTGCAGCTTGAGCTACCAGAGCATTAGGAACATCGTGCTGTAGTAGCTAATGACTTGATGCAGACTTCTACCAATGAACCAGATTTCCTCAAAAAGGTCAAAACCAGAGATGGATTGTGTGTCTACAACTATGATGCAGAAAAGAATGCTCAGTTGTCCTGATGGAAGTCACCTGTTTTTTCACACCCGAAGAAGGTACATCAAAGTCACAGCAAAATCAAGACTATGTTAACTGTGTTTTTTTATTAGGAAGGTGTTCTCTATCGTGAGTACACCTGTTTAGGCCAAACATTCATAAGGAGTACCACCTCAAAGTTCCTCATCAGTAGAGAATTGTAATGTGATGAAATAGCTGTAGCTGTGGGCAACTGGTGAATGGCAGCTTCATCACGGCAATGCACCCACTCATGCATCATGTTTTGTGCAGAATGTTTTGATGAAATATGAAATCACCCAGGTGACTCAGCCCATCTGCAGCCCAGATTTGATACCCTATGACTTCTGCCTTTTCCCAAAACTAAAACACCTTTGAGTGGGAAGAGATTTCAGACCATTGATGAGATTCAGGACAATATGATAGGACAGTTGATGACTAATCCAACAAAGGATTTTGTAGTGTTTTGAACAGTGGAAGAGACCCTGGAAGAAGTTTGTGAAGTCACAGTGTGACTACTTTGTAGGGGATTGATGTGTCATTGTCCTATGTATAATGTTTCCTGTATCATCTTCAATAAATGTCTCTTTTTCATATTACATGGCTGGATACTTTCGGACATACCTCATACTCAAACATAGCACTTATTACATTGTGTGGTAGTAGTTTGTTTATAACTTTTTGAAAAGATTTAATTTTTTTTCTATTTTTAATGCTATTTTGTTGATTATACTATTACAGTTTTCCTAATTTCTCCCCATGTCCCCTCCACCCAGCACTCCCCACTCCCTTAGGGAATCCCCCCCATCATTCATGTCTATAAACACTCGTATAAGTTCTTTGGCTACTCAATTTCCTATACTGTACTTTATATCCCCATGGCTGTTCTATACCTACCTAATTGTATTCTTTTTTTTTTAAAGATTTTATTTATATTTAGAGGGGAAGGGAAGGAGAGAGGGAGAGAAATATCAACGCATGGTTGCCTCTTATTGGTTGCCTCTTATGTGTCCCCTGCTGGGAAATGGCCTACAACCCAGGCATGTGCCTTGACTGGGAATCGAATCGCGATTTTCTGGTTTGCAGGCCTGCTGAGCTACCCCAGCCAGGGCCCTAATTGTATTCTTAATCCCCTCACCTCTTCATCCATTTCCCCCACAACCCCCTCCCATTTGGAAACCATCAAAAATGCTCTGTATCCATGAATCCGTTTCTGTTCTTGTTTGCTTAGTTTGTTTTTTAGATTGAATTGTTGATAGATACTATTCATAGTTTTGGTCTTCTAGTTTTTCGTAAATGAGTTCCTTTAGCTTTTCATGTAAATAATCGTTTAGTTACAATGAACTCCTTTTTTTTCTCTCTTTTTTTAGTTTTTTCTTGTCTGGGAAGCTCTCTATCAGCCCTTGATTCTAAATGATTGCTTTGCTAGGTAGAGCGACCTTGGCTGTCAGTCCCTGCTCTTTGCGTGACTTTGAATATTTCTTGCTAATCCCTTCTAGACTGCAAATTTTTTTTTTTAAGAAATCAGTTGACAATCTTGTGGGAATTGCCCTGCATGTAACTAATGTCTTTTCTCTTGCTGCTTTTAAGATTAATTATCTTTATCCTTTGACATTTTAATTATGATGTGTGTCGTAGTGGGCCTCTTTTCATCCATCTCTTTGGGACTCTGTGTTTCCTGGATTTGTGTGTCTAGTTCCTTTGTCAAATTAGGGAAGTTTTATTTCATTATTTTTTTAAATAGGTTTCCAATTACTTGCTCTGTCTCTTCTATTTCCGGCACCCCTATCATGTGAATGTTGGACCTTTTGAAGTTGTCCCAGAGGCTGCTTATACTACTCTCATTTTTTTTTTCTTGTTTTTCTGTGTGGTTGTTTTTCTCTTCCTTATGTTCCAAATCACTCATTTGATTCTTAGCTTGATCCACTCTACTGTTGTTTCCTTGTAAATTATTCTTTATTTCAATTAGTGAATCCTTCATTTCTGACTGGATCTTTTTTATACTGCTGAGGTCCTCAATAAGTTCCTTGAGAATCCTTCTAAACAGTATTTTGAACTCTGCATATGATAGAATGCTTATCTCCATTTCACGTAGCTCCTTTTCTGGAGTTTTGATCTGTTTTTTCATTTGGGCCATGTTTCTTTGTGTCCTCATTTTGGCAGCCTTTCTGTGTTTGTGTCTTTATATTAGGTAGAGCTGCTATGCAGCTTCCTGCCTTGGTAGCATGGCCTAATGTAGTAGGTGTATCCTGTAGGGTCCAGTGGCACAGCCCCCCTGTCACCCAAGCTGAATACTCCAGGTGTAGACAAGGGATTTACCCAGGCCAGTGAGCTGCAAGGAATGCTGTGAGCACTTATCACCAACCTCTGCCCCTCTGTGGAGTAGAAGGGTAGCAGTGCTCCAAAGTGGTATGTAGCTGTCCACTGGATGTGCTGGCCCTGGTATTTCCTCGGTGGTGCAGGCCAAGATCAGCCTCCATTTATGTTTGTCCTGGGGCCCCACTTCTTGAGCTATAAAGTAATCTGAGAAGGCTGGTAATTGTGCTGGGTTTGGAGATTTCCAAGGGAAGCCAAGCTATGAAACTAATGGCCGGTGCTTGGGCTGGGCCTAGAGCTCACTGAGGCCAGCTGTTGCTTGTTTGATAGGATTTGGGAAGTTGTGAAGGTGGAGCTAAGACCAGCCATTCATATGGGAAAGCCATTTGGATGGAATCCTTAGTTGGGGGTGGGGGGGAGAGTTTCTGGAAATCTCCGATGTGGGTCAAACTGTGTTATCCAGGTTGATGGAAACTCAAATATGGCACCAGTGTACTGGCTGTATGCCCATGCAGTGGGATGGCTCAGAAAAGGGACAATGCCCGCTGCTCACCCTGATAACAGACATTTCAGCCTCATGCACTATGGCACTGGTGCCCTTCAAGCTGCCACCCTGGTGCTGTGTAGCCCTTCGAGCTACTCACTCTGGTAGGTGAATCCATGTGTGTTCTATATGAGGAACTGCTTGGGACTCCAGAAGTTTCTTCCACCTACTCAATCCTCACTGCTTTTTGTAGCCTGAGTTGTGGGGACTTATCTTCCTAGCACTGGAACCCTGGGATGAGAGGCCTGATGTGGGGCTGGGCCTGATTGCTCCTCAGATATCCCTCCCAAATTTTTATCCACCACACTTGGGTGAGAGACCAGCCCATTCTGCATCTGTGCCCTTCCTACTAGTCTTGATGGATGTGATTTCTTTAATTTCTTAGTTGTCAGACTTCTATTCAACTCAATTTATGATGGTTGTGAGTGATGGTTTTGTATTTTATTTGTAATTCTGATGTGGTGTGAAAGGGCGCTCCATTTTTGCCTACATAGCCATCTGACTGGAGGCCCCTTTCTTTTATTTCTGTTTTTTTCCTTATATTTTTATTGTTTTCGGGCTATGTTTATCTTTCTGGAAATTAAACCATTTATCATTATAAAATCCCTTCTTTACTTCTAATAATGTTTATTAGCCTTTGACTTACGTTGTCTGATGTTAATAAGGTCTGTACAGCTATATTTTGGTATGTATAATGTGTTTTTCCATTCTTTTGCATTTAGTGTTTCCTAATCTCATATACAATGTATTTTCTAATTTTTTATTTTTTTTCAGATTAAAAAAAATTTTTATTGTATTTTTCCATTACCATTTAATATCCCTATACCACCCCTCCCCCCTGCAACCACTACATGTTGCCCATGTATTTGAGTTCCTTTTCCTTTTTGTTCAATCCTTCCACCCACTAAGCAACCCTCCCCCCTCCAACTGCTCCCGTAGCAGTAATCCTGCTCTATATCCACGAGTCCTTCTGTACTTTGCTTGTTAGTTCGGTTTGTTCATTAGTTCCTTATGTAAGTGAAGTCATATGGTATCTGTCTTTCTCTGATTTAGCATAATGTTCCGTAGATCCATCCATGCTGTTGTAGAGGGTAGAATTTTCTTCTTTCTTACTGCCAAGTAGTATTCCATTGTATAAATGTATCATAGTTGTTTTGTACTGTCATCTAGTGATGGACACTTGGGCTGCTTCCATGTCTTGGCAATTGTAAGTAATGCCAATAAACATAGGAGTGCTTATGTTCTGTTGAATTAGTGTTTTGGATTTCTTCAGATATATTTCAAGTAGTGGGATCGCTGGGTCAAAAGGCAGGTCCATGTTTAATTGTTTGAGGTATCACCATGCTGCTTTCCACAGTGGCTGCACCAGTCTGCATTCCCATAACCAGAACAAAATGGTTCCTTTTTTTCCACCGCCTTGCCAGCACTTGTTTGTTGATTTGTTGATGATAAGCATTCTGACAAATGTGAGATGATATCTCAGTTTTATTTTAATTTACATTTCTCTCATGATTAGTGACTTGAGCATCTTTGTATATGTCTATTGGCCATCTCTATGTCCTCTTTGGAGAAGTGTTTATTCAGGTTCTTTACACATTTTTAATTTGATTGTTTGTTATTTTGATGTTGAATTTTATAAGTTCTTTATAAATTTTGCATATTAACCTCTTATCAGATGTATTGGTGAATATGTGCTCCTATTCGGTGGATTGTCTTTTTATTTTGTTTCTGATATCCTTTACTGTGTAGAAACTTTTTAGCTTGTTGTAGTCCCATTTTTTTTCTTTTGTTTCTCTTGTCTGAGGACATATAGCTGATAAAATATTGCTATGAGCAGTGGCAGACATATTATTGCCCATGTGTTTTCAGATTTTCGTTGTTCCGGGTCTATATTTAGGCTTTAATCCATTTCAAATTTGTTCCTATGTGTGGTGTATGAAGGTGGTATAGTTTTATTTTTCTGCATGTATCTGTTCAATTTTCCTAACATTTATTGAATAATCTATCTTTAGCCCTTTGTATGTGCCTGGATTCTCTATCAAAGATTATTAACTACAAAGATGTGGGTTTATTTCTGGGCTCTCTATTCTGTTCCATTGATCTATGTGTCTGTTTTTACACCAGTACCATGCTGTTTTGATTACTCTGGCCTTATAGTAAGTATAGTTTGATTGATATTAGGTAATGTGATTCCTCCAAGCTTGTTCTTTGCCAGGATTGTTGTTGCTATGTGGTACATTTTGTGGTTCCATATACATTTTTGAAATATTTGTTCTAGTTCTGTGAAATACGACATTGGAATCTTTTTTTTTTTATGACATTGGAATCTTGATAGGAAGTGGGTTAAATTTGTAGGTTGTTTTGAGTAGCATGGACATTTTAATGTTAGTACTTCCTATCCATGAACACAGTATGTCCTTTTTTTTTTTTTAAAGAGTTTATTTATCTTTAGAGGGGAAGGGAAGAGAGGGAGAGAAATATCAATGTATGGTTGCCTCTCATGGGTCCCCTGCTGGGAACTGGCTCGCAACCCAGGCATGTACCCTGACTGGGAATCGAACCGTGATACTCTGGTTCACAGGCCCGTGCTCAATCCACTGAGCTATGCCAGCCAGGGCCCAGTATGTCCTTCTTTTATTTGTATCTCTTTCAGTTTCTTTCCTCGGTGTCTTATAATTTTCCAAGTACAGGTCTTTGACATTCTTGGTTAGGTTTATCCCTAGGTATTTTGGTTTTTTGAAGCTATTGTGAATGGAATTGTTTTCTTAATTTTTCTTTCTCTTAGATCATTATGGGCATATAAAAATGCAGCTGATTTCTGGATATTAATTTTGTATCCTGCTACTTTGCTGACATAAGCTCTAGTAGTTTCTTGGAATCTTTGGGGTTCTTTTTTTTTCTTAGTCTTTCTTTTTCTTTCTTTTCTTTTATTTATTTTATTTTTATTTATTTATTTCAATTCATTTATTTATTTTAATTTGCTTTATTATTTTAATTAATTATTTTTATTTTATTTTATTTATTTTATTTAATTGTTGTTCAGGTACAGTTTTCTGTCTTTTACTCCCATCCCAGCCCACCCCCCCTTCAGTGCTCCCCACCTCCCTCCCATTTCCATCCCCCTTAATTGTTGTCCATTTGTCCTT
Source organism: Artibeus jamaicensis (assembly GCF_021234435.1). Lineage (NCBI taxonomy): Eukaryota > Metazoa > Chordata > Mammalia > Chiroptera > Phyllostomidae > Artibeus > Artibeus jamaicensis. Next base: position 3,180,914 of record NW_026521249.1, on the reverse strand, counting down.
TATACTAGTTCCTGTAAATCCTTCCCCTTTGTCCCCTGAAATTCCCTCCCTTCTCCCCTCTGGTCACTGTCCTCCTGTTCTCTATTTCAGTGTCTTTGGTTATATTCTGCTTGCTTATTTGTTTTGTTGTTTAGCTTCCTGTTAAAGGTGAGATCATATGGTATTTGTCTTTCAACGCCTGGCTTATTTCACTTAGCATAATGCTTTCCAGTTCCTTATATATAGTATCACATCATCAGCAATGAAAGTCAGTTTTACTTCTTCCTTTCCAATTTAGATGACTTTTATTTCTTCTGCTTGTCTAATTTCTATGGCTAGGATTTCTAGTACTATGTTGAACAAGAGAGGTGAAAGTGGACTTTCCTGTGTTGTTCCCAATCTTAAGGAGAATGCTTGTAGTTTGTGTCTATTGGGTATGATGCTGGCACGGTGTTTGTCATATATGGACTTTATCATGTTTATGTGTTTTTCCTCTGTTCCCACTTTGCTGAGAGTTTTTATCATAAATGGGTGCTGGATTTTATCAAATGGTTTTTCTGCATTTGTCTACATGATGATGTGGTTTTTATTATTCATTTTGATTATGTGGTGGATCACATTTATTGATTTGCAAAAGTTGTACCAATCTTGCATTCCTAGAATAAGTCCCATTTGATTATGGTATATGGTCTTTTTGATGAATTGATGTATTTGGTTTGCTAATATTTTGTTGAGGATTGAGCATCTATGTTCATCATGGATATTGGCATGTAATCTTTTTTTGTGGTGTCTTTATCTAGTTTTGGCATTAGAATAATGCTGGTGTTATAAAATGGGCTTGGGGCTCACCTGAGCTTTTTGGAATCATTTCAGAAGAGATGTTGGCTCTTCCCAGAATGTTTCATAAAATTCACCTGTGAAGCCACGTGGTCCAGGGCTTTTATGCATTGACAGTTTTTGAGTACTGCTTCAATTTCACTAGGTGTAAGCTGTCTATTCAGATTCTCTAATTTAGTTTTAGAAGACTATATGTTCTAGTAATTTACCCATTTTGTTGGTATATATGTGTTCATAATATTTCCTTAACAATACTTTGTATTTCTTCAGTGTTCATTTATTTTTCCTTCTCTTTCATTCCTGTATTTATTTATTTGCATCCTTTCCTTTTTGCTTGATGAATCTGGTTTAAGGTTTTGTAAATTTTGTTTATTTTTTCAAAACACAGTTCTTAGATTCATTGATCTTTTGTATATTTTTTTAGATTCTATTTTATTTATATCTGCTCTGGTCTTTATTATTTCCTTCCTTCTACTCATTTAAGGCTTTTTTTTTGTTTTTCCCCCCTACTTTTATTTTTTTGTTTATTATATTGTAATTGTCTTATTTTGTTTTCTGTTTTGCCCCATCCATGCTCCAGCCCACCCCTCTTACCCATAGTCAATCCCCTTTCCATTGTCCATGTTTATAAGTCATTCTTATATATTTGACTAATCCCTTTACCTTCCTTCTGCCTTTGAGCTCCTGCCTCCTGCCTTCCTACAACTATCAGTCTGTTTCATGTTTCAATGTCTCCAGCTCTGTTCTTCTCATTAGTTAATTTTGTTCATTAGATATCATTTATAAGTGTGGTCATATAGTATTTGTCTTTTGCTGAGTGGCATATTTGACTTAGCATAATAGTCTTCAGATCCACCCATGCTATCACAAAAGGTAGGACTTCTTTCTGCTGTGTAGTATGCCATTTTATAAGTGGAACACAGTTTTTTAATCAACTCAACTACTGATGGGCACTTGGGCTATTTTCAATGCATGGCTATTATAAATAGTGCTTCTATGAACAGAAGGGTGCATAAGTCCTTTTGAATTGGTATATCAGAGTTCTTAGAGTATATTTCCAGCATTCGACTCACTGGGTCATTCCATTTTTAAGGCAGTTCCACTTTTAATTTTTTAAGGAAATTACATACCATTTTCCATAGTGACCACTCTACATTCTCACCAACAGTGAACCAGGGCTCCCTTTTCTCCACATCCTCACCAGCACTTGTTTTGTGTTTATTTATTAATGGTAGCCATTAGTGTAGGTGTGAGATGATATCTCATTGTGGTTTTAATTTACATTTCTCTGATGGCTAGTGATGTTGAGCATTTTTTCATATGTCAGTGGGCCGTCTGTATGTCCTCCTTGGTAAAGGGGTCTTATTCATATCATTTGCCCATTTTTGAATTGGATTTTCTGTCTTCCTGGTGTGTAGTCATCTGAGTTCTTTATATATTTTAGAGATTAAACCCTTGTCCAGTGTATCATTGACAAATATATTCTTTCATACAGACAGTTCCACTTTTACATAGATCATGGTTTCTTTAGCTGTGAAGCTTTTTATTTTGGTCTGGTCCCATTTGTTTATTTTTCCTTTATTTCTCTTCCCCTAGGAGATATATCAGCAAAAATATTGCTACATGGGATATCTAAACTTTAATCCCTGTGTTTTCGACTGGGACTTTTATGGTATCATGACTTATTTTTAAGTCTTTTACCCATTTTGAGTTTATTCTGGTGTATAGTCTAATTTAGTGGTCCAGGTTTGGTTTGGTTTATTTTTATTTTTGTTTTGTTTGTTTGTTTTAGGGGGCACTTACCAGGTCAGTTCTTCTAACACCATTTATTGAAGAAGGTATTTTTACTCTATTGTATATGCTCAGACCCCCTTTGTCAAATATTAATTGAAAATAGAGACATGGATTTATTTCTGGGCTCTCTATTCTGTTTCATTGATCTGTGTGTCTGTTCTTATGCCAGTACCAGACTCTTTTGATTACTGTGGTCTTGTAATATAATTTGATATCAGGTATTGTGATCCCTCCTGCTTTGTTGTTCTTTATAAAACTTGCTGTGGCTAATATGGTTACATATAAATTTTTGAATTGTTCTGTATCTGTGAAATATGTCATTGGTATTTTAATAGGGCTCGCATCAAATCTGTAAGTTGCTTTGGGCATTATGGACATTTTAGTGATGTTAATTTTTTTAAGCCCTGAACAGGGTATATGCTTTAATTTATTTGTATCTTCTTCAATTTCTTTCTTAAGTGTTCTATAGTTTCCTAAGTACAGGTCTTTTACCTCCTTGGTTAAATTTATTCCTAGATACTTTATTTTTGTGTTGCAGTAAATTCAATTTTTTTCTTAGTTTCTGTTTCTGATAGTTCATTGTTGATGTACAAAAATGCCATTGATTTCTGAATATTGACTACTTTGTGGAATTCTCTTATTAGATTGAGTAGTCTTTAGGTGGAGCTTATAGGGATTTCTATACTATCATGTCATCTGCAAGTAATGACAGTTTTACATCTTTCCTTCCAGTTTAGATGCCTTTCATTTCTTCTTCTTTTCTGATGGCTGTGGCTAGTACCTCCAGTACTATGTTGAATAAGAGTGGTGAAAGCAAATGCCCTTTTCTTGTTCCTGATCTCAAGGGGAAAGCTTTTAGGTTTGAGTATGATGTTGACTATAGGTTTGTGCATAGCCTTTATTATGTCAAGGTATGCTTCCTCTGTTCCCACTTTGCTAAGTATTTTTATCATAAATGGATGCTGGATTTTATCAAATGCTTTTTGTGAATGTATTTATATAATCATGATTTTTGTCTATTTTGTTTATGTGATGTATCACATTTATTGATTTGCAAATACTATACCATCCTTCCAACCCTGGAATAAATCCCACTTGATCATAGTGCATGATCTTTCTGATGTATTCTTAGAACGGGTTTGCTAGTATTTTCTTGAGGATTGTAGTGTCTGCTGTGTTCATCAGAGATATTGGCTTATAATTTTCTTAGTTGTGTCTTTACCTGATTTTGGGATTTGATAATACGAGCCTCATAAAAAGAGATGAGGAGTCATCCCTCTTTTTGAATTTTTTGAAATAGTTTGAGGATAGGTATTAGTTTTTCTTTGAATGTTTAGTAAAGTTTGTCTGCGAAGCCATCTGACCCAGGGCTTTTGCGTGTCAGTAGTTTTTTGATTACTGCTGCAATTTTCTACTTGTTATCACCTTATTCAGGTTTTCTGCTTCTTCCTGATTCAGTTTTTGAAGATTGTTTGTAGAAATTTATCTATTTCACCAAGGCTGTCCAAATTTTTGACATATAGTTGTACATGGTAATTTCTTACAATACTTGGTATTTCTTTTTTTATATATATTTTATTGATTATGCCATTACAGTTGTCCCATTTCCCTCCCTTCATCCCCCTCTACCCTGCACACCTCCTCCCCCATTCGCCCCCTTTAGTTAATATCCGTGTGTCATAAGTTCTTTAGCTTCTACATTTCCCGTATTATTCTTGCCCTCCCCCCTGTGTATTTTCTACCTACCCTCTATGCTATTTATTCTCTGTACCTTCTCCCTGCTTCTTCTCCTCCCACTCTCTTGTTAATCCTCCTTATGATCTCTATTTCTATGGTTCTGCTCCTGATCTAGGTGTCCACTTAGTTTGCTTTTGTTTTAGCTGTGGTTGTTAATAACTGTGAGTTTTCTGTCCTTTCACTGTTCTTATTGTTTATCTTCTTTTTCTCAGATAAGTCCCTTTAACATTTCATATAATAAGGGCTTGGTGATGATGAACTCCTTGAACTTGACCTTATCTGAGAAGCATTTTATCTGCCCTTCCATTCTAAATTAAAGCTTTGCTGGATAGACCAATCTTGGATGTAGGTCTTTGGATTTCATAACTTGGAATACTTCTTTCCAGCCCCTTCTTGCCTCTAAAGTCTCTTTTGAGAAATCAGCTGACAGTCTGATGGGAAGTCCTTTGTAGGTGACTGTCCCCTTATCTCTTGCTGTTTCTAGGATTCTCTCCTTCATTTTAATTTTGGCTAATGTAATGATGATGTGCCCCTTGGTGTGTTCCCCCTTGGGTTCACCTTCTTTGGGACTCTCTGAGCTTCCTGGACTTCCTGAAGTCTATTTCCTTTCCTAGATTGGGGAAGTCCTCCTTTATTATTTGTTCAAACAAGTTTTCCACTTGTTGCTCTTCCTCTTCCCCTTCTGGTACCCCTATAATTTTGATGTTGGAACATTTAAAGATGTCCTGGAGGTACCTAAGCCTCTCATTTTTTAAAAGATTTTATTTATTTATCTTTAGAGGGGAAGGGAAGGAGAGAGGGGGAGAATATCAATTGTTGCTTCTCATGGGTCCCCTACTGGGAACTGGCCTGCAACCCAGGCATGTGCCCTGACTGGGAATCGAACTGCGATCCTCTGGTTCACAGGCATGCTCAATCTACTGACCTACACCAACCAGAGCAGCCTCTCATTTTTTAAAATTCTTGTTTCTTCATTTTTTTCTGTTTGGTTGTTTCTTTCTTCCTTCTCATCCACTCATTGATTTTAGTCCCAGATTTGTTTCCATCACTGTTGGTTCCCTGTGCAATTTGCTTCATTTCATTTAGTGTAGCCTTCATTTTTTCATCTAATTTGTGAATAAAATCAACCAGTTCCGTGAGCATCCTGATCACCAGTGTTTTGAACTGTGTGTCCAATAGGTTGGCTATCTCTTGGTCACTTAGAAGTATTGGCTCTGGGGCTTTGAGCTGTTCGTCTGCTTGAGCCATAATGTTTTGGTCTGTTCGCACCTGTTATGTGTGAGGGGCAGGGTGGGTTAGCCCAGTTACTGGGTTGTGGCTGGGGGTAGGACAGAGAGGGAGCTATGGCATTTTTTCCCTTTCTCTCTTGGATTTTGGTCCCTCTGCCACTTCCCACAAGCAAATTGGGCCCTTCTGGTGTTGACATCTGAGTGGGTGCATTTGTGTTCGTTCTAGGACCCTGTGGGTCTCCCCAGTGAACTCTTCTATGGGACTAGGAGCCTCTCATGGCACCTCAGCCCCTGAAAGTTTTTCCACTCGGTGCCTTTACGCTTTATTTCCCATCGCTGGGGCCCTGGGTTGTGAGGTCTGTCTCACTGACCATTTTTAAAACAGCCTGGTTTGTCTGCACGCAAATGTGTGTCCACGGTCAGCCAGCCAGCCGCCTTGCGAGCCTTACTGGGTTTCTGTCTCTGCCCGCCCAGGTTGCCAATCACTGCCTCCTCCTGCTGGGACCCCCCTCTGCTGCTACGGCCACCTCCACCCCTCTTACTGGTCTGGATGAATGGTTCGTTGTTGTCAGACTTTGGTACAGTTTACTTTTCTGTTTGGTTGCATTTTTGTTTCTAAATCTTTGTCATCTTTAAATTTGGTTGTGCAAGGAGGCACAGTGTTAATACCTATGCTTCCATCTTGGCTGGAAGTCTCAATACTCGGTATTTCTGTGGTATGAGTTGTTGCTTGTATTCTTTCATTTCTGATTTTTATTTACTTGGGTTCACTCTTGTTTTTTTCCTGATGAGGCTGGTTAATGTTTGTCTTTTTTTTTTTATTGTCCAGTTACAGTTGTTGCATCTTTTTGCCCATTGCTCTTCCCTGCCCCTTCCTGCCACTCCCACAGTCAATCCCTGCATATTGTCCATGCCCATGAGTCCTCTATTCATGTTTCTTTACTTGCCCCTTTCCCTTCTATGCCCCTGCCCTTGATTTCCCTCCCTGCTCCCCTGAAGTCACTGTCAGGTTCTTCTTTAGTTCCATGTCTCTGGTTCTGTTTTGTTAATTTGTTTGTTTTGTCAATTAGTTTCCTCTTATAAGTGAGATCATATGCTATTTGTTTCTCATTGCCTGTCTTATTTCACTTAGCATAATTCTCTGCAGTTCCATCCATGCTATCATAAAAGGTAAAAATTCCTTTCTCCTTTCTGCCTAGTATTCCATTGTCCTCTCAAGGAACCAGCTCCTTGATTTATTGATTCTTTGTATTGTTTTTTTAGTCTCTATGCCATTTAATTCTGCTGTGATCTTGATCATTTTCTTCTACTTGTTCTGGGCTTTGTTTGTTGTTGTTCCTCCAGTTCTTTTAGATGTAAGATTAGGTTATTTGAGATTTTTCTATCTTATTTAGGTAGGTATGTATTGCTATGAACTTCCCTCCTGTCATTGCTATGTCCCATAAATTTGAGGTTGTGTGTTTATTTTCATTTGTTTCCAGATACTTTCTGATTTCTTTCTTGATCTCATTGTTACCCCATTTATTATTTAATAACATGTTATTCAGCCTGTATGTATTTAAGTGTTTTTGAGGTTTTTTCCTTGAGTTTGATTTTTAGTTTCAAGCCATTATGACCCTAGAAGATGCTTGATATGATTTCAATTTTCTTGAATTCACTGAGGCTAATTTTATGTTCTACCATTTGTCTATCTTTGATCATGACCCTTGTGGGTTTGAGAAGAATGTGTATTTTGCTCCTGTACTGATATGTTTTTATATACCACTTAAGTCCCTTTTATCTTAGTGTCATGCAATATTTTGTTGATTTTTTTTGCCTGGATATTCTTTCCATTTTGTTTTAATAATTTTATTTAGTTATTTTTTAATTACAGTTTTTTGTCTATTTCTCCCATCCCATGCCCCCCGCCCTGTACTCCCCACCTCCCTCCCATTTCCACCACCCTTAGTTCTCATCCCTGTCTCCTTCATATTTGTTCCTCCAAATCCCTCCCCATTTTTCCCCTTAAATTCCCTTCCCTCTCCCCTCTGTTCACTGTCCCCTTGTTCTCTATTTCAGTGTCCTTGTTTTTATTCTGCTTGCTTGTTTGTTTTGTTGTTTAGCTTCCTGTTAAACCTGAGATCATATGCTTTTTGTCTTTCAACACCTGGCCTATTTCACTCAGCATAATGCTTTCCAGTTCCATCCATGTTGTTGCAAAGGGTAGTAGCTCCTTCTTTCTCTCTGCTGCATAGAATTCCATTGTGTATATATACCACAATTTTTTGATCAATTCATTTACTGACAGGCACCTAGGTTGCTTCCAACTCTTACCTATTGTAAATTGTGCTGCTATGAACATTGTGGTGCATAGGTTCTTTGATATTGATGTTTTAGGATTCTTAGGATATAATCCTAGCAGTGGAATTGCTGGGTCAAAAGGCAGGTCGATTTTTATTTTTCTGAGAAAATTCCATACTGTTTTCCATAATGGTTGTACCAGTCTGCAATCCCACCAACAGTGAACTAAGGACCCCTTTTCCCCACAACCTCTCCAACATTTGTTGTTTGTTGCTTTGTTTATGATAGCCATCCTGACTGGTGTAAAGTGGTATCTCATTGTGGTTTTAATTTGCATCTCTCTGATAACTAATGATATTGAGCATCTCTTCATGTGTCTCTGGATCTTCTGTATGTCCTTCTTGGAGAAGTGTCTGTTCAAGTCCTTTTCCCATTTTTTAATTGGGTTAGATGTCTTCTTAGAGTGGAGCCGTGTAAGTTCTTTGTATATTTTGGAGATTAAACCTTTGTCTGAGGTATCATTGGCAAATATGTTTTCCCAAACAGTTGGTTCTCTTTTTATCCTAATACTGTTTTCTTTAGCCAGGCAGAAGCTTCTTATTTTAATGAGATCCCATTTGTTTATTCTTTCCTTTATGTCCCTTGCTCTAGGGGACATATCAGTAAAAATGTTGCTGTGTGAAATAGCTGAGATTTTCCTGCCAATATTCTCCTCTAGGACTTTAATGATGTCACGGCTTATATTTAAGTCTTTTATTCACCTTGAATTTATTTTGGTGTATGGTGTAAGTTGGTGCTCAAGTTTCATTTTTTTGCACGTAGCTGTCCAGTTCTCCCAACACCATTTGTTGAAGAGGCTATCTTTACTCCATTTTATGTTACTGCCCCCTTTGTCGAATATTAATTGACTGTAGAGAGTTGGGTTGATTTCTGGACTATCTGTTCTGTTCCATTGGTCTATGTGCCTGTTTTTATGCCAGTACCAGGCTGTTTTGATTACAGTGGCCTTGTAATACAGTTTGGTATCAGGTATTGTGATCCCTCCTACTTTCTTCTTCTTTCTCAAGATTGCAGCTGCTATTCGGGGACGTTTATGGTTCCATATAAATTTTTGAAGTGATTGTTCTATGTCTGTGAAATATGCCATTGGTACTGTAATAGGTATTGCATTGAATCTGTATATTGCTTTGGGTAGTATGGACATTTTGATGATGTTAATTCTTCCAATCCATGAACAAGGTATATGTTTCCATTTGTTTATGTCTTCCCTAATTTCTTTCTTCAGTGCTGTGTAGTTTTCTGCATACAGGTCTTTTACTTCCTTGGTTAGGTTCATTCCCAGATATTTTATTTTTCTTTTTGCTATATCGAATGGGATTTTTTCTTGATTTCTGCTTCTGCTGATTCATCGTTTGTATACAAAAATGCCTTTGATTTCTGGATATTGACTTTGTATCCTGCTGTTTTGCCAAATTAATTTATTACGTCGAGCAGTTTTTGGGTAGAGTCTGTAGAATTTTCCATGTACACTATCATGTCGTCTGCAAACAGTGACAGTTTGTTTCCTCCTTTCCGATTTGGATGTCTTTTATTTTCTTTTCTTGTCTGATTGCTGTGGCTAAAACTTCTAATGCCATATTGAATAGAAGTGGTGAAAGTGGACAACCTTGTCTTGTTCCTGATCTTAGTGGAAAGGATTTTAGTTTTTGCCCATTGAGTATGATGTTGGCTGTAGGTCTCTCATATATGGCCTTTATTATGTTGAGGACTGCTCCCTCTATTCCCATTTTGCTGAGTGTTTTTATCATAAATGGGTGTTGTACCTTATCAAAAGCTTTTTCCGTGTCTATTGATATGATCATGTGGTTTTTGTCTTTGCTTTTGTTTATGTGATGTGTTACATTTACCGATTTGCGAATGTTGAACCATCCTTGCATCCCTGGGATGAATTCCACTTGGTCATGGTGTATGATCTTTTTGATATATTGTTGGATGCGATTTGCCAATATTTTGTTGAGGATTTTAGCGTCTATGTTCATCAGCGATATTGGCCTGAAGTTCTCTTTCTTTGTTGTGTCTCTGTCTGGTTTGGGAATTAGTATGATGCTGGCTTCATAAAAAGAATTTGGGAGTTTTCCATCCTTCTGGATTTTTTGGAACAGTCCGTGAAGAATAGGGGTTAGCTCTTCCATAAATGCTTTGTAGAATTCTTCTGTGAACCCATCTGGTCCGGGGCTTTTGTGTGATGGGAGTTTTTTGATTACCGCTTCAGTTTCTTTTGCTGTTATTCGTATGTTCAGATTTTGTGTTTCTTTTTCATTAAGTTTTAGAAGATTATATTTTTCTAGAAATGTGTCCATTTCCCCTAGGTTCTCAAATTTCTTGGCATACAGTTCTTCATAGTAATTTCTTACAATCCCTTCTATTTCTGTGGTCTCAGTAACCTCTCTTCTTTCATTTCTGATTGTGTTTATTTGAGTCCAGTCTCTTCTTGGTGAGCCTACTTAAAGGCTTGTCTATTTTGTTTATCTTTTCAAAGAACCAACTTCTGGATTCATTGATCCTTAGGGTTATGGTTTTGGTCTCTATGTCATTTAATTCTCCTCTAATCTTGGTTATTTCCTTCCTTCTGCTTGCTCTGGGCTATCGTTGTTGTTGTTCCTCGAGTTCTTGCAGGCGTAGGGTTAGGTTGTTTGTTTGAAATGTTTCTGTCTTCTTAAGGTAGGCCTGTATTGCTATAAACTTCCCTCTCAGGACTGTTTTCGCTGTGTTCCATAAGTTTTGGGTTGTTGTGAGATCATTTTTATTTGTTTCCAGAAACGTTTTGATTTCTTCCCTAATTTTATTCTTGACCCATTCGTTGTTTAATAGCATACCATTCAGTCTCCATGATTTTGGGTGCTTTGGGCTTTTTTCTTTGGGGTTGGTTTCCAATTTCCAATTTCAGTCCTTGTGGTCATAGCAGATGCTTGGTATGATTTCAATTTTCTTGAATTTTTTGAGGCTTGTTTTGTGTCCTATCATGTGGTCTATCTTTGAAAATGTTCCATGTGCATTTGAAAAGAATGTGTATTTAGCTTCTTTAAGGTGAAGGGCTCTATATATATCAGTTAAGTCCATTTCATCTAGGGTGTTGTTTAATGCCACAATATCTTTGTTGATAATTTGTTTGGAAGATTTGTCCATTTTTGACAGTGGGGTGTTAAAATCCCCTACTATAATTGTGTTGCTGTCAATATCATTCTTGAAGTCCTCTAAGATTTTCTTTATATATTTTGGTGCTCCCATATATATTTACGATGTTAATGTCTTCTTGATGGATTCTTCCCTTGAGTATTATGAAGTGACCGTCTGGGTCTCTCTTTATGACCTCTTTTTTAAAGTCTGTTTTGTTTGATATGAGAATTGCTACCCTGGCTTTTTTTTCTTGTCCATTTGCTTGGAAAATTTGTTTCCAGCCTTTTACTTTTAGTCTGTGATGGTCTTTTGTCCTGAGGTGGGTCTCTTGTAGGCAGCATATGTGAGAGTCACGCTTTCTGATCCATTCAGCTATTCTGTGTCTTTTGATTGGAGCATTTAATCCATTTACATTTAAGGTTATTATTGATAGGTACTTATTCATTGCCATTTTTGTACCTGTGTTCCTCTCTGTCTCTCACTTTTTCTTCCTTTCCTTAAAGCAGTCCTTTTAGTGTTTCTTGTAGGACTGGTTTGGTGGAGGCATATTCTTTTAAACTTCTTTTGTCTTGGAAGCTCTTTATTTGGCCTTCTGTCTTGACTGAGAACCTTGGTGGGTAAAGTAGCCTTGGTTGCAGGCCTCTGGTTCTGATTACTTGGAATATTTCTTGCCATTCTCTTCTTGCTTGGAGTGTTTCCATTGAGAAGTCAGTAGCTAACCTTATTGGGGCTCCCTAGTATGTTACTTCTTTTTTCTCCCTTGCTGCCTTTAAGTTTCTCTCTTTGTGTTGGAATTTTGCCATTTTGATGATGATATGTCTTGAAGTGGGCCTCCTTGGGTTTGTCTTGATTGGGACTCTATGTGATTCCTGGATGTTTGTGACTTTTTCTCTCATCAAATTAGGGAAATTTTCTCTCATTACTCTTTCAAACAGGTTTTCTATCCCTTGTTCTTCTTCTCCTTCTGGTATCCCTATTATTCAGATATTATTACATTTCATATTGTCTTGTATTTCTCTTAATCCTTCTTCATTCTTTCTGAGTTTCTTTTCATTTTCCTGTTCTTTCTGTGAAATGCTTTCTACTTTGTCCTCCAGCTTGCTAATCCGATCCTCTGCCTTATCTATTCAATTTTTAAAACTTTCTACTGTGTTCTTCAATTCGGAAATTGTATTCTTCATTTCCTCTTGGCCCTTGCTAATAATTTCCATTTCCTTTTTCATGTTGATATAGTTTGGGGTGAGATCATTGTAGCTCCCCTGTATTTTCTGTTAGCTCATTGTGAGCTCTTTGAACTTCGTGATAACCAGTGCTTTGAATTCACTGATAGTTGATGAGCCTCTATTTCATCTAACATACTTTCTGAAATTTCTGCTTTTTCTTTCATTTGGGGATTGTTTCTTTGTCTTCCCATTGTTTGTGAGACTCTTCTTGTTATCCTCAGCTTCTAAAATTGATCTGTTCTGACTCCCTGGGTTTATGTTGTGAACCTCTATGGTATAATACCTGTGAATTTCAGTGGTGCAGACTCCTTCAGGTATCTTGATGTTATCCGTTTCCTCCTACTCCTTTTATCGTGTATGTGTAATCAGTTGTAGGAGGGGGCAAAATGGTTTATGACAGCAGAAGAGTTTTTTATGATATTTACAGTCATAGCCGGTAGCGAGGAGATAGGCAATCTTTAGGCTATATATAGTCTTAACCGTAGTCTTCAGCCCAACTTGCCACTTTTACAAGAGGATGGACAAAAGATAAACCTCTTGTTGGGGAGGGAAGGCTTTTTATTTGGAACTTGAAAGCAGTGAGGTTTCAGACGGTCAGATTTTTGAGGTAAGATGAGTGTAAGGAACAGTAAATAGGTGTAGTGTGTGAGCAAATAGAGTTAATCACTACAGTGATAGAATTCAGGGACCTGGACAATGGGCTAAGATCCAGGAGATGTGTTGTGAAGTATTTACTGTTGTATAGATCAGCTATTATTTACACTAATATTAGAGCAGCACTCATATAACAAATTCTATGTGATCTGTCTGAGTAGGGGGTATAGAGCTTTAGGTCATGTACTAAAGGAAAATAAGTGGCGTGGAGTTTAGAAGTTTAGCAACGCACTATGGAGGAAAGGACAGGGGGCACCTGTCTAATAATATAATATAACTACTCAACACTGAGAAGCCTATATAGAAAGAGGAGGAATACAGACATATTAATATAAAAGAAGTGAGAATAATGGAAAAAATATGCAACACCTCATGTCTTCTCTGCTATAGGAAGGTGAAATTTGTCTCTGTCTGTACTGTTGAGATGCCCCCTCTTTTGGTCTCATTCTAGTCCTTTCACAGCTCCTAGTTGTTTGTGTCTCTTGTGGGTAAAAGGAAACGAAGCAACAACAAACAATCAAACAAAAAGGCAGGAGAAGGGAGGCAAAAGCGATGAGTTTAAGAGGAAAGGAAGAAGGACTAAAACAGGGAAAAAGATAGGAGAGGAACACATAGAAAGATAAAGCAGTGCTAAAATTTAAAAATATATAAGATTACTAAACAAACTCACAAAAAAGTTACTAAAAAAATAAGGAAAAAAAACCCAAAACAAACAAATAAACAACAAAAAAACAATAACAACAACAACAGAGAAACCCTTCCCTTGATGGTTTCAAACTGTCCAGACTGGTTTTTCTGGTTGCAGCAGGATCTCTCTGTTGGCTGGGATGTCGGCATAAGTGCGCTCACCAGCCAGGCTACCAGATTGGGATGTGGTCGCCCGCACACTGGTCAAGCTGCTTGGGTCCCATGGGTTCTGGTAGGGTCCTTCCCAGTCCTGTGTCGGGGACTCAGAGGCTTCTGCGCCTGTGGGCACCCGCCAGGCCATCTGGGACCGAGAAACCGGCAGGGCAATTCCCAGTCCTGTGGCGAGTCCCCAAATGCCTCCGCTTTCCCCCTGGCTCGCTGTAAGGCCAGGTGGGAAGCAAGCCAAGCTGTCCTGGCAGGAGAACACCTCAGTCTACTTTCAAAAAAAAACTCTCCAGACAGCCTGCCTCTCAGTCCAGCCCAGTCCCCAGTGAGACCAGTGAGGCCAGTGCATCTCACAGTTCTCCCAGGCTTGCAACCACAGAGTCTGCAGTTGAACCGGGCCCTGTGTCTTTGTAACCCTCCCTGATAATGCAAGCCGGCAAGCAGACAGGTCTCTCCCTGGTGTTGTCCAGTTTTGCTTATAAGGGGAGCAGGGGAGCTGCTGGCCCGCGCTGGTGGCCACTGGGGCCGCTGGGTGCCCATGGTCCTGTGGCAGACACCTTTGGTGTTGGTCTCAGACCAATGGCTCTGGTCCCTGGTCGTAGAGGTAGCACCTGGGCCACCTGGCCGGGGGCGCGGGCCCGTGCCACCACTTTGTCTGTACTCCGGTCCCGAGACCCCACTGACCTGCCACTTTCTGGTGTTTCAGTGTCCGTCACAATCTGTGTTCTTTTAATTTCACAAATGCTGGATAACTGATGGATTAGTGCGCTGCTTCTCTGTAGATCTGCCAGGATTTTCACCCACGAGTAAGGGAGCTAGAATCCGCTCTGTCCTACTGCGTCGCCATCTTCCCAGCACCAATCTCTTTCCACTTTTGACAGTTGGGTGTTAAAATCCCCTATAATGACTGTGTTGCTATCTACCTCTTTCTTAAAGTCCTCCATTATTTTCTTTATATATTTAGGTGCACCTATATTTGGTGTGTATGTGTTTGTAAGAGTTATATCTTCTAGTTGGACTACTCCGTTAATTATTATGTAGTGGCTTTTTTTGTCTCTTGTCATGGCCTTTGTTTTGAAGTCTGTTCAGTCTGGTATAAGTATTGCTTTCATCTTTTTTTATGTCTCTTTGCTTGGATTTTTTTTTTTTAATCTCTTCACTTTCAGATCTTTTGTTCTGAGATGGGTCTCTTTTAGATAGTATATGTTCAGGTCATGTTTTCTAATTCATTCAGCTACCCTAGGTCTTTTGATTGGAGGATTTAATCCATTTACATTTAAAGTTATTATTCATAGATACATATTCATTACCATTTTCCCCTCTATATCTGTGTTTTTTTCTCTCTCTATTCCTTCTTAAAGCAGTCCCTTTAGCATCTCCTGGAGTGCTGACTTGGTGGAGATGTACTTTTTCAGCCAAATTTTTTTTCTGTGAAGCTCTTTATTTTGCCTTCTATTTAAAATGAGAGCCCTTTGGATAGAATTCTCTTGGTTGGAGGTCACCAGTTTTCATTACTTGGAATATTTGTGCAGTCCTTTCTGGTTGGTAGTGTTTATGTGGAGAAATCAGCTGATAGTTTATTGGAGCTCCCATTTATATTACTAGCTGTTTCTTCCTTGCTGCCTTTAAGATTCTGTTTTTGTCCTTAAATTTTGCCACTTTGATTGTAATGTATCTTGGAGTGGGCTTTTTTGTTTTTGTTCACCTTGATTGGGACCTACTCTGGTTCCTAGACTTCTATTACATTTTCCATCACTAAGTTAGGGGAATTTTTTTCATTATTTTTTCAAACAGATTTTCTATCACTCGCTTCTTTTCTTCTGCTTGTGATATCCCTATGATGTGAATATTGTTGTTTCATGTTGTCCCTAAGTTCCCAAATCTATTGTTCTTTTCGTGTCTTTTTTTCATTTTGTTGGTTTATTTTTTTCTATCTTGTCTTCCATCTCACTGATTAGATCCTCTGCTTCATCGAGCCTGCTTTCAGTTATTTCTAGTGTATTCTTCATAGCATATATTGCATTGTTGATTTCTAACTGGTTTTTATTCAGGATTTCTATGTCCTTTTTCATGCTGTTGTAGGTCCCACTGAGCTCCTTATGGTTCTAACTAAGGTACTTGAAAATCTATAACCATTACTTTGAACTCTGTCTTATAAATTGCTGGCCTTGATTTCCCTTAGCTTTTTCTGGAGATTCCTCATTTTCTTTTGTTATGGGGTTGTTTTTTTGACTCCTATTTTACTTGTTTCTTTATTTATTTCTATGTATTAGATTGATTTGCTTTGACTCTCTGTCTTGTGCAGTGGACTTGTATGTTAGGAGTTCTGTGGGGCCAAGTGGTGCAGACTCTGATCTTCTGATCAGGATGCTCTAGGAATGACCTCTGCGTGGGTTATGTGGACTTTCCTATTGTATTTGTCCCATTTGTTGATGGTAACTCCCTTCTGACTGGCTAGTTAAGAGGCTCAACCCTAACTACATGTTGTATGCTGTTGTATAGATGGTGGCAGAACAAAACAAAAAACACAAAAACAACATCAAAACAAGTAACCCACCTGACCACCACAGCAATAACAACCACAAGAGAGTAAAGGATAATAACAGCAGAAAGCAAAATATAATAGAGAAAGGGGAAAAGGAAAAAGAATATGAGACCAAAGGGAAGAAAAGTGATCATGAAAGGAGAAAGGGGAAGAGAACTACTACTTGTAATGAACTGAAGGAGGAAAACAGGGAAATGGAAAAGGTAACAAAAATACTAAAAGGAGAGAAGAAGGAAAACAGTAGGGGTAATCAAAGGTAAGGGTAGAATAGGTAATATGAAAGAAAAATGAGGGTACCAAAAATAAAAGAAAAAGATAAGATAAAAAGGCTATGAAAAAGAAAAAATAAGTTAATGAAAAAAGAACCAAGTGGATTTGTCTCAGCACAATTTAGATATTGTCTTCTGTTTTCTCCCTTTGGATACCGCCCTGATGTCTGAGTCTGGTGTAAGCCAATGCCTGCTGGTGTGGCCCTTGACTGCCTTCTCAAAGCTACAGGTGGTCTACAATTTGTTGCTAATTCTTCCAGGCTTGGCAGCTCCTGGGGTGGGCCAAGCTGCTTTGCAAAGCTGGCTTTTATTAGCACTGGGTCCAGCAGTGTGTCAGCAAATGTTTCGAATCACCACAGGATCCATCTCTGCCTGTTTCTGCCTGCTGGCCTGCTGTTAATCTTAAGCTCATTTGCAGACCCCACCATTTTGAGTGGGCTTCTGGTAGAAATAGGTGGTAGTGATTCCTGTATCTCCCATAGCAGATACCTTTTAGACTTCATGGAAGATGGTGGGTGTGTACCCCCTCCTCTGAGCCATTAGTTTGAATCTGCCCAGGATTATTTCTCTATACTCTATACGACGGGGCCCCTAGTAGGCTTCCAAAGTCCAGATTTTCTGTCTGCCCCGTGCCAGGTGGGTGTTTCCTTAGCTCTCCTGAGGGGGCGGGAGGCACCAGACTGTTTCTCAGGATCGTGTATGGATTCATTGCACCCTGTTGCCAGTCTCTGACAACCCCTGAGTGTATTTATGTTGCTGTCTCCTCATCAAGAGTTAAGGACAGGATGGCAGAAAAGAAAGAAAGAAAACCCAAACAAAACAGAACACCAAAACAGAGCACAACTGAAAAAAGAATAAACAAACTTGCTGAGTGGCACAAACAGGTTGTGGTGAGGGGATTTCCAAAGGGTGGAGACAGTAATATCCCAGAGGGCAAGGTAATTGATTTTTTTCCTGGGAGGGGCTAGCTCTTCTCAAGAAAGATGGCTGCTGTTGGAGTCCAGGTATATCCAGGCCCTGAAAATCCCACATCCACTCCCCCAAGACTCTCTCCAGTGCTTCCCACTCCAGACTCTTCTCTCCTGACTTTAGTTTGTACTGCCCTCTTTTTCCTCAGGCCCAAATTGGGTAGCTTCAAACACAAAACCTTTGCTTTGCCCCTTTAAGGAAAAAAATAAAAGTAAGTTTTGTCTTTAGAAGTTTTTGTCTCTTCCCAGAGCACAGAGCATGTACAGTGCAGACTCCTTGATATCCTGATCTGGATGCTCTAGGAATATCCCTTGTGTGGGTTTTTTGGACTCTCCTGTTGTATTTGGGCACTGATTTTTATTAGTCTGTACCTTGTTGGGAACCTTCCTCTATCTTGCTAACTAAGGGGCTTCACACCTCCCATGACTGCCTCTGACTTTGGGAGGGCTTCTAAGGGTAGGTTGGGTCCCCATTCGGGGCACATGCAGGAGGCCACCTATGGAGGCCTGTCTTTTACACCAATGCCTCTCCCCCTCTCTCACAAATCTATAGCTTATATCCTATATGCACTGTCTTCTTTCAAGTCTTACATCATCCTGATGGGGTAGGGGGAAGAAGGGAAGAGTTTAGCAGCAAAACTGTAACAATGGACAGTGGAAGGGCTCTCATGCCACTCCTCCAGGGGGTCTCAGACTCAGGCTCTCACTGCTATGCTCAAGCCAAGATCTCAGCAGCCAGGGCTGCCCCAGCCAACTCTCTCCACCAGTGGCGCTCCTGGCTCCTCAGTTGAGCAGCCACATCCTCCTCAGTTGGACTCTGTTTGTTTGCAGTTCTAGCAGTGCCTGGGGCCAGAGAGGTGATAGCCCCCCTCCCTAGCAAGTACCACAGGCCCCAGACCCTGGCTTCTTGCAGAGGCAGGGTGCTTGGCCCTGTCCAGGGTAGAAAGAACGGAGACAAGTCCAGGTGCCAAGGTGCAGCTGTTCCGGTTTATTGTTCCAGAGGAGGGTATTGTAACTTCTACAAAATGGCTCCAGCTCCAGATCTGCACAGGCAGACATGCTGTGCTGGCCTGCTGGTGGCAGCAACAGCTCTGTGAGGAAAGCCCATGTCACCAACCCCTGAGTGTCCTCACAGGTGGGCAGGCACTTGCACACTCAACACTCAGCTGGATTTTCGAGTTGATCCCTCGGCAGATTAGCTGCAAGACCAGTCCTGAGCTGGGAGCATGTGGGCAGAGCTTCCAGCTACTCTGCAGCCATCTTGGGAACCTCCTCAGCCTTTCATTCTTAAAATAGAATCCAAAGTCCTCATCAAAGTCTTATGCGATTTGACTCTTGAATATCTTCATTTTATACCATTCTTTCCCTTGGTTCAGCCACATTGGCTTCCTTTCTGTTGCAAGAAAACACTGAGCCATTTTTTAACTCAGGGCCTTTGCTGATGGTGTCTATTGGCAGTATCGCCAGTAGCTCTTAGTTTTGAACATGGTTGTCTCTGTCCCATCCTTAACACTGTAAACCAAGCATAACCTAAGAGAGGCTTTTGCTGGTTAGCCTAACAGAAGTGGCCATTGCCTTAGTGTTATAATATTTGTACTGCACTGTAATTAATCATCTTGTTTATTTTTAGTCTTCCCCTCTTTGAAGGTGTGGTCCTTCTTCAGATTGTGGCTTATAGTGCCTATTTTTTAAATTAATAAATACTGGTTGAATTCTTAAGATTCATTCCAATCTTAGAAAATATGGTGTGATATAAAAATGTACATCTATAAGTTATGAAAGGAATCCTCTTTTATAGCAAATTCGTCCTTTATTTTTATTCAGTTGGTAAAAAATGTAGTTGATTTATAACTTTTCAGTAATGTTTTATTACTTATTAAAGTAGGGCTATGGCTATTTTATGGCTTAATTACAAATACAAATGAAATAGAAGATGCTGAGTTTTTAGATAGTGAATTAAATAGTTGCTTTTGGATTCGGTGCTTTTAATTTTCTTAGTAGCTTACTCTGGGAACATGATTTAATTTATATCTATGTAGATAGTTTATTAAGACTACTGATAAATATGTTAATATTATTATTTATGTTTAACTAATACACTTAGTAATATCTATTTCCTCAATTCCTTCCCTTTTGTGATTTCTTTGATTTTTAGGATCATCATGCTTAGATTTCATAATATAAAAAAGCCTCTTGAAAATCAGATTTCCTGTTTGACAAGTGAATCTTATAAACAGCTGGATTATTTGCCTGACAGACTAAGAGCAAAGCTGCTTCCTTTTCAGAAAGATGGCATCACTTTTGCCCTTAGAAGAGATGGCAGGTAAGGTACTTTTTTGAAGACTGACTGAAAATGTTAAATCCCTGGCAAATATATAAAAAACAAAGCTCTGTGCAAAGCTTTCTGTGTGTGTGTAGAGAGTCTTCTATTAATTTCTTTTTTTGCTGCATCATGAAATAATAATTTCAGGATATAACTTCTTTTGCCTTTACTCATGAGTGATATTTTGGTTGGCATACAGCTCTCCTTCAATAGGAGGAGGAGGAAAGATATAAGACTTTTTTTTTCTTAGCACTTTGGAAGTTACAGTCTGCTGTCTTCTGATTTCCACAGTTGACAGGAAAAAAACATGCTCTTGAGTCTCAAAATATTATTCTACAGGTGACTTATTACAAAGAAAAAATTACAAAATGAGGAATATTAGTATCGCCAGTAGCGTGACACTCTCGGACATAATCTGGTGCATGGGACTTATGCAACATTCCTTAGCAGTGTTCTTTCTGGAAAGCTTTAGCTGATAATCATAAGGAAGCAGTCAAACCAGTTCAGAATGTGGGATATTTTTTCAGGACAACTGACCTGAAGTCTTCAAATGATTCAATGTCATGAAAAACCTAGGGCAGTGGTAAGAATGTTATAAATTGAGAGATAAATAAGAGTTAAAATATCTGAAAGTAAAGCATAAACTTTGATTAGGTCCTGGATAAGTAGAAAGGTAAACTTTAGAGGACCTTTTTTAGGAAAACTGGGAAAATTTTATCTGTACTGTATTATAGTGGTGTTATTGAATTAATGTTAATTATCTTAGGTGAGGTAATGGTATTGCAGTCGAATAAAGGAATGTTCTTGTTCTGGGATGATAAAGAATTTGGGAATAAGGAATCCTACTATCTTCATCCTACTTTCTACATTTTCAAGAAAGGGAAGGACCTGTGTATATTTAGAAAAACTTTGAATGGGTCAGCCAAAATGTTAATAGAGTGAATCTGGTGAGTGGTATAAGTTTGTTCATTGTATTATTTGGGGGGGGGGAGTGGACAGATTGTGTGAGTTTGAGAATTTTCCAAAATAAAACAAAACCCAACCAAGGAGTTACTCTAATTTTAATTGCTTTGTAGATCTCTTGTCTGTATGTTATTTTAAGGTTTTTCTCTGTCTTTGGAGTTCTGCAGTTTCACTATAATTTATTTAGTATTTTTTAAATCCTGTTTGGGATTATTGTACATTTTTAATCTGGGATTTGTATCATGTTGATTCTGAAAAATTTTCAGTTATTGCTTCTTCAAATATTGATTCTTACTCATTCTCTATATTATTTTCTGCAATTTGAATTACACTGATACTTGACCTTTTTACTCTCTTCTATTTAGTGTTTCTTACACTTTCTGTCTGTGTTACATTATGTCTGTTTTTAAAGATCCCTCTTATAGTACATGATTATGCTGTTTAGCTCATCTACTCAACTTGTAAAAAACTAAGAAAAGTGTGAGGATGATAAGTGTACAACTTGAAGAATTTTCACAGAATAGCCATCACCCAGATCGAGAAGTAGGATTACATTACTAGTGTCCCAGAAATTTTCCTCTTGTTCCCTCCCAATCACTACTACCTGCCTCCTCTCTGGAAGTCACCACTATCCTGACTTCTAACACCATAAATTACTTTTACATGTTCAGCTATATCATTATAATTATATATACATACATAATATATACACACACATAAATATATATGTTTATGTGTGTGTGTGTATATATATATATACACACATATATACTTTTTCGTGTCTGACTTCTTTCACTCAACATCATTGTGAGATCCTTCCACATTGTTGTATGTGGTTGTAGTTGTTTCATTTGCATTGCCATATATTATAAAATTTCATTGTATAAATATACCATGATTCATTTATTGATTCTACTGTTGATGAGCATATGGGTTGTTTTTAGTTTGGAGCTCTTATGAAAACAACACTATGAACATTTTTATACAAGTCTTTTGGTAAATGTAGATACATTTCTCTTGTATATATATCAAGAAGAGAAATTGTTGGATCATAAAATATGCATGTATTCCACTAAGCAGATACTACTAAGTACATTTTGCCAGGTCTGTTTTGATGAAGAACCACAAGTAGATGGCTTAAACAACAGAAATTTATTGCCTCACAGTTCTAGAGGCTAGAAGTCCAAAATTAAGGTTTGTTGGGATTGATTTTCTTCCCAAGGCTGTTTGGAAAGGTTCTCTTCTAAGTCTTATTCCTTTACTTGTAAATGGCTGTCTTTTTCCAATGGCTTTTCACATTCTTTTCCTTCTATCGATGTCAAAATTTTCCCCAACACATTTTTTTATCCTCAACCAAGGACATATTTTTTCCATTGCTTTTAGAGAGAGAGGGAAGGAGAGACAAAGGGAGAGAGATAGAAACATCGATGTGAGAGAGAAATATCAACCCATTGCCTCCTGAACATTCCCGGACATGGTATTGAACTAGCAACCAGGCATGCACCCTATGGGAATCAAACCACAGCCCTTAGGTTATGGGACAATGTTCCAACAAACCAAGCCATACCTGTCAGGGCAAAATTTTTCCTTTTTAAAAGGACACTGGTTATATTGGATTACAGACCACCCTAATGACGTAATTTTAACTAATGAAATCTGCAACAATCCTATTTCCAAATTAGGTCACATTCTGAGGCACTGGGTTTTAGTACTTCAACATAGGAATTGGGGGGCATAGTTTAACCCCTAAAGTCATCCAAACATTTTTTAAAGTGATTGTACCAATTTATACTTGTATTGACAGTGTCTAAGAGTTACAGTTATACTACATCCTTAGCAATACTTGATATTGTCTATATTTAATTTCATTTTAGATAGTCTGGTAATTATGTAGTGATATTTATTGAGGTTTTTATTTGCATTTTTCTGATAACAAATGAAGTTTAACACATTTTCATATACTCATCAGTCATTTGTACAACCTCTTTGTTAAGTGCCCATTCATATCTTATCCATTTTCATACTGGGTTTTGTGTCTACCCTTTTCTTGTTGTTTTCTCGGACTCTCTTGTGAGATTTATATTTTTATTGAGTCTTTTGTCAGGTAGACATGTTGTGAATACTTTTTCTCAGGCTATGACTTTTTCACTCTTTTCATAATGTCTTGGTAAGCAGATGTTCTCAATTTTAATGTCATCTTAAATATTCTTAATCAGTATTATTATTTATGCCTGACATTTTTTGCACCCTATTCTAGAAATATTTGCATACTTCAAAGTTGTGAAGATAATTTCCTATGTTTTGTCCTAAAAACTTTACTGTTTTATTTTTTACAAATTTGATCTACAGTCCACCTGGATTTGAATTTTTTACATGGCATGAGTTAAGGGGCAGGCTTGATTAGTTACTGATTATGTATTTATTTATTTATTTTGTATATGGATGTCTGATTGATCCATCACAATTTATTGAAAAGACCAAGCTTTCTCCACTGCACTAGAGTGTCTTGTCATAAATCAAGTTATCTTATGTGTATCTTTCTAGATAAATGCTCTCAAATGGAACTTTCTGCTATGATAGAAATGTTTGTATCTTTACTGTTTAATTTCATAGTTATTAGGTACACATGGCTACTGAGTTCTTGAAATTTTATCATTGCAACTAAAGACTGAATTTTTCATTTTTGTTGAATTTATTGGAGTGACATTGGTTAATAAAACTAGGTAAGTTTTAGGTGTACAATTCTATAAGACATCATCTGTATATTGTACTGTGTGTTTACCACCCCAAGTCAAGTTTCCTTACCTTACCATTTATCACCCTTCTACCCTCCTCTGAGTTTTTAGTTTTAACTAATTTTAATTAATGTAATTTAGATAGCCAGATGTGTCTAGGGGCTACCATATGGGACAGCGTAGATATAGATAATTTGTTTTATTTATTTGTCTGATTGCTGGTCTTTTTGTTGGTACCATACTTCTAAATTACTATAAATTTATAAAGCTATTTTGGTATAAGATAGCATATAGCTTCATTAAAAATTTTTAAAAATTATTGTTGGCTCTTTGCATTGCCTCTAAATTATGGATATCCCTTATCAATTTTCACCAAAAAAGGTGCTGGGATTGTTTTGTATCTGTAGATCAGTGTGGGTAGAATTTATATATTTAAAATATAGAATATTTTAATCCATGGATGTGAATGATTATTTTAAGATTTTCTCTTTTGTTTGAGTATCCAAAAGTCTGTCTCTTCAAAAAATTACTTTGTCCCCCGTTTTTCTCTTCCTTAATTCCAGCTGTTGGAACTTTTCTTAGTGTCCCACTATTTCTTCTTTTTCTTCTTTTCTTTAAAATTTCTGTGCTTCAGGTGGATATTTTTTATTTACCCATATTCTTATTCTAGTCCTATCATTTGCTGTTAAATAAACCTGTTGAATTCCCTAAGGAAGACACCACCGCTGAAAATACCTAAAATTAAAACACATTCAGTATGTCTGAAATAAAATTGAATTTATTACTTAATAAGCAAGGGAGAACTATGCTTGTTAGATACAGGATCTTGAAACAAAGCAGAGTTGGTATTGTATTAGGCTTTGGGGAGGTCTAGAGGCTTCTAAAAAGCTGCCAGTTCCCTGCAGGCCAGTTCCCAGCAGGGGACGCACGAAAGGTAACCATACATTGATGTTTCTCCTCCTTTCTCCTTCCCTTCCCCTCTAAAGATAAATAAATAAAAATCTTTAAAAGAAAAGAAAAGGCTAGAGTGTTTACAGATTTGCTGAATTTCACAGTACAGTTTAGGGATTAGCTAACTAATGTCAAAGAACAGTCAGTCCTTTCCTTTCTTGTACTTGGGGGATGGGAACATTTTCTTTTCTGTTCTTGTCAGATTATTATTAAGTTCTAGAATATACAGTTCTTATCTACCAGGTTATATAGATAGTATCTTGTTTCTTGCTGTGATTTTTCTGTCTCTTATTTCTGTAAATGTTTACACTTACTTATTTTACATATCTGACATCCTTTGGAAGCTCTTTGTTACTGATGTGATGGTCATTTCCCAATGTAAAAAATTAAAATTTTTACCTAAATTTTACCTAATTTTAAAAAATTAATTTTAATACTTAGGTAATCTTAATCTCTTAAAGTCTGGAAGAGACCTACAGAATGAGTAAATTCTTTTAGAGAGGATTTGCAAAATTAAGTTCTTATTTAGTTTAGTGTTTTCCAGGTCATAGGCAGTTTAAATTCAAAACCTCACATTCATTTTTAGGTAGGTTTATGATTATGAATTGCGTCTATTAATTTTTACCTCATGCTAAACATTGAGTAATCTTAATTATCTTTTTTTTAATTAGGTATATTAAATTTACAAAATGCACCGGTATTAGGTGTATAGTTCAATGGATTCAGACATATGTATACACCTGTGTTTTAAAACACTTCACACAATATATAGTACACTTTCATTACCTGTTGGGAACTGCCCTGCTTAGTTTCAGAAGCTGTAACTCCACCATGGCTAAGGATGAGGGATCCACCTTCGGACCATAAGCCATTAAGGAGACAAAGCTTATCTCCCTGGCAGGGCCACTGCCTCTGCTCCTTTCACTTTACCCTGCCTGGCCCCCAGTGCTTGATCAGTTAGCCAATGACAGGTAAGATTCCTCAAGGGAGGAACAACCTAAGACAGGCACGATCATGGGGAGCCCCCAGTGAAGGACTTGGGGGGCTATAGAAAAAGGGGGTGATGGACCCTTACCCTTTGGCTTTGACATAGCCCGAGTCCTCATTCTGTCTACAAGAAGTCCTACTCTCTTGGCTACCTTATTTCCCCTGCCTGACTTAGGCCTGAAACAATGACAGAGAGCAGTGCAGCCCTTTGCTTGAGAGGGTGAGTTCCCCAGGTAATCAGGCCTAAGAAAGAATACATAAAATCCTGTGAAACCTGCTTTGCTAATAATGCTCTCAATTAAATGATAAGGATCAGAGCATGAAATGAGTTTGTTTCCCAATGTTTTGTAGCCCTTTAGCTAACAGACCCTGACTCGGAATAAGCCCTAATAGTTCTTTGTATGCTATCTATTGTTTGATCCTTACTGCCTGACAATGATTAATGAGCTTTACCTGTATGCCTGTGCAAATTAAAAGCCAATAAAAGCCTGTCAAGGCAAGGGTCGGGGCGCCATCCTTTTGAGAGAGTGGCTAGGCCACTCCGAGGTGCTCTGCCCTTGAGAGAGTAGCTGTGCTGTTCCTTTTCCTACATAGGACTCGGTACTCCATGTGCATTCGTCTCATGTTTCCTCCATAATGCTGTGGACACTGTGGGCCAGTGTGTGCATCAGTTACCCAGAATAGGCCTCTTTCTAATCATCACTATCCCCCTGAATTAGGCAGCCATTGATCTGACATCTATCACCAGAATGTAATTTTTATAGTTACTTGATACTCTATTTTTTTAACTTTTATTTGGAAATAATTTCAACTTACAGAAAAAAGTATTATTTTTAGCCCTGGCTGGGTAGCTCAGTTGGTTGGAGCATTTTCCTGATAGGTAAGGTTGTGGGTTCAATCTCAGGTAAGAGCACATAGAAAAATCAACCAATAGGACTCCTGCCCAAGATGGATGTGTAGGTAGATATACTTTGCCTCTTTGCACAACCAAAAGAAGGTCAATAAAAAATTTAAAAACAAAAAATAACCAGAACTGCCAGGAAATCAAACTGTATGGAAGTCTGACAACCAAGGATTTGAAGAAGAAACATTCATCCAGACTGGAGAGGATGCTCAGTGGCTGGTAGACCAGGGCAGGCTGGAAAACCAGGGTGGGCACCCAGGACAAGGCAGCAGCCGGCAGACCAGTTGTACCCACATTTGCATGCAGATAAACTGGGAGAAGCAAGTGGGGAATGAGACAGGTCACACAACCCAGAGTTCCAGTGCAGAAACTAAACTTAAAAACCCCTGAGTGCAAAAACCTGGGGGTTGTGGTGGCAGGAGAAACTCCGAGCCTCACAGGAGAGTTCATTGGAGAAACCCACAGGGTTCTGGAATGTACACAAACCTAATCCCCCACCCACCCAGGGAATCAGCACCAGAAGGGCCTGATTTGCTTGTGGGTAGTGGGAGAAGTGACTAAAAGCCAGCCAAGAGCTGAGCAAGTGTCATTGTTCCCTCTCAGATCCCTCCCCCACATAAAGCACCACAGTCTAGAGACATGGCTTGTCCTGCCCTGGTGAATACCTAAGGCTCCACTCCTTACTACATAACAGGCATGCCAAGACAAAAAAAATAATATGGCCCAAATGAAACAGATTAAAGCTCCAACAATAGAACTAAGCAATGAAGAGATAGCCAACCTATCAGATTTAGAGTTCAAAACACTGGTAATCAGGATGCTCACAGAAATGGTTGAACGTGGTCACAAAATAGGAGAAAAAGTAAAGGCTGTGCAAAGTGATATACAGGAAAATGTACAGGGAACCAACAGTGAAGGGAAAGAAACCAGAACTCAAAGTGGTTTGGAGCAGATGGAAGAAATAAACATGCATCCAGAACAGAATAAAGAAACAATCAAAAAAACTGAGGGGAGGCTTAGGGGCCTCTGGGACAACTTTAAATGTTCCAAAATCTGAATCAATGGGGTGCTAGAAAGAGAAGAGGAAGAGCAAGAAACTAAAGACTTATTTAAACAAATAATGAAGGAGAGCTTCCCCAATCTGGCAAAGGAAAAAGATATCCAGGAAGTCCAGGAAGCTCAGAGTCCCAAAGAAACTGGACCCAGGGAAACACACCAAGACACATCATAATACATTACCCAATATGGAAGATAAGAAGAGATTCTTAAAAGCAGCAAGAGAAAAAGAGACAGTTACTCACAAAGGAGTTTCCATAAGACTGTCAGCTGATTTATCAAAAGAAACCTTTTGGGTAACAAGGAGCTGCAAAGAGGTATTCAAAGTCATGAAAGGCATGGACTTACATCAAAATTACTCTATCCAGCAAAGCTATCATTTAGAATGGGAGGGTAGAGAAAGTGCTTCCCAGATGAGGTAATGTTAAAGGAATTCATCATCAACAAGCCCTTATATGAAATGTTAAAGGGATTTATCTAAGAAGAAGATGTTGATCAAAAATAGGAAAGAGTAAAATGACAACAAACTCACAACTATCAATAACTGAACCTTAGGGGGGAAAAAACTAAGCAAACAACTAGAACAGGAACAGAATCACTGAATTGGAGATCACATGGAGGGTTATCAGCAGGGAGGGGTAAGGGGGAGAATGGGGGAAAAGGTAACAGGGAATAAGAAGCATAATTGGTAGGTACAAAATAAACAGGGGGAGGTTAGGAATAGTATGGGAAATGGAGAAGCCAAAGAACTTATATGTACCACCTATGGACATGAACTAAGGTGGGGGAGTGCTGGTGGGAGTGGGAGTGGAGGGTGGAGGGGGATAAAGGGGAGGAAAAAAATTGGACCACTGTAATAGCATAATCAGTAAGATACATTAAAAAAGAAAAAAAAGAAAAATCAACCAATAAATGCATAAATGGATGGAGCAACAAATCCTTGTTTCTTTCTTACTTTCCTCTCTCTCTAAAAATCAATATATAAATTTTAAATTTTTTTAAGTGAAAAGTTATTTTTTAAAAGTATAACAATAACTAAAATCAGGAAATTTAACTTCTGTATAATAATTTAATCTATATATGTGTTGTCACTTGTACCAATAATAGCATTTTTAACTGTTTTCTTTTAGTGTAAGATTCGGTGTTTCATGACACTGGCATTTTTTTTTAAGAATATAGGCCAGTTTATTTTATGGACTGTCTCAATTTTTTAATGTTTTATTATGATAGTATTTAGATTATGCAATCCTTTATGGATTAGTACATAAGTGAGATCTAGGTTCTGTCCTTCTCAGGATATTGCTTTTGAAGGCTCATTGTGTTTGTCAGCCTCTTACTGGAAATATTAATTTTGATTGCTACTCAAAGTGTGTGGTTTCTCTATCATATAGTTACTACTTTGCTCTTATAAAATCATTGCCTGTGTAGCAAACAACTACCCGAGAAGCAAATATGCTTCTTCTTATCTAATTTTTGCTCTTGGATATAGCATCCACAGATGATTCTTGTTCAAAATAACTTTTCCCAGGACAATTCTAAAATGATTTATTATTGACATTTTGCTGCAAGGAAGAGCCTTCTCTTCTGCTCCTACAGTGAATCTCCCTGACCACTGTCTTTATCCATCCATCCGTGCATACATGCATTTATCTGTCCTCAGGATGGACTCATGGATTCCTGTCATATTCAGTGGGTTGTAATTCTGTATTTTACTATAGCTTACCTTTGGTCTGTTTTAGAACTAGTTACAAACAGAATTATGCAGATTATTTGTTTGACTTCTCTTATTCAATGTGTTTTTGAGATTGATATATGTTATTTTGATCTCTGAATATAGGACAATTTTGTTCATTCACTTACTGATGTACATTGCAGGTGGCTCTAGTTTAGGGATTTAATGCACAAAGATGGTGTTAACATCTTGGATAAGTCTTTTTTTTTTTTAAGACTTTATTTATTTATCTTTAGAGGGGAAGAGAAGGAGAGAGGGAGAGAAACATCAATGTATGGTTGCCTTTCGTGCATCCCCCGCTGGGAACTGGCCTGCAGGGAACCTCCCTGCAACCCCGTTTTGTGCCCTGACTGGGAATTGAACCACGATTGTCTGGTTCGCAGGCCCGCGCTCAATCCACTGAGCTACACCAGCCAGGGCCATTGGATAAGTCTTTTATGGATATATTTTTAATTCTCCTGCTAGGTTTTAGGGTAGATATCTGTTTATCTTAGTAAGAAGACTGCCCAACTTTTCCCCATCTATTAGCAATATACAATATGAGAGTTGTAGATGCTCTAGGTCTTTGTAAACATTTGGTATTGTCAGCTTTTTATTTTTAGTCATTCAAAGTGAATCAGTCTACAGGGGGTAGCTCATTGTGTTATGATTTATATTTCCCTAATGACTAATGATGTTGACGTCTTTCTCTATGTTTATTGGCCATATATATATTAAAATATATATAAAATTTGTTTTATTATATATAATGTATATCAATGTTGTGGCTCATGCTTTAATTGTTGTCTTTTTATTATTGATTTGAAGTAATTCTTTTTATATTCTACATACAAGACCTCTGCCAGATATATGTATTATGGATATTTTTTCCCAGTCTATAGTTTGCCTTTTAATTCTCCTTATGATAACAGCAATTTTTAATTTTGATAGAATCTAATTTGTCAAGTTTTTATATGGTTAGTACTTTTTATGTTCAGAAGTATATTCCTACAACAATATGGTTCTCTATGTTTTGTACTGGAAGCTTTACAGTTTTAGCTTTTATTTTTTTATATAAAATTTATTTCGAATTAATTTTTATGTATGGAGTAAGTAAGAGTTCTAGGTTCAGTTTTCTTTCATACTGATACCCATTTATTCCACTGCTACATGTAAAAAAGTCTGTTGTTTTCATAAATTATTTCATCATCCTTGTGAAAATGCAACTGACCATATATGTATACATCTATTTCCCTTTTGCTATACATCTCCTTCCCTATTGTCACCTCTTACATTTTCACTTTTTTGTAACATTTTTAGACTCAAGTTTTGTTTAGGATTCTCCTTTCCACTGCTTACTTTATATAGATCTAAGACCTGTTTCTATCGCTCTGCTTTGGTGTTAAATCTTGAGTCTCCCTGTTGATAGTGTCTACAGGCACTTTCATTGTGTCCTGTGACTTTATTACTCATGTACCACTTTGGGTCTGACTTTCTGTTTTGTTTCTGCCCATCGTAAATTTTTCCTGGTTTTCTCCAGAACTTGCTGCATTTTAAAAGATACTATTTTACCTCATTTATCATTTCTAGGTATTTGCAAAGGGGAGTGTCTTCAGAATATTTAAACCACTAGAGTACTGAAAGCAGAAATCTTACTGTTAAATTTTCATTCATTTGGGATTATACTCTTCGTCTTTATAACATACTCTTATAAAATTACTTAATTCTTTCCTTTTATAGTCTAAACTTAATCTTCTATGATTACTATCCCAACAACTCTGACCATATTTTCCTAAGATGCCTTTAACTGTATTCTGTTTCAACATTTTTGAGACACTTCCTTTAGATGAGTTAAGTTCCAAAGTTAGATTTCACTTGTGTTTCACTTCAGTTTGTCTTTTTTTTTAAATAGTATTAATCTTACTTTCATTCATTGACATTAAAGCTATATATTTTAATTCTGTCGTCATAGTATTTGTTATGGTTTCTGTTCCTAAAACATGTTACTGTATAGTCACTAGATAATCTACTAAATATGGGGTGTGGCAAAAGCAGCTTTACAGCTGTTTGTATGGAAAATAATACAATAATGAATAAGTGGTAATACAAGAATAAACTCTGTTTCACATACAACTGTAAACCTAGTTTTTCCCTACCCTGTATATGGCTGTGCAATTAAGTGTTCATGTTTAATATGCACTTTTAGTAATTTGAAGGGTTTAGAGTTTGAATCCATTCATAATCTTTATCATTTATAGCTTTATACAATATACTTGGTTCTGTATTTCATTAGGCTGTGTTTTCTTTTTTTTTTTTAAGATTTTATTTATTTATCTTTAGAGGGGAAGGGAAGGAGAGAGGGAGAGAAATGTCAATGTATGGTTGCCTCCTATGCATCCCCTGCTGGGAACTGGCCTGCAACCCAGGTATGTACCCTGACTGGGAATCGAACTGCGATACTCTGGTTCACAGGCCCGTGCTCAATCCACTGAGCTACACCAGCCAGGGCTTAAGCTGTGCTTTCTTACTCCCAATTTTTTGTAGTAACATTTGGTATATTTATTGCTTTTTTTTTCTCCCTTTCTGTCCCTGTTTCTTAGCACATCATATTAACTGGTTAATTTTTCTTGATGCTCATCTTTATATCTTTAAAAATACTTATAATTTGCTCCTATAAAATCTTTTTTTTTACCAAATTTAAGTGATTTTTGCTTTTTTGCCTCTTCTCTCTATTTAGGTATGTAATTTCTGTGTCGCTGCCTAGAACTATACTTTTTTTTTATGCTCATTATTTAAACAGCTAAATTATTTCACTGCTTCCCATCCGTTTATTTTGTTTCAGCAGAGTGTTCTTTGGTTTCAGTTATCTTCTCAAAGTTTAGACAGTTTAATGGGAAGTCAGTTCCCCAATTTCTTGCATTTTAAATATGTCTTTTCATTGAGTTTATACTAAATGACAAATTGACTAGATAAGAAAGTCCTCAGTCCCACTTTCTTTTCTGGTTGATGTTGTGGGCATTGCTCCTCCCTTTGTTATAGACAAGTCTGAGGGCTGCCTCATTTTTCTGTCCTTAAAGGGTATTCATTTATTTTGTTTTCTTATCTATTTTAGTAGTCAGCTCTAGCATGTGCCTTGGTGTGGCTTATATGTCTCTTTCCTGGATGTGCTATATTACTTTAATCTGCAGTTTACATTTTTCTTTTATTTCTGGAAAATTCTTGAATTACATTGAAACCAGTTTTTCAGTTCCTTTATTTTGATTTTCTTCTTTGAAGATACCAAGTATGCTTATGTTTTATTGATTCATCTTGGCCAGTCATCTATGTTATTTGTCTTTTTCTTAATTTAATTTTTTTCTAAAACTCTTTTGGGCTTTTTTTATTCCCTTCAAAAATTTCCTTTCGATCTTGTCCTATGTGTTTTATGTTTTTAGCAAGCAGTGCCTGTTCCCTCTTCTGTTTCCATTTGGTTTTCCATTCAGTGGTGTTTATTTTTCTTTTACTTCTCTCACTTGTCAGTTCACATTTAATTTCTTTATGTTTTTGCCATGGCTTCCTATATTTGTAGCATTGTTGCTCTTTTTAAATTGCTAGTCATCATTCCAGGAGGAATGTTTCTTCCTGACCCTACTTGGCTATTCTGTTTATGACACTATTTTTTGTGTGATATATTTCTTTTGAAATAAACATAGCGGGATATCCAACCATGCAAAGTCTCTCACTCCTGCCCTCACCTCCCTTTGCTTTCCAACCATTTGGGGTTTATTATGGAGCTTTGCCTCCTTTACTTCTCCTAGTAGCTAGACTGGACCCTGAAATATTCTGTCTGTCTACCTATCCTCTTATTGATACAAAGAAGGGATTTTTGACTTGTCAATGCAAGTGCTTTTTGATACTTTGGAACTGTGTTCTGCTGTTTTGTTTTGTTTCCCTGAGATGTGTAGCTGAAGGATTCTTTCTAGTTACATTTTTTCTGTTGTTATTATTGTTGCTATTTTTAATATTTAACATTTTTGTTAAACCATCTGTTTGTTTTGTCTAATTTTCAAAGAGGGTAAATAACCGTGCTTTTAACTTGTGAATCTGTGCTCTACCTTGTTCAGTGTTAGATGCATTACTTAGGTATTTATTAGTTATTATTTATGTATCTATATCTGGATATATATGTTAAAAGTAAATGACATTTATTAGTATAAGAAATTTTCAGTATACAGTTGAATAAGAAGCTTTGCTATATCTCATTTATTTAATCACATCTGTTGAGACGTAAGATGCTTGTCACTGAATGAATTATTAGGGTTAACATTGCACACTGTCATTGTTATATAGTTGTATAGATGATGTTCTATAGAATAAACTGTATTTTATTTCTTCTCGAAATTCTGGTAGAACAGTTTGTTTTAACTATGTGTTTGTATAAAGAAAGAGAATACATTGTGGTATTTTAGGCTTTTTCATAAAGTCTAAAGTATGAGATGATTTTGTAGTAATTTGTATTCTTTAAAGGTATCACTTGATGACAGCCTAAAATCTTTCATTGTTTTCTTTTCTCTCCTAAAACTGAAGATTTTCTGTTATATTTCACATTTAGATATTCAGTGGAACCTTGGTTCTTGGACTTAATTTGTGCTTGAAAACTGTTTGGAAGGCAATTTGTTCAAAAACAGAGTCTTTTTTTTTTTTGTCGCCTGAGAGATGCGTGACAGATCATACAGATAACAGCATGAAAGGATTGTCGAGTAGAGAATTGAGGCCTGAAGTCTTGTTAGACAACTGAGACATTTTTTTGTCTCAGTTAAACAACTGAGACATTTTGTAAGTGCCAGTGGCTGGGGAGAGGAGGAAGGTAATGTAGAGTTACTGTTTAATTTGTGTGAAGTTTCAGTTTGAAATGATGAGGAAGTACAGAGGATGGATAGTGGTGATGGCTATACAACAGTGACAAGGTTCTTAATACCACTGAAATTATACACTTAAAGTGATTAAAGTGACATATTTTATATAACATATATGCACAATAAAAATGTATTGCTGTACATGCAGTATTGAATAGTATACTTTCTTAGGGCATGGGAATGAGTAGGTTTGTAAATTCAATATTTTTTTAAAAACATTTGCTAGAAGCTCTGTATGTATAAGGTTACATCCTTGTGAGGTATGTACTTATTCCTAGCTTTCTTTTACCCCTTAAGAAACTAAAGCTCAAAGAGGTTCATTTATAACAAATTTCCCAACAGCTCATTATTTTAGTTAACTCTCAGGATAATTTGTCTGACATATATAGAACCTATAAGTTAATAAAAGGTGTAATTGAGATTTGGACCTATTTCTGCTTCACTCTAAGGCAGGTATTCTATTTTACTATCCCTGACTTCCATGGGAATATTGCAAATTCACGTTACAGTGTAATGTCAACATGACATTCAGTTTTACTGTAGATTCTGACATCTCATGGTTCAAGACTAGAAAAAAAAAGTCTTATAGCAGCAATGTGAGTACCCTGAGTAACTCCAAGATGTGTGTTACATATGTGGGCTTTAAATGAAGTCATGTCAAATTTGAGTAGACTGTGTAAGGTGGAAATGACTTGTGTTCTGTGAGGTCATCTACTACAATATTTTAAATTTTAAATTAGTTTTCTATTAGATGTACAGTTGTGCTTCTCTATAGTACTATGAGTTTCTAAGGGAGGAGATTGATTTTTATATCTCTTTGGTATTTTAAATTTCATCCTTTATTATCTGCTTTGCTTGCTTCCTTTGGAGTCTCATTCTTTCCAATGAAAGAGAATTGAAGTTATCTCATTATGATAAATAATTTAATAGAAAGTGTCTTCTTAGTATAGTAATGACTTTCAAACTACTCATGGGATCACTGTTTTCTAGTAATGCTATATGTGAAAAAAAACCTTCTAGTATCAACAATTAAATGATCTGGACATTACCTTTATATTTGTGATTATTGGTTTTACACATTACCCTTCAGAAATGGAATATTTGATGTACTGTAAAAAAAACAATCAATCCTACTTTTCTGGAATCCTGCTATTTAACTATCTTTAGTAGCCATAGAAATAATTCCTTCATAAGAATGTAATTGCTAAATCACTGCCTAATTACTTGATATTCTCTATGTACAAAAGTAAATAATACTTGGTAAAACATCTAGATTTTTAAATAAATTTATGGTATTGGGTACTTTCAAACAATTTACATATTTTCTTACCACATTCCCCCAAACTATTACTAAAAGGCACTGGAATCCTTCTTTGGAAGCCAAGGAGCTTGTTGCTGACATAGTAATAATTTGGTTGTTTGCAAATTTTATAAAATATCAAACTGTCCCTAGTTACTATATTCCTTAAATAACTAATGGTGAGTTGTTATCTCTCAAGTGTTGGCTTGTGAGTAGGAAGGAAATTATATGTTACAGTGTTATATAAAACTGACTCATATGAGTGGGTGAAAAAATCTCAAGAATACCAGGACACCCACACTTGAAAAAGCCAATATGTGCCAATTCTTTTTATACCATGTTCCAGCAGGTTGCTTAATGGAGCTGTATTCATTAAAAAAATCATTATAATTTCTTTCATTGCCTTAGTGAATATCTTTCTGTTAAAAAAAGTGAAGTAACATTTTTCTTACCATTAAAAAAGAAATCATTGTTCATAGCACAAAAGATTTCATTCAGAATTTGAAGTAATTCACTTCCCTGCGCTTCAGGGTTTTTTTTTTTTAATTAGCTAAAATCAAGAAACTAAAACACATCTTCTTGGAATATGTTAGAATATTTGTTAAATCCAGTATGTTTATCTTAGTATGTGTATCGGATTAAATTTTAATTAGACTTTTTCACATGTAGAAAACTATTGATTTGCCGTGCTTTCTGAGCCTTTTCATAGTTGATGAAAAGTTAATTTGATGAGCAGGGACCTCAGGGTTTTAATTTTAAGTTATAGTCAATCATACTAGCATCTGTGGTAATCATTGCTTGGATTTAGTAGCATCTTTATTTTTCATTTACACTTTAATTTCTATGACCTGCTTTTAGATATTACTTCTACTGTATGCAGAAAGATATGTTGAGGCAGGTAATTCTTGATGATTTTTCTCAGTGTTGCATAATATCAGAAGTCGAATTTAAGCTGTTTATGACAACTGATCCTTAGTTCTCTCCACTAAAATCATTGTTTGCAAATATGTCTGTCAGATCTGTGATATTTTTAAATTTTGTCTTTTTATCTTAATGGTAAAAAGAAATTAGGTAAAAACTAATTTCTAGTAATAATTTCCAAATGGAATAACATTTTTGTAGAACTGGACTTGGTTTCTTAAACTGTTATTTCTCAAATCAGGAGCCAACTACTTTGTTCCCTCCATCCCCCCAGGTTATTTCAAATACATATCCACTGAATGCTAGTTTGGGCCCTTGGCATACAGAATAAATGACATATTGTCTTATCTTCAAGAAATACACAGCCTAGTAGAAGAATATTCATAAAGAAATTTTATTACAGTGTGATAGATATCACAATAGAAAGATGTTCAAGGTACAGAGGCATACTGATTAAGATGGAAGCATGGAACAAAGGTGATCTCAGAATGCTTCTCAGGAAACTAATGTAAAAGGGACATTTTAAAGGACAAATGTGCATTAACTGACCGTGGCAGTTCTTATGGAATCATTTCAGACAAATCAAACACAGTGTTTAGGGAAATATCATATAGAAGAAGAATCCACATATTATTCCAAAAGGTTATTTTAAACACATTTCTTCACTATCCTAATGACTCTTCTGAATTGTCAGCATTTAATTGATATTTGTTTTTAAATACCAAAATAGATTGTCAGCTACTTGGTCTGCAAAATACCTATTAAACCATCATCTTTATTTTGCTACTCAGTAAATATTTATAATGCGGTAGAATAAATATTCTCAGTGAATATGCTGTTTCCTTATTAATTTATACTTTACCTTATTTTAAAATTATATCATAGTATTCTTTTTAAATTTCAATTTTCACTTTGATTTTTGCTTTAAATGAAGCAAGGATTCATTTAAAGCAAATGAATTGAAGCAAATGAAAAAAGGTTTAGGAATTTTTTAAAATTTACTTTACTTTTAGACTGAGGGGAAGGGAGAGAGAATGAGAGGGAGAGAAACATTAATATATTGTTGCCTCTTGTGTGCTTCCTACTGGGGACCTGGCCTGCAACCCAGGCGTGTGTCCTGACTGGGAATCAAACAGGCTACCTTTTGGTTCGCAGGCCAGTGCTCAATCCACTGAGCTATACCAGGCAAGGCTTCATTTAGGAATCTTTTCATGAAAATATTTTAAATTCTAATAATTTAGGTCAAGTGACAGTTCTTCATTATTCTCAGAATATAAACAGAGACTTCCAGCCAAGATGGAGGCATAGGTAGACATTGTGCCTCCTTGCACAAGCAAAATAGAGACAGCAACAGTTTAGAAAAAAAAAAAAAAAAACAGAACTGACAGAAAATTGAACTGTATGGAAGTCTGAAAACCAAGGAGTTAGACACATTCATCCAGACCTGTAGGAGGGGTAGAGTCAGGCAACTGGGCAGAGAGGGGTGGCAGCAAAAAGAGTGGTGGCTGGCAGACCACAGGCATGCAAGACAGCAGCTGGAGGACCCAGCAAGGGGGAGGATTGTGGAGGGGCGCAGTGCACAAGGTGGCTGGTGGACTGGGTGGTTCCACATTCACACGCAGATAAACCAGGAGGAACAATCAGGAAGTGAGACAGACCACACAACCCAGGGTCCCAGGTCAGGGAAATAAAGCCTCAAAACACTGATTGAAAACACCTGTGGAGGTTGAGGCAGTGGGAAAAACTCCCAGCTTCACAGGAGAGTTCACTGGAGAGACCCACAGGGTCTCTAAAACATACACAAACCCACCCACACAGGAATCAGTACCAGAAGGGCCCAATTTGCTTGGGGAAAGCAGGGGAAGTGACTGAAAGGTGGCCAAGAGCAGAATAAGAGAGCGGAGCAAGAGTCATTTTTCCTTCTCGGACATCTCCCCCTTATACAGTGACATGGGTTACCCCTCCCAGGTGAACACCTAAGGCTCCACTCCTCACTACATAACAGGCACATCAAGACAAAAAATGGCTCAAATGAAAGAACAGATCAAACTTCAGAAAAAATACAAGTAAGCAACAAAGAGATAGCCAACCTATCAGATGCACAGTTCAAAACACTGGTAATCAGGATGCTCACAGGATTGGTTGAATTTGGTCGCAAATTATATGAAAAAATGAAGGCCACAGTAAGTGAAATAAAGGAAAATGTACAGGGAACCAATAGTGAGAGAAGGAAACTGGGACTCAAATCATTGCAGTGGGCCAGAAGGAAGAAAGAAACATCCAACCAGAAAAGCAGAACACCTTTAAATGTTCCAACAGCTGAATTATAGGGGTATCAGAAGAAGAAGAGGAAGAGCAACAAGTGGAAAAGTTATTTGAACAAATAATAAAGGAGAACTTCCCCAATCTGGCAAAGGAAATAGAGTTCCAGAAAGTCCAGGAAGCTCAGAGAGTCCTGAAGAAGTTGGACCCAAGGAGGAACACACCAAGGGGCACATCATCACTACATTAGCCAAGATTAAAATGAAGGAGAGAATCCTAGAAGCAGCAAGAGCTAAGGGGACAGTCACCTAAAAAGGAGTTCCCATCAGACTGTCAGCTGATTTTCAACAGAGAACTTACAGGCAAGAAGGTG
The DNA here is from genome assembly GCF_021234435.1 of Artibeus jamaicensis. Taxonomy (NCBI): domain Eukaryota; kingdom Metazoa; phylum Chordata; class Mammalia; order Chiroptera; family Phyllostomidae; genus Artibeus; species Artibeus jamaicensis. The sequence continues at coordinate 3,141,989 of NW_026521249.1, read as the reverse complement.
CTAGAAAGAAGTATTCCAAGTCATGAAAGGCAAGGACCTACACCCAAGATTGCTCTATCTAGCAAAGCTTTCATTTAGAATGGAAGGTCAGATAAAATGCTTCTCAGATAAGGTCAAATTAAGGGAGTTCATCATCACCAAGCCCTTATATGAAATGTTAAAGGGACTTATCTGAGAAAAAGAAGATGAAAAATATGAACAGTGAAAGGACAGCAAACTCACAGTTATTAACAACCACAACTAAAACAAAAGCAAACTAAGCAGATACCTAAAACAGGAGCAGAGCCACAGAAATGGAGAGGTCACCTGGAAGGTTAGCAACAGGGAAGTGGTAGGAGGAGAGGAGGGGAGAAGATACAGAGAATAAGTAGCATAGACGGTGGGGAGAAAACAGACAGGGGGAGGGCAAGAGTAGTATGGGAAATGTAGAAGCTAAAGAACTTATGACACATGGACATGAACTAAAGTTGGGGAATGTGTGTGGGAGAGGGTGTGCAGTGCAGGGTGGAGGGGAATGAAGGGGGAAATGAGAAGTATAATGGCATAATCAATAAAATATATTTTAAAAAATGTGAACAGACTGACTGGTTCAGAAGAAGTTGGTGAAGAAATACATCAATGACATTTCATATTTTTTCTGAATTTCTGTTTATTCTTTTGGTGGATTGAATCTATTTGCAGAACATGAAACTGAATACACACACACATGTCATATATATATACACATATATGTATATAGTTGAAAATAAACGTTTTTCAAACTTTTTCTTTCATTGTATTTTGCGTCACCATTTATACCCCTCATTCCCTCTTCCTCCTCCCCCCACAATCACCACATTGTTGTCCATGTCCTTGAGTCCTTTTTTGCTTGATCCCTCCATCCCCTAATGCCCCCCTCCAGAGCTGTCTACCAAAAATAAATGTTTAATAATTCAGATGTGTACACATCTGAGATATAGATTTTATTAATTCTCATAGGAACAGATGAGTAGAAAGATCACAATATTAGGTAACTGCCAGTTGAGGGGACAATGTTTCCATGAGCTTTAAAACACAGCGAAAACTAAGGATTTTTGTATCTAAGATATTTTGCACAGATGTTCTTTGATAAGTTTTTTTAGGGTTCATTTTCTTCATCAGCAGAATAAAGAGGCTTATGCATGCCTGCCTACAGGATCCATTATCACAGCCCAGCTACTCACCAGGAACTGGGGAATACCACTCCAGTTCTAACCTTCTTCCATTCTATTTTTCTCTGCTGTCCTGTTAAATGTTAGCAACTAATGTGAATTCACAAAATCACTCTTGCGTTGAAGTAGACACTCTTGTAAGTCAGATGGCCAGTTTGCAATCTCTGCTCTAACAGGGACAATGTGACATGGATCCCTGGACCTTCACTTCACATTGCCCCACCTGCAATCACTGTCATTTTCACCCTCGCTCTCAAGACGCTTGAGGGCCCTGAGGCTGTTAAGGAAAAAGAACAAAAGGAGGTGGAAACTTACATGGCTAAGTTGCATTACCTCAGCTCTCCTACTCTTTGAAGGGGAAAAGTGTTAAACAAATAAAAAAAAAATGTTTCGTGAGAAACTCTTTTTGGGTAAGTTTATGTCAGTGATAACAGCTCACTTTGGTTTCAAGAATTGACTTTTCCAGTCTATTGAAATTGATCATAGCATATTTTTCTAAAATTATGAGAGTTGTGAATATTTTCATCTTTCATGGATGCAGCAGACTTTAACACGTAGGAGCTCATGACTTTATAGATGAATGAATGGGTTTGGAACTTTTTCCTCCAATGTCAAAATACTTGATTTTCTCAGAATTAAACATAGGTCCCAAGCTTGTAAATCTATAGTCAGTTCAGTGGCCTGTGCTTATTGTCAGTCAAGGAAAACTTTCTGGTGTATTTTTGTGGAAAAATAAAGAAAAAGCAGGGGATAATTGGCAGTTATTAAGTCCTAATGCATTTTATGCAAAGACAAGAGTGTTATATGTAATCTAATAAAATGTTCTAGTTACTACCTTCCGGTTCCCTTTCCCATCAGATCTGAACACTGGTCTTGGTGGTTGTAAAAGGAGGGAAAGTAACACTGAAGCTGGCCTCACAGCTCTGTAGTGTGTGGGCTAGTTTCAAACAAGGTAAAAAAATGTTCTAGTTATTTATGTCATCTTCCTTGGACATTGTTTTAAATGTTTAAGGTCTTTTCATATATAAATACATACATATATATACACACAAACACATACACAGAAGGATAATAATATAATGAATTTTAATGTCATTAAAACCCCTCAGCTTTGAAAGTTACCAACCCTAGTAGATCCCTCAAGCCCTAACTCCCAGTTGGATTTTTTTTAAAGCAAAACACAGGTTTTTAAATACTGTCTGTACTTGTATGTGTGTATTTATCTTACTTACATGAAATTGTGGTCATAGATTATTTCTATAACTGGATGTAGCCTTTGGGAACAAGTTTTTAAAGTGACCCTTGTGGCCTCATTAATAGGAAAGTAGGTGCTTTATAGTACTTGTGATCAACCAAAATAAAGACGACTTCTATACTAGTAGATTTGTTATGGAAAATGTCTATTGGATCCTTTGTTTTATCCAGTCCTTAAGATGTTTATTCATGGCAAAATGATTTATTCAGATATATATGTACAAGTGTATCTATCTGAAGATTGAATAAGTAATGTAATTAATATTTTTATTCTACTTAAAATTCCATCTGAATTTGCATCCAATTTACTCTTTTCCAGGCTAGAAATGTTTTTTGAATTCTTACTTTGCCTAGAGATTCTGCTAAATGATTTACATGCTTTTAGTTAGTTAGTCCTCCTAACAATCTTTTGAGACATGTACTGTTGTCTAGGTTTTGGAAGGAGTAAAGCGGGCTCACCAAATTTAATGTTTCTCAGCTAAAATATGGCATAGCTTTTATTAGAATAGTTTGTTTAACTTAAGAACTAATGTCTTTATGCCAAAGTGTCTATTGAGAGTTGTCTGGTCAGTGTAAGTACAATAATTTCAGTTTAGAAGCTCATAGTTTTAGACCTATACTTGCTTGTAGTACTGAACTGTAATAATCTACTATAGTACTAATACAGATTATATTTCTCATTATAACTTGTCACCTAACTTAATTTACAGGCATTTTGTTTACCATTTACGTAGTTGTGAATTATAAGCCAGAAAACTATTTCTAGTATGGAGATTGTTCCCTCTAACCTTTCAGGTGAATCTTTCCTTAGATTCAGGTATTTTGCTCACAGGCATGCCCTAATTAGTACTTGACCAAGGAGGGGCCATCTGTAGATCTCTGGAGCTGTCTCTGGTCAGCTCTTTCCTCCTAAGTACTCTGACCCATGAAATTTAATCTTTTTGGTCTCCCAGACTTCTTGCACCATCTTGTCAACTCAGGGAGACTGGGAAGACTACCACGCTCTGCCTGGGTTCCTCTTGGAGGCTTTCTCCAGGTAGTAAACTCTGGCACTTTTAGAGCTCACACCATTTGATTTCTGCCTTTCAGGGATCACTGCCCTTTGTTACTTCATGTCCAAAGTCTTAAAAGCTATTCTTTAATCTATTTTGCACTTTTGGGGGTTGTTTTAGATAGCAGGAAAAATTTAGTCTCCATCTTTGCTGGAAATCTTTTTGTAATTTTAAGAATAATATAAAGGCGATAAGAGAAGGCTCTAAAACCTTATGCTTCACTTCAATGGTATCTCTTCTACTTACTAGCTACTTGACTTGGAGCAATTTACTTTAGCTCTCTGTGCCTCAATTTCTTAATCTGTCAAAGGAAAATAGCAATGTTATATCGGGAACTGCCCTGCCTAGTTTCAGAAGCTGTAACCCCCTCATGGCTAAGGCTGAGTGAGAGACCTTGGGACCATCAGCCACTAAGCAAACAACGCTTATCTCTCTGTCGGGGGTGCTGCCTCTGCCCCGTATACTTTACCCTGCTGGGCCCTGAGTCTGACCAGTTAGCCAATGACAGGAAAGATACCTCAAGGGAGGGATGACCTAAGACAGGCATGGTCATTGGGGACCCTCAGGGAAGGACTTGGGGGGTTATAGCAAAAGGGGGTGATGGACCCTCGCCCTTTGGCTTTGCCATAGCCTGAGTCTTCATTCTGTCTGCAAGAAATCTTCTAATCTCTTGGCTACCTTACTTCCCCTGCCTGATTTAGGCCTGAAACAGTGACAGAGGGTGGTACAGTCCTGTGCTGGAAAGGGCAGGTTCCCCTGGGCAAGCAGGCCTAAGAAAGAATACATAAAATCCTATGAAACCTGCTTTGCTAAGAATGCCCTCAATTTTCTGCTAAGAGTCCAAGCATGAAATGAGTTTGTTTCCCAAAGTTTTATAGCCCTTTAGCTAACTGACCCTGACTCCCAGTAAGCCCTCAGAGTTCTTTGTATGTCATCTATTGTTTGAGCCTTACTGCCTGACAATGTTTAATGAGCTTTGCCTGTATTCCTGTGCAAATTGAACCCAATAAAAGCCATTGAGGAAAAGGCTCTTCGTCCTTCTCTTTTGAGAGATCAGCCACCTTTCCTTTCCAAGCAGATCCTGTCTTGGTAGAGTTACTCTCATTTGTGGTGGCTGGGGGGGGGCGCCCTGCAGGTAGAGCCCCCCCACAATATTACCTATATCATAGGGCAAATGTGAGCATCAAAAGAGTTAAAATAAGTGAAATGTATCTGAAGGCAACTGACAAATACAGTAAATGAGTTGTTTTATCATAGAAAATTCCTAATGTAAAAAAACCCCAACTTTAGGGTGACACATCTTTGTTTCAGTGTCAGTTTTACCACCATTATGGCCTTATTTAGCCTCTGTTAATCTGATTTTGCTCATTACAGAAAGTGGATTTTAAAACCTACTCTTTAGACAGTTGTGTGGTTGATATAAAACGATAATTGTGAAACACTTGGCACAGTGCCTGGCACAGATTAGGTGCTCGGTGATTGTTGTTATTTCGATGATCTACTGCCGCATAATAAATCGCTACAAAGCTTAGAAGCTTAAAATAGGTTATTATTTTATTATCTCTAAGGTGCAGAGGTTTGGGTGGTCTCAGCTAAGCAGTTCTCACTCAAGGTCACTGCAGTCTAACAGTGGCAGGGCTGTAGTCACTTTGAGGACTTTTGTAGTCTCATGTCTGGCACTTGAATCAGGCTCTTGGTTGGGATGTCTCCATTTCCTCACAGGATGGTGACTGAATTCCAAAAACATGCATCTAAGAAGAAGTAGGCAGAAGCTTGGAAGTCACCTACTGTTACTTTGGTGTAGTTGTAGATCCACCTAATTTGAAGAGGAGTGTCAACATCACTTTACAAAAAGAACACTGTGTAGAGGGAGATACTGATGCTGTCATTTTTAGACAATACAACCTGCCATAGTTAGCCATTATTCATGTACATGTTTACGAATATGCAAACATTTTACATAAATTTTTGGTCCCCCCAATGCACACACTTTGTAGTTTTCCATGTCATTTTTGCAAGCTCTTTTGTCCATATCTAAAGTATCTCATGGCCAGTAGGTGGTGTTGAAATTCTTCTAGCTTCCGGTTGAGACCTATAAATCATTACTCTTTCATCAGAGTGCAAGCTCCATCTTTGGAGACTAATACTATCAATTCCTTCTCATTCCTATCGTTTATGAACCCTTTGATCACTCCTCTGTGTTTATGCAGGGTGTGTACATCTTGGGGAACCATCTTAGAATTCTGCATTTCACAAACCCCTTAAGGACTTTACTTTAGTTATTGTACTTTGCAACTTTAGAATTTTCAATAGTTATTATCTGTAATTTCTATATTTTTATTAAGATATCCAAATTGAAAATCATTTCATCATATTTTTCTTTATTCTTTGAACATATTTATAATAGCTACATTGACTTCTTTATCTGCAAAATTCACCATCTGGGCCCACTCAGTTTTTTTTTTAAGTATATTTTATTGATTATGCTATTACAGTATTCCCAATTTTTTCACCTTTACCCCTCCCGTCCTGCATCCCCCAATCCTCCAGCATTCCCTCCACCTTAGTTCATGTTCATGGGTTGTACATATAAGTTGTTTGAGTCCTCCATTTCCTACACTATTTTTGACCTCTCCCCGTCTATTTAATAACTACAATTATGCTTCTTTTTCCCTGTACCTTTTACCCCCTATTCCTCCCTTTCCTCTCCCCACTGAAAACCCTCCATGTGATGTCCATTTTGCTGATTCTGTTATTGTTCTAGTTGTTTGCTTAGTTTTTTTTCATTGTCTCTCTTTCTTTTATTTTTAGGTTCATTTGTTGATAGTTGTGAGTTTGTTGTCATTTTACTGTTCATATTTTTTATCTTCCTTTTCTCAGTTAAGTCCCTTTAACATTTCATATAATAAGGGCTTGGTGATGATGAACTCCTTTAACTTGACTTTATCTGGGAAGCACGTTGTCTCCCCTTCCATTCCAAATTAAAACTTTGTTGGATGGAGTAACCTTGGATGGAGGTCCTTGCCTTTCATGACTTAAAATACTTCTTTACAGCCCCTTCTTGCCTGCAAGGTTTCTTTTGAGAAATCAGCTGATTGCTTTATGGGCACTCCTTCATATGTAACTCCTTTTCTCTTGCTGCTTTTAAGATTCTCTCTTTGTCTTTAATCTTGGGTAACCTATGATGATGTGTATTGGTGTATTCCTCTTTGGGTCCAATTTCTTTGGGACTCTCTGGGATTCCTGGACATCCCGAAAGTCTATTTCCTTCACTATATTGGGGAAGTTTTCCTTTATTATTTGTTCAAATAAGTTTTTAATTACTTGCTGCTGTTCTTCTTTTCCTGGCACCCCTAAAGTCAAATATTGGAATGTTTCAGGTTGTCCCAGAGAATCCTCAGCCTCTTTCCGTTTTTTTGGAGTCTTATTTCTCTGTTGTGATCCAGTCGGGTGTTTATTTCTTCCTTTTGTTCCAACTCATTGCTTTGAATCCTGGTTTCCTTCCTGTCACTGTTGGTTCCCTGAATATTTTGCTTTATTTCATTTTGGATATCTTTCATTTGTTCTTTCATTTTTCGACCAAGTTCATCAGTTCTACGAGCATTTTGATTACCAGGAATTTAAATTTTCTGTCAGATAGGTTGACTATCTCCTCATCACTTAGCTCTCTTTCTGAAGTTTTGCTCTGTTCTTTCATTTTGGGTCTATTTCTTTGTTTGGGGCCCCTGTTTCATTGTATGAGGGTGGAGCCTTAGGTATTCACCAAGGCAGGTCAACCCTCCTTGCTGTGCTGCGGTGCTGCTTATGGGGGAAGGGGTCAGAGAGGGAACAATGCAGCTTGGGTGCTCAGCTCTAGCCCACTTTTCAAAGAACTCTTGTGTGAGACCAGGAGTTTCTCCCACCACAGTGGTTGTTGTAGTCCAGAGCCAGCTCTAAGTCTCAATTTCCCCTTAAGTGAGCCCCTCCCTCGTAGCCTGCACCTTGCCACAGCCAACCCTGCCTTTGCGTTCCGCTGCCTCACATCGATTTCTCTCTGACTTCTGCCTTACCAGAGTGGTTGTTCTGTTTGACTGTTTCTTTAATTCCATGGTTGTCAGAGTTCCGTGCAGTTTGATTTTCTGGCAGTTCTGGTTGTTTATTGATTTTAGATTTGTTGTTATCCTCCTTTTGGTTGTGTGAGGAAGCTAAGAGTTTCTACCTATGCCTCCATCTTGGTGGGAACTCCCTGGGCCCACTCAGTTTTTATTAACTGATTTTCCCTCCTGGTTTATTTGTATATCTAGTAATTTTTGTTTCAAAACTCTACATTTATCATAATATAGCAGATCTAGATTTTGTGTTATATTCTTTGTTGATCACAATGTGTAGCCAATGATGTCCTGCTCAATGTTTTTACTCTTATTATTTTTTAGCCTCGATTCTTAGATGTTGTCTTTCTGTCTATACAGTGTAGTAATCATCTGATGATTTGCATGAGGTTTATGTAAAAATCCCTTAAAACTTCCTAGAGTCCTTAAAACTTCTATCTTTTGCCCAACAATTTATATGTGTTTTGAGGTTCTCATTCAAAATTGCAGTCATTGCTAAAGCCATTCTTAGTTTATCTTTTTATCAGGGTCTCTAAAGTCTCTCCTGTGCATGTGTCTGTAGTGTTCAAGTCAACCAGGGACTGGGTGGAGAACTTATTTCAGCCCTTTCATGACTCTCTTATTTCTAGAATATCTCAATTTATTTCTGGTTTGTCCACTGCTTATCCCCAGCTGGGATTACAACCTTGGGCATAGTGGAGCTGCAGATTTTCTGTGTTCGTTGTAATTTAAGTCCACCATTTTTTTCACTTGTATTTTTAATATGGTGATATACTTTCAAGGCAGAAAGCCAACATGTTCTTACATAATATTATTGAGGCTGACATGCTAATTCTAATATATTTGTTATACAGCAAAAACTTTAAAAATATTATTCTAGTATATTATTTTATGTATTCCCTCTGTTACTTGGCAAACATTAAAGTGTTAAGTCCACCATTTTTAAAGACCAAAGCCATGAGTTTATTTCCTTCACTTCTGAGTCCAACCCCTTTGGCAGCAAAGATATTGGTTTTCACTGCCAGCCCCATGGTGATAAAAACTACTGTTTCTAGAGTAGTCAAATTCAGAGACACAAAAAAAATAGAATGGTGGTTGCTAGGGGCTGGGGTAGAGAAGAAATGGACAATTGTTTTTTAATGGGTACAGAGTTTCAGTTTTGTAAGATGAAGAGTTAGAAGTTGGTTGTACAACAATATGAATATACTTAACACTACTGAACTTTACAGTTAAACTGGTACATTTAAATTGATAAATTTTATGTTACATGTATTTTACTAGTTTTAAACCAAAGGCATTACTGTTCTTGCCAACAGAACTGAGCTGTGTGGAAGAGAATGCAGATGGGATTAGCCTCAGGCAAAACAGCCACAGTCTTCTGCTCTTCTTGTCTGAAGCTTTAGTATGATTTTAAGAATAATGTTTTCAATTTCTTTGGCATCAATCTATAACCCTGAAATGATTGCTTTTAAAATTATGTACAGTGTAATAATTTATTTTATTGAGAGGAATTAGTGACCTCTTCACACCACCATAATTGGATGTCACTTTCTTGGATACCTCTTCTCAGTGGCTTCTGCAGGTTGTTACTCATGGTTCCTTCTTTTAAATGATAAGTGTCCTAAAGCGTAGTCCTTCAACATTCTCTCTTTTCTTTCTATGCCTTCCCTAGGGGATTTCATGAAGTTTCAACATTTAAAATGTTATATGTATACTGATGGCTCCTAAATATGTAACTCCAGACCAGACTTCTTCCCCACTCTTCAGATCTATTCATCTACCTGCCTATTTCACATTCAGCTTAAATGTTTACGAGACATATCAAACTTCAATGAGGCTGAAAACAAAATCCTTATATGTGCTGCCAGAAACTGGCTTCTCTTTCTGTCTACCTTATATCAGTTATTGATGTCTTCATTCTTTTATCTCTTCAGGCCAGTAACTTTGGGTTGATTCTTGACTCCTTTCTTTCAAGCTGTAGGTACACCACATCAGAATATCCTGTCAATATTATTTTCAAAATGTACATAAAAATTGGTCCTCTTCACACCATCTTCACTGCTATCATTGCTTTCAGTCACTGTCCTCTCTCCCTGATATTAATAAGTAAGCTTCCAACTGTTTTCATCTAACTGTCCTTTCCTTCTATACATGTTCGCAGTAGAACAGTCAGAATGATACTGTTTAACTTTAAGGGAATTTTGTCACTCCTCTGTTCAGATTTTCCTAATGGATGGTATCTTATCACACTCAGAGCAAAAGCCTAAGTCCTTAACAAGACTTACTAGATCTTACAGAATCTTGCTCCCCTTTAGTTTTCTAACTTCATAACCTTGTACTCTCCCTCACTCAGCTCAGTGTGCTCCTTCAGGCCTCAGAACCTTTGTACTTATTTTCCCTTTGCCTAGAATGGCCTACCCCCACTTCCCCACCACCCACCACCACCATACTTATCCTCATGCCTTAGTTGCTTCAGGTCTTTATCCAAAATTCACTTCTATGTGAGAGCTTCCTTGGCCACCCCATCTAAATTTAAGTGCCTTCTTTACCCAATATTTTATATTCCACTTTCTTGCTTTATTTTTTAACCATAGCATTAATAACTATCTAAAATACTATTTTTCTTACTTAGTTCATTCTTTATATTTCTCACTAAAATTTTAGCCCCATGAGTGCAGAATTTGTACTTTACTATCATCCTGGTAACCAAAACAGTTCATAGCACTTAAGCTTGCAATGATTTAGGGGTATTTATAGTGAAAGGTAAAGAAAGCCATGAATTTTTAGATGAAAAGGTCTTCCGGAGTACCACATAGAATGACGTAACACATTCTTGTGAAATTTCAAAATACCAACATTATAAAGAAGATATCAAAATGCTTCTAGTGAAGAGAAACAAAAGTCTACAACTTAGCAAATATGGATTTATAAGGTAGTGAAGCACGGCTACCACAAGATAGTAGGACAATTTCATCAGAGTTCTGAAAAAAAATCAATTTTAATCTAGTATTCAATACCCAGGCAAACTATAGAAAATGTGAGGTTAAAATAAAGTCATTTTCATACATGAAAATATATAAAGATAAATGAAGAGATAAATAACATTTACCTCTGAAATAGTTGAGGAGTTTGTTTCTCAAAACAAGGACGAAAACTAAGAGAGGAAGAGTCAAGATGGCACTGTAGGTAAATGTGGTACTCACATCCTCCCACAACCACATAAAAAATGCAACAAAACTACAGAAAAATCATCATTCAGAACCACCTGAAATCTACCTAAACAAGAAGTCCTACAACTAAGAATATAAAGAAGTCTCATCAAGACTGGTAGGAGGGGCAGAGACACCCAAACAGGCTGGTCCCATACCTGTGTGTGGCAGATAAAAATTGAAAGGGACATGTCAGCTGCAGAGATCCCTCCTGATGAGCAATGGTTTCCAGCTCCATATCCAGCCCTCCCCTCCCCTTAAGCCCAGGGTTCCAGTACCAGGAAGAGACATCCACATAACTTCTGGCTTTGAACAGCAGTAGAAATGTGACTAAGTGAGATGTAGATCTCCTGTAATCCCAGTCAGTTACTCTCTGAGTTCAAGCAGTCAAGTAGCAGCTCGAAAGGCACCAGGGACAGACAGGGAGGAACTGTAGTGTCTGGCATCAGAGCAAGAGATGGAGAGGCAACTTACTTTGAGACAGACGTGCTGGCACAAACCATTGTTCCTTTTCTGAGCCCTTCACTGACAGAGCCAGCAGGCAGTCACCATATCTGAGTCTCTATCAATTTGGCTATCTCTCTTCACGCCCTCCCTGGTGGTTATTGATACCTTGCCCCACCAACTTTGTGCCCAACTAAGCTGGTCCCAGTGGCTTTTCCATACAGATGTCCTATCTTAGCTTATGCTTCAAACTTTACTAAAATGTCTCAAACAAACAACATCTGGCTTCACACAACCCCTACTTCTTGCCAGGTGACCCCAGGCCCAGCAATAGTGGCAATCATCCTGAGTTCACAGTTTGGCCTCTCATGGGTACCTCCAAGTCCAGCAGTCACCTGCAGATTGCTTTGCAGTTCATGCTGGTTAGCTCCAGGCAGAACACAGGTGGTGGCTGCCTCAGCCTGCACCTACTGCGAGGTCCCAGAGCCAGCGCATCCAGGCGAGAGTTTAAGACCACATTGAACACCACACAACCTTCTCCACAACAACACACTCAAGGGGTAGGTTCTGCTATGTGGGATATACCCCTGCATGGCAGATTCTCCACCATGATTCACAGCCATTCCTTGTGGCTGATGGTCCTGGGGATAAATTGCTCCCCCTCAGGTGCCAATAGCAATCAAGTTTCAACTACAATAGGAGGGTTACACAGACCACATAGAGGGAGGAGGTACACTGGACTGCCCAGCTTGGGTGATAGAGGAGGCTGTACCACTGGACCCTATAGGATAACTACTATATCAGGCCATATTACCAAGCCCAGGAGATGTAACAGTTCTACATAATATGTAGAAACAAGCACAGGGAGGCTGACAAAATGAGTAGGCAAAGAAACATGTCAAATCAAACAACAGAACAAAACTCCAGAAAAAGAACCAAACAAGATGGAAACAAGCAATCTACTAAAAGCAGAGTATTCTTTTAACTCTACTAGTTAAAAGAATGCTCAGTGAACTAAGGGGAAGAGTAGATGAACTTAGAGAATCTCAACAGCATAAGAAAGGACATGGACAGAAAACTAAAATCTGGAAATCTAAAACTGGATCTGCCTTTTGACCCAGCAATTCCACTGCTAGGAGCATATCCTAAGAATCCTGAAACACCAATCCAAAAGAACCTATGCACACCAATGTTCATAGCAGCACAGTTTACAATAGCCAAGTGTTGGAAGTAACCTAAGTGCCCATCAGTAAATGAATGGATCCAAAAACTATGGTACATTTACACAGTGGAATTCTATGCAGCAGAAAGAAAGAAGGAGCTCCTACCCTTTGCAACAGCATGGATGGAACTAGAAAGCATTATGCTGAGTGAAATAAGCCAGGCAATGAAAGACAAATACCATATGATCTCACCTTTAACAGAAACCTAAACAACAAAACAAACAAACAAAATATAACCAAAGATACTGAAATAGAGAACAGGGTGATAGTGACCAGAGGGGAGAGGGGAGGGAATTTGAAGGGAAAGGGGGAAGGGTTTGCAGGAATAAGTATAAAGGACACATGGACAAAAACAGGAGGGAGGTAGGGAGGGCTTGGGGGATGCACTGGGAATGGAGTAAAAGACAGAAAACTGTACTTGAACAACAATTAAAATTTTTTAAAAAGAAGAAAAAAAAGAAAGGACATGGAAACCATCAAAAAGAATCTATAAGACATGAAGGATATACTAACAAACTAAGAAAAATTATAAGGAATCAACAGTAAAGTAGATGAAGCTGAGAATCAAAACAGCAATTGGGAATAAAAAGAATAAATCAGAAGAGCAAAAAGAAAAAACTCAAAACAGTGAGGACACTGTAAGGAGTCTCTGAGCCAACTTTGAATATACTGATGTTCTCATCATCAGGGTGCCAGAAGAAGAGAGAGGAAGAAATTGAAGATATATTTTTTAAAAAATGATGAGAAACTACTGTAACCTGATGAAGGAAATAGACATACAACACCCAGGAAGCACAGAGGGTCCCAAACAAGATAAACCCAAAGAGACCCACATCAAGACACATCATAATTAAAATGCCAAAGGTTAAAAACAGAGTGTTTTTAAAATTTATTCATTTATTTATTTACTTATTTATTTATTTTTAGATAGAGGGGAAGGGAGGAAGAAGGAGAGGGAGAGAAACATTGATGTGCAAGAGAAATATCAATTACTTGCTCTTACATGCTCCCAACCAGGGATCTGGCCTGCTACCCAGTCATGTCCCCTGACTGGGCATCGAACCAGAGACCTTTTGGTTTGCATAGAACCCTGAAGCATCAGACAGGGCTGAAGAGAGAATCTTAAAAGCAGCAACAAAAAAGCCATTAGTGAACTATAAGAGAGCTCTCGTGAGACTGTCAGCTGATTTCTAAAAAGAAACTTTGCAGGCCAGAAGGAATTGACAGAAATTATTCAGAGTGATGAAAAGCAGGGACCTGCAACCGAGATTACTCTATCCAGCAAAGCTATCATTTAGAATCAAAGGATAAAGAACTTCTCATAAAAGAAAAAGCTAAAGGAATTCATCACCACTAACTAGTATTACACAAAATGTTAAAAGGTCTAAGAAGAACACAAGGAAAGAACCAGAAATATGAACAATAAAATAGCAATAAATACATATCTATCAACAACCAAACCAGAAAAAAAAAAAGAACAAGCAGAACAACAATTACCAAAACAAAACAAAACAAAGAAAACCAAGAGAGGATACAACAATCAGTGAAACCAACCCTAAAGTGCAGGGAGCAGAAGGTCCAGATGCCATTGGTACATCAGGCAAGAGAAGCAGTAAGACCATGTTAAAGTAGGAAGAAGACTAGAGTAAAAATTGATAAATTAGAGTTAATGACAGATAAGATAATATTGGGATTGTTTAAATAGACATGTTTCTCATCTCAGTAAAAATGAGCAAGATGGTCAGAAAGTTCAGGAAAAACAAAATAGGTAAGAAAGTTAATGTCCAGGTATTAAGTAGACTCAAAGTAATATGATTTTGAGAAATTGATTAAGTATAAGTACTTTTGACCTTGAGGTAGCATAGAGAAGGAATATAACCTGAGTATACTTCTTGGTTCTGCCATGAGCAGTATTCATATACACTCTAATATCGTACATGCTGTCTATTGATTTTTAGTTTTTAAAAAAGAAATTAAATTTCTGTCTAAATTACGAAAGTCTCAATTATCATTATAGAATATAAACTATATTTTACTATCCTAAAATAATGTGACAGAAGTTGGGAAGGACAGGCATGATTGCTGCTATTAAAATCCTCTTGCCATCTAGCCATTCTCAAACTCGGTTGCATATTAAACTCACCTAGTAAGCTTTCAAAATCTTGAAGCCCTAACTGCATCATACCAATTAAATGAAAATCCTTGACAGTGGGACCTAGGTATCAGTTTGTTGTTAAGTTTGCCAGTTGATTTCAGTGTGTAGTCACATTTGGAAACCAGTGGTCTGAAGTTTATGGAACCAAGACTAAAAGCTGAAATATTCTGTAAAGTTACAGATGTGATCAATAGTATAATCATTCTTATCACTAACTCACTGGAAAAAAAAGAGGAGGTGAGGTAGGAAGGTACTGGTACTAAGCCAAGTTTTCCTTAGTGAGAAGCCAAATCTATTTTAGTAGTGGGACATGACAAATCAAATTCTATATTTTGTTTCAAAGTTAGTCTGTTAGTCATTCTACTTTATTTGGAAAAAGGAAATGCCCTTTTAGTTGTATTCCTAAGTTTATGAGAATCTGTGCTGTGTTTTCCTATAGATTGAATTAATTAGAGCTAGATCAGTGAGGTCATTATGAATACAGTATGAATACAGTACTTCCTATGGCAAACATAATTTACAGTGTTTTAGTGAATAGACAGTTTTCTATTAAAAACATTTCAATAAATATAGTTTCCTGTTGCAAATATTTTAGACATGAGATTGTTAATAATCTTTAAAACCATCAAAATAAAACTTTTAGTATCTAAATAAAGTCATTTGTTTTTCTTATCAAATTACTTAGCCAGAACCTGAACTTTTTGAATGCAAGGTACAAAATAATTATGGTTTTAAATTTTACAATAATGGAAATGGGAAATGTATTCCAACCTTTCCTCTAATTACCTCAGCCTTTATCAATCTTAGATGTGCATTAGAATCACCTAGAACACTCAAAAATTAGTATTCTGTTTTTTTAAATTCTTCATTAACAACTATTTACTAGAGCCTAGTGCTCGGACCTCAGAGATACTGTGTAGTCAGGCTACAATTAGGGAATATGAGTTTATGATTTTCTGTTTCCACAGAAGTCAATAGATAATATCTGATGAATAATGAAATCACAAAATAAACATATTAATTAAGACGATCAGTGTTGCTTTTCAGGAGTAGTATTGGGGCTAGGCAATGAGAAGGAGTGAAGGTAGGACAACTGCTTTGCATTGTATGCTCTTCTGTATTATGTGATCTTTAAAAATAAAGTCTGTGTTCATGAACTACAGTGATTAAAAATTAATGGATAGAAAAATATCACTCCCTTGTATTTTGAAATGATAAAATGTTCTTTATGAGAATCAAAATTTATAAAATCAATAAATTGGGATGTTGTATTTATTTAAAAATCATTCTAAACCTAAAGATCTTTTTGGAAAGTTTCTTACAGAATTGTTAAACTTTCTACTAAAGTATATCATATCAGTGAGATATACTCATTGTATAGAAATATGTAAAGAAAGGGCCCTCATTATAAGTGAACAGTTCTGTGAATTTTTCACAAAGCAAACACTCTAGTATAACTAGCATCCAGGTCAAGAACAATATATTGTCCAGACTCCTCCTCCCCCAACCACAGTTTTGACTTTGAAAACCACTGAATAGGTTTTTGTTTTTGTTTTTGTTTGTGCTTTGTTTTGTATCTGAACATTATATAAGTCAAATCATACATTTTGCAATCACTTGTTTTGGCTTCACCAAATATTATGTTTGTGAAATTTATCTTCCGATGTTGTCTAGTTGTAGTTTACTCATCTCATTACTGTGTGAAATTCTGTTTTAAGGATATAACACAATTTAACCATTCTACTGTTGATAGGCATTTTATGTTGTTTCCTATTTTAGTCTATTATGAAGAGCACTGCTACGAACATTCTTGTGTATAGCTTTTCTGCTAATAGAGTTGCCTAAAATGAATTTAGGAGGTATTGCCAAGCAAATTGTAATCAGATATTAAATGATTATGAAAATAAGCATAAAATTAACTTTTCATTTATAGAAGTCTTATGTGGGATTTTAAGAATGCATATGTAGCATAACCCTCTATCATTAGGGTTCTTTATGGGTAGTGAAGCTTGGACTAATTTGGATTCTACAAATTAGTAGATGGGCCTGTGTAATATACTTGATATTTTAAAAATAGATTTTATTAATTATGCTATTACAGTTCCAATTTCCTCCTTTTGCCCCCTCCACCCAGTACCCCTATTTTCTCCAGCAATCTCCCACCTTTGTTCATGTTCATGTGTTGTGCATATAAGTTCTTTAGCTACTCTATTTCCTATACTGTTCTTAACATCCCTCTGCCTATTTTGTACTTACCAATTTCTACTTCTTAGCCCCTGCACCTTTTCCCCCATCCTCCTCCTTTCCCCTCCCAGCTGATAACCCTCCAAGTGATCTCTATATGTATAATTTTGTTTCTGTTCTGCTTGTTTGCTTACTTTGTTTTTTAGATTAAATTGCTGATAGTTGTGAATTTATTTCCATTTTAACTATTCATAGTTTTGATATTTTTTGTGTTTCTTATATAATCTATTTAACATTGCATATAATAATGGCTTGGTGATGATGAATTCCTTTAACTTTATCTTGTCTGGGAAGCACTTTATCTGCCTTTCCATTCTAAATGATAACTTTGCTAGATAGAGTAATCTAGGTTGTAGGTCCTTGCTTTTTGTCACTTGGAATACTTCTTGCCAGTCCCTCCTAGTCTGCAAAGTTTTTTTTGAGAAATAAGCTGACAATCTTATGTGAACTCATTTGTAGGTAACTCTGCTTTTCTCTTTCTGCTTTTAAGATTCTTTATCTTTAATGTTTGGCATTTTAAATATGATGTGTTTTGGTGTGGTCCTCTTTGGGTCCATCTTGTTTGGGATTCTCTGTTTTTTCTGGACTTGTATGTCTGTTTCCTTCACCAATTAGGGAAGTTTTCTTTCGTTATTTTTTCAAATAAGTTTTCAATTTTTGCTCTTTCTCTTCTTCTGACACTCCTGTGATTCAGATGTTCATACATTTGAAAATGTCCCAGAGGCTCTTAGCTTATTCTCACTTTCTTAAATTCTTTTTTCTTGCTCTTCTGATTGAATGCTCTTTTCTTCCTTATGTTACAAATCATTGATTCTTGAGTCATCCACTCCACTGTTGGTTCCCTGTAGATTTTTCTTTATTGCACTTAATGTAATGTTCATTTCTGCCTGGGTGTTTTTTATGCTGTTGAAGTACCCAATGAGTTCCTTCAGCATCCTGATAACCAGTGTTTTGAACTCTGCATCTGATAGGTTACTTACCTCCATATCATTTAGTTCTTTTTCTGGAGTTTTGTTCTGTTTTGTTTTGTTTTTGTTTTTGTTTTTTCATTTAGGCCATGTTTCTTTGTCTCCTCATTGTGGTAGCTTCCCTGTGTTTGTTTCTGTGTATTGAGTAGAGATGCTTTGATTCCCTGTCTTAGTAGCATGGCCTATTGTAGAAAAGTGCACATGTAAGTTATTATACTGGGTGTAGCCTTAAGTAATCTCCAAGGTGGGGCAATCTGTGTCACTGCTCTGTGGCTCTGTGTGGCTCAAGTTGTATATTGCAGGGTATTTATTCCTTCTTATACACATAGGATACCCTATGATCTGCCTCAGTTTACCTAGACCTGCCAGAATTCCAGTCAAGCTACATGGGTTAGACCACCAATCCTGGCACTTTATATGGTCTTCCCAACTGTAAAATATGTAAAGTCTACTGTTTCACCCAAGGATTTCTCCCTGGAACAGGGAGAAGTAATCATGTCAGTGTAGCTTGGCCTCATTTTTCATAAGGAGTGTCAGAGGCGCAAACTCCTTATGCCAAATAGCTATGGGTATTTGCAGTCAGGAAGCATCTCCTGCTGGTATACTAGAAAAAATGGCATAGAACATTCTTGCCAGCCTCTGCAACAGAAAATTGCCCTTTTATTGAGGGTATAGCCCTTTAACTCCACTTTCCACTTTTTAATTTGCTCCTTTGTGGCCTTGGTTAAGGTATTTCACATGAGACTTTCCTATTTTTCAGGTGTTTCTCTTTGGGTTAACTGAAGCCTGAAGGAGGGAAAAGGTGGAAGAAGGGTTGGTTTAGAAAAATTTAAGAAAAAGAAGTAAAGAGGTAGGGGGATAAAAAGAAAATAGAAGGGGAAATATATGTATAAATTAAAGAATTAGAATTTAAATAAGGAAGTGGGGATGGGGGGTAGGGAGGGGAAGGGGGAAGACTGTAATCTTAAAAAAATAAACTAAAAAAAAAAAAAAAGGTTAAAATCTACCTCGGTGCCAATTTATGAAAATACCTGGCATCCATATGTTATCAATTCAGCTTATTAGCTACCTTTACCTGTTAACACTGCAAAGTTTACCAAACCTCAGAGCCATGCTTTCTTACTATTGTTGGAAAATCACTCTTATACAATTTCCTTTTACTTTGATTTTTAGTTTTTGTTTTGATGTTGATTGTTTACTATGACTTAAAATTTTAGAGCAAAAAATTGTTATTTTTACAACTTCTTGACAGCACTCAAAATCCCCAATTTTTTATAAATGTTTCATTTGTTTAAATGAATGTTTATTTTTTTTTAAAGTTCTCTAGAAATACTTGAATTTTATTTTTTATGGTCTATTTTTTTAACAGCTAAAAATTCCCAATTGTGTAATCAAGAGCTGCGAAAATGTGTTATTTTTGTATCCTTGAGTTCCTGATTCTTAATTATTCATTCTAACATCTTCCTGTTACTTTTAAAATCTTAAGGCAAGAAGACTATCTCTCTAAAACTTACTTGAGTAAATACAACATATTGGCTTTTATTAGCTTTGTACATGATCTCAATAATTTGAATCTTGCCGACATTTTTATTGCTAATACACTAATGGTTATTTATTAAAATACATTTTAAAGGTAGGTTTATTAAAGTATCATTTATATATGGTAAAATTCACCCTTTTAAAGTATACAGTTTGATATGTTTAGACAAACTTACACAACTGTGTAACCACTGTCAAAATCAAGATGGAGCAGACCCTAGGAAGTTCCTTTGTGCCCCTTTGTAAAAGATCCCCTCCCTTAAATTCTGACTGTTGGCAACACTCTGTCCCTATAGTTTTGTTTTTTCTAGACTATGGATTCATACAATATGTAATATTTTGTGTCTGGCTTTATTCTATGGCATAATACTTTTGAGATTGATCCATTTTTTTAATGTGTTGGTTCTTTTCATTGAGTAATATTCCATTTGTATAGATGTGCTAAAATTTTTCTAGCCATTCTCATGTTAATGGACATTTTATATTATTTACAGTTTTACATGATTATGAATAATGCTACTATAAATAGTCACATGTAGGTCTTTGTGTGGATGTGTTTTTATTTCTTGTGTAAATATTTAGGACTGGATTTACTGGGACATACAGTAAATGTATGTTTAACTTTATAAAACACTACTGTGTTGTTATTTAAAGTGGGTATATATTTTTCATTTCTACCAGCAAATATATGAGGATTCCAGTCATTCTGCATACTTGTCAACATTTGGCATTATAAATCCTTTTTAATTTTAGCCATTCTAGTAGGTGTGTAATGGTATTTTATTGTGGTTTTAATTTGCAGTTCTCAGATGACTAACGATGTTGAACACTTTTTTTGTACCTCCTGCCCATCTGTACATTTTGTTGAAGTGTCTATTCAAATCTTTTGCCCATTTAAGAAAATTGGATTATCTTTTTATTATTGAAATATGAGTTATTTACATATTCTGGATACCAGTCCTTTATCATCTTTTACATATTCTACTAGCCTGTGGTTTGTCTCAGCACTGTCTTTTGAAGAATAAATGTTAATTTTGATGAAATTCCATTTATCATTTTTTTTTTCAGTAGTTTGTACTTTTGCTGGCTTATCTAAGAAAAAGCCTAATTCAAGGTCACAAATATTGTTTCCTGGTTTTCACTGCACAGATTTAATAGTATTATTTTTTTACATATAGTTCTATAATCCATTTGAACTTAATTTTTGTATATGGTGTGAGATATAGTTTGAGAGTTTTGGTTTGCATATGCATGTCCAGTTATTCTAGCTCTGTTTGTTGAAAACACTGTCCTTTCCCCATCAAATTACTTTGCTACCTTTGTCTAAAATCAATAGGCTTTGTATATGTGGGTTTGTTTCTCAACTTTATTCTGTTCTATTGATCCATATTTTTATCCTTATACAAATGCCACATTGATTCAGTTGTTGTATCTCCATTTAAATCTTGAAATTTGGTTTATTGTTATTATGGGAAAACTAGTATTGAGCAGTATTTTTCTATCTATAGCTTCTTCCAATTGATCATATGTATGCCCTTTAGAATAACATTTCCTCATATTTTTTATGACAGTCCTACATCTATTTGAATAAATGTTTACACATTTTAGTTTGGACTAAAGCTCTAGACCTTTTCATCTTAAGATGATGTTGTTTTCTTATCTTCAGAGGTTATAACATATTAGAAGTTCAGCAAATATTTTCTGAACTGAGTTGAACTCTGTAGAATAATTGTTCATTAATGTTCTTGAAGCAGAACTTGAATTCAACAGAGAAAAGGCATAGTTCCTGTGATATTCAGGTCATCCAGAAATCAGTGTTCTCTTAATCAAGAAATGAATACTTCTGGATAGCTGCATTATAACTGTTTTTATCCACTGGAAAAGTCTTAATTTTATTTTTAATTTGACTTTTTATTTTTATCAAAGTATTATGTGTTTGTAGTTTAAAGTCTCCTATAAAAAATATCTCTTAAGGCTCTTATGAAAAACAGCTATCTCCAGGGTATCCCCCCTGCCTTTTTCTCTACAGTTTTTAATTATTCAAAGCTATCACTTTCAACTCTTTGAATCTTTAGCTATTCATACTGTATCTATAAATAGTATGCTTATGGTGCAACTTTTTTTTCAGTTTTAGTTAGACATTATCTATTGAGTTATATTCATACTTTGTGCTAGGTACTGGTTGACCCAATTCAGTATGGAAACGTGTTCTTTTTAGTTGGGGAATTTAAAAAGAATTATTAATATTATTTATATATTTTCTCTTTTTCTGCTTTTACACATTATTTAGATATTAGATGCCTTGAACTGGTCATTTAATGCTCTTATCTTTTTTTTTCCTGTTTTTAAATCCATTTTCTTTTTTCCTTCTTTTGTAAGAATTTTCATCAAACTCTACTTTCTAGTTCTTCTATTCAGCATTTAATTTCTGCCATTGTATTTTTAATTTCTAAGAGTTCTTTTTTGTTCTCTGAGTATTAGTTTTACTAGTATTCATGTAGAGGTCTCTTCTCTGAAGATATTAATGACAGCTTTTCTTGAGTTATTTTCCTTTATCTTGTAATCTTTTTCTGTGTTTTGAATTACCTTTCATATTATTAGCTGTTCTTAAATATCCAGTTACTATCTCTGTTTATTGATAAACTGTTTTACCCTCTCCAGAGGACACTGTATAAACTGGAGAACCTGGGAGTTTTAATTGTTTCATACACCTTTAACCAGTCCTCCTTTTTGTTGGGAACACTGAATATCCACATGCAAAAGAATGAAATTGGATTCTTATCTTAGAGCATACACAAAAATTAACTGAAAATGGATTAAAGATTTAAATGTTAGATCTGAAAGGGTATATTCAACAGGGGACATTAGATATGCCATCAACTAAAACAGACAGATATTTAAACTATGTCTATGTTGTAGGAAATAAGACCACAGACTAAAGGTTTAGATAGTTCTTATTCACTAAGCTGCACACAGGAAGAAATGAGGGTGAGGACACAGAAACTGTAGTTGGTTAACTATGAAAACTGAACTCCAAGATTGGCTTAGATAGACATTCAATTTATATTCTTAAAAGCATACAAGATTAGAAAGCAGATTTTTTAAAGCACATTAAATTAAAAGATATCAAAATATTACAAAAATACTACATCGCTTCATGTTCTGTGTTTACTTATAATTGAGTTGTCATTTCACTACTATTTGTAAAGAATGCTGATGGTATGCTGTTGAAAGAGAAGTATTTTGGTATTTGAGCAGTGGGATTAAAACATCATAAGATTCTATCAGTTTGAGACACTTTGTCTCTAATTGGCTGTCTCTGTCATTGTAGCTCTGTGTGTGGAATCTGATTTCTTTTAATAGGAAATACAAAGCTACTATTATAATATATAAGTAATAGTTTTATATTTCCTCAATTCTGAGTTTATAACAATTCTGTTTTTATTCTCAAGCATAGTACTTTGAACTTACTCATAAAATTACATCTATTGGTATGGGCTCTGTGTGTTCACTCTTCCAGTCCACATTTTGTTTCTTCTTCCAATCTGAATAGAAAGGTTTTTTATATACCAAACCAAACTCATAACACTTTGGCCCTGTATCAGAAACTTCCTTCAGTTCACTAATTCTTAAAAGGTGGTTCATGGATATGAGAGAGATTGGCAAACTTTTTCTATAAAAGGCCAGATAGTAAATATTTTAGACTTTGCATGCTGTACAGTCTCTGTCACTACTATTCAACTCTGTTCTTGTTGCATAAAGACAGCCATTAAACAGTATAAATGAATGAGCAGGACTGTGTTCTAGTAAAACTTTAGAATAGCCCCCTGCCCTGTTATCTATGGAGGATATGTTCCAAGACACCTGGTGAATAGTACCAAATCCTATATATACTATGTTTTTTCTTGTACATACATACCCATGATAATGTTTAATTTATCATTTAATTACAGTAAATATTAAAAACAAATAATAAACAGAATAATTATAACAATATATTGCAGTAATGGTAACAGCTCACAAAGTTATATGAATTTGGTCTCTCTCAGAATGTCTTATTATAACCATCCATTACTTGAAGTGAATGGCTTGGTATCACTTATTTCAGGGGATCCCTTGCTGCAGTCTTCCTATAAGCTCAATGCTTTCTGGTGCAACATGTTGCCATCAGTCAGAACATGTTTTCTGTTCATGTTTTCCACCCAAAAATTTAATGCCTTTTCCATCTTAACAAAACACTTACCACAAACTGTGGCTATAACTTTCAGCTTGAGATCTGACACCCAAACCAGCAATATTAGCATGAGTTTCTTTTTCCTTCACGATTTTACAGATAGATTTGTTCTTACTGCATGTAGGTCTTAGCAACCTCAGCATATGACTTTTTTCTTTCTTTATTAAGTTGGGAAAGTTTTCCTTTTCCATAAAGGAAGAACTTAACAAAGGCTTTTCTTTGTCATATCTAAATCATCAGCATCACTACTGTTGTGCTTTGGGACCATTATTAAGTAAAATAAGAGTGACCTGAACACAAGCGTTCCAATACCATGACTGTGGATCTGTGGACTAGTAGGCTGGGACAGTATAACTATACAGTATGGACGTGCTGGACGAAGGGATGATTCATACCCTTGGCAGGTTCGAGTGCTACTCAGAATGGCACACAATTTAAAACTTATAGACTTCCGCCAAGATGGAGGCATAGGTGGAGACGCCGTGCTTTCTCACATAACCAAGTTTAGAGACAACAAAATATTAGCAACAGAAAACATAGCCAGAACACAGAAAATTGAACTTTTCAGAAGTCTGATAACAACGAATTATTCAGCCTGACTGGTAAGAGGGGTGAAACCAGCAGCTGGAGGAGCGGGGTTGCACAGGAGGGCTTGGTCCCACAGACTCGGGCTCGCAGATCCCAGGCGTGGGGTTGCAAAGGACCGACCCAGTGAGCAACCTAGTGAGCGCGACCCAGTGAACGACCGGGGGGATCGGCGAGGGTGAAGGGTGGCAGATTGACTGTGCTGGCACATTCCTGTGCAGATAGACCAGTGAGGGAGTGGGCAGTGAGACCAGACCAAGTGGGTCCCAGCTACGGGAGGCAGCAGAGACGGCCTGACCCCACCCCCACATACAGCATCCAGCAACCCCGCCCTGGGGGCCCCACCTCACCCCTAAGGCTCCGCTCCTCATACTTAATGAGCGTGAACAGACCAAAAATGGCTCAAGAAGATCTCAAAAAGCCCCAGAGCCCATAAATCTAAGTGACGAAGAAATAGCAAAACTTTCAGATGCACAGTTCAAAACACTGGTGATCAGGATGCTCACAGAACTGGTTGATTTTAGTCATAAATTAGAGGAACAAATGAAGGCTAAACTAATTGAAATGAATGGCAATGCACAGGAAACCAATAGTAATGGAAAGGAAACTGGGACTCAAATCAAAGGAGTGGACCAGAAGGAGGATAAAAATGACCAATCAGAAAAGAATGAAGAAACAAGAATTCAAAAAAATGAGGAGAGACTTAGGAACCTCCAGGACATCTTTAACGCTCCAACATTTGAATTATACGGGTACCAGAAGGGAGAAAGGAACAGCCACCAGTGAAAATTTATTTGAATAAATAATAAAGGAGAATTTCCCCAATCTGGCAAAGGCAATGGACTTCCAGGAAATCCAGGAAGCTCAGAGAGTCCCAAAGAAGTTGGACCCAAGAAGAAACGCACCAAGGCACATCATAATTATATTAGCCAAGATTCAAATGAAGGAGAGAATCCTAGAAGCAGCAAGAGCTAAAGGGACAGTCACCTACAAAGGAGTCCCCATCAGACTGTCAGTGGATTTCTCAAAAGAGACTTTACAGGCAAGAAGGGACTGGAAAGAAGTATTCCAAGTCATGAAATTCAAACACCTACAACCAAGATTGCTCTATCCAGCAAAGCTTTCATTTAGAATGGAAGGACAGATAAAATGCTTCTCAGATAAGATCAAATTCAAGGACTTCATCATCACCAAGCCCTTATTATATGAAATGTTAAAGGGACTTATTAAGAAAAAGAAGATAAAAAAGATGAACAGTGAAAGGACAGCAAACACACAGTTATTAACAACCACATCTAAAACAAAGGCAAGCTAAAAGGACAGCTAGATCAGGAGCAGAACCATAGAAATGAAGATCTCATGGAGGGTTAGCAACAGGGGAGTGGGAGAAGAAGGGGGGAGAAGGTACAGAAAATAAGTAGCATAGACCTTAGGTAGAAAATAGATGGAGGAGGGCAAGAATAGTATGGGAAATATAGAATCCAAAGAACTTGAGACACATGTTCATAAACTAAACAGGGGAATGGTAGGGGTGGGGGGTTGCAGGGTGGAGGGGAATGAAGGGGGGGAATAGAGCAACTGTAATGGCATAATCAATAAAATAAAAATTAAATAAAAGAAAAAATACTTATAAATTATGTATTTCTGGAATTTTCAAATACATATTTTTGGACTGCATGTAACTGAATTCTCTGAAAGCAAAACTGCAGATAAGGGAGATTACTGTATTCTAAAGCAGAATACCAAACAGATGATACTTAAAGTTAGGTGACTGAATGAGCTCTCCTAAGAAGTAAGAGTATAGAGAGAAGAGAAGACAGCTATATATTGATTGAGCCATGGAGCATTCCAACAATAAGAGGTCTCAAAGAGGAAAAAGATCCAGCAAAGCAGACTGAGGAGTATCCAGTATTGCAAAAAGCTGGAAGAATGTTGTGTCCTGGAAGCCAAGTGAAGAAATTGTTTTGAGAAAGAAGGAAGAAATAACTGTAGCAAATGCTCATAAATCTAGTAAAATGAGGTCTTAGATTTGATGAGATGATTTGACAAGAGATTATAGCTTTGACAACAGCAACTTTAATTAAAACTGTAGGGGACAAAAGCTTTACTTGAATGAGATCAAGAGAGAATGGGAAGAGAGGATGGTTAGAGGGAAAGTAAATATGACTGTCTCAAGGAATTATTCTGTAGAAGGAAGCCAAAACACATAGTAGTCACTGGCAGGAACACTAGGGTCCAGAGAAGATTTTCCAAAATATAGAATAGTGGACTACCAGTCAAGATGGAGGCATAGGTAGACAATGATTCTCCTACTTGCACAACCAAAGAAAGAATTACAACCAGGTCTCAAAACTATTAACATCCAGGACCATCAGAAAATTAAGCTATATGGAAGTTGAACACCCAAGGATTTAAAGAAGCCACATTCATCCACATGGGTAGGAGGCCGGAAGCTGCAGAGATGGGCAGAGAGGTAGTGTGGCGTGAAGAGGTGGCAATGGCAGAATGGATGACCCCACATTTATATGTGGTAGATAAAAATCAAGAAGGGTATCTTGGGAGCAAAGTAATTCAAGCCCCAGTCCATACTACACAGAGTTCTAGCACCAAGAAGATAAATCCCCAGTTACCCCTAGATGTAAGAACCAGTGAGGGCTGGAGCAGCAGAAGAAACTGCCAGATTTTTGCCTCCTAAAGGGCCTGCAAGGACTTAGAATGTATGTTACCCACCCACTCTGGGTTTTAGCACCAGGGCAGCAGCTACAGGAAATGGATAAAGTGACTAGAAATGGGGCAAGTGCTAGGCAACCCCCCAGGGGCCAAGCAGAGGCATTATTCCCTCTCTGAGCCCTCCCTGCACACATAGCCACAGCAGTGAAGCAGGTTGCCCTACCCTGGCAATTACCTTGGGCTCCACCCCACACAAATCACAGGTGTCTTTTCTACATAGGCCATGATACTAAGACAAGAAGTAAAAGCAACTCTACCTAATACTTAGAAACAAACACATAGAGGCTGCCAAATTGAGGAGACAAAGAAATATGACCCAAATGAAAGAACAGAATGAAACCCCAGAAAAAGAGCTAAATGAAGTGCAGATAGCCAACCTATCATAAACAGAGTTCAAACCACTGATGATAAGGATACTCAGAAAACTCACTGAGAATGGCAAAATTATAAAGGAAGAAATAAAAGTTACACTAAGTGAAATAAAAAAAAATCCACAGGGAACCAACAGTAAAGACAAAGAAGCTGGGATTCAAATAAACTATTTGGAACATTAGGAAGAAAAAGCATTCAACCAAAAGAAAAAGAAGAAACAAGAATTTTTTTTAAATGGGGATAGGCTTAGGAACCTCTGAGACATCTCCAAATGTGCCAACATATGAATCGTAGGGATGCCAGAAGGAGAAGAGAAAGAATAAGAAATTGGAAACTTATTTGAAAAAATAATGAAAGAAAAAAACTTTCCTAATTTGGCAAAGGAAATAGACATAGAAGTCTAGGAAGCACAGAGAGTCCCAAACAAGACAGACCCAAAGAGGACGATACCAAGACCTGTTATAATTAAAATGCCAAAGGTTAAAGATAAAGAGAGAATCTTAAAAGCAGCAAGAGAAAAGCAGAGTTACTTACAAAGGAGTTCTCATTAGACTCTAAGCTGATTTCTCAAAAGAAACTTTGCAGACTAGAAGGGGCTGGAAAGAAGTATTCAAAATGATGAAAAACAAGTACATACAACCTAAATTACTGTATCCAGTAAAGCTATCATTTAGAATGGAAGTGCAGATAAAGTGCTTCCCAGACAAGGTAAAGCTAAATAAATGAGTTCATCATCACCAAGCCATTATTACATGAAATGTTAAAGGGATTCATTTAAGGAAAAGAAGATCAAAACCATGAATATTAAAAAGGCAACAAATCCACAACTATATGCTATATACCAACTGAATCTAAAAAACAAAAACAGAAGAAACAAAACTAAGCAAACCACCAGAACAGGAACAGAATCATAGGTGTGGGGATTATTTGGAGGGTTATCAGCTCGGAGGGGGTGGGGGGAAGATGGGGGGATATGTACAAGGAATAAGAAGCACAAATGGTAGGTAAATAGATAGGGAGAAGTTAAGAATAGTATGGGAAATGGAGAAGCCAAAGAACTTACATGCATGACCCATGGAAATGAACTAAGGTATAGGGGATTGGTGGAGGGAAGGGATGTACCAGGCAGAGGAGGTCAATGGGGGAAAAATTGGGGTAACTGTAATAGCATAATCAATAAAATATACTTTAAAATATAGAATAGTATAATAATTCAACAAATCTTATTGACTCATATCAAATAGGTATGTATAAATGTGAATCAGGTACTTGGAAATGAAATCAAGACAATAAATAACAATGAGAAAGTAGCTATGTGTGAATATGATAGTATAAGTAGAAATGAATAGTATACTCATGTGTAAATTGTAAAAAGAGGGCAGAATATTTTCATAGCAAGAGCCTGGGAAATATTCTCATTTAGAAAGCAAAGGGAAGGAACTAGAAGTACTGAAATAGAAAGAGAACAAGGGTCAGGGTCTAAGAAGCCCAGGGAAACCCAGGCACAACAGAGTAAATGGGTTAACAGTGCCAAATTCCACAAAGATGTTGCAAAGGGTGAGGGCTAAATAAGGCCACCATTTGTAAGTTATCAGGAGCTCACCTGCAAGCATTATGCAAAAGTGGTTAAGAAGGTTGTGGGCAGTAAAAATGGAGACAACAGATACAGAGTAATGAGAAAGAAATTTGGGAGCAAAAAAAGAGGGAAAAAAGACTAAAAATAGGACAGTAGCAATAGAACATATTGGAAACCTAATTAGTGGTCAAGGAGTCAACAGTGAGGGGCAAAAACCCCACAAAAAAAAACAGAAACAAGAAATATGATTAGTAAGGACCTTAATGTGCTACCATAATTTAAAAGGGAAATATGGCAAATCTGATTCCTCACTTCATAGAAATTTTGTACCACATTTGAATGAAAACAAAAGTCTACTTTGTAAACAAACTGCCCATAATCACAATGATCCATGGAAATAAAAAACAGCCTTTTCTCCCACTGAGAAATGCCAAATACAGTCCTGAGTTAGAGAGACTTTAACCTGGAGCTAAAAAGAAAACTTCGTTAAATAATATCCATTTTATTTGCCAGAGCTAGTTTGGTGTGCCAGTTAGCTATGCAATTCTATCTGAATTTTACAATCAGTTCAGTTTTCCATTGTATAAAAAATAAATAGTATTTTTATTTCCAAATTCATTGTTAATTACTTGAATAATAATTTATCCAATATTGCTGCAGACATCAGAAAGGAACTTTATATTTCACTGAGTTGGTTCCAAAACCTTGAGGTTTCTTACATTAATCATGTACTTACAATATGATAGTAAGACATACACACTCCACTGTGGATAGCAGCCTTATCTTTGGATGCACATGCTCAATATTTACTGTTTTTAACACAAATACTCACACAGATGGAAAAGAGAAAACTGAAGAGCCTTATACATTTCTGAGAATCATTTTATAGACTAGATAATTTTTATTCCTAGACTTTCAGAACTGAACAGTTTGTGTTTAACCTGAAGCTTTTCTCCAATTTCTTTACATTGATTAAACCATCTTTTCTATAGTTAATTCCCATTTTATTTAAATAAATCATGTCTGTAAAAAATAAATATAAAAACTCTCCAAGAGAATATTTTGATTACACTGAGAATTTAATGAGGTGAATGTGTATAATATGAACACTGAACTTGTGCCTTGACAGGTAAGCACAGGATTCAGAACTTTATACCTGAAAATAGAATCTACTTAATGTATCACTTGCATGTTTCAGCCTCAGAGGAGAGCTGAGTACCAAGAGGATAATACTGAACTTTTGGATGTTCCTATTTAATCTATTAACACTAATCAACCATTTAGCATATATAAATGGTTCATTACATACTATATTATATTAGACACCGTACCACTCTTTAGTATGATGTATTTGATCAGTGCTAACTTAACATTAATAAACTCCACCCACTCTGCCCTTCAGACATAGCTGCAGGGACCATGAAGTAAAAAAATTTTTTATAGCCACAGCATGTTTGAAAATAATTTCTCCCATAAATGTAAAAGTTCAACTTGATAAAATGGCCTTTATTTATTTAGCTTTAATATTATTTATTTTTGGAACTGGGAATACATCGTATGTACATGATTCAAGAGGTACAAAAGTGGAAAGTCCCCAGTCTCTTCCTTCAGTATGTCCCTGATATTGGCTGTTCTGAAGGTAACTAAATTACCAATTTCTTGTGTAGCCTTCCAGAAATATTCTCTGTAAGTATAAGTTTATATATGTTACAAATAATAACATATAATTTATACTTCTTTTTAAATTTTATTTGATTTTATTGATTATGCCATTACAGTTGTTCTATTCCCCCCCTTCATTCCCCTCCACCCTGCATCCCCCCACCCCCACCATTTCCCCCTTTAGTTTATGACCATGTGTCTCCAGTTCTTTAGATTCTATATTTCCCATACTATTCTTGCCCTCCCCCTATCTATTTTCTACCTACCGTCTATGCTACTTATTTGCTATAACTTCTCTCCCCTTCTCCTCCTCCCACTCCCTTGTTGCTAACCCTCCATGAGATCTCCATTTCTATGGTTTTGCTCCTGATCTAGCTGTCCTTTTAGTTTGCTTTTGTTTTAGATGTGGTTGTTAATAACTGTGAGTTTGCTGTCCTTTCACTTTTTTTATCTTCTTTTCCTTAGATAAGTCCCTTTAACATTTCATATAATAAGAGCTTGGTGATGATGAAGTCCTTGAATTTGATCTTATCTGAGAAGCACTTTATCTGCCCTTCCATTCTAAATGAAAGCTTTGCTGGATAGAGCAATTTTGGTTGTAGGTATTTGAATTTCATGACTTGGAATACTTCTTTCCAGCCCCTTCTTGCCTGTAAGGTCTCTTTTGAGAAATCAGCTGACAGTCTGATGGGAACTCCTTTGTAGGTGACTGTCCCCTTAGGTCTTGCTGCTTCTAGGATTCTCTCTTTCATTTTAATCTTGGCTAATGTAATTATGATGTGCCTTGGTGTATTCCTTCTTGGGTCCAACTTCTTTGGGACCCTCTGAGCTTCCTGGATTTCCTGGAAGTGTATTTCCTTTGCCAGACTGGGTAAGTTCTCCTTTATTATTTGTTCCAATAAGTTTTCCGCTTGTTGCTGCTCCTTTCTCCCTTCTGGTACCCCCTATAATTCGAATGTTGGAGCGTTTAAAGATGTCCTGAAGGTTCCTAAGCCTCTCCTCCTTATTTTGAATTCTTTTTTCTTGATTCTTTTCTGTTTGGTCATTTTTTTTTTCTCCTTCTGGTCCACTCTTTTGATTTGAGTCCCAGTTTCCTACCCATTACTATTGGTTTCCTGTGCAATTCCCTTCATTTCAATTAGTTTAGCCTTCATATGTTCCTCTAAGTTGTGACTAAAATCAACCAGTTCTGTGAGCATCCTGATCACCTGTGTTTTGAACTGTGCATCTGAAAGTTTTGCTGTTTCTTCGTTGCTTAGAGGTATGGGCTCTGGGGCTTTGAAATCTTCTTGAGCCATTTTTGGTCTGTTCACGCTCATTAAGTATGAGGAGCAGAGCCTTAAGCGTTCACCAGGGCGGGGCCGCCCAGGTTGCTGAGTTGTGATGCTGTATGTGGGGGCAGAGTGAGAGCGGGGCAATAGTGGCCCCCTCTGCTGCCTCCGCTGGGTGAGGAGCAGAGCCTTAAGTGTTCACCAGGGCGGGGCCACCCAGGTTGCTGGGTTGTGACGCTGTATGTGGGGGCGGGTTCAGAGTGGGGCACTGACATCTCCCTCTCCTGCTTCCTGCTGCTGAGGCCTGCTCAGTTCGTCTCACTGCTCACTCCTTTGAGGGTCTATCTGTGCATGAATGTGTGACCACGGTCAGCCTGCCGCCCTATGGCCTCACTGGGTCCGCCCGTCGCTTGCTGGGTCCGCCTGTTGCAACCCCACGCCTGGGATCCGTGCGCCTGAGTCTATCTGACCGAGTTTTCCTGTGCAACCCCAATCCGCCAGCTGCTGGCTTCGCCCTTCTTACCAGTCCGGCTGAAGAATTCATTGTTATCAAACTTCTGAAAAGTTCAATTTTCTGTGTTTTGGCTGTGTTTTCTGTTGCGAAAATTATGTCATCTCTAAACTTGGTTGTGTGAGAAGGCACAGAGTCTCCACCTATGCCTCCATCTTGGCGGAAGTCCTAATTTATACTTTTTGTGATCCTGTGTAAAATCCCCCAAATTTACAAGACAGTATTATAACATGATGCTAACATGTAACGTGAAAAAGAAAATGACAAAATCGAGGTTGAAATTATTTTTTAAAATCTTTGTTTTTTATTGCTTTGGCAAATGACAAGTATATGTAGTCAGGAAACCTTCAGTTTCAGCTATCATGTATCCTGGCCTCTTCATAGTGCCTGGGATAGAACAACCACCTCCTGGAAAACCTGTACTGGGCCTCCCAGCTGCTCCTGAATCCCTTCCTAGCTGTAATCTCTGCCTCTTCCATGTGCACACTCCTCTGCCCAACCTAGACAGTGTTCACTCTTTAGTCATTTTCTCTTTATCTTCCACCTAAATTTCTAAAGCTCTCATTTACTCTCCTAGTTTTAAGCACCACCCATACATATGTCTTAAATCTGCACCTAAGGCTTATAGCATATGCTGCAGATCCACATTTAAAACCTCTTTTGGACATTTCTTTCTGGATATCCTGAAGTTATTACAACATACATTATATGTTGATATTTGAAACTAAATCTAATTAAGACATAGATACAGAAAAAAATCTCTAAAGGGGCTATTCAAACAATTGATTTGAGTTTGTGATTCTTTTTTTTTAACGATTTTTTAATTGTATTTGTTCCATTACCATTTATCCCCCTTTATACCGTCATCCTCCTCTGCAGTCACCACACCTTTGTCCATGTCCATGAGTTCTTTTTCCTTTCTGCTTGATCCCTCTACCCTTTAAACCCCCTAAGAACTGTCACCCTGCCTTCTATCTATGCATTTGTCTCTATTTTGCTTGTTAGTTCAGTTTATTCATTAGATTCCATATGACTGAAATCATATGTCATGTATTATTTTCTGACTGACTTATTTCACTTAGCATAATGTTCTCCAGGTATGTCCATGTTGTTGCAGAGAGTAAAATTTTTTTCTTGTTTACTGCCGAGTAGTATTTCATTGTGTAAATGTCCCATAGTTGTTTTATCCACTTGTCTACCGATGGACACTTGAGCTCTTGGGTCAGAAATTTTTGTTAAAATAAAAATTTAAAAAAACAACATTATTTATTTTGGTTGCATGTCAAATTAGTCTGCTGCATTTCTGTAAAAGCCAAACATTCTGCTCTTACTTGCAAACATGAAATTTAAAATATCCTAGACTTCTATCTATATCCAGCCTATTAGTCTCTCATCTGTTTTATGAAATGACTAAGCTAAGCCAGGTAAGCTGAACTGTGATTAAATGAGGTAAAATAGTACTTTGTAAATTGTAATATAAAAATTTTATTGTTGTTAGAGTGGTAAAGATACATTCTGTTCAGTAAAAACCAAATGACTATGTTTACTGTCTGTAACTAAATACTGGCATTGGATATAGGGAAGGACAGTAGCTTCCAACTTAGCCATTATAAATGGAAGGGAATGTGATTGACTTTAAAAACTCTTTTTATAAACACTGATTTTGTTACAATGCTTTGCAAGAGTAGAAACTCACCTCAAAATGGCTTACTCACCAAGGAGAATTAATGTATCACATAATATATAACAAGAAATCCAGGAGTGGATGGTTCTAAGGTGGTTCACTCAGTAGCCTACTCATGTCATCTTTCTACGCTGTTATCATAAGTAGTTCCAGATAGCAGCTTCAGAAGCATGTGGAACGTATAAGCAAAGAATTCTAGAGTCTACAATAGGGAAATAAGAGGAGAAAGAGTTTAGGTTAAAGCAACCCACATTTGCTGCATATGACTGAAAAACAAATTGGAATAACATTTAGTGTTTTGTTTCATTTTAGCTCTTGTACCCATTATGAAACACCAGTCACATACAGGAAGGACCTAAAAGCCTGTGATAAGTTCGAAGTATATAAAAGAGGCAGAGTCTTAGTAACAAATTTTTGTGTATAAAGTCAAGATGAAGTTTTAAAAAGAATTGCTTTTCTGTTCATGAGCTTTAAAAATTTTAAACTAGCCCTGGCTGGTATGACTTATTGGATTGAGTGCTGGCCTGTGAACCAGTTGTTGCTTGTTGGATTCCCAGTCAGGGCATATGCCTGGGTTGCAGGCCAAGTCCCCAGTAGGAGGCATGCGAGAAGCAACGACACATTGATGTTCCTCTCCTCTTTCTCCCTCCCTTCCCCATGTGTAAAAAAAAATAAATAAAATCTTTAGAATTTTTAAACTAGTCCCTAGGGGGGGATGCAGGATTTTATGTTAAAAATATTATGCTTGATTAGTCTGACTTCATTAGCACAAAATTACCCTATAACTTATACTAATAAAGATCAAAATAGGAAATAGTCTCTGCATCCTCCAGGATGGTTTAAAAAAAGATATATTTCAGCTGTTTTGAAAGAATTACTGTTTTCAGGATATATAATTTCCACTGGGCCATTATATCACATTAGCTTTAATACAATTACTTATTCTTGTTTATAAAGCTGCAGGTCAAAAATGTTGATTATTTCTGCAATTAGTAGAGAATTTTTAGGACTTAATTAGACAGTAACATTCATTATAATATGTTAGAGTTACAAACAAAAATATACTTTATATATAAAGAAACTAAGAGGTAGGTCAGATCTGCTTGAGTTGGTGTAAGGTGAGTTTATAGCCCTGACTGGTGTGGCTCAGTGGATTGGGCATTGTCCTGCAAACTGAAAGGCTGCAGGTTCAATTCCCAGTCAGGGCACATGCCTACAATGAGGGCCAGCCACCCCTGCCCATTAGGGGGCATGCTGGTTTTTATATTCACATCCAAATTGATCATCAAACTCTATTGGCTGTACTTTTTTAAAGTACCTGAACTGACGACTTCTCACTACCTCCACGCATACCATTCATCCATACTTTGTTGTTTCTCTCCTTGTCTCTCCTGACTGCTTTCTCTGCTTCTGCTGTTGCCTTCTATAGTTTATTCCCTATAAGTCAGAGTAAACTTTTTAAAAGATAAAATGTTGCTTTCCTCCACAGGATGCAAAGAAAATCCAAATTCAGTGCCATTGCTTATAAGGTTCTCCATAGTCAGGAGCCTTGCGGCCTTCCAACATCATCATCGTCGTCGTCATCATCATCATCACTATTCCTTGTTTCACTGCATTTCACTCATATTAACTTTCTCATCCTTTTTAAACTATAACTGTCTTATCTTAGGGTCCTTGGACTTGCTGATTACTTTGTTGAGAATATTCTCCAGATTTTCTTATAATTCCCTTTCTCATTAAATTTCTGTCTTGCTCAGATCTGTCTAAATTGCCTTATCGTAAAGAATGTTCCTATCCATGCTATAAAATAGATTATCCTCTATATTCCCTATTCTATTTTACCCTGATTTAGTTTTATTAATAGCAGTTATCACCGCTGGAATCATGTGCTTGTTTGTTGTCTGTCTTCTAGACACCCTCTACAAGGGAAAGACTTTTTAATTCACTGCTACATTCCTAGCACTTAGAACAGTGCCAGGTACATAGTAATCAATAAATAATACATACTTCACGTGCTGTCTTTATTAAATTTTAGTTGGATTTTAAAATGAAAAAGTAGGCAAACACATGAATTTTCCTGAAAATAAATCATGTTTCTATAAGCACTGCTTTTTAATTTCTAATTTTTAGGCTTGTTTGAGAAAAATGAAATAAACTTTTTACTCTTGCATATGCTTTAAATTTCAGTTAAAGTATTTGCATCTTATTTTCCCATAAAAATATTTAATAGGTAACCTGACATCTTTTTTCTTTTTAAGAACAAAAGTTCCATTTTACCTGTAATTTATTGCTTGACAATATATTTATTAACAAATTCTTAATTTGTGTTCTGTGTTAAAACTTATAAAATTATATAATGTCAAGATCATTGGGCTAATAAAGGAAGAAAAAATAGAAGTAGGGACTTCATTCTTTTTGAACTTTTAGAACATTTCAGTATTTTTTAGGTTGTCTGGAAATCCTGTCAGTTAAGAGACTGGTTTTTCCCCAGTAGTGTACTCATTACCTCTAAGGGACCACGCATGTTCCTGACCATATCTGTTATTCTTTCTTTTTGCTTTTTACTTTTTCTTTGACTTAGGACCTCAGTTTATGCCCCTAACCTCAGTTTTCAGTGGATAAAATTTACTCCTATAGGCTAATAAAAAAGGATAGAGGAAATTTAGCACAATGATAGTAGAAACTAAAACTTAGCTTGAAAATATGCTTAGCACATATAGTACAGCATATATGATATGTATAACATACTGATATATAGTTGAAATTTATTTTCTTGCACTTAATACAGCATTTTTCTAATCTCTGGGGAATACTAATTTTAAGATTTAATGGTAAGGATGGATGTCATTGGTACAATCACTTCCCATTTTACTCACATTTTTGAAGGGTAATTGTAGCTATCTCCATGCGTGGGCAGTGGAGAACAGCACATCTGAAGCTCTAACACTACCACATAGCTATATGCTGTTGGCAGCTAGGGAGTGTTATAAATCAGCACTGGCCCATGTTCTCATGCACACTTACAGACCCCTCTCTCTGGCCCAGTACTTTAACATTTGTAAACTATTTTGTGCCAAACTACTTAATCAGAATTTTTTAAATGGTTGATTTAGATAATTAAGAAATTAATTTCATTTTCTTTTTCTTTTTTTAAGGTGCATGGTGGCTGATGAAGTAAGTGTTTTATGATTTTTTGTCATTTATTTTTAATGTCTGCTATTTACCATGTACTCTGTGTGTTTCCATATGACTCTGTTTCTGTGTATGGAAACAAGGAGAGGGGAAGAGACAGGAAGGTGGGGAGTAGTGTACAAAGAATAAGAATGAAATAAATATGTGTATGTGCATGCAAGGTATGTACTTGGAACATGTTATTAATATTAGTGATCCAACATTCTACATTGTTGGCCTGAGAAGCGTGAATGTGCTTTAAAATGTACCCCAAGTGAAACTGAGTTCTTTTCTGCTTGTCATAATACTTCTTGCTTACAAGCTAAACTTTTAAGAATTTGTTCTAAAGGTTAATTGTTTCCTATAAAACTTAATGTTTAGATAGTATTGTATTACTACTAAGAAATATGATGCATTTCAGAGGCATGTACTTGTATATTCATGTTTTCTCATTGAAATTGAAATTCCTGTCACATAAACTATGGTACTGTTTATGTATATTCTCACAGTAATGTATATCAATAGTTCTAATTTTAACATTTAATTTTAACACAGTAATGTATATCAGTAGTTCTAGTTTTAACATCTTTTTAACAATAGTTCTAGTTTGAGAAAGTTGCTGCTGTTTTCGTGACACCTTTAAATCATGTAACAACAAAACATATACCCTTAAAAATATATTAGAAAAAAAGAAAATGAATACTGAATTTTTAAAAAATATATAAGTGAAACCATAAAAGATTCTGTCAGTTAACTGTTTTTCAGTTTTGGTTACATATAAACTCACCAGTGGTTTATCTCCATAGTCTCTTGTTTAGGAAAAAGATGAATAAGAGCATAGCATGAATATAATGGCTATGCAAAAGGTCGATAGAGGTTCGTGCTTGATTCATGCTGATATTGAACTACCTAAGTTTTTAGTTTGAACCACTTTTTATACTTGTATAGGCATTTATTAACACTAGAAACTACTTAGAAACATAGTCATCACCTGTGAAGGACTTCAACAATATAATTAAAGGGATAGGACATAGACATTTGGAAAACAACACAAATTTCTATTTTAGAATGGGATGAACTCCAAAAAGGCTCTTAATAAAATAATAGATTTGAGAGCCCAAAATGACTGAAGGGGGGGGTGTATGTTTTACTCTCTGAATATTTTTGCACCAAATGTGAATGTAAACTCATCACTCAAAATCTCAAAATTAGCCCTGGCTGCTGTGGCTCTGTGAATTGAGTCTGGGGTCCCTGGTTTGATTCCCAGTCAGTTCGCATGCCAGGGTTGCGGGCCAGGTCCCTAGTTGGGGATATATGAGAGGCAACGAAATCTCTTGCACTTGCACATTGATGTTTCTCTCACTCTCTTTTTCCATCCCTTCCCCTTTCTCTAAAAGTAAAGAAGTAAAATCTTTTTTAAAAATCTCAAAATTAGGCATAACCATTTTATAGAGCACCTATAAAATATATATGTGTGTGATGTTTGTATGGATGTGTGTATTAATAAATTTTATAAACAGACCAATTTTTTATTTACAGAAAATATATTTTAAAATGTAACATGATCTTAATAATCTTTACAAGCAATTCATGGGGAATGTCTTAGCAGCTATGGCTTATCATTGCTACCTTGTTCTTCATTTTGATGTGTTAGAGATTTGAATAGGTCTTAAATCTGTGAAATCATTCAGGAATTGAAATAAACACTTAAGCAACACCTCAACTCTTCCATTTTCCAGCAAACTCCTAAGTTGTCTTCAGTTAACATTAGACTAAGGATTATGAAGAATTCATGATAAATCCTTACCTAACTAGAGTTTTTTCATTATACCAATTGCTTTTCCTCAGCACCTATTATCTATATCAAATAGCACTTATAACATGTTGAGTGATTTGTGATTTTCTTTCAAAGTGATTCTTATTTTTTAATTTCATACACTTAAAAGAACAATTTGATATTTCCTCAATACTTAAGAAAACAATTCACCATTTTTTTGTCCATCATAATTCTCCCTTTTCACCAACATTTTAAAGACTCTCATTCTTTTATATCTATTTGACTTTACACAGCTTATTATCATCAAATTCTGTTAATAAGTTAATTAAGAAAAAATCCTCAACTTTACAAATGAGTACATAAACAGGCTACAAAAATAAACAATATAGGGAGATCCAAGATGGCAGAGGAGTAAGTGGAAGCAACAGTATCCTCCTCTCAGGAACAACCTCGAATTACAACTAAATTATAAGGAAATCTTCCTGAGGGGAAAATGGAGACAGCTATACTTGAATAACAATAAAAATAAAACATGAAAAAAAAAGAAATCTTCCTGAATAACCAACTGAATACTAGCTGGAGAGAAGCCTTATAACCAACAACAGATAGAAGTAACTACTTCAGTACAACAACACTGGTAGGGAGTTTGGAGAAGGTATAAGAGGGCTGGCTGCAGTCCCACAGGCAGCAGCTGAAGTTCTGGAGGGATATTTCAGTGGCCAGAGGAATGCGGGGTGTCTCCTAAGAAGTGTGTGCTCTGAACCCCAAGCTGGGATCCCCAGCCTACAGCACCAGAGCCAGAAAGGACCCCAGACAACAATCAGCTGTGAAAAGCAAGACAGGTTTTGTCTGCCAGGGAGAGACTGCTAGAGATGCTGAGAGCCTCTTAAAGGGCCAAAGCACAAAATTCATTTGCAGCCACTTACCCTGTTCACCAGCAGAGGGAGGACAGAATGGACTCGAGTCAAGTGAGGATAGTCTGGGGTTAGTGGCTTTTGGGAGAGCACTGAGGTAACAGTTACCACGATCCCTGTGCATTAGTCATTCCCCATACTGCAGAAGCCATCTTTCTTGGGTAGAGCACTCTTCTCCAAGTGGTATTAACCTCAATGAAAGCCTTGCTCACAGGAATTACTCTACCCCACCCGATGGTGCTTAAGCCTGGGTGCTAATTATAGTTTAAGTCTCTATTGCAGATTAGTTTAACAACTAAGGAGGCAAATACAAAGAAGCAATCAAAATGTGAAGACAAACAAATAGACCCAAAATGAAAGATAAAATTGTCCAGAGGAAGAACTAGGTGAAATGCAGGCAAACAATTTCTCAGATAGAGTTTAGAGTAATGACTATAAGGATACTCAACAGCATGAAAACAGACATAAGAACCATTAAAAATACCAGTCAGAAATAAAGAATGAAATATCTCAAATAAGTAATACACTGGAAGGAATAAACAGTAGGTTAGATGAAGCAGAGGATGGAATCAGTGGTTTGGAAGACAAGGTAGAAAAAAATACCCAGGCGGAACAGCAAAGAGAGAAAAGAAATTTTAAAAATGAGGAAAATTTAAGAAACATTTTGGACAACATGAAGCATAACAACATCCACATCATGGGAATGCCAGGAGGAGAAAAGAGCAAACAAGGGATAGAGAACCTATTTGAAGAAATAATGGCCAAAAGCTTCCCTAATCTGGTGAAGGAAAAAAGACACACAAGTCAGTGAAGATCAGGGAGTCCCAAACAAGTTGGACCCAAAGAAGCCTACATGGAGACACATCATAATTGAAATGACAGAACTTAAAAACAAGGAGAGAATCCTAAAAGCCACAAGAGAAAAGCAGGAGTTACCTACAAGTGAGCACAAATTAGACTTTCATCTGATTTCTCAACAGAAACATTTCAAGACTAAGGGAGTGGCATGGAATATTAAATAAAGGTGATGAAAAGCAAGGACCTACAACCAAGGCTACTTTGCCAAGCAAGGCTGTCATTTAAAATCCAAGGGGAAATAAGGAGCTTTCCAGACAGACAAATAAATAAATAAATAAATACCCAACAGAGTTTGCTAACACCAATCCAGAACTGCAACAAATGTTAAAGGGCTGGCTTTAAAAATGAGAAGGAAAAGAGAAAGAAAAAATAATAATAGAGGAAAATAGTCTGACAATAAAATGGCAATGCATAAATATCTATCAATAATTACCTTAAACGTAAATGGCTTAAATGCCCCAACTAAAAGACAGAGGGTAGCTGAATGGATAAGAAAACAAGATATATATATATATATTGCTCCCAAGAGACCCATCCAGATCAAAAGATACACACAGGTTAAGTAAAGGGGTATAAAAAGATATTTTGTGCAAATGGAAAGGAAAAAAGATGGAGTAACAGTATTTATATATGACAAAATAGACTTTAAAACCAAGGCTATAGTAAGAGACAAAGAAGGACACTACATAATGATAAAAGGAACAATCCGACAAGAGGATGTCACACTAGTAAACATTTATGCACCCAATGTAAGAGCACCTAAATATGTAAGGCAAATCTTGATGGACATAAAGGGAGAGATTGACTCAAATACAGATATAGTTGGGGATTTTAGCACCCCCTTGACTTCAATGGCTAGATCTTCCAGGTAGAAAATCAAAAAGGAGACAGTGGCTTCAAACTACACACTAGATCAAATGGATTTAATTGATATCTTTAGAGCATTTCCCCCCAAAACAGCAGAATATACATACTTTTCAAGTACACATGGAACGTTTTCTAGGATAGACCACATGTTAGGACACAAAACAAGTCTCATTAAATTTACGAAGATTGAAATCACATCAAGCATCTCCTCTGACCACAATGCTATGAAACTAAAATTCAGTCACAAGAAGAACACTGCAAAACCCGCAAAGACATGGAACCTAAAGAATATGTTATTAAACAATGCATGGGTCAACAACGAGATCAAGGGAAAAATCAAAAGATACCTTGAAACAAATGAAAATGCAGACACAGCAATTCAAAATCAGTGGGACACAGGAAGAGCAATACTAAGAAAATTCATAGCAATACGGGCCTATCTAAAAAGAAAAGAAGAGAAATAAAAGAAAAGCTCCAATAAAGTCTTAACTTTACACTTACTTACCCTTGAAAAAAGGGCAACAAAGCCTAAAGTTAATAGAAGGAAGGAAATAATAATGATCAGAGCCAAAATAAACAAAATAAAGTCTAGAGAAAATGATACAAAAGATCAGTGACTCAAGAGCTGCTTATTTAAAAAGACAAAACAAATCGACAAACCTTAACCACACTATTTAAGAAAAAAGGAGAAAGGACCCAAAATAAGTAAAATCAAGAATGAAAAGGGAGAAATAACTGACACCAACAAAATACAAAGGAATGTAAGAAAATATTATTAACAACTGTATGCCAACAAACTAGACAACCTTGATGAAATGGATAAATTCCTAGAAACATACAATCTTCTAAAACCAAATCAGGAAGAATCAGAGAATCTGAATAGACAGATTACACCTTGTGAAATTGAAGAAGTAATTTTTAAAACTCCCAAGAAACAAAAGCCCTGAACCAGAAGATGTCTTCACAGGTGAATTTTACCAAACATTCCAAGAAGAAATAACACATCTTTTTTCAGACTATTTCATAAAATTCAAGAGGAAGGAAAGCTCCCAAACTCATTTTCTGAGACCAGCATTATCCCAATTCCAAGACCAGATAAAGACCCTACAAAGAAAGAATATTATGTGCCAATGTCCCTGATTAATATAGATGGTAAGATCCTCAACAAAATATTAGAAAACCAAATACAGCAATGCATCGAAAAGATCTGCACCATGATCAAGTGGGGTTTATTCCCAGAATACAAGGTTGGTATAAAAGTCACCAATCAATAAATGTGATTCACCCCATTAAAAAAATGAAGGGTAAAAACCACATGATCATATCTATAAATACAGAAAAAACATTTGATAAAATCCAGCACCCATTTATAATAAAAACTCTCAGCAAAGTGAGATTAGAGGGAACATACCTAAGCGTAATAAAGGCCATATATGATAAACCCGCTGCCAGCATCATATTCAGTGGGCAAAAACTACAAGCATTTTCTTTAAGATCAGGAACAAGACAGGGATATCTGCCTTCACTTCTCTTATTCAACATAGTACTGGAAGTCCTAGCCACAGCAATCCGACAACAAGAAAAAATAAAAAACATCCAAATTGGAAAGGAAGAGGTAAAAGTCATTATTTAGAGATGACATGATAATATACAGAGAGAACCCCAAATATTCCACCAAGAAACTGCTACCTCCAAGTAACAAGTAAATTCAGCAAAGTAGCAGGAAACAAAACGAATATCTAGAAACAAGTTGCATTTTTATATGCCAATAACAAACTAACAAAAAGGGAAATTAAGAAAACAATACCATTCACAATTTCCACAAAGGAATAAAATGCCTAGGAATAAACCTAACCAAGGATGTAAAATGCCTATACTAAGAAAATTATAAAACACTGAAAAGAAAAAAATACAAGCTACAAATAAGTGAAAACACATACCATGTTCATGAATAGGAG
Source organism: Artibeus jamaicensis (assembly GCF_021234435.1). Taxonomy (NCBI): domain Eukaryota; kingdom Metazoa; phylum Chordata; class Mammalia; order Chiroptera; family Phyllostomidae; genus Artibeus; species Artibeus jamaicensis. Next base: position 3,098,453 of record NW_026521249.1, on the reverse strand, counting down.
AAATTAACATCATGAAAATGCCCATACTACCCAAAACAATCTATAGATTCATTGTAATTCCTCTCAAGATATCAAAAAAAAAAAACAAAAAACTGGGAGAACTGTAACTGAACAACAGTTTTTTAAAAAGATTTCAATGACATATTCAACAGAACTAGAACAAATATTTCAAAATGTATATGGAACCACAAAAGATCCCGCATAGCAACAGCAATCCTGAAAAAGAGAACAAAAGTTGGAAAAATCGTGCTACCTTATATGGAACTATTATAAGGCTGTAGTATTCAAAACAGCATGGTACTGGAATAAAAACAGACACATAGATCAGTGGAACAGAAGAGAGAGGCCAGATATAAATCCACGCCTTTGTAGTCAAGCAATATTTGACAGAGGAAGGAAGGACATACAGTAGGCTAACAATAATTTATTCAATAAATGGCATAGGGAAAATTGGACAGACAAATGTAGAAAAATGAAACTAGACCGCCTTCCTGTACCACCCATAAAAATAAATTCAAAACGTATTGAAGGCTTAAATGTTAGACTTGAAACCATAAAAATTGTAGAATAAAACCTTGGCAGAAAAATCTCAGACATATTTTGTACCAATATTTTGTTAGATATATCTCACCAGAACAGGGGAAGCAAAAGAAAAAAATAAACAAATGAGACTACATCAAACTAAAAAAATTTTTGAATAGCAAAGGAAATCATCAACAAATAAAAAGGCAAAGCACAGAATGGGAGAATATATTTGCCAATATATCTGATAGAGGGTTAATATCCAAAATTTATACAAAAACTTAAAAACTCAACACCAAAAAACAAACAACACAATTAAAAAATGGGCAAAGGACCTGAGTAGACTCTTTTGTAAACAAGAGATGCAGATGGCCAGTAAACATATGAAAAAATGCTCAACGTCACTATCAGAGAAATGCAAATTATAACCACAGTGAGATATCACCATACACTTGTCAGAAAATGGCTATCTTCAATAAATTAGCAAACAACAAATGCTGACAAGGATGCATAGAAAGGGCAACCTTTTGCACTGTTCGGAGGAATGCACACTGGTTCAGCTAATATGGAAAGCAGTATGGCAATACCTTAAAAAACTAAAAATGGATCTGCCTTTTGATCCAGTGATTCCACTTTTCAGGACATATCCAAAGGGACCCAGAACACTAATTCGAAAGAACATGAACACCCCTATATTCATTGCAGCATTATTTACAAATGCCAATATATGGAAGCAGCTCAAATGTCCATCAGTAGATGAGTGGATAAAACAACTGTGGGATGTGTATACAATGGAATACTATTTGGCCATTAAAAAGAGGAAAATTTTACCCTTTGCATCATTATGGATGGACCTGGAGAATACTGTGCTAGGTGAAAGAAGTCAGACAGAGAAAGACAAATACCATATAATTTCACTCATGTGGAATCTAATGAACAAACTGAAGTAACAAGCAAATTAGACAGAGTCATAGAAGGAGAACAGGATGATGGCTAAGAGGTTGGGTGGTTAGGAGGTGGAATAGTTGAGCAAAACAGAAAAATGACTCATGGACATGGACATCAGTGTGGTGATTGCTGGGATAAGGGGTTTATAAGGGGAGTAAATGTTAACAAAAAATACAAACATTAAGTTCTAAAAAGTTTAAAAAAGAACGAATTGGTTTCATACAAATAAACAGTACAAAGTATAAGTCTTAAGATCACAGGTCACAATCACTGATATCCTCTGTTAGTGGTAGAATTACAATGTCATTTTTATGGAATCTTTATGAACTAGTGTGGATAAAAGTAAATTAAGAGTATTGAAGTAGAAAGAATTTATATAGATGTAAATTATATGAACTCTGTTTTGACCCTTATTCTGTTTCCTAATGCTCTTCTCCATTTGATCTTACCACAAAATTGTAGAAACCAACCTCAAGGAAAAAACTCAAAACCATTCAAACTCATGGAGATTCAACAACATGCTGTTAAACAATGAATGGGACAAGAATGACATCAAGGAAGAAATCAAAAAGTTTCTGGAAACAAATGAAAATGAACTCACAACAACCCAAAACTTATGGGAAACAGCAAAGGCAGTTTTGAGAGTGAAGTTCATAGTGATACAGTGACTCCACTTTTCAGGGATTCCACTTTTCAATAATGTTTCTAAAAAAGATAGAAACATTTCAAACAAATAACCTAACGCTACACCTGCAAGAACTTGAAGAACAACAACAAAGACAGCCCACAGCAAGTAGAATGAAGGAAATAACCAAGATCAGAGCAGAATTAAACACAGAGACTAAAAGCACAGTTCTAAGGATCAAAGAGCACAGGAGCTGGTTCCTTGAAAAGATGAACAAAATCGACAAGCCTTTAAGTAGACTCAAGAAAAAAGAACAGACAGGACACAAGTAAACACAATTAGAAATGAAAGAGGAGAGATTACAACTGATACCACAGAAATAAAAAGGATTGTAAGAAATTACTACAAAGAAATATATGACAAGAAATTCAAAAACACAGGTGAAATGAACAAATTTCTAGAAAAATATAATCTTCCAAAATTCAATGAAGAAGAAGCAGAAAACCTGAACAGACCAATAACAGCAGACGAAATTGAAGCAGTAATCCAAAAACTCCCATCACACAAAAGCCCTGGACTGGACAGTTTCACAGGGGAATTCTACAAAGCATTTAAGGAAGAGCTAACCCCTATCCTTCACAGACTATTCCAAAAAATCCAAAATGATGGAAGACTCCCAAACTCTTTTTATGAACACAGCATCATCTTCATCCCAAAACCAGATAAAGTCACAACAAAGAAAGAATACTTCAGGGCAATATTGCTGATAAACATAGATGCTAAAATCCTCAACAAAATATTGGCAAACCACATCCAGCAATACATTAAAAAGATCATATATCATGACCAAGTGGGATTCATCCCAGGGATTCAGGGATGGTTCAATATTTGTGAATCAATAAACATAATACATGACATAAACAAAAGCAAAGACAAAAATCACATGATCATATCAATAGATGCAGAAAAAGCACTTGATAAGTTATAGCACCCATTTATCATTAAAAACACTCAGCACAGTGGGAATAAAGGGAGAATTCCTCAACATAATAAAGGCTACATGTAAGAGACCTACAGCCAACATAACACTCAGTGGGCAAAAATTTAAAACTTTTCCACTAAGATCAGGAAAAGATAAGGTTGTCTACTTTCATCAATTCTATTCAACGTAGTACTAGAAGCCCTAGCCACAGGAATCAGACAAGAAAAGGAAATAAAAGGCATCCAACTTGGAAAAGAGGAAACAAAACTGTCATTGTTTGCAGATGACATGATAGCGTACATAGAAAATCTTACAGACGCCACTAAAGAACTGCTTGACTTAATAAATGAATTTGGCAAAACAGCCGGATACAAAGTCAATATCCAGAAATCAAAGACACTTTGGTACACCAAAAATGAAATATCAGAAACAGAAATCAGGGTAAAAATTCCATTTGATATAGCAATAAGAAAACTAGAATACCTAGAAATAAACTTATCCAAGGAGCTAAAGACCTGTGCTCAAAAAACTACACAACACTGAAGAAAGAAATGAAGACAGGAACATATGGAAACATATACCATGTTCATGGATCGGAAAAATTAACATCATCAAAATGTCCATATTACCCAAAGCAATGTACAGATTCAATGCAATACCTATTAAAGTACCAATGACATATTTCACAGATGTAGAACAAACACTTCAAAAATGTATATGGAACCATAAATAACCCCAAATAACTGCAGTAGTTTTGAGAAAGAAGAGCAAAGTAGGAGGAATCACAATACCTGATATCAAACTGTGTTACAAGGCCACTGTAATCAAAACAGCCTGGTACTGGCATAAGAACAGACACATGGACCAATGGAACAGAATAGAGAGCCCAGAAATTAACCCAAGTCTGTACGGTCAATTAATATTTGATGAAGAGGGCAGGAGCATAAAATGGAGCAAAAATAGCCTCTTCAACAAATGGTGTTGGGAGAGCTGGACAGCTACATGCAAAAAATAAAAAATAAAAAAACCCAAGCACCAACATACACCCTACACAAAAATAAATTCAAGGTGGATAAAAGATTTAAGTATAAGTCATGACACCATTAAAGACCTAGAGGAGAATATAGGCAGGAAAATCTCAGATAATCCATGCAGCAATATTTTCACTGATATGACCCCTAGAGCAAGGAACATAAAGGAAAGAAAAAACAAATAGGATCTCATCAAAATAAAAAACTTCTGCACTGCTAAAGAAAACAACATTAAAATCAAAAGAGAAGAAACCCTGTGGGAAAACATATTTGCAAATGATAGGGAGATCAAGCCCCTCAGACAAGGGCCTGATCTCCAAAATATATAAAGCACTTACACAACTACATTCTAAGACAAGGGACCCGATTAAAAAATGAGCAAAGGACTTGAACAGACACCTCAAAGAAGGACATAAAGAGGGCCCAAAAGCATATTTAAAGATGCTCAGTATTGCTAGCCATCAGAGAGATGCAAATTAAAACCACACTGAGAAACCACTTCACATTATTGAGAATGGCCATCATAAACAAAGCAACAAACAACAAGTGTTGGAGAGGTTGTGGAGAAAAAGGAACCCTAGATCACTGTTGGTGGGATTGCAGACTGGTGCAACCACTGTGGAAAACAGAATGGAATTTCTTCAGAAAAGTAATGGAACTGGCTTTTCACCTGGCAATTCCACTGCTAGTATTATATCTTAAGAACCATAAACACCAGTTCAAAAGAACCTATGCACCCCAATGTTCATAGCAGCACGATTTACTATAGCCCTGTGTTGGAGGCAACCTAAGTGCCCATCAGTAAGTGAATGGATCAAAAATGTGGTACATTTACAGGATGGAATTCTATGCAGCAGAAAGAAAGAAGGAGCTCCTACCCTCTGGACAGCATGGATGGAACTGGAGAGCATTATGTTAAGTGAAATAAGCCAGGTCTTGAGAGACAAATACCATATGATCTCACCTTTAACTGGAACCTCATTAACAAAATGAACAAACAAGCAAAATATAACCAAAGACACTGAAATACAGAACAGGCTGACAGTGACCAGAAGGGAGAGTGGAGGGCCAAATGGGGGGAAAAGGTGAAGAGTTTACAGAAACAATTATAAAGGGCACATGGACAATAACAAAGGGAAGTGGACACAGGGGAAGGAAGTAGAAAGGGTCAGGGTGGTGGGGAGGGGTGAGGGGAAGGGCAGAAAACTATTTGAACAGTAATAAAAATGTTAAAAACAAAAAAACAAAGTTTTGGTGAAATCAGGAAAGGAAATGCAGTTTATAATCTGGAGTTCAATCACCTTTTGGTTTTAAAATTAAAAAATATAGTTTGACATGAATATTTAACTCATCAAATAGCTAAAAGCCTTAGGAGAGCACTTTTACATATGTTATTGAACCTCTGTTTTTCAGATGCTTGAATACCCTCTTGAAGTATTGTGTGATTTAGCTGTCTGCTGTGATCTTTCCTTCCTAGTTTTAGAAACAAATGACTTCCTTCACTGGTATTACAACCCTTCCTCTAGTATTTTCCCACTATTATCTTTTTCTAATTTACTCAGTCTTTGTGGAATTATATAATCTGTCTACAGTGCATGGCATAATCATTAACTTTAAATTGGAATGATTAAGTTTTGTTTAATTGTCCAATTGTGTGATTGTTGCATTATTCAGTTATAAAACTATACTTTGGGTAACAAACAAGGCTGTAATTTTTAATAAACTTAACTTTGCAAGCAGATTAAACTGTTTTAACTACTTCCTTTTCTCCCTCTCTTGAATTAATGCAATTAAATATGTAGTGAATATATAGAAACTCTTGTGAGTTTGTATTTTATAAATAATGGAATTCAGACCAGTCTGTAGTCAAGCTACTGCACTATTATCTTAATTGCTTTTTATTAATTACTTTTGATTTACTGTGTGTTTGTTCTGTTGTTCTACAGTTGAAAATTATTGAAAATGGTTATTCATTAAAAGATTCTAAATAGCCCCAGCCAGGTTCCTTGGTTGGTTGGAGCATCACCCATACACCAAGATGTTGTAGATTTGATCCCCAGTCAGGGCAAATACCTACATTGCAAGTTTGATTTTCAACTGGGGTGCCTACTGTAGGCAACCAATCAATGTTTCTCTCTCACGTAAATGTCTAATTCTCTCTCCCTCTCTCTCTAAAGAATTCTATAAAACATCTTCAGGTGAGCATTAGAAAAAACCTAAATTTTTAAAAGATTTTAAATGTGGACTTCCAGCGAAGGTGGAGGTGTAGGTAGACACACTGTGTTTCCTCACACAACCAAAAGAAGGACAACAACAATTTAAAAACAAAAAACGACCAGAACTGACAGATAATTGTATGGAAGTCCAACAACCAAAGAGTTAAAGAAGACACACTCATGCAGTCTGGTAGGAGAAGCAGAGGCAGGCTCGAGGAGAGGACATGCAGCAAAGTGGCAGTGGAGGACCAGGGTGGGCAAGGGGGCAGCTAGTCAGCAAGGCTGCAGCAGTGGAGGCTGGTGTAGCGAAGTGTCCCACGTTCAGGTGCAGATAAACCAGGAGGAACAATTGGGAAGTGGGACAGACCATGCAATTTAGAACTCTAGTACAGGGAAATAAAGTCTCAAACCACTGATTAAAAACACCTGTGGAGGTGTAGGTGACAACTGGAGAAATTCCCAACTTCACAGGAGAGGTCGTGGAGAGACCCACAGGGTCCTAGAACATACACAACCCAACCTACCTAGGAATCAGCACCAGAAGGGCCAAATTTGCTTGTGGAAAGCCAGGGAAGTGACTGAAAGCTGGCAGAGGGCAGAGCAAGTACCATTGTTTCCTCTCGGATCCCTACCCCACATACAGTGATATGGGTTACCCATCCCTGGTGAATACATAAGGCCCCATGCTTCACTACATAACAGGCACATCAAGACAAAAAGAAATGATCCAAATGAAAGAACAGATCAAAGCTTCAGAAAAAAAAAAATACAATTAAGTGACAAAGAGGTAGCCAACCTATCAGATGCATAGTTCAAAACACTGGTAATCAGGATGCTCACAGGATTGGTTGAATTAGGTCTCAGATTAGATGGAAAAATGAAGACTGTGCTAAGTGAAATAAAGGAAAATGTACAGGGAACCAATAGTGAGGGAAGGAAACTGAAACTCAGATCAATGGTGTGGACCAGAAGGAAGAAAGAAACATCCAACCAGGAAAGAATGAAGAAACAAGAATTGAAAAATATGAGGAGAGGCTTAGGAACCTTCAGGACATCTTTAAACATTCCAGTTTCTGAACTAAAGGGGGACCTATAGAAGGACGTATAGAAGGAGAAGAGGACTAGCAACAAGTAGAAAAGTTATTTGAACAAATAATAAAGGAGAACTTTCTCAATCTGGGAAAGGAAATGGTTGTCCAGGAAGCTCAGAGAGTCCCAAAGAAGTTGGACCCAAGGAGGAACACACCAAGGCACATCATCATTACATTATCCAAGATTTAAATGAAGGAGAGAATCCTAGAAGTAGCAAGAGAAAAGGGACAGTTATGTACACAGGTGTTCCCATAAGACTCTCAGCTGATTCCTCAAAAGAGACCTTACAGGCAAGAAGGGCCTGGAAAGAAGTAATCCAAGTCATGAAATCCAAGGACCTACATCCAAGATTGCTCTATCCAGCAAAGCTTTCATTTAGAATGGAAGGTCAGATAAAATGCTTTTCAGATAAGGTCAAGTTCAAGGAGTTTATCATCACCAAGCCCTTAGCGTATGAAATGTTAAAGGGACTTATCTGAGAAAAAGATGAAAAATATGAACAGTAAAATGACAGCAAACTCACACTTATTAACAACCATGCATAAAACAAAAACAAAAGCAAACTAAGTGGACAGCTAGATCAAGAGGAGCCACAGAAATGGAGATCACATGGAGGGTTATGAGCAGGGAAGTGGGAGTGGGAGAAAGGGGGAAAAGGTACAGAGAATAAATAGCATAGATGGTAGGTAGAAAATAGACAGGGGAAGGATAAAAACAGCATAGGAAATGTAGAAGCCAGAGAACTTATATGTATGACCCATGGACATGAACCAAAGGGGGGCAATGTGGCTCAGGGGATATGCAGGACAGGGGGAGTGAAAATGGGAAAATGGGACAACTGTAATGGCATAATCAATAAAATATATTTCAAAAAATAGATTTTAAATTTGAAAAATAATTTCATATTAACACAAAGTAGGTAATTTTGTTGGAAAGAGATGGGGAAAATATTAAACTTACACACTTCCTACCTTATTTGAAAAGTATTTGAAGGCAGTTATTTTTGTAGAAACTTAGTATGTAGATTTTTTATTTTTAAGTATATTTTATTGATTATGCTATTACAGTTGTCTCATTTTTTCTCCCCTTTATTCCCCTCCACTCTGCACCTGCACCAACATTCTCTCTCCCTAGTTCATATCCATGAATCATACATATAATTTCTTTGGCCTCTCCATTTTCTATACTATGGGTAACCTCCCCAGTCTATTTTATGTCTACCAATTATACTTCTTATTCCCTGTACCTTTTCCCTCATTCTGCCCCATCCCCCTCTCTTCTGCTAACCCTCCATGTGATCTCCGTTTCTGATTTTGTTCCTGTTCTAGTTGTTTGCTTAGTATGTTTTTGGTTTTTAGATTCAGTTCTTAATAGTTGTGTTGTTCATAGTTTTTGATGTTCTTCTATTTCTTAGATAAGTCCCTTTAACATTTCATATAATAAGTACTTGGTGGTGATGAACTCCTTTAACTAGACCTTATCTGAGAAGCATTTTATCTGCCCTTCCATTCTAAATGATAGCTTTACTGGATAGAGTAATCTTGGATGTAGGTCCTTGCCTTTCATGACTTTGAGTCATAAAATTGACCAGTGTGAATTGTCATCTTTGTCGATCTTCTTTATTACTCTTACAAAGTACTCTTCTCATTACCTCTTCTTGATTATTTGCCTTCCCATAGATTTTTTTAAAATTCTAGTTTTCAGTTACACTCGATGTTCAATATTATTTCATAGTAGCTTTAGGTATAGAGTATAGTGATTAGACAGTCATATAATTTACAACATGATCCCCCAATATTTCAAGTACCCACCTGGCAACATACTTGCAATATTGCAATATGGACTACATTGCCTATGCTGTACCTTACATCTCTGTGACTATTTTGTAACTACCAATTTGTACTTAATCCTTTCACCTTTTTCCTATACATTTTAGAATCAGCTTCTCCTTTTATACAAAACACTTTACTGGGATTTTGATTGGGATTGCTTTGAATTAGTACACCAAGTTGAGAAGAAACCTTCACAATGTGAGATTTTGGTCCATGAATATAAAATGTCTCCATTTATTTAGAATGTCTTTGAGGTTTTTCATCAGCATTTTTTTACTAAGGTATAATTGACATATTAAATTAGTTTCAGTCATATAACATAATACTTTGATATTTGTATATGGTTTGAAATGACCACATTATTCATTAACTAAAATTTACTTCTTGTGTTGAGAACTTTTAGATCTATTCTCTTAGCAATTTTAAAATATGTAGTAGAGTATTATTAACTGTACTCACCATGATAAACATTACATTCCTATAACTTATTTCTTTTATAGCTGGAATTTTTTACTTTTGACCCCTTTCACCCATTTCACCCACCCACAGTCCCCTACTTCTGTCAAATATGTCTGTCCTCTCTATTGGTGAATTTGGTTTTGACTTTTATTTTAATCTAAGTGAAATCATATGGTACTTGTCTTCCTCTGACTTCTTTTTCTTAGCACAGTGCCTTCAGGGTCCATCCATGTTGTCACAAATAGCGAGATTTTTTAAAATATATTTTATTGATTATGCCATTAAAGTTGTTCTATTTCCCCCCCTTCATCTACCGTACACACCCCCTCCTCCACCATTCCCCCCTTTAGTTTATGACCACATGTCTCAAGTTCTTTAGATTCTATATTTTCCCTACTATTCTTGGCCTCCCTTCTATCTATTTTCTACCTACCATCTATGCTACTTATTTTCTGTACCTTCTCCCCCCTTCTCCTCCTCGCACTCCCCTGTTGCTATCCTCCATGTGATCTTCATTTGTTTCCATTTCTGATCTAGCTGACCTCTTAGTTTGCTTTTCTTTTAGGTGTGGTCATTAATAACTGTGAGTTTGCTGTTCTTTCACTGTTCATATTTTTTATATTGTTTTTCTCAGATAAGTCCCTTTAACATTTCATATAATAAGGGCTTGGTGATGATGAACTCCCTGAATTTTATCTTATCTGAGAAGCACTTTATCTGCCCTTCCATTCTAAATGAAAGCTTTGCTGGATAGATCAATCTTGGTTGTAGGTCTTTGGATTTAATGACTTGGAATACTTCTTTCCAGCCCCTTCTTGCCTGTAAGGTCTCTTTTGAGAAATCCGCTGACAGTCTGATGGGAACTCATTTGTAGGTGACTGTCCCCTTAGCTCTTGCTGCTTCTAGGATTCTCTCCCTCATTTTAATCTTGGCTAATGTAATGATGATGTGCCTTGGTGTGTTCCTCCTTGGGTCCAGCTTCTTTGGGACTCTCTGTGCTTCCTGGATTTTCTAGAAGTCTGTTTTCTTTGCCAGATTAGGGAAGTTCTCCTTTATTATTTGTTCAAATATGTTTTCCACTGGTGGCTATTCCTTTCCCCCTTCTGGTATGCCTATAATTCGGATGTTGGAGCGTTTAAAGATGTCCTGGAGGTTCCTAAGCCTCTCCTCATTTTTTTTGAATTCTTGTTTCTTCATAGTTTTCTGTTTGGTCATTTTTTTCTTCCTTCTGGTCCACTCCCTTGATTTGAGTCCCAGTTTCCTTTTCATCACTATTGGTTTCCTGTGTATTTCCTTTCATTTCAATTAGTTTAGCCTTCATTTATTCCTCTAATTTGTGACTAAAATCAATCAGTTCTGTGAGCATCCTGATCACCAGTGTTTTGAACTGTGCATCTAATAGGTTGGCAATTTCTTGGTCTGTTAGAGTTACGGGCTCTGGGGCTCTGAGTTGTTCTCCAGCCATGTTTTGGTCTGTTCGCGCCTATTGTGTATGAGGAGCGGGCTTTAGATGTTCACCAAGGCGGGACCACCCAGGTCTCCGGGTTGTAACACTGTATGTGGGGTCGGGGTCAAAGAGGGGCAATGGCGGTCCCCTTTGCTGCTTTCCGCTGCTGAGGCCTTCGAGGTCTATCTCAGTGCTCACTCCTTCACCTGGTATATCTGCGTGTGAATGTGTTACTGTCAGCCAGCTGCCTTACACCCTCACTGGGTCTGCCCGTCGCAACCCCACGCCTGGGATCTGCCAACCGCCGCCCGCGCACCTTGGTTGGTCTGACCAAGTTGTCCTATGCAACCCCACTCCACCACTCACTAGCTCCTCCCCTTGTAGCATCCACCAGTGCGAGCAACAAATGGTCGGAAGCTTTCAGGAGTTTAAGATGGAACTTTATTGGCCAAAGTTTCAAAGTTTTACCTGCGCAGGGGCGAACTCTCGAGGTGTCCGGAGACACGGTGCCAAAATGGCTGCAAATGAGAGTCGCGCCTGGTGCTTACAGCCTAGGGTTTTTATTGGGGTGAGCAAGCAAGCAAATACAGAAGCAGACGTCGCTTTTAGCAATTGGCTATCTTGAGAGAACACACACACATGGCTATGCTCTCTGCTTGCAACAATGGATACTTTTCTGCAAGGACAAGGTCATGCACAAGCGGTTTATCTTGTTCAGCACTCTGTGCTTTCTGTACTTTCTATCTTCCTTGCTGAGACAGTCTGGAGCCTGCCTCGGGTTCCTCTTGGCTACTTTTATCTAATTCCGGGCCTAACGCCCTCTTACCAGTCTGGCTGGTTCTTGTTGTCGGGCTTCTGTATAGTTTAATTTTCTGTGGTTTGGCTGTGTTTTTGTTGCTAAAACTTTGTTGTTTTTAAACTTGGTTGTGCGAGAAGGCACAATGTTTCCACCTACGCCTCCATCTTGGTGTGGAAGTCTCCACAAAAATTTTATTTTATGGCTGAATAATAATAGCCTTTATAGCACATTTTCTTTCTTTCTTTTTTTATAGTTCTTACTAAAAAGTTCATTTTTTATTTGAGTTTTTATTTTTTATTACATTTTATTGATTATACTATTACAATTGTCTTGATATTTCCCTCTTTGCTGCTCTCCACCCAGCATGCTCCACACCCTCAGGCGGTACCACCCTTATTCAAGTCCATAGGTCATATATGTAAGTTCTTTGACTACTCCATTTCCTATACTGTACTTTATATCACCATTGCTATTCTTTAACTATCTAGTTGTACTTCTTTTTTTTTATTTGTACTTCTTAATACCCTCATCTCTTATCCATTCTCCCACCTCCTCTCCCATCTCTTTATCTTTAACCATTGGCATTTTAATTATGACATGTCTTGGGGTGGGCCTCTTTGCGTCATCCTAGTTTGGTATTCTCTGTGCTTCCTGGACCTGTATGTCTATTTCCTGCACCAAATTAGAGAAGTTTTTTTTCATTATTTTTTCAAATAGATTTCCAATTTCTTGCTCTTTCTCTTCTTGTGCCCACCCTATGAAGCAAATGTTGAATTACTTAAAGTTATCCCACAAGGCTGCTTACACTGTCTTATTTTTTTGGATTCTCTTTTCTTGTTCTGATTCATGGAATTTTGCTTCCTTATATTCCAAATCATGGATTTGATTCTTGGCTAGATCCACTCTACTGTTGTTTTCCCTGTAAATTATTCTAGATTTCAATTAGTGAATCCCTTGTTTCTGACTGGATCTTTTTTATGTTGCTGAAGTTTTCACAAAGTTCCTTGAGCATCCTTATAACCTGTGTTTTGAACTCTGCATCTGATAGATTGCTTATCTCCAGTTAATTTATCCATTTTTCTCCAAAGAACAGTTTTGATCTGTTCTTTCATTTGGGCCATGTTTCTTTGTCTCCTCTTTTTGGCAGCCTCCCTGTGTTTGTTTCTATGTATTAGGCAGAGCTGCTTTGATTGCATGTCTTGGTCGTGTGGCCTAATGTAGTAGGTGTCCTGTAGGGTCCAGTGGCACAGTCTCCCCTATCACCCCTTCTGAGTACTTGAGGTGAATCCCTCATGTGGGCTGAGTACACCCTCCTAATATAGTTGAACCTCGGTTGCTGTTAGCAAATAAATTGGAGGGATTTGCTCAGGACAGCTGCAAGGATTGGCTATAAAATATCACCAACCTCTGCCCTCCATGGACGATCAGCTGTGCAGGGGTAGGATAGTGGTGGTCTGACATGGTCTGTAGCCAGTCCACTGGGTGTGCTGGCCCTGGGGATTCCCAGGTGGTGCAGGCCCAGATAAGCCCCAACTTGTGTTTTATCTGGGGCCACCCTGCTGAGCTATAAAGCAATCTGAGGTGGCTGCTACTTTTACTGGGATTGGAGGTTTCCAGGTGAAGCCAAACTGTGAATTTAGGCTGCCAGTTTCGGTCCTGTGGCTCACCGAGGCCAGCTGCTGCTTGTTTATGTGCAAAAGAAGCTTGGGTGGGCCTATAAGCTGGGTTAGGCAAAGTCTATGGGGATCTCTAAGGCGGGTCAAACAGTGTTAGCCAGGCTGATGGAATCTTAGAAACCAGTCTACCAGTTGTGTGAGGGGAGGGCCCAGAAAAGGTTCTCTGCTTGCCTTGATGCCAGACACCTCAGCCTCCCCCTGCATGCTACTGGTGCCTCTCATGCTGCCTCCCTGGCACCAGAGCCCGGAGGGAGTGAGTCTGAATGAGTAGTAGTTGAGTCTGTGTGTGGGTTCTTTAAGAGGAACTGCTTGGGGCTTCAGAAGTTTCTTCCACTGACTGAATTCCCACTGAGTTTTGCAGCCAGAAGTTGTGGGGACTTATCTTCCTGGCACTGAAACCCTCAGCTAAAGGACCTAGTGTGGGGCTGGAACTCCTTGCTCCCACAATATCCCTCCCAAATTTTTACCCACTACATGTGGATTTGGGGCCAGCCTGTTCTGCAGCTGTGCCACATCTACCAGTCTGGATGGATGTGGTTTTTTAAATTCCGTACTTGTCAGACTTCTGTTCAACTTGATTTCTGTTGGCTCTGAGTAATGGTTGTTCTATATTTTAGTTGTAATGTTGTAGTAGAACAAAGAGGCAAGCCATGTCTGCCTATGCTACCATCTTGACCGGAAGTATTTTTATGTATTTATTAATTTAACTTTTATTGTAGTTTTTCCCATTACCATTTAGTCTCTTTATACCCCCCTCCTCCTAGTAGCCATCACACTGTTGTCCATGTCCATGAGTCTTTTTTTTTCTTTTTGCTGTGTCCCTTCACCCTTTCAACCCATGCACTAACTGTCATCTGCTCTCCATCTATCTATAAGTCTGTCTCTGTTTGCTTGTTATTTCAGATTGTTCCTTAGATTCCAGATAGGAGTGAAATCATATGGCATTTTTCTTTCTCTGACTGGCTTATTTCACTTAACATAATGTTCTCTAGGTTCATCTTTACTGTTGCAAAGGGCAAAATTTTCTTCTTTTTTATGGCCAAGTAGAATTCCAATGTGTAAATGTCCCATAGTTGTTTTATCCACTCATCTACTGATGGACACTTGCTCTGCTTTTATATCTTGATGAGTATAAAAAACACTACAGTGAACGTAGGGGTGTTTATGTTCTTTCAAATTCGTGTTTTGGTTTTCTTTGGCTATATTCCCAGAAGTGGGATCATTGGGTCAAAAGGTAGATCCACTTTTAATTTTCTGAGGTATCTACACTGCTTTCTACAGTGTCTGCAGCAGTGTGCATTCCCACCAACAGTGCAAAAATGTTCCTCTTTATCCACATCCTAAACAGCAGCATGTGGAGAAAGAACACATTGATTTATCGATTATAGCCATTCTGTGTGTGATGATATGTCATTGTGGTTTTAATTTGCATTTCTTTGATGATTAGTGATATTGATCAACTTTATGTCTATTGACCATTTTTGTTTTCTCTTTGGAGAAGTGTTTATTCAGGTCCTTTGCCATTATTTAAATTGGGTTGTTTGTTTTTGGTGTTGAGTTTTATAAATTCTTTATAAATTGGATATTGACCCCTCATCAGATGCATCGACAAATATGTTCTCACAGTCTGTGGGTTGTCTTTTAATTTTATTGATGATTTCCTTTGCTGTGCAAAAAGTTTTTAATTTGATGTCCCATTTCTTTATTTTTGCTTTTGTTTCTCTTCCTTAGGGAAATATATGTGATAAAAATCTCTACAAGCCATGTCTGAGATTTTGCTGCCTATGTTTTCTTCTAAGTTTTTATGGTTTCTGGTCTAACATTTAAGTCTTTGATCCATTTTTAATTTATTCTTGTGTGTGGTATAAAAAGTTGGTCTAGTTTCCTTTTTCTGCACATACCTGTTCAATTTTTCCAGCACCATTTATTGAATAATAAATGTATTTAGCCCAGGGTATGTGCTTACTTCCTCTATCAAATAATAATTGACTATAAAGTTTTGCATTTATTTCTGGGTTCTATCCTGTTCCATTGATCTATGTATCTGTTTTCATGCCAGTACCAAGCTGTTTTGGTTACTATGCCTTGTAGTATAATTTAATATTAAATAGTGTGATGCATCCAACTTTGTTCTTCTTTCTCAGGATTTTGTTATTCCTGTGCACTGCATTTTGTGGTCCCATAGCAATTTATAAAATATTTATTCTAGTTCTGTGAAATAAGACATTGGAATCTTTTTTTTAATGACATTGGAATCTTGATAGGAATTGCGTTGAATCTATAGATTGCTTTGAGTAGCATGGACATATTAATGATGTTAATTCTCCCTGTCCATGAACATGGCATGTGCTTTTTATCTTCTTTTATTTCTTTCTTCACTTCTTTTTATTTCTTTTTTCAGTGTCTTATAACTTTCCAAGTACAGGTCTTAAATCATTGGTTAGATTATTCCCAGGTATTTTATTTTTGAAGCAATTGTGAATGGGATTTTCTTAATTTCCCTTTCTGTTACTTTGTTACTGCCATATAAAAAAATGTAACTAATTTCTGGATATTAATTTTGTATCCTGCTACTTTGCTGAATTCATTATCAGATCTAGTAGTTTCTTGGTGAAATCTTTGGGCTTCTCTGTGTACCTTATTGTGACATCTGCAAAAAAAAAAGGTAGTTTTACTTCTCCCTTTGCAATTTGAATGCCTTTTATTACTTTCTTTTATGATTCTATGGCTAGAACTTCCAGTACTATGTTGAATGAGAGAGGTAGAAGCAGACTTCCCTGTCTTGTTCCCCATCTTAAGAGAAACACTTATAGTTTTTACCCATTTTTTTATGATGCTGGCAGTGGGTTTGCTGTATACAGCTTTTATTATGTTTAGTTATGTTCCCTCTATTCTCACTTTGCTGGCAATTTTTATCATAAATGGGTGCTGGATTTTAATTAAAAGCTGTTTTCCATCTATTGATATGATCATGTGATCAGGTTAAGTGGCTACAAGTTTTGTACTTTGACCCTTTAAGAGACTCTGTGTCTCCAGCTGTCTCTACATGACAGAAACCCTGCTGCTTTTCACAGCTGAATGATATCTAGGTTCCTTTCTGGCTCTGGTGCTGTAAGCTGGGAAGCCCAGTTTTGGAGCCCACACTTCTGAGGAGAACCACCCTGGCCACTGAAATATCCCTCCAGGACTTCAGCTGCTGCCAGTGGGAGCCCAGTCAACCCTCTGGCACTTCCTCTGCACTCCCTACTAGTCATGTTGTGGTGAAGTAGTTTCCTCTGTCCGTAGTTATAAGGCTTCTCTCCAACTAGTGTTCAGTTAGTTATTCAGAATCATTTCTCTACAATTAGTAGTAATGTCAGATTGGTCCTGGAAGGAGGTTACTGTAGCTTCCACTTACTCCTCTGCTATCTTGGATCAATTTGTACCAACTTTCTTTATCCATTCATTCATCAGTGGAGACTTAGGTTGTTTCCATATCTTGGCTATTGTAAATATTGCTACAATGAACATAGGGGTGCAGATACCTTTTTGAATTAGTGTTTTTGATTTGTCTTCTTTGGATAAATACCTAGAAGTGGAATTGTGGATCCTAAGATAGTTTTATTTTTAACTTTTAGGAAATTCCACATGTCTACACCAATGTGCTTTCCTTACAACAGTAACAATGTACCAGGTTTCCTTTTCTCCACATTCTCACCAATATTTGTTATTTCTTTTCTTTTTGATGTTTAGCCATTTTAATAGGTATGAGATGATATATCTTTGTGGCTTTGATTTGTATTTCCCTGATGATTAGTAATCTTAAGCAGCATCTTTTATGTACTAGTTGGCTTCTTTGGAAAAGAAGTGTAGAACTTCTTTTTTATACATCTGTATATCTTCTTTGGAAAAATGTCTGTTCGGGTCCAGAACCCATGTTTTAATCAGATTGGTTGGGGCCTTTTTGTTTTGTTTTGTTTTATTTTTGCTTTTGAGTTGTATAAATTTTTTATATGTTTTTTGGGTATTAGCTCCTTATCAGATATATGACTTGCAAATATTTTTCTCCCATTTGGTAGGTTGCTTTTTCATTTTGATGATGGTTTCCTTTTTAGTTTGACATAGGCTCACTTGTTTATTATTGCTTTATTACCTTTGATTTTAGTGTGACATCCAAAAAAATCATCACTAACACAGATATCGAGAAGCATACTGCCTGTTTTCTTCCAGTTCTGTGGTTTCAGGTCTTACATTCAATTAAGTCTTTAATTCAGTTTATGTGTATGGTGTAAAACTGCAGTCCAGTTTTATTCTTTTGCATGTGGCTGTCCACCATTTATTGAAAACTCTGTTTCTTCTCTATTTTATTAGGTTGACCAAAAAGTTCAGTTGGTTTTTTTCATAAGATGGCTCTAGTAGTGCTTAGTTGTCTTTAACTTCATTTGAAACATTTTTTTATTATATTGTAAGAGTTGTCATATCAGCCTGTACTTTAAAAAAGCATCAAAATTGGTGAATTTTTGTGTAGCCATTTGAATGTTGAAGATAGAAGAAAATAACATTTTAAGCATGTTATGCTTTATTATTTCAAGAAAGGTAAAAATGCAAAAAAAAAGATCTGCACAGTGTATGGAGACGGTGCTGTGACTGATAGAACATGTCAAAAGTGGTTTGTGAAGTTTCATGGTAGAGATTTCTTGCCAGACGATGCTCCACAGTTGAGCAGACCAGTTGAAGTTGATCGTGATCAAATAGAGATATTAATTGAGAATAATCAATGTTCTACCATATTGGACATAGCTGACATGCTCAAAATATCCAGATCAATAAAGTTATTGGTGACAATGAAAAATGTGTCTTCTATTTTACAGAAAAAAACTGAACAGAAAATGCTATTGAAATTCCAATAGCAATTGCACTGCTTGTGTAAATTGCTTTGTGTAGTATGGACATTTTAATGGTATTAATTTTTCCAAGTCATTAGTACAGAATATCTTTTCATTCATTTGAGTCTTCTTCAATTTTTATTAATGTTTTAATTTTCAGTGTACAAATCTTTCACCTTCTTTATTAAATTTATTTCTAGGTATTTTATTATTTGTGATGTAATTATGAGTGGGATTGTTGGCTTAATATCTCTTTCTGATAGTTTCTTGTTACTGTATAGAAGTGCAACAAATTTAAATTTTTTTCTTAATTCCAAGTATATATTTATTAATATTAGAGATAGAGGAAATGGAAGGAGAAAAAGAAAGAGAAATATCAGTGTGAGAGAGAAACATCAATGTATTGCCTCCTGTATGTACCACAACCAGAGCAAACCTGCAACCCAGGTACATATCCTGACTCAGAATCGACTGTGCACCCTTTTCAGGTACAGGGTAATGCTCCAAGCAACTGAACCACTCAGCTAGGACAGATTTTTTAAATGTTGTTTTTGTGTCCTGCAATTTTCCTGAATTTGTTTATTAGTTCTAAGGTTTTTATTATGGAGTCTTTTAGGTTTTTTATATACAATGTCATGTTTATAATCTATGTATCTTTACTTCCTTTTCTTGTGTATACAGTTCTTCTAGTATAATGTTGAATAGGAATGGTGAAACAAGAAATCCTTACCTTGTTCCCTATGTAATCATGAAAGAGTCCACTTTCTCTCCATTAAATATGATGTTAGCTGTAGGTTTTTTTGTTTTGTTTTTTACTCTTCACCTAAGGATATGTTTATTGATTTTAGAGAGAGAGGAAAGGAGAGGGGGAGGGAGAGAGAGAGAAGTGTCAGTGTGAGAAAAAACATCAATCTGTTGTCTTCTGTACACATCCCCACCAGGGGTCGAACCTGCAACCTAGGTATGTGCTCTGGCTGGGAATTGAAACTGTAACCTTTTGGTGTACAGGACAATGCACCAACCAACTGAGCCACTCAGCCAAGGCTGTAGGATTTGTTTGTTTACCAAATTGAGGACATTCCCTGGTGTTCCTAGTTTCCTGTTAGCTTTTGTCATGAATAGGTGTTGGATTTTATCAAATGCTTTTTCTGAATCTATTGCTATGATTATATGATTTTTTTCCTTGTTTAGTCCATTGATGTGGTAGATTACATTTAATTGATGTTTAAATGCCAAACCAATCTTACATACTTAGGATAAACTCTACTTCATAATGTTATATAATTCTTCTTATATATTATTTGATTTGATTTGCTAATATTTTGTTGAGGACTTCCACATCTGTGTTCATAAGAGGTATTGGTTTGTAGTTTCCTTTCTTGTAATAGCTGTGTCTGCTTTTGGTGTTAGGGTAATACTGATCTCAGAGAATGAGTTAGAAAGTGTTCCTTTTGTTTTCCAAGTTCAAAGCCAAATAAAATGAAAGCAGCCATTTTTTTTTTGCCACTAGAGTTATATTCCTAAAATTCTCATTTTTTTCTGTTTCCTATAGAGTAAAGCACTTCACAAGCTACCCACTACCTCTTTCTTACATCCTTTTCTTCAGCTCTTCTCCAGCATAAATTTTAGTGACATTTTCATCTTTCTACTTATTGTAATATCTCCCATTTACTACCAGTGTCATATTGGATGGGTTAATTAATCTCTGAGCCTAATTTTCCTTGTGTAAAGTAGAGAATAATAATGCTTTTTTCATGAGATTAGTTCTGTAAGGGATGGGACAAATACAGTTTTTCATTTTCCTCTTTTCTGCTATTCCAAAACACCGTCTTTATGCTTTGATATCTGTATATAGGCTGTTCTTTTTTCTGATTAATTCCTTTCCATTTGTATTCAGTCCTTTCTGGAGCCCATCTAATAAAATTATCTTTCAAAATATTCTTGAATTAGGATTTCCTCTGTATCACTATGCTTGGTGCCTTTTGGTTGTTCTGTGCTTTTACTTCTATTGTAGTTTGAATTATGTTCTACTGTATATGCTTCTCTCCCATAAATTGAAACTCCTAGGACTCAAGCCGTGTCTACCCACCTGTGTCTTGGAAATAGTAGATTTCCAATTAATGCCTTCTGAGTGAATGAATAAGAGAGGGAAAGAGAAAGAACTTGGACATCTTGTCTACTTGTCACAAGTATTTTAAATTAGTCCCACAACTCGATACTACCCACCTTCAGTTGTCCTTAGACCATAAAGGTAATGGAGAAATGGTTCTTTTAAGTGAGTTTTGGAGCATGGAAATATTTTAAATTTATTAAAATGTCTATTAAGAGTCTTCTTGCTGTCCTTCAAGTCATTTTCAGTCTCAAATTTTTTATCTTGAACAGTAGCAACATACAAATGCAACTGATTACATTTCAATTTTAATGAAGTTTACCCTGATTTCTTTGGAGGCTGATGTAATTTTGTTTATTGCTCCTGCTGTTTTGCACAGATGGGTTATTACACTGTTCTCTCAATAGTCTTAGACAAAATTCAAATTGAAAACCAGAGGTGAAAGCAATGGTGAGTTAAACCCTACCCAGATAAAGTCAGACACAAAGCATCTTCCTGGAATATAATGTTTGCTGTTCACGTAAGTGTTTGAAAGGAACAAAGCACTGCTGCCATTATCTCAGTCTAAATCACTGTTATTATACATTAACACTTCCAAGGCTATTGTAAGAAGGATGCTGCAAACATTCCTGTCTCACCAGTCTTTATTAAATGGATTGTTACTAATGAACAGAAATTATTTAAAATCAGAAGTGGTTAAAATTAACCATCAGCCTATAATATGCTTTTCCTTTATAGTAATGAGCTTATATTTCCACAAAACTTAAAATCTCAAAGGAGCCACTGCTGCACTGCGAACTGAACAATTATGAATATACATAAAGGTTGCAGGCTTAAAGAGTAGTTAAGGATTGCTGTCAGTCCAGGTCTTATTTCTTTACATTAGAACATTTTAAAGCCATTTTTCTTTTAGCTATTGATTACTTGACCTTTTACTACTATATTCAACAAATAAATATTGTGGGAGGTCTTCTCTTTGATAAATTCTTGGGAATACAGTTTTAAAAAAACATGCCCACTTTCTGAGAAGCTTCTATCCAGGAGTGAAAGGGTGGGGTGTATGTCTCTGTGTGATCCATGAAAAAGGTAGGATACTAGAAATGTTGGAAATGAAGTTTATAATATAAATTCTATGAAAAAAATTCTATGGTACTTTTATAGAGGAAACCATTAATTCCAGCTTAAATCAGAGGCTTTGTGAAGGAGCTAAATTTGAGGTGGTCCTTCAAGAAGTAAGTAGAAAACCAACACTGGAAAAAAAAGAAGAATTGAATTTATTGACTGGGGAACTTTTCATGGTTCGTGTGTTGTATTTCAGAGAATTCTACTTCACAGACCTGGGGTTAGACTAAGGGTATGGGAATGTGAGGACCCTACTTTACTTCAGCCAGGGCTGCCTCGCTTTTTCAGCTTTATAAATGTTGAGTTTCTGTGTAATGTTTTCTTTAAAAAGAGGTTACACTGCTTTTTTAAAATTAAAGAACTATTTTTCTAGATTCTTAGTGCCTTCTTTTTGTATATTACAGTGATGTGAATGAAGCATGTATTTTTCTTAACCTGTATCTAATTTTACTGTGACCCAAATTTTTAGTAGAATAATTCAATCTTTTGCATTTTCTGAAAGTTTTGATATCAGTTTCTTCTTTCGAGCTCTAAAATTGGACAGCTTAATTT
Source organism: Artibeus jamaicensis (assembly GCF_021234435.1). NCBI lineage: Eukaryota > Metazoa > Chordata > Mammalia > Chiroptera > Phyllostomidae > Artibeus > Artibeus jamaicensis. The sequence goes on along the minus strand of NW_026521249.1, from coordinate 3,076,175 downwards.
AGATATTTATTTCTTTAATAATAATGTTTCCCTCTTTGAAATCTTATGTTCATAAGCCTATAGGAAGTGAGGCATTCCTGAAGAGTCAAGGTTTTTAGGACAACCAAGAATCCAAATTTTGTTTACCATAATAATTTTGAAGGGAACATTTTTCAAATGTTCTCTTTATATTCCTCCTTCTTTAAATATTATATACTACCTACAATATAACTTTTTCAGTTTATCAGGGTTATCAACTACTAAGAAAAGTCCTTTCCTTAAATCTCTTAGACTGTTTTAAATTACATGTCTGCTGCTTATTTTTCATTTGTGCTACTCCAAGGCTTTTTTCGTCCCTGTGCTAAGTGAGTTTCCAAAAATGACTTTATTTTTATTAATATTAGCATTGAGACTACTGATGATAAATGATATTACAAAGTATAAAAATAAATGCTATTGACTGAATATTCTTGTCACTTTTCAGTATATTTTTATTTTTTATTTTATTACTTTATTGTTGTTCAATTACAGTTGTCTGCATTTTCTCCCCACCCCACCCCAACCCCATCCAAACCCACCTCCCTCCCTTGCTTCCATCCTCCCCCTTGGTTTTGTCTACGTGTCCTTTATAGCAGTTCCTAAAAATCCTTCTCCCCACTGTCCCCTATGCCCACCCCTCTGGGTATTTTTAGATTGTTCTTCATTTCAATGACTCTGGTTATATTTTGTTTGATTTTTTCTTTTGTTGATTATGTTCCAGTTAAAGATGAGATCATATGGTATTTGTCTTTCACCACCTGGCTTATTTCACTTAACATAATGCTCTCCAGTTCCATCCATTCTATTGCAAAGTATATAAGCTCCTTCTTTCTCTCTGCTGTGTAGAATTCCATTGTGCAAATGTACCATAGTTTTTTGATCCATTCATTTACTGATGGGTACTTAGGATGGGCACTTGGCTATCGCAAATTGTGCTGCTATGAACACTGGGGTACATAGGTTCCTTTGAATTGGTGTTTCATGATTCTTAGGATATAATCCCAGCAGTGGAATTGCTGGGTCAAAAGGCAGTCCATTTTTAGTTTTCTGAGGAAATTGCATACTGTTTTCAATAGTGGCTGCAACAGTCTGCATTCCCACCAACAGTGCACTAGGGTTCCCTTTTCGCCACAGCTTCACCAGCACTTGTTTGTTGATTTGTTTTTGATGGCCATTCTGACCAGTATGAAGTGATATCTCATTGTGGTTTTAATTTGCATCTCTCTGATGGCTAGTGATACTGAGCATCTTTTCATGTGTCTCTGGGCCCTCTGTCAGTACATTTTTATTAAAATCTCATATTTTAGGTTATTTCGTAGTATATCATTACTTCATCAGTTGAGTTGGTTATCTTACTTTATAAATTTTAACATTAATTCCTAACATTGATTACTTTTTTATCCCAACATTTTCATAATATTTTGTTCTTTTCTTTACCTTATTGGTTTATGACATAGTGTTAACTGTGAATTTAATGAACTATTTTCTCTACTTCTAATGTCACTAAATACTTCAGTAAAATAAATTCAAGCCCAGATTTGATTTTTTTTCATTATTCTCTTTATTTTGGAGTTAAAAAATATTACAAAAATCCTTCAGTATGAGTATAAAAAGATCTGATTTTTTGTTTCCCTCATAATCACACAATATTACAGATTATGAAAGTATTATACTTTTCTGTACTTCTACTAATGGGAGTTTAGTTTTTACCTCCCTTTTCTCTTACAAATTATACTGTGATTCATTTATTTATATATTATATTTTTTAAGATTTTTATTTTATTGATTATGCCATTACAGTTGTTCTATTCCCCCCTTCATTCCCCTCTACCCCTCCCACCATTCACCCCCCCCTTTAGTTTATGACCACGTATGTGTCTTAGGTTCTTTAGATTCTATATTTCCCCTACCATTCTTGCCCTCCCCACTATTTATTTTCTACCTGCCATCTATGCTACTTATTTTCTGTACCTTCTCCCCTCTTCTCCTCCTCCCACTCCCCTGTTGCTAACCCTCCATGGGATCTTCATTTCTATGGTTCTTCTCCTGATCTAGCTGTCCTTTTAGTTTGCTTTTGTTTTAGGCGTGGTTCTTAATATCTGTGAGTTTGCTGTCCTTTCACTGTTCATATTTTTCATCTTCTTTTTCTTAGATAAGTCCCTTTAACATTTCATATAATAAGGGCTTGGTGATGATGAACTCCTTGAATTTGATCTTATCTGAGAAGCACTTTATCTGTCCTTCCATTCTAAATGAAAGCTTTGCTGGATAGAGTAATCTTGGTTGTAGGTGTTTGGATTTCTTGACTTGGAATACCTCTTTCCAGCCCCTTCTTGCCTGTAAGGTCTCTTTTGAGAAATCAGCTGACAGTCTGATGGGAACTCCTTTGTAGGTGACTGTCCCCTTAGCTCTTGCTGCTTCTAGGATTCTCTCCTTCATTTTAATCTTGGCTAATGTGATTATGATGTGCCTTGGTGTGTTCCTTCTTGGGTCCAACTTCTTTGGGACTCTCTGAGCTTCCTGGATTTCCTGGAAGTCCATTGCCTTTGCCAGATTGGGGAAATTCTCCTTTATTATTTGTTCAAATAAGTTTTCCACTGGTGGCTATTCCTTTCCCCCTCTGGTACCTCTATAATTTGGATGTTGGAGCGTTTAAAGAAGTCCTGGAGGTTCCTAGGCCTCTCCTCATTTTTTTGAATTCTTGTTTCTTCATATTTTCCTGTTTGGTCGTTTTTTCCTTCCTTCTGGTTCACTCCCTTGATTCGAGTCCCAGTTTTCTACCTATCACTATTGGTTTACTGTGCATTTCTCTTCATTTCAATTAGTTTAGCCTTCATATGTTCCTCTAATTTATGACTAAAATCAGCCATTTCTGTGAGCATCCTGATCACCAGTGTTTTGAACTGTGCATATGAAAGTTTTGCTATTTCTTCGTCACTTAGAGTTATGGGCTCTGGGGCTTTGAGATCTTCCTGAGCCATTTTTGGTCTGTTTGGGCTCATTAAGTATGAGGAGCAGACCCTTAGGTGTTCACCAGGGCGGGGCCGCCCTGGTCGCTAGGTTGTGAGGCTGTATGTGGGGGCGGGGTCAGAACTGGGAAATGGCAGCCTCCTCTGCTGGCGCCCTCTGCTGGGGCCTGCTTGGTCCCATCTTACTGCCCACTCCCTTGTGGGTCTATCTGCGCATGAATGGGCAGCCACAGTCAACCTGTGGCCCTGCTCCCTCCTCCTCCCTTTTGCTGGGTCGAGGGTCGCTCACTGGGTTACTCACTGGGTCCACCCGTTGCAACCCCAGGCCTGGGATCCGCACTCCTGAGTTTTCCTGTGCAACCCCGTTCTGCCAGCTGCTGGCTTCACCCCTCTTATCAGTCAGGCTGAAGAATTTGTTGTTATTAGACTTCCAAAAAGTTCAATTTTCTGTGTTCTGGCTGTGTTTTTTGTTGCTAATATTTTGTTGTCTCTAAATGTGGTTGTGTGAGAAAGCACGATGTCTCCACCTATGCCTCCATCTTGGCGGAAGCCCCAAATTTGATCTTAACATTGCATCTTCCTCATGAAAATTGCTATTTATTATTTATTATTTATTTTTCTAGTCATTAATACCGTTCAAATAACAATTATTTTAACTCTAAACCCAATTTGAATTTATTTTTTAGGAAGATTTTCTTAGATGATATTTTCATTAAATTTTCTGAAGTTGAGATTATATTATATGTTCTATAGTCAACTGGTTCCACAAAACTAGTCATTTTTAAATTTTGACATAATATTTAATAAATGAGGAATGTGACTCGTATATGATGTTACTGTAATTTTCACATATCTTATCTCTTTATAGATTAAAATTGAATTCTTTAAGTAATAATTGATGAGCTATATACTTTTGAGCCTTTTCTGTATGTAGATTGATTTTTAAAACTTGGAGCCATTATTAGTGCTATAGTAAAGGACAAAAGAAAAGAAATAACAGAGAAATTATCTAATAATATACTTGGTTATATTGGGAAAACAAGCAGCATCCCTGTGCAATAAAAAACGTCAAAATATATTTCACCTTGCTAATATCTCCCTGGTGTTCATATAAAATTGTATTACAGGAAAAGGTATCTGTAACTATGTCTAATTTAGGAACTTCTGTTCTAAGAAGAAAATTATATAGCTTGGACCCAGGGAAAGCTACCTCACGGTTGTTTTTTTAGACCCAATAAAAGTTATCTCTGGCCCTGGTTGGTGTAGCTCAGTGGATTGAGCACGGGCCTGTGAACCATATGATTGCAGTTCGATCCCCAGTCAGGGCACATGCCTGGGTTGCGGGCCAGTTCCTAGCAGGGGACTCACAAGAGGCAACCATACATTGATGTTTCTCTCCTCTCCTTCCCTTCCTCTCTAAAGGTAAAAAAATAAAATCAAGAAAATATATTTTTTTAAAAAGTTATCTCTGTAAATATTCTCTAAGCATAGACTTAATTTTTAAGTAATAAGTACTTTCTTTAAAAATCTATGGTTTTCTGAACCTCTGAACTATTGAAATTACCAATCTACATTATTCTGTCATTATCTTTTATTTATTCATATTTTATCTTAGTAGTGTGCTATTTGAATGAATAATGCATATTAATCTGAGCATTTCACATTTTAGTTTTCTTTCTTATTTTTAGTAGTCCTGTGTGTGTTTTGTGTGTGTTTTGTATTTTTTACACCTGTTAAAAAACAAAATTCAACCAAGTAAATTTGAAGATCTACTTGACTTTATTAAGCAATTCATGAATCTGGCAGCGTCCTATCCATCAACTGGAAGGACACTCTGAGAGGCTGTGCAGAATGGAAGGTTTTAATAGCAAGAAAGGTAGGGTAAGGGAGGCATTAACAAAAGAGTGGATCATTTTTGGGCCTGGACATCTTTTCTTTGGGGGAAAAGAAAGGGTTTTGATTTTCTATGGAGGATGGAGAGGGGTCACTGTGATAGATTTATCATAGTGGTGCTTGGCAAAAATATTCCAGACTGGTTGATTAAGATTATGTTTCTGGAAGAGGTTGAAACTGCAGTTAGATTGGGTATTATATCTAGGTTTGATATCATTGGCTTTTACCATGAATTGGTGCCATTTGGCATTTCTGCTTTTCTTTGTCATACCTAAGCAAATTTCAACAGCAGTTTTACTTTTTGGTTTATATACCATATCTTTTCTTAGAATGATCAATTGATTTTTCAGCCTTATATAATCATGAACTTCCCTCAGTTTCAGCAATAATACTCTAGCCTAATCTGAGCTTTGGTGGCCATCCTTCATGTTTTAACTTTTGAAAGCTATCTACCCAATTTATTAGGGTTTCATATTTAGTCAGTGGTAGCATTTTGGCAACTGGTAGAAGTTGTGGTTAGGAAAAAATACAATAAATATGAAACTTTTTAAAAAAGTTGTAGTTAGTATTTTGTTGATTCTTATTTTGTTATCTTTTTATTTTATGTAAGCACTTAAAATGAGTTAATTCTTTTAAAAAATTTTCTTATGAGACTTCCTTTTTGTTTTCTTTCTAATATATGTAAGACCCATCTTAAAAGGGTCTCAGTTCTGAACCTGAGCAGTGAATATCTAACATTGCTTGATTAACACTTTCAAAAATTAATGGATTTAGATTTCAACTTGTTTTCTAATGGTTCTAAAGTGATTGCTGTGTATCAACATAAGAACTGACAGATTAATGTAAGTACTTGTTCAACTGAAAGCATTCTGATAACCTTGCAAAAATTTTGTCTGTTGGCTATTGATTAATTTGCTTTTGAATAGCTTGCATTTCATTCCTTATTTTGAAAGCAGAAATAATTTTCCTTTAGTCATAAATAAGTGGCGGCCTTATTTACTTCACTTCCACCACAATTCTTTGTGTTCTGTGATTGAAGAGAGTATTATTTATATATACCGATCTGGGTTTTAACACAAGATTCTTTATTCTCAAGTCTGATGTCTTCAGATTGATCATAGTGTTGCCACATAAAAAAGGATATAAGGCACCATACTCTAATTATTTACAATGCTGACTAAGGGATTTATTCATCTTATCTTTTACAAAAATCTCTAGCTGAATTGATCTGTGATTGTTAATGGCAATAATCAATTTGCCAAGTGCAGATATTTACTGTTTACTTTTTCTTTCTTAGTTCTTGTTTTCATACACTTCTAAAAGACTCCTTTGTTTATATTTGTGATCAGTACATTTATAGTATTATTGTACAACATGAAATATTTTATACTTTTTATATTTTTCTTTACTTTAAGAATGCATTATACTATATGATTTCTGTGTTCATTATTAGAAATTTTGGTGATATAAATTATTTATTCTTCTAACTGTTAAATGGCTAAGTTTTATCATACCCACTTAAATATAATACTTGAATTGATTGCCTAAAGTAACGTATAATCAAAGCAATGTACAAACTAGATCTCTTTTAAGAGCTTTTATTAAACTTTTAAAATTAGTCTTTTTCTATTAAATTGTTAATTCATCTAAATAGACTAAGCTTAAGCCAAGCTGGTACATTTTTTTTCCTCTTCATAGAGGTGTAATGTATGTTTATTGAAAATTTTCTTTATTGACAGTGGTGACACCAAGACTCCCAATTACACAACATGGCAATTTAGATTTATAAAGGCTGTTCTGTGTACTGCATAGCAAAGTAGAAAGCACTGTATTTATCCATCCTTTGAATTATAATTGAATATCAATCAAGGAACACAATCCCCCAGAAATTAATAAAAAGTTAAATAATAAAATCCTGAAAGTGTTAATCCTGCTTTCAACTTTTTTTTTCACCTGAGGAGAAAATGGCCAAGACTTAGACAAAGCACTCCAAGATTTGTTTTTCTTCAAGATTTAATCTTCAGAGTAGTTATTCTCAAATGCACCCTGAGAGCCATCCACATAAAAATCCCTTTAGGAGTTCTTATTTTAAAAGTCCAGTTCTTTTGAATCATAATTCAGGGAGTTGGTGTTCTGAAGTCTGAATTTTTAACTTGCATCCCCATGGTTCATAAATACAATTAATTTTAAGAACCTAGAGCATAACCAAGATATTGGGCCACTTTTCTTTTCCCTTTACAATTTCTTTCTTTTTCCCATCAGTACCTATATATTTGTGTTCTTTATGTTATGTTGGGCCCTCATTTTCAAGAAATCCCCAAGGCACTAATCCCATAATACATATGGAGAAAATGAATTGAACCTTAATATAATTTGTTCACCTGAATTTAATTTTATAAAGCAAATTTTAAAAGACACGAAACTTTAAGGAAAATTAATTCTGAACTATTGAGTATTTCCAATCTACATTATTCTGTCATTATCTTTTATTTATTCATATTTTATCTTAGTTTGCTATTTGAATGATTAATGGCATATTCATCTGAGGATTTCACCGTTTAGTTAAGTATCTCATTTTTATTATGCCTTGTGACTCTTCAAAATTAAATATGAATGTAAAGGCAGAAAAGTAATTTTCCCATTATCTTCAGAGTTCTTGGCTGAGATGAACAAGAGAAAAAGAAATAGAAGTTGATTAATTTGTTGTATACTTCATGTACATGAGGAAATACTCAGAAAAAAATAAGTAAACTCCTTGAGTTGTCCCAGGCCACCACCTCAAATACCATCTTCAGCTAAACAGAAGAGAAAGATCCATGTGGGGTCAGTTATGGGAGGTTACCAGGTAAAGCCTGGTAAATGTCCCATAAGGATGTGAAAAAGGGTAAGCCTTGTTAGACATATTTAATGCTGGGCCCTACTCATTGCTAAGGATTTTTTGTGGTTTTTGAGTCATCCTCCCTTCCAAGTACAGAGAGAGAGCAACACTTACAAATAGAGATTTTCTTCATAAATTTAAGTTTTTCTTACAAAATAGGGTAACTTCTCCATCTTCAAAGTTTTCCTGTATCTACTGTTTTTCAAAAATAATCAGCTCAAAGTAATCCTTATTCTAAGGAGGTATGTTTTGGGTTGTCATATTAAGCTATCATTTAGTAAACATCACTAAAGATTTTCAATATGGTAAAAACAGATTGCTCTTCACATTAGAGATATCACTTAACAATGTTTTAAAACATTATAGTCTGTTCATTTTTAATTTTTCTGTTTTGAAACTCAATATTGAGATTGCTCTTTCTTTTACTGGGTGGAATTGTTTTTCCCCAGCAAACACAAATTATTCCTTATACATCTTCCTACTTATTCCCTTGAAATGAGTACTAAAATGCAAAGTCTTCACAATATTACAGAATGAAAACCCAAATATATTAAGGAAAAGTAACTTACACTGAGTCTTCACCTAATAATCATCAGCAGAAACAAGAGACAGAAATTTTGCTGCTTCATTTATCTTCCAGTATAGGTTTGACCAGTTTTTTTGTGAAAAGATGATTTTTTTTCATTTTATACCTATGTATGTGTTTTTTCAGTCCTCACTCAAGTATATGTGTATTAATTTTTAGAGAGAGAGGGAGAGAGAAAGAATAACAGTGAAACACCGATGTGAGAAACATCAGTTGCTTTCCTCTCGTACATGCCCCAACTGGGGATCAAACCCGCAGCCTAGGTATGTACCCTGACTGGGAATAGAACCTGCAACATTCTGGTGTATGAGCTGACACTCCGGCCAACTAAGCCACACGGCCTAATTTGTCTCTCCCTCTCTTCATCCCTCTCTCCCTACCTTCTCTTGCTCTCCCTTCTCCAAGCCCTCCACTCCCATGTCAGTCTACATCAGTAGACTGTGACTTTATAATAAGGTCACAATTTGATATCCACATTTTAGCAGAAATTTGTTAGATCTCAAAGGGTCTTTTGGATTTTTTTTTAAGTTTCTCTTTCTCTGTCCTTTACTGCCCGCCTAGAAATAAAAGTTTAAAATCTATTCTCCTTCCCTGTCTATCCCTGCAATCCAAACCTCTAGTAGTAACACTATTAACAGTTCCTTCCATTCTACCTCCCTCCCCTCCTTTCTTCCTTCCTCTCCCTCTTCTTTTCTCACTCCCTCTTCTGTTCTCTTTTAATACTCACCGTACTATTGATATTCACCACACTATTTATCTTTTTAGTATACTTTTTTACAGCCAGTGACTTTCCATATCAGCTATAAATATATGCTCATTTTTTTAAAGATGAGTATATAATATTTCATTGTATGAGTTTTGTTGACTTTAAACAAATAGGCAGGTATTTCTCTAGCAAATGGTTTTATTGAGACTAGAAAGAATTGAATCTGAAACAAGCAACCATGGCAGTCTGTGTGCAAGTCTGCTAAAATGAAGGAGAAGAAACTTTTATAGAAGGAAAGTAGAAGTTGGGAGGGCTATTACCAACAAAAAAAGTTCTTCCTTTTGTGTTTCAAGATCAGTGTAGGGTGTGAAATCTCTCCCTTCTGGCCTTCTTGTTACAGAACCCCACCAGTGTTGTTCTGGAACAGTTGTAGGGTTCGATTGCTCACCAGCAAGAAGCATGACTCCCAGTATAAGAGTTTGATGAGAAAGGAAAGGGGTTGCTTGTTTAAAGGTTATACATATTTAAAATAATGGCAGATTTCTGCTGTTAAGTCTCATTCCCTTTAAAAACCACCCCAAAACACATAGCCCTGCCTCCCTTTGCCAAACCAGGCCAGTTTCAGAATCTTCCAGGCAGAGGTACCTTCTTTCAGAGAAGCCAAAGTCTGCAGCTCAGCATTCCCAGCTCTAAGCATCTCTCACAAGTATTGTGTGGCTAGGCAGGTCCCTGCAGCTCCATCAGCTCTGCCTCTGTCTTCTCCAAGCAGACTGTAATCTGGATAGTTGGGCAGGTCCCCTGCTCCAAAGCCACACAGCTTAGTCACTGACATCCCTGAGTTTGCCCAGATCTCTACACCCTGGCCCATGCAGCTGACTCCTTAACCGGGGGCAAACTCCATAGGTGGGCCAACAGGGAGTCCAGAGGGTGGAGCTATTGTATTTCCCCAGGCTAATGCCATTCAGAGAGGAGTGTTCCACTCAAGGAAGATGGCCTCTGCAGTATGGGGAATGGCTATTCACAGGGATCCTGATTGTTGTCCCTTCAGCTCTCTCCCAGAGCCACAAATCCCAGTCCCTCCATATGGACTTTAGTGTACTCTGACCTTTCTCCACTAGAGCCCAGCATAAGTGTGAACTAGATTTTATGCATTGGCCCTTTAGGAGGTTGCCTGCATTTCTAGCAGTCTCCTGCCTCTCCCTGGGGCACAGAATCCCCACTGATTTTCACAGCAAAGTGAGTGCCTCTTCTCAGCTCTGGTGCTATGGACTGTGTAGCCTGCCTTGGAGTTGAGACTCCCCCACTTCTCAGGGGGGCCCCCACAGCTGAATTTCCCTCCTGAACCTCAGCTGCCACCCATGGAAATAGGGCCAGCCCTTTTCATGTTTCAGCCCTTCCTACCAGTCTCACTGTACTTCTATAAATCTTTGGTTGTAAGACTTCTCTTCAGCTAGTCTTCCATTGTTTATTCAGGTTGATTATTCTATAATTAGTTGTAATTCCAGTTCTTGGTAGGAGGTGAGTCTGCCTTCCACCTACTCGGCTGCCATCTTAGATCCTAAATTCTGTTCCCTTTCCTCTTTAGTTTTAAATAAAGAAAAGATTGGGCCTATGTGTCCATATCTTTATGGTCTGTTCCTTGTTACTTGTTTCCTATGAACCAATAATACATGAATGAAAACACAACACAAATAAAAATTTTCAGACATACCATCTAAACTTCCCTATAGGAAAGAAAATTATAACTTAATCTACAAGAACAAGGAAATAGTTTTCCTAAAACATACCTCCTTAACAATTATAAATAATAGATCATAGGATTTCAGCCTGGAATTTCTTTATGTGGTTTATTTAATTAATTTAGTTCTTCATTGAATCTGTATTTAAATATTCATTTAAATCTGCATACCTAAAAGGATCTTCCAAGGGAGTCTCTTCTAGAAAAAAGAGGCCACATATTCTAAAGATAACCCAATGTCTCTGTCCCAAAAGGTACAAGCTACTTTTTAGCTTTTAAAACTGGAAAACTTTCCAGTTTCAAAAAATTCTCAATTAGCAGGTATCTAGGGTATAGAGTTCTTGCATAAAAGCTATCAAGCAACAACAGCAAAAAACAACCTCATAGACACAGACAACAGTATGATGATTACCAGAGGGAAAGTGGGGTTGAGGGAGGGAGAAGGGGATATAGAAGGGATGATAAATAAATGGTGATGGAAGGAAGACTTGACTTGGAGTGGCGAAAACACAATACAGTATACAGATGATGTATTATAGAATTGTACACCTGAACTTTATATAATATTAGTAACTGATATTAGCCCAATAAATTCAATTTTAGAAAAACAGCCAAGTACTTGGAATATATTTGGTTTTTTACTGTTCAGTGTTATAGCAGTAAATTAATTTGATATTCAAAACAATTGAAGCTTGAATCATATGTGTCAGGATTATTATTTAATTGCTCTTAATAGTTTTATAGACTAAGGTGTTAAGAAAACCTAACATTATTCTTCTAAGTAAAAGTGATTTATTATTTTGAAAACCATTTATAAAGAGTACCCATAAAGTTAATGTATTCTATTTAACTCTTCTTATGTATAATAGTTACCTAGATAGTTGTACTCTTGTAGTCAAGGCTTTGGTTCTTAATAGGTGATGTAGCCTTAATGGTTCCATTTTAACAAAGTCTGTTGCAGTTTTAGCCAAGAGCTTTGAACCACCTATCGAGTATGGTTATTTCTTTGTACCTAAATTACTTGACATATGTTATTGCTTTTATAATTGAATGTTATGCTATTTAAAATTACTTGCAAAATACTGAAATCTAAGTACATTTTTATTGAACTTACTGATGTGACATTGGCTAATAAAATTATATAAGTTTCAGGTACACAATTGTACAGTACATTATTGGTATACCGTGTTGTGTGTTTACCCACTCCAAGAAGTCTCCTTCCATCACCATTTATCCCTCCTTTACATTCTTCTACTTCCGCCTACCCCCTTTCTCTCTGGCAATCACCCTACTGTTCTCTGTGTCCATGAGTCTTTTTCTTTGCTTAATCCCTTCACCCTTCTCACCCAGTCTCCAACCCCCTCCCCTCTGAAATCTGTCAGACTGTTTTCTGTTTGTATGAATCTGTCAGTCTCCACGTTGATAGTTTATTTTGTTCATTAGATCCTATATATAACTGAAATCATATTGGACTTGTTTTTCTCTCTGACTGGCTTATTTCTCTTAGCATAATACTCTCTAGGTCCATCTATGCTGTGGCAAAGGGTATGATCTGTTTTACAGCTGAGCAGTATTCCATTATGTAAGTGTACCATAGCTTTTCTGTATCCACTCATCTACTGATGGACAGACACTAGGGCTGCTTCCAGATCTTGGCTATTGTAAATAACACTACAATGAACATAGGGGTGGATACATTCCTTCAAGTTAGTGTTTCAGGTTTCTTTTGATATATTCCCAGATGTGGAATTGCTGAGTCATAAGGCAGTTCCATTTTTAATTTTTTGAGGTAAATCCATACTGCTTTCCACACTGGTTGCACAGTCTGCCTTCCCACCAACAGTGCATGAAGGTTCCCTTTTCTCCACATCCTGAATAACATTTGCTGTTTCTTGATTTATTGAAGATAGCCATTCTGACAGGAATGAGGTTATATCTTATTGTGATTTTAATTTGTATTTTTCTGATTATTAAACTAAGACTTCCCGGCTGGGGAACTATTCTTTCTATTGAAGATGTCATCTTTTTTTTTAAGTTGATACTTAATATCTTACTAGTTTAGTTCTTAAAGACAATCATAATTTTTATGTTATTAGGAAGGTGTGATAAGATAACTGGGAATAGTTTAGAATTTTCCCAACTTAATAAACTAGTACATTCATAACTTGCAAAATTGGCTTTCCATTCTTCCTCAGCTGCCTAGATGCTTCAGTAAATGTCCAATTCCTTAAATTCTTAAAGGTATAAGCCACATAGTTGAAATAAGCTGCTTATATCTGTTTCTATGAAAGACTGCCTCTCTGTCAAGCTCCCAAACTATGTATTGTGCCATTGGTACATGAAGAGAAAAATCTCAGAAAGGAAGAAACTTGAGGGGAAGGGCAAAAAAAGTCTACATACGTACCCTTAAGTCCTTGGCCATCTCCTAAACTGCACATGCACAGGATGAGACCTTTATAAAGATTCATGTGGTAACTAATTTTAAAATGGGTACAGCATAGAGATGGGGCAGTACAGTGTACGTATGACACAACCAAGTGGAAAGACACCAGACACCTGGGCCTCAGACATCACACTAATTTTGCAACCAGTTAAATGTTAAGTTGAACAGATAATTTAACCACCATGTGCTTACTTCTCCTCTAAAATGTACATGATTTAGAGCTTATTCTACTTTAAAATAATGTGACTTTGTAGTATAAAGGTAAAGCATATGCTCTTCCGTTCTCTTAAGAGTAGAAATTATAAACAATAAGATAAATTTTTGCTTGAAACCAATATAGTTAATATTTTAAAGTAGTGGTTATTTTGTCTTTAAATTCAATGAAAATAATATAATTTTTCCAATGAATTTTAAGGGTTATCATATCTTGTACATTAATTGTAATTCAATTGACTTTACATTGGAAAATTATTTGAATAATAATACTCTTCAATAAAATATTTGGCATTTTATTTTAAAATATTTTAGCTTTTATATTTATCTACCTACTTATTTATCTATTTTTATTTTAGATGGGTCTAGGAAAGACAATCCAGGCAATTGCCATCGCTTACTTCTATAAGGAGGAATGGCCTCTTTTAATAGTGGTCCCTTCATCTCTGAGGTACCCTTGGACAGAAGAAATAGAGAAATGGATCCCAGAATTAGGTCCAGATGAAATCAGTGTCATACAGAATAAAATTGATGTTGGGTAAGAACAACTTTTTAATCTTTTGGGGGACAAAAGCGCCAAACATTCATATATACCAAGTAAGTCTCTATATTAAGTAGATTTATTCTGGGCTTAAAATGCAGTTGTCTTTATGAAGAAAACCAACAACAAAAAGCATGATTGCTATGTCGGTACTGGCTGTTTAGGAGCTCTTTCGTTTTTATTAAAAGGTAGAGTACTGCAGAAGACTGACTCTGTCCTTTATTTTCACTAGTGATACAGAAAATGCAAAGTGACATGGTTTATTTTTAAGGCATTTACTTGTCTAATTATGTAATTCTACATACTGACTAGGATCATAGCACTGTACATACAAAAGTGAATAAGATATATCTCCTGCCCTCACCAATCTTACGATATAGTAATGGAAATAAATATGTAAATGAATAAAGTACAGTATGATAAAGAATAGTATAGATGTATGAATTACAGAGGTAGTTTAAAATATTAGGGTCACTTTAGCCCAGTGTTTCTCTGCACAAGATGGTGCTTTGTCTTTTCCCCATACTTCAGCATCCTGGGGCCAGAGGCATTTTTGTTGTCATGGTGACAGGGACTCTACTGTCCATGAATGAGAGGGACCAGGACTGTGAATTGCTTTGGAGGGTACTGGGCAACCCTGCAATAGTAAGTATTGTCCTGCTCAAAATCACAGTAGCACCTGGCTTTAAGAACTCTGCTATCCTGTTCGTGGGAAGGCTTCATGGAATAATCAACAAATATTTGAGTATCCAACTTTATTCATGATCATAGGTGCATGGAAGCAAATGGTCTCAGAAAATAATGTTCTTATCCTACCAAAATATGGCTTGCTGGATGTCAGAATCTTCCAAAACCCATTTATGAAAAAATTGGATTAATTAGCCAAATTTTAAATTTTAGATCCTTGTTTATTATATCTGAAGACTGTAAAGTCTTAAGAGAAATTGGGTTTCATTAGTGGTACCATCTCCTTTTATTTTTCCTCTTTTTTTCTTTGTATTTCTTACCAAAAAGTTTTATTGTTTATGATAAAATAATTACTGAAATATTTTTTAAAGTACATGAATTTTCTTTTCTAGGAGAATATCTACCAGCAAAGTGACAGTTCTGGGTTATGGTCTCTTAACAACAGATGCAGAGGCTTTGATAGACACACTGAATAATCAGAACTTCAATGTGGTGATAGTGGATGAATCACACTACATGAAGTCCAGAAATGCAAGTCGCAGCAAGATTTTATTGCCAATAGTACAGAAAGCCAAACGAGCCATTCTTCTTACAGGAACTCCAGCTTTGGGAAGGCCTGAAGAGGTATTAAAATCACTATATTTTGGACTTTAAAAAACAAAAACAGAACATTGACTAAAACACCTGTTGTGAAATTTTAAATTAGATGCCTCAAATGCCAGAAGAGTACTTTGTGAATTTCTAGATGGCTCTTAATGATTAAATATATTTTTTACTATGACTTTTTATCTACTTACATGTGAACCTTAGCCATGCTTGTGAGTACCTGCTTTTAAAAAAGTTTTTGCCTTTATTGTAAGGCTCTCATATCTGATACAAATTTGTAAGTAACAGTTGTGTTCTTCCGGTTATTCTATGGCCTTAATCTTCATTCTCTTTAGTCTAGTCTACATTATAAGCTCCTTAGGATTGGAGTTGAATCAACTTTTTATCTTTTATTAAGATATATCTTATATTTTATATTTTATTACATAATCTCTTTAAGGTAGAATATTATGGGCAGACCAAATAGTGTATCTGCTGAGAATGCAGGAATAAGGTATTAGATGCCCCACTTAGCTTTTACTACTCTGAGAGGCAGGTGGGGTAAGGAGTGCTTTAAAGCACTGGGAAGAAGAAATAGTGGGTGAACCTCTTATGAGTCTGTAAGGATCACTGTAACCCAGGGAAGTCCTGTCTATTAGAGCATATACCTTAAGCCCACCTATTTCAATTTTATTTATTTTTTTAAGATTTTATTTATTTTTAGAGAGAGGGAAAGGGAGGGAGAAAGAGAGGAAGAGAAACATCAGTGTGTGGTTGCCTCTTGCATGCCCCCTACTGGGGACCTGGCCCACAACTCAGGCATGTGCCCTGACTGGGAATCAAACCAATGACCATTTGATTTGCAGGCCAGCGCTCAATCCACTGAGCCACACCAGCTAGGGCTCAATTTTAAAAATATACCCTACAAACTCATCTAGTAGAAAAGCAGATGGATGGGCAGATGATAGGTAGATGTATATGTAGTATATGTAACGATACCAACATATATTAATATATATGTATGCACATATAGACCTACATTAAGTTATTAATTTTTGTAATCACATAAAAGCTAGAAACAGCCTATATACCCATTAAATAGAAACTGTTTAAGTATTTTGCATTACATCTACACAATGAGTTGCTGTATAGGCTTTAAACAGTGAGTAAAAATAAATGTATATGCACTTAGGTGATGTCTAAGACATGTTTGGGACAAATTCTAATTGTATAACATGATCCTATTTATATGAATAAAAGGGAATATATACATATACTTATCTATGTATATAAAAAATCCATAAATGTGTATTTAAGAAAAGAATGGCAATTATCCATAAAGAATAACATGGTAGGATTGGCGTGATGCAGGGGAAGGATGGACCCTGCGGAAGGAGAGGTAGATTTCCTTTTTAACTTTTTACCATTTTTTAGACTGGATTTATCATTGTAATAATAATTTAGTAAGAATGTTATAACACATTGAAAATACTTGTATTGTTTCAGCTTTTTATGCAGATTGAAGCTCTCTTTCCACAAAAATTTGGAACATGGACTGACTATGCCAAAAGATACTGTAATGCACATGTCAGGTATGACAACCTTTTTTCTATAAGCTTTAATCCTCTCATGTACTGTGAACATTAAGCTTTATTAGTGATTCCTTGTTCCAGTGTTTTGCAAATTTGTGGTGGCTCTGGATTAATTTCTTCAAGTAAATTTTTATGTGATAACCTATGTATTAAATAAATATATAATGGCAGTTTTTCTTTTTCTTTTTTACCTTCCACTTATTTTATTTTTGAAATGATTCATTTTTATTAAATAGATGAGCATGCACATTGTAGAAAAGTGACAGACAACCATTTCTTTTTTGTTGGCAGTTTCTTGTGTATTTCCTGGAGATACTCTATGCACAAAAAAATCACATAGAATTATATATGTATAATACTACTTAATTTTTATTTCTACATATTTAGTAGTAAAATGTATACACTGTTCTGCAGTTAGCTGTCTTCACCAAATTTGTATTGGAAATCCTTCCAATCTGTAACTGAAAGAGCTTTAGCATTCTTTTTTAATTTTTAATATTTTTTCCTTATTTAAATCATTTTTAATTTTTTAGTTACAGTTGACATGGAACATTATATTAATTTTATGACTACACCCCAGTGATTACACATTATATAACTTACTAAATGAACATCCTGATAAATGTTGTAACCATCTGACACCAGTTATTAGATTATTGGCTACACTTCCTATGATATACTTTACATCCCCATGACCATTCTCTAACAACCAGTTTGTACTTCTTTTTTTTTTAAGATTTTATTTATTCTTAGAGAGAAGGGAAGGGAGGGAGAAAAAGAAGGAGAGAAGCATCAGTGTGTGGTTGCCTCTTGTGCACCCCCATCTGGGGACCTGGCCCACAACCCAGGCACGTGCCCTGACTGGGAATCGAACTAGTGACTCTTTGGTTCACAGGCCAGCACTCAATCCACTGAGCCACACCAGCCAGGGCACTTTTGTACTTCTTAATCCTTTTACCTTTTTCACCCATCCCCCCTCACATCCGGCAACCATTAAAATTTTCTCTCTATGACTCTGTTTCTGTTCTGCTTATCCCTTTATTTTGTTTTCTTAGATTCAGTTATTGATAGATATGTATTTATGGCCATTTTATTGTTCGTATTTTTGGTCTTCTTAAAGAAGACACTTTAACATTTCATGTAACACTAGTTTGGTGGTGATGAACTCCTTTAGCTGTTTCTTGTCTGGGAAGCTCTTCATCTGTCCTTAAATGCTAGCTTTGCCAGATAGCATAATCTTGGCTTATAGGTCCTTGCTTTTCATCACTTTGGTATTTCTTGCCAATCCCTGCTGGCCTGCAAAGTTTCTGTTGAGAAATCAGCCGACAGTTTCATAGGAGCTCCCTCGTAGGTAACTAACTGCAGTTCTCTTACTGATTTTAAGATTCTCTGTTTGGCTTTAACCTTTTGTATTTTAATTATGATGTGTCATGGTATGGACCTCTTTGGGTTCTTCTTGTTTGTGATTCACTTTGCTTCCTGGACTTTGATGTCTATTTTCTTTACTAGGTTAGGGAAGTTTTTTGTAATTATATTTTCAAATAGGTTTTCAATTTCTTATTCTTTCTTTTCTTCTTCCAGCGTTCCCATGATATAAATGTTGGTGTGTTTGAAGCTGCCCCATAGGTTTCTTACATTATCTTCATTTTTTTTAAATTCTTTTTTCTTTTTATGTTCTGATTGGGTGGAGGTTTTTTTGTTTTGTTTTATTTTGTTGCTTCCTTTTATTCCAGATTGTTGATTTGATTCTTGGCTCCATCTACTTTACTGTTGATTCCCAGTAAATTATTCTTCATTTCAGTTAATGTATCCTTCTTTTCTGACTGGTTCTTTTTTTATGGTTTCCATGTTCTTGTTTATGATGTTGAAGTTCTTACTAAGTTCATTGAACATTCTTATAACCAGTGTTTTGAATTCTGCATCTAGTAGATTGTTTGTCTCCTTTTTGTTTAATTCTTTTTGATTTCGTTCTGTTCTTTCTTTGGGACATGTTTCTTTGTCTCTTCATTTTGTCTGTCTCCCTGTGTTGGTTTCTATGTAATTAAAGCTGCTGTGTCTCCCAGGCCTTGTAGAGCAACATTATATAGTAGGTGTCCTATAGGATCTAGTGGCACAGCCTTCTTCTTCACCCAAGCTGGGCACTCCAGGTACACCAAAGTGTGGGCTGTGTATAACCTCTTGTTGTGATTGAGCCTTGATTGCTGTTGGCACCTCAAAGGGAGGGATTTACCCCCAGGTAGAACAGCTGCAAGGACCAGCTACAACCACCAACTACCATGGAAAATTAGATGTGCAGGACTCTGGTTCACTGATTCTGCCCCTGAGTGTGTCACTTGTGGAGGTGGTTGGGTTAATTAGTGCTTTGATGTGGTCTGAAGCTATTCACCAGGTGCAATATCTCTGGGAGCTTGCAGGAGCTATAGGCCAAGGTCAACTGCCTGTGTTCTGCCTGGAGCCACATAATATGAGCTACAAAGTAAACTTCAGGTGGCTGTTACTTGTGCTGGGCTTGGAGGTGCCCAGGAGAGGCCAAGTTGTGAACCAAGGCCAGCTGCTGCTAGTGCCGGGCCTGTGGCCACTTAGTTGGAGATACAGGGTACACTGAGGCCAGATGCTGCTTGTTTGAGAGATTTTACAAAAATCTGAAGCATGAGCCAAAATGGCCATTTATATGGGATAGCCACTGGAAACAGCCTGGGTAGGCTTGCAAGTTGGGTGATACAAGGTCTCAAGGAATCCCCAGGGAGTGGAAATGGTCATGAGCCAGGTTGATGCAGCCTGCCTACTGGCTTTGTTGGAGAGCTCATAAAAGGAACAATAACTTCTGCTAGCACTTTTCCATGATAGAAAGCTTGCCCCTCAACCTGTCGCCCTGATGCTAGACAATTCTGTTCAACCCAGTAGGTACCTGGACCTTTCAAGCTGCTGTGTGGAGATCAGAGGGAGTGAGTCAGAATATGTTCATGTACAGGCCCTTTAAGACGAACTGCCTGGGACCTTAGAAGCTGTCTCACTCAGCCACAATCCACCCTGGGTTTTACAGCCAGAAGGTATAGGGACTTCTCTTCCTGGTACCGTAACCCTGGGCTGGGAGGGCCTGGTGTGGGGCTGGGACCCCTTGCTCTTCAGAGTGGACCTTCACAGCTGTGATATCACACCCAACTTTTATCTGCTGCATATGGGTGTGGGACCAGCCTTCTCTGCATCTCCACCCCTCCTACCAGTCTCTAAGCAGCTCTTTCTTTAAATCCCTAGTTGTAGGACTTCCATTCCACTGGGTTTCAGGTTGTTTTGAATGATAGTTGTTCTGTAGTTTAGTTGTAATTTTGACATGGTTGTGGGAGGATGAGAGTACCATGTTTACCTACACTGCCATCTTGACCAGAAGTTGACATTTCTTTCAAATGCTGCATGTGATCCACTGTTTGAATGCACTGTGATTTGTTTACCTAGCCTTTTGCTAATAGGCATTTGTTTGTGGTATCTAGCTGTTGCAAACAATGCAGCAGTAGATATTATTGCACATGGTGAAGGGTAGGATAGCAGCAAAGAACATGCAAGACAAGATGTACACCACCTGTGTTTTATTTTCACATCCAGCATTTACTAGATGTCTCATGTTAGGAAAGTAACTTTACCTCCCTATACTTAGATTCCTCAGCTCTAAAAACAGAATAATTATTTCTGCCTCTGAGAGTTAGTGTGAGACTGACATGAGCTAATATTTATAGAGGCCTTGAACAGTGACTGGCAAACAGCACTCAATAATTATTGGCTATTTTAATATTTTATATCACACACACAAATAAATCTGTAAGATAACTGTATAGAAGTAGAATGTGCATTTTAATATTTTATAGATTTTTACAAATTATACTACACAGAAGTTATACAAATTGATATTCCCACCAGCAGTAAGATTGTCTCTTTCCCCACACTTTGCCAACATGTTCTAATATAAATTATTTTATTCTTATTAATGTGATCCGATAGTAGTTTTAATACACATTTGTCTTCTTATGTTATTAAATGCACTCAAACATTTTCTCATACATGTAAGAATCATTTGTGCTTTTTTCCAGTCAGTTGTTCAAGTCCTTTGCCCTTCATTCTACTAAATTTATTGGCTTTTTTTCTTATTGATATAATGGAAATCTTTATATAATATGAAATAAACTTTCTGAGGTGAATGCTCAGACAAGATAGTACAACCAAAAAAAAAACACAAGGACCTTTTCTACTTAAGACCATAAAATGTAGCCCTGGCTGGTGTAGCTCAGTGTATTGAGTGTCAGCCTGTGAAATGAAAAGTCACCTCTTCAATTACCAGTCAAGGTACATGCCTAGGTAGTGGGCCAGGTCCCCCCAGTTTAGGGTGTGCGAGAGGCAGCCAACCCATCTGTGTATCTCTTGCACATCAATGTTTCTCTCCTTTTCTTTGACCTTCCCCTCTCTCTAAATAAATAAAATCTTTTTTTTAAAAAGCCTGCAAATGTAGAAATCTAAACAAGGACCATTTCTAGTTGAGACTATAAATGTAAAAATCTTCAACATTAGTATAATCCAGAAACTGATTAAAAGGCCTAACATATTAACCGTATGCAAATGGATTCTTATGAGAAATGCAAGCACACTTTAATATTAGGTAATATATTAATATAATTAGCCATGTTAATAACACAAGGAAAATCTTTATCATCTCCATGTATGCTGAGAAATGTTTGATAATATTCAGCATCCATCCTTGATTATGTATAGTCTTTAATAAATTTAACATGTATATATATGTGTGATTATAACTATATATACACAGATATACAATATATATGTTTGTGTGTATGTGCTTTAAGTCCAAAGCCACCATCACATGAAACAGTAAAATCAAGGCCAGGATGTTCCCTGTCACCACAGTTTACCTTTATTCTGGAGACACTAATCAGTTCAATTACTCAAAAGTAAAGTGAGGTAAATATTGGAAAGCAAAAGGCAAAATTATCAATATTTGCCAGTGATATTATTCTTCTGGGAGACCGAGAAGATCGGCCAAAAAAAGTTCGAAACAAAAAAGAATTCATTAAGGTGTCCTAGCCCAAAGTTTCAATTAAATATTAAGTCTTTCTCTACATAAATAACAATTCATTTTAAGCTATAATGGCAAATAGACAATATTCTAGATATTGTTGGAAAACCCTTAGTCACATTCCTGAAAACTGTAAATGCCAAAGTTTGCCTACATAAGAGAAACATATTAACTGGATTAAAAGTTTTCATAGGACAGCAGAAGTGTATGCCTGTTCCTTTCTTGCTTATTAACACAAACACTGTTTCAAAGAAAAGTGTATCTTTATGAAGTGCTTTATGATTGGGAGATTATATCCTATTTCCTGTTTCTAGAGAAAGCCATTTCAAAATTATCATGCTTCTTAAATGGTATTTTCTTCCAGATTCCAATTCAAAACTTTTATGTTATTTCTCTACTTCTTTATTTTGAAAGCACTGTGATTTCATAGACTCTGGTTCAGATCAAGGCACTTCCTGGCATTCTAAGTTAGTCTGTGGAATGTTAATTTTTTTTCATAATGTTCTCATTCTATGAAGGTGTCATTTTCACATTATAATTTTGCAGAAAGAAAATTATGGTTAGTTATTCAGTTCTAGATTCATATTTTATATTTGAAATGTCATGACCATATTCAAAATAAAGTTAAGTGAAGCTTGAGCAAAAATATAACTTTGCCTTTACCAAGTTTATTATATAAGTGATGACAAACAGAAGTGTACTAATGTGAATGTGGTTTGGAGAAGAGAAGGGTAGGTTTTGGTGACCACCTCTGAGTTGAGAGGCACAGAGAGAGCATTACTTGGTCAAAGCATCTCATATCCAAAAATCCCTTAACATTATCCACTGTACTACATTATATTTAGAGGAAGACATAGATACAAATATGGTTTGGAGAGGGCAGCACATTCAGTTGTCAACCACTAGCACTACAGAGCTAGGAAAGACTATGTAGATCACTCAGCCCCTCTCTGCCATTTTGTGGATACCTGGCAAGCTTAAATGGATGGCCCTGTATCTGACCTCCTCTTACCTTTTTTTTTTCCAGTAAGAAAGTAAGAAAGACTTAGGCAATGGTAACTTTAATAAATGTCATTTTAAATAGAAAAAGAGATCACACAGATAATTCAGCCAAGCATCCTGTTTCAACAGCCACCTTCAGAAGCTGTGAAAAGACATATTTGCCCTCCCTGATGTCATACTTAAAGGTTATGAATATCCCAGAATATCTTTATAGTAATTTATCAAATTTTCTAAATATTCTTCATCACTATTATTTTGTGCTGGTTTCACCTCATAGGAGAAGTAGTTGTTTAAATTTTTATGAAAGAGAAAATTCTGGGTAGTAATACCTATTAAATATATTTATAGCCTTTCTCCAAAAAATGTTAATTAATAGGTCATTGTCAGCTTCCAGAAATGTCTCATGTGAAATTGCATGGTACTTTTTCCTCAACATCATCACATTTAATTCTCATCCATGGCTAAATAGAGATCAGTTCTATCTGAGAGAAATAGTTAATATACTATATAGCAGAGATAAATTTGAAAAATAATTAGATAAAAATTAATAGAATAACTACTTCACCTATACTTAGAAAGTCTGCTTTGTGTGGAAGGGATTTGAGAAAACACTACCTATTATCAGAAGTCCTACCTATAACACTACCTATAATCAAAAAGATTTCCCTACACTAAATAGAAGTCCAATGTCTGTCTTAACTGATAAAAATACTTTAAAGTAATATCAGGACACATTAATCAAAGAAACATCCAGAGTAAGCATTGGTGTTAACTCCACTCATTGATTAGAGCACATCTGGAGTATGGTTTAATTTTGAATTAATCCATTCATTCAAAAAAATATTTATAGGGTATCTGTTATGTGCCATGCCATGTGCTAGGTAGGCACCAAGTATGCATTAGGGAATAAGACTCACATGGTCCCAGCCTTCAATGAGTTTTTAATTCAGCTAAGTAGACAATTACATTTGTGATGAGTGTCATAAAAGGGAAGTAGATGCTATGGCAGAGTTAAGCAGAGTGAACTAATCAAGTAACAGAGGACAGAAGAAAGCATCCTGTAAATGATAATTATTTGTTTGCATTCCAGGAAGAGATATCTATATGCTAAGACCTAAAGTAAGGGACTTCCATGCCTTTGAGAAACTAAAAGAAGTCTAGTTCAGCTGAATATTCTTGAGCTAATGGAATCTTGGTCAGTCTTGTTCTTTATTGTAATAATACTAAGAGTATTTTGTTTTGTGTTTTAGTTATCAGTATTGAAGGGTGATTTATTGCAATAAAATATACCTAAGAAAATTTACCATATTAGCAATTTTTAGAGTTCAGTGGCGTTAAGTCCATTTAAGTTGTGCACCATCACCACCATCCTTCTCCAGAACTCTTACATCTTTCCACACTGAAACTCTGTGCCCAATAAATAATAACTCCCTGTTTACCTCCCACCCAGCTCATGATTGTGGGATTTTAAAGCAAGAAAGGGATGTGCATGATTTTATTTACTAGTTTTCTTTTTTTTTTTTGACAATATTTCCACATGGTTAGAAATTCTAAATTGATAGTTCTGAGTATATACTTTGAAAAACCTCCATTTTACCTCAGTTTCCCTTTTTTAAGGCAAATATAGGGTCCAGCAGAAGTAAGGCTTACTTGAGTATACTTGGTAGGGTACATGAATGTCTCACATGAGATGGACAGCAATTGGAACATTTCACCTAAAATGTCATACAGTGTGCTTGAGTGTGATATTGGTATGTTACATAATTACATGCTTGTGGTTTTGTAATAAAAAGGGGCATTATTTGTGCCAGACTCTGTATCTATGTAGTTTTTTATTTTCTGTGTGTAGTTTTTAATCTTTCCACAGAAATTATATGCATTTGCAAGCAAATTTATATCTTTTACATAAATGTCAGTACATTATAAACACAAATGTGTTTGTCCTTCCCTTATTTTTTCTTTTTTATTACATACATAAATAATTTCATCCTTTTTATGGATGCATGGTATTGTTGAGAATATATCATAGTTTCTGAGGTGGTAGGAAGTTGAGGGAGTTTATACCTGATAATTTCTGTTTTATCTGAAATGAAAAAGAGTCAAGCGTTCAGAGAAATGGAAAAGTGGAAGGTTAAAAGTTCGATGAATATTAAAAAGTAAAAAATTTGATGAATGTTGATATGGTTTGAAATTTTGCCTAATGGGAGCATGAGATAACAACACTAGTCTGTTATAATTGGTAGCAGTGCTGAGTAACTATTTGAGATCAGTAATTGTAGATTTGTAAAGGAACCAGTATTTCCAAAGGTATGATTTTCCCAGCAGCACCCAGCAGTGTAGGTACAGGCTTGGAAAAGGCTTACAGTTGGAGCCATCAAAGATTTTTTTTTTCATGAGTTTTTGATGCATGGACCTTGGGACAAGGGAAATTATGCTACAGTGGTAATAACAAAGCTAATGTATGGACTCAGCAATGAAAACATGGCAAAGATGGATGTGAAGACAAGAAGGATATTGTGGATATAATGAAAGTGGAGAACTTAGTTGACAGAAAGGTTCTGATGAGATAGTAAAGACATAGTGGGTATAAATGAACAAGTGGGCTAGAATGATGGGGATAGATTGAATTTATCACATAGAGCTGTTTTTCAGGACCGTTTATAGGCATGGGAGTGGAATGAATGATTGGAGTAGATTTTACAAGATCACTGGAGACAAGGAATACAAGGAATATAGAAGTAACTGAAAGTCCTATTTTAAGAAACATGTTAAGAAATGAAAACAAATCTTGGAAAGGGTAACCAGAATAATGAAGGGATTTCAATATTTACTTATACAGATGCCTAATATTATTGATTGCCTGCTATATTTAAGACATTATTTCAGAGCTGCTGGCAACAGAAAGATAAGTAAGACATAGTGCCTGACCTAATGAAGCTTATAGGAATTTGAAAAAGAGAAGACCTAGAGGGAACAAGTATTTAAATATTATAAGACCTATCATTTTGAAGGAAAATTACATGTTTGTCCTTATGGCCTTAGAGGGCAAACTATTATCAAGTAGTGAAACTTAATAGAGGAATAGAAACTACATATTAAGTAGAAACTTAATATCTCTCTATTTTAGTTTAATATGAGTAAGAACTTAAAAATATACATAGTTATATATGTATTTTTGACAATAAAACTAAAAACATGTAACACTATAACAATAAAAGTGGAAAAGAAAAATACTATAATCTACCTATACTAACAAGTAAATTATTTTCATTTTGTATTTCTACCTTATCTATAGATCTAATAATTTTTAGTTTTAATAGATTCT
The DNA here is from genome assembly GCF_021234435.1 of Artibeus jamaicensis. Taxonomy (NCBI): domain Eukaryota; kingdom Metazoa; phylum Chordata; class Mammalia; order Chiroptera; family Phyllostomidae; genus Artibeus; species Artibeus jamaicensis. Next base: position 3,049,919 of record NW_026521249.1, on the reverse strand, counting down.
GATTGTAATGCTATCATCTGATCATTTCACTTAGCATCACCTTGTCCCATGGTTTAAAATTATCTTTATAAGATTTTTATTTCCTTTGTTTTTACTAATTTTCAGAAAGTTTATTGCTTTTGGAAAAATGATTTATACTTATTCTAATAAATCAAACAAAAAGAAAAAATTTTAATTAGTAAAAATTTAACTCAAATCACACTGTCCAGAGATAACCATTTGTAATTTGTTTTCATAACTTTCTCTTTAGATAGTTTCTCTAATTAGGTACATAAAGATAGATAGGTAGGTGATAGATAGGCAGTTTTATCTAAATAGAACTATATTATACATATTCTTCGGTAATACAGTCTTTAGTGAAACACTATTTTTAGAATATCTTCTTTATTGGTAACTAAAATAAACAATTTTGATTGGCTACATGATACTACCTTTTATTTATGATACTTGTCATGTATTTCATTTTTTAATTTTTTTAATTCTATTTAAGTATATTTTATTTAGTATACTGTTAGGTGTCCCAATTATTTTCCCTTTGCCTCCATCCACCCAGTAACCCACTTCCCTCAAAATACTGCTCCCTTAGTTCATGTCCATAGGTCATGTGTGTTCTTTGGCTTCCCCATTTCCTATACTCTTCTTAATATCCACCTGTTTATTTTGTTCCTACTAATTGTTTCTTGATCCCTGCACCATTTACTCATTTCTCCCCTTCTCCCTCTAAGCTGATAACCCTCCAATAATCCTCATACTTTTGATTCTGTTCCAGTTCTGGTTGTTTGCTTAGTTTGTTTTTGTTTTTTAATTCAGTTTTTAAAAAAATATTTTATTAATTATGCCACTACAGTTGTCCCCATTTCCCCCCTTCATTCCCCTCTGCCCTGCACACCCCCTCCCCCCACATTCCCCCACTTTAGTTCATGTCCATGTGTCATAAATTCTTTAGCTTCTATATTTCCCACACTACTCCTGCCCTCCCCCTATTTTCTCCCCAATGTCTATGCTACTTATTCTCTGTACCTTCTCCCCACCGCGCACTCCCCTGTTGCTAGCCTTCCATGTGATCTCCATTTCTGTGGCTCTGCTCCGGTTTTAGGAGTCTGGTTAGTTTGCTTTTGTTTTAGGTGTGGTTGTGTGGTTGTTAATATGTGTGAGTGCTGTCCATTCACTGTTCATATTTTTTATCTTCTTTTTCTTAGGTAAGTCCCTTTAACATTTCATATAATAAGGGCTTGGTGATGATGAACTCCTTGAACTTGACCTGATCTCAGAAGCATTTTATCTGACCTTCCATTCTAAATGAAAGCTTTGCTGGATAGAGCAATCTTGCATGTAGGTCCTTGCATTTCATGACTTGGAATACTTCTTCCCAGCCCCTTCTTGCCTGTAAGGTCTCTTTTGAGAAATCAGCTGACAGTCTGATGGGGACTCCTTTGTAGGTGACTATCCCCTTAGCTCTTGCTGCTTCTAGAATTATCTCCTTTATTTTAATCTTGGGTAATGTAATGATGATGTGCCTTGGTGTGTTCCTACTTGGGTCCAATTTCTTTGGGAGTCTCTGAGCTTCCTGGACTTCCTGGAAGTCTATTTCCTTTGCCAGATTGGGAAAGTTCTCCTTTATTATTTGTTCAGATAAGCTTTCCACTTGTTGCTCTTCCTCTTCTCCTTCTGGTACTCCTATAATTCAGACATTGGAAGGTTTAAAGATGTCCTGGAGGTTCCTAAGCCTCTCCTCATTTTTTTTGAATTTTTGTTTCTTCATTCTTTCCTGTTTTTAATTCAGTTGTTCATACTTTTTAGTTTGTTATCATTTTAACGTTCATAGTTTTGATCTTTTTTCTTAAGTAAGTCCCTTTAACATTTCATGTAATAATGGCTTGGTGATGATGAATTCTTTACCTTGTCTGGGAAGCACTTTATCTGCCTTTGAATTCTAAATGATGGCTTTTCTGAATAAAGTAATCTAGGTTGTAGGTCCTTGCTTTTCATCACTTTGAATACTTATTTCCAGTCTATTATTGCCTGCAAAGTTTCTTTTGAGAAATCAGCTGACAATCTTGCAGGAACTCCTTTGTAGGTAACTCTTTGCTTTCCTATGCTGCTTATAATATTCTCTCTTTATCTTTTAAGTATATTTTATTGATTATGCTATTACAGTTGTCCCACTTTTTTCTCCCCGTTATTCCCCTCTGCCCCGCATCCCACCTCCCACCAGCATTTCCCAACCTTAGCTCATGTCCATGGGTCGTACATACATTCTTTTGCTTCTCCATTTCCTATATTATTCTTAACCTCTCCCTATTTTCTACAGGGCCATTTATGCTTCTTATTCCCTGTGCCTTTTTCACTCATTCTTCCCCACCTCCCCACTGTTAACCCTCCATGTGATCTCCATTTCTGTGATTCTGTTCATATTCTAGTTGTTTACTTAATTTGTTTTAGGTTCAGTTGTCAATAGTTTGTTGCTATTTTACCATTCATAGTTTTGATCATCTTTTTCTTAGATAAGTCGCTTTAACATGTTATATAATAAGGGCTTGGTGATGATGAACTCCTTTAACTTGACTTCATTTGGGAAGCACTTTATCTGCTGTTCCATCCTAAATGATAGCTTTGCTGGATAGAGTAATCTTGGATGTAGGTCCTTGCCTTTCACGACACGGAATACTTCTTTCCAGCTCCTTCTTGCCTGCAATGTTTCTTTTGAGAAATCAGCTGATAGTATTTTGGGAACTCCTTTGTAGGTAACACTCTCCTTTTCTCCTGCTGGTTTGAAGATTCTCTCCTGCCCTCGCTGGTATAGCTCAGTGGATTGAGTGCAAGCCTGTGAACCAAAGAGTCACTGGTTTGATTCCCAGTCAGGGCCCATGCCTGGGCTGCAGACCAGGTCCCCAGTTGGGGGTGCGTGAGAGGAAACCACACACTGATGTTTCTCACCCTCTCTTTCTCCCTCCCTTTTCCTCTGTCTAAAAATAAATAAATTTAAAATTGTATTTAAAACAAAAGATTCTCTCCTTATCTTTAATCTTGGATAATGTAATTATGATGTGCTTTGGTGTGTGCTTCCTTGGGGCCAACTTCTTTGGGACTCTCTGAGCTTCTTGAACTTCTTGGAAGTCTATTTCCTTTGCCAGATTGAGGAAGTTCTCCATTATTTTTTTAAATAAGTTTTTGATTTCTTATTCTTCCTCTTCTCCTTCTGGCACCCATATGATTCAGATGTTGGAACATTTAAAGTTGTCCTGGAGGTTCCTAAGCCTCTCTTCAGTTTTTGAATTCTTGTTTCTTCATTCTGTTCTGATTGAATGTTTATTTCTTCCTTCTGCCCCAAATCTTTGATTTGAGTCCTGGTTTCCTTCCCTTCACTGTTGATTTTCTGTACATTTTCCTTTATTTCACTTTGCTTAGCCTTCACGTCTTCCTCTATTTTGTGACCATCCTTAGCCATTTTCCTGAATATCCTGATTAACAGTGTTTTAAACTCTGCATCTTATACGTTGGCTATCTCTTCATCCCTTAGTTCTGTTTTTGGAGTTTTGATCTGTTCTTTTATTTGGGCCATGTTTTTTTGTCTCTGCCCCCTTGTGACATTGTAAGGGGTGGAGCCTTAGCTATTTGCCAGAGTGGGGCAAGCCATTTCACTGTGTTGTGACACTGTATGTGCCAGAGGGGTCCAAGAGAGAACAATGCTGTTTCCTTGGCTCTTGGCTGGCTTTCGGTTACTTTTCCTGCTACCCACAACCAAATTAGGCCCTTCTAGTGCTGATTCCTGGGTGGGTGGGCTTGTGTACTTTCTAAGACCCCGTGGTTCGCTAATGAACTCTCCTGTGAGGCTGGGAATTTCTCTTTCCACTGCAACCCCCACAGACTTTTCAGTTGCAGGTTTTCAGCTTAATTTTCCTGTGCTGGAACCCTGGGTTGCACTGTCTCTCTCTCCCCAAGTTGTTCCTCCTGGCTTATCTGCATGCAAATGTGGGACCACCAGGTCCTCCAGCTGCCATCTTGCTCTGTGTCTTCTCCATCCTGGCTGTCTGTTTCTGCTCCTCCTACCAGTGTGAACAAATATTTCTGCTTTTACTCCTTGGTTGTCAGACCTACAAACAATTCAGTTTTCTGGCATTGTGATTATTTTTGATTTTTAAATTTACTGTTGCCTTTTTTTTTGGTTGTGCAAGGAGGCAAAGTATATCTATGTATGCCTTCATGTAGGCTGGAAGTCTCTCTTTATCTTTAACCCTTGACATTTTAATTATGATGTATCTTGGTGTGGTCCTCTTTTGGTTCAGCTTGATTAGGACTCTCCGTATTTCCTGGACTTGCATGTTTATTTCCTTTGCTAAATTAGCAAAGTTTTCTTTCATTATTTTTTCAAATAGATTTCCAATTTCTTGTTCTTTCTCTACTCCTTCTGACACCCCTATCATGTGAATGTTGGACCTCTTGAATTTTTCCCAGAGTCCACTTGTACTACTGTCATTTTGGGGGGGATTCTCTTTTTCTTCTAGTTGTCCTTTTTTTTTAAGCTTTTATTCATTTATTTTTAGAGAGAGAAAGGGAGGGAGGGAGAGGAACATCAATGTGCCATTGCCTCCCCCATACCCCTTACTAGGCACCTGGCCCGCAACCCAGGCATGTGCCCTAGACTGAGAGTCAAACCATCAACCCTCTGATTTGTAGGTTGGTACTCAATTCACTGAGCCATACCAGCCAGGCCTCTTCTTGTTGTCTGTATGGTTGTTTTTTGCTTTCTTATGTTCCAAATCATTGATTTGATTCTCAGACAGATCCACTCTACTGTTGTTTCCCTGTTAATTGTTCTATATTACAATTAGTGAATCTTTCATTACTGAGTCTTTTTTATGGTATTGAGGTACTCACTAAGTTTCTTGAGCATTTTTATAAGCAGTGTTTTGAACTCTGCATCTGATAGATTGCTTATCTCCATTTTGTTTAGCTCTTTCTCTGGAGTTTTGATCTGTTCTTTCATTTGGGCCATATTTCTTTGTGTCCTCATTTTGGCAGCCTTCCTGTGTTTATTTCTATGTTATTAGGTAGAGGTGCTTTGACTCCATGTCTTGGTAGTATGGCCTAATGTAGTAGGTGTCCTGTAGGGTCCAGTGGTCCAACCTCTGCTATCACCCAAGCTGGGTTGGGTGTTCAAGGTATGCCCTTCATATAGGCAGAGTATACCCTCCTCTTGTAGTTGAGCCTTGATTGCTATTGACAGATCAATGGGAGAGATTCACCCAGGCCAGTCAGCTGCAAGGATTGGCTATGATCACTTACCACCAACCTCTACCCTCCGAGGAAGATCAGCTTTTCATGGGCAGTGTGGGAGTGCTCCAAGTGGTCTGTATTTTTCCACTGGGTACATTGGCCCTGGGTTTCCTGGGTGGTACAGGCTAAGGTCAGCTCCGACCTGTGTTTAGCCCAGGTCTACCCTTCCTGAGCTCTAAAGCAATCAAGGAAGGCTGTTACTTATGGTGCGCTTGGATCTTTCCAGGCTAAGCCAAACTGTGAAACTAATCTGGCTGCTGCTAGTGCCAGGCCTGGAGCTCACTGAGGGCAGCTGTTGCTTGTTTGATCAGATTTAGGAAGCTATAAAGCATGAGCCAAGACCAGTCATTCATATGGAAAAGCTGCTTGTGTGGGCCCTTAAGTTAGGTGGAGTGGAGTCTCTAGGCATCTCCAAGGTGGGTCAAACAATGTTAGCTAGGTTGATGGAGTCTCCAGTATGGCACCAGCCTGCGAGCTCTGTGGCTCTGAAGGGGGAGGTTCAGAAAAGGGACAATGGCCTTTGCTCACCCCAATAACAGACACTTCAGCCTGTCCCAGTATGCCACTGGTGCCACACCAGTGCTGGAACTCAGAGGAAGTGAGTCTGAGTAGGTGAGTGCATGTGGGTTTTTTAAAGAGAAACTGCTTGGGACTCCAGAAGTTTCTTCCACTGACTCAATCCCTACCGGTTTTTGCCTCCAAAAGTTGTGGGGACTTATCTCCCCAGCCACTGGTACCCTGGACTAGGGACCAAGTATGGGGTTGGGACTCCTCATTCCCAAGGTATCCCTCCCAAAATTTTATACACCACACGTGAGTGAGAGACCAGCCTGTTCCATGTCCGTTCCTCTCCTACCAACCTCAATGGATGTGGTTTCTTTAATTATGTAGTTGTCCGTTTTCCACTGAACTTGATTTCTGATGTTTCTGAGTGATGGTTGTTCTATATTTTAGTTGCAATTTTGATGTGGTTGTGGGAAGAGGTGAGCCATGTCTGCCTATGTTGTCATCTTGACTGGAAGCCTGTGCCATGTATTTTAGATGTATTATCTTGAATAAATTGAGATTTGGAAAGGTTCAGTAACTTGTCCTGATCACAAAACTAAAAAGTAAAAAGCAATAATTTAAACACACCTTGCCTTCCATCATCTTTCCAGTGTTTGAATTATTTAGTAATTCAGTGACTATGTTTATGTGAGTGGCTAAATAAATAGAATATATGGACTAAATAAATTAATACTCTAATGGAACAAGCAGTTGACTGTTTCTTGGTCAAGTCTTAATCTTATAATTATTTCTTTCACTGCTCATCTTTTTGTTTTCTACCTAGCCATTACTTCTTTTTTTACTCAAAGACCACAGCACTTCTGTTAACTTCCAAAAGTTCTTACAGGCACATAAAATAATGTTTTTTTCTTTTTCCTGGAAGCGTCCCATCACACAGCCTTCCGTTAGACTCCAGCCTGGGCTGGTTTTACTTTAGGCGCGGTGCAGAGCTGCCATCCTGCATTTTCTCTTGCCATTCTACCCTGTTAGATCTTCAAATTCCTGAATTCCATAGCTTTTGGTTTTTAGTTTATTTGGTCTTCTCTTTAATACTTTATAATGTATTACATTATAATGTAACATTAAAAAGTTTGATATGTACAAAAGTAGACAGAATACTGTAATAAGCCCCCCACATACTCTTCTTCATGAGCTTCCACATTTATTAACATATGGCCACCCCTCGTTTACCTGTACTCCCATCTACCCTCACAATCTTATGTTGTTTGGAAACAAAGCCTAGACATCACAGTTCGTAAATGAAATATTAAAATATATATCTCTAACTAGTGAGAAGTCTTTAAAAAACAGTTAATTATAAAATCATTATCATGCCTAAACAATTAAAATTAACAGTAATCTCTTAATATCATTTAAAAATCTAGTAACTACTCACATTTCCAGTTATCTAGTCAATATCATAATTTTACAGGTTTTTTAATGTTTTTCCCCATAGCTTGTTTGAATCAGCACCTAAAATAAGGCTTACACATTATAAATGATAAATCTTTCCTATGTTTCTCTTAATCTCTTCATCTCCTCTATTTTCTTATTTTATTTATTTATTTTAATTTGATGAAGAAGCTAAATTACTATGATCTGGATTTTACAGCTTTGTGTTGTTCAACATGTTCCTTTTTTGTGTTTTCTGTTATTACCACTTTCCTAAGAGTGTTTAGCATAAATGGGTGCTAGATCTTATCAACTCCTTTTTCTGTATCTTTTGTTATGATCATGTAGTTTTTTTATTCTTTATTTTGTTTATGTGGTGTATCACCTTTATTGATTTGTGAATATTGTACCAACTTTGCATCTCTGGAATAAATCCCACTTGATCATGATATATGATTTTTATAATGTATTGCTGGATCTGGTTAAATAACAATTTGTTGAGGATTTTAATATCTATTTTAATCAAGCGTTTTGGCCTATAATTTTCTTTCTTTATAGTGTCTTTAATCTGGTTTTGGAATCGGGATAATGCTGGCCTCGTAAAATAAGCTTGGGACTCTTCCCTCCTCTTGAGTATTTTGGAATAATTTGAGAGATAGGTATTAGGTTTTTTTTTTAATGTTTATTGAGTAGTATCAAACTACTTGGATGAATCACAAGACCAAAGATGTGGGCAACCGATGATTGACAGTTTCATCATGACATGTGCCCACTCATGCATCATGTCTTGTGCAGTTTTCTGGTGGCTCAGCTCTTCTACAGCCCAATTTGGCACCCATGACTTCTGGCTTTTCTCAAAAATAAAATCACTTTTGAAAGGGAAGAGATTTCAGACCATCAGTGAGATTCAAGAAAATACGGCAGGGTAGCTGATGCCAATTCCAGTAAAGGATTTTGCAGAGTGTTTTGAACAGTGAAAGGGATGCTGGAAGAACTGTGTGAGGTGCCAGGGTGCCTACTTTGAAGGTGACTGAGGAGTCATTGTCCTCTGTACAATGTTTCTTATATCTTCTATCTTCTTCAATAAATGCATCTATTTTTCATAGTGTGTGGCTGGATGCTTTCTGCACAGACCTTGTATGTCTTAGAACACTGTACTTCCCAAACTTCTTGATCTGAAAAGTCAGATAGTAAATGTTCATCATTTCTATAACCCTTGACTGCAATCAAGAAATAAATTTTTTATATTTTCTTCCAACATTTTTCATACCTTTTATCATATCAACTGACTGAAGTTAGGGTGAAAAAATCACAATGTGATTATTCCTCTTTTCTTTTTCTTTTTTTAAAGATTTTATTGATTTATCTTTAGAGAGAGGGAAAAGCAGGGAGAAAAAGAGAGACAAACATCAATGTGTGGTTGCCTCTTGTGCGCCCCTCACTGGGAACCCAGCCCACAATTCAGGCATGTAACCTAATTGGGAATTGAACCAGCAACCCTTTGGTTCATAGGCCAGCACTCAATCCACTGAGCCACACCAGCCAGGGCAATTATTATTCTTCTTTTCTGTAGCTAGATTAATTACATTGTAATGTACATTCTGATCTTTTCATGATGATACTTCACTTGAGTTTTAAAGCCACTTACCATATTTTGCCATGTAAAGTGTGCTCCCAAGTATGATACACACTCACATTTTTGGCCCAAACTTTCAGAAAAAAAATCTTCCATTTAAATTTTTTAATTTAATTATTTATCTTTAGAAACAAGACTGATTATTGTACTCCAGGTACTATTTTGCATACAGATATCATTATTGCTTTCTAGAATTATACTTTAATGCATAAGCATAAATAAAAGAATTAAAAACATTTATATAGAAATGGAATTAGTGCTACCCGTTAGTATATCCCTTAGTATAATGTGCATTTTTATTTTTCCCTCAAAAATTTTGGCAAAACAGTGCATATTATACATGACAAAATATGGTTATATTTTAGGATTTGGGGAACAAGCTTATGTTCTTTTAATTTAGACTGTTGTTCTTTGTCAACTCTATTTGTAATCTCTCTTAGTCTTTTCACTCTCAATAAGTCCAGTTTTTATTCTATAGTAATAAAACTTCTCCATTCCACTTTCTCCCTCTGGTATGTTTTACATTAGATTAGTTCCCATTTCTAAACCTTTCCTAGTCTATAATACTCTTCTTGTGTGATACAACCAGAACTACATGTTGGATTACACTTATGGCATATCACTATTTAATATATAAATAGAATATTCTAAATTTCTAACATTTGTCAAACTGTTCAGTTGTTAAGCACACATATATTTTGGTGGGAAAACAAAATGCTACAGCTATCTTTGGAAAAAGAGTTTCTTACAAAATTAAACTCGTGAATCTATAAAACATTAAAGAAATGATAAAATAAGATATAAATAAAGGGAATGGAATACCATGTTCATGGACTGGAAGACTCTGTGTTTTCGAAATGACCATTTTCCTTAAATTGATATATAGATTCAATGCAATAATAATCTAATACTTAGTAGAATTTTTTTTTTTTTTAGAAATTGACATTTTAAATTTAAAATTTATATGCAAAGGTGAATGGTAGCCAAAGTATCTTTCAAGGAGAAGAATAAAGTTAGAAGATTCACACTATTTTTGTTTACTGTCATAAGGAAGGAAAGTAGAGACATATAGATAAGTGGAATGGGTAGAGAATCTAGTAATAGACTCATGCATGTATGGTCAATCCATGCATGGATTTTAGGAAAATAATCATTTGCTTATATGTTTTATTTATATACATTCATATCTAACTCTTTTAGTAACCCTTTGAGAAAGGTGTTATTTTCCCATTTTACAGATGAGAATAGTGAGGATTAAAAGACTAAGTGATGGGTCCAACATTATGCAACCAATAGGTGGAGAGATCAAAATTCAAACATAGGTCATCTGACTTCTACTCCCAGGGTCCCTTTACTACACCATCTATGCTACTTCCATCTAGGACTGCGATACTGCCCCAGTCCTCTATGTCATCTCCTGTTTCTCTTTCATTTCCTCCCCTTTGTCCTTCTGTCACTCCCTTTTACAACTTTAGTTTCTTCTTTTCATTCACTGATAGTTGCCATTCTCCTATAATTTGTGTACTGAGCTCTTTTTGCCAGGATAGTACTTTGTTTTTCAGATATCGAAAAACATTGCTGTTTGAGGCATCCAGTTTGCCTCAGAATGTTCTTTGTGTGGTGATATGGGTCTTCATTTGCTTTTATGGTCCAATTTATTCAGAATTAAGTTGTCATAAGAGTAAGCTCTGAAGAGAAGGACCCTATATACCAAATATCAAACATCTGTGCTCTAACTACTGATTGCCGCTTCTAGTCGCAGAGGGGCAGATGAAGTGGGAGCACCCATTGTTGATGCACGTCCCCCATTATTGCAGTCCCCTCCCTCTTTGGCTAAAGTGATTTCCCCAGGATTTACGTGGCCAGTGGTTTTATCTTCCCCTTCATTTTTCCATTTGTTTTCTTTTAGAAGCCAGACATTAAAGATTAGGACATTCAGAAACAAATACATATATGGGTTAAATTTGAAAGTGACCACATATGCCCAGGGAAAGGCTAAGGCTCAGGCTCAGAATAGAACTAAGAATACCTTAAGTGTAAACCTCAGGTTGTTCCTTGACACAGAGAGAGCCTATGAAAAATAAAATAAGAAAAATATAACAAATGAAAACAAAACAGTAGAATATAGGGACAGGGGAGAATGTTATTTATCAAATTACCACATTATTAGATTGAAATACCCATTTTTCACCAAAGAAGTCATAGACATACAAAGAAACAATAAAGTATGGTCCATTCAAAGGGAAAAGAAATAAGTCAACAGAAACTCTGAAAAAGACCTAATGACAGATCTTGTAGGCAAAGACTAAAACAGTTGTCTTAAAAGTACTCAAAGAACTAAATGAAGATGTGGAGAAAGTTAAATAAATAAGTAAATAAATAAATAAACAAACTTGATGTCTAAACAAAATGGAAATAATAATGAGATAGAAAACAAATCAAAACTATAATTCTGGAGCTAAAAAGTACAATAATTGACGTGAAAAAGTCACTAGAAGAAATCAAAGGTAGATTTGAGCAGATAGAAGTAAGAATCAGAGAGCTTGAAGATAGGACAATGGAAATTTTTCCACCTGTGGGACAGAAAGAAAATAAAAGATTAATGGTTGCTTAGGGCTGTAAAGGCAGGACAGCATTTAAGAGAGTGATAGCTAAAGGATACAGATAGGAGTTCCTTTTTTTAATTGGGATATAATTGACATACAACATATTTTAGGAGTATAACATAATGATTTGACATATGTATATGTTGTGAAATGATACCACAATAAGTTTAGTTAACATCCATCACCACACATAGTTACAATATTTTTCTTGTAATAAGAACATCTAAGAATTATTCTCTTTGCAACTTTCAAATATATAATATTGTTAACTGTAGTCCCTGTGCCACACATTACATCCCCGGACTTGTCTTATAACTGTAAGCTTTGTGTCTTTGACCACCTTCACCCATTTCACCCCCCGCCCAAGGTGTTCCTTCTGGAAATGAGGAAAACATTTTAGTATTTACCATGGTGATGGTTACACTATCTGTGAATATATTAGAAACCACTGAAGTGTAAATGGGTGAATTATATGGCATTATGCATTATATCTTAATAAAGCTGTTAAATAAGAGATTAGGATTTTTTTAAATGTATGCAATAACCATCAAGTTTAATGGCAAGAGACCAGGTGTTTACAGGTGGCACCTCTTCCAGTGCTCCCCCTTCTCATTTCCCTTTTGCAATCCAAAGCTAATGGTGAGGGTTCAGTAGCATGTGGTACTGCCAGCACTCTTTAGAGTCATTCCCACCTCCAGTGATCTAACTCAAGCTAAAAAAGAAGGCGGTGGAGTGGGAGAAGGGATTTCTCTAAACCATGGCTCATACCAAGCATAGCCTTTCAATCAACCCAGTGTTAAACAGCAAAAGCTTCTCCTGTACACTGTCTCCTGGAGGGGTGAAGAAGCCTCATTGTTACAGGCCTGGAGCTAGCATGGGAAATTAGATTGCTCTAACTTCAAAACAGACCTTTGTTTCTGGAGCACAGCTACTGGTGCTCTGCAGGAGAAAATGGCCTATGGTGGGGATATCTGTGTGCTGTCTGTGACAGTGTGGAACAGTTGTGCCATTAAGACCTTTGACATACATGTTGTACACCTGCAGAATGTGTCACGTAGATGGACAGCATGCTTAAGAACCCGTTTTAGCTCTGGCTGGGTGATTGAGTTGGTTGGAGCATCATCCCATATACCAAGGGGTTGCATGTTGGATCCCCAGTTAGGTCACATAACTAGGTTACAGGTTTCATCTCTAGTTGAGGTGCATATGGGAGGCAATTGATCAATGTTTTCTCTCTCTCATTGATGTCTCTCTTTCTCTCCTTTCTTCTCAATCTAAATATCAGTAAACATATTCTCGAGTGAGGATTTTTTAAAAAGAATCCATTTTAATGGCAAACATTTCATTCTCAATCACCCTCCCCTCCACAAAACCCAGTCTCTTCCCCATCATTGGTAGTTCTGAACATTAGGGTTTTCTTTTTACCATGAGGTCAAAATGTACCTTAAGTATATGATTGTAAACAGTAAAACAGGAGACAGAATTGGGTATTAGCAAATATTTTTCATTTTCATTAGTGTTTGAATTTTTAATATAAACATAGGACTATAAAGCATTAAAGAATTTGTTTCTTTTTAAACAAACTAATGTACATTTCTTATTGATGAAAACTGAATAATGTCTGTCATTTTACCATACTCTAGTTCCATTCATTCACTGTACTTTTCTAATAGATTCTACATGCAAGTTACATGTTTGTAATGTTGTCTGTACTGTTCCTATATGTTTGCTATCAAAATATATGTAATTTTTAAACTTGCTAACATAAAAATGTTAATAAGTTTTAACTTTCTCAAATTGACACCTCTTTGTGCTACAATACCATCAAAATCCCATTAAAATGGTAGTTATTTTCTTATTAACGTTAATAATGATAATATAGCCTAACAAGAATTTTTCCTTTGTTAAATAATTCTCTAACAGCTAATTTTCAGTAGAATGCACCATTTGAAGATGGTTGGGAATTTGGGGGGGAAGTGTTTAGGTTGTCACAATGATGGGGGATGGTTTTTGGCCACCTGTCCTGTTTGGTAGGTCCACTAAACCTAAAGGTTTAAATCTCAGCCCCTGTATTAACACCTGCCACAGCACTGGTCCTTCCAATGAACTCATCATCTTCTCGATGTGTAGAGGACAAATTACCTTTTGCAAGCATTTTAAGTTGTAGCTTCCTTTTTACCAAATCAGCAACCACTTGTCTGTCTGCATTAACTTCTAAATGTTTTATCCTCTGCTGTTTCCTATCCCACTCTCTTTCATGATGGGTTTGTGGTTGTTTGGGGGAAGGGTTTGTTTTTGTTTTTTTTATTTTCCTTTGCTATTAGCGTGAGATAATATCTTCTTCTGGAGGGTATGGAAATGAATTAGGAGGTTTATTTGGTTGTTGACCAGCTGGTGTACTGGCAGTTAGTAGTGCCCAGCTAGGACTAGATCTGCTAAACATGCTGCCTGCCATGTGTGAGCCCACTCACAATGTCCATGGTTGTCAGTTACCATTCATTCCAGCCTTGCCTGAACTCAGTGTAAACAGTGTGTTTAGACACTAATATTTTTGTTAGCTGAGAGTTATGTATAATCTTATTCATTACTCTATCTCAAGCCGAGCTTTTTGAAACTATTTTGCATTCAAAAATAACAGTTAAAGCAGTGTCATAGCTTGTTATTAAGAGGAAGAGCGCATTGAATACATTGTTTCCTTACTCCAGCATTCAGCTTTGCTACATGTTTATTCTTCATATTAACAGATATTTTGGTAAAAGGCCTCAGTGGGATTGTAGAGGAGCGTCAAATCTTAATGAACTTCATCAGTTATTAAGTGACATAATGATTAGAAGGCTAAAGGATGAAGTTTTAACCCAGCTGCCCCCTAAAATCAGACAGCGAATTCCTTTTGATCTTCCATCAGCAGCAGCCAAGGTGAGAACCCTTGTTTGATTGAAAGTCTTATTTTAAATAATGTTAAATTATACTAAGAAAGATTGCGTGTATTTCATATTTTACAGAAGGAAAAGTCTGCTTTCTTAATATTGTTTTAATTAATAGAGCATGTGAATTGGCTTTGTATTATTTTGAGTAGCGAGCAGGAAGAATTTAACTTTAGTCATTAAATAATATGAAAAGATTTGGTACCCTAGTGATTAAAATAGATTTCTGCTGAGTATAGAAAGAAAATTACTTCAGTTACAACAAAGGTTTAGTGTTAAGAATTCTATGTATCTGTGGAGTGTGAAGCAAGGGAAGTTGGGTTTCTTCCTTTAGGATTTTTAAAAATATATAAATAGCTGTCTTCTAGAATAACTTAGATACAGCCCTGTTCTTAAAATCTTAAAACTCTGTGATCGTGTAAAATTTGAAGTTAAACATATCAGAAAACCAAATTACATTTTGGGTAGTGCAATGCTTCTATATTCTCTGAAATTTCTTCAAGTCTGTACGTAACTTTGTTAGTAACGACTATTTATTGCATTGTTTTATTTTGAAATTTTAGGGTAAGCATTCCATAAACATTGAGCACAGTTATTGGAAAAATAATGATCCAGTTTTCTTTATCCACTATTTTAGCATGAGAAAGAAAAATAATAGATAATATGTTTATATTATATTTTTATTTTACTAATATGCTGCCAGTCTTTACACTTATTTAAATAAAATCATATTTATCAAAATACTTTGCTATTGTACACATTTTCACTACCCTGCTTTCTTATGGACTTAAATTTTTATACTTACTTTACAAAATGTTTCCCCTTAAGAGGAAGCTACAATTTTTTATGATGTTAGCAAATGATTTGGTTTTCATCCACAGCTTATCATTAGTTTCTATCATTGGTGTGAACATGTGACTGATCTGCCTTAATGTTGATGTTTTTCAATGAAATGAACATATTGGCATCTTTAGGGATTTTCTTTTTATATCTTATCCATCGCCATAACTACTCAGCCACGACTACAGGTCTTTTTATATCTTTATATATAAGGATTAAGGTAGGACACGATTCATTACTGCATTAATTGTTCTGTTTTTGTGCTGCATTTCTGAACATTGTTATTTTCTCCCACATAGGAATTGAATAGCAGCTTTGAAGAATGGGAAAAATTAATGAAAGCTTCAAATTCAGTTGCCTCTGAGACTATTATGGGGTTGATCACTCGCATGTTTAAACAAACTGCTATTGCCAAGGTACTCATTGCTGGGCCATTGTGTGTTTGTCTTGATACAAATTATTTAACATATTTTAATGTTTTTATAAAAGCAGCTTATTTGCATATTATAACATGTCTTTTAACTCTTTATAATTAAAAAATTTAGGTATATTCAGAATAAACAAAATAGTATACTGGACACTCTCGTACCCATTCACATATTGATCCTTTCCAGTGTAAGAATACAATTTGATAGTGTGTTATACTTTAAAGGACATATATATTCATCTTTATTATTAACTTTTTCTATGGATTTATTACATAACTGCTACACATAATCTTTTTTGGTTATTGATTTTTTTAAAGGAATAATCTTGTAGGACTGCATCGTGAAACTATGTGGTTTGTGCTAACTCTTGGAGTTAGTGCCAGAGTTGAATTGAATTTTTGGACACCTTTTTGTTTAAGAGAATTAGAGAACTGGTGTAGAAAAATGGCATTGAACTGGTATTAGAAAACACCATGCATAATATCTGCTCTTGTCAATGTATAATTCAATATGGGGCTCAGCATCTCTTGATATTTGGCAGAAAGAACATTCTTCCACCAAAGCATCAGTGAGTCAAATTATGCTGAAGGTTTTAGAGGAGATGTTGATTTTTTTGTTGTTTTTTCATTTTTTAATATATTTTATTGATTGTGGTATTACAGTTGTCCCATTTTCCCCCTTCATTCCCTTCCACCCTGCACACCCCCACCCACCCACATTCCCCACCTTTAGTTCATATCCATGGGTCCTACATATAAGTTCTTTGGCTTCTCTCTTTCCCATACTATTCTTGCCCTCCCCCTGTCTATTTTCTACCTACCATCTGTGCTACTTATTCTCTGTACCTTTTCCCGCTCTCTCCCCCTTCTAATCCCCTGTTCATAACCCTCCATATGATCTCCATTTCTGTAGCTCTGTTCCTGTTCTAGATGTTTGCTTAGTTTGTTTTTGTTTTTCTTTTAGGTGTGATTGTTAATAATTGTAAGTTTGCTGTCATTTTACTGTACATGTTTTTTATCTTCTTTTTCCTAGATAAGTCCCTTTAACATTTCATATAATAAGGGCTTGATGATGATGAACTCCTTTAACTTGACTTCATCTGGGAAGCACTTTATATCTGCCCTCTCATTCTAAATAGAAATTTTGCTGGATAGAGCAATCTTGGATATAGGTTCTTGCCTATAAGGTCTCTTTTGAGAAATCAGCTGACAGTCTGATGGGCACTTCTTTGTAGGTAATTGCCTCCTTTTATCCTGCTGCTTTTAAGATTCTCTCCTTAACTTTAATCTTGAGTAATATAATTACGATGTG
Source organism: Artibeus jamaicensis (assembly GCF_021234435.1). Classification (NCBI taxonomy): domain Eukaryota; kingdom Metazoa; phylum Chordata; class Mammalia; order Chiroptera; family Phyllostomidae; genus Artibeus; species Artibeus jamaicensis. The sequence continues at coordinate 3,032,959 of NW_026521249.1, read as the reverse complement.
CCTTGGTGTGTTCCTCCTTGGGTCCAACTTCTTTGGGACTGTCTGAGCTTCCTGGACTTCCTGGAAGTCTATTTCCTTTGTCAGATTGGGGAAGTTCTTCTTTATTATTTGTTCAAGTATCTTATCCAGTTGTTGCTCTTCTTCTTTTCCTTCTGGTATCCCTATAATTTATCTGTTGAAATGTTTGAAGATGTCCTGGAGGTTCCTAAGCCTCTCCTTACTTTTCTGAATTCTTGTTTCTTCCTTCTTTTTTGATTGGATGTTTCTTTCTTTCTTCCGGTCCACACCATTGATTTGAGTCCCAGTTTCTTTCTTATCACTGTTGGTTCCCTGTATATTTTCCTTTATTTCACTTAGTGTAGCCTTTATATTTTCATCTAATTTGTGACCAGATTCAACCAGTTCTGTGAGCATCCTTATTACCAGTGTTTTGAACTGTGCATCTGATAGGTTGTCTGCCTCTTTGTCACTTAGTTGTATTTGTTGTGGAGCTTTGATCTGTTCTTTGGGCCATTTTTTTTATCTTGATGTGCTTGTTACGTAGTGATGGGTGGTGCTTTAGGTGTTCATTTGGGCAGGGTAACCCATGGTGCTGCCTTGTGATGCTGTATAAGGGGGCAGGGCCCAAGAGGGAACAATGGCACTTGCTCTGCTCTCTGCCAGATTTCAGTCAATTCCCCTGCTTCCCACAAGCAAATTGGGCCCTTCTGGTGCTGAGTCACATGTTGGTGGGTTTGTGTACATTCTAGGACCCTGTGGGTCTCTCCAATGAACTTTCCTATGAGGTTGGGAATTTCTCCAGCTGCCACCTAAACCCCCCACAGGTGTTTTCAATCAGTGGTTTGAGACTTTATTTCCCCATGCTGGGTCCCTGGGTCATGGGGTCTGTCCTGCTACCCAGTTTTGCCTGTTTTATCTGCGAGTGAATGCAGGACTGCCCAGTCTATCAGCCACCTTGCATCCTGCCCCCTGCTCCACAGTCCGCTGCCTTGCTGGGTCTGCCAGCCAGGGTTTTGCATGAGCCCTCTCTGCCCCAGCTGCCTGACTCTGTCCCTCCTACTGGTCTGGATGGATGTGTCGTATTTAACTCCTTGGTTGTCAGACTTCCATACAGTTTGATTTTCTGTCAGTTCTGGTTTTTTGTTTTTAAATTGTTGTCCTTCCTTCGGTTGTACAATGAGGCACAGTGTATCTACCGCATCTCCATATTGGCCAGAATTCGGAAGTTGATTATTTTTAATTGTTATTATGTTTTTAGTTTTCTGCAGATAGATGTGCCCATTTGTTTGTCTGAAAACTGTTAGAGTTTTTCAATTTCAGTATGCCTATCAAGTAGACTTATCACACGTTGCTTTCACTAGCACTGTAGTACTTCAACATCCTAATGAGTATTATGTCTCTCCAGTTCTGAAATATTTTTAACATAATTTTTAAATGAGGTTTATTGCGGTATAATTTACATACAGTGAAATTTGTTCTTTTAAAATGTATAGTTTGATGAGGCTTAACAAATATAGTCTGGTAAACAGCACTATAGTAATGCTAAAGAATATTTTCTTTACTCTAAAAAAGTTTTCTTATGCACCTTTGCAGTCATTTCCTTTGCACTCACCCTTTAAGACCTTGGCAGTCACACATCTTCTATCGCTACAGGTTTGCATTTCCCAGAAGGTCTCAAAAATGGAATCAATATTTAACCTTATTTCTGGCTTCTTTCATTTAATGGAAAGCTTTTGAATATTGATCCATGTTTTTGCATGTCATTAGTTTTTGTACTTATATTGCCAAATAATATTCCAATGTATGATTATAAAATTTTTGTAATTCCTTTACCAATTAATGACCATTGGGAGTATTTTCAGATTGGGCTGTTATGAGTAAGCCCAATATAATCATTCATGTACAGGTCTTTGTATGGATATTGTTTATTTTCCTTGAGTAAATAACTAGAAATGGGACTGCTGGGTCATATGAAAAATGTAAGTTTATCTTTATAAAACTGCAAAATTGTTTTCCAATGGGCTATATCATTTTGCATTTCTATAGGCAAATATATGAGATTTCCAGTTCCAACATTTTTGTCAGCACTTGTTATTATCAATCTTTTTAGTTTTAGCTATTCTAGGATGTAGTGGTATTGCATTATTATTTTCATTTGTTTTTTTCTTAATGACTGATGTCATTGTACATATTTTCATGTGCTTTTTAACCACTCATTTTCTTTTGAAAAGTATCTATTCTTATCAAGCCCACATTTCTTGCCATTCCCTTCTAGCTTATAATGTTTCTCTTGAGAAGTCAGCTGCTAACTTTATGAGGGCTCTCTTATATGTTACTTTCATTTTCTCCCTTGCTGCCTTTAAGATTCTTTCTTTGTCTTTGAATTTTGCCTTTTTAATTATGATATGTCTTGGGGTGAGCCTCTTTGAGTTCCTCTTGATTGGTACCCTCTGTGTTTCCTGGATTTGTGTGACTTTTTCTCTCATAAAATTAGGGAAGTTTTCCATCATTAATTTTTCAAACAAACAAAAAAAATTTTTTTCAAACAGATTTCCTATCTTTTGCTTCTCTTCTTCTCCTTATGGTATCCCTATTATACGGATATTACTATGTTTCATGTTGTTCTGCAATTTCCTTAACCCATCTTTGTTCTTTTTGAGTCTTTTTTCCTTTTCTTGCTCTTTCTGGGTGTTTCTTTTTCTACCTTGTCCTCCAGCTTGCTGATTCAGTTCTCTGCTTCATTAAGCCTGGTTTTGATTTTTTTCTACTGTCTTCAATTCAGTAGTTGTATTCTTCACTTCCTCTTGGCTCTTCTTGATAGTTTCTATGTCATTTTTCACACTGATGTAATTCGCAGTAAGTTCCTCGTAGTTTCCCTGTAGTTTTCTGTAGTTCCCTGTAGTTCTCACTGAGCTCATTGAGCTTTCTTATAACCATTGTTTTGAACTTAGTATCTGATAGTTGACATGCCTCTATTCCATTTAGCACTCTTTCTGAGGATTCTTCTTTTCCTTCTGGTTGGGGATGTTTCTCTGTCATCCCATTATTTGTAAAACTCTTCTTGTTTGCTTCTGCTTCTTAAATTGATGTGTTTTGAATCCCTGACTCAGTGGTGTGAACTTTTATGGTAGGAGACCTGTGAGATTCAGTGGTTTGGTCTTCTTGATCTCCTGAACTTGATGCTCTTGGGATTATATTTGTGCTGTTTATGTTGGCTTTCTGGATGTAATTTGGTTTTGATTGTTGTTGGGTTGTTCTTTGGTGGGTCCTCTCCTCCAGCTGGTTTACTGAGGATCACTCCACCCACCACGTGTTGTAAACTCTTGTGCAGGTGCACTGTTTTTTCTTTCTGGATCCACCTCTGGTCATGTTAAATGTTAACCCCATCTGATTTTAGGCAGCCTGTTCGAGACTTGTAGCAATCTACTTTTTATGGCTGTCCCCTTCAGTTATTAATCTAGTCAATCTAAGCCATCACTCAGCAGGCAGCCTTAAGTACCATAGGATGGGGTAGAATCTCTCGTGGTCTTGGGGCTTTTGTTTCCCCTCAGGCTGCTACTGCTGAGCAGGGTGGCTGTTGCCATATGAGAGATGACTCAGCACTGGGATCCCAATGTCTACTCTGTTTTCTCCCCAAAGCCTCTGTTCCCAGTCTCTGCTCAGGCATCTCTAACCTATTCTGTCCCCACCTTTGCCAGAGTTCAGGGTAAATGAAAATTTGTTCACTGGCCCTTTAAACAGATCTTTTCAATTCCAGCCTTCAGTCTCTGGCAGAGAGCAATCCTGCTGCTCTTCGCAACTGTATGTTTTCTGTGTACTTTTTGGGCTCTGGTACTCTAGTCTGAGGATCCCAGCTTAGGGTTTAGACCCTATTCTTCTCAGGGGCAACCAACTGACTGGTGGCAACTGGCACTGCCACCTGTGGTGTCTAGCCAGTCTTCTCAAGTTTCCATCCCACATCCTACCAGTCAGGTTGTGCTGAAGCTGATTCTTCTGTCTGTTTGAGATTATAAGGCTTCTGTCTTGCTGTTGTTCAGTTGTTAGTTCCAGGTGATTTCTCCACAATTTAGTTGTAATTCCAGATTGATCCTAGGAGGAGGTTATTGTGACTTCCATTCACTCCCTTGCCATTTTGTGCCTCTAAGATAGGAATTGGTGCTCAGCAGAAGTGGTCCAGAAATTATCATATTTGATAGAGGCTTGATATTGACCAGTTCAGGTATGCCAGCACAGACCATTGAATAGTCCATAGGTTGGAAAGTTGTTTCTTGTAAATGATCTGTTTGCTCATATTCTCCTTGCCAGTGTCATTATTGTTCCTATGTTTTCTTCTAAAAGTACTGTAGCTTTACATTATATATGTAAGTCTATTCACTATTTTGAGTTAATTTTTTATGTGGTAAAAGTGTGGGGAAAGGTAAGTTTGTTTTCACTTAGTTTTGTTTGTATATGAATTTTCATTTGTTCCAGTGCTCTTTGTTGGAAAGACTGCTTTTCCCTCAGTGAATTATCTGGGTGCCTTTACTTTAAAAAATCAAGTGGTTATATGTATATATGTATCTGTTTCTGAAATCTTTATTCTGTTCTATTATCTGTACATGTAACCTTATAGAACACATAAGTAAGATTATTGTTATAGTAAGTCTTGAAATCACATAGTGTTCATCCTTACTTTATTCTTTTTCAAAATTATTTTGTCTATTTTGGGTCCTTTGTTTTCCTCTATGAGTTTAAAAATTAGCTTGTTAAGTATATATAATTTTGATTGGTGTTGTTTTGAATGTATAAATTAATTTGGAAGAATTAACTTCTTTGTAATTGAGGTATCATTGGTACACATTATATTAGCTTCAGATGTACAACATAATGATTTGATATTTGTGTATGTGGAAAATTATCAGCATAATAATATATTTAACATCCATCACTATATATATTTACAATTTTTTCCTTATGATGAGAACTCTTAAGATTGCTCTATTAACAACTTTCAAACATACAATACAGTATTATTAACTACAGTCACCATGCTGTATATTATATCCCCATGGCCCATTTACATTATAGCTGGAATGTAAATGGGCCCCATTTTTACCCCCATTCACCCATTTCTGTACTCCCTCACCACCACCTCTAGCAACCACGGATGCATTCTCTGTATCTGTGAGCTCAATATTTTTTTAAATTCCACATAAAAGCGAGATCATACAGTATTTCTCTTTCTCTGTCTGACTTATTTCACTTAGCATAAGGACTTCAGGGTCCATTCATGTTGTCGTAAATTGCGATATTTCCTCCTTTTTTATGGCTGAATAATATCCCACTGTATGCACATTACCACATTTTCTTTAACCACTCATCCACTGATGAACACCTAGGTTGTTTCTACTTCTTGGCTACTGTAAGTAATGGTGAGTGAACCATTGTTTTAATTTTCTTTTGATAAATACTCAGAAGTGGAATTACTGGGCTGTATGGTAGTTCTAGCTCTAATTTTTTTGAGGAACCTCCATACTGTTTTCCATAGTGACTACACCAATTTTCATTCCCACCAATAGTACAAAAAGGTTCCCTTCCTGTACATCCTCAGCAACCCTTGTTATTTCTTGTCTTTTTTATAATAACTATTCTAATAGATGGGAGGTGGTATTGAATAGATGTAAGTACTGTTCAATACTTAGTAGTATTGAATTTCCTGGTCCACAAAGAGAGTATCTCTCATTTTTAATTTAGGCCTTCTTTAATTTCTCCGAGTAATGTTTTCAGTTTTCTTGAATACATTTTGTTAGATTTATTTCTAAGTATTGCATGTCCTTTTATGCTCTTGTGTATAGTATTTTTTAATTTAGATTTCTACTTTTTTATTGTTAAATATAGAATTATTGATTTTTGTATATTCTATACTTAGAATATACAAAATTTAGAATACACACACCTCCTGTGACCCTGCTGAACTCACTTATTAGTTCCTATGCTTTTTTGTAAATTCTCTGAGATTTTCTATATAGAGCATCATTTTGTCTGCATATAAAGACACTTACATTTCTTCCCAGTATTCTGTATGTCTTTTATTTGTCTTGCCTCTTACATTGAAAGAATGCAAATACCATTTTGAATAGAAGTGATAGAACTGAACACCCATACTTTGTTTCCAGTATTAGCTAGAAAGTATTCAGTCTTTTACTATTAATTATGATGTTATCTTTAAATTTTTCATAGATGCCCTTTCTTAGATTGAGAAATTTTTTTTCTTCATTTGTTGAAAGGAGAAATGAGACATATAAAAAATTTTTTCCTTTGTTAAATCTGAGTTAGGAAGAAGGGAGCTTCCATACAAGTGGATGAGAAGAAAACAGTTAAAACTTAACAAAATTATAAAGGCTGTGCATGGATTGTCATGGCAGCTCAAGATATCAGGGGTCCTGACCCAGAGAGTTCACCCTCACACACAAACTTTATTTCCACTGGCCTCTACCCAGTGCTGACTAGGAATCAGAGAGCACCCCCATTGGTGGAGTATAAGCATAATTCCCTGCTTATTTCCAGGACTCTTTTCTCATACTAAGCAAAAGCCTTAAGCCATTGTGAGAAGAGCAAACACCTCCTCTCCCAGCCTCCAAAACCCAGTTCAGGATCAGCTGCTTCTGGGGCCTGGGTAGAAACAAAAGCTGTCTGCCCCTGGGGAAATGGACAGAAAACCTTTGAAATCAAGGCTTTTCACTGATGTTAGACAGAGATTTGCTACTGTAGGAAAAGAGGCAAGAACATCTCTCTTGCCCTGGAGCACTCATAGTTAAAAGATATAGTTTGGTTGCCACAGGGAAATGGGTAAAAACAGTAGGAAAGTCCCATCTTCAAGATTCAGCTGGAGCAAAGGGCATGCCTTATACTATGGTACTGGGCTGGTACCTGGAGACACGAGATCTCCTGCCTCCTACTATGCACTTAACACTGAGAAATCACCAAGATCAATCTACTGAGGGAGAGAGATACCTGTGTATAGCTCAAACATGTAGAGACGGATGAAAGTTAATAATACAGCTGAAACACTTAGGAAAAAAACCTCTGGTCTACACCGTCACAAGTAAAAGCATCCCTTTGTTGAGGGAATTCAAGTTTGTGGTGCACTGGAGGAAAATGGAGCAAGAGAACCTAAATACAACTCAGTACTATCTTACGGCCTCCCACACTGTCACCCTGACAGAAAAAGAAGCATGCCCATTTCTGGGTGTAAGTATCATTTATCTCAGTCAGTCCTGTTTTTCTAGATATAAATTCTAGCATGGAAGAAAAATGATGAAAAAATTAATTAATTAAAAATAAATCCATTGTTAAGAGATAAAACCATCAATAACACCAAATGGACACATGACCCATAATATAGAACTGTTACAAAAGGAATTTTTTAAGCTATGAATAATATTTTAAAACATATAGTAGAAAAATAACAAACATGAAAAGACAGAGAATTTCAAAAGAAATATGAAAACTATAAAGACAGTAAAATGAAAATGCTAGAAATAAAAAAAAAGTCTGAAAAAAATTCTTTCAGTTAGTTTATAAGCCAGTAGTAGGGATAAAATGTAGTCATAAAATTATAAATGTCCTGGATATTTATCCTAGAGAAATGAAAACTTAGATTTATGCTTATAGTACATCAGTAAAATGGAATACTCAATGAAAAGGATAGAACTATTGATAAACAATGAATTGGATGATTCTCAAAAGCCTTATACTTAGTGAAAGAAGCCAGTGTCAAAGTTTACGTAGATCCTGACACTATTTTTATAACACTTTCAAAACAATAGAATCACAATGATAGAAAAATAATACTATAGAAATGTAAATTTCCTGGTGTTGATATTTTAATATAGTTATATAAGAAATTATTGTTAGAGGCATCTAGGTTAAGGATACACAGCATCCTTAGCCTAGACACCATTTTTTGCAACCCCTGGTGTGTCTAAAATTATTTAAAAATAAAAAGTTTTAAAATGTACATATAGTGAATACAATAATGTAATCTATTGACAGAAAAAATTCTAAGTTATTTCAAAAGAAGGCAGAAAAAGAAACAAACAACTGGATCAAATACAAAACAACTAACAAGATGATAACTTTAAATCCAGTTATATCAATAATTAGATTAAATGTAAATGACCTGACATTGCAGAAATTATATGATACCTATAAGAAGATGACTTTAAGTATGAAGTCTAATGGTTAAAAATAAATAGCTAAAAGATATATCATTTAAACAATAATTAAAAAAACTAAAATAATTATAGTAATATCAGTTAATGTAGACTTCAGAACAAAGAGTATTACCAAATAAAAGAAGAGATTTACATAATGATAAAGGAGTCAATTCACCAATTACAGATATTAGTCCTAAATATGTGCATAATGAATAACTAAAACTAATCACTAAAACTTTTTTTTTAGAAAGCAGGAAGGGGACTAGTACATCCCAAATAATTTTGTAAATCCAGGATTTATTATTATAAAACAGGCACATCCTGAGAAACAATGTCCTTCATGAATGTGAAAATCCTTAACAAAATACTAGTGTATCAAACTCACCAATATGTCAAAGAAAAGTATACCAGCAGTATGATTTGTTTAAGATTGAATTAACTGTAATTTATCACATTAATGATGTAAAAGTGGAAAATCATACAATTATCCCAATCATATGACATAATTTTATGTTCATTCATGATAAAACCTCTTGACAAAGTAGAACTAGAAGATTTCCTCATTCCAATAAAAAGCATTTATGAAAAACAAAATTAATATCATACTTAATGCTCTAAGACTGAATGCTATTCCCCTGAGAGCAGGAAAAAGAGAGACTGCTTTCACCACTTTTTGCAACGTTGTTTGAGCCAACATTTTCTTAAAACTATGCGATAAGCCTAGAAAATGAAATAAAAGGAATGCAGATTGAAAAGGAGTAAGTAAAATGACCTGGTGGTCTACGTAGAAAATCCAGGAATAATCGAGCTACTAGAACTAATGAGTGAATTATCAAGGTTGCAGGATTTAAGTTCAATATACAAAAATCATTTGTAGTTCTATATACTAACAATGAAAAATTAGAAATTGAAATTTTAAGAATACAATTTACAATAGCATCAATAAACATGAACTGCTTTAGGATAAATTCAACAAATATATGCACTGAAAACTACAAAACTTTGTTTAAAGAATGTAAAGCAAACTTTAAAAAATGACAAGGTAGGTCATGTGCACAAATCAGAAGATTTAATATTGCTAAGATGCCAGTTCTCAATAATTAATTTATATATTCAATGCAGTGCTAATCAAAATCCCTGGAGTCTTTTTTTTCTGTCAAAATTGACAAGCTGAATATAAAATTTATGAGGCAACACAGGACTTAACTATAGCCAAAATAATTCTGAACAAATCTGGAAGACCCATATACGTGATATAAATACTTGCTATAAAGTTGCAATGATCAAGACTTGTGGTAGTGGCATAAGGAGAGACATTTATTTATGAATGAGAAAAGTGAGTCTAGAAATAGACCTTACTAGATTGTCAGTTGATTTTAGGAAAGGGGATGAAATGACTGTCAACAGGAAGCAGTAGTTTTTCAACAAAGAGGCAATTGGATATCCTTAAGGGGAAAAAATGAGCCTTGACCTACATAATTTTTACACCATACATAAAAATTAACTTGAAGTGGGTCCAAGACATAAATATAAGATAATTTATAAAAATTTTAGTAGCATGCATACATAAAAATATTCCCAAACTTTGAGTAGCAGTTTTTTTAGATAGGATACAAAAACACATACTTTTTTTATTATTAAACTTAATGAGATAACATTAGTTATAACATTTATATAGTAACATTATATACATTTAATGTGTACAGTATAGTCCAACATCTGTAAAAGCACATACTTTAAAAGGGGTAAAAAATAGGACTTGAAACTAAAACTTATGGTGCTTTAAAAAGTATGATGTACAAAAGACACTGTTATAAAAATACAAATGTAAAATACAGATTAGAGGAAAGTATTTACAATACATTCACCCTGGTTCATTTTCCCATATCATAACTTTTGTCATAATTTCTGGTTTGATCAATGTTCATTATTTTCAGTGTAATGCCTCATTTAAACATTTCACAGTTGACTAAATTACATTTCTTTTTTTTTTTTGACAATGGTTATTTTTCATAGTTAATAGCTGTCTTGTTTTTCCTTTGCTTGATTGCTTAACTTTCTTTGTACTTCATACTGAGTACAGAATGCTTGTTTAAGGGAAGAGAATGTATTCGAGAACATTTCATGTAACCTGTCTGTGATAGAAAACCCTTGTTGGAAGTCAGAAGTGTTGATAGCCAGTAGGAAGTTGGTACCTAATTCCTAGTGTTACCCTACAGGGTCCAGCCTAAAGCAGGTCTGCCTCAGGCTGGCCTATAGTGTATGAGTTCTTGACTTTGTGTAGGAAAGATTTCACATGAGTGCAGGTGATTTGAAGAGTATGTTTATTAAATCTGGGGACAGTGAAACAAAGGAAAGACTTAGGGCAAAAGAAGTAACAGTAGAGAGCCTAGATGGTACTGTGCTTTGCCTCCTTAGAAAAGTTATAGGAAAGGAGTGAGCCAAGGTGGGGCTGCTTTTAGCTCTCCTGAAAGTCAGAGAAAAGGGAGCCCTGGAGACAGGATTAGGGGGTAAGGCGGAGTCAGGCTGCCTGCTACCCACGGCACCCCTAGCTGCAAGTCTCCTGGGGACCCTTAGAGTTTAGGAGGAAGGAAAAAGTTCATGATGGGCATGCTCTAGCCCACATTGAGTCTTTGTCCGGGGGCTTTGTATCTTTCTTTTGTGGGTGAGAATCTTATGGGAGGGTTTCTGAAGAATATTCATTAGCTTTCCAGGTGCATTTTAAATATGCTGATGTACCAAAATGAGCACAAAGGGGCAGTTGGGAATATTTTTGGTCTGCTCTACTGTTTTACTTTTATCTTGGGTCTGTCTGCCTTTTAATGGGATTTTTGTTATTTGTTCCCCTGACTTCATGTGTCCTTGGGTTTAGCTGGCACAGATAACATTGAGTCTCTGTTCTCTATTTCCCATGCCAAGGAGATTTAACCTGTGTGTTCTTTGGTTAGGGAGGAGAGGTATAAACCATTCTCAAGTGGACCTGGTTAGGGGGAGATAAGGCCTTGTGATTCACTAGCTGGCTGTAAGTTGCTCAAACTGTTTCACCTTTTTTAATTTTCTTGTTTCACTTTCCTCATTGCTCTTGCTCAGGAATTTTCCTAGCTTCTTACTATCCTGTCAGGTAGGATTTTTGAAGGAGTAGAAAAAAGATGAAAAGTCACTTATCCCCAGGTTGGGCATGTTCCCAAAGATTAATGGCAGCAGAACACCAATCCTTGCCACTCCAGTTCCCTAGCTTTTAGTTATTTTTCATTCCTTCTCTATTAGAACCTCTGTCCTCAACCACCTACATAAATTGAAACTATGTATTTCTATTCTTGAGCTGCAGCTAGAAATAATTAGTTCATGGCATTACTAAATTGGAATTCTTCATACATTTTCTCCCCATAAACATCATTATATCTAGTAGTTATAGTTTATAATAACTATAAGTAATATAGTTTAGCTACACTGTAACTGAACTAGATTTTGGGGAAGGTAGTTAATTATCAACTACATTTAATACTGTTTTTGTGAGAAAATGTGTTTAGAATTTTCTCAAGCCAGTTCGTTAATGAACTTTTGAAATACCATAGACTATAAATTGGCTACTCTGTTGTACACAAATTGATTTTGAAAATTCCTTTCTTTTACTGTTTTCCTGACTAATTCATCAGATACTTACTGAGTGCCTACTATATGGGAAGGATATTGCTTGGTGCCAGGGAGGCATAGTGAACAAGATACAATGTTTACCTCTCAAAGAGTCTGAGTCTGTTGCAAAGGACAGCAAAATAAATGTTCAACTATAGTAGAGTATATTTAGTACTTCAAACCGTGGAAGTACATGGGAGAAGACACCTGGCCCGATCTTGGTGGGGGGCAGGGGAATGAAGAGGTGGGGAAAGTGTTTGGGAAAGACATCCCAAAGAATGGGACGTAAGACTTAGCCAACAAAAAATGAGGGGAGTGAAATAGGAAGGGGATGGGGCTAGTGGAGTGAGTATACAACATATTTCAGACAAATGAAACATTTTTGCAAACTCACAAAGATTAACCAGAAGTGGTATCATTAGGGAACCAAAAGTAGGTCATCATGGCTAAAATATAGTGTCAGGAAGGAATTCTGAGAGAGACTACACTTGGAGATTATAGAGAATGGTAATTATATCATGAAGGTCACAGTTCATAGTTTATCATTTCTCCTTGGGGTTCTGAGGAATCTGATATAGTGGAGTAAAGTGGTCAGTTTCATGCTTTCCAAAGAGAACTATAGCTAGGCAGAGAATGCACACTGGAAGAAACAACTTGTAGGCAGGGAATCCTCTGGGGATGTGCACTGGAAGTCAGACTCATAGGGGTGAGCTAAACCAAGGTACTGGCTGTACATCTTAACTGGAAACAAAGGAGAAATTCAGGAGTTATTCAGAGGCTGAATCAATGGACATTGGTGATTGACTGAGTATGGAGGGAATGGAAAAATAGAATCTAGATTTTTTTGCTTGGCCAGCTAGGTTGATGTTTGTGCCATTTACTGAAACTGGGAAAAACAGGAGACACAGTTATGCCCAGTCTCCCATTAAATATGATCTGTGCCAAATTCAGCAACGCACAAGCTGTTCGACAATAGAATGTTTTTTTGTACTGTGCAACATCATATTAGAAATACTTTTCTCTTTATTGAATCATTTGTACAATTATGTTGAGAAATTTAAAGATAATTATGATTATCTAATAATAGTTTATCTAAATTTTTAAAATCTTGATAAGAAAGCCTTGGCTGGTGTAGCTCAGTGGATTGAGCACTGGCCAGCGAACCAAAAGATCGCGGTTCGGTTCCCCATCAGGGCACATCCCTGGGTTGCAGGCCAGTTCCCAGCAGGGGATGCACCAGAAGCAACCATACATTGATATTTCTCTCCTCTCCTTCCCTTCCCTTCTAAAGATAAATAAATAAACATTTTTAAAAATCTTGGTAAGAGTGAGAAGATTTTTTAAGACAATACTGAGTTTTCAAGTAAATTCATTTGTGTGAATATATAGTTACTTATAGGACATGCTATTTTGGAGGCATACACCTTTATTATTTGTGGTATTTAATTTTTAAAAGACTATAACTATGTAATTAAGAATGTGTAAAGGATAAAATTTTTCTCAGCTCTTCTGAGGAAGTGAATACTTCCACATCCATTTGTATGACTATTTCAACACTGTTCATTAATTGTGATTAGAGAACAATGAGCTAGAAAGGACCTTTGGGGGTCATCTCTCCTCTTCCTTTACTCTAGGCAGAGCTATGTCTAAAGACTTCCAGACAAACGTGTCTCCACCTATTCTAGTTTTATAGAGCCCCAGGATAGCTTTCTTTCTCTGCTCTAATCTCTTCTTTTTCTCATATCCTACAGTGTCTTCTAGGCAGATAGGAATACAGTACCAGTGCTTCAGATTAGGTCATGTCAGCAAATTAGATCATACTAGTCTGATCATCATTAACATACACAGTGCTGTGGTACCCTGCAGTTGTGGTCTTGACATATGCCGTCCATGTGCTGTATTTATTCTGGTCTGCCTTTTGAGATTAAGTGCTTGTACTTCTTAAGAGGAGAGAGGTTGTATAAATTCTAAGTATACTTGTTATTACTAGTTTTGTTATTACATTATTGAGATCTCTTTTTCAGATATTTCTTAATAAGTTTAAAAATGATAATGAGCAGTAAATAATAATGATAAACACTAGACAAAGGAAATGGACATAAAATAATCAATATTACTGGTAAAAAATCACTTAGGGATCTCAGATAATTGGAATTACTTTTCTTCTATATCATTATTTTTATTGCTTTTAGTATTTATTGAGAGTACAGTAAGGACAAGTAAACAGATTATTTACACTTAGCATCAGTATATTTCCTAGGAGAAAAGCAGATATAAGTGGTATGGGATTTGGCCAACTTTGAGCTATTTTCTGTTATGTTGCAACATCTCATTTTTAGAGAAAACCACTTTAAAGAGAAATGTCAGTTATTTTTGTAGGATTAAACCAACCCATAATTCAAATTTCTGTTATTCTGGGAATGACAGCATTCCTTAGTGCCTGAAAGTTCTTTCAGAGGTAAATTGCTTTAAACACATTTCTATTACGCACAGATGCATTGATGCTCTTTTGCCTCAGCAGCTTAGCACAGGTAGAATTCTCTTCATAATGCGCAGTGAGATATGATGAGGCCACAAGCAGTGGTCTCTTTTGCACCAGGGACTGGGGTACTGTGGGGCCTGAGCGTGCTCTTCCTCAGCTAGTTCTTCTGTTTAAGGGGCTCCAGCTCTGAACCAGGCACAGTCTGCCTCCTATTCATTAGTAAGGAGATGGTCAATAAAAATAAAGTGGAAATAGAATAATTATGCTATTTTAGAGTGCAAATAAAACAACAATGTTATTTTAGAGGAGGAAGAGGATAGTATATTAGCTATGTGGTCCTGTGGAATGGAGGAAGGCTCTATTGAAGTTGAAATGTCCACTTGAGAAGAGTGTTGTAAGGATTCTGAGGCGGCAGGAGTGGTTAAGTTTGGAATCACAGGTAGAGGGATTTGCCTTGGAGAAGAAAAGAAATACCTCTCTTGCTACAAAAAGAAAGCAAGTTTTGATGAGTAAAGGTAAGGAAAGGGAATTCTTAGATGATAAATTCTATTTTCTCTGGGCAGTGGGAATTTTGAGAGCCAAGAGGTAGAGGCTCTGATTTCAAAGAAAGTGGTAAAGATTGAAGTTGTTTTTGCAATTTATTGTAAAAAAATAGTAATAATAACAGCTAACACTTCTACAGTGTTTACCATGTGCTAGGCACTATTCCAAGCTTATTTTATGCACTAACTCATTTAGTTCTCACCCCAATTCTGTGGAGTATAGGTACTTTTTACCCTGTTTTACAGATAAACTGAAAACACAGTTGAAATGTCTTGCTCAAGCACTCTCAGATTGTAAATGATGGAGGTAAGATTTGAACCCAGTTTGGCTCCAAAGTACATACAGTTAGCTATCATTCCTATAGGATAGCTGAATAAATTTAATAGTTGTTAGTGACTGTGGATTTACAGTGGTGCCTATTTCCCTATTAGTGACTTTTCAGCATCCTTGCATAGACATGGAGAAGATACAGAATTTTTAAGTCTGTATGTGCTACGTGTTACAATTTTAAACACTGAAATAAGGTTTATTCAGAATTATACTTTAGTAGTACAAAGTTGATTGCCTTATTGACATAACCAGTGGATGGAGTTTGGAAAGAAATTGAGACAGTTATAAAGTTGAATTCAGTTTTAAAAGACTTAGATTAGCTGTTTTGATTAATGACTTTTATGACCAAAATTTCATGAAATCAATTTCCATGCAAACAATTTTTTAGAATTCCATAATAACTATTGGCTTTACTTTCTAACTTTCTCTAAATTTGAGTACACCCAATGGGGTATGTCATTATAGGAATGTTCTCTTTCATCGATTCTTTATGAGACAGAATGATTAGATAGAATGATTGCTTCGTTAAGGCTTGTCCCAAAAAGTTTGATGGGAAGGTTTAGGATCCCAGGTTCTTCTGTAAAATTGGGTTGGTTAAGGTATAAATTGGAGTTGCTGTCTTCACACTGTGTTGTAGACCTTCTGCCTCTCGATGTAAAGTAGGCTGCTTGTGGAACTTGGTTAATGTCAAAAGATTGGATATATTAGAAGTGTTAGATTTATACTTACATGTACGGTCATAAACATGCCTAAAGATTAAAAAAATAACATTTATAGTAGTTCACCCAAACCACCTTTGGAAGAGAAACTATTGTTTTCTATGGGAAAATTTTGGCATGGGGCTCTGTGAAATTTCCAGAACATTGACCTTATAGTATGGAATTTCTAGTCTTTCCTTGAAGACTGCCAGATTTGAAAATATTTTTTCAGTTTGATGAAATGGTTTCTAAATCAAGAACAATGAACAAAGAGGAAGGGACCTCGGAAAACAAATTCCTAGCCTTTCTTTCATGATTGTCTGAGGGGAAAGGTAGGTGAGGGGATGAGCAGTGCATATTCTCTTTGACTTTGGTACTTTCCTTTCTTTATTTTAGCTAATTTTAAAGGATAAAAGGCAAATTGACTCTCACGAATAAATTGACAAGAAATAGTGTAAGGTGAACTAGATGAATGAATACAAACAAGAAGGACAAAGAGGATATCAACTGGTGAACAACACATAACATATGGTATAAGTATACAATGGAATGTTACTTGAAAGTAGAAAAGAAATTAGATATTGATACATCCTACAATATGGATTCAAACATTATGCTGATATAGAAGCCAGTCACAAAAGAACACATATTGAATGATCCCTTTTAAATAAAATGTCCAAAATAGTCCATGCCACAGGGACAAAGCAGATTCATGTTTGTTTAGAGCTAGGGGTGATGCTGGGACCTGGGGTGGGGAGGTGATGGCTAAGAGATGAAGGATTTATTTTTAGGGTAATGAAAATATTCTAAATTGATTGTGACGATAGATACACAATTTGGTGAATATACTAAAAGCCAAATTGAATCATACACTTAAATGGATGAATTTCATACCTTGTGAATTATATCTCAATAAAGGTGTTCTTTGTTCTTTTGTTCTTTTAAGAACCCAGGTTCTTCCGTCTCTCTGCTTTTGCTGACCTAGTTCACCACTTGTCCTCAGTGGCTTCTGTAGTAACCCCAAGATGACTGCTGCAATTTCTGCATCCTATGCAAACCATAATGTCTAAAGCAAGGAAAAGCTTTTCAATAAGTCCCTTTGTTAATGAGGATGTTTTTTTAACCCCTTCGCAGACTTTTCACATTTCTTATTAGTCAGAATCACTTGCAGGAGACATCAAAGTGCTAGGCTTGCTTAGACCAGTCACAATTCACCTCTTATTGATTGAGAAGGGGTTCAAGGGCTTTTCTTAAACTATATGGCCACCAGATATCTAAACAAAACTGCTATTTGGTCTGGGACCTGAGGGCTTCAGAACTTAGAGAAGCTTCTTTTGGGCTCACATTCCCTTAGCTAGAATTTATAGCCATTAAAAAAAATTATTCTGACGTGTTAAAATGGTAAGAAAGACTTTAATCAAGATCAGTGCAATAGGAATTGACTCTATTGCAATTGAGAAGAGAGCTTGCTCAACTCTGAATACAGCAAGGGCAGGTGGGGATGTATATAGCCAAACCAGCAGGATACAGGGGTTGGTGGATGGCAGATTACTAAGAGGAGACATCAAGTAGAGGGGGATTCTTGTTAAACTGACCTACTAGTATTCTTGCTAAAAGAAGGCCATGGACGAAGACATCTATGGTGAGTGATGGAGAACTTGCTCAGATATCAAGGGTTGATCAGGTATAAAAAGTGGGGGCATTCTCAGTAACTCAAGAATCTTGCTAAGAATGTAATGAGCAGGCCTGGCAAGGACAGGACAGACTCTGAAGGCCAAGGTTAAGGCCTAGTCAAGAAGAGGGCTCAGAGTAGCCTAACTATAGTTTGGTCAAGGAGTCTTTGTCATAGCTCAGGTTTGATGTCCTTTTTTCTTTCTCCCTCTGATTATTTGATTAAAAGCTGACAATTTAGAATCAGGTAACTTTCAATTGCATTAAAGACCTATTAATTAAGCCCTGGCTGGTGTGGCTCAGTGGATTGAGTGTCAGCCTGAGAACCAAAGGTTTGCCAGTTCGATTCCCAGTCAGGGCATGTGCCTGAGTTGCAGGCCAGGTCCTGAGAAGGGAGCACATGAGAGGCAAACACACTTTGTTGTTTCCCTGTCTTTTTCCCTCATTTTCCATCTAAAATAAATAAATAATATCTTTTTTTTAAAAAAGACCTATCAGTTAAATTATTAAAGAAATTAGTTACATTTCTTTAACTAATTTTACTTCAAAAGTATGATGTGTGTCTGCTCACTGAGAAAACTCTAAGAAACAAATTTTACAACATATTCTCTTAATTTCTGCATTTCTTTAAATGAGATGTAGTGGGTAGTCTTCATTAATTATTTAAATTAGATCTTTGACTAACAAACACATTGCTAACAGACCAATTTCAATAAAATAAAATAGAATTGTGAATACATGCATTTTCTGCAACTTCTATAAAACCTGAACCAGCAAACCTGATCATCATAGGACCTGCCATTCCATATAATATTCACTAAAGCAAGTTTCTGCTCAGATAACTGAAAATATAACAATGCAGTGACAGTTTTAAACAGGATAAAATCAGAATAGTTAAAATGCATGTATTGTATGTTTTAGAATGCAAACCTATGCAATGCCAACCTAAGGCCCTAAAATAATCTACAGTGTATTTGTTACATAGTTATTTTGGCTCTCTAAACACATTTTCTCCTATATCATAATTACGATTAACTTACTAGTTTAGTCCCAAGAGACTGTTTAGCACATTATGTAATTGAACTTTGTAATATTAATAGTAACCATAAACTATTCTGAGCCAGTGATTGGAAGGAGTCAGGAGCAGGGGGCTTCAGCTTTGGCATCAGCAGTTTCTGGTTTTAATAAGAAGGGAGCAATATCAGTGGAGGATTCTGGTAGAAATTACTTTTTTATAAAGAGGGCCAGAACACATTTGAGATTGGAATATAGTGATTATATAGTCTGCAGTGGAGGGTAAATGACTGTATCTTAAAAATAGTCCAACTTGACATGTATTTTTTTGAAAGGCTTATCACTGTAAATATAGCTCTTTAGGCAAACATGAAATTTATTAAAATGGTTCAGTTACCATGGCAACATGTTCAGAATGTATAGCTCTTTATTTTGAGAGGCCTTCATTTCCACTTTCTGAGGTACTGAAATCCAAGGCTAAAGTTCATAACAGCCTCTAGTCTCATTGTATGATGAACTTCTATTGTTTAGAAAACTTATACATACAAAAAACTTAGCTTGCAAAACCAGACTTGTGACTTTATAGTCGTATGCACAAATTTTCAATAGATATTTTTCAATTTTGAAATGCCTCTATTTTTAATTTTTTTATTACCAATGCCACATAATGGTCATAGTTTCATGAGGAGAAATAGCTATTTCAAAAAATAACAGTCCCTTCAACTTAACTCCCCAAAGGCAGCCACTTCCTATTCCTGTTGCTGACTTTTTTAGTGTTCACTCAAATCCCTCAGCTACACATTTATCTTGCTTCTTGGTTTGTATTATTGCTTGCTTTGTAATTTTAGCTGTCACCAATTGGCTTTCTGATGTGAAAGATAAAATTTTAACTCTTTCGCTGACCCACCCTCACCCCCAGATCTTTCCTGTATTCCCATTCTCCCAACAAAGTGATAGGAAGGTAGGTAAGTAAGTAGGTAAATGGGTGGGTGGGTGGATGGATGGATAGATCCATATAGTTATACTTTTACTAATTTTATAATAATTTATATAAATTTTGGCTTAATATATACCATGTATATTATTAGAACCATGTTTATAATATTTACAGGTGAACCATGCAATATATTATGAATATGTTTTCTTTCTTCTACAACTCATTTCCAATAATTTTTCTTCAAGCTTTTCCGTAGTGGTTCAATTTACTCTCAGTATCTTTAAACATTAGCACTGTATTAATGTTATCTATGTAAAGAAATTTTACCTGCAGCCTTTGATCAGCTTCAGCCTGCTGCAGAGTTCTCATCCTGGGGATTTTCTTTATTTACACCTTGTTCTGAATTACCTCTTTATTTGATATTATTATTTTCATTTGTTCACTTCCTTGTTTTGCTGGCCACATTCTTCAGTAGCCTCCTAAGAATGTACAGGAGGTATTATTTGAAGCCTTGCATATTTGAAAATGCTTTTATTCTATTTTTATATCTGATTTTCAATTTGTCTAGATATAAATTCTCAATTGGAAATTATTTTCTCTCAGAATTTTTAGTATTGATATTGAGGTATCCAATGCAACTCAAACTTTTTATTCTATTTTGATTTTGTGAAATATTTTCTCCCCTTTCTGGAAGGTCATAGAATTATTTATTTATTCCCACTGTTCCAAAATTTCGTCATGGACCTTACTTGGGGCACATTTTCATTCATTGTGAAGAATCTTCAGCGGGCCTTTTTCATATTCCATTTGGAAACTTATTTACTTAAGTTTGTTTTTTAAAAGATTTTATTTATTTATTTTTAGAGGAGGGAAAGGGAGAATATGAGAGGAAAAGAAACATTGAGCAGGTGCTTCTCACATGCCCCCAACTGGGGACCTGGCCCACAACCCAGGCATGTGCCCTGACTGGGAATCAAGCCAACAAACTTTCTGTTCCCAGGCCAGTGCTCAGTCCACAGAGCCATACCAGCTAGGGCTATTTCCTTAAGTTCTATAAACCATTCTTTATTTCTTTGATTATTTTCTTTCTTCTGTTTCCTCTGTATTGTTTCCTAGAACTTTTATTAAGTATATTTTATTGATGTTGTTATTACAGCTATCCCACCCTGGAACACCCCCCCCATTTCTCCACCAATGTCCCCCCTTGGTTCATGTCCATGGGTCATGCATGTATTCTCTTTGGCTTCTCCATTTCCTATGCTGTTCTTAACATCCCCCCTGTTTATTTTGTTCCTACTAATTATGCTTCTTAATCCTTGCACCATTTCTCCCATTTTCCTCCTTCCTCCTCCCAGCTGATACCCATCCAGTGATCTCTATACCTATGATTCTGTTCCTTTTTTGGTTGTTGGCTTTGTTGTGTTTTGTTTTGTCTTGTTTTTTTAGGTTCAGTTGTTGATAGTTTGAATTTGTTGCCTTTTTGATGTTCATTGTTTTGCTCTTTTTATTTTTTTATTTAATTATTGTTCAAGTACAGTTTTCTGTCGCTTACTCCCATCCCAGCCCATCCCCCCCCCATGCTCCCCACCCCACCTTAGTTTTTGTCCATGTGTCCTTTATACTTCTTTCTGTGAATCCTTCCCCTTTTCCCCTGAGATTCTCTCCCCTCTCCCCTCTCCCCTCTCCCCTCTCCCCTCTCCCCTCTCCCCTCTCCCCTCTCCCCTCTCCCCTCTCCCCTCTCCCCTCTCTCTTCTGGTCTCTGTCAGCCTGTTCTGTATTTCAGTCTTTGGTCATATTTGGCTTGTTTGTTCATTTTGTTGTTTAGGTTCCTGTTAAAGGTGAGATCCTATGGTATTTGTCTTTCAGCACCTGGCTTATTTCACTCAGCATAATGCTTTCCAGTTCCATCCGTGCTGTTGCAAAGGGTAGGAGCTCCTTCTTTCTTTCTGCTGCATAGAACTCTATTGTGTAAATGTACCAGAATTTTTGGATCCATTCATTTACTGATGGGCACCTAGGTTGCTTCCAGCTCTTGGCTATTGTAAATTGCGCTGCTATGAACACTGGTGTGCATAGGTTCTTTTGGATTGGTGTTTCAGGGTTCTTAGGATATACTCCTAACAGTGGAATTGCTGGGTCAAAAGGCAGTTCCATTTTTATTTTTCTTAGAAAATTCCATACTGTTTTCCATAGTGGTCGTACCAGTCTGCAATCCCACCAACAGTGAATTAGGGTCCTCTTTTCCCCACAACCTCTCCAACATTTGTTGTTTGTTGCTTTGTTTATGATGGCCATTCTGACCGCTGTAAAGT
This sequence comes from Artibeus jamaicensis, assembly GCF_021234435.1. Taxonomy (NCBI): domain Eukaryota; kingdom Metazoa; phylum Chordata; class Mammalia; order Chiroptera; family Phyllostomidae; genus Artibeus; species Artibeus jamaicensis. The sequence goes on along the minus strand of NW_026521249.1, from coordinate 3,011,141 downwards.
GGTATCTCATTGTGGTTTTAATTTGCATCTCTCTTATAGGTAGCAATATTGAGCTTCTTTTCATGTGTCTCTGGATCCTCTGTATGTCCTCCTTGGAGAAGTGTCTGTTCAAGTCCTTTGCTCATTTTTTAATTGGGTTGCTTGTCTTCTTAGAGTGGAGTTGTGTGAGTTCTTTGTATATTTTGGAGATTAAACCTTTGTCTGAGGTATTATTGGCAAATATGTTTTCCCAAACAGTTGGTTCTATTTTTATCTTAATACTGTTTTCTTTAGCTGTGCAGAAGCTTTTTATTTTGATGAGATCCCATTTGTTTATTCTTTCCTTTATGTCCCTTGCTCTAGGGGACATATCAGTAAAAATGTTGCTGCGTAAAATATCTGAGGTTTTCCTGCCAATGTTCTTCTCTAGGATTTTAATGGTGTCACAGCTTATATTTAAGTCTTTTATCCACCTTGAATTTATTTTGGTGTATGGTGTAAGTTGGTATTCAATTTTCATTTTTTTTTGCATGTAGCTGTCCAGTTCTCCCAACACCATTTGTTGAAGAGGCTATTTTTACTCCATTTTATGTTACTGCCCCCTTTGTCAAAGATTAGTTGCCAATAGAGACTTGGGTTTTTTGGGGGCTCTCTGTTCTGTTCCATTGGTCTATGTGCCTGTTTTTATGCCAGTACCAGGCTGTTTTGATTACAGTGGCCTTGTAATACACTTTGGTATCAGGTATTGTGATCCCTCCTACTTTGTTCTTCTTTCTCAAAATTGCAGCTCTTATTCAGGGTCATTTATGGCTCCATATAAATTTTTGAAGTGTATGTTCTATTTCTGTAAAATATGCCATTGGTACTTTAATAGGTATTGCATTGAATCTGTAAATTGCTTTGGGTAGTATGGACATTTTGATGATGTTAATTCTTCCATTCTATGAACATGGTATATGTTTCCATTTGTTTACGTCTTCCTTGATTTCTTTCTTCACTGTTGTGTAGTTTTCTGTATACAGTTCTTTTACCTCTTTGGTTAAGTTTATTCCCAGATATTTTATTTTTCTTTTTGCTTTATTGAATGGGATTTTTTTCTTGATTTCAGCTGCTGTTTCACTGTTAGTATACAAAAATGGCTTTGATTTCTAGATATTGACTTTGTATCCCGCTGTTTTGCCAAATTAATTTATTACGTCGAGCAGTTTTTGGGTAGAGTCTGTAGAATTTTCCATGTACACTATCATGTCATCTGCAAACAGTGACAGTTTTGTTTCCTCCTTTCCGATTTGGATGTCTTTTATTTTCTTTTCTTGTCTGATTGCTGTGGCTAAAACTTCTAATGCTATATTGAATAGAAGTGGTGAAAGTGGACAATCTTGTATTGTTCCTGATCTTAGTGGAAAGGATTTTAGTTTTTGCCCATTGAGTATGATGTTGGCTCTCTCATATATGGCCTTTATTATGTTGAGGACTGCTCCCTCTATTCCCACTTTGCTGAGTGTTTTTATCATGAATGGGTATCAAGAAAAGCTTATCAAAAGTTTTTTCTGCATCTATTGATATGATTAAGTGATTTTTGTCTTTGCTTTTGTTTATGTGATGTATTACATTTACCGATTTGTGAATATTGAACCAACCTTGCATCCCTGGGATGAATCCCGCTTGGTCATGGTGTATGATCTTTTTAATGTATTGGTGGATGCAATTCACCAATATTTTGTTGAGGATTTTAGCATCTATGTTCATCAGCAATATTGGCCTGAAGTTTTCTTTCTTTGTTGTGTTTTTATCTGGTTTTGGAATTAGGATGCTGCTGGCTTCATAAAAAGAGTTTGAGAGTCTTCCGTCATTTTGGATTTTTTGCAATAGTCTGCGAAGGATAGGAGTTAGCTCTTCCTTAAATGCTTTGTAGAATTCTCCTTTGAAATCATCTGGTCCAGGGCTTTTGTGTGATGGGAGGTTTTTGATTACTGCTTCAATTTCATCTGCTGTTATTGGTCTGTTCAGGCTTTTTGCTTCTTCCTCACTCAGCTTTGAAAGATTATATTTTTCTAGAAATTTGTTCATTTCGCCTAGGTTTTCAAATTTCTTCACATACAGTTCTTCATAGTAATTTCTTATAATTCCTTCTGTTTTTGTGGTGTCAGTTGCAACTTCTTCTCTTTCATTTCTGATTGTGTTTATTTGGGTCCTCTTCTTTTCTTGATGAGCCTACTTAATGGCTTGTTGATTTTGTTTATCTTTTCAAAAAAACAGCTCCTGGATTCACTGATTCTTAGAATTGTGCTTTTAGTCTCTGTGTCATTTAATTCTGCTCTGATCCTGGTTATTTCCTTTCTTGTACTTGCTCTGGGCTGTCTTTGTTGTTGTTCCTCGAGTTCTTGTAGACCTAGGGTTAGGTTGTTTGTTTGAAATGTTTCTATATTTTTTAGATAGGCCTGTATTGCTATGAATTTCCCTCTCAGGACTGCCTTCTCTGTGTCCCAAAAGTTTTGGGTTATTGTGAGTTGATTTTCAGTTTTTTCCAGAAACTTTTTGATTTCTTTCCTAATTTCATTCATGGCCAATTTGTTCTTTAATAGCATGCCATTCAGTCTCCATGATTTTGGGTGTTTTGGGTTTTTTCCTTTGGGGTTGGTTTCAAATTTCAGTCCCCTGTGGTCGGAGAAAATGCTTGGTATGATTTCAGTTTTCTTGAATTTGTTGAGGCTCGTTTTGTGTCCTATCATGTAGTCTGTCTCTGAAAATGTTTCATGTGCATTTGAAAAGAATATGTATTTAGCTTCTTTGGGATGAAGGGCTCTCTATATATCAGTTAAGTCCATTTCATCTAAGGCATTGTTCAATGCCACAATATCTTTGTTAATATTTTGTTCAGAAGATCTGTCCATTTTTGACAGTGGGGTGTTAAAATCCCCTACTATAATTGTGTTGCTGTCAATATCTTTCTTGAAGTCCTCTAGGATTTTCTTTATATATTTGGGTGCTCCTCTGTTGGGTACATATATATTTACGATGTTAATGTCTTCTTGGTGGATTCTTCCCTTGAGTATTATGAAGTGACCTTCTGGGTGTCTCTTTATGGCCCTTTTTTTGAAGTCTATTTTGTCTGATATGAGAATTGCTACCTCAGCTTTTTTTTCTTGTCCATTTGCTTGGAAAATTTGTCTCCAGCCCTTCACTTTTAGTCTGTGATGGTTTTTTGTCCTGAGGTGGGTCTCTTGTAAGCAGCAAATGTGTGGGTCATGCTTTCTTATCCATTCAGCTATTCTGTGTCTTTTGATTGGAGCATTTAATCCATTTACATTTAAGATTATTATTGATAGGTACTTATTCATTGCCATTTTTGTACCTATGTTCCTCTCTGTCTCTTTTCCTTCCTTTCCTTAAAGCAGTTATTTTAGTATTTTTTGTAGAGCTGGTTTGGTGGGGGCATATTCTTTTAGACTTCTTTTGTCTTGGAAGCTCTTTATTTGGCCTTCTATCTTGATTGAGAGCCTTGCTGGGTAAAGTAGCCTTGGTTGTAGGCCTCTGGTTCTCATTACTTGGAATATTTCTTGCCATTCTCTTCTTGCTTGGAGTGTTTCCATTGAGAAGTCAGTAGTTAACCTTATTGGGGCTCCCTTGTATGTCACTTCCTTTTTGTCCCTTGCTTCCTTTAAGATTCTCTCTTTGTCTCGGAATTTTGTCATTTTAATGATGATGTGTCTTAAAGTGGGCCTCTTTGGGTTCCCTTTGATTGGGACTCTTTGTGATTCCTGGATTTGTGTGATTTTTGCCATCCAGGTAAGAAGATTAAGGGAAAAGAGCAGGTCTCAGTATTTATTATGTAACTTTTATTTAATCCCCTTATAGAATAGCCTACCACCAATGTGGGATTCCTCCATCCAGATACCCTCTATTTTACCCTCTCTGGAAAATAAATCTCTAGTTTTCTGCCAGGATGTGTTGGGAAGTCACTTATTGTATGGAATGGGTAGAGACAGGATATGGATGAGTGTTGCACATATTCAGCTTTCTAAATATTTTTTTAATCAGTCTTCACAGTTTTAGCTACATCTCCATCCTCCTTCTAGAGGTGTTATTTCCTGATTTTTTTAAGATTACTCATTGTAAACCAGGTGCTTCTCAGTTTTTCATACTGACAGTTTAGGAACTGTTAGGTTGGCTACTCAGTTACCAGGCATCTGTCTACTTTTTAGTTTCTTAAGTGTTAATTGCTATCAGCCCCTCTCCAAATCTCTTTCTGCCTATACTCACTACTATTACTTAAATATCTAACTGAGCTGACATGGAGGAAAGGGAACCCTAATGCACTGTTGGTGGGAATGCAGACTGGGGTAGCCACTGTGGAAAACAGTATGGAATTTCCTCAGAAAACTAAAAATGGAACTGCCTTTTGACCCAGCAATTCCATTGCTGGGATTGATTATATGCTAAGAATCCTGAAACACCAGTTCAGAAGAACCTATGCACCCCAGTGTTCATAGCAACACAATTTACAATAGCCAGATGCTTGAAGCAACCTAAGTTGTCCATTAGTAAATGAGTGGATCAAAGAAATACACTACCTTTACACAATGGAATTCAATGCAGCAGAAAGAAAGAAGGTGCTCCTGCCCTTTGCAACAGCATGGATGGGACTGGAGAGCATTATGCTGAGTGACATAAGCCAGGTGGTGAAAGACAAACACCATATGATCTCACTGATAAGTAGAACCTAATCAACAAAACAAACAAGCAAGCAAAATATAACTAGAGACATCGAAATTAAGAACAACCTGACAGTAACCAGAGGGGAGGTGGGAGGAGATAATCTGGGGAGAAGGGGGAAGGGTGGTCAAGAAACACATGGACAAAGCCAAAGGGGTTTAGGATCGAGGTCGGGAGGTCGGGATGGCTAGGGTCAGGGGGAGTGTTGGGGGGGAAATGGAGACACTGTACTTGAACAACAATAAAAAAAAGTAAATAAATAAATATAGCACTGAGAGTGGAGGTTAAATGTGTTCAGCCTACTATCTTTTCCCAAAATTTCAAAGTAACTAATTTTTAACAGTTAAGAAGCTATATTCATGTTTTAGATTTAATTCATGCTACCCACTTTAAATGTGTTGTATTTGATTCATCTCATATTAATTTCTTACTCTTAATAGGTAACTTGGCCTCAAGTTAACTAAGAAAAGCCTATTCAATCTGCATTTTTTTTCTTTTCTTCAGTACAGTTTCTTTGTGTCTCCTCGTTCTCTCCGACCTCCCTTCTATCCTCTTAATCTCATCACTCCAGCCTCTGCTGTGACCTTCTCCATCCTGAAGACAAACTGAACCTCCTCATTTTTCATTCTTCCTTAAAATGCCCTGTTTTTAATTCTACTTAAATTTTTAGCTTAAAAAAATTAATAAATCAGCTTTTCTTAATCATGAAGCTTTAGTCCCAGCTTTCTTATTCTTCTTTAGTCTTCCCTTTTTATAAAGTAAAAATGCTATTCATCTCATTTTTTACCTTTTATTTTCTTCTTAATTTCATTTCACTTAGCCTTATATATGAGCTTTTTAAAAAATTACCTTCTAAACAAACCCTCTTCTTGGCCATAGTCTACTTGAGTATGTACTTTCCATCGAAACTCTTTTTTTGTATTTTTTCTGACTTTTATATTGTCCTTGTTTCCTCTTTTTTCCCCCTCTTTTGTCCCTTTTCTCCCACTTACTATTATATTTGATTCTGTTTCCTTAGGCTTTTTAGAAAACAAAGCAGTTAAGTTCATAAAAATGTATTGATGTTTGAGCTTTCCTCGATTTATTAAAAGAAAGTAAAATGATATTTAATAAATAATTTATTGTATTAATAAGTTTTAACATTTAATATTTAGGCAGGTGCTGTAAAGGATTATATTAAGATGATGCTTCAGAATGATTCACTTAAATTTCTGGTTTTTGCTCACCATGTAATCATGCTCCAAGCTTGCACAGAAGCAGTCATAGAAAACAAGGTATGTCACCACTTGTCCATAAAGTACTTTTAGGGTGTACCTTTTTAATATACTAAACATCAGTTGTCTTATAATTGCATTTTGCCTGCTTTTCATGGTGGTATATAAATTATAGATATTTTTCTTAAAAATTATACTGATATTATATTACTATTGTATTGATGGTATCCTATTAAAGTTTGCCTTTTATACCAGTGTTATAATTCTTCACTAATCAAATGATCTGAATTGATTAAAATTTACTGCCTTGATAGGAGTGCTGTGCATTTGGTTTTTGTTAATGGTATACCATTTAAGATATGTGTAGGCAGTTACAAGTTAAATTTTTTGTTTACCCACAAGGCAGCCCTGGAATGTGGGTGATGTCCAGGCAAAAGGAAGAATGAATTCCACTGATTTTTGTACCCAGTTATAGTCCTGCCTTTTAAACTCCAGGCTGTATACTCCTTAGAATAGGGTTATTAAGATTTGGTGTAAATGAATTTATAACATATTGTCCAGGGAATCTCCCAGGTAAGCTCCAACAAGCCTGCTGGCCTTCCTGCCTCTACTTAGGTCCACCGTGTTTCCCAGCAACTCTGTCAGTGATAGCATCATCTGGAAGAAATTTCCTGACAAATTATGTGAGCTTAATATATGTGTAACAGCAGAACCTCCTTCTGGTGTAGGTAGTTTGGTTTTTTTTTTTTTATGGAGGAATAAAGCCATATTTTTTATCCCTTTGTACAGTATAGATTTTTCAAGCACTAGCTAATAGGTTCATTGACATTACGAAATATGTAAAACTAATGTTTTCTTTATTGAAAGATTTATGATAATATAATAAAGTACTATACATTGAAATATACTTCCTCACTGATTATCTTATAGTGTCTGTAAAACACCCGCAGAGGAAGAGTTAATCTTAGAAATAATTTTAGATGATTGAGCAATAATTATAGATCCAAAATATGTTCTCATTCTGATTTTAGTATACCTTAGAAGTACTAGAATGTATTCCAAGAGTAACAGTCTATCTCTCTTTCTCACTTCTGCTTTACTGATATATTTAGAATCCCATTTAACATTACCTAACAAATGTTAGGTAGTCATGATGTTGGAGGTGAATTTCTCTCAAATGCTCTAGAGTCTGACAATGTGTCTTCTTTAGAAATACCCTCAGAAGATTTTATAATCTACCTTAATGGATATTAAATGGATCACTGGTCAATTTCTATCTGTTTTATGAAGACAGAGAAAGTTAATAAAGGGCATTCTATTTATTGATTAATTTGACTGTCTTCTTATGTAAGTGAATATTTCTGTCATCACCTATTTAAGACTATGTTTTCAATAAAAATACATATATAAATGAGATTATTTGAAATTCAGGGCTTATACTTGTTTTACAAAGCTGATAATACACTCTTTTCAGCTTTTCTAACACACTCTGATTGCTCCCTTTTCTCAACTCAAATCAAATCATTCTTAAAAGACAGCACTGTTCAGTTTAGCACTTAACTGTTTCCCTACTTTTTAAAAATGTGGGCGGTTGTCTTGGTCCCCACCTCAAGGGACATGACCATAACACATTTTTCTTTTAAGTTTAATAATGGGGGGGGGGAAGAACTCAAATTGTACATTAAAAAAGATAATTTCCCAGTTCATATTGGGATATTTCAGACACAGACATACCACCCTTCATGAATTTCTAGTACGTGTACAGAATCCTCATTTTCCTTTCTTGCAACATCTGATCTTACTTTTACTTTGGAGTTAGTGATTCTGTAACTTGAAAGTTACTCTGATCCAGCATTAATTTGGCATATTAATTTACATAGAATTCTACTGAGGCAACATTAGCTTAATTCAGTCATGAACTCCTATTACGTACAAAACATTCAGCGTTGCAATGATGGTATGAAAATGAATTGGACATAGATCCTAACCTCAAGTAGCTTAAAAGATTAAAAGATATAAAATTGTTATCAGACGCTATTAAGAAATTTGGTTAATATTTTTCTTGTGTAACATTTATCAACCTGTCATCTTAACTAGTTTCTGTTTTATTATGTGAAAATAAAAATAAACCATAAAGAATATAAAATAAGATGGGTACGTAGGGTCTTGTCCTAATTTTGCCATTTCCTTTGTTAATGCTAGACTCGTTATGTTAGGATAGATGGAAGTGTTCCATCCTCAGAAAGAATACATCTGGTTAATCAGTTTCAAAAGGATCCTGAGACTCGTGTTGCTATCCTAAGCATTCAGGCTGCTGGTCAGGTAAGAAATTTCAGATCTTAACTTGGTAATAAAATGCCTTTGGAGTAATAAAAATGCCATTAACCATAATTATAACTTTATATCTCATATCTGATGTAATCAATATTCATTCTGTTTTGGAGAGTGCTAGAAAGTATAATAGAAGGAGGCCTGAACACCTCTGACTGAAAGCTTCCTACATTTTCAAGGAAAGAATTTCCTAGAAAAATATAGTTTGTCTGACTGTAATACTTTCTTTGCTTCTTTCGAATCTGCATAGAATTTTCCCATCCCTTTCTTATAGCACTTATGTTACTTGACTATCATCAACAGAGTCTGTGAGGCAAGGTGGCCTAAAGAATAACTTTTCTATCTGATCACTCTTTATGGAGTCCCCCTAGTTTGTCCCTTAGAATTACATTTGGCTGCAAGTAAATGAAAACTCAAATTAAGATAGACTTAAATGCATAGAGTTTTATTCTGTCATGTAGATAGCCCAAATCTAGTGTGGTGGTTCCACAAAACCCTTAGGGCCTAGGCTCCTTCTGGCTTTCTGCTTCTCCGCTCTTAGCAGGTATCTCATTTCTAAGAGGGCTGCTATAGTTCCTCCAGCATGTCTTTGATACAGACAGCTGCCTGGAGGAAGGCATGCTACATTTCACTGGCCTGCAGTTAGTCCCATGGCCACAACTAACTTCAAGACAAGCTGGGGAAAGTAGCATTTATTCCAGGTAATGATGCTAAAAATCAGGTGTAACACTGCCAAGGATTAAGAATAGACATTGAGGCCCTGGTTGGTGTAGCTCAGTGGATTGAGCATGGGCCTGTGAAACAAAGGGTTGCTATTTCAATTCCCAGTCAGGGCACATGCCTGGGTTGCAGGCCAGGTCCCCAATAGGGGACACATGAGAGGCAACCACACATTGATGTTTCTCTCCCACTCTTTCTCCTTCCCTTCCCCTCTCTCTAAAAATAAATAAATAAAATATTTTTTTAAAAAAAGAATAGACATTGAGGTAAAGAACAATCTGACAGTAATTAGAGGGGAGGAGGGTGGGAAATAACAGGGGGAAAAAAGGGACAGGGTTGTCAAGGAACATGAATAAAGGGCCCATGGACAAAGCCAAAGGAGGGTAGGATTGAGAGTGGGAGGTGGGGGTGGGTGGGGTGAAGGAAAGTGGTGGTGGGAAAATAGAGACAACTATATTCGAACGACAATAAAAAATGATTAAAAATATATACAAAATTATAGAAAAGAATAGATACTAGGGAAGGCAATAACAGTCTCTGCCAGGCTACGGAAGAAGGAATCCTTCTGGACTTTTTTCTACTAATATTCTGAAACATTTTGATGTAAACGTCTTAAAGCCAGGATATTTAACATAGGGGAAGAATAATTGAATATATGACTGCGCTTCCAACCTGGTATATCCATACCTGGCATCTCCTGTGGACTCAAATATGAACCAGAAGCAAAAATTTGCTTTTACCCAGAAAAATGTATACACAGAGAAACTCCATGAGGATTTATAAACACATACATACAGTTTTGCTTGGTTCTAGAACTCACTAGGAATTCTATTTAAAAGGAGGGTTGTCTCAACATTTCCTTCATGTTGGATTACACTTGCAGTAATCTGAGTTTAATATTTGTTAGAATATTCCAGACATAGAACAAACATATTATCAAACCGAGCATAAAATTACAAATGGAATACTCATAATATGGGAGAATAAATGTAGGAGATGCCAGGCAAGAGAGTTTAGGAGTGGCCTGATAAAAGACTTTGAAATTATAATTGCACAGGACACTCATATTTTATTCAAGAGTATATTTCTAATGACCTTGTATAATTCAAAACTCATATACTTGAATACTAGTGTCTTCACAGGAATAAAGGAAAGTAGAAAGAACTTGTCGTTGAGGCATGTGAATCTTCCATTGTAGTTTAGTAGTATCTCAGGGTGATGTTGATCTTGTCAGCATATTTTCCCTTAATTCTTATATGGTCATGAGATGCTTTTTACATGCTTAAAGTGTTCTTATTTAAATATTTCTTAATTGTCAGCATTATCTCTAATATTTTGTGGCATTTCTTGTCCTAAGTAGCAGTATAGTAGTAGCATGGTGGTTGTTTCTATTACTTCTAACTTCTGTTCCAAAGTGATTAATCTTCAGTGAATTTTCAGCTTGAATGCCACCATTTAATGAATGCTGGTATGATATGTTATGTGATATAAAACCCTTTAAGTTAAAATAACATGCCAAAAAACAGCACAGTAGTCACAAAAGTTGCTCACTCAGAACTTCCAGTGTATGTGAACAACAGCTTGGAGTAGTTGGTACTCTCAAAGGATGGTTGGTATTTCTGCCAGCCCCTGTGTGTGGCAATAGCATAAGCATGGTTTGTATTTCACTCAGCCTGCCAGCTTTAAAATCATGCATTTTTTACTCAATTTTAGTTTGAGGAGATTTGATTATTTCATTTAAAACAAGACTTAGCTAATAGTTTTAATGTTGTACTATTTCAAACTGATGTAAAATGCTATTGTTCTATCTATTTAGATACAGGCCCAGTAAACTTCAGGGCCTTTGGAATATAATGTAAGAAATTTCATAGGAAGAGAACAGTATGACTAAAGACATGATTTTCTTGCTTTATAGAACAGCAATACGAATTAATGAAAAGAGGATGTCATTGCTCTCTGCCTAGTTGCTATGGATACCATGTGTTATAAATTATATTCTCATTTATAATGTATTTTATTAGATTTCCAGTGGTAATATGAGTCTAGTCTTCATCAGAGGATAAAGTGATTTTGTGTATAATCATCAAACTGACTTTGGAAATACATCTTAAATGTGTTTTGTAGTTCACCTGACTATCTTGGAGTAAATAGTCTTCATGTGCCTTTCATGAATTAAATTTTTGTAATTCGGCTTACTGTGAAAGATTGATTTGTTTCTATGTCCTTCGGCATCCTCGTCTATTTAATGTGTTCAGAAAGACTACTATACGCAGCTCTATGTTATATTCTCAGTTCATTACATCTCAGTTTCTTCACTTTATTTTGCTAAGGGTTTGACGTTTACTGCTGCAACTCATGTTGTGTTTGCTGAGTTGTACTGGGACCCTGGACATTTAAAACAAGCAGAAGACCGTGCTCACCGAATTGGACAGTGCAATTCTGTGAATATTCACTACCTCATTGCAAATGGGACTCTAGACACCCTTATGTGGGGAATGTTGAATCGCAAGGTAAAGCTTGAATTTAAGCCTGGTTACCAACTTACTCATTATTATCCATAGTCTACATGAGTTAAGAGGTGGAGTTTTAGTGTTTTCAGGCAAAGGATACTTAAGTATAGTAAGATACTGATTTTAATAGAGACCAAGTTCAGAAAAGGTTTCAATTGTTAGTACTGTACCTGCTATCCTCTGTAATGAGAGAGAGGCATGAATTCACATGTATTCCTATTGTCTCTCAAGCCCTTCTTCTACCACCATTTTAGAGGGTAGAGGAGAGGTTAGCTAGCAAGAAACCAGAATGCTTTCAAGCACCAGATCTTTTTCATCAAGTAAAAATAAACCCTTTCTCAGAAGGAATCTTGAACTCAGAACTAATATTGGATAGAGGACACCTTGTACCTGACTCTAGAAGAGGGACATTGCTCTGTGTCCTGAGTCATCTCTTCTAACCTTGAGGGTTGTTTTTGGAAAGGATTTAACTAAGGATTAGAGGATAGTTTTCAAGCACTGAGTATAGATATTCAAAATGGCCAATCATATGTAGGTTCAATTTCAAAGTTTATAAATATTAGAGTAAAAGTTTTCCTCTAGTTAAGACCTCTTCATGAGAATAGGAATCACTGACTTGGTAATCTGGCTGTGATTATGAATATTATATTACTATAGCTCATGATACATTGAAACAATAGGATTTCCTTTAATGGATTACTTGTGATTCAAATGCAAAATCAAATTACTGGTTAGAAAATATCAGCTGTGAAGTGAATGTTATCAAATTCATACGCTTTTCCATCCTACAGACTCAGGTTACTGGGAGCACATTGAATGGTAGGAAGGAACAACTTCAGGCTGAGGAAGGTGATAAGCAAAAATGGGATTTCCTGCAGTTTGCTAAAGCTTGGACACCAAATGAAAGTTCTGAAGAGCTCAGGAAGGATATCTTGTTCACTCATGTAAGAAGATTATATAACTTACTCTTTTCTATCTTTTAATATCCTGAAACTATAACTTTATTTTATATTATTTTAAATAGTAGTCTTCAATTAATCATGCTGAAAAACCTCTTAGAACCAAAAGATAGCATTGATGGAAGGAGGCTGCTGTAGTGGCTTGTATCTTCCACCAGTCACATATCAGTGCCTCACTGTTAGCCCCTTGGAAAAACAAGCTAAATAGAATCCAACCTCAGAAGAAAACATAGGAGGCTATCTTTATGATCCTGAGGATAGGTAAAGATGTAAAGATGTATTAAATTTGCCACAAAATGTAACAAATAAATTAGAGACCAAGTAAAGATATTTGCATTACAATGTCTAAAGTATATAAAGACTATACAATTCAGTTAATAAAACACAATTGGTATAGAATGTGAGTATCAGAGGATATCTAAATAGCCAATAAACATGAAAAGTAGCTCATCCTCACTACAGTAGTGGCTTTTCTAATTCCATCATCGCTTCTATATTTTTAAGCTGACACTTTTCTGTAAAGAGGACTTTACTTCTCATTTTAAAAAATCACTAAGCTTAGGAATTCTATTAGTTATTTAATATGTTCTAATCCTTAACTTTTTAAAAAGATATATCTAACTAGTGAAAGCTCCTTTTTTAGAAAAAATAATTTTCTCTAATTCTCTGAGTCCTTTTTGCTTTCTGAAAAACAATATATTCCAGATTCACCATGTATTTTTCTCTGCCTCAGATCAGGAAGTGGACATTTCTTTAAGGAGCACCGATTGCCTTTACTGGCAAATAGTATTTAGAAATTAGGATTTTTTTTACTGCTCTGAGATGTCATTGCTTCTAGCATACTTTCAGTGTACAGAGCTGTTTATATACAAATACACAGTTTTGCATGGATAGGTAAACATGCATGTATATATATGTATGTCTATATATGTATGCATTATTAAGTCATAAGTTCATACAAATGACTTCTGTTCAAATCCAGCACCACCTAGTTCTTCTTTACTTTCTCCATATATCTAATACAAATATAAATATTTACCTATCCAACAGTGAGAACTCTGGTTCCTTATAGCATCAACATATTTACTCATTTGCTCTATTCTTTCATACATGTAAATACTTTTAAAATTACTACACTAATACCACTATCAACAGCTAAGTAAAATTCAAGATATCTTAGAAGTTTTGAATAAGTTCTACTAAAAATATACAGTCACAGCATTCTATCCAAACATTATTTGAATTGTTTTTTTTTTCTATGTACCTATCTTATCAATTTGATAGGCATAGGCATGGGCTCATTTGTTTCTGTGTGGATTTAATTGTAGAATTTACATTTTTTAATATTTAAAACAAATAGTTCAAAAGTCAAAACTATATTAAAAAATACATTCAGAGAAGTCTGACTCTCATCCCAATTTTTGCTTCTATTTATCCCCTATAAGTCACCATTTCTATTAGTTTCTGGCTTAACTTTCCCTAGATTTTCTTTTCTGCAAAAAACTGTGTGTGTTCAATAAAATAAAAACAAAATACCCATTTCATAACCACTGGATTGGCAAAAATGAAAACATTTGACATGCAAAACTTTCAGGAACATTTCACATACAGTGCTCAGTGGAAGTATAAATTGTAAGTACTTAGGAGAGCAATGAAGCAATATCTGGTAAAGTTGGAAATGCCATTCAACCAAACAGTTTCATTCCTAGAAATATATTCTCACACATGTGTATAAGGATACTTGTATAAGTATGTTAATTGAATCACTTTTGTAATGCAAAAAAATTGAAAGCAACCAAAATGCCCATCAATAGGAAAATAGCAATATATACTGTCATAAGGTACTATTTGGAAGTTAACATGAATGATAGTTTTATAGGTATGACTAGATTTTGAAAACAATGTTATTTGTAAAATGCATAGTACACCTGTGCATGTGCACACACACAAACACATGCACTTAAATAATATGTATTTATGAATACATACATATATAATAAATATATAAACATAGATTGGAAGAATACATACCAAATTTATAATATTGGTTGCCTCAGAGAAGAGAAGAATGGGTCTAGGGAAGAGTAAAAATGTCACAGCAACTTCATCAGAAATATTTTATTTATAAAAAGGATTAGAAGTAAATACCACAATATTAGTATTTATAGATTATGAATGGTGGGTATACGGATGTTTGTTAAATTCTCTGTACCGTAACGAATGCTATTTGGAGGCCATATATAAACTGGATAAGAAATAAAATATTAGAGAAGCCTAGACTCATTCAAACTATCTGCTTTTTCCTAGCCATTTCAGGGCAATATGGTATGAGTTATAGGGCGTTCAGTTTTAATTTTTGAAAGAATTGATCAGGAATTGTAGGAATAAAATTAAAGTCTATACTTGTTTTTTCAAAATATACAATTAAAAATTAGTAGAAAGTTTAATACTATAAAAACATAATACAGGGTCCAGCACAAATAACACCCCTTTTTATTACAAAATCTCAAGAATTTAATTCTGTAACATAACAATGTTACACTCAAGCACACCATATGACATTTTAGATGACATGTTCAAATGGCTGGCCCTCTTGTACAAGACATTCATGTACCCTATCAACCACACTCAAGTAGGCGCTACTTCTGCCAGACCCTGTATTTTTATGTGTAATCTTCCTAAATTTTCTATGTATCTGTTTCTTAGGCTAAAAACTCCTTTTAAGTAGTGTTTATTACATTATACTTTGATTAATTAACAACCAGGCATTCTAAGTATTTAAAATATATATATAACTCGGCCCTGGCTGGCATAGCTCAGTGGACTGAGCGCGGGCCTGCGAACCAAAGGATTGAGGTTCAATTCCAAGTCAGGGCACATGCCTGGGTTGCAGGCCAGTTCCCAGCAGGGGATGCACAAGAGGCAACCATACATTGATATTTCTCTTCCTCTCTCCTTCCCTTCCCCTCTAAAAATAAATAAATAAATAATCTTTAAAAAATAAAATGAAAAATATATAACTCAAACTGTAAAAATATACCCATTATTTATAGTTGTTTTTCTCTAAAATTTCCTATTAAACTACATTTAAAAGTTCATTTCTAAGACAACTAATAAGAATTTGAAATCTGAAGTACATTTTCCCATATTTATACATGTTTATTATTTATATCTTTGTATAAAGAAAATATATGTATCTTTGTATAAAGTTGAAGATACCCCCCAGTCACCCTGACCAAATCTTACTTTCCTGAGTTAGGTGTTCACCTTAAGAGTTTACTGTTACTTTGCACGGATTTCCCAGTGCATGGCTTTATACACACATGGTTTTATAGAGAGTTCTTTCCATTTATCCTTAGTTTTGCTTTCTACTGTTTCAGTTACCCATGAGTCAACAGTGGTCCAAAAACATTAAATGAAAAGTTCCCAAAGTAAACAATTGATAATTGTTAAATTGGGCCACCATTCTGAGTAGTGTGATGAAATCTCACGCCATCCAGCTCCATTCCCCCCATGATGGGAATGGTCCCTTTGTAGCCCCTCCACATTGTGTATGTGCCACATGCAGCCTGCCCATTAGTCGCTTAGCTAACTGGATTATCAGATCAACTGTCCCAGTATCTAAATGCTTATATCCGGGTCATTGTTATTTTACTTAATAATGGCCCCAAAGTACAAGAGCAGTGATGCTGGCAATTCAGATATGCCAAAGAGGCATCAACAGGTGATTCCAGTCAGGGATGTCCAACCTTTTGGCATCTCTGAGCCACACTTAAAGAAGGGTTCTCTTGGGCCACACATTAAAGACAAAAACACTAACGAAAACTGATTAGCAAATAAAAGGTCTGTGCATGATTTTCGTGATATCTGCCACCACAGATAAGCAAAAAAGTCCTCACATAATAACCCTAATTATGCAGCGGCCCTTTCCAATAATCTTTTAAATCATCAAACAGGTCCCAAGTTTGTGATCACTAATATAGAAAATGTACATATTTAAGTAATAAAACTTAATAATAAAACAAAGTAATGTTTTAAGTAAATTTACAGTTTTATAAATTCTGTTGGGCCACATTCATAGCCATGCTGGGCCACAGATTGGACACCCCTGGGGGGTGAAGGGGTATAAATAGAAAAAAAACATAGTGCATATAGGGTTTGGTACTATCCCTGATTTTAGGCATCCACTGGGGATCTTGGAATGTATTCTCTGTGGATAAGAAGGGGTTACTGTAAATCGGAATCTTATTATATAGAGACTGTTTTGCTTTGGATTTGTTTGTTTTTTGGCCAGCTTTGAGTAGGAGTGACTTCAGGTGTAAATGTCACATACCACTTTCTTTTTGTGTCTTCCAGCTTCATGCATTTTAAGAAATATTCAATTCGTTGAAAGATCCTAAAAAATTTAGTCTGCTGAGAAACATATTTTTCTTCTTAATGTTGCCAAAATCAGCATTTTCGATGGGAATTTTTCTAGTTATGCTGATTTCTTTTTGGTCCTTGCTAAAATCCTTTACATTTTGTTCCTATATTTACCACATTAGGCTATTTATAATTTAATTAAACTTTACCAAATTAATCAATTTGCCAATCGTCAATAAAAAAAACTTAACTAAAAAGTTTATAGCAGTTCCAATTAGATAGCTTTTAACAGCTTATGACTATTTCTGTAGTATCAGCATTCCAAGTAATGTTCATTTATATCTGCGCCAGTGCCCTGCTGCTGCAGCTGGAGACTAGAGGTGGGGCAAAGAAGAGGGACCTTCCACTGCCAGAGGAACAGACTGTCTGATAGTCAGTTCATGACTCAGCTCAGGCCATCAGCCTTAAAGAAGCGGAAACTGAGAGGCTCAAAGAGAAGACCAAGGAGCAGAGAGAGAGTGAGCCTGAAAAGCAGAGAGAGGATAAACTGGGGGCAGGAAGTCAGTAAGGGGGCTCAAGTACCCTGCATCCCTAGCTCCCCACAGTCTTCTTAATCCCGCCAACTCATCCATTCAAAATACTGTGAAGTGTGTACATGATTCTTAGGAAACCAATAAACTTGGTCAATTTGGCAAATTGGTCTTCAGTGAATTGACCTAGAGCCTAATGTTGGTATGATAATGGGTCCTGGTAAAAGGGAGACCTGTGGTTAGGAAGCAGAAGAGGAGGAAAATGAGAGGAGATTTTTGTGGATAAAATTTATCTGCTCTGGCTGGTGTTGCTCAATTGTTTGGAGAATCATCCTGTACACCAGAAGGTTGTGGGTTCGATTCCTGGTCGGGGCACACACCTTAGATTGCAAGTTTGTTCCTTGGTTGGGGCGCTTATGTAAGAAAACTGATCAATGTTTCTCTCTTATATCAATGTTTTTCTCTCGCTCTCTCTACCTTCCTCTCTAAAAAATCAATCTTTGGATGAGCATTGAAAAAAATTTCTATTGGTGTTGGTATTTCCTGCCTCCTTTCTCCCCTGGTGTTCACTGCTCCTCAGAATGGTATTACCTTTATCTTTGTCCTCTCTTAACCAGAATCCTATTTCTGTCACATAATTCAGCTATTAGGATAAAAATACTATATAGAACCAGGGCTGGTATTCTACCAGTATATATCAGGATAAGTGTACTGATTGTTAAAATATTAAATATTTTATAATGGTTGATAAAAAACAGCTTCTTCAACTCCCTCATTTCACTCCCTCACCTCACCACTAGGGTCTTATGGACCTCCCTGTGATCCAGCACAGCGTGGGCCCTCTAGGACTCTGCTTCAAGCCAATACTGATTAATGCCCCTACTATTGCTATTGTTAAATATTTGAATAATCACCTGCATGAAATTTATCTACACAAATGTATGGGTCACAATTCTTTTCCCATTCTAGATATATTTATGTGGTTTAAAGAAATTATTTATTGACCCTGCTGGGTGGCTCAGTTGTTTAGAGCATCATCCCAGTATGCCAAGGTTGCAGGTTCAGTCTCTGGTCAGGACACATGCAAGCAGCAACCGAATAATGCATAAATAAGTAGAACAAGTTGGTGTTTATCTCCCTCCCTGTGTGTCTCTCTCTCAAACTGATAAATTTAAAAGAAGAAATTATTTATTAACCCAAGTGAAACTCAAATTGGCCCTGACTGGTGTGGCTCAGTGGATTGAATGACAGACTGTAAACCGAAGGGTCACCAGTTCAATTCCTGTCAAGGTACATGCCTGGGTTGCAGGCCAGGTTTCCTGTAGGGGGGCACACAAGAGGCAACTACACATTGATGTTTCTTTCCCTCTCTTTCTCCCTCCCTTCTCTCTCTAAAAATGAATAAACCTTTTTTAAAAGAGAAACTCAAATTAAAGTCCAACTCAGATGAAGAGTAAACATCCACCCCCATGAGCAAAGATACCTTTGCACAGCCCAGTTGACTGTGTCTTAAGTCAGTCCTGCCTGGGAGTCTATCACCAGGGTCACTGCCTTAGATATGATCCATATTCTCAAGCTTCTTTATTTCTTCTACATCTGGATGTACATGACTTGTAAGTACTCTTAGTTTTGAAGTGTTTTAATTTTTCTACAGTTGCTTCCACTGAATGGTAAAGTAGGTCATCTCCAGATGGAAGGAGAGAAATAGGGATTATATGAGTCTATATTGCCATTTCCAAGTAATTAAAGGCTGTTTCTGAATAAAACAGACTGAGTGGAATATTTAAGAGCCTCCTTCTCTCTGATTTGCATTTTTTGCTGCCATTCTCTGAAGGATATTTCTGCCTTTGGCTGTGGCTTTGGGAAACTTCAGTCCTTCCCTTAACCTCCTCGGGGAGTTCCCCATTGTCTTTTGGCCTTAAATGGGTAATTAGCAGCATCATTTTTTCAGCCATTGAGGCCCTAGATCACTAGATGGTTTCCCAGGTCCTTTTCAAGTATATAATTTATACTTTAAATATACACACACATATGTAATTGTTATCTATATAAACATTAAGATTATATGAAATGCTAATCAAAACCACAGTGAGATACTATGGGGGTGACTTTCCTCACAAGTCCCCCTGTGTGCCACAGATGAGAGTAAACATGACAGAGACATGATGTGATCTGCTTGGGGAGGAAAGGTGGCCAGTTTCCTAGAGAAAAAAAGGCATTAAGGCCCTAACTCTAAGGGCTTTTATTGGGTTGTAATACACAGGAATACAGGGTGGCAAGGATCAAACAGTAGATAACATTTCAAAGAAATCTGAGGGCTTATTCTGAGTCAGAGTCTGTCAGGAAGAGAGTTTTAAAGTTTCCTGCTTGAACTCTTAACATATGAATGAATGCACTCTTAGCAGAGCAGATTTCACAGGTTTTTGAGGAAGTCTTTGTGATGCCAGATTTTTCCCCAGGACACAGTCTAGCAAGGCAAGGAGCTGCACCCCTCCTCATTAGGTATTCAGGCCTAAGGGGATTAGAGCCAGGAAGTGCTTCTCCCAGAGAACATGGGGACTTGGGCTTTGTCAAAGCTGGGGGGGTGAGAGTCCATTGCTCCCTCTTTGTCACAGCCCCCTGAGTCCTTTAATGATAGCCTCCTAAGTGGTCGTGTCTGGCCTAGGTTGCCCCTCCTCTGAGGGGTCTTACCCGTCAAGGACTTCCAACCATGCTTTGGGGGCAGGGAGGAAACTGAGGCAGCATTTGCTACCCGAGACAAGCTTTGTCTCCTGTGGCTCGCATTCCAGAGGTCACTCCCTCATCCTTAGCTACAGTGGTTAGAGTTACAATTCCTAGAACCAGGCATAGATACCACTACAAGATACCACTTCACACACAGTAGGATGATTAAAATTCAAAAGATAGATAACATGTATTGGCAAAGATATACAGAAATTGAACATTCATCCATTGCTGGTAGGAATGTAAAACAGTGCTGCCATTTTGAAAAACAGCCTGACAGTTCCTTAAAATACTTACTTACAATGACATTAAAAACATTCCACAAAATAACTCATACTTGAATATTACAGCAGCATGATTCATAATAGCTAAAAAGTTAAAACAGTTCAAATATCCATCAGTAGATGAATTGATAAATAAAATGTTATATATCCATGATAGAATATTATTCAGCCATAAAAAAGGAATGAAGTGTTGATACATGCTACAATATAGATGAACCCCTGAAAACATTATGCTAAATGAAAGAAGCCAGACACAAAAGGCCACATATTGTCTGGTTCCATTTATACGAACGGGCCAGATAGGTACATCCATAGAGACATGAAGTAGATTAGTAGTGGCCAAGGACTTGGAGGAAGGGAGAGAAGGGGAATGACTACTTAATTGGTATGAGGTTTCTTTTTGAGCATCAAGAAAATGTTTTCTAATTAAATAGTGGTGATAGTTGTATAACTCTGAATACACTAAAAAGTCACTGAATGGAACTTTAAAAGAGTGAATTTTATAAATAGACTATCTCAATAAAGCTATTATTTATAAAAGACTATATGCCAGGTGCAAAGGTAAGGAAAACTGCTAACTTTCCTTTGGGATTTCCTCTAATTCAGAGAGTATTGTAAGAAAGTCATTTTAATATGCTATGATAAATGTGAAAATATCATATGCTATGATAATGTAAGTCAGGCTCCAGGAACACAGGGGAGAATAAATAACTACCTAGGGCATGTGGGAAATTTTCCTTCAGAAATGGATTCTGAAGGATGAGTTCAAAGAGAGTGGGCTCTAGTTCCGGCAGAGGGCGCACCAAAAGCACAGGGATGTAAACAGGGGTCAGTTACTCTGGGAACAGGAATTCCATGTGAAAGTGTAAGCACAGGGCACATGAGGAGCGAGTCAAGGAGAGAAAGCCCTAAACTTTGCATTCAGATGGAGAGGAGCCCACACCAGCCAAAAAGTTGTACTTTTTCCTAGAAACAGTGTACTGTCATCAGAGGCTTTTAAGCAGATGAATGTCTTGAGTGTCAGATTTCCATTTTCAAAAGATAATCCTAATGGCAGTGTAGGAAATAAATTGGGAAAAAATAGAAGTTCTTAGAGGTGGTGGTCTTTGGAGAACTGATTATTTTTCTGCCCTCCCTCCCATTCAGTTTCAGCTTGTGGTGAAGGGATTTTCTGTCTTTCTGCTCCCTCTCAGGGCTTTCTCCCTTGCCCCTAGAAGAGGAGTGGTTCACCTGATTTTTTCAGAGCCTGAGAACTTGGTTGGGCCACAGTTCAAGGTTAATGGGTTGCTGCCCTCCACAGCGGCATGCCTCTCCTGCACTTGTGTCTCTACTGTAAGCAGAGCAGAAGCACCTGTCCTGTCAGGCCCCGTACATAGTCTTCTCTACTGCTGGGTTTGGGGTGAATAGTGGGAAGTCTCATCGTGGCCTTCAGGTGGTTTCTTTAATACACCTTTTACTAAAATTTTACTGTGCTGCTACCAGGCACTAATAAAGCCAGTTCCTTTTCACTAGTAAGGGTGTTACTATATAGAAGTCTCCTTTGTTACGGATCCCCTAATGGGGTTTTGGGCACTAAACATCCTGAACTCCTAACAGTGGTAGTGGAAATTGAGTGGAAAAAAAATTTCAGACATTTCAGACATAGACTCAACGTAGTAAGGCTTGTGTGGAACCCAAACCAGTAGCATTATGTTCAGTAAGAGTAGGGGGGTGTTGAAATAGGTGTTAAAGGGAGATGGCCTAACCAGTAGGTAAGGATCAGAAGTGATCCAGTTAGTCTACAACTGGAGGAGCCATAGCAGAGGACTCCACAATTAATTTGGTAAGCAGCAGAGAGCTGAGAGATTTGACGGTAGGAGAGGAGCTGGCTCACAGACAGAGCAAAGAATCATTTGGGCCCTTGAGTCTGAGGAGTCTCTGACACGCTCAGCTGACGTCCAACAGGCAATGAGAGGTCAGGCCTAGACCTAACAGGAGGAACTATGACACTTAGGCTCTGAAGAGCTGACCCCTGATACCCATTCTAGCCGACTGCACATTGCATTATATAATATTTTTCTGTAAATCTAACTGCCCTTGTTGGAAATGAGCCATTCCCAAAGACATTTGCCTGCACTGCTCTCGATGTCATCTTTAAAAATAAGTAATAACATTTGCATTTTTACCATTTTGTTTTTTTAACCAGAGAGTTTTATTTTGTTTTGTTTTCTCTTTGCCTATAGAGAAACACTTGTTGTGCCTAAGAGTGAATCATTGTCAAAATTTTATTTAACTACATGGGAATGAACATTTTGTAATATCTGGAAAATTCCATCATTTTTGTAGGAGATGTGTTTTTAAATTTGATTATTAAAACCCTACTTTTGTGATTCTATATCCTCTGACTTATTTACAAATGGTAGTGAAGGCTTCTTAGTTCCAGTCCAGACCAGAAAAATGTCCCAATCCCCTATTTGTAGTACAGCAAATTTTGTTCATTCTTTTAGGAACAGGAGACAAAAGACATGAGGCAGTAATAGATTTTAGCAGAGATGCCATTTGATCAAAGACTGTTAAACCCAACATCAGTGTTTCTCTCAGGAGCGTGGGCTGAAGCTGGAGTAGCTCCAGGTTTTGAAGTGTTTTATTGTTTTTTTTTATGAATTTACCAGATTTTCTTTTCTTCTTCTTCAGTTCTAATAACTGGCTTTTAATCCTGTCATCATGGCCAGGGGATTTGTCTCTGAAGGCTTGTGGGTTTACTGTGCTTCGAAACAGAGCAAATTTATTAGGTCCCTGAGCCTTTCAGATAAAAACACGCATTTTGCCACCTTAAGCATTTTGCAGTTTTTATTCCCAGCACTCTCACCAAAAGCAATATTTTTTCTTTTGTTTTTCAAAAACAATATTAAATAAAAGACAGGAACACAATAACTGAGTGTCAGCAATGTAACTGAAGAGAAGAATATGTTCTCCCATTTTCCACATTGCCTGTGACATAGGCGTGTTGACTTAACTGTATTTTCCCCAAAGCTTTTTGATAAAAATTACTGACTGAAGCTCAGATTGCTCCTCCTGTTTAGAACCACCTACATGTAAGTTTCTTATGTATCACATTAAAAGGGTCACTTAATATAGTTATTACTCTACAGGAACAGTCATGATGAGTTAGGACATTTGTTAATATTTTGTTACTATAATGTCTCTTCTAAAAGCATGTCCCAAATGGAATCTCTAGGAGGAGCTGGTGGCAGTATGTCCCTGTCTCAAGTCAACAAGGACAGTGTGTTTTGTTTTAGGCTGACCTACATGATATCACACCTTTGAGTCCTGCCAGCACGGTAATGTCTCCTAGAATTCCCTACCCATTACAGTCCACACGCTTTCTTCTACTCAACCTCATTCAGTTTCCCTTTTTGACTATATGTCATTTGCTGTCTCACAAGAAGCTGTTCAAAGCCCAGTTATAATGACAGACAAACGAGCTAAGCAAGCATGCTTCAATCCTGCATAGAAGTTATTCTGTTCTGGTATTATTCAGCTTTTTTAAATTATTATTTGAGATCAGCTAGAGGGATCCTCATTAAGTATTTAAGAGAATTCATGCATTTGTTTCCCCATGAAACAAATTAGTTCTCCACCCACGTGTACATTCACATATGAGCCCTCAGTCTCTCTTTACCTCCAGAAGATTAAGAAATGGAGTTGCTTGAACCAGGTGTACATGTTCAGAAATTTTATTCTAATCAAGTGGTTTTTAAGCTTTGTCGGGTCCTGAATCCCTCTGAGACTATGGAGAGAGTAGAGAATTGCTCTCCAAAAATGCATATACAATGCAGACAACATTCTGTAGACAATTCCAGGGGTTTCTCGGGCTCACTGAAGGCCGTCTGAGGTCTTGTGAGAGGCCCATAAATCTCAAGTTAAGAACTTGTATTTTGTTAACCTGTGACTCTTCTCTGTTCCCACCCACCATGTATAATTATTGTTAGAATGTGTTGAAGAGATTTTCTCACCCATTCTTCTATGTCATAGCTGCTAAGTGTCTAAGAAAACTCATCTGTTACCTTCCTGCCTGATTGCTCAGAGGCTACAATCAGAAAACATAACTGATTATATGGATCAGGATTCTAACTGATTATCTCAGAAGTTTTTATTCCTGTTACTCCTCACAGCTTCTGGCAGTGTGGTGGCCAGCACCCTGACTTGTAACATTCACTCCTTTAAACAACATTCATCATTGTCCAAATTAGCCGTCATAGCATTAGCTGAAGTCATTGCTACTGATTAATCTCACCCTCTCTTTCTTCTAAAATTATATTCTAAGTGTATCCTTTGGTTCCTGAAATAATGTAAAATTATTCCCTTTCCACCTACCCACTTCTTTTCTGGGTTTTGCATGCTAAAGTCTCTATTTATTATTACCCAAGCTGCTGTACTTTCAAAATAGTACCTATACTGATTACTTCAGGGCACTGAAACTAAACCTGTGTAGTGGCAGAGGTGTGCATCAACTTCTGACTACTGACAATCACTGCTAACCTTTATTTCTAACCCACCTGTGGCATAGAATGAGAATTTCTAAAATGCTAACTTTCAAACTTAGTCGTTGCTTAAGTAAAAGAAGTTCTTTTAAAAATAGCCTAATTAAAGAGATCAGTTGTAAAATCTGATATTTTAAGGCCCTGAGAATTTTTTTTAAATATTTCTTAGTTTTTTGTTTTATATTATTGGGGGGAGGGTTGCTTTTTACAAATAAATCTGAAACAATTCTGTCTTGTTTTATATTTTGGTGGGGAGATGGAGAAATTAAAATGTTTTTAAAGAAACAAATTATTTAAAATGTAGAATGGAACAAAAGATTCTGTTTTTATTTAAACACTATTCAGCGTGACAGTGGCCTGTTGTATATATTTTTTATTTTATATTTTTCATATTTGTTTATTTAGCTGTTTTATTTGCTCCCCTTTACAAAATGTCTTTAAAATTATATCTAGGAAGAGACCTCGTTGAGGGAGTGGCTTAAGGCAATAGTAAATTGAAAGACTAAGTGAAAGACTTAGCATATTAAGTGAAAGACTCCTTAATTAATGGTGAAATCCTTAGCCCTTCTTCTGATCAGCTCCCAGGTCACTGGCAGCCAGCATTGTATCCTCCGGGCAGGAGATTGGAGGACTCCTTTCTGGAGAAAGTCGCTAGACTAAGAAAAAACGATGGAGACTGACAGGAACACCCAGTCACTGATGACCCTTCAGGGAAGTTGCCCACATGGAACTTCCACTAGTATTGTAGCATGGAAGAAAGCCCGTCACACGAAACACAGAAACCAAAACAAGCAGGTAGGCCGAGAAAGATACAGAAGAAACAGAGACAAGGTAATGAGCTGAAGAAAACTTGAAAAAACACCATGACTACCATTCACATTCACAGAGAAGTAAAAGAAAGTTTTGCACCCATGAAATGAGAACAAGGAAAAATTCTTACAAAGTGAACCTATATATCAGAAAACAATAACTCAGCAAGGATGGAAAGGGAGATAGGAGGAAATCACACAGAAAATAGAACAAATAAAGAAGGGAAAATGTGAGAACAAGTGAAGAAAATCAAATGATCAGTTCACAAACTTTTTGCCTAATAGGAATTACAAAAAGAGAAGACAGAAAATAGAGAAAGAAGAAAATAATAGAAAGTTTCCCAGAACTGCAGGACATGAGTTTTTCTGATTGAAAGTGCCTACTGAGCACCTACTATAATAAATAGAAAACCAAAATACACACACACTAAAGCCACAACTGTCCTGATTTTTCTACCTTTTTTACTGTTCCTTTTCAGTTTTCTTCTCAGTATCTCTTCCTCATTCCAACCTTAATGTTGTTCCTCTGCTTTCTGCCCTTGACTTTCACATTTTCTTACTCCCTCCTATGACATGCAGACCCGTAACTTTAACCACATCTATGTCGGTCCCCCCAGATGGGTAAATCCAGTTGGCTCTTTCTCTTGAACTCCATACCTGTTTCCTGAAACCTCCCCTTCCCTGCCTTCTCACATTCCAGTACCTACCAGTCCTCAAACATGTCAAAAAGTGAATTTATTTTCTTATCTCTCTCTTCTTTTTGTGCCTGCTAATGAGCCCATTTCTCTTTCTGTATTCCTTACTATAGTAACTGAAAATATCATCCTGCAGTGTTACAAATTATGAATTCAGGTGTCAGGGGATCACTCTGGGCCTTCCAGCCTCCTCACCCCACATTTAATCAGTATGTTCTCTCAGCGGTTCTTGGTGCTAAGCCTCCTGTGTCCTGAGTTCCCAGGCAGCCCTTCTGTTCCTTCATTCTTATACAGAAAAGTCACTGGACATTTGAGGAGGAAATTTGTAGCATAAAAAAGGTGAACAAATATAAACCAATACAAAAATTTATCCTAAGGATAACTTCAAAACCTTAAATTAGTAGCCTCAGATTTGAGATGATATTGTGCATATAAATAAATCAGAGTACTATAATAAAGGACTAGAGAACAAGAAGGAAGTTTTAGAAACTAAAAATATGACTGACAAAATACAGTAATTCTATAGAAAGGTTGAAAGGTAAAATGGAGGACAATTCCAAGAGTTTAGAAGGTAAAAATACCAAAGAAGGAAAATATGAGAATAAAAGACATAAATGTCTAAGTCCTACATTTTGCTAACAGGAATTCCAGGAAAAGAGAATAGAAAGAGGAAGAAACCATTAACAAACAGTAGAAATGTCCAGGAGCTAAAGATAATATTCAAAATGAAGGTATCCTGGGTGTTGAGCAGAAGGGATATAGATATAGATGATACAGATATGAGTATATAGTATAGATACTGCAAAATTTTGGAACACTAGGGACAAAAAGAAGGCCCTGAAAGCCTCTAAAATAAAGAAAAAGCTTCAGTCTATGAAGGAACATCCTTATCCTCATTGAATGTTGAAAGAAGTAGAGCAGTGTCCTTAAATATTCAGGAAGTGTATGCCCAGCGAAGCTACTACTAAGGACAAAGGCAAAATTGGCTCAACCCCAGACACG
The DNA here is from genome assembly GCF_021234435.1 of Artibeus jamaicensis. Lineage (NCBI taxonomy): Eukaryota > Metazoa > Chordata > Mammalia > Chiroptera > Phyllostomidae > Artibeus > Artibeus jamaicensis. The sequence goes on along the minus strand of NW_026521249.1, from coordinate 2,983,783 downwards.
CAAAGACTCAGAAAGTTGGCCTCCATGTTACTCATCATTGTTTAGCTAGAAATAGCTGATAGAACCTGTTCATGTTTGCTGAATATTTGCTAGTATTTTCAGATTCCTGCAAGCCCTCTTTGCAGTCCTATTATATAGAATAGAACATTTTCTTTACACTTTTATGTTTCTTTTTTTACTTTTTTAAACCCTAAAGTCTACTAAAGTCTGCTAATTTCTCTGATTTGTTAGAATTTCACTTGTTCGTTGTTTTAAAAATTCTGTCTCGTTACTTCATTCTTTATGTTTTTATCTAAATTTTGTAACTTCCACAACTAATTAGATAACTTTTTTATAGTACATGAGAATGTGTCAATAACAGCCATATAAAGGTAGTACATTATTGGGAGAAGGGCCTTTTTCTACAATATTATGGTTTAATGTTACTAACATGGGAACAACCTAAATCTTCCTTCCTTCTTCCCTCTCTCCCTTTCTTCCATTCTTTGGGGGAGAGGGGTCATTTTAACCATTTTAAGTACAGAATTCAGTGGTAATGCCACTTAATATTACACTAACAATATTGAAAATAGTGCAACCATCACTATTTTCATTTTTTTTCATTATCCCAAACAGAAATTCTGTAACTAGTTAGCAATAATAACTCCCCCTTGCCCTTCCCCACAGCCCCCCATAACCACTAATCCCTGTCTCTAAGAACTTGCCAAATCTTTATATTTTATTTAGCACTGCTAAGAATTACCGATTAGATTTTTAAAATATCTCTTTACAATATATTATATTTTTGCTGTCATTATCTATAGTGTCTGGCCTTGTTATTTATTGCTACTAACAGATTACCCTAAAACTTAATTTCTTCAAACAACAACAGTCATGTGTGACTTCTGATGACTTTTCTGGGTGAGGAATTCAGCCATTGTATAATGAAGATGTCTGTGCTGCACAGCGCCTGGGGCCTTTGCTGGAAGACCCCAAGGCTGAGATCTGGAAGCTTCTGATGTCTCATTCACTCTCATGTCTGGGAACTGATGCTGGCTGTAACCCAGGGGCCCACCTGGATTGTCAACTTAAACATCCACACGTGGTTTCTCCATGTGGCCTGCACTTCTCCACAACATGGAGGCTAGGCTTCAAAGGCAAGCATCCCAAGACATAAAAAGAAAGAGAGATAATATGCCAGCAGCCAAATGGAGGCCATATTACCTTCAACAGCCTAGCCTCCAAAGTCACGTAGTGTTACTTTTGCTGCACTCATTGGATTAAGACAGCTGCAAAGGTGCACCCAGTTTCAAGTGAGAGGAGTGCGGACCCCACCTCTAAATGTAGGTGTGTCAGTGTTACATTGGGAGAAGAGCCTGTGAAATGGGATAAAAACTGGTGTAACCATCTTTGGAAATGCAAACTGCTACAGTGTGTGTTTACCACTGTACCCAGTTTTGGCCCTAGCAGGACTTCTCCAAAATTAATTCCTTTAATTTACCTTAACTGCTAGATAATCAATTGTGAACATAGTTATCCTACTTTCTCTAATTAGGAGGTTGAGATTTGCACATAGAAAAGACTAAAAGCATGAGATAATGATATAGCTTTTAGAAAAGAAAAATATATTTTTTGAAAACACAATAATTATTAAAATGTGTCTGTTAAAGTAGCTGTTTCAGCTTAACACTGTTTTTAAAATTCTCCCTGGTCGAGAAAAACATTTTAATGTGAAAAACATATTGTTTCTGAACATCGTGTTTATAGTTTGGGTATGAAAACACTTTTCTAGGTCCTTTTTTTTAGAAAACTTTATTTATTTTTAGAGTTAGGGGGAGGGAGAGAAGCATCAATCAGTTGCCTCTCACACACATGCCCCCAACCAGGGGTGGGGCCTGCTACCCAGGCACATGCCCTGACCAGGGATTGAACCAGCAACCCTTGCCTTTGTGACACTCATGACACTCAACCAACTGAGCCACACCACCATGCACAGAATCCTTTCCCTGATACACATATGGAACAGATGATTTATGAAGTACATTTTAATTATATAACTTCTATAGCCAATTTCCCTAACTTCTCTAAAGCTTTAGTGCCCTCATCTGAAATACAGGAAGAATAATAGTACCTGCCTCACAGAGCAGGCATGAGGATTAAATGAGTTAATATACATAAAGTGCTTGGCACATTGTAAGTGCTAAAAAAATGCTAGACACAGGAAGTATGTGGATGTGTTAATGGTATTCTGCATACATATATATATGTATGTATATATATGAGTCATAGCAAATGGAATTCATTTCCAACAAGGTGTTCAAAAGATAAAAGATATGGTTAATGAAAGCAGTATAGTAAGCTGTTTCATTTAGGAAAAACATGTTAGATTGCTTGTTAATTTGATAATTTGTTTGTTTTTCCTAGTTTGAAAAAGAAAAACAGCATGATATTCGATCATTCTTTTTGCCAAAACCTAAAAATAGTCAGTCGGTGACCTCCTGTGATGAATCAAGGATATTCCATGAAAAAAGTATTGCAGTGCCAACGGCCCCTGGAAAAGTATTTGCAAGAGATATCATTGATTATGAAAACAATTTTGAACCTGAAGCTAAAAGATTGAAGTCAGTCACCACTGGTGACCACTGCAGTGCCTCAGAGGAGAAGCCGCGCCGGCCCAGAGAAACCGCCCCACCCCTTCCTGGAGAGGACTGGCAGTGCGGGTTCTGCACCTATAGCAATAACTCATTGTTACCTTGCTGTGAAATGTGTGGGCATCCTCAAGGCAGTGCTGGTGAGTACACAGAGGGGCTGGCCGTGGCATCTGCCGATAACCTATAGTTTTAGAGATGACTGCTATTACCAGAGGTTAGTGTGACTCTTGGCACTGACTAGCTTTTAAGCTAGTTTCACAGACTGAAGTGAATTCAACCCCTTGTGGAGTGTGAAAAGCTCCTGGTTCTGTCAAGAATGCATATCCCCCAGCATCTGTAACATGGCATTCATTTGGCACAAATGGACATTTCTGATTATACCAGCAAGTTGTGAATTTGGGGGGCAGGAATAGAAGCCATGTTGCTATAGCAGCAAAAATGCCTTATAGTCATAGACCTGCCGTTTTCTTTACTCTGTAGATAATACTTCACTTTTTTTCATTTTTTAAATTTTTATTGTTGACACTATTACAGATGTCCCCATTTCCTCCCCTTTTCCCTCCTTCCTCCAGGGCCTTCCCCCTTCCCTCTGGCTGTTACCACACTGTTGTCTATGCCTGTGTTACGTATGTATGTTTGGAGTTAACCCCTTCACCTTCTTTTACCCAGTCCCCCTGCACCCCCTACCCTCTGATACTTGTTTTTAAGGAATTATAGATTACTTTTGTTAAAATAGCAAAATAATCCACTGTAGCTTCTCTGCCTAGTAAAATACACATCATGCCATGTTTCTTGCATGGCAGTCGTAAAAATTCCAGTAGACCTTCCTTTAACAATCAACTTAATATCTGTCTATGAGCTTATTCTTTTTAAAAACATGCTCTTTTAAAAGTAGAAATCATAAACATACCTCAGAGTATGTTTCCATAGCATAAGATGCCATTTTCTGATGTTTTATTTTTGAAATGATTATTAATACCTGTGGTTGTCTTAGGCAAATGGTCATTAGTATTTTGTTTCTTTCCAGTTCTCCAGTGTTAAAGATCATTTTTATAGTAACTTGAAGGGCTAAGTTGACAATTTTGGAGACTGGAGGAAGTCATTTTCTTTTATCAATTTTAACAATTGTTTACATTTACTTTTCCAGTATATATGAATTCTTCAGAGTATTAACATTAATGAAGACTCAGATCTTAACTAAGATGTACACTCTGAAACTTCAGTTTCTTTTTGCCTTTCTTGCTTCTCTCTGTCTTAGTTTTGATTTGAAATAAAATGTAATCAGTAGCTGAGTCTTTCCTCTTTCAATTCTGGGTTTTCCCTACCAAAACTGATGAGTCTGCCCTTTGGGTGGTTATATTCGTAATGTGGATTCCTGTTGTTCATGAACCTAATTGGAACCACAAGCTTATTCCATATAATCTCTCTCATAATTCATATTATCTCATTCAATTTCCAACTGCTACAGGCAATAAAAATAAAATATTTCATGACAACAAAATAATGTCAGTTCACATTAATTATATAAGTTGAGCAGTTTAACAACAAAAATTATAGTTTAATAGCATTTTACATATATAGTTCTGATTTTTCTTTGTAATTATACCAAGAGTAACAACAAAAGTTTTTAGACCCATGATTTAATAGGCAGACTCTCAAGCAATCTAAACAAAAACAAAACACCTTTTGTGAACATGGAACTGTAATTAAAGAGAAATATATATTCTAAGTAACAGATATTACTGTATATAAAAATTATTAGATTAATATTACTGTAATTTGGCATAGTGACTTCAGTCTTGATTTGGATATACCCCAAAATTATTGAATTGCAGAATTAATTCATATCCACCTAAATTTTTAAGTTCTTGTCTGCTATATAATACTTTGAGGAAATGCTAGAATCCAGAAAATTAAAGGAGCAATATTAGGCTATTACAGTCCTATAAAGTTTGCTGATGTAGGCTGTAGTACATTAGATAAAATTTTGTATAATATATTAATGAACACTAATACTTGTCAATATGTAACATTTATGCATTGTTCTTAAAATTTATAGTTTATGCTTGATATCTCACCATTCATACACCCAAATTTATATCTCTCACTTGAGTAGAGACTGCATATATCCAGTGATCAATGTAACATCTCCGCCTGGATGTCCAGTGGATACCTCAAGGTTAACATATCCAAAGTGGTATTCTTGATTCACCATCAACATTCAAATCTTCTCTTCCCCTGTCTTCCCTACATCATGCTGAAAACCTAGTCAGCATTCTGGGTTCCTTAATTCCACCCAGAATTAAGTAGAACTTAATCCATCAAGTTCTACTGGTGTAACCTCTAATACACACACACACACACACATATACACATACATACATACATATATATATTTAGTTATTTTGATTTTAGCCAATTTAGATTTATTGCTACCATGCCACTAGAAGCCACTATTTTCTCCCTCCCAGACCTTAGTAGCCTCTCTGTTGTTCTCCCTTGCGGCTCTTCTCTATACAGCAGCCAAAGTGATCCTTTAAAAACATGTCAATGTATTACTTTATCTAAAACCCTCTAGTGGTTTCTAGCTACATTTAGAATCTTATCCAAGAATATAGGCCCAGGGACCAGGCTTCCTAGATTCTGGGACAGCTCTCAGGTCAAATGCAACCCTTCAAGAGCTTGACCCTGCTAACTTTTGCCCCACACCCCCATCCCCTTACTTACAAAACCCTGCTTTAATTTCTTTATCTAAAAAGGCCCTAGTTCAGTTGTTTATGTTTAGTGTCTGTCTCCACTACGTAGAATGGAATCTCCAGGAAGCAGAAGCTTACCTTCTTGTTCCTTGCTTCCTCTCTAGCACCTAGAATAGTACTTGGTGTTTAGTGACTTCCAATAAATTATTTCCAGAGAATGAACAAACGTTGTTGACTTTGTTTCTTACTGTAAGAACTACTATGACTTTCCTTTTTAAACTGGCTTAGAGTAAATAATGAATTTAAATTTATGTGTAAATTATTTGTTTGACTTTTATAATTCTATGAACAGATGGCCTCAACTATACCCAGGATAAAAACATAAATGAGAAAGATGACTCTCAGAAAGGCACATCCAGAAAAGTTTGGACTGATTCTGAATGTGAGAAACAAATTCTTGCACCATCAGAAACTGAACCGTTGGCTGAGAGCAAGGAAAAAATATCAAAAATTGAGAGGGAAGATGGACATATGCCCCAGTCAGGCAATGGTAAGACTTGCTCCCATTTCCAGTGTCCAGATAATAACCATGTCCTTAGACACATAACACAATTAGTAGATTTGTGATTACTACCTGGTGCTGAGTTCCTTGTATTCTCATTTATAGTAAAAATATAAACCACATACTTAAACACCAGGTCGCTGGGAGAGCAGAGCCATTGGCATTCAGACATCACACAGAAAGCTGAACCAATGCACGGCCGCACGTGCTGCCCCAGGCCTGGGCCCAGACTCATCCACACCTGGACCATTCACACAGTGAGGGGGTGGTTTTGTTATATGGGAGGCTCTTTGGGCCAAATAGTAAGGCTGACAGATTATTAACAGCTACTTAGCAGATAAGTAATTCTTTACATATGAATTTGTTTTAAATGTGTACAACGAATTGGCATACTTTAAATATAGGGTTGGGATATTTATTAAAGAAAATGCTTTTAAGGAACATAATTTCAAGGCTATATGAATTAAGTGATCACTTTATTACATACATAAATGTTGGATGACTATGTTGCACACCTGAGACTGATATAATATTGTATATAACTATATTCTAATCTTTAAAAAAGACTGTATGAATCACTACTGCACTTGGAGCCAACCATGTAGTGTTTCAGATTTATTTACTTTTTGTTGATTCCACTTATTATTTATAGCAGTGATGGTTGGCAAATACCAGCCTATATGTCATACATCACTATCTTTGAGGGCCAGCTGGCAAGAGATTGTGAATACTTTGAGGTTATTTCTTTGTTATTCAGTTAGTGACCATAGTAACTCACTGACCGATGTTCTCATCACAACAACCCCCAAATTGTTGGGATGGACCGTTGAAGTTTTTCTTCCAAATTAGTCACTTTAAAACATGGATAGGATGTGAAAGCAGATATATAACTTTATTTATTTTTAAATATATTTTATTGATTATGCCATTACAGTTCTATTTTCCCCCTTCATTCCCCTCCATCCTGCATACCCCTCCCCCACCATTCCCCCCTTTAGTTTATAACCACGTGTCTCAAGTTCTTTAGATTCTATATTTCCCATACTATTCTTGCCCTCCCCCCTATCTATTTTCTACCTACCTTCTATGCTACTTATTTTCTGTACCTTCTCCCCCCTTCTCCTTCTCCCACTCCCCTATTGCTAACCCTCCATGAGATCTTCATTTCTATGGTTCTGCTCCTGATCTAGCTGTCCTTTTAGTTTGCTTTTATTTTAGGTGTGGTTGTTAATAACTGTGAGTTTGCTGTCCTTTCACTGTTGATCTTTTTTATCTTCTTTTTCTTAGATAAGTCCCTTTAACATTTCATATAATAAGGGCTTGGTGATGATGAACTCCTTGAATTTGATCTTATCTGAGAAGCACTTTATCTGTCTTTCCATTCTAAACGAAAGTTTTGCTGGATAGAGTAATCTTGGTTGTAGGTCTTTGGATTTCATGACTTGGAATATCTCTTTCCAGCCCCTTCTTGCCTGTAAAGTCTCTTTTGAGAAATCCACTGACAGTCTGATGAGAACTCCTTTGTAGGTGACTGTCCCCTTAGCTCTTGCTGCTTCTAGGATTCTCTCCTTCATTTTAATCTTGGCTAATGTAATGATGATGTGCCTTGGTGTTTCTTCTTGGGTCCAGCTTCTTTGGGACTCTCTGAGCTTCCTGGATTTCCTGGAAGTCTCTTTGTGATGTCTGCATTGATATCTTCAAAAGTCATCCTCTCTACTCTCAAACCATTAAATTATACTTTATGGGAATAACGAAAATCAACAGATTTGGGATTGTTCCTATAATGCTTTTTATCAAAGAATAACATCTAATCTTTACAAGTCAATGCTTCAACCATAGTTCTTTAAAGACATATTGATTATGAGAGGCACTTATTTTATATACATTAAGAAAGAAAAAGCAAACAAGAAAAAGCACTACCAATTAAAATATGACAATCCTTTTTTAAAGATCTTTGATACTTTTTCTTTTCTTTTGAAAGATTTTATTTATTTTTAGAAAGAGGAGAGGGAAAGAAACATCAATGTGTCAATTGGTTGGCTCTCACACGCTCCCAATTGGGGACCTGGCCTGCAACCCAGGCATGTGCCCTGTCTGGGAATCAAACTGGTGACCCTTTGGTTCTCATTCTGGAGCTCAATCCCCTGAACCACACCAACCAGGGCAAAATATGACAGTATGTTAATGGTAGCCCACACCAAGTCATACCCCCGTCTCTTGCTTTCATATTTCTTTCATTTGTCCTGAGAGATTTAGCAGTTTCTCCTGCCTTCAGTGTCTTTGCTTAGCATATAATAAGCAACCCTTTTGTACATCTCAGTATCCAAATGTAACACAGCTTCCTCTGTTTGCAAGGATCTTCTTTTCTTAGGTCCCGTGAGGCATTTGGTTATTCATTTGCAAGAAAAAATAATTATTCCTTCAATGATACAGGTTTGTTTCTTTTAATATCAGAACGTGTACTCTCCTGTCCTGTACCTAATGTTTCTTTTGGTTTACATGATAAGTTTTCATTTTAATACCAAATCATAGACATTTTGAACACATTTTAAAGGTAATTACAATCAATAAATACAGTAACAACAGTATGTGTACCTCCGATGCGATGTTGAAGTAACAGTATCCAGTCTGACTAAGCTCTTGTGTGGTCAGGCAGTGCCAGCTACTTCACAGCTGCCACCTGGCCAACAATGACTGTAAAAAGCCACTGTTGGTGACTGTAAGACATGCCAGTTTCAGAGACGTAAAAGTACGGGGAAAATCATGTATTTTTGAATTTGTGCAGTCTGGGAATAATTCACACACCAAGTTTATAAAGTAACCAAAGCCTTGATTAGAAAAATAAAAATATGATGATATTGCCAAGTAGTTTGGCAGACAAATCATATGCTTCTAGATTTGGGAAAATTCTTTAAAAGGTCACTGAAGATCTGTGGCCAAGGTGAAGGACACAAGATCTGGAGCCAGATTCCTGGGCTTAAGTCCTCTTCCTAATCTTATGGCCTCAGGCAAGTTAATGTGCCTCAATTCCTCCTCTGTATAATTCACTCCTAATTTCTGGGAGGTGTTAATATATGTGCTTCAACTAGTACCTGGAACATTGTAAGTACTTGGTAAGCATCAACTATAATTACTATTTAGATCAGCATTGATAACCCTATCTTTCCTACAAAAAATACTGGTCAGTGGAACTAAGAAAGGAATAAAGAAAAAGAGATTGTGAGGAAAGATTCTTGTCTACTTGATTCCTTTTTGAATGTGAGGCATGAAGCCGAAGGAAGCCAGGCACTTACGTGGCCCTTGACACAGCTGGGTTGCTGCTGATAATCACAACGGTGCTCATTCAGTCTCCACTTAAATTGGCTCTAGCAAGTCCAGTTTCTAGACTCCATAATTCTTGGGAGCAGGAAATTCTCCCTTATACCTGCCTTGTGACTTCTGAACGAATTCTAAATTTGTTTCTTTCTTTTTGGGTCACTGGCAAAAGTGCAAAGCAGCTGGTGCCCATGTCAGCCCATATGCTCTGACTAGGCCTACCGTTAGTTTTATTTCAAGCCCAGATACATATTCTTTGTCACATATGTCCATATATTTGATAAAACTGTATTTCACTATTCTAACCCACAGAAGATTAAAAGAAACTGTTTTGGATAGAGAGTAGACAAGCTTTCAGCTACTCTTTTATCTTCTTTATTAGAACAGTTGGAGCGTTCTGATACTCTGCCAGTGTATGATACCTTAATGTTTTGTGCGAGTAAGAATACCGACCGGATTCACCTCTACACCAAGGTAAGCATCACACAGATTCTGTTGCTTGAATCATACAAAAAGCTTCTTTTTTTCATGTTTCAACTAAATATTTAATTTTATTAACACAGAGATTGGCATCTACTTCCTTTTCTTCTTAAAGCTAATCATCAAATTCTGATGTTAAAGAGAGGCAAACAGCACAGTAGTTAACAGCACAGACTTCAGAGCCAGAGGGCCTTGGCTCAAATCTGTGCCTCGGTTTCCTCAACTGTAAAATGTGGAGAGGAACTGTTGCAAGGATAAAACGAGCTAATTCCTGCAAAGCACTCAGCACAGTGCCTGGCCACACTGAGCTCGCATTAAATATCAGCTCGCACTGGCAGCATCTTTACAGAAGCCTCAGCCTGCCCTTCATGTTCATTAAACTCTATGAAGATTTAATAATGGGGTCACTCAGATTCCTGCCACAGCCTAGGTTAGTGGAACTCAAACGTATTCATCTCAGGTATCTTTGCACTCCTAAGGTTTGTCGAGGACCCCAAAGAGCTGTTGTTTATGTGGGTTATATTTATTGATATTTACTATCTAAAAATTAAAATGGAAACACTTAAACATATTCATTTATTATCTTATTTAAGAGTAGCTATAATATAAATACACATTTATGTCAATAGCATATCTTCATGAAAAATATTTATATTTTCTAAAACAAACACAGTATTTAATGTTTACATTTTTAGTGATTTTTGCTAAAGGCTCAATAGAAGACAGTGGGATTCTCATGTCTGCCTGCACACGGAAGACCCCACAATACAGTTGTGACAGAATGAGAATGAAAGTGCTGTTTTATTATTATTACAGGAACACTTTTGACTTTGTGGATCCCCTGAAAGGGTCTCAGGGGCCATGTGAGAATCTGGCCTCAGTAAACTGGTATGAATATTTGAGGAAAAACAACTTGTTGAGATTATAAGTACTTTTGTTTAGACTACATTTTCAAAGTTTTAATCTATATAAGTATAGTAAAGTAATATTTGAAACTTTTTAAAGTATATTTTATTAATTATGCTATTACAGTTATCCCATTTTTTTTCTCCCCTTTTTCCCCTCCGTCCTGCAACCCCCTCCCACCACCATTCCCCCCCTTAGTTCATGTCCATGGGTCACACATATAAGTTCCTTGGCTTCTCCCTTCCCTATACTATTCTTAACATATCCCTGTCTGTTTTGTACCTACCACGTATGCTTCTTATTCCCTGCACCTTTCCCCCATCCTCCTCCTCCCCCTCCCTGCTGCTACCCCTCCATGTGATCTCCATTTCTGTGATTCTGTTCCTGTTGTAATTGTTTGCTTAGTTTGTTGTTTTTTTTTTGTTTATTTTAGGTTCAGTTACTGATAGTTGTGGGTATGTTGTTATTTTACTGTTTGTATTTTTTATCTTCTTAGATAAATCTCTATAAAATTTCATATAATGAGGTCTTGGTGATGATGAACTCCTTTAACCTGACCTCATCTGGGAAGCACTTTATCTGCCCTTCCATTCTAAATGATAGCTTTGCTGGATAGAGTAATCTTGGATGTAGGTCCTTGCCTTTCATGATTTTGAATACTTCTTTCCAGCCCCTTCTTGCCAGATGAGAAGAGATTCTAGAAGATTAGGAGGTAGCAAGGATCGTGAATACAAAATCCCCAAACAGCGTCCATTCTAGGTCCATAGCATCGGTTGTGGGACCACAGCCAATAGAGGGACACCAAGAATGAAGCCAGACAATCAGCATACTTCTCTTAAAGGCTGGGCCCCAGGCCACCATTTGTGGAAGGTGTAGAGCTGGGAGGGGCACCAAGGACTCCTTTGCTGGCTGGAGGCAGATCTAAGTGTCTGAGCCTCCCTCATCCCCCTGGGGAGGGAGCTCCAGGCCTGCTTCTCTGGTTGTCACAAGAGAGTAACAGAGAACTGGCCCCCTGTGGCCTTGAAGGTCAAGAATCCAAAAGCTAGGCACCAGATGGAGCATACCACAGGAATTCAGAAGCCCTTAAACTCTTTAACTTTTTACTCTATACAGTGGAAGTTCTGCATCCTAAATCATCTGATTAGTGTTTTTCCCGTTTTGAGTGGAGACAGGAGAGAAACTGCACACTCCTGGTAGAGGCCACAGGGTGCTGGGCTGAGTACAGTGACAGCCTCCCAGACCTGTCTTCTGGCTCTGCCACCCAGCCTGTGTGGCAGGGGCCACCTAATGTTCTTGACATCTCTCTTAATAGTTTCCAGTGCATTTTTATGACTATTCTAAATAATTACATGTCCCATTACCATAAAACATTATGCAGTTAATTTTCTAAACACTAAGCACATGAAATGTTAACAGGTCTTTTCTCAGCTGCAATAGAGATGAAATATTTCTTTTTTACCTTAGAAGAGCTGAAGTAGAAATCTGGATAAAAACCCAGTTCACTACCTAAAAGAATACCCCCTTAAAAGGAAGAACAGTAACAGATAGGTAGCAATTTATGTCATATTAACATTAGAACTGTAAAGAACTGTTTGTTTCAGCCAGAATCTCAAGTCTAATTGAAATTAGAATAACAATTATATGTCTAAATTTTTAACCTGTATGTAATTTGTAAGCAACTGTGGGAGCTAGCGTTTCTTTGTAGCTGGGAGAATTAGAATATGGATTCAATTATTGTTGCTATAGTATATTTTCATATACAGAGATTCTTTCCCTTTATAAAAGATTCTTCCCCTTTATAAAAGAACTACTTCATGTTTAAACCTGCCTTTCACCCACCACACCCTCGGCACAGTGTTCTCACCCGTGCCGGTGAGTGCACCGGACGCTCGCCGGGGGCGCTGGGGGCCTGCTCTCCTCTACTCAGCGCTCTTTCAGGGGAGCCGTGTGGGTGGAATCTCGCCTAGAGTGTGCCACCTCGATTTATCTTTTAGGAGATGGGGCGTATTATGTCATAATATCAGTCTTTACTTTTCAAATAATTTCTAGCACCTACAGCAAAGTGGATTAATAATGCCTCTTATCTATAATCAGGATGGAAACCAGATGAACTGTAATTTCATTCCTTTGGATATAAAATTAGACCTTTGGGAAGATTTACCTGCAAGCTTTGAGCTGAAACAAAATCGCTCCCTGGTAAGAATAGTTCTGTGAATTTGTTGTAAATTAGAATGTGAGTAATTTTAACAGCCATTTCAAGTTTAATAAAAGCAAGTTTAATACTTTGCGGCCTGTGCAGCATCACATCACCGGCTGCATTTCCATCAGTCCAGGCAGTGCCTGTGAATTACCCCGGTGCGAAGAATGTGTGAAATCCGTTTCCTTGGTGAGCGATCACACCTAGAGTTGCTGTTTCTGTGGGTAGATTCATCCTTACATCATTTAATTTTTCATTCACAGTAGTAGCAACTGCGATAGCTGTATCCTGACAGAATCACATTTTATCTTTAAAGGTTAAGTTCTATAGTGACAAATTCTGAGAGCAATGACAAGACCCTAAGACCATGCTGGGTGACTCTCGACTCTGTCAGAAGCACCAGCATGCAGCTGCAGGCCAAGTACCTGCCAGGGATGCCTCAGTTCTGATCTGTGGCCAACTGAGTGAGCTTCATTGCTAAGAAGGGTCAACATGAATAGGGACTGAGCCAGCATTCCGTGTACCACTTTCTACAAGAAAACAATGATTATGGTTTTGGCCTTTTAGTGGGAATCAAACATTGCCCCTGGGTCAGCTGTACCTGCCTTAAAGGAAAAGGTAGCAGTGAGTTATTTTCTTTAGTATCATCTAATCCTGATTCTCAGGGTCCCAGAGAACAGCATTATGTATAATGGACAAATAAGCAAGATTAATGGTACTCTAATAAAAATGTTCCAGGTTTATTGATGGCTATTTTCTTGTGACAAGTCATTGGGCACAAAGCAATTCTCAGATGTCGTAGTGTCAATCTGTCATGACTGCCACGCCTGCTGTCCCCAACACCAGTTCTGCTTCTTCGACAACTTCTAACAACCAGGCCTCTTTCGATCTCACTGAGCCCATTGCTGCTGGTGGTCCCCATGTGTGTTAGGCACGTGTGCTGGGGGCTCTGAAACACACCTGCAGAGAGTCTTCAGATTGGAAGAGACCTCTGCTGAACTGGCCATGGTGGTTCACAAGAAAGATGAAATCTGCATCAAATGGAAGAAAGCCTTAAATTATGAAACTCAAAACCTGTTTGGGGGATAGAATAGAACATCAGTTTTCTGATGTTATAAATAGCTTTGCTTTCAAGGGAAGAGGACTGGTGAGCTGGTTTCCTTTTCTTTCAGATTTTGAGGTTTGTTCGAGAATGGAGTAGTCTAACTGCCATGAAGCAAAGGATCATCAGGAAAAGCGGGCAACTATTCTGCAGCCCAATTCTTGCTTTCGAAGAGATCACAAAGCAACAAACCAAACGAAATAGTACAAAAAGGTATGAGTTGTCTTTCTCTTTTTATTTTGTATTTTATTATTTGTCATTGTCATTTCTATGAGAGGAGTGAGTCTGAGGTATTTATGTAACCACTAATGAAATCCTGATGAGTGAAGAGAAAATTACACATAAAATGACAGCTTATTTTATAGCAACATATTAGATATTTGGTGAATTTGGTCAAATCTGCTGCGAAGACTAGGTCGTCCAGACCTTTCTCACCATAATTCTTACTCACCAGGAGAGAGGCCAGAGCCACAGGGTCGTGCAGCCTATGAACTGCCCAGCCTGGGACACTTATTAACAACAGGAAGACATTTCCCTGTTAGAGCAATAGAACACACCCCTGGGCCCCATCTGCCCTGCACTTCTGGGGTGTGAATCTTGGGTGCCCTGCAGCAGGGGAGCTGGTTCTATTTGATGCACCACCACCCACGCGGTGGGAGGTAAGTCTGATGCCTGTGGTTGGAAACGAAATAAAAGGAAAGGTTAAGGGTCTTAATGTTTTGCCTTTATAATTACAGGTCCCTTTTTAACCTCTGTGCACTTAGTGTCCTTTCTTGGCATCATAATTATTTTTGCCTCACCCAGGTATCTCCTTGTGTGATCCCCATTTCCTGTAGATCTTTCCTCAGCATGAAGCAGATTCTCAGGAAGCATAGTCAGCTGTCCTGCTGCCCTACGCTTGCTTTGAAAGAGAGCACAAGACACCAACAGCTGCATGGCAGAAAAATCCCCTGTAGCTCTGGCTGTCTCCATACACAAACAGTCTCTCTTCATCCCCACATGCCACCATTGTGTGATGTCTAGCATGTTCCATGCACACAGGTGAAAAAAATCATCAGTGGCATATGAGAGGATATGTATGATTAAATTATAGCCCCACACAGTGAAAAGGGTCTTTAGTTGTTTCAAAATATAGCCTATGGCATATTAATATGGGAAAATAAGAAATGATACTTGTGATAAATTATTAAGGCTAAATAAATATAAAAAAGGATGGATACACAAATGTATGTAATTGCTATCGACATGGAAAGTGTCTGGAAGGGTACCTTAGAAAATCTTACCAGAGGTTTCTCTAGGACAGAGGTTTGCAACTGGGGGCAGTTTTGCCCCCAGGGTGGCAGTGTTAGGAGACATTTTACCTTGTCGAAATTAGGGATTATGACAGGGCAACATCTAGTGGCTAGAGGCCTAGGATATTGCTAAAATCCTGCAGTGGACAGGACTGCACTCTGCAGCAAAGAATTATGTTTCAAAACGTCAGTAGTGCAACTACTGAGGAATCTTGCTCTAGACCGGAAGATTAGGGGATTTATGCTTTATGCTAGAAATGGTAGGGGCTTTATACTTCATGTTAGAATCACAAACTAATGATGGAAAACAAAGCAGGAACCATAAGTGAACAAATGAGCTCAGGTGTAAAACTAGAAAAAGATGGGGTAGGAGGTAGAACTATGGCAAATTGGAAAGTGCATAACACATCTAACATCATTTAAATTCAGATTTAAAAATAAAATACTGTATGTGTCAAATAAAACCCTTTGATGAGTTGGATTTATTTATGAGCTGCCAGTTTGGGACTTGTGTCTAACCCTTCTGTACTGATTGAATTTTTCTCACGAGCATATATTACTTCATATAAAATACATTAAAAATACATGTTTGTAATTATACATACACACACATACATGCACACATACATTACAAAAATTATGATGTCTATTGTACTTTTCTCAATACTTCTTCCAGTCCTCTCCATTTTCTCATTGTTATAATCACAGCCTTACTTGAAGTGTTGGTCTTCTCTTTGCATAATCATAATACCCTTCTTCACTGAATTTATTGCCATTCTAGACAAGTCCCATTGTTTCTTCTCCATCAGACATGAATGGCCACTTAAAGAACCTCCTGATCAGGCTAAAAGCAAGTCATAAAATTGATACAAACCAGAGTTAGACACACAGTCTTATTTATGCAATATATGTAGATGGTATCTTACAAATAACACCTGTTAACAAGAAAAAGAGTAAATAATTGGACTCATATTTTTAAGAGCCAACTTGGACAGCAGTTGGAAGATTAGATTGGAAGGGCAGGACTCGAATTGAGGAGACAAGTTGAGTCAGTTTTCTATTGCCCCTGTAACAAATAATCACAAACCTAGTAGCTTAAAACAACAGCAGTTTACTATCTCATGGTTTTATAAGTCAGAAGTCTGAGTTGGCTCTATTAGTTTTGCTGTTCTGGATTTTATAAGGCTAGCATCAGGGCGTTGCCCAGCTGGGCTCTTCCTGATAGTCTAGAAGAATACATTGCTGTGCTGAATTAGGTTGTTGTCAGAGTTTAGTTTCTTGTGATTGTAGGATTTAGGTTTCCTGGCTGACTATCAGATGAAGGTCACTCTTAGCTTCTAGAAGCTTCTTCCTAGTCCTACCACAAGGAACCCTCTATCTCAGGACCAGCAAAGTTGTGTGAACTCCTTGTGCTTGGAAATTGTTCCCTATCTCAAGGTCTGCAGATTGGTAAACTTAATTACATCTGCAAAGTCCATTCACAGCAGTATCTAGATGAATAACTGAACACCAGGGACAGGAGTCCTAGGGAGATGTCTTTAAAATTCTGCCTACCACACAAATTAAAAGACTGTTGTAGTAAACCTGGGGGTGGGGGAAATGATGAGGACTTACATTAAGGCACTAGCAATGGGAAAGGAGAGAAGAAAAGGAGGAGAGGTGTTTAAAAGGTAGCTCTGATCAGCCTTGGTCATTGATTAGAGAGGGAGGACTCCAGGAAAACTGACTTAGCAGAGCCATGACAGTGAAACTTGCATGCATGTAGAGGGGTGGTGCTTTGAGGAAGCGTGCTGATTCTCACCATGGAAGCCAAGTCTCAGTAAACTGGAGTATCTGTGTCTCTTTGGAAACAGGTGTGGTGACGGATGGGGCTGCACAACAGCACTGACTGGAAGTCTGTATGAGGAAGGTTAGATACTGGATGTCTTTCCCCCACTGTCCTACCGTGTTACTTTCTAGAAAAACTGAACCAAAGGGGCATCAGGCTTGGAAGCACCATGCTCAGTGGACATAAAAGAAGAGGCATAATTGGGAAACTGAACCGTTTCCACAGTCTTCACTCAACTTCCAGAATACCAGCAACCACATTTTTTATTTCCTAAGCAAAAGTTTAGAAGATTCATCTATAAAAAAAGATGTAATGGCCTCAGAATAAAGACAAATAGATACTGAATTTTAGGAATACCCCCAAAATCAATGGCTAAATTTCCAACCAGACTATCTTCCAGTGATGTCCACCAGTTTTCAGGCCCGTCCAAGTTCAGGGCTCACAGTCAGCTTTTAAGTAGCTCGCCTTCAAATGTGAATGGAAGGCAGGATCACCAGCCATTGTTTTGGTTCCTAAGTGAGTTCCCATTTTTCAGAGGCAGGCCTGATTCATGGGGAGCCCTGTTGGCTTTGAGATGACAACTATTTATCTTCCAGCCACAGCTCCTCTGCAAAGCAGGCCAGCAACCTAGAGCCAAGCAGTGTTTCCACTGGTGGGGCCCACTTTCCAACACACACTCCTCTCTCCTTACAAAACTCGCCATCCTCTGTTCGCAGTCCCATCCAGGAATTACTTAGTAGACAACATTCTCCCTTTTCTACTTGTCAAAGGGGAATTTACCATAATCCTTTTGAGAATTGATATACTTCCTATCAAACCTCAGTGGAAAATTAAATATTGGTAACTCACAACTATATTTGAAAAGTTTTCAACCCCCACCCTGATTTGGAGTTGATTGTTCCTTATGGTTTCCAAAAATCCGTGCTAAAAACTCTTGCAGGAAAGGTTATTTTTAGTTCTTAAATCTCTGAATAGATTTCTCAGCATCTTTTAAAGTTACTGAGTTAGGTTTCTTAGCTTTTAAACACTGAATAATACCTAAGGCAAGGTTTAATATCCCCTTTCCCCTCAAAGCCAAGAAGCTTTTGATTCCACTTAGAATCCACCAAAATACTTTACTTGAAGTGCTTTTATCAAGGGAATAAAATGGTTGAAGAAATGGGGGCAGGCGAGTTTAAGAACTAAAAGGGCAAGTTAGAGAATTTTAAAAGAATTCACTGTGGTTCTTTATTGCTTTAAGAAAGACACACAGTAGAAATGCAAATGTATGAGAAGACAATCACCCTTAACAGGAGAATGCAAATTTAAAGCTATAATGAGATACCTTGTCACCATTAGCAGAAAAGTTTTTAACTGAAGTACCTTGTGCTGGTGAAAGTGTGTGAAAGCAGGTACTGTCATTCATTGCTGGTGGACCTGTGTGTTGGTACAAACCCACATGAGAACAATGTGTCAACACCTATTCAAATTTAAAATACCCAAGACTTTTGACCTGACAATTCTTCTGGGAATTTATTTTACGTATATTTCATGTGTAGAAACTATCACGGATAGGGATATTTATGACAGCATTGTTTGGGATAGCAGACACCAGAACCACCAAAATGCCCATTAGTCAGAGGCTGATTAGATATATTATATGGTTTATCCAAATAAGGGAATATTGCGATGGTTTGAAAAATAGGGTAACTCTGTATACTACTATGGAGATAAATATATCTGAGATGGATGTTTAGGTAAAGCCATCAAAGTGAATATTAATGTGTATATGATGCTACCATTTTGTTTTTAAAAGTAAAGAGTGTAATGGAGAGTGTCTGCTAATGAGTTCAGGTTTCTTTTTGAGGATAAAATGTTCTGGAAGTAGGTAGTGGTAATGGTTGTACAACCTTGTGAATATACTAAAATGCACTGAATTTAAAAAATTTAAAATGTTAAATTTAGTGGCACAAATTACATGTCAATAAAAATACAGAGATAAGCCCTGGCTGGTGTGGCTCAGTGGACTGAGTGCCAGCCTGCAAACCAAAGGGTCCCCAGTTCAATTCCCAGTCAGGGCACATGCCTGGGTTGAGGGCCAGGTGCCCAGTAAGGGGCGTGCAAAAGGTAACCAAACATTGATGTTTCTCTTCCTCTTTTTCTCCCTCTCTACCCCTCTATCTAAAAATCAATAAATTAAAAATCTTTAAAGAATAAAAAATACAGAGATAAACAAATGGATAACCTATATACACGAAAAATTACCTATTTCTAAAAGAGCCCTGGCTCAGTGGATTGAGTACAGGCCTGCGAACCAGAAGAATCACGGTTCGATTCCCAGTCAGGGCATGTGCTTGAGTTGCAGGCCAGTTCCCAGTAGGGGACACACGAGAGGCAACCATACATTGATATTTCTCTCCCTCTCTCCTTCCCTTCCCCTCTAAAGATAAATAAATAAAATCTTAAAAAAAAACTATTTCTAAAAGGATAACCTAAAAACTAGCAATAGAGGTAGCTTTGGGGGAGGTAAAAGGGATGGAATGGAAGGGACACTTATTCACTATACATACTATTACATGCCTTTTGAATTTTGAAATATGTGCAGTATATATCACCTAATTGAAAAATTATAATACAGTTTATAAGAAGGAAATTGTTCATTATTAAATCTACATTAACATAAAAGAAAATTTCTAAAATTTTACCTACACTTGTACAATTCCATTGTGATTTAACTTTGATTTTATTGTCAAGATCCCAAATGAAGTACTCAAAAATATGAAGAAATTTATATTTAAATTGATTTTTTAAAAAACTACAATCAGTGTTAACTACCAGAGAAACTGGGCCATGCTAATTACAAGGACTTAATTGGGTAATTGCATTTCACCTACTTAAATTCCCTTGTTGCCTTTAATTGGAATAACTTTTCTCTTTCCTTCCAGTCCCTAACCATTGTGTGGTATTGATAGTGTTGTGTAATGAGGTTTTGAATCCCACGTCAAGAGTGGCTTCCCTTTAGTGAATGATTCCACAAACCCCATCTGGGCTGATAATAATGGCAACAACCTTGAGATTATAGAAAATGTGATTGAACCTCTTTAAAAAGAGAATCACTTTACCTGGAATGCTGGCACACACTGTTATAGCTGATCAAGGTGATCCGAGGAACCCTGAAGAGAAGGCCAAGAGGGAGGTAAAAATGCAGTGAGAGATTTTTCTGCACTGCATGCTAAGCTGTATATTTAAGGCTGCCAGTTGTGCGTGTATTTGAGCACTTCTTATTCCTACACCCACTCCTTTTTTTTATCTAAGTGAAAATTGGTACAGAGAATGTCAAATGACTCTTGAGTTTCTTAGAAAAATAAATCTTGAGAAAACTAATGTGGAAGTGTTTCCCACACATGGAGGGAGACCAATGTAAAAGGAGAAAATTTTATTCCCGAACTTTAGCATCACCACACCAAATAGATGTTATCTTGCTTTTCTCCTAGTGCTTTTTACATATTTTTATTGATTTTAGAGAT
Organism: Artibeus jamaicensis; assembly: GCF_021234435.1. Lineage (NCBI taxonomy): Eukaryota > Metazoa > Chordata > Mammalia > Chiroptera > Phyllostomidae > Artibeus > Artibeus jamaicensis. The sequence goes on along the minus strand of NW_026521249.1, from coordinate 2,963,269 downwards.
AGAGAAGAAGGGATAAAGAGAGAGAAAGAGAAACATCGATTTGTTGTTTATGCATTTATTGGTTGATTCTTTTATGATCCCCAACTGGGGATCAAACCCACAACCATAGCGTATTGGGATATGACTGATGCTCTAACCAATTGAGCTGCCTGGCCAGAGCTTCTTGTAATGCTTTTGCAAGGAGCACTATGACCATGAAATGGAGAAGCTCTTACAGGAGTGAGGAAATCCTCTTAACATGTCCTTATTTTAGATATATAACCAAAGAAGATGTTGCTGTAGCCTCATTGGACAAGGTGAAGAATGACGGGGGCCACCTCCGTCTGATCACAAAGGAGGCCAGGCCACAAGACACTTCTACAAAGTAAGGTTTACTTACTAGTAGGGCAAAGCAGTACTAAGACTACCCCTTTAAATCTTTGTATTCATTTTTGTAATAATAGTTTACCTTTGTATGGCATCTTACAGGTTATAAAGAGCTTCCACAATACGGTAGTTCTTCAATCCACCTAGCAATCCTGTGAGGCACATGATGTCCCCACCTTAGAAATTAGACACCGGAAGGTTATTTTTAGGGCCCTAAGACCAAGTGGACTAAGTGGCCTGCCCCAGGCCTCTAAGACTCTAGGAAACCTGGGGTCCAGTACAGACTCTGCCCCCCTAAGAGCTCTGAGCTCTTTCTTGCATAAGAAGCTTTTGTTTTAACACTTATAATGAGCAGCCATAGAAAACAGGCAAAGTAGTTCTTGTGATTCCAATGTAGGACTTTTCAACATAATTGAGTAATATACCATTTCCTTTTATTCTAACAAATTGAGTACATGTCCTGTTGTGTTTTATTTCTAATTTTAAGTCAGTCAAACTATGGTTACCTTTAGGAGGCAATATTTAGCAAGTCTTCAGTTCTAATTTCTATCAAAACTTTCTGGCTGCTTGGCTTTGGCACTTTATGGATGCGACTCTGTGTCCTGTAGGCCAGCAGAGCCTGGAAGACAGGGTTCATGAAAGCCTTACTAATGGCCCCTCTGTCCTAAAGAGGCATGTGGCATCTGGAGAACAAGATAGCAATAACTTGGATTTTGATATCACATTAGTCTGTCCTTTTCCAGCCTAAAGAAGCATTTTCTAACTTCTCCAGATGTTTCAAAGTCTGATTGTTTAACTTGAAAATATCTAAATGCTCAAGAGAGGTAGCATATTTGTATTTAAATTAATTTTTTTAAACACACCATTCTTTCCTTTATTTGGAGTATAGAGTGCTGACTGCAGCCACTTCATTTCCACAATGAATCATAGAATCTGTGGGTCCTATGTTTACTGTTTATCAGCATAGAAATTTTGAAGACTTTTATGTGAAGTTATATCTGTTTTGACTAGTGTAAGTATTATTAGCTGTTCTGTTCAATTCTAGAAACTTTCTTGAAGATGGAGCCTGTGTCCCATTTCCAAATTCCTGCCTAGCCCAAGCCGATCACACTGTGAAGCCTTCTACATCCAAGGGCTATTTGCAAGCTGTGGATAATGAAGGAAATGCACTTTGCCTTCTCTGTCAGCAACCCACTTGCCAGACTAAACAAGAGTGTAAAGTGAATGCTTGGGATTCACGGTTTTGCTCTCTGAAATGTCAGGAGGAATTTTGGATTCGTTCTAATAACAGTTACCTACGAGCCAAAGTATTTGAAATTGAACATGGTGTGTGTCAGCTATGTAATCTGAATGCACAAGAACTCTTTTTACGTCTGAGAGATGCTCCTAAAAGTCAGCGGAAAAGTCTTCTGGATATTGCCTGGATCTCAAAGCTCCCTTTAGAACAGGTAAATTATAATCGTGTGACAGATAGGAGGCAGCATTGTACTCAATGATGAATATTGACTTGCTTTCCTTTTAACAGTTTTAACATGGGAATGTTCAAATACACAAAAGTAGAGAGAATAATGAACCCATATACCCATCACCCAACTTGAACAGTTACTAACATTTTGCCTTCGTTTTCATCGATCTCTTACCTCAATTCTTTTTTTTCGCCCTTGCAATAACTTTAAAGCAAATTCTAGACAACATTTCATTTCATCCTCAAATACATTCATTATGTATCTCTCACAGATAGAACTTCTCCCTGTCTCCTCTTCTCCCTCTCTGCCTCTGTCTTTGATTTATAGTCCCATACCCCCAATACCCCTTATCATATCCAACATAATTATAATTTTTTAATTTTAGTCATGCATATTTGGTTTCCCAGATTGTCTCAAAAATATCTTTTTGTAACTGTCTTACTCAAATTAGAACGCAGATATGACCCACACATTGCATTTAGTCATTGTGCTTCTTATGTTCCCTTTAATATACAAGAGGGTCGCCCCAAAAAACAAAATTTATTTATAAAAATTGTGTATTTATTCTTACATGTTTAAATGTCAGTCACCTTCAAAGTACTCTATATTTGATGCAATACACCTATCAAGACGTTTTTCCCACTGATCAAATCAGTTTTTGAACTTGTTAATTTCGATGCCTTTTAATGCTTCTGTCATTTTTGTTACCTCTTTCATATTGGCCAAACATTTCTCTTTGAGAACATTTTTCACCTAGGGAAACAAACAAAAAAAATAGCTTAGGATGAGATCAGGTGTGAGGGAGGGGAGGGCACTGGGGAGTCATACTGGTTTTGATCAAAAGCTGCCCAACATTTAGCGGATATGAGCATATGAGCTTGTAAATCACCCATCATGAAATGGGCAAACGCATTGAGCCTTCAAAAAAAAATTCACTGAGGCCTAACACAGCTCTCACAACGATGCCAGCTGTTACACTGATACAGACGAATTTCTAGAGTACTCACCTAGCAGAAGCTTGTACTACAAGGGGTTTGCCCTCCAGAAGATAATTCTGGTTTCTTTTTGTGTCCCTCCCCTCCCTGCACCCCCCCTGCCGTATATCACCCCATTCTTGTTTTACTGCATTGATTGTTGAAGAAACTGAGAGATTGGCATGTAGGATTTCCACATCCTGGACTTGTCTCCCTGTATTCTCATGGTATTATCTGACATGTTTCTCCATCCCCCTGATTTCCAGAATAATGGTTATAAGATATAGAGGCTTAATTAGATTCTGATTAAACTAATGGGGAAAGGGACCTTAGCAGGTGACACATTGCATCAAGAAGTGCCTGTGACGACCCCCATCTGTTTCCATAGTCGCTGTACCAATTTACATTCCCACCAGCAGTTTACAAGGGGTCCTTTTTCTCCATGTCCTCAATAATATTTTTTAAATCCTCACCCAAGGATATGTTTTTGATTGATTTTAGAGAGGAAGGTGGCAAGGGGTGAGGGGAGAGAAACATCAGTGTGAAGGAGAAACATTGGTTGCCCCCTGCACACACCCCAGCTGGGGATCAAACCTGCAACCTAGGTATGTACCCTGACCAGAGATCAAACGCCCAACCTTTTGGTGTGTGGGAAAATGCTCCAACCAACTGAGCAACTTGGTCAGGGCCCCAATAAATTTAACTTAAAAAAAAAATCCACCGATGGTCCAGTTGTTCTACTTTTCATGATATATTGAGTGACAAATAGCAAACAGATAACCTTAAAATGTAGTTCAGTGCAATGAGAAGGCAACATATATGTTCATCTGTTGTAAAATACAATTTTACTGAAGCAATTTATCACAAAATATTTTTTCTTTTTTTAAATATATTTTATTGATTATGCTATTATAGTTGTCTCATTCCCCTCCCTTTATCTATCCCCCTCCACCCTGCACACCCCCTCCCACTGACATTCCCCCACTTTAGTTCATGTCTGTGGGTCATACTTATAAGTTCTTTGGCTTCTCTATTTCCCATACTACTCTTACCCTCCCCCTGTCTATTTTCACCTACCATCTATGCTACTTATTCTCTGTACCTTTTCCCCCTCTCTCCCCCTCCCACTCCCCTGTTGATAACCTATCATGTGATCTCCATTTCTGTCATTCTGGTTCTGTTCTTAGTTGTTTGCTTAGTTTGCTTTTGTTTTTGTTCTTTTAGGTTCAGTTGATAGATGTGAGTTTACTGTCATTTTACTGTTCATATTTGTTATCTTCTTTTTCTTAGATAAATCCCTTTAACATTTCATGTAATAATGGGTCAGTGATGATGAATTCCTTTCACTTGACCTTATCTGAGAAGCACTTTTTCTGCCCTCCATTCTAAATGAAAGCTTTGCTGGATAGAACAATCTTGGATGTAGGTCTTTGGATTTCATGACTTGGAATACTTCTTTCCAGCCCCTTCTTGCCTGTAAGATCCCTTTTGAGAAACAGCTGACAGTCTGATGGGAACTCCTTTTTAGGTAACTGTCCCCTTTTTTTTTTTTTTTTGATGCTTCTAGTATTCTCTCCTTCATTTTAATCTTGGGTAATGTAATTATGATGTGCCTTCGTGTGTTCCTCCTTGGGTCCACCTTCTTTGGGACTCTGAGCTTCCTGGACTTCCTGGAAGTCTATTTTCTTTGCCAGATTGCTGAAGTTCTCCTTTATTGTTTGTTCAAATAAGTTTTTCACTGGTGGCTGTTCCTCCTCCCCTTCTGGTACCCCTATAATTCGGATGTTGGAGCATTTAAAGATGTCCTGGAGGTTCCTAAACCTCTCATTTTTTTGAATTCTTGTTTCTTCATTTTTTTCTGTTTGGTTGTTTCTTTCTTCCTTCTGGTCCACACCGTCAATTAGAGTCCCAGTTTCTTTCCCATCACTGTTGGTTCCCTGTGCATTTTCCTTTCTTTCCCTTAGCGTTGCCTTCATTTTTTCATCTAATTTGCGACCAAATTCAACCAATCCTGTGAGCATCCTGATCACCAGTGTTTTGAACTGTGCATCCGATGGGTTGGCTATCTCTTCATCATTTAGTTGTATTTTTTCTGGAGCTTTCATCTGTTCTTCCATTTGGGCCATTTTTTTTGTCTCACAGTACCAGCTTTGTATAAGGGGCGGAGCCTTTGGTATTCACCAGGGCGGGGCAACCCCAATGGCTATGCTGTGAAAGCTGTCTGTGGGGAACGGGTCCAGAGGGAACAATGGCACTTGCTCCGCTCTCTGCCAGATTTCAGTCACTTCCCCCACTACCCACAAGCAAAGTGGGCCCTTCTGGTGCTGATTGCTGGGTGGGTGGGCTTGTGTACATTCTGGGACCCTGTGGATCTCTCCAGTGAACTCTCCTGTGAGGCTGCTGCTGCCTCAACCCCCACAGGTGTTTTCAATTGGTTGTTTGAGGCTTTTATTTCCCCGAGCTGGGACCCCAGGTTGCAAGGTCTGCCTCACTCCTCAGTTGTTCCTCCTGGTTCATCTGTGCTTGAATGTGGGATCATCCGCTCTACCAGCCGCTGCCTTGCCCGCCCTGCTCCTCCACCACCACCTTGCTGAGTGTCCTCTCCTCCCGGATGCCTGTCTCCGCCCCTCCTACCAGTCTTGGTGGATGTTTCTTCTGTAACTCCTTGGGTGTTGGACTTCCATACAATTCGATTTTCTGTCAGTTCTGGTTGTATTTTGTTTTTAAATTGTTCTTGTCCTTTTGGTTGTGCAAGGCAGCAGTGTGTCTACCTGTGCCTCCATCTTGGCCTGTAGTCATGACAAAATATTTTTTATTGTTGTTCAATTACAGTTGTCCCAATTTTTCCCCCGTTGCTCTTTCCTGACCACCCACCCCCCACCCCCCTTCCCTCAGTGAGTCCCCACCCTGTGGTCCATTACCAGGGGTTCCTTTACTAGACCCTTCCCCTTCTTTCCCTCTTGTCCCTCTCCCTGCTTCCCTCTGGTCACCATCAGTTTTTCTTAGACTCATTAATATTCACTTTGATTCCCAGAACTCAACTGGATGTCTAATGTTGTGATCTAGTTAGTCTAAATTTCAAGCTAAAGCAAGATATGTAATTTTATAGTGAACTTAATTTTTAAAAAAGTCACTCCTCAGCCACTCTCTGCTCACTAAAATGTTGGATACATTCCTGCCAGTTAGATCATATATTTTTATTTACCTATTTCTGAATTATGATAGAATTAATTAATAAGCATTTCTGCAAAGATGAATTAGCATGGCTTTGAGAACTAGGGAAATACACTACTTTTAAATGGCATCCTGAGTTTCTGAAACATCCTTTGGTCTAATTGTTGAGCGGTATATTGCACCCACCCCAGGTGTGCCACACGGACTCTAGTTATTGTCTGCTGCCTTGGCAGAGGCTTCCAGAAGACACACGATGAAAGAATTCAAGGACATCCTGAAAGCAGCCTGTCCGGGACTGCAGAAGGAACTTAATACACGTAAAGCAGAGTGCTCGGAGGAGAGGGAGCACCACGGGGCTCAGGTGGGACAGGAGCAGTCCGAGAGGGAGTGACTCTTTCAAGAGGTGAATTTAGGATGTTGAAGACTGGCCCCAAATGAATTGTTAATTACTAGAAAGGAGAAAGGAACACCTTCTGGATCATAGAGTCTGTCAGAATATAGACTGTTCAAAGCAAAAGAATTGGTTATAAAAGGTAGTACCAAAATGGACTTTTTCCCTAAGAATTTGCCATTTGCTAGATGCATAAGACTGCCATTTTTAGTTGCTTCTAACAATGCCAACCACAGCTGGACAAAGTCTACTGCTCCAGATTGCTGCCACTTGGGACGTCCCTCAGGCTGGGCACTGTTATCATGTCCCTGTGCCATCATGGGTCTGACAAGCTTCCTTACAAGTGCTTCAGAGCTACGACACAGGTTCCCACGGCTGTCAGCTGTGAAGTTGGTTATAACGTCTTCCTTGTTCAGGACCAGGAAAAATAAAACCAACCTTCACACTCATCCTCATGATATTTAAACAACTGCACATCTATGCTGTGAGCTGGTTTTACTACCTTACGTAAAATGTTAAAATACTTTCCATTTGAATGTAGGTCATCATTGGTTAAATATAAAGTGTGTATATGTGGACTGGCCTAAATCATGCCTGCTTTAAATGGACATCTTTGTTTATTCAAAATATGCAACTTATAGAGGTTTGTTCTCAAAATACTGTACCAGTGCATGTTACTTGGGAGATTCCCAGGTGAATAGCATAAAAATTCCAAGTGATAGCTATTAATATTAAACTGTCATTGGTATAGTAACAAATGCATTTAGGTCAACAATTACAGATTGTTCCAGTCAGTAATATTCAGAACTTTTAAGTTACTAACCTGCTCTTATTCATTTCTCAGTTTTGTTTTAGTGACTATATAAAGTATCTCCAAAGTGCAGAAGCAACTGATTTTTCCCACTCTGTCAGGAGTGTTGGTATTTCATACCTGCTTGTAATTTTTCAAAATGGGTTAGGTAAGGAAAAAATAACTTTTTCAGGAATACGTTTTATTGGTTTCTAATTGCTAACCTAAGGCTTTTTCCTATCCACACAAAAAAAAGCTATAAAAAGACATTCTAATGTATTTTCCCTGTGATTTTGCTGTATAAACATGATTGCACAATGCAAAACCAACAGTTCCCACAGTGTATGTAAAAAGGTGCTGATCTTGTGTTCTTATTGCAGCTTAATGAAATGATAAGAAACCCAGGGGAAGGGCATTTCTGGCAGGTGGACCACATCAAGCCAGTGTTTGGTGGAGGAGGACAGTGCTCCCTGGACAACCTGCAGACTCTCTGCACAGTCTGCCACAGAGAGGTCAGTGAGGCTCTCAGTCACATCCTACCCCATCCTGGGACATCAGTTATTCATCGTGCACACAGGCGTGGAAGGTGCTGTGGGTGAATCCATATCCCTGGTTTGGGATCCAAAATGCATTTTATTTCTTTCATCACCTAACACTTTGTTTCCTCTCAAGGCCTAACTTCTCAGTCACAGATGAAAGGGAAGCTGCTTCCCTTCTCATTTATTCTAGAACCAGGAAATTTCATACCACCTAGATGAAAATGAATACAGTGTACAATTTGCATATTTCTTGAAAAGACGCAGACCCTCAATCTAGAAGTTCGGTGAATGGGGGCAGTAACATATGTTTGCATTTGCAGCTAAGGATGTCCTTAAATGTCTAAGAACGTTAATAAATCATCTCTGGGACCAACTCAATTCAACATTGCAAACAGTACATTCCTGGCCAAAGTATGAAATCCATTAACCTTGGCACATCTTTGAGCAATTACTTGTTGCTTAAAACAAGAGGAAAAAAATGACACAGTGGCCCTGACCAGCTTGCTCAGTGGGTTGGGCATCATCCCGAAAAGCAAAAGGTTGCCGGTTGGATTCTGGCCAGGGCACATGCCTGGGTTGCAGGTTCGATCCCTGGTCAGGGCGTGTAGGAAAGCAACCTATCGATGTTTCTCTCTCATGTTGATGTTTCTCTCCCTTTCTCCCTTCCTTCCCCTCTCTCTACAAATAAATAAAATCTTTATTTAAAAATGACATAGTATTGTTTATCAACTAGGATGAAGTTTTAACAGCCAGCCCAGCAAAAGGAAGTCATATCTGCCCATTGAGATAGTCTTAAAAAGAAGCATATATTCAATATACAAGTCTGTATCTAATTTTTTTTTCACTTAGGGCAGACTTAAGCATTTTCTCATGTTTCTGTAATAAGCATTCACAATGTTTATTGTCTAAAATGGCTGCACATTATTCTATTGAGTAGATCTGTACCATAGTTTTTTTAGCCATTCCCACACTGATGAACATTAAAGTTATTTATTCTTTTTAGTTCTTATATATAATGTTGCCAAGCACATTTTTTTATGTTTTGAGGTCATTCCTTAAGATAGATTCTCAGATCTAAAATATCACTAAGTCAAGTGTGGTTATTTTTGAGGCTGGTATTTTCATCTCCAAGCTGTTTTCCGAAGGTTTACACTGTCAGGCTGCTCCCTGGTGTCAGGGAAGGAGAGCGCTCCCTGAACTGCGTTCGTCAGTGCCCACGTGCTGGGGGGAGAATGGCCGCCACCATTTTGCTTACTAAAGACCCTGCTGTTCATGAAAATCCCGTTCAATTGTATTTACAGTTTTGAGGTCTGTTCAGATCCTTTGCCAGTATTCATATTGTATGAGCATTTTCTTAGCCTTCTTTTAATATTTTAGGCTCCTCTTTTCACAAACATAATTTTTACATAAATAGGATTATGTCATATAGTTAGGAGTTTTGTTTTCAGTTTGAACACTCTTTGCTTTCCTCGCCTTTCTACCTGGATCACTTCAAGTGTACATGGACTCCAGTTGGGGGAAATGTCTTCTGATTTCTCGTCTGTTCACATTGCTGGCACATTTGAGACCAATAAGAGAATTAAGACACAGCAAAATAAAATGCTACCCTTTCTGTAATCACTTTTCAAGCTCTCATGAAAATTTTTATTTGTGGGGATGGCAGAATTCAGTTCTTTTCTATCTCATTTGGTTTTTCTATATTGGTTTGGCTGTCGGATTGGGAATTCCAAAGAAGAAGGAGGAGGTGAGCCTTGTATGCACTGCATTCTAGAAAATTCCAAAAAGCCTTCCAGACTCCCACTTGAATGAAGAGAATCATAGCCTCCTCCCCTCAACCTCAACTGAAGGATTCTCAGATCTCATTGGGTAGCAAGACGTCCCCCAAAGCTTGTGTTTTCTCCTCAGCATCTGGTCTTAAGTGAACCTACAGTGTCGGGGCCCTGAGCAGAGCACTTGGGTCCTCTGCTTGTGGTTTGGTAACCCCCAGAGGGCAAAGCACTGGTAAGTATATGTGGGGATACTGTAGTTTTTTCCAGACTAGCAAAATAGAAAGAGTTTTTGACTTTCTATAGCTAGTACTTTTTCCCCAACATGTGAACACATTCCTATTTTTACCTTTTAGAGAACTGCCAGACAAACCAAGGAAAGGAGCCAGGTGAGAAGACAGTCTCTGGCAGCAAAGCACGGATCTGACATCATGCGATTTTTGGTGAAGAAATGAAGTGTAAAAATCTTGAATGGATGACAAATGGTTTACATGTGGAGGAATGTAACTCAAGTTTTTTCGTGTTTATCTAATATTTTAAGAGTAGAAATTTTCAGACAATCAAGGATTCAACTTCCCTTTTCATATTAAATGCTTTTAGTGTTCACTGCCTTTTTAAAGTACTTAACAGAAATCCTGAGATGTGGTACTAAATATAGTGATCTTCTCAATTTCATACAGACTCAGTTATGTCTCAGTAAGGTTTTGTTAAGCCCTCATTTCCCCCTTCTATACCTTAATCATGGTATTATGCAAAGATGGTATTTGAAAAATATAGTCTCAATTACTTGCAACTGCTACTGGATTAGGATTGGTTCTGGACTGCTGTGCATATAAAATGGAACACTGCAAAACCATAAGGGAAATTTGGGAAGCGAATATCATTATTCACGAATACTGGGTGAAGTGTGACGGGCCTGCTTAGTATGCAGGAGAGACTCTTGTTCACTAAATGCCTCCAAAAAGGGCTTGGGATACACATTTTGACTGTTTCTTTTTTGTTATATTTCTTAGCCAGCTGTCTTTATTGAAACAAATGCTTTTGAAAATAAGGTAATTGGACCCCTGCTGTTTGTGGACAGTTCCCGAGTTCTGGGTAAAATAACTATTAAAAATACTTAAAACTAAAAACATAAAATTTAAAATACCACGTAAACTTCAATAATTAGTTTGTTCTCATTCATAAAACTAGACTGGCTGTCATAGCACCTTTTGTGTCCTGATTATCACTTTTTGTTTTTAAAATTCTGTCTTATTAAAAGTGTATTCCTGGTACCTGATTTAAAAGAAGCGATGATGATTAAACACTTTATATTAAAGCATGATCAGACTGAGATATGTGTTTAAAAATAAAATGTAATCGATACAAAAAAGTAGAAGGGTGATGATGAAATAAAACCAGAGCACAGTCCTATAATATGTCAGAGTCATGAAAGCAGAGAATGAGAACTACACAAAATACAGGTTGAAGGAAGAATTATATTCACAAAAGACCTGTTTGTAAATACTGTATGGATGCAACCTTGTTAGTGACTCTCCAGTTTTAATCAGTATCTTATGTTTTACAATGTAGATGACTTCTTTTTAGAAAGACTATACACATGAATTTTCCTTTTAGAGTTTTTATTAAGTTTATAACTTTCACTGTATAAGATCAAAGAGTATTGTTTACTTCACAAATTAGGTTGGACTTTCTTTGGCCTTTTTTCTGTTTTGCTGGTCAGCCTCTAAAGATTTTTGCCTCATTGCCAGGGTTACCTAGGATTCCTCACAGTTGAGAGCTAAGAGATCCTCACACTGCTTTTCCTGCAGCACAGCGTGTTTGCAAGTGAGACTTTGGTCTAAGTAGGTCAGGTTTGAGTGGAGCTTGCTCTTTAGAGCAAACCAGGGTGGTGGTTCTGGGGAGCACATTTTCAGATGCAGGAACTATGTGATGGTTTGAGGTGAAATGACCCCGAAGGTGGTCTACTCTTGGCCAGACTTCAAAAATTCAAAAATTCAAATTAAAAACACTGTAAAGACATTGAAAAAAATATGGATAAATTTAACCAGGGAGGTGAAAGATCTGTATACTGACACTATAGACATTAATGAAAGAAACTGAAGAAGACATAAATGAATAGAAAGATATTTTGTGTTCATGGATCTGAATAATTGTTAAAGTAGCTGTATTACTCAAATAAATCTACTGATTTAATTCAATCCTTATCAAAATTATAATGTAATTTTTTATAGAAATAGAAAAAATCCTAAAATTTGTATGGAACTACAAGAGACTCGCTGATAGCCAAGACAATCTTGAGAAAGAAGAAAAAAGCTGGAGACCTCATGCTCTCTGCTTTCAAACTATATTACAGAGCGATAGTAATCAAAACATTATGGTATTGGCATAAAACTGATGCATAGATCAACGGAATAGAATAAGCCCAGAAATAAACCCATGCATATATACTCAACAGATTTTCAGCAAAGGAGCCAAGAATATACAATAGGAAAAGGATAGTTTCTTCAATACAGTGTTGGGAGAATTAGATAACCACATGCAAAAAGAATAAAACTGCCCCCTATTTTATACCATACACACAATTTAAGACCTGAACGTTAAACCTGAAAGCATAAAACTCCTAGAAGAAAACATAGGATCAAGCTCTTTGACTTCTGTCTGGGCTATGAATTTTTTAAATCTGACCACAAAAGCAAAAATAAACAAGTGAGACTACATCAGACTGAAAGCTTTTGCACAGCAAAGGAAATTGAGAAGGAAAATAGGGAAAAAATTTTTGAAGCAAAAAATGTAAAATATTTAATAACCTGTGACCCCACTCCACTGTCACACACACCCCCACAGCAAGCCTACATTTGGACTATAAGACGCACCCTCATTTTCTTCCCAAATTGGGGGGGGGTGCATCTTACAGCCCCAAAATATGGTATGTAATGGGAGAAAGCATTTGCAAAACACATATCCAGTAAAAGGTTAATACCAATATAGATGAGAAACTCATACAATTCAGTAGCAAAAATACAATCACTAATCATTATGGAAATTCAAATCAAAACCCACAATGAGATATCATCTCATTCCTGTTACAATGACCATTGTCAAAAAGACAAGAGAAAACAGATGTCGGAGAGGGTGTGGAGAAAAGGGAACCCTTGTGCACTGTTGATGGGAATGTAAACTGATGCAGCCACTGTAGAAAATAGTATGGTGGTTCTTCAAGAAAAAAAAATAGACCTACTTTAGGATCCAGCAGCCCTACTTCTAGCTATATGTGCATAGGAAAACAAAAGCAATGATCTCGAAGGGATATCTGTACTGCCGTGTTCACGGCAGCATTATTCACAGTAGCTAAGGCATGGAAACAAGTGTCTTGTCAACGGATGAATGGATAAAGAAAACAGCAGATGTACATAGTATAATATTTTTCAGCTTGAAAAAAAGGAAATCCTGCAGCTTACTACACCATGGAGTCAGAGAGCATTATACTAAGTGAAGTAAGGCAAATAAAGAAAGACAAATGCTACCTGGCATCACAGGTGGAATGGTAAAAAAAAAAAAAAAAAAAAAAGAACTCATAAAAATAGGAGAAAAATGGTTACCAGGGACTGGGAGGTGAGGGAGTAGGGGGCGTTTAGTAAAAACGTACAAACTCTCAGTTATGAGATGAATATGATCTGAGGATCTAATATATAACATGGTGACTATAGTTGATGTTTTTATAATTAAAATTAGCTAAGAGTAGATCATATATGTTTTCCCCTCCCTAAAAAATAGAAGTATGCGCAGTGATGAAAGTGTTAATTAGCTAGATAGTGGTCATTTTTTCACATTGTATCAAACAATCACATTGTACACTTCAAACATCTTACAGTTTTACTTGTCAATTAGACCTCAATAAAGTGGAAAGAAAAACACTGAGGAACCATGAACATTTGCCATACAGGATCTTGACTGACCGACCCCATGCCTCCCTGCCTTGTCTCAGAGCTTCGTGTCCTGTCTCCCCTCCCAACCCCACTTTGACCTACTTTACTTGAGGGATGCATTGAGACACAGCATTCTGGCAGAATTCATGGCTGAAAATAAAGGTAGACAGATCGATAATAGCAAAGACCTCAGAAGGTAGATAAATATTACAGGGACATTCTAGGGAGATTGCTCTTTCGTCCTCAACAGTGTGAAAGAGAAGCTGCCCTCTATGGATTGCAAGTGGAAAGTTCCAACAGAGGGCACGGATGGGGTCAGGGCAAGCAGCGGGCTCTGCGGCAGAAAGAAGTGCCCAGTGCCCTGCCCCCACCCCCACCTCCGGGAACAAAACCGCTGCTGCCACACAGGAAATGAAGATAAAGTGAAAAACAAAGGGGAGTTGGTGACACAGAGGAGGGGGGCCCAGCTCTAAAAAGCCTCAGAGAATTTATAAGATGCAGTTTAGGCTTAGAAAAGGAGAGACCGTTTCCAGGGAACAACTGGAAATGGAGAGTGGGGGATGACAGTTTGCAGCAGGGGAGCTATGAAAAGACGCCGGATCTGAGAGATGGTTGTGCTTGTCAGCAAGGCTGTCTCCTCACCCCCGCTTGTGGGGTTGGGACCGCTTTGGACGGAGGGCGAGGTCTTCCTGAGCAGGGTGGCTCAGGCACCCACACGGTGCATGCCCAGCATCAGCCTGGCCTTCCTTCCTGTTCACAGCCACTGAGGGCCAGTGACCTCCAGAAACTGAGGAAGGACAAAGTTGCTCTTAGCAGCCCCGGAGCTGTAGGGGAGATCTCATTTGGAATTTCTGAAGAAACCCACTCTCAGCATTAATCACAGCCTGAGGTACATTTCTTGGGGAGACAGATTTTCCTGTGACAAATAACTACCATTTTACATTTTCTGAACTGTTGATGGGGAAAAGCATTTTCTGCCCACGTGACTTACTAATAAATCTTCAGATTCTTGAGTGAAACATTTAAAATACAGTTTCTCTGGAAATAAAAGCATGAAGCACTCTAAATTATATGTCTGAGCAGTCAACATCCTTGGGTTCTTCAGAGCACAGTGGAAAAATTGGGTTTACTTAAGGGCTACAGAACCGTGAACATCAAACATCAAAAATTAGTTGTGGAAATACTGTCTCACTTTGTGTTGCGTATTATTAACCTGTCTCTCATTCCACCTTTGGTTCTTTTAAACTAGAAAATTGTAAGTTCCTATTCACTGCACAGATTTATTTGAATGACCAACACCTAGAAAAATGCACCATCTCTTGAGTTTGTCAGTTGCTTTATATTGGCGAGGGTGTTTTGCCACCCTGGTTGTATTTGTTTGCTGTGGAGAAAGGTCACCGGTACTGAAATGCATTCTGGGTTCTGCTGTAACAGCTTTTCTCCTAGCTCTCTACTACTAAGTTGTGCTATCTCATTAGTAAATGCTTGTTTGTTTGTTTGTTTTTCCAGAAACTATTAAGTGGAACACCTTAAAAATATTGCTAATTAGCCCTGGCTGGTGCAGTTCAGTGGACTGAGTGCCAGCCTGTGAACCCAAGACTCGCTGGTTCGATTCCCAGTCAGGGCACATGTCTGGGTCAAGGGCCAGGTCCCCATTAGGGGGCACGTGAGAGTCAACCACACACTGATGTTTCTCTCCCTCTTTCTCTCTTTCTTCCCCTCCGTCTAAAAATAAATAAATAAAATCTTAAAAATATATTGTTAATTATTCTGCATTTCCTAAAATGCTTGTATTTCGTAGTCTTTCTGCTCTTATACATTTGCCTTCCCCACACCAGAGTTTACCACATTACAGAAATCCCAAATATCCATATCTGTGTGGCAGCTAAGGTCTTTTTAGGAAGGATCTTTTTTTTGTTTCAATCATCGCCCAAGGATATGTCCATTGATTTGAGAGAAAGCAAGGGAGAGAGAAAAAAACATTGATGTGAAAGAGAGACATTGATTGGCTGCCTCCCCACACACCCTGCAGTGGGGCAGGGGTTTGACCTGCAACCCAGGTGTGTGCCCTGGCCGGGATCGAACTCGCAACCTTTTGGTAGGTATATGGGACAATGCTCCAACCAACTGAGCCACCCGGCCAGGTCAGGCTTATGAAAGATCTTAATACAATTTTGACAACCTATAAAATGAGCTTTAAAAAAACACAATCACAGTGCTTGACCCTAGCAAGTTCTCAGCACATTGGTCTGCATAGATAGTTTATGTAGCCACACACGCAGCACAGTCATCTCGGTCGTAGCTCCAGATTGCTGCCCTTCACCTTTAGAGCCACCTGTGCCATCCCGCAAAATGTTTTACCCACTTTGCACACAGCACTTCTTTTCAGTACGGTGTCTTAACTCATGCCTCAGCTGTCATCTAACGAGTATTTAAACAGACATACATGAAACATTGCTATGCCGTTGTTCTGCTGTTGTTGCTTCGAAAGCTGCTGTTAGGAGAATTGGGGAGGATAATTATTAATGCCACTCTCCACACATCAAATTGGGAAGCACTTGAGAAATGAGGCTGAGAGTCAGAAAGGTGAAATTCAGAATATCAGATCTGAGGTTAATAAAGTAGGGAGATTAAGGCATGGATCTGCTCCTCAGTCAGGCTAACACTTGTGTTACAGAAAACAACTCAGCCGCTTTCAGGTGTACGGAGTGGAACTTTATTTACACATGTGGACCCAGAGGAGGCAATCTCCAAATTCTGGGTCCTGAGCTCGGGCAGAAGCTTGTTTTTATACTGTGGCTTGTGGAAGCGATTTTACTAAGCCTACGTGGCAGAAGCAGGTTTACAGAAGCAAGAAAGCAGGGCTGCTGATAGGGTCATACAATGTTCTTTTGTTCTTACTTCTTAGTTACTTAGTTGCTCACCCCTCCATATCTTAGTGGCTCAGCAAAGGGACCGTATCCTTCTGACTTGTCTGGGCTTGTCTAAGCAGGTCTTCTGCTACATGTGCAGCCCCCATGTCCAGGTCAGCACCCTCAGCAGCCTTGCTGTGCAAAGCAGAAGGCTGATCTATCCTGTGAAACCCCATCCCACAGCCACTTGGCCTCATCTTGGGGTCAGTGAGAAGGATCCTCCAGGCCTATCTTTAGGGCTTGTGTCCTTAGCTCATACAAGTGGCAGAGCAGAAAGCCTCAGTCTTGGAGACAGGCTGATCAGAGAGACAAGAAGGAGCAGGCCCTTTATTCTCCATGCCTTCTCTGAAATTTTCCAGTGGCTTAAGTTACTCTACTTCCTTCAGGGAAGAGGGACTTAAGGGGCAGAGAGAAACCAGATGTTTTCCGTTTTAGCAAAACTTGAGGAGTGAGGAATGGGTCATGTTTCATCACTGTACGCCTTTTTTCTTACATAGCGAAAGGGTAAAATTAGCTCCTAATGAATGTTATCCTGTCCCGGAACTGGAAGTATATTCCTGGGTTCCTAAACTCCCCAGGGGCATTGGAAGCCACCCGCCACCCGAAATCCATGCCTGCCCTTTGTCCAGCCTGATGTGCGTCTCTGAGACCCATTTGACTGACCTGTGTCTACAGCGGCTTGCAAGTCAGAATGACGCAGTTTAGGTGGCATTGACATCTTAACAGCCAAGTCTTCCAACTCATCAATACAGAATTTTTGTTTATGTCTTCTTTAATTTCTTTCAGCAATGTTTGTAATTTTTAGTTTACAATTCTTTCCTTGGTTAATTCTTTATATTTTACTCTTTTTAATTTTATCATAATTGGGATTATTTTTACATTTGCTTTTCAGATTATTCATTTTAGTGTATAGAAATGCAAGGATTTTTGCAAGTTGATCTTGTATCCTGCATCTTTGCTATATTTATTTATTAGTTCTAACAGTTTTGTGTGTGTGTGTAATCTAGGATTTTTTTTGCACATAAAATCACATCATCTGCAAACAGATAATTTTACTTTTTTCCTTTCCAATATGGATGCCTTTTATTTTTTTGTCTTGGCTAATTGCTCTGGCTAGAATTTTCGATATTCTATTGAATACAAGTGCCAAAATTGGCATGTCTTATTCCTGACCTTAGAAAAAAAGCTTTCACCCTTTCACCATTAAGTATGATGTCACCTATGGGGCTTTTTGTATATGGTCTTTGCTATTTTATGGTGAGGTAGTTTCCTTCTATTCCTAGTTTGTTGAAGTGTTCTTATAAGGATTCTAAATTTGTCAGATGGTTTTTCTGTGCCATTTGAGAAGATCATGTAGTTTTTGTCCTTCATCTTGGTAATGTGGTGTACTACATCAATTGATAATTGTATGTCGAACCATCCGTGCATTTCAAGAATAAATTCTACTTGGTCATGGTGTGTAATTCTTTTAATATGCTGAGGAATTTGGTTTGCTAGTATTTTGTTGAGAATTTTTGCATCAGTTTGCAACATTATACCTTAAGGAATTAGAAAGAGAAAAGCAAATGAAGCCCAAAGTCAGTAGAATATAGGCAATAATAAAAGAGTGGAAATAAATCAAATAGAGACTAAAAAGGCAATAAAAATGAATAGAAGACACAGTTCTTTAAAAAGATAAACACAATGAACAAATATTTAGCTAGACTTATTAAGGAAAAAAGAGAAGACTCAAATAACTAAAAGCAGAAATGAAGGACAAGTTACAACAGATACCACTGAAATATAAAGAATTATAAAGTAATACTACGAAAGGTTATATGCCACCACCAAATTGGACAACATAGAAAAAAATGGACAGATTCTTAGAAGCCTGCAACCTTACTAGATAGAATCATGAAGGATGAGAAAACCTGAATAGACCAATAACAAGTAAGGGAATTGAAACAGTAATTAAAAACCCACCCCTCATTTCCCTGTCAAAAAAAAAAGTACAGATCCAGATGGCTTCACTGGCACATTCTATCCAATATTTGCAGATTTAATATCTATCTTTCTCATACTTTTCCAAAAAATTGAAGAGCAGAGAACACTTCCTAACTCATTTTATAAGGCCGACATTACCCTGATACCAAAACCAGAGAAGGATATTGCACAAAAAAGAAAATTATAGGCCAATATCTCTGATGAGCATAGACCTAAAAATTCTAAACAAAATACTAACAAATCAAATACAATGACACATTAAAAGGACCATATACCACAATCATGTGGGATTCATTCCATAGCTACAAAGATGATTCAGCATTTATCACATTAACAAAATGAAAGATAAAAATCATAGGATCAGCCCTGGCTGGTGTAGCTCAGTGGATTGAGCACGGGTCTGCGAACCAGGCAATCGAGGTTCGATTCCCAGTCAGGGCACATGCCTGGGTTGCAGGCTGGTTCCCTGCAGGCCAGTTCCCAGCAGGGGACACACAAGAGGCAACCATACATCGATGTTTCTCTCCCTCTCTCCTTCCCTTCCCCTCTAAAGATAAATAAATAAAATCTAAAAAAAAAAAATCATAGGATCATTCAATAGATTCAGAAAAACATTTGGCAATGTACATCCTTTTATAATAAAACTCAATAGAATGGGTATAGAAGGAAAGTACTTCAATATAATAAAGGAATATATGAAAAACACTCAGCTTACATCATACTTTTCCTCTAAGATCGATAACAAACAAGGATGCCCACTCTTGCTACTGTTATTCACCTGGTCTTGCAAGTACTAGCCAGAGCAATTAGGCAAGAAAAAGAAATAAAAGGCATCCAAGTTGGGAAGAAAGAAGTAAAACTCTCACTAATTTGTGGATGACATGATTTTATATATAGAAAACACCGAAGACTTCACCAAAAATTCTATTAAAAATAATAAATGAATAGAATAAATTTGGAGGATATAAAATTAATATACAAAAAATCTGTTGCATTTCTATATACTAACAATATATCAAAAAGAGAAATAAAGAAAATAATTCATTTACAATTGCAACAAAAGGAATAATATATATATAATAAACTTAACATAGGAAGTGAAAGACCTATACACTGAAAACTGCAAGACATTGTTGAAAGAAATTGAAGAAGATACAGGGGGAAAAAAAAAAGGAAATGTTCCATTTCCATGGATTGGAAGAGTGGGAAGAGTGAACCATGTTAAAATGTCCATATTACCTAAAGCAATCTATAGATTCAATGCAATGCCTATCAAAATCTCAATGGCATTTTTCACAAAAATGGAACAAAAAAATCTTCAAATTTGTTTGGAACCACAAAAAGATCTTGAATAGCCGAAGCAATCCTGAGGAAAAAAAAAAAAGCCAGGACTTCCGCCAAGATGGAGGCATAGGTGGAAACACTTTGCTTCCTCCCACAACCAAATCTAAAAATAACAAAGTTTTAATAACAATAAATGCAACCAAATAACAGAAAATCAAACAATACAGAGTCCAAAAATAATAAACCACTCAGCTAAACCTGTGAGACGGGCAAAGCCAGCAGCAGAGCAGGTCAGGCAAAAAAATCCCCCAACCCGGGCTGCGCGCAGGCAGCTGAGGGAGCGGATCCCAGGTGCTGGGTAGCTATGGGTGGACCCAGGGAAAGTGCGGCATGGCTGGCTGTCTGTGGTTGCGCATTTGCGCGCAGATAAACCAGTGAAGAGATGAGCATTGAGACAGACCATGCAGGCCCTGGCACAGGGCGGCAGGCTTGCACATTTGCGCTCAGATAAACAGGCAGGGGCAAGCAGTGAGGCAGACCCTGCAAGTGGAGAGGACTGCCATTGCTTCCTCTCTGACCCCACCCCCACATACAGCATCACAAACCAGAGACCTGGGCAGCCCCGCCCTGGTGAATATCTAAGGCGCTTCTCCTCAAACTGTACCAGGGGCGAACAGATCAAAACAGGCTCAAGAAGAACTCAGAGCCCCAGAGCCCATAAATCTAAGCAAACAAGAAATTGCCAAACTTTCATATGCACAGTTCAAAACACTGGTGATCAGGATGCTCACAGAACTGGTTGATTTTAGCCACAAATTAGAGGAAAATATGAAGGCTAAACTAATTGAAATGAATGGCAATGCACAGGAAAGCAATAGTGATGGAAAGGAAACTGGGCCTCAAATCAAGGGAGGAGATCAGAAGGATGGAAAAAATGACCAAACAGAAAAATGTAAAGAAACAAGAATTCAAAAAAATGAAGAGAGTCTTAGGAACCTTCAGGACATCTTTAAACGCTCCAACATCCGAATTATAGGGGTACCAGGAGGGGGGAAGGAACAGCCAACAGCACAAGTGGAAAACTTATTTGAACAAATAATAAAGGAGAATTTCCCCAATCTGGCAAAGGAAATAGACTTCCAGGAAATCCAGGAAGCTCAGAGAGTCCCAAAGAAGATGGACCCAAGAAGAAACACACCAAGGCACATCATCATTACATTAGCCAAGATTCAAATGAAGGAGAGAATCCTAGAAGCAGCAAGAGAAAAGGGGACAGTCACCTACAAAGGAATTCCCATCAGACTGTCAGTGGATTTCTCAAAAGAGACCTTACAGGCAAGAAGGGGCTGGAAAGAAGTATTCCAAGTTATGAAATCCAAAGACCTACATCCAAGATTACTCTATCCAGCAAAGCTTTCATTTAGAATGGAAGGGCAGATAAAGTGCTTCTCAGATAAGATCAAATTCAAGGAGTTCATCATCACCAAGCCCTTATTATATGAAATGTTAAAGGGACTTACCTAAGAAAAAGAAGATAAAAAAGATGAACAGTGAAAGGACAGCAAACTCACAGTTATTAACAATCACACCTAAAACAAAAGCAAACTTTTAAGAGGACAGCTAGATCAGGAGTAGAACCATAGAAATGAAGATCTCATGGAGTGTTAGCAACAGGGGAGTGGGAGAAGGAGAAGGGGGGAGAAGGTACAGAAAATAAGTAGCATAGATGGTAGGTAGAAAATAGATAGGGGGGAGGGCAAGAATAGTATGGGAAATATAGAATCTAAAGAACTTGAGACACGTGTTCATGAACTACAGGGGGGGAATAGTGGGAGAGGGGTATGCAGGGTGGAGGGGAATGAAGGGGGGGAAATAGAATGAATGTAATGCCAGAATCAATACAATAAAAAATATATATTAAAAAAAGAACAAAGCCAGAGGTACCATACTTCCTGACTTTAAACTACTTTAAACTATACTCCAAAGCTATAGGAATCAACACAGTATGGTATTGGCAGAGAAAGACATACATTCCGATGGAATAGAATTGAGAACCCAGAAATAAACCCACACATACGTATATACTCAACTAATTTATGAAAGAAGAGCCAAGAATATATAATGGAGAAAAGAAACACTCTTTAGCAAATGGTGTTGGAAAACTGGGTAGCCATATAGAAAAAAAGGAAGCTAGGCTATTATATACACAAAAATTAACTTAAAATGGATTACAGTCTTGCATGCAAGACCTGAAACGATGAAATACATAGAAGAAAACAGGTGCTAAGCTTCTGGACGGACATTGGTCTCAGAGATGTTTTTGTCAATTTGACTCCAAAGACAAGGGAAACAAAAGCAAAAACAAATGAATGGGACTGCCCCAAACTAAAAGCCTGCACAGCAGAAGAAACCACCAACAAAACAAAAAGGCAACCAACTGAATGGGAGAAGGTATTTGCAAATGATGTTTCTTATAAGGGCTTAATATCTAAAACATATACAGAACTCATATAACTCAACAACAACAAAAGCAAGCTCATTAAAAAATAGGCAGAGGGTCTTAATAGACATTTTTCCAAGGAAGCCATACAGATTGCCAACATGCATATAAAAAGCTGTTCAGCATTACTAAGTGTTATATCAGGGAAATGCAAATGAAAACCACCTCACCCCTGTTAAAATGACTGTTATCAAGAGCACAAGAAATACTAAGGAAGGAGTTTCCTTTAAAAAATTAAGAACAAGCCCTGGCTGGTGTAGCTCAGTGGATTGAGCACGGGCCTGCGAACCAGACGATCGTGGTTCGATTCCCAGTCAGGGCACATGCCTGGGTTGCAGGCCAGTTCCCAGCAGGGGCCAGTTCCCAGCAGGGGGTGCACCAGAAGCAACCATACATTGATATTTCTCTCCCTCTCTCCTTCCCTTCCCCTCTAAAGATAAATAAATAAAATCTTTTAAAAAAACTTAAAAAAAATTAAGAACATAACTGCCATGTCATCCAGCAATTCCTGTTCTGGGTATTTATCTGAAGAGAGTGAAAACAATAATTCATAAAATTATATATACCACTATGTTCAATACAGAATTACTAATAATAGCTAAGCTACAGAAACAACTTAAGTGTCCACCGACAGCGAATGGGTAACAAACACATGGTATGTACATACAATGGAATGCTTGGCTATTAAAAAATGAAATACTGCCTTTTGCAACAATATGGATGGACCTTGACAGCACTATACTAAGTGAAATAGGTCAGACAGAAAAGGACAAAAACTACACTTTCACTCATGTGTGGAATATAAAACAAGTAACCAATGAACTAACAAAACAAAAACAAACTGATATATAGAGAGAACAGAATGGCAGTTACAAGAAGGTCAGGGAGCGGGAATGGGGCAATTTGGCTAAAGGTTCTCTAATATATAGTAATAGAAAGTAACTAGACTTTGGGTGGTTAGCACACAATAGAGTATACAGTTATCAAATTATAAGTTATATACCTGAAATTTATATAATGTTATTAGTCAGTGTTACTTCAATAAATTTAGCTTAAAAAGTGTGTATTTTTTACTTACAAAACTTATTGATTCAGATGGTGACATTTCAACAGTGAAAGTGAAATGTACTACTTCCAAAATAATAATGTGTGTAACAGAAAAAAATCACAGTACTTCAGTTTTAGAATTTAAGTTCTAATTAATTAAAATTTGACAATAACATGTATATCCTCCGTTGCAGTAGCCACGTTTCAAGTGCTTGGCTGCCGTGTGCGGCAATGGCCACAGCCACTGTACTATTGATCAACATGACTTCAGACACCCACCCCAGAAAAAGGAAGATGTGTGAAGTTTGGTTTAGTTTTACTTTATATTCTTTTCTCTTTTTTTACCTTCAGCTGAGGATATGTTTATTAATTTTAGGGAGAGAGAAAAAGTTTAATGCTAGAAAGAAACATCTATCAGTCGCCTTCCTTACGCACTATGACTGGGGATCCACCTCACAACGTAGATATGTGCCCTGAAGGGAATCGAACCCACAGTGTTTTGGTGCACAGGACGATGCTCCAATTGCCTGAACCACCTGGCCAGGGCACCTTCTATTCTTTATTGAAGGGCTTTCTGTTCCTTCCTTTTCCCAAATGCCCCCTGGATTAGGCTGGATCCTGCCCTTGCAAGGCAAGGGTACAGCCCGGAGAAGGCTGGCAAGTGGCTATTGAAATGGAAGCCTCCACAGGGATTCCCTGTTGTCCTCTTAGGGACCTCACAGCACACGAATGAGTGTCATACCTTGCAGGCATAGGTTCCGGAAGGGACAGAGGTAGCAACAGCTATAAGCAGCAACACGTTCACACTCAGTCCAGCAAGGGGCCTATCACTTCTGGGTAGAAAAATAGTACTGGCAGCACCTTCAGTTCCATGTTACAACCCTGAAGAAGTTCCACTTCTGGGGGGATCATGCCACGAATGTCCATGTGCTGGAATTCCAGCTGCTTCAAGAAAATTTGTTTTTAATATTGTTGAATGAGCAAGAGAAAGAGAACTTATGCATTTTTTAGTTTTTGTTGTTGTTGTTGTTTTTAATATTACTAACACAGGGGAAGATGGCAATGGAGTAGGACAGAGAGGATTCCAGTTCCCGTACACATGGGAGAAAATCCTAGCAGATCTACCGGGGAACAGCACAAACTACCAACAGTTCCTCAGCATTTATGAAAATAAGAGGCCAGAGATTGTGACGGATGCTGAAGGACCAGACAGCAGCAGGTCAGTGGGGTCTCAGAAACCTGAGTCAAGACAAGAGCGGCTGCCACATTCGGGGTATAGAGGCATCGGTCTGCAACCAGCACCAGGGGTGTCTGCCATGGACTCTTCGGGAGCCTACCACCGGGTGAGTCTACAGCAGACTCTTTGGGAGCCTTAGTCCTGCTGCAGGGTCCTTGGCAGAGAGCTGGATCTTCACCCCCCTCCCTCCCATCTAAGCAAGACTGGGCAACACCGGGCAGAGACCTGTCTGCTTGAGTTTACAGAGAGGGTAATAAGGACGAAGGGTCGTGTTCAAGACAGACTCTGTAGTTACCAACCCGGGAGAATTGAGAGGCGCATTGTCATCACAGGTCTGGCTGGGGATTGGGCTGGGCTGAGAGGCAGGCTTTGTGGAGAAGTTTTTTTGGAAAGTGAACTGAGGTGTTCTCCTGTGATGGCAGCTTGGCTTCCTTCCCACCCAGACTGGCAGTGATCCAGAGGAGAGGCAGAAATAGTTGAGTTCCCCCACAGAACTGGGAAGGACCGTGCCAGATCCTGTGGGACCCAGGCAGCCTGGCAGGCATGCGGGCACCCAAACCCCACTCCGGCAGCCTGGCTGGCACTACCCCAGCCCACAGAGAGGACCCCCGGGGAAGGTGCTCTGAAAAGAACCTAGATCGCCTTTATGGAGTGCTGGGGAGAGGCGCCCAGCTAGCTCTTGGGAGAACACTCTCAGAAAAGTCTACACCAATCGATCCTCAGCCAGCTGTAACCAGAAAAACAGGTTTGGACAGTTTGAAACCAACACAGGATGGTTTGTTTTTTTTTTATGGTGTTTTTTTTTCTTTAGTAACTTTTTTTTTAGTAATCTTATATCTTTTTCATTTTATTATTGTTTTATCTTTCAATAATTTTTTTCCTCTCCTTCCTTTTTTTCTGTTTTAGTCCTTCTTCCTTTCTTTCCAAACTTACCACTTTTTCCTCCCTTTTCCTGCCTTTTTTTGTTTGTTTGTTGCTTTGTTTTCTTTTACCAACAAGGGGCACAAACAACTGGAAACCACAAAATACCAGAGTGGGACCCAAAGAGGGGACATCCCAACAGTAGAGACAGAGAAACAAATTTCACTTTGCTATAGCAGAGAAGCCACAAGTTGCTGCACATTTGTATTATTATTTTTTTTTATTATTCTCACTTCTTTTATATTTTAATACTATCTTTGTATTCCTCCTCTTTATGTATAGGCTTCTTAGTCTTGGCTGGTTATATTGTATTATTTGACAGGTTTCCCCTGTTCTCTCCTCCACAGTGTACTGCTAATTTTCTATACTTCACACCACTTGTTTTCCTTTAGCACACTACCCAAAGTTCTATACCACCTATTCAGACAGATCACATAGAGTCTGTCACATGATTGTTGCTCTAATATTATTGTAAATAATAGCTGTTCTATACAACTGTAAATACTTCACAACACATCTCCCGGATCATAGCCCACTTTATAGGTTCCTGAATTCTATTACTGTAGTGATTAACTCTATTTGCTCACACTCTACACCTATTTACTATTCTTTACTCTCACTTTACCTCAAAATCTGACTGCCCAGAACCTCACTGCTTTCTAGATCCAACTCACAAGCTTTCCCTCCCCAACAAGAGACTTATCTTTTGTCCATCCTTTCTTAAAAGTGGCAAGTTGGGTTGAAGATTACAGTTAGCACTATATATAGCCTAAAGATCTTCTATCTCTTCTCTACTGGCTGTGACTGTGAATATCATAAAATACTCTTCTGCTATCATAAACCATTTTGCCTCCCCCTCCAACTAATCACACACACACAAAAAAAGGAGTAGGTGAAAGCGGAGAACATCAAGATACCTGGAGGAGACAGAACCACTGAATTTCACAGGTATTCTACCACAGAATTTTACACCATAAACCCAGGGAGTCAGAACAGATTAATTTAAGAAGCTGAGGCAAACAAGAAGAGGCTCACAAACAATGGGAAGACAAAGAAACAATTCCCAAATGAAAGAAAAGGAGGAAGCCTCAGAAAGAAGGTTAGATGAAATACAGGTGAGTCAACTATCAGATATTGAATTCAAAGCACTGGTTATCAGGAAATTCAAAGAGCTCACAATGTGTTACCAGAAACTACAGGGGAGCTACAATAAACTCACTGCAAACTATATCAACATGAAAAATGAAATAGAAACTATCAGCAAAGGCCAAGAGGAAATGAAGAATACAATTTCGGAACTGAAGAACACCGTAGAAGGAATCAAAAGCAGGATTGCTGAAGCAGAAGATTGGATCAGAGAGTTGGAGGACAAAGTAGAAAAAAACTCCCAGAAAGAGCAAGAAAAGGAAAAGAGGCTTAGAAAGAATGAAGAGGGATTAAGAGAAATGCAAGACATTATGAAATGTAATAATATCCAAATAATAGGGATATCAGAAGGAGAAGAAGAACAAGGGGTAGGAAACCTATTTGAAAAAGTAATGAGGAAAAACTTCCCTAATTTGATGACAGAAAAAATCACACAAATCCAGGAATCACAGAGAGTCCCAATTAGAAGGAACCCAAAGAGGCCCACTTCAAGACACATCATCATTAAAATGGCAAAATTCCAAGACAAAGAGAGAATCTTAAAGGCAGCAAGGGACAAAAAGGAAGTGACATACAAGGGAGCCCCAATAAGGTTAGCTACTGACTTCTCAATGGAAACACTCCAAGCAAGAAGTGAATGGCAAGAAATATTCCAAGTAATGAGAACCAGAGGCCTACAACCAAGGCTACTTTACCCAGCAAGGCTCTCAATCAAGATAGAAGGCCAAATAAAGAGCTTCCAAGACAAAAGAAGTCTAAAAGAATATGCCTCCACCAAACCAGCTCTACAAAAAAATACTAAAATAACTGCTTTAAGGAAAGAAAGGAAAAGAGACAGAGAGGAACATAGGTACAAAAATGGCAATGAATAAGTACCCATCAATAATAACCTTAAATGTAAATGGATTAAATGCTCCAATCAAAAGACATAGAATAGCTGAATGGATAAGAAAGCATGACCCACATATTTGCTGCCTACAAGAAACCCACCTCAGGACAAAAAACCATCACAGACTAAAAGTGAAGGGCTGGAGACAAATTTTCTCAGCAAATTAACAAGAAAAAAAGCTGGGGTAGCAATTCTCATATCAGACAAAACAGACTTTAAAAAAGGGGTCATAAAGAGAGACCCAAAAGGTCACTTCATAATACTCAAGGGAAGAATCCACCAAGAAGGCATTAACATCGTAAATATATATGCACCCAACATAGGAGCACCAAAATATATAAAGAAAATCTTAGAGGACTTCAAGAAAGATATTGACAGCAAGACAATTATAGTAGGGGATTTTAAAACCCCACTGTCAAAAATGGACAGAGCTTCCAAACAAAATATAAACAAAGATATCATGGCATTAAACAATGCCTTAGATGAAATGGACTTAACTGATATATATATAGAGCCCTTCATCCCAAAGAAGCTAAATACATATTCTTTTCAAATGCACATGGAACATTTTCAAAGACAGACTACATGGTAGGACACAAAACAAGCCTCAACAAATTCAAGAATATTGAAATCATACAAAGCATTTTCTCTGACCACAAGGGACTGAAATTGAAAACCAACCCCAAAGGAAAAAACCCAAAGCACCCAAAATCATGGAGACTGAATGGCATGCTATTAAACAACAAATGGGTCAGGAATGAAATTAGGAAAGAAATCAAAAAGTTTCTGGAAAAAAATGAAAATGAACTCACAATAACCCAAACCTTATGGGACACAGAGAAGGCAGTCCTGAGAGGGAAATTCATAGCAATACAGGCCTATCTGAAAAAGATAGAAACATTTCAAACAAACGACCTAACCTTATTCCTGCAAGAACTCGAGGAGCAACAACAAAGACAGCCCAGAGCAAGTACAAGAAAAAAAAATAACCAGGATCAGAGCAGAATTAAATGACATAGAGACTAAAAGCACAATTGTAAGGATCAATGAATCCAGGAGCTGGTTTTTTGAAAAGATTACCAAAATCAACAAGCCATTAAATAGGCTCATCAAGAAAAGAAGAGAGAGGACCCAAATAAACACAATCAGAAATAAAAGAGGAGAGATTACAACTGACATCACAGAAACAGAAGGAATTATAAGAAATTACTATAAAGAACTGTATGGAAAGAAATTTGAAAACCTAGGTGAAATGTACAAATTTCTAGAAAAATATAATCTTCCAAAAATCAATGAAAACGAAACAGAAAGCCTGAACTGACCAATAACAGCAGATGAAATTGAAGCAGTAATCAAAAACCTCCCATCACACAAAAGCCCTGGAACTAGATGGTTTCACAGGAGAATTCTACAAAGCATTTAAGGAACAGCTAACTCCTATCCTTCGCAGACTATTGCAAAAAATCCAAAATGATGGAAGACTCTTAAACTCTTTTTATGAAGCCAGTAGCATCCTAATTCCAAAACCAGATAAAAACACAACATAAAAAAAGAAAACTTCAGGCCAATGTCGCTGATGAACATAGATGCTAAAATCCTCAACAAAATGTTGGCGAATTGCATCCACCAATACATTAAAAAGATCATACACCATGACCAAGCGGGATTCATCCCAGGGATGCAAGGATGGTTCAATATTCACAAATCAGTAAATGTAATACATCACATAAACAAAAGCAAAGACAAAAATCACTTAATCATATCAATAGATGTGGAAAAAGCTTTTGATAAGGTATAACATCCATTCATGATAAAAACATTATTCACAGCAAAGTGAGAATAAAGGGAGCATTCTGAAATATAATAAAGGCCATATATGAAAGACCTACAGCCAACATCATACTCAATGGGCAAAAATTAAAATCCTTTTCACTAAGATCAGGAACAAGACAAGATTGTCCACTTTCACCACTTCTATTCAATATAGTATTGGAATTTTTAGCCACATCAATCAGACAAGAAAAGGAAATAAAAGGCATCCAAATTGGAAAGGAGGTAACAAAACTGTCACTGTTTGCAGATGACATGATAGTGTACATGAAAAATTCTATAGACTCTACCCAAAAACTGCTTGACGTAATAAATTAATTTGGCAAAACAGCAGGATACAAACTCAATATCCAGGAATCAAAGGCATTTTTGTATACCAACAATGAATCAGCAGAAGCAGAAATCAAGGAAAAAATCCCATTCGATATAGCAAAAAGAAAAATAAAATATCTGGGAATAAACCTAACCAAGGAGGTAAAAGACCAGAAAACTACACAACATTGAAGAAAGAAATCATGGAAGACATAAACAAATGGAAACATATACCGTGTTCATGGACTGGAAGAATTAACATCATCAAATGTCCATACTACCCCAAGCAATTTACAGATTCAATGCAATACCCACTAAAGTACCAATGTCATATTTCACAGACATAGAACAAACACTTCAAAAATTTATATGGAACCATAAACGACTCCAAATAGCAGCTGCAATCTTGAGAAAGAAGAACAAAGTAGGAGGGATCACAATACCTGATACCAAAGTGTATTACAAGGCCACTGTAATCAAAACAGCCTGGTACAGGCATAAAAACAGGCACATAGACCAATGGAACAGAACAGAGAGCCCCAAAATAAACCCAAGTCTCTATGGGCAACTAATATTCGAGAAAGAGGGAAGTAACACAAAATGAAGTAAAAATAGCCTCTTCAACAAATGGTGTTGGGAGAACTGGACAGCTACATGCAAAAAAAATGAAAATCGAGCACCAACTTACACCATACACCAAAATAAATTCAAGGTGGATAAAAGACTTAAATATAAGCTGTGACACCATTAAAGTCCTAGAGAACATTGGCAGGAAAATCTCAGCTATTTCAAACAGCAACATTTTTACTGATATGTCCCCTAGAGCAAGGGACATAAAGGAAAGAATAAACAAATGGGATCTCAATAAAATAAGAAGCTTCTGCCTGGCTAAAGAAAACAGTATTAGGATAAAAAGAGAACCAACTGTTTGGGAAAACATATTTGCCAATGATACCTCAGACAAAGGTTTAATCTCCAAAATATACAAAAAACTTACATAACTCCACTCTAAGAAGACAAGCAACCCAATTTAAAAAATGGGCAAAGAACCTGAACAGACACTTCTTCAAGGAGGACATACAGAGGATCCAGAGACACATGAAAAGAAGCTCAATATCGCTACCTATCAGAGAGATGCAAATTAAAACCACAATGAGATACCACTTTACACTGCTCAGAATGTCTATCATATACAAAGCAACAAACAACAAATGTTGGAGAGGTTGTGGGGAAAAGGGGACCCTAGTTCACTGTTGGTGGGGTTGCAGACTGGTACAACCATTATGGAAAACAGTATGGAATTTTCTAAGAAAAATAAAAATGGAACTGCCTTTTGACCCAGCAATTCCACTGTTAGGAGTATATCCTAAGAACCCTGAAACACCAATCCAAAAGAACCTATGCACACCAATGTTTATAGCAGCACAATTTACAATAGCCAAGAGTTGGAAGCCACCTATATGCCCATCAGTAAATGAATGGATAAAAAAACTATGGTACATTTACACAATGGAATTCTTTGCAG
The DNA here is from genome assembly GCF_021234435.1 of Artibeus jamaicensis. Taxonomy (NCBI): domain Eukaryota; kingdom Metazoa; phylum Chordata; class Mammalia; order Chiroptera; family Phyllostomidae; genus Artibeus; species Artibeus jamaicensis. The sequence continues at coordinate 2,932,288 of NW_026521249.1, read as the reverse complement.
CAGAAAGAAAGAAGGAGCTCCTACCCTTTGCAACAGCATGGATGGAACTGGAAAGCATTATGCTGAGTGAAATAAGCCAGGTGGTGAAAGACAAATACCATAGGATCTCACCTTTAACAAGAACCTAAACAACAAAACAAACAAGCAAGCAAAAATGACCAAAGACACTGAAATACAGAACAGGCTGACAGCGACCAGAGGGGAGAGAGGAGAGAATTTCAGGGGAAAAGGGGAAGGATTCACAGGAACAAGTATAAAGGACACGTGGATAAAAACTAAGGTGGGGGGGAAATGGGAGGGAGGTGGGGAGCACTGGGGGGTTGGCTGGGATGGGAGTAAGAGACAGAAAACTGTACTTGAACAATAAGAAAATAAATTAAAAAAATAAAATAAAATAAGAAAGTTGCTGTGGAATCAGGGGAAAAAAAGATTACTAACTCAGCCCTGGCTGGTATGGCTCAGTTAGTTGGAGCTTCATCCTGTACCCAAAAGATTGCAGGTTCAATTGTCAGTTAGGAAACAGACCTAGGTTGCTGGTTTGATCCCATCCCCCATCCCTGGTCTGGGCACATATGCACCCCATACAATCACCGGTTTGGGGGCCTATGAGAGGCAATCAGTGCTGCTTCTTTCTTCCATAGGTAGATGTTCTTCTCTCTCCCTCCCTCCCTCCCTGTCTTCCTTCTTACTTTAAAAGCAATGAAAAAAATGTCCTCAAGTGAGGGTTAAAAGAAAAAGATAACTAACACAGATACAGATTAAAGCCATAATTTATCATTTAACATGCACCAAAGTAGTAAAAAATAATAATAATGTGTTTTTGTCGATACCAAGAGCTGGCAAGGATACAGAACTTTCATCCAGAACTAGTGGGAGTAAATTCATTCAACCACTTTTGAAAACAATTTGCCATTATTGCATCAAGTTGAAGGTGCAGATCCCTGGCCAAGTACGTACACCAGAAAAACCGTGTGTGGATGAGGACTCACCCCCGGGATGTGCACAGAGCACCGTCTGTAGTAGTGAAACATCTGGATAACCCAAACATTCACAACAGAATGCATAAATCCCACAATAAAAACTATACAGGTATGAAATTAATGGACTTAGATTAAACACATCAGCATGAGTGACATCGAAGGAAGTGCAGTCCAAGCAAGTTGGGAAGACTACATATCTATGATTTCATTTGTATCATCAAAGACATGCAAAACTTAATAATGTGTTATTTAGGAGCATATTTCTATGTGGTAAGAGTATAAAGAAAAGCAAGGGAATAAATGGTTAGCCCCAAACTCAGAGAGTGGTTACATTTTGGGAAAGTGGAAGAAGGGGCAAATGATCAAGGAGGGGCTGTTAAAAGTTCAGTAATGTCCCCTGACTGGTGTGGCTCAGTGGATTCAATGTCAGCCTCCAAACCAAAGGGTCCCTTGGTTTGATTCCCAGTCAGGGCACGCGCCTGGGTTGCAGGCCAGGTCCAACGTAGTGGACGCATGAGAGACAACCACACATTGATATTTCTCTCCCTCTCTTCCCCTCTCTCTAAAAATAAATAAATATATATTTTTAAAAGTTCACTAATGTCATCTTTCTAAGCCAGGTTTCAAGTCACAGGTAATCATTACCATCCTTTGTACCTTCCAACATACACATATTTGGAAGTCTGAAATATTTTGTAATAAAAATGGTATATGACTCAGGTAAAAGAAATATTAGTAAATGTACTTCTATATTGACTCTTCCTTCCCCTTTTTCACTTAATAGTTATATGTAGTGCAAGGGTTTGATGGATGAAAGACAGAATGGTGCCCTTCAAGAGCGTGCAGAACAGCAGGTTCAAAGAGCTTGCCTATCTGCTGCCCAATGTGTTAAAACACCATGGCCTCCTCTGTGCTAACCTGAAGTAATTCATTAGATTAACTAGCGCAGAGGCTGTGAAGGGTTGGGTGAGTGTATTTGGGGGTAGCTTTCAAGAGGGGGGTGTATCAGGAGTGGGCCTGACCAGCTGGTGAACCGGATGACCAGTTTAGACGGGTGGGTGGGATTCCCAATGAGCAGGATTTCAAATTAGGCTTCACCCATTACTGAAAACCAGCCCTGAATCTTAGAAATTGTACAGCAAATAAAAGGCAGACATCATCTCATTTTGCCTCCGGAACTGGGACATTTCCTGCTCACCCCGCTCAGGAGCACTTGGGGGGGTGGAAGTACCCCAGGGGAGCATCACAGGTTTGCCCTTCGGCGTGTTCCTGTGGTGTGTCCTGGTGTTTGCAGAGCAGAGCGGACTAATCCTTGGGAATTGCTGGCTTGCTGGCTATGGAGAGCATCGCTTTGGAGCTGAGCGCATTATTTTATCAGTAACTTCATCATCCGGCATCCTACTCCCTACCCTGCCAACCTCCTCTGACACCGCGCAGCTGCAGGCCAGGCCTCGCACCTCACAGATACACCTCTACGTGTAGGTATGTTGCTGAAGAGGCTCAGGAGCACATGGATCTTAAAAGGAAGCTATCAAGATAATGAAGGACGAAATAGGAATTCCAGTGTTCAACAAAGCAATTTATAATGTTCCCACTAAGACTTTTGCTATATGAACCATTTCACTGGTCTGCACTAACAGCAACCAAATGAATCATCACACTTAATTGACATGATTTCTGTCTTCCTTTGTCATTTTTATAAATGTTTTAATTAGAGAGGAGACAATTGTTTATAGTAAACTTCAGTTGGATAATAAATAGCCACTTAACAACTCAGGATGTTTTCCCAAAGAGCCTTCCAATTGTCCCTCTGAGGGATGAGGGGGCATCTGATCCCAGCCGCCCTCCCTTTCCGGGAGAAGCCACTGGGCGATCCTCGGAGGTGTAAATATCTTTCAGCCAATCAAATGGTGTCCTGCCAATAGATTTGTTTTGGTGTAATTTTGTGGATACTCTTCCAAAGGAGAATGGTCTCTCTCAATGGGAACCCAGGGACACTTTCCATTCCGTTTTAGAGAAGAAAAACAAAGGAATTATCTTCCTGCTGAAATACTCTCGGAGTCCTAAGCCGTCTGTCCCACTGTGACCTAGCTGGCTCCCGGCTGGAACTGGGCATTTGGTCAGCAGCTCAGCCCAGGAGGATGAGTTGTGAGGCACAAGGCAACCTTCAGAATTGAGGCCAGCAACGTCAGGAGCTATTCCCATACTTTTTCCAAATCAGTAATGTTACAGAACAGGGCCAAGTGGGGGGTACCATATACTATTACCGAAAGGAACACTGCTAGGTTCGCTGAGGCCGCCACAAGAGGAAAGACATCTCTCAATGCCAGAGATTTGTGAAAAGGAAAGGAAGTATTTACTTAAAAGCTATACAGACTTAGAGAAGTGGGTAAGCATCTCATTAAAATACTAAAGTCCTTTAGAGTACCCACAGATGCACACAGTTCTTCCTTCTCCCCTCTGCCCAGTCTGGGGTACCGTATCTCAGGAAAAGAAGTAGAAGTCCATAATTCAGGCTCCCAGCAACATCAGCTGTGTCACCACCACGATCTCCAGTCAATTCAAAGCCATGTGGCACCTTCTCATGGCCCACCTGCAAGAGTCTTTTCACCCCTCTTCTAACAGGCAAAGTCTCTCCTGCTTCCTAAGCCATGTGGCAAAAGGGAGCACCCCAAACCCACAGGGTCCCCACTCTGCCAAAGCCCCATGGTTCTCCCCTCGTATGGCTGCCATGCCTGGGTTTAAATCCCCACGCCGATCTTTCTCTCAGCTTCATTTCCGACTCCTCCTGCAATCAGTTACACCCGCCAGCATTCCTGTATTCTTCCAGCTTTACTGGGCTGCCATCTTGAGTCTGGGCAGGTGTGGCCACACGGCATGGAGCCAATCATCTCCAAGCTCTCACACAGGTGCTGTAACCAGGGGACGCTCTCTCCCAGTTACATCTTGGGTAGAAGTCGCTTCCATCCCTCTAGCTCAAAGCAGGGCCACAGCTATTTAACATATCTATGAAACCAGTTAGAGGTTATAGATATGTTAAATGATTATGCCAGAGGTTAGCTGCGAAGCCGTTGCTCTACAACACAGGTCCTGATGGCCCTGCCCCATGTGTCCCACCCCCCAGCTTAGCCTTGGGGGCGGTGAGGACATCCTATATATATTTTTTAATATTTCCTGGACACCTTGAGTTCTGGACCCCATTACAAATTCCTGTTTGGGGCCCCCCTCTTAGCTGCACCCTGTTACAGTAACAGTCCTTAGAGCTGGATTTTAGGATGATTTGAACAAACACATCCTTGGCCTTGCCTGCAATGTTCCCATTTGGTAGGAACTGGGAGCTGCGGCCGAGAAGGAGGACACGGGCTGCTGCACGGGGTCCCTTTCTCTCATCCGGGTGCCCTTCTGCTCACCCTGACCCCAAGGCCAGGTCTGTGTTCCTGGAACGGAATACCACTGTCCTACTGTCAGACGGGACCCTCTGGTGTGTGGAAGGATCCTGGCTGAAGTTTCCTTGAGAAGCCTGCTCCTTTTCCAGGAGAAGCCTCCAGCTGGCGGCAGCCTGACCAGTTTTCTCAGACATGGAGATGGACTGACAGCCCACTTACAGCATCTCGGACTGACCTGAGGACTTGGCAAGGGGCTGCGAGGGAAGGTCTTTGCTGAGAGGGCTTGCAGAGCCCTTCTCAAGGGCTGGTGGTCCGCTCCAGTCCTGTTCAAATACTTCCCCGGATGCTGTCCCTGATAGATGGACATATCCCAGAGGGGGGCAATGGTTCCTGAGCTCCAAGTGGCTTCAGCTCCCTTAATTTAGGCAGCTTTCACCTAAACTATATTCATCTAATATTCTCCAAGAGGAACAAGTCAAGAACATTATAATGTTTTGCATCACTTACCTTTTGTAAGAGGATGCAGCCAGGGGGCCCTCAGAAGAGGGATTTGGAATGGGGTCCAGAACTCAAGGTGTCCAGGAAATATTAGAAAAATATACAGGATGTCCTCGCCCCGCCCCCAGGCTAAGCTGGGGGATGGGACACATGGGGCAGGAATATGCAGGGCTGTTTTGTACAGCAACAGCTTTGCAGCTCACCTCTGTTGTGGTCACTTAACACATCTATAACCTTTAACTAGTTTCATAGATATGTTAAATAGCCGTGACTGTGCTTTGAGCCAGGGAGAAGGAACTGACTTCAACCCAGGATGTAACCAGGAGGCAGGTTACATACAGTGCCTGTGTGAGAGCTTGGAGATGACTGGCTCCACGCCATGGAAGCATGCCTGCCCCAACTTACTATGGCAGCCCAGTAGACCTGGAAAATACGGGAATGCTGGCAGGTGCACCTGATTGTGGGAGGAGTCAGAAATGGGTCTGCAGAGGAAGATTAGAGCTGGGATTTAAACCCGGGGGTGGCAGCCATGACAAGAACCGTCCTGCGGCTTTAGCAGAAAATTGCCACGCAGCTTTGGGTCTCCCTTTGCCACGCGGGTGAGGAAGCCAGAAAGCAAGATGTAGCAGCGATGCAGAGCTCTCTCTTAGCAGTTCGGAAGAAGGCAGGAGAGATGCTGCAGGAAGGAAAGGGGTGAAAGGACTCTTGCCGGTGGACCATGAGAAGGTGCCACGTGGTTTAGGAACAAGAACTGGAGATCCTGGCGACGCAGCTGATGGGGCCAGGAACTGAGGGAGGACTACCAGCCGAGCCCGGGTTACTGGGAAGAACCAGGGTCTGCCTGAGCCATGGACTTCTATTTCTTTTCCTGAGACACGGTACCCCACACCGGGCAAAGGGGAGAAGGAAGGACTGTGTGTGTTTGTGGGTGTTTTAAGGGACTTTGGGATTTTAAGTAATGACTTAATGAAGACATTAAGTCATGACTCTTAAATCTGTATAACTTGAATAAATAATTCCTCTCCTTTCCACCAATCTCTAACATGGAGAGTGATAATTCTCTGGCAATGGGCAAGGTAAACCTAGTACAGGGGGACACCAGGAGAAGGGGGGTTAATTCGGTAACACTGTGGGACCCCCTTCCCTGGTGGCTAAGCAGGGAAAGTCAGGGGAGACCACACACACAGTAGCTTTAAAGTAGTAAAACTACTTGTACATGCTCAGTAAAAGCCCACCAAAACTAGCCGGGAAGGATCCGCCCTATAAGAATATAGTCCCTCCAGCCCGCGAGGCCAATTTCTGCTTGGCGCTGGCCTGCTCCCATGTTCTCTGCTATAAACTCTGGGTGTTCGGTTTAGTTCTTTGTCCTGATCACCAAGAACCTGGTTACCTGTGCCCACCTGTGACACTTTGAGACAGGTAGCATGCAAGTACCTGGAGGGTGACTGCCCCCCACCCCCAAATCCTCCCTGGAGCTCCACCCCCAGCCTCGCCCTCCTCTAACCACCTCCATGTGGCCACCCACATGGTCATTAAAGAACACCAATGTGATCACTTCCTTTTTTCCTTATTAATCATCTTAGGATATTCAATATCTGCCATCATAATACAATATCATCAGAAAAAAATTACGAATAGCTTAACCAAGTAAGGTTTATTCCTCACTTGCAGAAAGCCAAGAGAGGCAACCCTCCTTGCTTCTAAACACACCAATTGTAATGTGACTCCCCCCGGATGTGATTGGGGAAGGGGAACCGGAGAGGCCTGGGGCCCTGGACCACCTCCTCACTGGCACTCACAGGCCATTGGCCTAAAATGCCCTAATTGCTGGGGGACAGTTCGGGAAACTCTCAGTACCTGACCCATTTATGGTTTTTCAAACTCTTCTACCCCAGTAACCAAGGTAGCAGAGCAAAAAGGACAGTTTACTCCCAGAGAGTCCGAGGGAGTAGACCCAAGGAGGCCCCAGCCAGTACACATTTTCGTTAAGCTGTTAAAAAAATTCATGCAGGTTTGCACCTGTTTCTTGCTACATCCATCCATGTTCATGCCCATATAAAAGTCTTTTCTGACTACCGGGAATGTACCGTGGGAGCCATGGGCTCAGGAAGCCTCCTGCAGTGGCCTCCACTCAGCACATGGGGCCGAGCGGTGGAAGGTGGGCAGCAGGCTCCTCACCCAGGCTGGTCCCGTCTCTGTCTGGAGCCGTCCGATGCTTTGAGACAGCGAGTTCTCTCTCTGCTTAGTGATCTATGCAAAATAATTACTGAGAGAGGCTGAAATTCATGAAAGAGAGGTGGTGGTATTACATTTTCAGCAAGATATTCCAATAAGCAGGCAGTATTACATTCTGCAAGATATTCCAATTGGCAAATCTTATCACTAAGTTAAATCTCCTGTCCTGTGGTTGAATGGCTTACTGACCATCTCTTATTATTTTAGAAAAATATTTGTTAAAAGTGTTTTTAAAGGTTTTATTTATTTATTTTTAGAGAGAGGAGAAGGGAGGGAGAGAAACATCAATGTGTTGTTGCCTCTCGTGCACCCCCTACTGGGGACCTGGCCCCACAACCCAGGCACATGCCCTGACTGGAAGTCAAACTGGCAACCCTTTGGCTTGCAAGCTGGCACTCAATCCACTGAGCTATACCAGCCAGGGTAACAAAGTGTTCTTTTATAAATATACATGACCTTTCAAAATGTCTCATGCAAATGAGACATGTCTATGTAAATGAAAAAATGAACTTAAAATTAATGTTCTAACCACAAATATCCTGTATTTATTGCTGTGTGTGTGTGTGTCTGTGTAAGTCACTACCATACGTCTCTCAGCCATAGCACTGATCCCATGTGGGAGAAGAGGAGGCACATTTCAGACTCACCTGTCCTAGTTCCACCAAAAAAACAAACAAGGGAATGCATGAAAACCATTTGGGATCATGTTTGTCACTGTGGAAAGAGTGAACATCTGTGTGACACTGACTCTTTTTTATACAAGAGCAATAGCACATCTCTCAATTTATGCTTTTTCCTTCCATACAGTTTTATGGGCTTTTTGTCAAATTTACTGCTAATAATTTTTTGCTAGTATAAATTATATTTTTTAATTAAAATGTGCATAGTATACCTTTAAAAAGATTTAATATTTGTCTAGGATGTCAGTTGCTATGGGTACGGTTTTTCAGAGCATCGAGGTTGCCACTTTCTCTACCCTTAAACTTTATTTTAATTGCACTGATCTTGTCAAATGCAATAAAAACATCAATAGACCTCTACCATGTCTGAGAGAGCGGGTCCAGATTTGAAAACGCTTCCTGTCCCTGCTGCATCTGACCTTCCTGAGAACCAGTCCAAGGCTGTTTTTGCCATTTCTCTCCTTCAGACATGCGGGCAGGAAATGTTAAGTGGGTGGAGGGGAGGTGGAGGCATTCATAATTTTATTTAACACAGATGTGTTAGAAAAAACAAATGAGAAAATATGGACAATGGTGACTTTGGGAAAATGATTTGCAAAACTTTTTGGACTGTTTTTGCAATTTCTAAGTGTGGAATAACCAAAAAGTTAAATAGAAAGCTTCAGGAATAACTAAAATCATGCACAAGACCATACTAGAGTTGCTGCCACACCTTCTAAGGAATCCTTTCCTGTTCACAGCCCTCCCAAGAGGGCAACAAATGTGTCGCATCCATCAACTTTTCTCAGCCACAGTTGCAGGGACAACCCGAGGAAGCTTTTCCATGGGCTGACCTGTGGCTCAGGATCGTGCCCAACAGGCTGGATGAAAAGATGAACTGCGCTGATCAGGTGCTTCCCTGTGGAACTGGGGAAGTGAAAGACCGAACTACTTAGCAACAAAAGATCATGGTAGCAGGGACAAGAAGCCGCCCTGGACCCCGAGCAAGCTAAGAGTGCAGAGGAATCAAACTGTGAATAAGAAGGGAAGCTCAGTGGCACTGGGACAGAAAGACAGTCACTTGGAGCCAGGTCACATGCGCGATCACACACTAGGGCGGAAAGCCACAGGCTGCTCGGCAGCTCAGGCTCTCTCATGCTCCCCCAGACTCCAGAATCGAGGAGGACGAGCCCTGTGACGGCTCAGCTTCATTTCAACGCCCTCATTGCTCCCCGTGAACCTTACTTGTGAGTCTTTACACCTTACAATTCAAAGAACCCAACTAAATCCCTCTGACTAATCACTTTCTGTTCTAACCATAAATATCCTTTACTTATTGCTGTGTGTGTGTGTCTGTGTAAGTCACAACCATACGTCTCTGTAAAGTTGAAAAATATGTGACCTTTAATGATTTTGTAAACATAAGTCTAAAGTCACTGATAAAGTTCACCACTAAATGCTTTATATTCATAAATACATAATAATATATGGTGAATGAATATATAATAAATATATACATAAATTTATGTGTATTTATGTATTTATACATAAATATATAATATAATGAATGAATATATAATATAAAATATATTTTATATGATATGTAATATATAACATATTTATAGCTGTTATATAATAACTATATGGTATGTTTATATAGATTATATTTGCATGTGATATATTTTTTTAACTTTTTTTATTGATTATGCCATTACATTTGCTCTATTCCCCCCTCCATTCCCCTCCACCCTGCATACCCCTCCCCCACCATTTCCCCCTTTAGTTCATGAACATGTGTCTCAAATTCCTTAGATTCTGTATTTCCCCTACTATTCTTACCCTCCCCCCCATCTATTTTCTATCTACTGTCTATGCTACTTATTTTCTGTACCTTCTCCCCCCTTCCCCTCCTCCCACTCCCCTGTTGCTAACCCTCCATGAGATCTTCATTTCTATGGTTCCACTCCTGATCTAGCTGTCCTCTTAGTTTGCTTTTGTTTTAGGTATGGTTCTTAATAACTGTGAGTTTGCTGTCCTTTCACTGTTCATCTTTTTTTATCTTCTTTTTCTTAGGTAAGTCCCTTTAACATTTCATATAATAAGGGCTTGGTGATGATGAACTCCTTGAATTTGGTCTTATCTGAGAAGCACTTTATCTGCCCTTCCATTCTAAATGAAAGTTTTGCTGGGTAGAGCAATCTTGGTTGTAGTTCTTTGGTTTTCATGACTTGGAATACCTCTGTCCAGCCCCTTCTTGCCTGTAAGGTCTCTTTTTGAGAAATCAGCTGACAGTCTGATGGGAACTCCTTTGTAGGTGACTGTCCCCTTAGCTCTTGCTGCTTCTAGGATTCTCTCCTTCATTTTAATCTTGGCTAATGTAATTATGATGTGCCTTGGTGTGTTCCTTCTTGAGTCCAACTTCTTTGGGACTCTCTGAGCTTCCTGGATTTCTTGGAAGTTTATTTCCTTTGCCAGATTGGGGAAATTCTCCTTTATTATTTGTTCAAATAAGTGTTCCAGTTGTGGCTGTGCCTTTCCCCCTTCTGGTACCCCTATAATTTGGATGTTGGAACGTTTAAAGATGTCCTGGAGGTTCCTAAGCTTCTCCTCATTTTTCTGAATTCTTATTTCTTCATTCCTTTCTGTTTGATCATTTTTTTCTTCCTTCTGGTCCACTCCCTTGATTTGAGTCCCAATTTTCTTTCCATTACTATTGGCATCCTTTGTATCACCATTTATTTCAATTAGTTTAGCTTCCATATGTTTCTCTAATTTGTGACTAAAATCCACCAGTTCTGTAAGGATCCTGATAACCAGTGTTTTGAACTGTGCATCTGAAAGACTGGCTATTTCTTCATCACTTAGATCTATCGGTTCTGGGGCTCTGAGTTGTCCTAGAGCCATTTTTGGTCTATTCGTGCTGTTAAGTGAGCGGAGCGAAGCCTTAGTTGTTTACCAGGACGGGGAGACCCAGGTCGCTGGTTTGTGACGCTGTGTGTGGGGGCGTGGTCAGAGAGGGAGCAATGGCGGTCCTCTCCGCTAGCCCAGCGCATCCAGTAACTCCACACGCGTGGGGCTTGTTTATCCGATCGGAATTGTGCGAGCCTGCTGCTCCGGGCCGGCTTCCCTTCTCACTGGTTTCTCCGCACTTAGATGCGCGCGACCGACAGACCGACCCGCTGTGCGCTCCGGCAGCCAGCTCGCTCGTGATCAATGCCCTCTGTTGCCTGCGCGCACCGCGCACCGCTCCGGGAATTTTTTCTTGCTAACCTGCTCCGCTGCTGGCCTCGCTCCTCGTACCGGTCCAGCTGAGTATCTAGTTGTCCTTTGGACTCCGTATTGTTGATTTTCCGTGTGGCTTGGTTGTGACTGCTGTTAAAAATAGTTGTTCTTAGATTTGGTTGTGCACAGAGGCGAGGTGTTTCCTCCACCTACGTCTCCATCTTGGCGGAAGTCCTGCATGTGATATATTATTATATAAATATATGACAATATTTTATAATACATTTATATATTTATATAATATATTCATTCTATAAATGCATTATATTCATTGTATAAAACAACATCACTCACCAACCAAAAATTTGAACACCACTCTTTAATTTAAAGCCATCCTATCTCAGCTCAGGCTGCTGTAACAAAAGACCACAGACTGGATGGCCCAACACCAGAAATCTAATTCTCACAGTTCTGGAGGTTTAGAAGTCTGAAATCACCCTGCCAGTATGGGCAGGTTCTAGTGAAGGCTCTCTTCTGGGCTGCCGATGGCTGACTCGCCCTACGTCCTCACACGGTGGAAAGAGGAGAGTGCTTCGTGGCGGTTTCTTTTGTAAGAACACTAATCCATTCCTGAGGACAAGACCCTTGAGACCCAATCACCTCCCACAGGCCCCACCTCCGAATACCTCCTAATACCATGGCACAGAAATTTAGTGGGAGTGCAAACATTCAATCACTCTTCTTTTAAGTCTCTCTTTTTCTCTCCAGCTTTCTTTCTTGATAGGGTCAAGTTTTTACATAGAACCTATGTGAACACAGAGGGAGAGGCAGATGCTGGGGGGATAAGCATGCTAGCACATGCTGCATCCGAGACATGGAATTGATCTGAACTGATGACTTCCCCATGCACTTGGCCAGCCTTCTGTTTGCTGCTCTTGAAATCCAGTTGTTCTTCCACCTTTCCGGGCTCTTCCCATCACTACTCCTGAGAGCATATCCAATGGTCACAAACTTAGAGTCATCCTCTCTGCAGAGGTGGGAGAAGACTAAGAGACCAAACACCTGCACTCATTGGGCACATGCATGTTTCTTCATGGGCAGAAAACACCTGTGTTCAGCACGCCCCTGGAGGGGTGTGTACAGTTTCAGCTGGGTGTGGTTTACTTTTCACAGAATTCTGAGTATTAAGTTCACATGCTGTGTTTTTTTTTTTAAACTTTTAAAAATTTATTGGTGGGACTTCCGCCAAGATGGAGGCATAGGTGGAAGCACTGTGCCTTCTCACACAACCAAGTTTAAAAACAACAAAGTTTTAGCAACAAAAACACAGCCAAACCACAGAAAATTGAACTACACAGAAGTCTGACAACAATGAACCCTTCAGCCAAACCGGTGGGAGGGGCAGAGCCAGCAGCAGAGCCGGGGTGGGCAGGAAAGATCCACCGGACAGACCCGGGCATGCAACCCAGGCGCACAGGCAGCCATAGGTGGATCCCATGTGTGGAGTGGGGGGCGGACCCACTGAGGGCTGACCACAGTCACACATTCGAGTGCAGATAAACTGGTGAAGGAGCAAAGCAGTAAGACAGACCATGCAGGCCCCAGTGGCGGAAAGTGGCAGAGGGGACTGCCATTGTTCCTCTCTGACCCCGCCCCCACATACAGCATCACAAACTATAGACCTGGGTGGCCTCACCCTGATGAACAACTAAGGCTCTGCTCCTCATACACATAGGCACGAACAGATCAAAACATGGCTCAAGACCAACTCAGAGCTCCAGAGCCAATAAATCTAAGCAATGAAGAAATAGCCAAACTTTCAGATGCACAGTTCAAAACACTGGTGATCAGGATGCTCACAGAACTGGTTAATTATAGTCACAAATTAGAGGAACATATGAAGGCTAAACTAATTGAAATGATGGGAAATGCACAGGAAACCAATAGTAATGGAAAGGAAACTGGGACTCAAATCAGAGGAGTGGACCAGAAGGAGGAAAAAAATGACCAAACAGAAAAGGATGAAGAAACAAGAGTTCAAAAAAATGAGGAGAGGCTTAGGAACCTCTAGGACATCTTTAGACGTTCCAACATCCAAATTATAGGGGTAGCAGAAGGGGAAGAGGAACAGCCACCAGTGGAAAACTTATTTGAACAAATAATAAAGGAGAATTTCCCCAATCTGGCAAAGGAAATAGACTTCCAGGAAATCCAGGAAGCTCAGAGAGTCCCAAAGAAGTTGGACCCAAGGAAGCACACACCAAGGCACATCATAATGACATCAGCCAAGATTAAAGAGAAGGAGAGAATCTTAAAAGCAGCAAGACAAAAGGAGACAGTTACCTACAAGGGAGTGCCCATAAGACCACCAGCTGATTTCTCAGAAGAAACCTTGCAGGCAAGAAGGGGCTGGAAAGAAGTATTCCAAGTCATGAAAGGCAAGGACCTACATCCCAAATTACTCTGTACAGCAAAGCTTTCATTTAGAATGGAAGGGCAGATAAAGTGCTTCTCAGATAAGATCAAATTCAAGGAGTTCATCATCACCAAGCCCTTATTATATGAAATGTTAAAGGGACTTACCTAAGAAAAAGAAGATAAAAAAGGTGAACAGTGAAAGGACAGCAAACTCACAGTTACTATGAACTACACCTAAAACAAAAACAAACTAAGAGGACAGCTAGATCAGGAGCAAAACTATAGAAATGAAGATCACATGGAGGGTTAGCAACAGGGGAGTGGGAGAAGGAGAAGGTACAGAGAATAAGTAGCATAGATAGTAGGTAGAAAATAGACAGGGGGGAGGCAAGAATAGTATGGGAAATATAGAATCTAAAGAACTTGAGACACGGGGTCATAAACTAAAGGGGGGGGGAATGGTGAGGGAGGGCTCTGCAGGGTGGAGGGGAATGAAGGGGGGAAATAGAACTGTAATGGCATAATCAATAAAATATACTTAAAAAAATTTATTGGTGTGCAGTTACAGTTGTCCTGCCTTTTCCTCCATTGCTCACCCCTACCTTGTTACCCCCACAGTCAATCCCCCAATTGTCCATGTCCATGAGTCCTCTATTCATGTTCCTTGGCTTGCCCCTCCCCATTCCCCCCCCCAATTATCTCTCTCCTTCCTCCCCTCTGGACACTCTCAGTTTGTTCTTTATATCCAAGTCTCTAGTCCCATTTTGCTCATTTCTTTGTTGATTAGGTTCCACTTAGAGGTGAGATCACATAGTATGTGTTTCACCGCCTGGCATATTTGACTTAGCACAATACTCTCCAGGTCCTTTCACTGTTCATCTTTTTGTGAAAGCTTTGCTGTCACAAAAGGTAGAAGCTCCTTCTTTCCTTCTGTGGTGTAGTATTCCATTCTGTAAATGTACCACAGTTTTTTTATTCACTCATTATTGATGAGCAGTTAGGCTGTTTCCAGCACTTGAAACTTGTAAATAATGCTGCCATGGACATTGGGGTGCATAGGTTGTTTCGAATTGGTGTTTCAAGATTCTTAGGATATAATCCCAGCAGTGGAATTGCTGGGGAAAAGGCAGTTCCATTTTTAGTTTTTTTTAGGAAATTCCATGGTGTTTTCCACAGTGGCTGCACCAGTCTGCATTCCCATCAACAGTGCACTAGGGTTCCCTTTTTTCCACAACCTCACTAGCACTTGTTGTTTGTTGATTTGTTTATGATGGCCATTCTGACTGGCGTGAAGTAGTTATCCTACTGTAGTTTTAATTTGCATTTCTTTGATGGCTAGTGATGCTGACCATCCTTTCATATGTCTCTGGGCCCACTGTACGTCCTCCTCGGAGAAGTGTCTGTTCAGGTCCTTTGCCCATTGTTTAATTGGATTGTTTGTCCTACTGATATGGAGTCATGTGAGTTCTTTATATATTTTGGAGGTCAAATCCTTGTCTGAGGTCTTGTTGGCAAATATATTTTCCCATAGGATCGATTCCCTTTCCATTTTGCTGATGTTTTCTTTAGCCATTCAGAAGCTTTTTAGTTAGATGTAGTCCCATTTGTCTATTCTTTCCTTTGTACCCCTTGCTGTGTTTCAGTCCGAAAACAGCTCTCTACCATGTCTGACAGGTTCCATTGTCTTTCCTCCCACCCAGGGGTTGAGGATATAGTCATCAGGGTCTTTGAGTTCTCTGTTCCTTTTTAAGATTTTTTTTTCCCTTTTATTTCAGTGCTAATCTAAACAATGACTCTCAGCTGTTCTGGCTCATTGGCAGGGTGGGGTCCTACCTTTGCAGTTGAGATCACTTTCCCAGTGCTGCTAAGTGAGCCGAAGGGGAACTCCAGGGTCCGAGAGAAGCCTTCCCTTTAAGAGGCTCCACCATCATTCATGTTTAAGAAACCGGATGAGCTTCTTTATCTGTGTGAAAGTTATCTGCTCTAAGATCATCATATATAATGTGGCTATTTGCAAAGGTTTCAGACGAAGTCTTCAGTGTTGGGGGTTGCCTGTATCCTGACTCCTGTGCCCACAGAACCTGAGGAGTTAAATTGCTCCGATTATTAACTGGCTAGGTCCTTCTTGAACTGCTCCCAGCAGCACCCTGTGCCTAGAGGTGCGTCGCCTTTCCCCACTGGTTGGTTGTACCCCAGCTTCCAGAAGCAGTTTTCAACCAGGGCACTCATGGAGAATCCCACAGACACACAAAGGAAACATGTCTGTCTCTCCAGCCAGGTGGCAAGACCTGAAACTCCCGGGCTCTCTGGACAGATTTATTTTTATAGACCTGGACACACACCCTGTTGGGGCTACGCTAACTCCACACACACCCATTTCAGAGACATTGCCTTCTTCTCACACCTAACCCAATGAAACCACATGAGCCTCTGGATGGCTGGGGAAGGAGCCTTTTATACTTGTTCAGAACACTTTCGCTCTCCCTACAGGGGATCCAGCCTGGCACTTAAGAGTGTTTAACAAGAGAGACCTGTTGTTTGCCATCCTTTTCCCCAATCTTGTGAATATCCCAAAACAACACAAATGAAGAATAGCAATTAAGATTCTTCCTGTGCTCCTGAATCTGCTGCGGAAAATGAAAATAGAACCCTGGGCAGCCTCCTGCCACTTGGGCAGGTAAAACAGGGAGGGAGGGATGCAGTCCAACTTCTGAGGATCAGGGCTCAACCTCAGTCCAAGAGAACACTGGGCCCTGTCCCCACTGTCATCCTCCCTTGTGACGTTATGCTTCAGTCCCAGAATAGTTGACAACGTTTGGGAAATTCACACTCTAAAAATATTTCCTTTTTTCTTGTAGGCAAGATAACACAGGGCTGACAGTGGGTTACTAAGAATGCAGTTCCCACATTATATAACACAGACAAAAATACAGAGCATTCGGGGCCAAAAATAGGGCTGAGAAAGAGGAATGTGAATAAATAGCCCCGATAAGTCATTATTTATTCAAACTGTCACATAGCCGAAGAACTTTTAAAAAGTTCTGATCTGCGTCTCATCACTCCCCGGAGGGAGCCACAGCCGCTCTCCTGACACGTGTTTAACATAAACACATCCTCCTGTGTAGGGAGGGGATGCTGTTTGAGGAAAGGTAAGTAGCCACAGGGCTCACTCTCCTTCCCCGTCGTTAGCAAACTGAGGACATGGACAAAGAGGGCCCACGAGGAGGAATCGTTGATGTGCTCAAGTGATGGGCACTGTGCGAGACCCTGCCATCACCCCAGCCACGGTGCTATCAAAATAGATAACGATGCCCCCACATCCTCCTCCGAGAATCAGGAGAAAGGATTGTCCTTGTGCTGCTGGAACTTCATTCCTTCTGCCACCAGTGGCTGAGGGGAAGGCTGCCTCAGGCTGGGCTCTCCTTTGCATTAACGGATGCTGGTCATGGATGGGCTAAGCAGAGAGAACACTAAAGAAGATCAAGGTGATCTGCACACAGAGTGGGAGTGGGAGGAGACAGCCCTCCAGACCAAGCTCGGGGGGAGGTCAGGTGGGGTGGCTGGGATCTGAGAAAGAGGCTGAAGGAGAGCGAGTTCAGGGAGGCAGCTGCCTTGGGTATAGAATATATTTAAAGAGGGAGTGCTGGGAGAGGATTTCAATTCCTCGCTGTCCATTAAGAATGTACTCAAAAAGGATTGTTTCCTAAACAACCCGGTGACATGAAGAAAAAAGGAAAAGAAGGGGAGGCTGTTAGAGAATGGAATGTGTGTTTTTCTTTGGGTCCTGACTTGATGCCAACTACCCAGCTATAAACACCTTTTTTTAAAAGATTTTATTTATTTATCTTTAGAATGGAAGGGAAGGAGAGAGGGAGAGAAATATCACTGTATGGTTGCCTCTCGTGCATCCTCTCCTGGGAACTGGCTTGCAACCCAGGCATCTGCCCTGACCTGGAATCGAACCTCGACCCTTTGGTTCGCAGGCCCGCGCTCAATCCACTGAGCTACACCAACCAGGGCTCAAAAGGATGCTTTTGAGACAACTGTGAAAATGAGTGTGGATGGGTGGTAGATGATACTAGAGACCTGACTTTGTCAGCTGTGATGTTGGTGTGGTAGCTGCAGTGAAGAGTGGATGTCCTGAACAGAAGAGACTCAGTGTCATTAGGCTGAGATGTCACGAGGTCAGTGGGAGTGGGAATGGGGAAGAAATCCATGAAGGGGGGTTGGCAGAAGTAGATTGTGGCTGCTGGTCAGGGATTCCAATGGGGCAGGATGAGTACCCACCCATCGTGGCCCCATACCCTTGGAGACTTCTGGGTCCTCCAGATCAGGGCAGATGGGAGCTCAGTGGGGTTTTATAGGACTTTATGCAGGTGCTCTGAGACATTCCTCCAAACCGGACAGAAGAACATCTCAGTCACATGCTATTCTGATGAACTGCAAAAAGTACACAAGAATTATAGGTTCATACTGCACTTTGCTCAGCCTAACCTGTTGTGAACTTTCCCATGTTGGACTTCGGTGGACTCTACTTTTCTGTGGGCTCATGCCCTTGGCCACAGAATCGACAGGCACCCTCCACTCTTTTACACACCCAATCCAGAGAGATCCAGCAGCTGTCAAGCTGATATCTTCCCTTTTACGTATATTTTACTGATTATGCTGTTACAGTAGTCCCTTTTTTTCTCCCCTTTATTTTCTTCCACACTGCACCCCCGCCTCCAACCAGCAATCCTGCCCCTTCTTAGTTCATGTCTATGGGTCATACATATAAGTTCTTTGACTTCTCCATTTTCTATACTGTTCTTAACCTCCTCCTGTCTATGTTGCACCTACCATTTGTGCTTCTTATTCCTTGTCTCTTTTTCCCCATTCTACCCTTCCCCCTCCCCACTGATAACCCTCCATGTGATCTTCATTTCTGTGATTCTGTTCCTGTTCTAGTTGTTTACTTAGTTTGCTTTGGATTTTGTTCTTTTAGGTTCAGTTGTTGATAGATGTGAGTTTGCTGTCATTTTACTGTTCATATTTTTCATCTTCTTTTTCCTAGATAAATCCCTTTAACATTTCATATAATAAGGGCTTGGTGATGATGAACTCCTTCAACTTGACCTTATCTGGGAAGCACTTTATCTGCCCTTCCATTCTAAATGAAAGCTTTGCTGGATAGAGTAGTCTTGGATGTAGGTCCTTGCCTTTCATTACTTGGAATACTTTTCAGCCCCCTCTTGTTTGTAAGTTTTCTTTTGAGAAATCAGCTGATAGTCTGATGGGAACTCCTGTGTAGGTAACTGTCTCTTTTTCTCTTGCTGCTTTTAAGATTCTCTCCTTATCTTTAATCTTGGCTAATGTAATTATGATGTGCCTTGGTGTGTTCCTCCTTGGGTCCAACTTCTTTGGGACTCTCTGAACTTCCTAAAATTCTATTTCATTCACCAGATTGGGGAAATTTTCCTTTATTATTTGTTCTCTTCCTCTTCTCCTTCTGTCACCCCTATAATTCGGATGTTGGAACGTTTAAAGATGTCCTGGAGGTTCCTAAGCCTCTCCTCATTTATTTGAATTCTTATTTCTTCATTCTGTTCTGGTTGAATGTTTATTTCTTCCTTCTTCTCCAAATCATTGATTTCAGTCCCACTTTCCTTTCCATCACTGTTGGTTCCCTGTACATTTTCCCTTATTTCACTTTGCATAGCCTTCACTACTTCCTCTATTGCGTGACCACACTCAACCATTTCTGTGAGCATCCTGATTACTAGTGTTTTGAACTTTGTATCTGATAGGTTGGCTATCTCTTGGTCACTTAGTTCTATTTTTTGGAGCTTTGATCTGTTCTTTCATTTGAACTATATTTCTTTGTCTCTTCTTGTTACATTGTAAGGGGTGCAGTCTTGAGTATCACCAAGGTGGGGCAGCCCATTTCACAGCATTGTGACACTGTCCATGGGGGAGGGGTCTGAGAGAGAACAATGCCACTTGTTCAGTTTTTGGCTGACTTTCAGTAACTTTCCCCACTACTCACAGGTGAATTGGTCCCTTCTGGTGATTACTGGGTGGGCGGGCTTGTATACATTCTAGGACCCTGTGGGTCTCTCCGGTGAACTCTCCTGTGAGGCTGGGAGTTTCTCCCACCACCACATTCCCCACAGGTTTTTACAGCCAGAGGTTTTGAGGCTTTCTTTCCCCTGCTGGAACCCTGGGTTGCACAGTCCATCTCACTCCCCTGTTGTTCCTCCTGGCTTATACACATGCAAAATGTGGGACTACCTGATCCACCAGCGGCTGCCTGCCCAGCCTGGTCCTCTAGCCATTGCCTTGCCAGACTGTCCTCTGTCCCAGTCTCTGCCTGTCTCTGCCCCACTTACCAGGCTAGATGAATGGTCCATCTTTAACTGTGTGGTTGTCGGACTTCCATACAGTTAGATTTTCTGGCAGTTCTTCTTCTTCTTCTTCTTCTTCTTCTTCTTATTATTATTATTATTATTATTATTATTATTATTAATTTGTTGTTGTCCTTTTGGTTGTGCGAGGAGGCAAAGTGTATCTACCTACACCTCCAGCTTGGCCCAAAGTTCCCATACTGGCATTTTGAACTATCACCTAGAGCACCTGCTTGGCAGCCAACAGCTCTTTGTGCACCTTCTTCTCTTGGTCATGGGACAGTTTACTTAAATTAGTCCTTATTGTGCACAAGTGTGCACACCAGTGGTAGGAAATGATCTTAATAGGGGTGAGAGAAAGATGGAAATCATGAGGCAGGCTGAAGCAGCCAACCTTAAACCTCAGTCACCCGCACCTTGGATGTAAGCAGCTAACCCTGCTCCAAAGTGAAGGGCAAGAACACAATCTAAGTACACATGTGTATTAGTAAAATGTTGTGGCCGTGTTGCCAGGTATAATTAGGGAGGTTGTTGTATATTCAGCTCTGGGGAATAGAAGGCATTTCACCCTCCCTATTCATTTGCCACTAACACCGAGTCTCTTGCTGGACTTGAGGACTTTAAGTGCTATCTTTTAAGTCCCACTGTGTGGGACTTAAACCTGACAGTCTCCCCTAAGTCTAACGCAGCCTGCACACGGCTACCAGTGAGGGCTTCCTAAGATACAGACTCCGCCCTGGGCCTGCGACAGAGTCTCTGCCTGCCAGCTCTCTGGCCCAGGCAGTTCTGATGTCCAATAAATTCCCCCTTGGGGCTGCAGTTCTAGCTCCCTCCAGAACAAGACCCACCCCTCACTGGCAGCCTTCCAGCTGTCCTCCCCTAGTTTCTTTAGCCATGGTGTGGCCCTGGCCCTTGGTTTTCTCCAGATATGCTGGTCTCTGAAGTTTCCCTCACTGGCTTCTTCCTTCTCTTTTTAAAGTAAAGCACTGCCCCCCAAGCCTGATCTCCTGTCATCTCTGGCATAACTTTGATAGCAGCTGCTTAGCCAAAGGTCTCTCATGCCACTACTGAAACTGCACCACACAACTGAGCATCAAGTCCCCATCCCTGACCAGCACCCTCCTTACACTCCCTTCCCCTTCTTCCCCAGCTCTAGGGCCCTGGGTGACTCTGTTCCCTGCTCCTGCCAAACCACACTGACCTAGGGGAGCAAGACAGTTGAGAGAGCCCTCATTTCCTTATTTTTGTTTTTATTTATTGCAAAAAATAAAAGGAAGAAAAACAGTAAACATCAAAATAAATATGGACCCCCCCCAAAAAAAACCCAACACAAACCCACCCTCTTTGTTCCACGCCCTTGTGTCCAACAGACCCAACCTACCCTCACCCCACTTCGAGGCTTTGTCTGTGGGCAAGCCAGTCTTCTGAGATTGGTAGGTACAGTGGAAAGTCTGTCTTATAATTTACTTTTTTACTTAGGGTCATGCATATTTTTTCCATGCTAGTATAAATCCTTCAAATTATAATTTTAATCTGCAAAATATTCTAAGTAGATTTATTTAACCATTCCCTAATGGTAGGTCACTTAAAAAGTTCTCCATCTCCTGGGGATTAGTCTTTAAAAATATATTCTCTAAAAGGGAGTCACTGTGGCAAAGGGCATGAAGGTTTTGATGGCCCTTGACATATCATTAGGTACCTCTTCCTGGACGAGGGGGGAGAGTTTGCATCAATTCCCCCTGCCTATATCAGTGTTTCTCAATGTGTGGTCCAGGTACCCCCGAAGTGTTCTGGGGATACTCTTAGGGAAACCACAAGGTCAAAATTCTTCTTACAGTAAAAAAGCTCGTACGACATGATGAGCCTCGTCCATGCTTGCCCTCTCATGAGTGGAGAGTGGGCTTTTCCAGAGGCCGTGAGGTGTGGCATTGCAACAGACCGTGTGCAGAAGCAAAAAGAAAGGACAACCATCTTGCATTAGATCAGAAATCAGACAGATTTGCAAAACTGTAAAAATAATGCCTCTTTTTTCACTATTTTTGGGGGGGGTGTTGGAAAATATATTTTTCATAAAAATATTAATGTAAATATTTATAGTTTTGCTTTAATCTCTAATACAGCAATTACAGATAGATATTACCTACATAAGTAAAAGTTTTGGGGTCCTTAACATTTTTTAATAGTGTGAAGGGTCCTGAGGTCACTCAGTTTGGGACCCCCTGGCCTGGGGTTGCCCCTGGGTGCGTGTAGCAGAGCAGGGTCGCGAGGGTGGCCATTTTGGCCATTACCTACAGCCTGTCTCCCAGGCAAGACCCCTGGGACAAAATATAAAGCAATTCTACATTTTTAAAAATCCCTTTACCCTGTTTTTGTTTCTTTTGCTCTTCTCTTTCCCCTTCCTGGCTTACCTCTTGTTTTTATTCCTTCCCCCACCACCCCAGCCTCTACTCTCTTAACAAAAGTTGCCCATGTAAGGACACCTCCCCTTCTTCATGCCAATTGACATTTTCTCATATTTAAACAGAGACATAGTGACCTTTGAAATAGGCTTTTCATTATTACTCATCCTATTTAAAAGAAGTAATGTACACATTTTAAAAACACATCTTCACATGTAATCAAAGAACCACAAAGGAAAATGAGTTTTTTCATATTGAATTGGTGGAGATTTATTACATGGCCATTCTTAGTGCTGGTAGAAGTCTAGGGAGAAGGACGTCTTTGTGCAGCTTCTAGATGGCAACTGGGCAACACTGACCAAGAGCCTTAGATGTGAGACTACTCTTGGCCCAGAGAAATGAAAGCTATTGACTTCACTTTGTGCCAGTTGCAATTTGGAATTGCCTGGGATCCTGAGAATAAGAATTAGAAGGAATCCTTTTCCTCCTTTTTTGCGCCCAGAGAAGATTAAACTGGGGAGGGAGGTGGTTGTTGGACTTAAGATAGAAATGACATGGTCAAAGGCTAATCCTCCAGGGGCAGCAGGACAGGGGACAGCTTGGGAGGGGGGGGTGCTGTCGCTTGTGTGCACAGAACCAGCAAATCTGACAACTGCTTTGAGTGTTCTCTTTGCTGGAATGTCCTCCTGTTATCCCCAAGCCTTTAGTGACATACGATTAAAAGATACAGGCTGGTCTTAGCTAGGTGATCCAGAAATTAGCTGGAGTCTCTCCAGAGTCTCGCCACCCTTGACCTCTAGACAAGATTGGTTCATCCTGACCTCAAGGGGCTGGAGAAGGACCAAGCCTGCCCTCGATGTCCTGTTTCATTGTTCGAGAGTAACCAGAGCCCTCCCAAGTTTTCTGCGAGCTTCCAGGGCAGGGCTGGAGGACCACTCCGTGGCCCACTCTGGTCACCATGCACACCCGCTCCTTCCCAGAGTTCCATCAAGACCTCCTGCTCACAGACAGTCGTGAGTGTCCTGGGTGTTTTGAAGTTTGGGGGCTACCACATCACACCGTTGGTATTTTAGTCAGATACCTCTGTAGCTAAAATGGCCCCTGGGCCCCTATCCCTGGGGACAGCCTCAGGCTGGCCCTACACAGACCCCAGCCTCTTCCTGGCAGGATCCTCTCACCCCACTGCTTGCCCAACTCTGCTCTGTCTCCTCTCCTCTCCCTCCCATAGAGCGCTTGAAGACTGTGAGTTGTGGTCCAAGTTCATGCTGACACCCATGTACTCAAGTCCCACATTCCCCCCTAACTCTTGTTGGGAAGCTTCCCTGGCTATGAGGGTTTCTGGTGCCAGTTTCTTCCATGATGCTCCCATCCCGTTTCAACTGGGCCTCAGGGAATTAGGGGTGCAGTGCTCAGGGAGAATGCGCACCCCATAGAAACTACTTCTGAAATGGCCAGAGGTAAGAAAAGCCCCTGCAACATTCCTCGGGGCTGTTGGGGTGGGCAGGACGATGGCTCTCTCAAGGCTGTCCACACACTAATCCCCAGATTGATTATGCAAATATGCCAAGTTACATGGCCAGGGGAAGTAAGATTCAGGTGCAAGTGAAGTTGCTAATCTGCTGCCCTAAAAACAGGAGATTGTCCTAGATTATCCAGGTAAAGCTAAAGCAATCACAAGAGTAATGAAAGGGAGGTAGAAGAGAAAGAGGGATACAGTGTGGGAAGGGCCCGACCCACTGTTGCTGGCTATGAACATGAAGAGGCTGCGAGCCACAGACTGTGGGCAGAGCAGTCTCTGGAAGCTGGAAAAGGCACAGAAGCAGGTTCTTCCCTGGAACCTGCAGGAGAACTGCAGCCCTGCTGACATCTCGACGTTAGCCCAGTGAGGCTGGTGGTGGGCTTCTAACCTGCAGAACTACGAGACAATAAACCTGTGTTTTAAGCCACTGAATATGTGGTCATTTGGCTACAGGAGCCACAGGAAACTAATACGGCTTCCCAGACGCTGTCAGGGAGACAAGCTGGCACAGTCTGCACACCCCGGGCCACTGGGATTGTGATGAGGGCAAGAACAGGCAGGGTCAGCCAGGAGGCGGTGAAGGCTTGAAACATCCAGGATACACAGACCATGAGTGTGATAAGTATAAATCTACATTCCACCAGGGAGAGAAGGCTGGCAGTCCCCCAGGTCTCCTGGAACTGCCTGGCCTCCGGGGTTCCTGGGGCCAGTCTTAGGTCTTGGAGGCTCAGAGATTCAATGGATGGGGCTCCTGGAGTGAGCGCACATTAGCCAAGCTCATTCTGAGAACCACAGCTCCCAAGGCTGGTGGCCAGCTAGCTTCTGGTCAAAAGGAATTTATCTTACTTGAGCCAATACACCAGGAAGTCAAACTATACTCAGAAGGCAAGTTCTGAGCAAGTTCTGTGACTCGAATGTTTTGCAGACCCACAGTCACGTCCACAGGAGCTGCTCCCAGCACCAGGCAGGCTGCACTCATGCTCAGGACTGGTTCCCCCGGCAAACCCCTGGCCCCCCGACAGACTGTAAGCACTGGATCCCTGATGGTCCTTTTCCAGTGTTTCCCTGATAACAAGCCCTTGCTCTGGCCAGGAAGCCATTGTGTCTCCAGAAGGGGACTTGGTTTAACTCTCTTAAGGTCCATTATCTGTTGATTTTAAAGCTTAGCTTGCAGGCAAGTCTAATTTCTCTCTTTTCCACCTCATTGGCAGATGCCTCTTGGCCGTTTCTGTCACAGACAGCAGCTCCCATCCTGTTTGTTCGAGGCAAAAAATCCTTGTGGAGAAGGGCGTGGCCGTAGCTCTGGGCAGCCTCTGGGAGGCCGGCTGTGGTCCTCTGTCCCCATCCCAGCAGCCACAATGACCCAGCACCTCCCTCCCAAGTTGCACCTACTCTGTCACTTTGGTAGCTTCTCTGGCTTAAAGACCAGCTGCTCTTTTTCCATTTTGCTCCTGAAGTCTGTAAACCTCAGATTCTCGGTGCTTCTGGGGCTTTGACGTCCTTTCAGTTTCCCAACAGACACACAACCCTGAGATTCCTCCATACCCACTTTCCACCACCAAGTAGCTGTGTCACCTTTGGGAAGCTATTTACTCCTCTAAGCCTCATCTAAAAAAAGTGTTTACCGCTTTTAGAGAGCAGAAGAGAGAGAAACATCAATTGGTCAGCTCCCATATGTGCCCCAACCAGGGACTGAACCCACACCCTTTTGGTGTACGGGATGAGGCTCCGACAGAGGCATACTCTGAGCCTCATTCTTACATACACAAGGATTTAATGAGGACCAATTCAGTGCCAAGTAGAGACCTAGGGAAGTTGTTAGAAATAGCGCAGTAAACAAACAAAAATCCTTGCCTTCGGAAGATTACGATCTAGTGGGAGGAGACAGGAGAAAATTCAAGTAGAAAAGGGAGATTGGGACTGAGGGACAGGGGTGAAGTATAAAATACAAATGGCCAGAAAAGGCCATCCTGAGAAGGTGAGCAAACACCTGAAGAAGACTTCAGTTTTTGTTTGTAACATGGGAGTGATGATAGTATTTACCTCACCAAATTGTTGTGGATATTAAATAAGTTAATACATATAAAGCACTTAGATTAATATCTGGACCAATAGCTATTAAGCTATTGTTATGATCCTTACTTTAATAAGTGGTTTTTAGAATGCTTTAGTGTTTTTTAAGCATCCAGCTTGGTTCATGCTGGAAATTCCAAGATGGCGGATGTGGTGTGCACACCCTTACACTCCTTCCAAAGGCGGGACAGAGACAGCACTCGCCAGTCCCTGCGCTCCTGCTCCCTGAGCCAGCAGCCTTTGCTCACGGGGCCCTGTAGGCAGTCGGTGGCGTGGGACGATGGGGATTGGGAGTGAAAGGAAATGCATGTGTCATCTCTTGACGCAATTGCATTTAGGGACAGATTTATCGTTTGAACTGCCCCCTACTATTCTTACACGTTTACTGAGTGACAGTGATCTCCTCTGTCACCAAGAGCTGGCGTCACAACTTATTCACTCTTTCTAGGAAATGATGATCTCCCTCTGCTTTGAATGTCAAAGGAAAGAATAATTCACAGTCAACTACCGAGGTTGACGACACAAACCACACTGCAGTGTTCGTACATGAGTACCTGTTATCTCTTCAGGGCTTCTCCCAGTGAAACCGACCTTAATTTCCTCCTTCCTTGATGTGACAACAGGTCTGAGTTCTTGTTATGGCATATGTGACAATGGATTCGATGTTTCTTAAGAAGGTGGCTTTCACACAGACTCCTTTTTCTCCTTACGTACTTGTGAAATTTCCACAACCGGAACACAGGTTCTTCCTCACTGCACTTTCTCAAGCTTATTCGAGACAGTCCCCGTGTCTAAATTTATTAGCACATTAGTAGTATCACTAAATACCAGCTCAATGAAAATTTTCTTAGAACTGTAAAGTGAAACCAAACACAATTCAAGGGTAGAGAATGATTACACTTCCTTGGTAGACCAGATGTCAAAAAGGAGACATGCAGTAAAATGCATAGAAAAAATCATGCTGGTTTCTTTAAGCCAGAGCCTCTCTAATTCTCCTTAAGAGAGAGTCCCAATACTTACACCAGTGGGAAGACTTCTCCTAGCATACATTCATGGAGTTTTACACCTTATTGTTTTAAATATCAAACTTGCAGAAAAGTTGACAATACCCTTTACCAAATATAATCTTTTTTGCTGAATCTTTGAAAGTAAGTTGCAGACATAAAAGGTGACTTTCAGTCCTAAGTACTTCACCTGCAGCTACGAAAAGAAGGGCATCTCTTATGTAACAACAATTTCATCTCCTCACCAAAGAAATTTAACACAGCCATGACGTGATCTAATAGACGGTCCTTATTCAAGCTGCCCCAATTGTCTTCAAAATGTCTTTATATCTTTTTTTAAAAAAAATTATTATCCCACATCTAATCAAGAATCACGTATCATATTCGACTCTTCAATATGTTTTTATCTAGAGCTGTCCCCCCACCTTTTTGGTCTTTTATGACTGACGTGTTTAAAGAGTCTCGTGGACTCTTCACTCTATTTGCATAATTATTTCCTCATGATGTAAATTAGATGAACTATTTTTTTTGGTAAAAATACCACTGAGATAATGTCGTATAATGTTAGTCTGTCCCATTATTTGTTAATTGAATTTGGACCATTTAGTTACTGTGATGCCTGACAAGTGTCCCTGGTGTAACTGACATGTCATCTGCAAAGTGGGGCGCGACACTGCGAATGTCCTGCGCTGACGTCTGCGCAGGCGTGGCTTCAGCGTCTGTTGACGATGTTGATTGAATCAGTTATTTTGGAGGGGCGGGGTCTTTGAAAAAGGGTGACTATCCAATTCTATCAGTTCTTTTTACACTTATCAGCTGGCATTCCTCTGTGAAAAGGAGTGGAAACCTGTTTTTAATTGTCATTTTAATTGTTCCATTTAAAACAGCAACAAACCTTCCACAGGAAGTGCAACAGCAAACACATGCACCACGTGCTCGCCCTTCCTCCTCCTCCTCCTCCTCTCCCTCCAAGGGCTCCATCGACTTTGCTCCCAGGACTGTGGTAAGCGCGTTATGCACGGCAGGTCACTTGTTCCTCTGGACCACCCCAGCCAGTAGATAGCATTAGTCTCAGATGAGGACAGTCTTGGTTGCAGATGAGAAAACTGAAATGCAGGGAAACAACTTGCCCAAGGTCATCAATTAATTGACAGATCTGAGCCCAGACACATTTGACCTAAAGGCCACGTTCCTGCCCAGCCGCGTCCCTAAACCACTGTGTCACCTTTTTGTGGACCTACTTGACAATGGCAGCAACAGTAACCCTCGATTTTGTTGATTCTTAGAGAACTCTTTTCTCCTCCCCCTTGAGCATTAGAACTGCTTAGTAAAAAGGCCAAAGGAATTGTCCCAAAATAGTTCCTATGGGACAATGGATCGTTATTATTTTTCAATTCATAGTTACTCGTATTTCCCAAGTTTTCCACAATAAACATGCATTGATAGTTTGGGCAAATTTCTAGTCTTCAGATTCAGAAAGGCTCTTCCAAGGGCTTGTCTGTCCTTTTCGGAGCCAGGACGAACATGCGGGTGCGTGGTACACAGGGAGGGCGTGTGGGTGCGGGCTGGGCTCGTGTGCCAGGAAGCGGGGGAAGAGTCCAGTTCAGTTCTTGTCCTTTTCCCCAGAGTCCTCGTCACCGACTGGCTTTGCGCAAGAGAGCAGGCTGCTCTCAAGAACAGAGAAGACTTTCAAATTGTTTACAAAGTAACAGAAAGACAAGAAACAATTTTGAAGAGGACAAGTTGAGAAATGCTTGGTAGCACAGTGAGAGGAGCGACCACCAGCTGCTGAGGTGAGATACAGGAGACGTTAGTGAGACTTAAAGAAATGTCTAGAAGGGAGCTCAGAATCACAGACCAGAAAGTCATTGTTCTGAGAGATGTTATGATTCCAGGCTTTTGTAGCTTTCCTGTTTCTCTCATTTTTGTTACTCCATATCTTTTTCCTAGAGTCTTCAGCAGAGAACACACTTGCCTTTTAAAAAGAAAAAAATAGCATTAGTAGGGAGATTGAATTGTAAAACTACTTTTCTTAGGTCCGTCAGTGACCGGAGGTCACAAGGCAAACCATCACCCAGAAATCCGGAGGGACCGGCAGGCAGAATCACACGCACCAGGACCCGAAGTGCCGTTGGAGCAGCAGCGGGGAGAAAGCCTGACCGTCTGGTGCATTGTTGGAGGCTTGAGATTTGAAAAAATCCTGGGTTTCCCCACAGTCTCAGGGCAGCCCCACAGTTTCCTGGAGTTGACCTCCAGGAACTCCACCAGGTTATCACTGGCAGGAGGGGAAAAAATCTTCTTGGTTCAGGAAAGGAAGAGAAGTCACCTTTTTAAAATATGCTCAGGGGAAAGGTAATCATTTTGAAAGCCCAGCCACAAGGGAAAGTGCTTCACCAAGGCCTTATCTGCCCCAGGGGAAGGACGAGGAGACAGCCCTGCCCCCTCCGGACCCCTGGTTTCACCTGAGGGGAGAAAAAGGCCATGAAACGCTTCAGAAGGCCAGGCCCAGGGCCTCAGGCCCGTAATGGTGACATTGAAGAACTTCCCCTCTCCATTACCTACTGTACTAGTTTCCCGTGACTGCTGTAACATAGCACCACAAACTGTGGGGCTTGAACGACAGAAGTTTATTGTCTCAGTTTTGGAAGCTAGAAGTCCAAAGTGAAGGTGGGAGGGCCGCACTCTCTCTGAAGGGCTTACTGAAGACTCTTTCCCACCCCTTCCTAGTTCCAGTGTTTGTGGGCGGTCCTTGGCATTCCTTGGCTTGTAGTTGCTTCTCTCTGATCTCTCCATCGTCATGTGGCCTCCTTACTTTGTGCAACCCTAATGCAGTATGATCTTGTTCACAAAACTAATTACATCTGCAAAGGCCCTATTTCCAAATAAGGTCATGATGCGAGATCCTGGGTGAATATGCATTTTGGGGGACCATTATTCACTGCAGTACGGTTACCATCACAGCAACAGTCTCTGTGAGATGAAAGGAAATTTCTACTGAGAGAGCAGAAAGGCTGAAAGGTGGTATCTAACTTTCAGTGATACAATTCAGTTATCATTCAGGCTGAGTCACTTAAGTAAAAGCCCAATTTGGAGACTCTATATATTTCAGTATTTTACAAGGAATGAAAGTTCCAGAATTATGTAAAACAAAATCCATGACATATTTGATAGGGGACTAATATCCAGAATACAAAGAGAACTCCTAAAACAAAATAAATAAACACTCTGACTCAAAAATGGGCAAAGGACTTGAATAGACATTTCTCCCAAGAGATACAGATGGACATTAGACACCTGAAAAGATGTTCAGCATCACAACCATTAGGGAAATGCAGGAAAAACCACAGTGAGATTCCACTTCACATGCATGAAGATGACTATTATTATTTTTTAAAGCAAGTACTGGAGAGCATGTGGAGAAGTTGGAACTCTTATTCTCTTCTGATGGGGATGTGAAATGGTGTAGCCACTGACAGAGACAGTATGGAAGTTCCCCAAAGAATTAAAGAGAGAATGATCACATGACCCAGCAATTCCACTTCCTGAACTGAAAGGAATTGAAAGCAGAGACACAACACATGTTCACAACAGCTGGGAACAACTGAGTGTCCATCTACAGGTGGATGAATAAACAACATGGAATTTATAGACATATACAGTAAAATATCACCCAGCCTTAAACAGGAAGGAAACTGGCATGTGCTATAATATGAATGAACCTGAAAAACATTATGCTAAAAGGTCAGTAAGAAAAAGACCAAGGCTGTGTGACTGATCACAGACACGTGAGAGACCCAGAGCAGAGGGAGACAGGGAGTAGAGTGGGGGTTGCCAGGAGCTGGCGGTGGGGTAGGGCGCTGATACCCAGTGAGCACAGAGGTTCAGTCTCGCAAGATGGAGAGAGTTCTGGAGACGGATGGTGGTGACGGTGGCACAACAGTGAGGATATATTTAGTGTCATCAAACCGTACACCCTGTTAAAATGGTAAATTTTACTACAATTTAAAAACTAAATATACCCATGCTAATTAGAGCGACAGTTATAATGCATTGTCCAAACTGGAACACTTTAGGGGGATAAATGTGATGATCCTGGGCAGCCCAGGTGCCCCCAAACCTTCTGATCCCACCTCAGAGAACAACATCCACCGGCCTCAGTAGAAAACAGTCTGCTGAGTGTTTGGCAGAGTGAATATGGAGGAAATCACACAATTAAGAGGACCAAGAAATAATAATCTCTTCCAAAACCTTAAAATTTGGCCAGTGGACTTTTGACATAAAATGTTGGATTTACACTTCAGATTTACAGCTTCATCCCAGAAGTCCATTCTGTTTAGGGACACTCACCTTTGGTTTCCAGGCTCAGCTGCCCACAGGTGCCTGTGGGACACACCTTCCCCTCCCCGCCCGTCCTCCTCCATCTCAGTGCCATCCATCCTTTAAGGGAGGTTCCCTCCAAATTCCCCCTCATCTGTTCAGCCTCCCCTGATGCACCAGGTGGCAGTCCTCCACTTTCAAACTTCGGTGGCGCTTTACTTGATGTGAGGCTAAGACAAGAGAAAACCTAGATTATTGAATGAATGCTATTGACCTCTGCTTGGCTGCCAAGCCTGAAAACTAACCATAACTAAAACCATCCACCAGCACTAAGGAAAATTACCTTGGATCTCCCCACATAAGCCCCATGGTTGGTGCCTTGGCTTTTCCAGGAGTTTGCGGGGGGCTTGAAGCAGAGGGATGGAGAATCTTGATTCGCTTCTTGGCCATCATGGAAAATGGCATTCCTCCGAGTGTCTTTCATGTACAGGGAGTGGTCATTCTCATCCTCACGGGTCTCAGGCTCTGACACTGGGGTCCCCAGCCCCAAGGTTTGGTCTCTATGCCACTAAGACCCTAAAAAACAGGTGCTGGCTGAAAATTTTCCCTGGTGGGGCTGGTCCAGGGGGGGTGATTCCTCCACTGATGTGATTTTCTCAGGAGGCCTGGATGACCCAGGTCTGGGCCAGGTCACCTTCACCACACACATAGTGTAGCTTAAAAAAGTCTTGTCCTAGCTGGTGTAGCTCAGTGGATTGAGCGCAGGCCTGCGAACCACACGATCGTGGTTTGATTCTCAATCTGGGCACATGCCTGGGTTGCAGGCCAGTTCCCAGCAGGGGACTCACGAGAGGCAACCACACATTGATGTTTCTCTCCTTCTCTCCTTCCGTTCCTCTCTAAAAAAGATAAATAAAATCTTAAAAAAAGAAAGTCCTAAAGGTCAAGTATTTCACACCCCTCCCTGAAGTTTCACCTGTTTTTCTGTACTCACACAGTACATTGTGAGTGGGCCATATGCTGGAAAAGTCTGCTTCTTTGAGGTTTTTTGTTTGTTTCTTCATTTAGTCACTCATTTTTCAAACATTCAGCTCACCTCATGCTTAGTGTACACCAGGATTCCTCTCCTACACCTGTGAGTCCCTGGATCACCAACTTAGCTGCAAAGAAACACAGGCTCACCTGGTTTACAGGAGAATGGAAGCCTTAGGTGGCCTCATGAGACCAAAGGGTGACATCAGGGCAGATGACGGGACATCTCAGGCTTGTGACCAAAAGGGGATACTTTGACCACTTCCAACACACTAGGGTGGTTATAATCAAACACACAGAAAATAAGTGTTGGCGAATACAGGGGCTTATTGGTGGTCTGGCTGGAGGCTGGGTGACAAGGGGACAGTATTTATGATGGTTCCTCTTAGCTTCCATGTGAAGGATCAGAAGTGGTGACTCTTGAGTCCACACTGAGCTGGATCGCCTTTATCAAAAAATGGTGCCCTAGTCTTCCTTTGGTCTCCCTAGTCTCCTAAGTTTATCCACACATTGTAAACACATGTTAACAAATTGAACACAAATTTAACAAAGTTTAAATTGGTTCTCTTGAATAAGATGGCCCTTGTTTTAGTTTGGGCCTTATGATTTAACATTGCATAAAGATATAGTATATATCCCAGTCAGGGCACATGCCTGGGTTGCAGGCCAGTTCCCAGCAGGGGACGCATGAGAAGCAACCATACATTGATATTTCTCTCCCTCTCTCCTTCTCTTCCCCTCTAAAGATAAATAAAATCTTAAAAAATATTATATAGTATATAATAATTAGCAACTACCTGTTTTGTGGATTTGGGGTAAAAATGGAAGCCACTGAAAAAAGTCTTGCCCTGGCTGATTCAGAAAGAACAATCACGTGATGCTAATTTCTCAAAATCTGTCCACTGCACAGCACAGATACTGTTGGATCACTAAAAAGACCAGAGAAAACGTACTGAGGAGAGCTAGATGTGTGAGTGCTCCAAAGTTTGATTTGTCATCCTCATACTGACGGTCGGTGGGTGATGTAAAAGCTCAGGCCAGGGCCTTCGGAGCTGCTACTTGAGGAAGTGAAGCCATCAGGATGGGCTTCAGACAGAATCAATTTTCTTTACAAAAGAGCATTTAACACTGTTTATTCATTATAAAACACATTAAAAACAACAATCAAAATTATGTTTCTGTAACCAGGTTACC
This sequence comes from Artibeus jamaicensis, assembly GCF_021234435.1. Lineage (NCBI taxonomy): Eukaryota > Metazoa > Chordata > Mammalia > Chiroptera > Phyllostomidae > Artibeus > Artibeus jamaicensis. The sequence goes on along the minus strand of NW_026521249.1, from coordinate 2,898,969 downwards.
AGAAAATGATCCAGTCAGCCCCCGCATACCCTGGCCTTCTGCCTGTGCTTCTGTGAAGTGGTTTTAACAACCATTTTCTATCACTTGGAGGAAAGACCAGGGCAGGCTGACGGGTGCTGGGAGCCTGGAGTGAGGAGGAGAGTCAGGGGAGATCCCCAGCCCTCTTTAGGCTCCATTTGACCAGCTTTGGGCAACACGGAAGTCTCTGGGAGCCCCAGCAGAAGGGCTCCAAGGGGGCCCTGGGCCCTCCCACCACCACCCTCCCTCCTCAGCTCTGGGGCAGCCTGGAGCTCTCCCTGAGGTCTCATGACCTTGCCTCCTTTTCATTTCCCTCAGGGAATTGCAGGATGCCCTTCTGGATGGGAAGAAATAAAACCTCCAAGTCTGATCCTGTGTTCATGGGAACAATGACTACAGCTTGCACCTCTTCCAGGTCCAGGTTAAACAACAACTTCTGTTGTTGGCAGAAGGGCCTGCTCTCTCTGAGAGCCCATAAAATGTTGCTCCCAAGTAGCACTTGGGAAGGAAAGTTGGCTACCACATGGCTCCCACCTCCCCACTTGGAGGTCAGATGCATCTCTTGAGAGGGCAAGTTGGTAAGATGCAGAGTGAGGGGACTAGCAACCATGACCCCTCCCCACAAGCGTCTTCCCCAGGTTTCTCCATTGTCCTGTATCCCTGGGAGCTGGGCTGAGCCTCTGAGGAACCCGGGGTTCCTTTGCTGGGGGCTGAGGAGCTCTAGGGGACAAGGCTCCTGTCCCATGGCCCCAAGGAGCTGGGTCATGGGTTTCTTGTGTAGACATTGCACATCTCTGTCCTTGGTCCATCCTGTTTGAGATACTGGTGTCTGGGGGAACTTCAGGTAATGGACAGAAAGCAGGGGACTTAGGGGTGGGGCTGTTTGGAGCCCCAGATGTTTCTCAGAGGAGTTTCCAAACTCAAAAGGGTGGGTGTGGTCCAGGGACATATTCACAGAGACTGTCCACCTCTGTGGTCCTGAAAGGACAGTATGTGTCCTTCAGGCTGCCCAGCTCCCTCCCCCAGGCTGCAGGAGTCTGGACCTCGTACTGCTGGCTCCATAGGGATTCTTAGCGGTGACTCCTAAGTCACTGAGTGGGAAACCAAAGGGCTTGTCAACCCCAAAACACAAGTGTCTGTAGGTCTCTAGCAGTAACACAGGCCCGAATGTGCCCATTTGCCCCATCAAGAATCAGGGGTGCAGAGCAGTGGGTGGTCTCTCATGGACCAAGGTGACCCACATCTGATTTGGAGGACTGCTGTGTGTGTGTTGAGGGAGACACAATTTGGGGCCAGAAGTCAGGTGCCATAGGAGAAGTGGTCATTCTTCTGGAAGCAGGATCAGGCCATGACTCTTCCCCTGACTGGACAAGCACACGGGTTGCAGCTGGGAGGCAGCCCCAGAGTCAGCCGGTCCTCTCAACCTTGAATCCTGCTGTCCTGGGCCTGGGGACGCTGGAGCCTCCAGCAGCAGGTTCTTTTTTTTTTTTCTTTTTTTAGTTAAATGTTTAGATCATTTATTTTAATATATGTTGATAATAAAAATATTTGAGGTTATACTGGTTCTACTTTATATGTGTATTATATATTACATTACATATTTGCACATATATATACTATATAGTTGTGTCACTAATTTTTTTAGTTGTAACAAATCTGTTTCACTGAAATACCAGTTCTTAGTTTCACTTTTATATTTTTCATGTTTAAGACATATTTGGTTGATTTCAGACTCATCATTTTTATAGTCTATTCTTGCTTATTCATATTGCTACCTTTTGCTTATTTAGATATTAAAGATTTAAATATTTCCTCCAGCCATTTTATATTCCATAACCAACACCTCCAGCATCTGCAGGACAGGAAGGGAAGCTTCATCTGTTCGAGACGTTCTAAAGCTGGAAGATAACTCCGTTCTGTGGTCTGATCCACTGAGTCACCTTCACAGTGTAAACCCCCAAGAGCAGTACCATTTACCTCATTATCAAATTCTTTTTTTTAAATTAATTTTATTTAGTTATTTTTCAAGTACAGTTTTTTGTCTATTTTTCCCATCCCAGCCTCCCCCGCCCCTTGCTCCCCACCTCCCTCCCATTTCCACCCCCCTTAGTTCTCGTCCCTGTGTCCTTCCTATTTGTTCCTCCAAATCCCTCCCCCTTTTTCCCCTTAACTTCCCTTCCTTCTCCCCCTCTGGTCACTGTCCCCTTGTTCTCTATTTCAGTGTCTTTGGGTTTTTTTTTTTTTCTGCTTGCTTGTTTGCTTTGTTGTTTAGCTTCCTGTTAAAGGTGAGATCATATGGTATTTGTCTTTCAGCCCCTGGCCTATTTCACTCAGCATAATGCTTTCCAGTCCCATCCATGTTGTTGCAAAAGGTAGTAGCTCCTTCTTTCTCTCTGCAGCATAGAATTCCATTGTGTAAATGTACCACAATTTTTTGATCCATTCATTTACTGATGGGCACCTAGGTTGCTTCCAACTCTTGGCTATTGTAAATTTCAGCAGCAGGTTCTTATTTAGCTTTTGGCCTGTGCCTGAACCAGGGCCCGGCAAAAGCCCCCCTTGGGGTAGGACCTACCTGCCGCCCCCAGCAGATGGACAGAGAGGGGAAGGGGGTAACCACTCAGGAAGGTCCTGTGGAGCAGCTCCTCAATGCTCTTGGCATTAGAAAGCAGAGCTTGAGGTTGGGGTCCTGGCAGCTGCATTCACCTGATGATCTTTTGCAAATAGGAAGCCACAGCGGGAGGGGTCCAGCTTCCCTGGCCTGTAAACGCTGTGCTTCCTGGTGAGAGGGCAGCAGTCACAGGGTGTGTCTTCAGTGCACGACTTCACTGGGCCCGTACGTGGTGATCAAAACTGAGGAGGCTGCCGGGGCCAAAAGCAAGCATCATTCTGGACCCCGAGCACAGCAGGCTGTGGTCAGGACGGCCAGCCCAGGTGGGCCCCCTTTGAGGGGCCGGCAGCCTGTGTGGTTTCTGAGTGTCCAGGGGCCCCCCTCCCCACACTAAGTCAGCACTCCCAAGACTCACCTTCCCAGGGACACAGGGGAAATATGCCGATTTTTGGCCATCCGCTCTCAAGCTGCTTGAGTCAGCTGGGCCAATAGGAGAGTTGGAACATGGGTTCCACACTGTCTAGCCAGTCAGGGTTCTCCTTGCTCGTGTCAGAGATGGGAAGTGGGAGTAGCCCTGGCTGTCCTGGGCCCTGCAGGGAAGGGGGAGAAGGATGGTGTGGGAGGTGAGGTCCCGAAGGGTCTCAGAGGGGCCGCTGGAGACAGCCTTCACCTCCAGGAGCAACACTCTCCCACACCCCCCAGAGGCCTACGGCTGGCCCCAGGGAGGCTGCAGGAACATGGCCCTGACCCAGTGAAGCTGAGGGCCGGCTCAACTGCAGAGCTCAGCAACTGCCCTCTGAGTGCCCAGGACCACAGTGAACAGGGCGCTTTGCCCCAGCGGGGTCCCTGACCTCCCCCAGCCTCCAGGCCCCAATACCTTACAGCTTCACCTCTCTTCCCACTGCCACGGTCCCCTCCCCCCACCCCCAGCCCAGACAGTCATTGCTCTGCCAGGGGGACCCTAGTCACTCTCTCCCAGGGAGGCTGGTTTGGGAAGTGGGGTATACACCGGGCACAGGGCACCTCCTCCACCAATGCCCAGGAGGGGCATCCACCCGGTGACATGGGCTAGACACCCACATGCCTGAGAACTCACTGTGGAGGTGGCTTGGGGAGAGGCTTCCTGGATTTCAAGGGTTCCCACCAGGATTACCTGTGGCTGCTTCCCACCGTATTCTACTTCCTGCACACAGCAGGTGTCTGACATCTGAATCTTTGAGCAGTCTCCTGTGGCTGGGACTCGTGGTCTCTGGCAAAGTTTGCAGGATGGCCCCATGGAGGGGAGATGGTGGTAGAGATGGTGACTTGGCAGGAGGTGGGGAAAGGCCAGTGAACGCTCTGCCCAGGGGGCCAGAGGGCAGAGAAGGGCTAGGAGGGGGATTCGGGAGGAGAGGACACTGACTAGCAGTGTGGGACACCACATGGGCATGAGAGAGGGAAGGAAAGGAAGGGGCATTGGCAAGGTGGGAGGTGCCAGGGATCCCAGAGGACCTGCAGAGGCTGCTGGCCTTGCGGGCTGGCAGGAGAGGAGCTACAGATGGGAACTTGGATTGGCGAGGTCGGGGGGCATGGGGAGGAACAGGCTGAGGCCCAGAAGTGGGGGCCTGCGGAGGGCAGGGGGAGAGGGAAACAAGTGAGAGGGAAGAGGCAGAGGAAAGAGGAGTGGGAGAGCGTGGTCTGTGGACAAGAGCAAAAGAGATGAGTTTCTTCTTCATTGCTGCCAATGCAGAGAATGAGAGTCTGGCGCAAGTGTGGGATTTACAATCTGTTGTAAACTGAGTTGTAAATCTCAGTTTGTTACCTCAGGGTGTGTCTTTGTGACCTCAGGAGCAGAGGACTCTAGAAAGAGTGACCTGGAGGGCCTGCCTGCAGCACAACTGTGAGCAGTGTAGGGATAAGCAAACTGAGGTCTTGATGGAGACTGTGGAAGGCAATGCCTGGCCCAGAGCCAGAGCACGTCCTTCCTACAGCCTCAGTCACTGGGCTGGGGCTGCATCCCAGCTGCTTGCTGCCCTGGGGAGGCTGCCTGAGAGCAGGGCTGGCTGGTGCTCTGGAGTGGCCCCTCCTTCCAGGGCACATCCACCCTCTCCCAGTAGCTCCTCCATGGGAGGGTCAAGGGGCTCAGCCTATCCCTGAGCTTGGGTGCCCAGAAGACGTCTGGGCTCAGGAATCTCCTGGAATGAACAGGAGCAGCCCAGTTTGTTCCTGGGCATCCATGGCCGAGGAGTGGCCAGGGCACCAGGGTAATAGTGAGTGTTGCTCAGAAGCAAGAACCCACACAGCTGAGCCCTCCCAAAGCTGTGTGCTAGGACACAGTGAGCCAGGCACAGGCCCCATGCCCACCCCTGTCCTCCTGGCTCTCTGCCCTGGCTCAGAAGAAGGACCAGTGGTGAAAGTCAGAGAGAAAAACCCCTCTGTGTGTCACTTGTCACTCACACAGTAATGTCTCCTGCTCTCTGGATCTCAGGAAAGACCTTGAGACTTCCCAGGACAATGGTGGAAATTTCCTAGCACTGGACCCCAGACTCAGGAAACCTGACACGGAAAGGAGCAAACCCACACCCTCCCTCATGTGACTGAATGAATTTTCCTAAAACTCCATGAGCCTGACAGCTGGGGCTGAGGGACCTGAAGGTCTGGAGTCTTAGTGGACTCACCTCGCAAATCCAGTGACCCCTTGTCTTCTCTCGGTGCTGCTTTGTCCCCAAGCAAATGGCCCAGAAAGCCTGAACCCCATCAAGCCACCTATGGTGGCTGTTCTGTCACAGCTCCTCCCTCATATCTGTTACTTCTGATGCCACCACCTGCACTGACCCCAGTGCTCCATCACAGCCCCTCAGGGCCTTGGGGCCTATGTTACTTCACAAGCTCCTCACTGTCCTGCCCTCTCTCTATGTGTTATCATTATAATGCCTCCCTTGCAGACATTCCAAGGCACTGGTGGGTCATTGAGAAGGGGCCCTGCATCCACCTCTCATAGCCCCAAAGTGAGGGAGCCATAGGGAGGGGGTGACAGAGCCCCAGGCACTACAAGGCCACCAGAAAGCCAGAAGGGCCAGGCTGCTCCCCCTGCCCAGGTGGAGGGTGGGACATTGCACTGAGCTCCTCAGAGATCCCAGTGGTTCAGCCTGGTGTGGGAGGTCTGGGCTGACCCCTGCACACCTGGTGGTGGTGGGAAACATGAGAGACCTCATCCAGTCAGTCCTGGGATTGGGGAGAGGAACAGTGTGTACAACATCAGGAAACATGGAATGATCCCTGAGCCTGTGAGGGGGGAGGAAGCAGGTCAGTATCCAAGCAGAGAGGACTGTGGATGGGTTACCACAGCCCATGGAGCTGATGGCCCAGGCCTTGGCCCACCAGGGTTTCTCAGGGATGTCAGATGTTGTTTGGAGTGGACCAAAGAAGCCCCTGAGACCTGGGCCTGACCCCCCTCACACTCTACAAAGCCCCACTTGCCACACTTGTGTGTTCCTGGGGAAAGAGGACAAGATTCCTGAGTTAACCAAGACTAAGTGTCCCCCAAACAAAAATTAAACCCTGGAAAAAATGAAGAAGCCATGGGCCCATCACACCTGAGTTTAAGAACTGAGGTAGGAATCACCCACAGCAGAGAATAAAGACATCATCTCAGCTGCAGGCGCTGGCTGCCTGGTGACAGAGGTAGATATTCAAACAGATAATGATACGATGACCCGTATCCTCCTACGAAGACCGGGATTGTCACTGTGCTGCTGGAACTTCCTTCCTTCTGCCACCAGCCAGAAGTCAGGGATGTTACCTCATGACACATTGTCCCACCGTGTACCACCTACCAGGAAGACTGGGGGCACACTGGACTGCAGACAGAGCCGTGTTCTTCCTGGGGTGCTGCAGGGGCAGGGGTCTGTGCTGAGGCTGATTACAAGCCACGAATTCCGGCTGGTGCATCCCTCTCAAAGCAGAGCAGCTGGCCCCTCAGGGCATCCAGCACTGGGCAAGTCCTGCCAGTGTCACTTGCTGAATCTCACCCCACTACCACCACCATAGGTCAGAGCCACTGCAACCACCTCTTACAGGGTTCACTGCAGTGATCACTACAGTTACCATTGGGTCGGCCTGTAGTTTTGCTCCTCTGTTCCTCCACCAAAGAGCTTTCAGAGCCTCTGCATGTTCACTCTGCAAGGTCCACACTCCTCAGCAGGCAGGTGGGGCTCTTGACCTGACTGTTGCTTCTGCAGCAGACTCACTCCTCACTCTCCTCACTCCATGCTCCAGCCACACTGACAGAGTCTGAGGGGTGCTGTGGTTAAGCCCCTTGGCCTGGAACTCACTTCTAACTTCCCATCCCAGGCCTTCACCTCATCACAGTCCACTCAGCCTTGAAGTGTAACTTCCTCCACGGAGGGGAAAAGGGATCAAAGGAAAACAGTCCCTTTGACGAGATGGTAGATTTCAAATTCATCCTTCTCATTACAGAGATTTGAGGCAGTCGTCACTATGAATAGTGGCTCAGCAGATGTGTCCTCCTGGTACAGTGGAGTCTGCATCCAACAGCTGATCATTCACTCCTCCCCACTGGGCTGCTCCGTACAGTTTATTTAAACACCTATGGACCCTGCACCATGCATCATGCTGGACACTTGACGGGTTGTTTCATTTCTGTAATGACCTGGTTGGTACTCATGTTTGTCCCCACTTTCACAGAGGAACAAGTTAGGTACCACCCCGGGGTCTTCTGGCTGGTAAGAAGGCTGGGATTTGAAACCGCTCGCTGGAGCTAGGCCTCTGCTTTAACACCAGGCTCCATGGCCCACCACCCACTAGGTGGGGATGGCTTGGGAATGATGCTGTTGTGGATTGAATTGTAACCCCCTTTCAAAATAGAAGACTATGTTGAGGCCCTCACCCCAGATCCTCCGACTGTGCCCTCATTTGGAAATAGGATCATTGCAGATGGGCTCAGTTCAGGCGAGGTCATGCTGAGCAGAGTCACCAATGTCATAAGAGGAGGAAGAGACACAGACACACAGGGGAGATGACCATTTGATGACAAAAGGAGAGACTAAAAAGCTGCTGACGCAGCTGGAAGCCAAGGATTGCCCAGAGAGGCCAACGACCGCCAGCAGCTACAAAAAGGTAAGGATGGGTCCCCAACAGGTTTCAGAGGGAGCATAGCCCTCGCAGTGCCTTGCCTTCAGGCTGGAGCTTCCAGAATTGTGAGACAATAAATTCCTGCTGTTGTAAGCCTGTTGTGACACTCAGTTACAGCAGGCACAGGAAACCAATAAAGTGACTAATTCTTTTTTTCTTGCCTGGGAAACGCCTGTTATCACAGGCCTACACACTACAGACAGTTCGCTGGCTTTGAACTGGACCAGCAGTTCATCCAGCGAGGGCCGGCCTGCATGTGTCTGCCTCAGCCACCAGCCCACCTGATCTGTGTCAAAGAGAAAGATAAATGTGCAAACTTAACACGAAAACCAGATATTCTATCATGGTTCTTGTAGGGCAAAAATATCCAGCTTTTTTTTCACTCTGGTAGGGAAAGAAATGAGACTTTCTAAGAGACACTTGCTCAGCTGTAAAGCAGCAGGGACAGGTCCCTGTTCATAGCCGCCCAACGCCTCGCACAGCAGTGGCTGGCCCGGCGGGGCCCGGCAGGAGCGTCCCCTCACTCAGAGTCTGGCCCGCGTTCCCGTCGTCTCCCCGTCAGGCCAAGTCGGGGCCTTCTGTTCACCTCCTTCCTCCACCGATAAGCTCAGCGCAACAAGGCTCCCTGCAGTGGGTGAGACTGCGGTTGTCAGACCTCACAAGTTGCCAGGGAAAATCTGCTGGAAAAGAAGTTGTGCGACTATGAAGTAGCTTTATTTTGTATTTCTAAATTCACCAGGCCCCCTGTCAGAGCCAGAGAGATGGTGGCAGCAGTCCTCTCGCTTTCAGGAGCAATATTCTGAAATATTCTGGGTTCATGGTACCCAGTGGCCGAAAGTCAGAGTCCAGAAGATTCAAGCACAGCAATGGGGCCTCTTTTGCCACCAACAGGCGTCCATCCATCCATCCATCTGTCCGTCCACTTAGCATTTATTGAATGCCAAGCCCTCTCCATTATCCTGCCTGCCCAGAAGGAGCTGGCAGCAAGTGGGCAGGGAACTAGGGTGACTATTGGCTTGAAAATGACTAGACAATGACGTCATGCTCTTGCTCTTGCAATATCCTGCCCTCCAGTACCTGGCAAGGAAAAGCGTGCAGCAACCAAACCTCTTCTGGCTTGGGGCAGAAATACAATGTGAGGTCCATTCACAGATGCTAGTGAGGCAGGAGACAGCATAGGAAGAACTCTGAGACTGCAATACTGTTACGGGCCAGCATTTAGCACCCTGATTGCCAGGAAACACCATTTACCAATTAGGTAGAATAAATAGTAAACCGAGGCAGGGAGGAGGAGGGAGACGTGTCTCACATGCTAACTCAGCAGTCCTGAGCCTGGTCTGATAATATCACCAGGTGTTCCAACATCACTATGTTCGCAGGAAAGAAGGGAAGTCCTTGAAACTGTGCTTTCATCCCAGGGCCTGGAATGTGGGAGAGGGTCCACGGTGCCTGAAGAAGAAGCTCGTAAAACAGCTTTGGTTAACTGTCTACCTCTGGTCACTATCTGTTTTATGAGGGAGTCCCTGATGCTTACAGAAAGAGCCCATAAATGACTTTGGAAAGTGCCCCAATTTTAATTCACTGCCTCCTGTCATGTATTTGTTTTACAAGATGAACAAATGGAGTCTGGAACAAGAAAAGGATTGGGACTAACAGACCCCCACACATCCCTAAGTTTGGGTAGTCACATTCCCGCAGGAAAGCTGGCACCGCATTTACCAGTTAATCAATATGTAACTTTTTCTCCTGTCCCACCAGCTATATAAGTCCTCAGAACGAAGGACTCACTTGCTCTCTAGGGCTCAGGGCACTCTTGATGCTCTTGGCCTTGGGCCACTGGGCCTCAGGCTGCCCCGGGGCTTGCCGCCCTGGTCTTCAGTCCCTCAACTTTTGCCTCCCTGCTTTGCCCTGAAACTTTGCCTTTCACCCTCTGCTCTACCCAGTCCTGTTCTCTTCCATGGGAACGGGCCACTAGTGAACTGATGACATGCTAATAGATTTGGTGATCTGTAATTCTTACCTCATCAGCAAGAACCAGGTCTCTCACATCAACAACATGCCCTCAATGGTACTTCTGTTCTTTCCCAGTAGGAATTTCATTACCTGTGAATAAATTTGTTTTTCTGAACGCACAGGTGAGCAACTGCCAGTTCCTCAGTCTTCTTCTCACTTGACATCTTAATGGCATGTGACTCAAGTGATCAACTCCCACCTTCTTCAACTAGTTTTTTTCTTGGCTCCTAGACATGGCATTTCTATTTTCTCCTTCTGCCTCCGTGGCTACTCGGGCAGTCCTCCTCTTCCTGCCTGTCCCCTGCCTCCGCAGTGTGTTCTCCACACAGCAGTCAGACTCAAGACCTGTAACCGGCCTGTGTGACCTTGTCTCTGCCCATCTGTCCAACTTTCTTTCCTTCACGCGTCTACACTCTAACCGCACTGGCCCTTTTGTGTCTGTGCCTTCAGATCCAGTTGACTCCCACCCGGGCCTTTGCATTTGCTAGCCCCCGTCCAGAATCATCTCCCGGACACTCACAAAGCAGCCCCCTCACTTCATTCAGATCTCCACTCAAATGTTACCACCCCACAGGCTCTCCCTTATCACTTATCTTAAAAAGCATTCTCCCCTTCTCTTAGGATAATTTGTTTAGACGTGCTGTCCTTTACCATAATCTCCATGACTTAAAAAAATGATTTTAATGAGGGGAAGGGAGAGAGAAATATCAATTTGTTGTTCCACTTATTTATGCAACACTGGTTGATCCTGCTATGTGTCCTGACAGGGGATCAAACCCACAACCTTGGTGTCTCGGGACGATGCTCCAACCGAGCTACCCGGCCAGTCATTTTATCTGTCCCCCTCTGCTGTGCCCTCATTGCCCAGAACAGTACATGGCACACAGGTGGCACTCAATAAACATTGGCTGGACTAATGGAAAATAACTGTTTCCTGAAGCTTAAACAATTCTTAAGAAAAATCTTTATCATGGTGGTATAGGAATACATAGGTGGGGGGGGGAGGGAGCCCAGAGTGAGGACATTTCATGTTGGTTCCATGAGCATTTGCCAGGTTCTTTGCAGCACATTACAAAGCACAAAAGATGAGAGAAAACACTGACAATGTAATTGCTACTTTCCGCTTTAGTGTAAGATCTAGGTCATGTATGCACTTTCCTAGACTCTCCATTGGTCCTGCTGTATTATGACTTACACCCACCATATCACACCCTTGCTTAAAATTCTTCGACCACTCACCACTGCCCTGAGATAAAGCCCAACCTTCTCGTTGGGGCTCACAGAGAACTTCTTGATCTCACCTCAGTTTACCTTATCATCTTTATTTCCTGCCTTATTCTACTCTGGGTTCCACACTCCAGCCAAATTGAAATGCTGGCTGTATTCCAAAGATACATTTTCTTTTCTTTCTGAGTTTTGGTTCATTCTGTTTTCTCTATCTGAAATACTCTTTTCATCCCATCCTGTATCAGTTAACTTTTTCTGCACAACAAACCTCCCCATCTCTTTCTTCCTTCGGCACATGCTTTGCACTGTCTTGGGGTTCCGGCAGGAAGAGAAAGGAAGCCCTGCTGTGCCAGTACAGTCGAGTGTCTGCCTGTTCTCACTCTTGCTAACACTCCACTGACGAAAGAAAGACAGGGCTAAGTGCAGACTGAAGTGGTGGAGAAGTGAATTCCACTTCCTGGAAACAGTTGTAAAATCACAATAAATTAGAGGCAAACATAAGGACAGGGGAATAATTGTACTTCTTTGCAAGCAATTTACTCTCCTGCCTCTTTGTCGGCTCCTACTTATCCTCTTAGTCTAGCAATCACCTGTAGAAAGTCTCCTGAACCCTAAAGACTGAGTGAAAAACCTTTCCCATAATACCTAATGTTCACAATCACTGCGTGTATTACTCTCTATACCCATGAATGAATGTATAAATGTATACATTACATGTGGGACCTCCAATTTACACAGCTCCATTTTATGGCAATGCAACAGTCAGCCTTCCCCTACCTCATGGGAAGATCACTGAAAGGAGGGAGTGTGTCTTGGTTTGTTTTATATACATTGCCTAGTACGGTTCCTTACTTGATGTAGGTTCTTAGAAATACCTGTGAAATAAACACATAACTATAAGAAAAGTAAATGGGGTACTTTCTATTAAAAAAAGACACAAAAAGTATTGTTGAGACACCTGCAAGACCCAGCTGGCTGTAAATAAATTTAGAAAGATCTGAGATAGCATAAAACTAACTGAAATAAGAATAAAACACCAACAGGAAGAAAAGTAGCCAGAGAAAGCAGCATTTTCCTGTTTATTAGATTCACAAGAAGGCTGTTTTAAAGCCCAACCTCTTTGTAACATGATTCTTAGTTATGAACATCCTCATTAGGAAGCAAACTGGGTGCTCACGGCGTCTGTGCGGTGTCCCTGCGACCACGTCCAGCATCTCAGGGAAAAGCACTGTGCCGGCCGGGAGGTAATCAACCAGGCCTCCCCCCTTCATATGTGCACACACACACACATATATGTACACATTTTTTTGTTTTACAAAAATAATATAACAGGTTTACACAGATCTATTAATTCCTTAATGCTTCTTAGCAAGGTCTATGCTTCAGTAACCATTTTTTTAAACTCTGGATTAAAGTGGGAATTTTAGGCCTAAAAATAGATGTAAGATCACTGAACGAAGGCATACAGAAATACAGATTTAATAAATCTTGATCATCAGGTAACTAGAAATATGTTGCTGTTATCCTTATGCTCAGTACTACTACACATCCCCATCAATTACTTTCATTGTGGCTGAAATACAGAAGTAAAACAGTTCACTGAAATAACCTTCTATTCATTACATTAGCACATACACCAAATTATATTAACTGCATGAAGATCTATGCACCAAGGCCATATTTTCAGCGTGTGTCCAACTCCACTTCATTAAGTACAGCACCAGCCAGCAAGCCCACAGCAGGAATGCGGACTGTACAGCGGGAGAAGGAGGAAACAACCCAGTGCAAGTTGACAGCTTTTTACATGGCACCCAAAACAAAGCAAGAGAAACAAGCTTTATGGGATAGATAGCAAACTAATTTGCAGTGACATTTAATACAGTTTTATCAGAGGATTACATTTAGGTCAATTACCTGGAAAAAAACCAGAAGCTCTAGGCTTTCTCCTAAAATATTCAAAATGCTCATCAAAAGTTAATTAGTACAATAAAGATGGCTATCAGGTAATTGAATAAACAGAATGTCATTTAATATTTAAAAAATACAGACTCTGAGAATATAGTCTACCCTCAAAATATCCAGATATCTGAGCTAACAGATACTTTATTTTGCACACTTGATACTAACAAAATAAGTGTTTACACAGACTATGAATGCAGGCGATACCCTAAGGGATAGTCACAGAAAATAACAATCTTGCCAGAGTTAAGTGCAGAGAGCTCCTGGTGTTTTGGTCCCTCACCTCACCCCAAACAAGGGCCGTCACTTTGGGGAAGAATCTTTCACCAGCTGAAGGCATTACCTCTGATCCTATAAGCTACAATACAGCCCAAGCTTGGCAACAGAAAGTCTTTCAGATGCTGGTATGATGCTTGCTCCTTCAACCAGACAGACCCTCTTCGTGCGCTCCGGGGCTTCTGATGGCACAACCTCTTTCCCACAGAAGGGGTCAGCTCTGTCTCTGAAGCTGCAAGGGGAGCAGCTCTAAAGAATCAGAAGAAGGAGGTATCTGACGAGAAGGCACCAGCCAGTCTGAAATCCTCTTTGGTGAGAACACTGTACATTCGCTGAGGCAGAGCCCGGGAGTAGGGGGCCGGCCGGGGCACGGTGGTGCGCAGAATGAGCTCCCGGCCGGCAGGGGGGGGGAAGTCTGAGGCGGAGTTCTGCCTCCTCTCTTCCAGGGAGCCCGTTCTCTTCAGTTCCTCCTCTGGTGGAGACATGGTTGCAGCCTTGAACAGAATCAAATGCTAAATTCAAGATCAAGTTGATGCTAAACTTAGATCATTATGAAGGACAGATGAATAAACATGATAAATACATAAAAACGTTCTACAGTATTCAGTAATGCTGCCAAGTGTGTCCTGATTACTCAAAACAACACAGAAAATACAGGAAGCTTGAAACGCTACATGAGCAGTGAGAGAACAATAAATGGGTGAGAGAGACAGAAGGGATAATGACTGCCAGGAAATCTACTTTGAAAAGTGGGGGCCATATTCAGACCTATGATGAAGAGGGGAAATGTGTGGTTTCTATATGTTTCTTCTCGCAACGACCCCAGACCAAGTCTGATATCCTTAATCCAGGAAGGAGCTGGTTCTCTTCAGAGTCTAAAAAAATGGTTTTTATCCTAGTTTCCAATTTTTGTTAAGGTTCACTGGATGAATTAAATTTTGAGGACATTGGTTTTGTTTACTGGGCAGCTAAGTGAGATCTGTCATATAGCAATGGTCACAAAAGAGAAGTTGTCAGTGTCAAAGAATCTATTTTTTCATTAAAATTGCATAAGATACATATTCAGTTGGTCTTCATTTTCACTCTGATCACTATACTTGATTCATTTCCCTGATCACTACATTTCTCTCAGAATACCACTTATTGGGAAAAACAATTATTTTGGCAAAGGAGATATGAAATTATGTAAACATCAGCAAGAAACATATGTCAAATCCAAACTGTTAAAGAGGTAGTTAGTCTTAATGACCTTATAAGGTTAGAGGGAGGGGGAGAAACAAAGGCTATTTCGTTACCTCATCAGAAGATTCAGTCAGCTTGAGAAGGGTGAGAAAAGAAACAGTGATGAAAGGGAATCAAGCAAGATGGGTTTAAAAAGAGCCAGACAAGAAATTTCAAAATTATTTCAGAAAGCATCCACTATATTAAGGAACACGACTCTATCAAAAGAATTATCAAGTCAAACATACACCACATACGATACACCCAGTTACCGCACTGAGCAGACATACCCACTAGTCATGCACCCGACGACTCACGAGGTGATGAACAGTGTCATTTAAAGGGGGAATAAGCCCTGGCTGGTGTAGCTCAGTGGATTGAGGGTGGGCCTATGAACAAAGGGTTGAGGTTCGATTCCCAGTCAGGGCATATGCCTGGGTTGCAGGCCAGTTCCTAGTACAAGGCACATAAGAGGCAACCATACATTGAGTTTCTCTCCCTCTCTCCTTCTCTTCCCTTTTAAAGATAAATACAATCTGTAAACAAACAAACAAACAAACAAAATACAAAAACAAAGGGGGAATGACAACAAAAATCTAGCTCCTTAACTGAAAATCTAAGATGCTAAAAAAAAGTGATCGTGGCTAGAAAAACAGATAATCCAATGGACTTAGTAACAGGTGTCTCATAGTTATTCAATTTAGCAAGATTGAAGCAAAATCCAATCAGTGGTTTATCTGCTGAATTACACTTAAATATATATATACCACTGAAACATGTAATCATAGGGTTAATTAAAATGTATGATTTTAAGAAAAAGTTCTAAATATATAAAATTACTGTATATTTATATTAGTAAAATTGGTATACAGTATCAGTAGTTATGAAAAGTTACAGGAACAAACTTGTATGATATACATTAGCCAGACATTTAAGGACTGGGCTTAAAAATGTACCAAGGGCTTTTTATATGGATTAAGTCTTCCAATTCCCAAAAAACATTCACCAAAGGTGTGAAAGTACAATTTCAGACTGGCTGTATGATGAGGCCACTGAAACAATGATACACTCTTATACTGACTGATGTAGAAAAATAATTATATTGAGTGGAAAACAAAAACAATAAAGTAAATTATGTAATATAATCCTTTTTCTACTTATTCTCATTGAGGACTTTTTTTTCATTGTTTTCAGAGAAAAAGGAAGGGTGAGAGAGAAACACTAATGCGAGAGAGAAGCATTGACTGGTTGCCTCTCAGATGCCCCTGGACCAGGAATCCCAACCCACAATGTTTAGGTTATGGGGTGATACTCCAACCAACTCAGCCACACCGGTCAGGGTTATAATCCTACTTTTGTAAAATACACATATATTTGTATACACTACCTGTTAAATGCTGACAGTGGTCATCAGTGGATAGTGAGATTAATGTGATTAACTTTGAACGTTATCATTTTTTTTCCTTTATAATTTTCTGTATTGCACAAATTTACAATGAGCCTTTACTTACAGTTTGGCGGGGTGGGGGGGTGGAGAAGGTTACTTCCATTTTGGGGCAAATAATTTTGCTTAACTATTCAAAACAAGTAACACTCTCAGCATTAAATGTATAAACAGTTTAGATGTTAAATCCTCCTAACATACAGATTTTAAAAACTGAGGGGAGAGGAAAGAGTTTTTGCAATGTAAGGAAAATTCACATTGGTGATAACAAGGAAATGTGCTTAAAAGCTTCTGGTGAGTAAGCTGGAGAAGATTTTAAAGGGTGTAAAAACAAACTTGGTTCTTGGTTTCATGCCAGAGACAAAAACAAAATAAATCCAAGTAATTATCTAATGCCTTCTAGAACTCTAATTTATGACAAAGTAAAATACTTAGCTTTTAACTTGAAATTTTTAAATTTAAGGAGCTATCATCCCCCATAAATAATTTCAGGTTTCAGTTCTTCCTAAAAATTCA
This sequence comes from Artibeus jamaicensis, assembly GCF_021234435.1. Taxonomy (NCBI): domain Eukaryota; kingdom Metazoa; phylum Chordata; class Mammalia; order Chiroptera; family Phyllostomidae; genus Artibeus; species Artibeus jamaicensis. The sequence goes on along the minus strand of NW_026521249.1, from coordinate 2,882,551 downwards.
GATTAGTATATTTAGCTATGATTTTGGCATGTTAAACAGATGTACTGCAGATCAACTCAAAGGATTTTACTCCATGTGTAAGTAAACCCATTAAAAGTCTTTTTCTTATTTGATTCTGAGAATTACACCTTCGAAACTGGGTCACTCAAGTGTCACCACAGTGTCAGGTAAGGGGCACCCCATATTTAGTGCACTCTGTAACATTTTTAACTGACTCTTTTATGTGGCTGAGCCCTGGCACGAGACAGATCATCTGTGGGATGGCAGCACCTCTTAACCAGCAGGCAAGAACTAACTGTGCAGAGAACTGAACAGTATATCTAGTATTGTAGCATCTTCATAAAAATCCAACTTTTAATGGCTTTAAAACATCGGGAGGTACATATGCCACCATTTTTAAACCCTTACTTTCAATAGTAGCAGTAATAATAAAGATTATTTTTCAAATTAGGCTCTTTCCACATTTTAAAGCCTGAGTTTCTATAGTTTTAAAAACCTGAAACCTTGTTCTTCTTTCCTAGGAAAGAAGACCTGGACCTTTTCATCACAGTAAAAACAGATTTACTAATTTTGTAAGTGAAGTGGAGAAATCAGTTGGTGTATGGGAATTTAAATGGTAAAACTGAACTCTATTTGAATTTGAAAGCAGTAAACATTTTTTTTCTACAGCATAGCACTGGCCATTGTTAACTGGGTCCCTATAAGATTCTGCAACAATGGATTTCACATCTTTCTAATTTCTGAATTTTAGGCTCTAAAATATACTTATCATTTTACTTAAACATGTAAGAAAGCAAATGGGTTTGAAAAACTCAGAAGTCACTGCTGAGAGTCACTGGTTCTTCGCCTCCACGCCCAGATTCACAGGCGGCTGCAGGAGCAGCCACGTGTAGGAATCCAAATGGCATCCCGCCGAGTAGTGCTCTGGAGAAGCCACATTACAGCGTTACAGTCAGGAAGGAATCTCACGTACCCTTTGTGCATTCACAAACAGCTTGTGAATGACTCTGCCAGCATGTCCCCTTCCTGCACGGGCCACTACCACTTCAGGCTGCTCCAGGAGGCAGCTCACAAACCTAGGGTGGAAAGAGGAGGAGGTGAGCCGCTCAGTTCCCAAGACATCGATCCTCCCAGATGAACTCTGTGGGTGGACCCACAGACTGATACTGACTAAACTGCCACGGCTGGGGTGCAGATTTTACAACAGGATAAAACTGATATTTGGAATTAAAATCTACTCAAATGACAATCTTACTGCCTTTCAGCTGTTTTCATAAAATATGTGAAGAGCCCATCTTTGTCAAAGTGTAAAAAAAATATTCAGTGAAAGGTAAGAACATTTTCTTTCGGACAGTGAAAACCAAGTTTCATCTACACAGCAAAGCAATGACCCCTATTTCTTGTTTTTGTTCTTTGGAGGTATATAAGTACATGTGTGTGGCACACATGCACATGTATACAGCATGTATGTTTTGCTGGGCAAAGTCTCAATTGTGTCATTTTGTGCTGGAAATACTATACTTCCAACTCTATCACAGATAATGTATAGGAGAGCCAACAAAGTCAAAGGCACAGAGTCACTGAGCATGTGCCACCTGCTCATTAATTTGTACAGCTATTTTAGAAATAATTCACTTGTTTAGAGCTTATTCTTCTCATTTAAGAGGAAGGCATTTTCAAGAGCAAAGAAAGCTGGAACAAAATTTCATTCAACAAAAGATATAAAATTCAGTCAAAAACTTATTAAAAGCTATATGCCCTGGCTGGTGTGGCTCAGTGGACTGAGTGGTGCTCTACAAACCAACGGGTCGCCAGTTCAATTCCCAGTCATGGCAAATGCCTGGGTTGCAGGCCGGATCCCCAGTGGGGGGCATGCGAGAGGCAGCCACACACTGATGTTTTTCTTCCCTCTCTCCCTCCCTTCCCCTCTCTAAAAATAAATAAAATCTTTTAAAAAGCTTATTAAGAGCTATAACAAATGCCCTGTCATGTACTGTTAATTATTTAGCAACAATAATGCCATTCCTTGTGGAAAGGCTAATGAAAATGTTAATGTAACAAATCCAAGCTACTGAAGTAGCTAGCTAATTTGGAGATACTTTATCACACATTTAAACAACACTGTCCTTTCAATGGGCAAAAACAGATGGCTCATGTTGAAAGGCTGTCTCGGAAATGGTGCTGAATCAGTAGGAGGCAAAGACCCTAGAGAGGCCACCTGATCACTTTCAAAATATATTTGCAAGGTGCTTGGTAAATATACCTATGCTATTATCAATCTTTTAAAAAGTTAAAATGAATATTGAGCAGAGTTCTAGAGTTCTAGAACACTTGACCACAGTATGGTTAAGGAACAGTGAGAGCTGAAAGCAAAGCTCTGGGGCACTTCCAGTAACAAAGAGTGAACAGCTTCTCCTCAGGAAACTGCAGGCCCCACATCTCCAAGAGCGAACATGGTCACTGAGAGAGAGACCTGGTAGACTTGTTTCTGAAAGTGGGAGGAACAGAAACACCAAGCAAATACTGAGAAACATAGTAGAGGTCAAATCCTATGATCATGAAGTGTTTCTCTTTCTCTAGCCAATGCTTGTTACAAACAATATAGGAGTATCACAAAAGAATCTCAATATTTCATTAAAATTTTCTGAAGAGAGTAGTGGCTTTTCCTGCTGCAGACAAAAATGAGTTAGTCAAATAGCAATTACCTTTCAAGATCTTCCTTTTCCTCTTCTTGTTCACATTTCTCAGTTCCAAACTTGGCTTTCAGTGAGTGGGCTCTAGCAATTAGGGCTTCCACGTTAGTAATTTGATGGATGATTTCCTAACAATAGAACAAACAGGAAAAGCCATACATTGGAAAACAGCAAAAAAAAAAAAAAAAAAAAGGCAAAGCTTTTAAAAAATGTATCTTGAAAGTAATTATTGTCAACTGGGGAGAGTGTCTGGCAAGGTCCTGACACATCATCAAACTTACTTCTAATTTCTTGTCTTCTGGGTTAGGAAAATGCAAAACTTTACTGGAATGGGATATTATCTGTTTTATAATCTTCTTAACTGAAGAAATGTTTTCCAGATTTTCTGTTTTTAAAAAGATCAATGCCATTATTAAATAGGTTTGACAAAATACACTTTCATTTTAGAAATGAACTAATTACTGATCAAGTAAGACATTTACCTTCTTCCTTTACCTTGAGAACAGCTGCATGAATCACACAAGGCAACAGGTGCCGAGCCAGGTCTGCAGGTTTCTGTACTGCCAGGTAGTGTAGCACCTGCAGGAGACACAGAGTTGGATCAAAGAAAAAAAGCAGCATTTACGAAAGCGAAAAATCCTCTCAACTAGCAATTCTCAACCTTTTTCATCTCATGATATACACAAACTAATTACTAAAATTCTGTGACACACCAAGAATTGTATTTTTTGCCAATCTGAAAAAAAATACATGTAATTTTGATTCATTCACACTGGGCGACAATTGTGTTGGCTGTTGTCATTTTTTTTTTTACTTAACAATCTAAAGGAAAAGAGGTCAGTACCCCTGACTAAACAGTCAGGTATTGCATGTGTTAAACACTCTTACAGCACACCAGTTGAAAATCTCTCCTCTGGTCCACTGAACTCACATCTGTAACATGAGTAGAGAGCTCTCTTCTCCTAGTACCAACTCTACTCATCCGGGTAAGCAGCTACAATTCCCAAAGATAACAATAATGTTACTGAAAACTACTAAGTACCTCTATCTCTAATAAAGGTAAATATTCTCATTTCTTGCTTTTCTCCCTCAGCCTCACTTCCAAATGTAATGCATGAAAATCAGGAAAATACAAAGAAAAATTTAAAAAATCTGTAAATTGTATTACACCTAGGGATAGAAATTGTTAACGATGGAGCATTTTCATTCCAGAATTTTTCAAGACATCAAATACATCTAATACATTCAATTAGCTAATATTAAATAATGTAAAATACTGTTTTGTGGCCTCTTTTTCTCACTTAACATTTCTAGTGACCCTCCACTAATTTTTTTGGTTTGGTTTGGGTGTTTTAGTTTATTATTTTTTTCCAAAGTGGAAATTGTTTTATTTTTCTGATTTCAAAAATACAGAGTTTTTATCATGCAGATTGATTCTTGTTTCTATGGGGGATGGAGAGAGGCAGGTGACAGATTACCTTACTGGTGCGTGACAAGAAAATTCCAGACTGGTTGATTAGGATTATGTTTCTGGGAGAGGTTGAAACTACAATTAGATCAGTTATGAAATCTTGGTTTGATATCATTGACTTAAAATTTAATTGTTGTTCAAGTACAGTTTTTCTGTCTTTTACTCACATTCCAGCCCACCCCCCAGTGCTCCCCACCTCCCTCCCATTTCCACCCCCCTTAGTTGTTGTCCATGTGTCCTTTATACTTGTTCCTGTAAATCCTTCCCCTTTTCCCCTGAAATTCCCTCCCCTCTCCTTTTTGGTCACTGTCCGCCTGTCCTCTATTTCAGGGCTTTTTTTTTTTTTTAACACAAGTATGCCATTTTGGACTCATGGTTTTCTCTTTAACAAATATATACACACAAATATTCTCTTCTGGACAACTTGAGAACAAGCTGCATACATCATGTCTTTTTTTCCCATATAGTTCAACATGTATTTCCTAAAATTAGGAATTTTTTTAATGCAAAGTAAATTTAACACTGATCAAATATTTTTAAAGCAATATAAAACTATTTATTGACCACTGTTTATCAGTATTTACAATAAATACTGATAACATATGGGGTCTGTCTGGAAAAAGTCTATCCACTGTTAATATAACGAGAACAGTTTGGATGACATCGATGTAACCTGGCAGCCAAGGAGGGTGGACTGGAATGTGCATGCATGAACAGTGATGACTTCACTGTACCAGTCAGTGGAGGTGCTAGATGTCATTCAGTCAGCATGTGTACTGTGCGGCCGTTACATTAAAAATGACCGAGCAAGTAGAGCAATGAATCTGCATACCCCCCCCACAAAATAAAGAACCCACAATAATCCTTTGGCATTTCTGACTTAAATACAGATTCTGACTGAGTAACGACAATAGAGATTTCCCCCAACATTCAGAAAAGCTGTTTTCTAATGCAGAAGAAAGAATATATCATAGTATCAAATGTTCTTTTCTGATAAAGGAAGCAAGCACAGAAAGCTTTTGTTCCCAAGTAACCAGTGCTATAGAAACTCCCTACGACAACTCCCCCGGTGCTACTTCAAAACAAACATATGAAACTTGACTTTTATTAGAATGCAGTTATTTCTTCATGCTAATGAATAAAAAACCATGACCCAGGCCTTATAGATATAGAAATATGAATAAGTATATGTAAAAAGCAACACAAACATTTATTAGGCTTCGTCTTTGGGACAGGAATGCCAAGTTAGTCTCTCTTCATAAAAAGCAATTACAATTTGAGGACACTTCATATTTGCCTCTTTGCCAGCACCAAGTCTGCCTCATCTGAATCTTTCCATTTCATGAGAAACATTGATTCTCCAGTGCTGTCTGTGGCACTTATTATTCGTTCAGGATCAAAACCTTTGAAAAAGCCCTTTGGTTTTTTGAAAATTAAGAAATGCTTCAATTAACTCTGGACAATCTAAATTTTCTTCAGGTTCCCAAGTACTGTCACCATCTGTGAATCCCTTCTACTTCAGGAAATGCTCCACCTTGCCATTCACTATGCGTTGGTCCAAAAATTTTTCTGATACAAATTCTTCAGGCTCTGCCTCTTCAACTCTTTTCCTCTTTCCACTCCGTTTCTTTACCATTTTTTGCAATGTAGTTTTATTGGAGGCAAGTTTTTATTGCAGACTTGAAGAACTATTAGTCATCACCTCCATGCTGCTCTAGATCCAGCGACCATGGTGTCTCTTCAGCCATGCAAGGCTTCAGCACGAACCGCATTCCAGGGGGCAGGGATCAAGGACTCTAGCCTGGGGCCACAGCCAAGAGGGGGGTTGACAATGCCTCAAATATTTTTAAAAAATATATTTTTAGAGAGGGAGGGAGGGAGGAAGGAAGAGAGGGAGGAAAACACTAATGTCAAAGAAAAACATCTATTGGATGCACCCACTGGCCTGGGACTGAACATGCAATCCAGGAATATGCCCTGACCAGAATGGAACTGGTGACCTTTCACTTTGTGGGACAACGCCAAGCCACTGAGCCACACCAGCCAGGGCTCATCAAATACTTTTGCTCTAACCTGCTATCCTTATAATTTTGCCAATTGATCGAATAATATCTTTTACAACCTTTTTACACCACCATACAGGATCCATCAAAGGATCATACAGTGCCTTTAGTGGTCCATACCTCTATAATCTTAATGAATCTGAGACAGTTTTCTAGTCCATATTTTATAACATTGATGTTTTGAGTATAGCCTCCCTCCTTGCCCCACTCTGCTTTTTGGTTAACAAAACCCAATACTTTATCTATATTTTTGTAGTTTTAAAATATTTTATTTATTCATTTTTAGAGAGAGGGGAAGGGAGGGAGAAAGAGAGGGAGAGAAACATCAGTGTGTGGCTGCCTCTCATGTGTCCTCTACTGGGGACCTGGCCTGCAACCTAGGCATATGCCCTGACTGGGAATCAAACCAGCAACCCTTTGCTTCACAGGCCTGTGCTCAATCCACTGAGCTACACCTGCCAGGGCTATTTTTGTAGTTTTAAAACACTGAGATATAATTTACATATCATAGAATTCACCACTTTAAAATGGGTTTCAGTGGCTTTTAGTCTAATCGCAAGGTTATGAAACTATTACCAGGATCTAATTCCAGAACATTTTCATCACCTCAAAAAGAAAGCGAGGACCCAAACCCAAGAGCACTCCCCCATTTCTCCCACTCCTTGGCCCCTGGCAACTACTGAACTATATTTCTATCTCACTAACTTACCTATTCTGGATATTTCATACAAATAGAATTATACAGTAGATGGTCTTCTGTTTCTGGCTTCTTAGAATATTTTCAAGGTTTATCCATGTTATAACATGTATCAGAACTCCATTCATTTTTACAGCTGAATAATATTCCATTGTGTGGACATACCCTTGGTTTTGCGTATCCATTTATTATTTGATAGACATTTTGATTGATTCCACTCTTTATTATGAATAATTCTGTCGATATTTGTATAATCAATTTCCTAAGTTTTATCTAATGTCCTTCTCCTGGTCTGGGATCCCATCAGGATAGCAGATTACATTTAGTAGTTATGCTTCTAGATTCCCTGTGGATGTGAGTTTCTGAGAACTGGCTTTTTTTAACTGACCTTGACAGTTTTGAGGTGAAATCCCAATTGAGGTATTTTGTAAAAAAGTCCCTCAGTTGGGATTTATTAGATGTTTTTCTTATAATCAAACTGGAGTTATGTATTTTAGAAGACCAGAGAGGTGGAGAGTTGTTTTCAAGAGTATGTATTATCAATATGATTTATACCTATGCTCTCTGGGTAAAGAGTGTCAGGTTTCTGCACTGTAAAATGAGTCATTTTCCCCACTCTGCACACTACTCTTTGGAAGGAAGTCACAATTATGGAGTGGGAGTAATGCTCCACTTCAATGAGGGCAGAATAGGGTTGGAGTTCTTGTGCATGGGAGATTTGTTCTCTCCAATACATTCAATCATTTATTTGTATCATTATAGACTCAAGGATGTCCAACATTACTTCATTTTGCTGCTCAAATTGTTCGTGTTGGCCACTGAAAAATCTTTCAGTTGGCTCCTGTGTCCTTTTAATATGTTCCCACAATTGTGTGTCTGTCTTAACTCTTTTTAAAACAGAATGTTAATTTGCAGTTTATCCCATCATCTGCAAACAAAAAAGGTCTTTCTTCTTTTCAACTTCTATATCTGTGTTTTCTCTTTTCTAATCACATTGGCTATTTCGGAATAATGTTAAATGGCAGCAGAGACAATAGGCACCTTTGCTTTGTTCCTGACCTTAGTGGGAATACCTCTAGAATTTCCCCTATTAAGATGTTGGATTTAAGACTGAGGTCTATATATATTGGGTTGGTCGAAAAAGTTTATTTTTTTTCTGTAAGATGACTAAATCTAGTAGTGCTTAGTTGTCTTTAACTTCATTCAAAATAATTTTGTTAGATTGTATTGTGACAGCTGTCATATCAGCATGCATTAGAAAAAAAAGCTTACCAAAGTGGGTAAATTTTTGTGTAGCCATTTTAATATTGAAGATGAAAGAGAAGATGCAACATGTTTGGCATATTACGCTTTCTTATTTCAAGAAAGGTAAAAATGCAACTGAAACACAAAAAAAGATTTGTGCAGTATGTGGAGAAGGTGTTGTGACTGACCAAATGTGTTAAAAATAGTTTGAGAAGTTTCATGCAGAATTCTTGCTGGACGATGCTCCACAGATGGGTAGACCAGTAGAATTTGATAGCGATCAAATTGAGACATTAATTGAGAACAAGCAACATTATACCAGGCTGGAGATATTCAACATACCCAAAATATCCAAATCGATAAAGTTACTGGTGAAAATGAAAAATGTGTCTTTTATTTTACAGAAAAGACTAAATGGGCTTTTTAACTAACCCAGTATTTTATCATTTAAAGAATGCATCCATCCATTCCTGCTTTCTCAAGGTTTTATTAGGAATAGGTATTAACTTTTATCAAAAACATATTTAGTATTATGAAAATTTTTTGCTTAGACCTATTAATGAAGTCATTCTTATAAAAGAATTTCCAAATAATCATCTTTTATTCAGTCATTATGTCTAACTTTTTTAAAGTGGTAAGAGAATTGTTCACCTAGAATTTCTACATTCAATTTCTTAAGTATTATTGGTCTGAGCCATTTTTTTATATGCTATCTTTACCAGGTTTAGGCACTAATGTTATACTTACTTCATAAAAAGATTTTAGAAATTTTCTCAGGATACTATGCACTGGAAAAATTTATATAACACTGGAACCACCTGGTCAATTTTTCCCTGGGAGTGAATCCTTTCAGTATGTAAATTCAGGTTTTCTTTTCTTTAAAAAAATTTTTTTCTTGTAGTTTTTAACATTAGTTCTGTTCTAGTGTTTTGATTTTTCTTCTTCAAGGACTCTGAAAAAAAAAAGTATTATTCCTACCTGTCCTATCTCCCATTTCTATCACTTTTTCCCCAATCCTTTTTACTCCTTCATCTTATTTTCATTCCCTTAGCTGTTTTGCCACTCCTTCTTGATGATTTTTCTTAAATTTAAATATTAATCTATTCTCCCTTGGGCTCCTTATAATTTAGTCTTTATTTTTATGTTTTTTTCCCTTCTATTTCTATCCTGAGTTTTTGGGTCCCTTTTTCTCTAGGTTTAAGTATTTCAAATTAAACATGATTTTTCATATCCCCCATGTGCTGTGTAAAGATATCTGATTCAGTACGGAATGTTACATTAATGGTTTTCTTCTTGATGTTTGATTTCTAGGACATGTTTTCATGAGCTAAAATGATCTAATTGCACATGTCATAATTTGAAAGTGACTTTCTGCATAATTTCTTTAACTGATGGCAGAGGATGAGGGAGGTTGGTAAGTCTTGTTTCTCTTTCATTTCTGCAAGATCCTTAATTTTCCTCTTACTTCCTTTATTCCCATCATTCCTTTATCTCAAAGGGATATCAATCCTTCTCTATATATCTGTTCGTTCTGAAGAAAGTGTCTTGGAGGGATCATTTCCAGTTTTGCTTACTTTAAAGCCCTTTCCCTGTAGCCAGTTCTGCAGCGAGTATAACATGTAGTGTTAAGCTCTCTCTTTCTGGGGTGACTCTAAGTCTTTTGTATCCCTCACCTCTTCTTAAAACTCCCTGTCTTCACTCTGTACACACACAGGCCTACAGCAATGGGAACTCCAATGGAATTTGGCTTGTTTATCTATCTACTGTTAATCTGAAGGTCACTGTAATCTCCATCTTTTAGTAATCCTTAAGGCATGGATTTATTCATTTATTAACTGCATGGGATTTGGGGGAGATATGTAGGTGGGTAGGGCAATTTGATACTGGGAAGCTACCACTATTCACCATTCAAATGTTTTTTGAACTCCAAAAACTTTTTTAGTACTCACAAGCAGCCTATTAAATGATTATACCATAATTTATTGAACGAAGCTTATTTCAGGTAACTTTGGTTGTATCCACTTTTTCAATAAAAAAACTGTATTGAGTTTCATTACTGTACATTTATCTTTATATTTTTCTTATTATTTCCTTAATAAACTTCTTGGTAGTAGAATTGTTAGATCAAAGGATATGACTATTTAAAATTTTTTAAAGTATATTTGATTGATTATGCTATTACAGTTGTCCCATTTTTTTATCCCCTTTTTCCACCTCTACCCTGCACCCTATTTCCACCAGTATTCCGTCCACCCATGTTCATGTCCATGGGTCATACATTTAAATTCTTTGAATTCTCCATCTCCTATATTACTCTTAACCTCCCCCTATTTTGCACCTACAATTTATGCTTCTTATTCCCTGTACCTTTTACCCCATTCCCCCCATCCCCCTCCCCGTTGATAACCCTCCATGTGATGTCTATTTCTGTGATTCTGTTCCTATTCTAGTTGTTTGCTTAGTTTGTTTTTGGTTTTGTTTTTAGGTTCAGTTGTTGATAGTTATATTTGCTGTTGTATTCCTGCTCAGATTTTTTATCTTTTTCTCTTTTTTAGGTAGGTCCCTTTAACATTTCATATAATAAGGGCTTAGTGATGATGAACTCCTTTAACTTGACCTCATCTGGGAAGCACTTTATCTGCCCTTCCATTCTAAATAACAGCTTTGCTGCATAGAGTAATCTTAGATAAAGGTCCTTGCTTTTCATGATTTTGAATACTTCTTTCCAGCCCCTTTTTGTCTATAAAGTTTCTTTTGAGAAATCGGCTGATAGTCTGATGGGAACTCCTTTGTGGGTGTTTCCTTTTCTCTTGCTGCTTTTAAGATTCTCTCCTTTTCTTTAATCTTGGCTAAATGTAATTATGATGTGCTTTGGTCTGTGCTTCCTTTGGCCCAACTTCGTTGGGATTCTCTGAGGTTCCTGGAAATCTATTTCTTTTGCTAGATTGGGGATGTTCTCCTTCATTGATTTTTCAAATCAGTTTTCAATTTCTTGCTCTTCCTCTTCTCCTTCTGGCACCCCAAGGATTCAGATGTTGGAATGTTTAAAGTTGTCCTGGAACAGACTTCCACCAAGATGGAGGCATAGGTGGAAGCACTGCGCCTTCTCACACAACCAAGTTTAAAAACAACAAAGTTTTAGCAACAAAAACGCAGCCAAACCACAGAAAATTGAACTACACAGAAGTCTGACAACAATGAACCCTTCAGCCAAATTGGTAAGGGGGCAGAGCCAGCAGCAAAGTGGGTTGGGCAGGAAAGAACCACCGGACCTACCCGGGCACACCACCCAGGTACACCAGCAGCTGTGGGCGAATCCCAGGTGTGGAGAAGCAGGCGGACCCACTGAGGGTGCAAGGTGTTGGACCCATTGAGGGCGGACCGTGGTCACATATTCTCATGCAGATAAACCCGTGAAGGAGTTAGCGGTGGTGAGACGAACCGTGCAGAGGCCCCAGCGACAGGAAGTGGCAGAGGGAACCACCATTGTCCCTCTCTGACCCTGCCCCCACATACAGCATTACAAACCAGTGACCTGGGTGGCCCCGCCCTGGTGAAAATCTAAGGCTCCGCTCCTCATATGTAACAGGCATGAACAGATCAAAATATGGCTCAAGAACAACTCAGAGCCCCAGAGTCAATAAATCTAAGCAATGAAGAAATAGCCAAACTTTCAGATGCACAGTTCAAAACACTGGTGATCAGGATGCTCACAGAACTGGTTGATTTTAGTCACAAATTAGAGGAACATATGAAGGCTAAACTAATTGAAATGATGGGAAATGCACAGGAAACCAATAGTAATGGAAAGGAAACTGGGACTCGAATCAAAGGAGTGGACCAGAAGGAGGAAAAAAATGACTAAACAGAAAAGAATGAAGAAACAAGAATTCAAAAAAAGGAGGAGAGGCTTAGGAACCTTCAGGACATCTTTAAACGTTCCAACATCTGAATTATAGGGGTGCCAGAAGGGGAAGAGGAACAGCCACCAGTGGAAAACTTATTTGAACAAATAATAAAGAAGAACTTCCCCAATCTGGCAAAGGAAATAGACTTCCAGGAAATCCAGGAAGCTCAGAGAGTCCCAAAGAAGTTGGACCCAAGAAGAAACACACCAAGACACATCATCATTACATTAGCCAAGATTAAAATGAAGGAGATAATTCTAGAAGCAGCAAGAGATAAGGGGACAGTCACCTACAAAGGACTTCCCATCAGACTGTCAGTGGATTTCTCAAAAGAGACTTTACAAGCAAGAAGGGACTAGAAAGAAGTATTCCAAGTCATGAAATTCAAAGACCTACATCCAAGATTGCTCTATCCAGCAAAACTTTCATTTAGAATGGAAGGGCAGATAAAGTGCTTCTCAGATAAGATCAAATTCAAGGAGTTCATCATCACCGAGCCCTTATTATATGAAATGTTAAAGGGACTTACCTAAGAAAAAGAAGATAAAAAAGATGAACAGCGAAAGGACAGCAAACTCACAGTTACTATGAACTACACCTAAAACAAAAGCAAACTAAGAGGACAGCTAAATCAGGAGCAGAACCATAGAAATGAAGATCACATGGAGGGTTAGCAACAGGGGAGTGGGAGAAGGACAAGGGGGGAGAAGGTACAGAAAATAAGTAGCATAGACCTTAGGTAGAAAATAGATAGGGGGGAGGGCAAGAATAGTATGGGAAATATAGAATCTAAAGAACTTGAGACACGTGGTCATAAACTAAGGAGGGGGGAATGGTGGGGGAGAAGGTATACAGGGTGGAGGGGAATGAAGGGGGGAATAGAACAACTGTAATGGCATAATTAATAAAATATATTAAAAAAATAAAATAAAGTTGTCCTGGAGGTTCCTCAGCATCTCATTTTTTTTGAATTCTTATTTCTTCATTCTGTTCCAGTTGAATGCTTATGTTTTCATTCTATTTTTCTTTACTTCACTTCACATAGCCTTCACTTCTTCCTCTATTTCACAACTATACTCAATCATTTCTGTGAGCATCCTGATTACCAGTGTTTTAAACTCTGCATCTGATAGGTTGGCTATCTCCTGCTCATTTAGCTCTATTTTTGCAGTTTTGATTGGTTCTTTCATTTGGGCCATGTTTCTTGGGCTACATGTCGGCACGACTGTTAGATTGTAAGGGGCGGAGTCTTAGGTATTTGCCAGGGTGGGGCAACCCACTTCACTGAGTTCTGGTGCTATATATGGGAGAGGGGTCTGAGAAAGAACAATGCCGCTTGCTCAGCTCTCAGCCAGCTTTCAGTCACTTTCTCTGCTACCTCTAGGCAAACTGGGTCCTTCAGATGCTGATTCCTGGGTGGGTTTGCGTATGTTCTAGGACCCTGTGGGTCTCTCCAATGAACTCTCCTGCGAGGCAGGGGGTTTCTCTCACTGCTGCAACCCCCACAGGTTTTTACCATGAGAGATTTTAAAGTTTTATTTCCCCATGCTGGAAACCTGGGTTGCGAGGTCTGTCTTGTCTCTAGTTGTTCCTCTTGTCTTTTCCACAGGCAAATGTGGTACCACCTAGTTGACTGCCTTGCTGCATGTCCTTTATACCCCGGCTGCCTGTCTTTACCTTCCCTACCAGTCTGGATGAATGTTACTTCTTTTAACTCCTTGGTTGTCAGACTTCCATACAGTTTGATTTTCTGGCAGTTCTAGTCGTTTCTTATTTTTAAATTTGTTGTTGTCCTTCTTTTGGTTGTGTGAGGAAGGGAAGTATATCTACCCATGCCGCCATCTTAGGACATGATTATTTTTAAGGCTTTTGATATATGCTGTGAGACAATCCCATGGTAACTATTCCATATAAAATACGCATGTCTTATTTTTGGTCCAACCTGTAACTAGTTCTAGTATCTTATATATACATAATAGATATATAAGAGGCTCATTAAATTTCAATATTTTGCTTCTCAATTTTGTCCAAAGCTCTCATGTCTATGACAGTGAGTTTCTAAAACGGAGATCAATAATTACCATTTTAATATTTGATACCCGAACTTCAGTTACCTTTTCTGCTTCCCGTGTATCATCAAAGAGTCTCCTTTGCCTTCTAGCAGGAATTGGCTTAGCTGTTTCCCAGGCTTCTACCCACATGTTGCTTGGAATCTTCATTCGGGCACTCAGTTCTCCTTTCAGAACCGTGTTTCCCTTTTCGTCAATCACTTCCTCTTCAATATAATCCCGGGGTGAGTACCATCTCACAAAATCTTCCAGACAACAACCTGGATTAGCTGCCTAAAACAAGGCAAAAATTTCAGCAGATTCAAATAAAAATCAACAGTTACCAATAAACCTATTTGCAAAATCATATTAATACCTTCCCTTTCACAAAAAGCCTACCTAATCTTTAGAAAATCTAATATGTGACATGAGTTGGGTTATTACCTCAAAAAACAGATCAGATGTTCAAGTACCAAAAGCATTTTGTTTTTGCCATTTTATAGAAAAAGAAAACATTTTCATTTGATAAATTTGGTGTAAAGCGAAAATAATTGTCTTAAACAGATAAGTTACAGAATTTAAAATTACAGTACTTAGAAAAGTTATCAAGTAAGTGTAAGTAAATAATATACAACATAATCAGAATAATAACACAATAATGGAAAAGTGTGCTCATTTTTTCCTCAATAAATTAATACTGGTACTGCAGTAAATATCAGCTAACCTCAAAGCTGTTCTACTCAGTCATCAAATTTTTGAGCTTTATGTAACAAATTACCATCACATAAATAGCTTTTGCACTGTTAAGGAATTGAAATTCAAACTACAGTTTCTCAGGTTTCTAGAAACTAACTAATTAAAGTTTTACTAAACTAGGTAAAACCTTAGAGTTAACAATGGCACATTTCTATAGAATTAACAGTGGCACATTTCAAAATCCCTTAAGTAATTCTGCATTCAATCCTGGGGAAAAGTTGAGGCTTCATGGTGTTAGTGTCAGGGCATAGAGTTCTTTTTTTCAAGTGTCCAGTAATACATTAGCTGAGTACTAAGGATCGGCATATATATCATCCTGTAATACTCAAAAGATATGTGTACATACAATAAACACACACCTTTAGTTATATTTTCTACCATAACATAATCTTCCTGCTCTAAGTACTATAGTTAATTGCCTGAAATAGTAAGTGATGTAAGCATTAAGAAAGTGCTACACAGAAGGTCATTTTCTTTCTTTTTAAGTTAAATTAAAAGACCAAAATGCAAACAGACATGGGAAGAATGGTTAGTCTTAAATGTGAAGAGCAAAAGTGGCAATTCCTTTCTACTGAGTTCACCGGCTACCAGCTTAACCATCCTCAATTTAGGAAATCCCCCTAAGGGGAGAGAAATAAGAGGAGCTTCTTAACTGAGAGTCAACAACATAAACTTATAAGGGCTATGGCAACATGGCAACAAAGTACTGGTGTGAACTACAATGGGTCAAGACTTCTGCATGATTCAGGATTTAAGATCTGGATATTAATCAGGCAACACCACACCCACACAAAAACATCTTAGGAAACCATACATAGGCCTTGGGTGAAGAGGGAGAACTTTCAAAAAAGAAAATAATACTGACCTCCTGTACCATAGAATGTGTTAAAGAAAGACACTAGTTCACACAAGAATTCTTCCCTCTGGTTGTTCTTACTTTATATACCAAGCTAAACAAAGAGCTACCAGGAGTAGGTTGAAGCTCACTTCAGCTATGCCTTATTTTGGTTCTGCTGTCACAGGCATGTACTCCAAGAACATGCTTGAGAACAGCCCCTGTCCTTCTGGAATTGTCAGGTATAGGTACCTCAGGTACATATGAGCATTTATCCAGAGCTCTGAGGATTCTCCCAAGGGCCCTTAAAAAAAAACCATCACTATGTAAAAAGGGGAATCCTATCTATTTTAGAGTGACCACATGTTTCCTTAAATATATTATCTGATTTCTACATAGGGACAGATGTGTAAACAGACTATTTGAAATACCATTTATTTTCTGATTAAAACAATGCTATAAGAAATTTGTAGGTCCCCAGATTAATCCAAAAGAATTTCTGGAACCATAATTTTGCTGAAGAACACTGCTAATAAACAAATGATATAGAACCTTACCATCAGGCACCAATATATTTCTACGGGGGAAAAGCATTTACAGTCCCCATTTGGAATTTCACTCTGTACTTGCCTCTGCAAGGACACTGTAGCAGGACAGGGGTAGATGAATACAAAGACAGGCAGAGGTCAGGCAGAAAGCAGCTGCTGGGCATGCTAGTGCTTCTTACTGCACCCCTCCCCCACCCCTGACTACACCAATTCCCTGATCAACCTTTTTGGTTTAACACATGCCCTGAGAGCCAACCGACTTCTCTTTATTCACTACACCAACTGTTTTAGAACAACATATTCTTTTTCTTATTTCACAGCAGACTAGAACTCACAGATTTTCTGTATCTTTTTAACTCTCTAAGGAAAACATGCAGCTCTAAAAAGGTTTACTGAAGATTTCTTCTTTTAGTAAATACAGGGGAAATAAGCAGGGAATAAAGAGGCTCCCTTTTATTGCCACAAATTTGCTCTTAGGAAAGATAAAAGTGGCATAGGCTTTCACGAAGTGTTTATGTTGGAAAAAAAAAATCAAACTCAGGCTGGCCTACAAAGCACCAAAGCAAGGCTGCGTAGGGCACACGGAATGGGAGGATGGAGGCCATGGCAGGTAGAGACAGGTTAAGGAGGAAAGTCTGGGCCTGGGAGACTGTTCAGAGTATAAGCAGTAGGAAAAAGAAGCCTGTGGCCCAATGGGCTAAGCACTTGTCTTGTTTAATTTTTAAAGTCTCTATCTCTATCTATGTATCTATATCTACACACAGACAGACCTGCCTCTTCTTTCAAAAATTAAAAAAAAAACCAAACAAACCCACACACAACAAACAACTTTTCTTCATCCCTGTGTTTTTAAGCTAATAAGCCAAATTGTCACCATTCTCTGAATTCTCTATGGTCTAGATACAGGCCTGTATTTAAGCCTTAAATAGTCTGTTTCAGGTAGCAAAGGCCTTCTCATCCTAAATGGTTAGTCATCTGTGAAACCTTCCATGACCCAGTCAGTAGAGTCAGTCATCTTTTAGACTTTACCTTCATTAGAGAACTTGCCACAATTATTTACACACCACCTTCCTTAATAGACTATAAGTGAGGATAACTATTATATTTCTTACTTATTGAATCACAGCGCAAGTCACAAAATAGAACATCAAAGGTCTGTTAAATGAAGGAACCTGTGTTAAATCCTAAGGGTTTTCTAAAAGCCTTGCATTATAGTGGTTGAACATATACACAAAGGAAGACATCCCAATGCACATATAAAAATAATTCAATTCGGAGCTTTCAATTATTACTCAAAGATTGTTCTTTTCTTTCTTTAAACTTAAGAAGCAACTATGAATACAACTTCAGGGGACAGAAGTGGGGTGTTATTAACTACTAATGAAATAGAAACTTTTAATAAAAAGGTCTTCATACCACTTTACTGACTTTCACAGCTTCATCTCAGAATAACTCAGAATAGAACCCTAAGCTCTGACAGTGTGCCTTACCTTGAAAGACTCCATGTCTGACAGCAGACAGGCACTCTGCATGCGTGCTCTGAGGTGAGCCCCTTCTGCTGATGTACCTAATTTAGCTAGAACCTCCGACTGCTCTTCGAGCAGGTCTTCTGTCATAGGTGCTGGTTCCTGTGAAGCACAAAAGGACAAAAGCACATGAACAGTCTTTTTGTAGACAAAGCAGAACTATAAAAATAGAATAAAGACAATTATTTCAGCTCTAGCAGCCCCAAGATACGTATTTAAAAGAATTCAGAGAAATTCACAAGTTTTTTTGAACCTATATAAAAGTGTAACAAATTAATAAAAATGAATTAAATATGACTTTCAGCATCTCCCTCCCTCCCCCAAAAGACAAGATCATCATATTCTCCTTGGTGAGGATTGAGGGTTACAAGACAGAGGAATTTGGGTGCACTGAACATTTTCCTGCCTATTAACGATACAGAAAGTTCTAATGATATTTTTGTGTGTATTATCACTAGCTGCAAAAAGGTTTTTATTATGATGAGAGAAGAAAATTGATAGACATGAAAATTAAAGGTAAATGAAACGAACCCCAAATAAGAGCCCCCAAATAACTGGGAATCAGAGACATTACACAGTTTAGTGTAACCCCCACCTCCCCCTCAAAAAAGCAGCTAAGATCAATTTAAAGGAGGATATACTGTAGAATCATCAAAAGAGTAACAGAAAACATTTCAAAACTTTCAAAAGGCTTTAGGAAAGTTCTCTGAGAATTGTTTCCATTAGGTTTTATATTTTAAATATGAAGAACTCAATAATCCAGACACAGACTAACCAAACAAAGCTTGCCTGCTTTTGTTATTAATTAAAGCCAGAAAAACATAAACTTTTATCTTGTTACATAATAGGGTAAGATGTAGAAGAAGTATTTGGAGCATTTGTAATACATTTCTTCTAGATTTCAGGAGCTTATTATAAACCACAGTTTCTAGGCCTCAATACTACTGACATTTTGGACTGAATAATTCTTTCTCATGGGGCCTGTCCTATGAACCTCTGGCCTCTACCTACTAGATTCCAGTACTATCACTCCACTTCATGACAATCAAAAATGTTTGCAGACATTGCCAAATATCCCTAGGGGCCAAAATCCTCCCCAGGTGAGAACCACTGCCTCAAAGATAAATAATTTTTGGGACCATCTGTCAGAGAAGCATGGTAAAGCTATGGCATTTGAACACAGAGCAAGAAACAAAAGAAAATAACTTCTTTTTTCTTGTATCATACTAATTTTTTAAACAAACCTAAATGGGGCACTTTCAAGCACTGCAGAAGAGAATGTAATGTATAAGCCTTCCCAGACAACAATCTGGAAATCAACACATGGCAAGCATTTGTGACATGTCCTCTGATCCAACAGTTCTACTTCTAGTAATCTCAGTGCAGCGTTCTTTATCATAGTGTGAAAAGTGGAAAAAATCTGAACATACATTAACAGGGAAATGGTTTGATGTAGGAAAAATGGGAGGGAACTACTCTAACAGTGATTATCTCTGGATTATAAAATTATGAATTTTGTTTTTTTTCTTTTAAAGATTTTATTTATTTATTTTTAGAGAGAGGGGAAGGGAAGGAGAAAGAAAGGGAGGGAAATATCAACGTGTGGTTCCTCTTACTCACCCCCTACTGGGGACTTGGCCAGCAACCTAGGTGCGTGTGCCATGACTGGGCATCCAACTGGTGACCCTTTGGTTCCCAGCCCTGTTTTCTTTTCTCTACAATGAACATGCATCACTTTTAAAGTCTCCTACTAATGCTCAGGGTTGAATAATAATTAAAAAGGCAGTATGACAGTGTGGCTAAGAGTCTGGACTCTAGAAACCACATGACTGTGCTTGAATCCCAGCTATATGACCTTGGGACAATCACGCAAGCATTCTGTTGTGAAGAATAAATCCTGGCACGTGCTCAATGAATGCTATAAGTTAGAAACAAAATACTTAGGTTAGTACAAGCTTCATACTCTCTACTTTATTACATCAAAATGGCTCAGTCACATTAAAAAATTACATGAATCTTTGATGAAACAGTACACTCAAAACAAGAGGCCTTCCTTCCTCTTACGAAGAAAGAGTTAGTTTTCATTGTCCTGTGGCCCTGAAATTACAGAATGGGAGGGAAGGATGGAAGGATAATTAATATTCCTCCCACCTGGAAATCTCAGGCCAATTATAAGTGAAGAACAGTATCAAGAGAAATACAGGTAGCAAGTAGCATGAAGAGCATATGTTTTCATATATAAAATTTCTGAATATTTCCAAAGCGTTCTCATACACATGATCTCATATGGGCACTGAGAGGAGGCCAGGGCATTTTACAAGTGATGAAGAAACTGAGGTGCAGAGATTAAATGCCTTGTCCAAAATCATCAAGTGACAAAACTACCAATTGGCAAACTTAAGAGGGAATCTAGGACATCTGTCTGATACTTTGAGAACAACTGGTTTGTTCAATCTACTAGCTAAGGACTCCTGCACAGAATCTCCACAGGTGCCCTGGCACTAGAGTACTAGATAAAATCTTGAAGCTTTTCCTAAGCATAAATTTTACGCTTAGTCTAGATGAAAGGACTAGGAGTATTCTTATGAGTCAAGGACCTAAATAAAGTTATTTATTCATTTATTAGTGATTAATGGCACATTTTAAGCTAATTTCTCAAGTTTCAAATTATATTAGTTTTAACTGGGATCATTTTTAATTTCAGACATTTTTATAATATAAGCACACATATGGTGGTTATGATTAACTTTGAAGTAAGATAGTAAAACTAAAAATTTTCCATGATTTCCTAAAGGTAAAATATAAAAATTAATTTCAGACTTCCAGTGCTCGCTTCAGCAGCACATATACTAATTTCAGACTTCCGGCCAAGATGGAGGTGTAGGTAGACACACTGTGCCTCCTCGCACAAACAAAATAAAAACAACAACAATTTAGAAACAAAATAACCAGAAATGATAGAAAATTGAACTGTACGGAAGTCCGACAACCAAAGAGTTAAAATAGACACATTCATCCAGACCAGTAAGAAGGGCAGAGTCAGGTCATGGCAAAAAAAGCAGTAATACTGGGAGAGCAAGGCAGCAGCTGACAAATCCCAGGCACACAAGATGGCAGAGGGCAGACCCCGGGCATGGGGTGGCAACAAGCAGACCCACTGAGGCAACGACTGGAAAGCAGGGCATGGTGCCTAAGGTGGCTGGCTGACAGGGTGGTCTCACATTCACATGCAGATAAACCAGGTGAAACTGAAGAGTGAGACAGACCTTGTAACCCAGGGTCCCAGTGTGGGGAAACAAAGCCTCAAAACACCCACTGAAAACACATGTAAGGGTTGAGGTGCTGGGAGAGACTCCCAGCCTCACAGGAGAGTTTGTTGGAGAGAACCACAGGGTCCTAGAATGGAGACAAGCCCACCCACACAAGAATCGGCACCATAAAAGGCCCAGTTTGCTGGGGGAAGTGGCAGAAGGTACTGAAATCTGAAAGAGAGCAGAGCAAGTGCCATCATTCCCTCTTGGTTCCTGCCCCCACATACAGCCTCACAACCCAGCAATTGGGGTTGCCCCAGCCTGGTGAACACCTAAGGCTCCGCCCCTCACCATGTAACAGGCCATGTGACAAGACAAAAAAAAAAAAAAAGGCCCACATGGAAGAACATATCATAGCTCCACAGTAAATACAACTAAGCGACCAAGAGATAGCCAACCTATCAGATGCATAGTTCAAAACAATGGTGATCAGGATGCTCACAGAATTGGTTGAATTTTGTTGCAAATTAGATGAAAAAATGAAGGCTACTCTAAGTGAAATGAAGGAAAATGGTCAGGAAACCAATAGTGATGGGAAGGAAACTGGGACTCAAATCAATGCAGTGAACTAGAAGGAAGAAAGAAACAACCAAACAGAAAAGAATGAAGAAACAAGAATTCAAAAAAATGCGGAGAGGCTTAGGAACCTCCAGGACCTTAGGAACCTTTAAATGTTCCAACATCTGAATTATAAGGGTACCAGAAGGAGAACAGGAAGAGCAACAAGTGGAAAAGTTATTGGAACAAATAATAAAGGTGAACTTCCCCAATCTGGCAAAGGAAATATACTTCCAGGAAATCCAGGAAGCTCAGAGAGTCCCGAAGAAGATGGACCCAAGAAGAAACACACCAAGGCACATCATCATTACATTAGCCAAGATTAAAATGAAGGAGAGAATCCTACAAGCAGCAAGAGATAAGGGGGACAGTCACCTACAAAGGAGTCCCCATCAGACTGTCAGCTGATTTCTCAAAAGAGACCTTACAGGCAAGAAGGGGTTGGAAAGAGGTATTACAAGTCATGAAATCCAAAGACTTACAACCAAGATTACTCTCTCCAGCAAAACTTCTGTTTAGAATAGAAGGGCAGATAAAGTGCTTCTCAGATAAGGTCAAGTTCAAGGAGTTCATCATCACCAAGCCCTTATTTTATGAAATGTTAAAGGGACAGAAAGAGAAGACAAAAAATATGAACAGTGAAAGGACAGCACATTCACAGTTATTAACAACCACACTTAAAAAGGGAGGAATGTGGGTGGGAGAAGGTATGCAGGTTGGAGGGGAGTGAAGGGGGGAAAATGGGACAACTGTAATAGCATAATCAATAAAATATATTTTTAAAATAAGAATCCTAGACCACCACATAGGAAATCACTGGTACAGGATTTAGAATAAATAGGAAAGAGATTTATTTGGAAATGGAGAGGGAGAAGAGATTCCACTCCAAATAAAATGACTGAAATAATTTTTAAAAATTAATTTCAAAATACATATGAGACATGTTGAGAGAAAAATAAGTTTTAATTATTTCAGATTTAGACTCTAAATTTAAAGTTGGAAACTGAAGCATCTGAACGAAATGAGAGAAACATGCTGTTTTGAAGAAAAAGAAAACTTGAGCTTCTAGAACATCCTTGTTGGACTATTAACCTAATCAAACCAAGACAATCTGCAACTAATCATTAAAATTAGGGAGTACTGTTAATTAGAACCTGGAAATAGAAAGAATATATCATAAAAATAACTTTAACATTAATTTATTGCCAAATGCTTTTAAAAATGATATGTGATTTAATCCTAAACAGCCTAGAGTAATGCAAACCATTAGTGGCTTTTAAAGTATTTAATTTTGGTTCACTAAACAACAGGTAAGATTTAAAACTGGAGATACATTAGAACAACATAGAGATACTTCCATGTTTTCCTTCTTGTCAATTATCCATTGCATGACAATTTAATTTTTAACAACTTTTTTGATCTATATCAACACAGAATAATTGAAAGAGTGTATTTGCTAAATATACATCCATGAAACAAACCACCATCAAGATAATGAATAATATCCATCACCTTCAAAAATTTTCAAATGCTGATTTTTGAGACTTCCATCAAAAAAAAAAAAAAAAGAATGGATCTGTGATAGATCCATGCAACGGAGCGCTACTAAGCAATAACGATGAATGATTATTGATATACACAACATATGCATGAATCTTAAAATAATGCTAAAAGATTACCACCACCACAACAAAAAAACACCTCACAAATGATAATGTAGTTACATAAAACTCTAGAAAATGTAAACAAAATTATTGCTTCCTTAGAGAGAAATAAAGACTCAGAGAGGAAACATAGCTTCTACTAGCAATACTGCTAATAAGTGGTGGTGCAAGGGCATGAATCTAGTTCTACCAGATCCCCAAACCCAGCTCTATACAACAAAATCCTAATGCCAACTGCATGCTTCATAACAAAATAAGAAAAAATACATGCTTGGTTTTCAGCTTTGTAATTTTCTGTGGTAATACTAAAAATAGTATTACCCAAAACAGTGATGAAACAGTGATAAAATATCTAAAACGTAATTTATTTTAAAAGGATATCATGAAGCAAAAAGCATAAGGCCTGTCAAACCAAACAACTAATCTCTTAAATGATAGACATCTGACAAAGAAACAATATAAGCGTAGATAATAAAGTTAACAGAATTCATGTTTAAAATTAGCAAATATCCTAACATCCCACTATACTATTACAACAATTTGTCAACCCATTTTAGAATATGAAACCAGTTATTAATACTTTTAAGTAAACCTTTGCATCTTGAGAACCAATACCAGCCACTTATATCTTATATAAGAAAAAGTAATCAGAAGAGTAATAGCTAAAAATCGAATGCTTACTTTGGACCAGAGACTCTTACTCATTTACCACATGTAATTTCATTTAAAACTCACAATTATCGTATGACCTCAATATGCAAGGAAAGCATGTGACAAAATACAATACCTGTTCATAATACAAACTCTCGGAAACCAGGAATAGAATTTCCCTATCATGATTAATGATATCTACGGCACATCAGATACCCTCAACAATCATCACAAGCTTTTCTTCTGAGATTGGAAACATGAGAAAGATATCCACTATTCAACACTGTACTGGAGGTCCCAGCCAGTGAAGTAGGCATGAAAACTTTTTAGAAATGTAAAGGTTTGAAAATCAAAACTCAAATTGTCGATATAAACAGACAACATGATTCTGTTCATAAGAAAACCCAAATAATTTACAAACTATGAGAAATAATAAGTGAATGTAATAAGACTGCTACAGATCCAAGGTCAATATACAAAAATCAACTTTCTACATGTCAGGGGAAACTTAGAAATTAAATTTAAAATGGTTATTAAATACCATTCATAACATTTAAGAAATTATAAAAACTTTAAAGTATCTTAATGAAAGATATACAAAACCTCTACATTGAAAACTATAAAACAACTGATTAGACAAAGTAAAAGAAACTATAAAGAAAATAAAAGATATTTCATGGTCATGGAACTCAATATAACTGTTAAGATTTCAATTCTTTCCAAACTGATTTATAAATTCAATGCAGTATGAATTACTATCCCAGCAGGATTATTTTGTATGTGGAAACTGCCAAGCTGATTTTCAAATGTACAACAAACAAACAAAAACAACAAAAAACCAACCCCCCAAAACGCAAAGGACAGCCAAAATGATCTTAAAGAAAAAAGTCAGATGATTTACATTATAAGACAGAAACACTTATTATAAAGCTATAGTAATAAACACAGTCCATTACTGGCAAAAGGATAGACAAAGAGACTAATAGAACAGAATACACAATTCAGAAACAGACCAATACACACAGACAGATGATTTACAAAGATACCACTGCCACTCTGTGGGAAACAGTAGATCTTTTGAATAATGATGGTGTTGGAACAAAACTGCATATCCTTACGAAAAAAGAGGATCTTAACTTCTTCCTTATACCAAATACCGTCAATGTGAAGTGGGTTGCAAACATATACAGGTAAAATAACAAAGCTCCAGGGGAGGTGGGAACCATATGAGCCCATGTGAAGGTCATTGAAGTGCAGCTTTTTTTTTTTTTCAATCTTCACCCAAGGACATGATTATTGATTTTTAGGAGAGGGAGAGAAACATCGATGACAGAGAAAAGGAACTGAACCTGTAACCAACCTAGGCATGTGCCCGACTGGGAACTGAACCTATGACCTTTAGGTTTATGGGATTATGATCCACTGAACTGAGCCACAATGACCAGGGCAAAGATTTCTTAAATGAGAGAAAAAAGTACTATCCACATAAGAAACACATTGTTAGATAGGACATACTAAAATTAAGAATACCAATTTAACTAATCATTAAGAAGGTGAGACCTAGGCAAGACGGTGGAGGAGTAAATAAAAGTCATACTAACTTCCTCCCAGGACCAATCTGGAATTACAATGAAATTGTGGAGACATCACCTGAAACAAACAACTGCACCATACCGAGAGAGAAGCCTTATAACCCTCAGACAGAAGAATCAGCTTTAGCACAACCTGACGGTAAGAAGTATGGTGGAGACTCAAGAAGGCTGGTTGGGTGCCTATAGGTGGCAGCACTAGAGGGATAATTACCTGGCTTGTGGGACCCCCCCTGAGAAGTGTGGGGTCTAACTCCTAAGCTGGGATCCCCAGCCTAGAGCACCAGAACCCAAAAAGTACACAGATAACAACCAGTGGCAAAAAGTAATAGGGTTGCTCTCTGCCAGAGACATCCCCAGCCTAGAGTGCCAAAACCCAAAAAAAGTATACAAATAACAACCAGCAGTAAAAAGTAGCAGGGTTGCTCTCTGCCAGAGACAGACAGCTAGAAATGCAAAGAACCATTTAAAGGGTCGACACAAAAACTTTCATTTGTAGCCACTTACCCTGGGCTCCTGGCAAATGGGAGGGGGGCAGATGGGACTGTAGACGGGACTGGAGACGTTTGAGGAAAGACTGGGGATGAAGGCTTTGGGGAGAGAACTGAAAGAGTAGCTGCTGGGATCCCAGTGCTGAATCATCCCCCATACCCCAGCAGCCACGCCACTCAGGCAGTCCACTGCCCTAGGAACTGCAGCAGCCCAAGGGGGAACAATAACCCAGAACACAGGAGGGATTCTTTCTCACCCTACTGTGCTTAAGCCTGACTGCTAAGTGCAGATAACTAGATTAACAACTGAAGGAGTCAGCCACAAACAGTAGATCCCTGAAGTCTCACATCTTTAGGGGTCAACATCTGACATCACCAGAGGTGGCTCCAAGTTGCAACACCTTAAAAGTCCTAGGAGAACATAGGCAGGAATATCTCAGATAGTCCACGCAGCAATATTTTCAATGATATGTCCCCTAGAGCAAGGGACACAAGGGAAAGAATAAATAAATGAAACTTCATCAAAATAACAACCTTCTGCATGGCTAAAGAAAACATTAGAAAACAAAAAGGGAACCAACCAATGGGAAAATATATTTATTTGCACCTGCATTAGGGTTTGATCTCCAAAATATGTAAAGAATTCACATGACTCCACTCCAGGAAGACAAACAATCCAATTAAAAATGGGCCAAGGACATGAATAGACACTTCTCCAAAAAGGATATACAGAGGCCAAGAGACATATGAAAGGATGCTCAGCATCACTAGCCATCAGAGATGCAACTTGAAACCACAATGAAATACCATTTCACACTGGTCAGAATGGCCATCATAAACAAATCAACAAACAAGTGCTAGCAAGGTTGTGGAGAAAAGGGAACCCTAGTACACTGTTGGTGGTACAGCCACTATAGAAAACAGTATGAAATTTCCTCAAAACCTTAAAATGGAACTGCCTTTTGTTCCAGTGATTCCACTGTCAGGACTATACCCTAAGAACCCTGAAACACCAATTCAAAAGAACTTATGCACCCCAATGTTCATAGCAGCACAATCTGCAATATCCAACTACTGGAAGCAACCTAAGTGCCCATTAGTAACTGAGTGGATCAAAAACTGTGGCACATTTACACAATGGAACACTATGCCGCAGAAAGGAAAAAGGAACTCCTACCCTTCATGACAGTATGGATGGATCTGGAGAGCTTTATGCTAAGTGAAATAAGCCATGTGGTGAAAGACAAATACCATATGATCTCACCTATAAGTGGAACCTAATCAACAAAACAAACAAGCAGGCCAAATAGAACCAGAGATACAGAAATAAAGAACAAACTGATAGTAACCAGAGGGGACTGGAAGGAGAGGGATAACGGTGGAAAGAAGGGGAGGGGTTGTCAGGAAACATGTATAAAGGACACATGGACAAAGCCAAAGTGGGGGTAGCACTGAAGTTGGGAGGTGGGGAAAAGTGGAGGTGGGAAAATGAAAACAATTGTACTTGAACAACAACAAAAAAATAATTTAATTTAAAATAGTGAATAAGCAAGCCAGAGAATAGGAAAAATTATTTGTAATACATATATATGACTAAAGGTTCATATCAAGAATATATGAAGAATTCCTACCAAGCAATAAGAAAAAAGACAACTAACTTAAAAAATAGGCAAAGGTCTTAAAAAGGCACTTCACCAAGAAGATATCCAAATGGCTATAAATATGTGAAAATGTGTTAGGTATCATTATTCATTAGGGAAATGTAAAAACATGAGATACTATTACATACCCAAGAGAAAGGCAAAAATGTAAATGACTGAAATTATCCACTATGCCAAGAAGTGTTAAAATAGCAGGCTTCACACTGCTATCCTTAGAAAGAAAGACTTGCTTGCAGCGCTGGCTCTTGGGTGGCATCTGGAAACTTGGATTCTGGTAGGGTGCCCGCCACAGTCAGAACTGATTAAAATGGTTCACTGTGCTTAAACTCTTTGTGCAAATAATGTGGCTTATGCTGAATACCTGCTTTCCTTCTGGGAGTCTGGAATTTTGATACATGCTAGGCAGAGGTTCCCTAAACATAGGGTTTGGGTGTCAGCCCTCAGGAAAAACTATGAGCACCAAGCCTCTAACAACTTTCCCTGGTAGACATTTTATGTATTGTCACAATTCACTGCTGGAAGAATTAAGTGCATCCTGTGTGACTACACTGAGAGGGGACTCTCTTGGAAGCTTGTGCTTGATATCCTCTGAACTCTGTCCCATATGACACTTCTTCTGCTGTATTAAATTACAACCATGAGCATGACTGTATGATGAGTCCTGCGAGTCCTCCTAGCAAATCGTCAAACCTAGGAGTGGTGCTGGGGCCCCTGACACAACAAATGTCAGGAATTATATGGAATAAACTAAAATTATTATACACTATTGAAGAGAATGTAAATTAGTTCAAACACTTTGGTAGACTAGTAATATCTACTAAAGCCAAAACATATTTCTATCACATAACCCAACATTTTTACTCAGAATAACTCCAATAGAAAGTGCCTATGTTTACTACGTAAGAATGTTTTTTTAATGACAGTTCAAACTGTAAACAGTTCAATTTCCATCAACAGGTGAATGGATAAGCAAATTATAGCATATTAATGTAATATACTACAAATAACCATGCCATATCAATATATACAGCAACATGGATGAATCTCACAGATGGTAGTTAAATAAAAAAAGTTCAACACAGGAGTACACAATGTATGATTCCATTTATTAGGTTCAAACATTAACAAAACTAACCTGTAGTGATGAAAGTTAGAAAAAAGAGTTACCTGGAGGGGAGTACTGGGTTGTGCTATCCAATACATCTTGTTATTAAAATTTAAATAAGAAATTCAGTCCCTCAGGTGCATTAGCCACATTTCAAGCATTCGATAGCCATATATGGATAAGGGCTATAGTACTGGACAGCAGAGATAGAAAATATACATTTTCATCTTCACAAAAGGTTCTATGGATCAGTATTGTTCTAGCATGGTGGAATTGTCTATATTTTGACCTAGCTGGTAGTTACAGGGGTTTTTAAATATAAAAATAACTGCAATGGCTGGTGTGGCTCAGTGGATTGAGTGCTGGCCTGTGACTCAAAGGGCCGCCAGTTTGATACCCAGCCAGGGCATATGCCTGGGTTGTGGGCCACATCCCTGGTTGGGGGTATGTGAGAGGCAACCACACACTGAGGCTTCTCTTCCTCTCTCTCTCCCTTCCTCTCTAAAATAAAATAAATAAATAAATAAGTTTAAAAAAAAAGATAAAGAGAGAATCCTAAAAGCAACAAGAAAAAAGCAGACAATTACCTACAAAGGAGTTCCCATAAGACCGTCAGCTGATTTCCCAAAAGAAACTTTGCACACTACAAGAGACTGGCAAGAAGTATTCAAAAGTGGAGAAAAGGAAAGACCTACATCCAAGATTGCTCTATCCAGCAAAGCTATCATTTAAAATTGAAGGGAAGACAAAGTGCTTCCCAGAAAAGGTAAACTAAAGCAGTTCATCATCACCAAGTCATTATTATATGAAATGCTAAAGGGAATTATATGAGAAAAAGACAATCAAAATGATGAACATTAAAATGGCAATAAATTCACAACTATCAATAATTGAATCCAAATAATAGACTTAAGCAAACAAGTAGAACAGGAACAGAATCATAGTTATGGAGATCATTTGGAGGGGGAAGGGAGAAAATGGGGGGAAAGGTGCAGGGATTAAGAAGCACTAACTGGTAGGTACAGAATAGACATGGGAATGTTAAGGACAGCATAGGTAATGGAGAAGCCAAAGAACTTTTATGCACTACCCATGGACATGAACTAAGGGGGGGCATTGCTAGAGGGAAGGGGATACTGGTTGGAGGGGGACAAAGGGGAAAAAATTTGGGACAACTGTAATAACATAATCAATAAAATATAATTAAAAAAATTTAAAAATATTGAGTTCTGGCCAAGATATAAGTGTAGATAGAAACCTACGCTTCCTTGCACAAGCAAAAGGAGGATAACCAATCTAAAACCAATAAACAACAGAAGTGCCAGAAAAATCAAAGTGCGTGGAACTCCGACAACCACAGAATTAAAGAACGGTCAAACACAACAACCAGACTGGTAAGGTGTTGACAGAAAACCTGCGGTGGGCTGCTCGGATAGGGCTGACTTAAGGGGAAAGTGAGACTCAGCAGGCTGTGGACTATAGTGGTTGCCACAGTGGGAGAAACTCCCAGTCTCACACAAGGGTTCGTTGAAAAGTGGGCTACTGATGAGCACAGGAGCTGCACTGTTCCCTCTCTGGCCCCTCTCCCACAAGCAGTGCTGTAACACGGCAAGGAGGGCTGCCCTGCCCAAGTCCATACCTAAGGCCCCACGCCCCCTTACAACTTAACAGGGGCCCTGAACAAAGAAAGAGAGCCAAAATAAAAAACAAGAGCAAAACCTCAGACAGAGAGCTAAGCGAGAAGATCGCCAACCTATCTGATGAAGAATTTAAAGCCCTGGTAATCAAAGTGCTCACAGAACTGATTAAGCTTGGTCAAAAAATGAAAGATACCCAAAATGAAATAAAGCAAAGTATTTAGGGAACCAACAGTGACAGGAAGGAAACCAGGACTCAAAGCAATAATTTGAAACAAAAGGAAAAAATAAACATTCAACAGGAACAGAATGAAGAAAGAATTCAAGACTTTGGGACAATCCGAAACATTCCAGTATCCAAATTTTAGGGGTACCAGAAGGAGAAGAGGAAGACCAAGAAACTGAAAACTTATTTGAACAAATAATGAAGGAAAACTTCCCTAATCTGGTGAAGGAAATAGACTTTCAGGAAGTCCAGGAAGCCCAGAGAGTCCCAAAGAAGTTGGACCGAAAGAGAAACACACCAAGGCACATCATCATTAAGTTATCCAAGATGAAAGATAAAGAGAAAATCCTAAAAGAAGCAAGAGAAAAGGAGACAGTTCCCCACAAGGAGTTCCCATTAAACTATCAGCTGATTTCTCAAATGAAACCTTGCAGGCAAGAAGGGGCTGGAAAGAAGTATTTGAAGTCATGAAAGACAAGGACCTATATCCAAGATTGCTCTATCCAGCAAAGCTTTCATTTAGAATGGAAGGGCAGATCAAGTGCCTCCCAGATGAGGTCAAGTTAAAGGAGTTCATCACCAAGCCATTATTATATGAAATGTTAAAGGTACTTACCTTTACCTAAGAAAAAGAAGATTAAAAAAAAAGAACAGTAAAATGACAGCAAACTCACAACTATCAACAAATGAACCTAAAAAAAAAAAAAAAAGAATGAAAAGAAAAGAAAAAGAAAAACAACAAAAACCAAAACTAAACAAACTAGAACAGGAACAGAATCAGAGAAATGGACTGCACATGGAGGGTTTTCAGTGGGAAGGGGGAAGGGGGAAGAAAGGAATAGGGGGAAAAGTTACAGGGAAGAAGCATAATTGGTAGGCATGAAATAGACGGGGAGATGTCAAAAATGGCATAGGATACAGAGAACTCAAAGAAATCATATGTACAACCCATGGACATGAACTCTGCGAGGGAGGGGGGAATGCTGGAGGGTTGGGGGTTGCAGGGTGGAGCGGGAATAAAGGTGGAAAATTTGGGAAAACTATAATCAATAAAATATACTTAAAAAATAAAACGAGTACTCATCACTCAGTTTAGAAATAATAGATTACCTTATATATAATGAACTATACTATCTACTTATACTTCAAAACATTTCATTTCAAAAATGGTAGACCTAAAAACCACTACAGTTTATTCAGATTTCAAATCTTAGATCATTGAACACAGAGTGTTTAAAGAATTGTCCCTACCCAAAACAATCATTTCCTACTAGGATGAAGTTATATAAACAACAAATTTCTTTAAAATTAAAACTTAAAGAAACAATCCATGTCCTACCTGGGTTACTGGAATGTAGAGAGGTTCTCCATTATGCAGCAATGTAAGTTTCCCATGCTGGTGGAGTCGTCCTTCTGGTTTTAAATTTGCCATCTCCTTAAGTCCTCCTTTCTTGCCACTCTCTTGTCCATTTCCCTTAAGTTCTTCAGTATCACTTAGACATTCAAAAAATTCTTCTTCGCTATCACTCCAAGAATCCCAGGATTTTCCCACCTCTCCCTTTTCTTTATCCATGTCTTTTAGATTATCTGGCCCCAAGTGGTCTCCATGTTTTCCAGCATCCCCTGGATATGTGTTAGTTACATTATTTGAAGTACTTGTCTTTCTCCCCTCATCACGTGCCTTCTTTCTTTCAATACAACAATTTAACATCTTAAGGAAACAGAAATATATATATTAGTTACAGTAAAATCAAAATTTATCCACTGCTTGAACATTTAATTTTCATTTTCCACCCTTCCCCTAGACCTTGTTGGGACTTAGTGATTTTAAGTAACCTACAGCAGCACAAATAGAAAAGTCTATAATCAATATGGAAATTTAGCATTAGAATAAACTCAAGATCGCATTATATACGGCCATTGGAAAACCTTTACCTGCAGTTTCTGATGTAGTAAACAACATCTTAGATCTGGGGGTCCACTTGTTAAGCTATCAAATAAAGTAGTGGGAAAATAAAGATTAGTTTCAGTAAAATTGCTTCAGATATGTGGAATTTTTATACTACCACAATTTTTTTCCATTGATAAGAAACCAAAACTAGAGTTACAGAGGTAGGATAGCTGAAATGCAGCAAGTAAGATTAAGATAAAAATTTATTCTATTCTCCTAGCCCACAAATCACCAACAGCAAATATAAGAGATATTTCGAAGCATAGTAATAAACTAGTGATAGTTCCCAAGCTAATAGAAAGTTAAAATGAAAAAAAAAAAAAGTCTCTAAATCCACCCCAGGAAGTAGCTAGCATACAGTAATTCACACCATACAAAATGATTAAACTGTCTTTTCAGTTTTCAATTATTATAGTGGATTCTTAATATAAAAACCATCAATTTCCACCTCTCTTTTGCCAGGACTGCCTCTAAGTCTCTAAATTACCAGTAATCAGCAAAGAGAATCTAACTAAGCAGAGACTGACAAATGACAGAAGACAAACATTTTTGGATGTCACCATTTCGTATTACTCATATGATGAATCTCTACATATCATGGAAAAACAAAGGCAGATGAGCAATAACCTATGTAGTATCGACATTTACACTAACTAAACTCTCTTATGTGATTCAGTGAAATGTCAGTATCAGCTATACCAAAAAAAAAAAAAAATCACAAGTAATGTTTAATACCTAAACTTATAAACTTTAAAGATATTTTCCCTTCCAAACATAAAAATATATGTTCACTATATACTATTTAGAAAAATACACAAATGTATAAAGAACAAAATAAAAATATAATTACACAGCTGAGAAAACTGTTGACATTTGGCTATATTTCTTTCCAAATATTTTTCTACATAGAATTGAAAGTGCTTGATATATGCAGTATTATATTCTACTTTACTATAAATATTAAGGTCATCTTCAATATTATTAGAGATTCTTGGAGAAAAAACTTGTAATGGATCCATAACTTTCCACTGTAGAGATATATAATTTATTTTTTTTATGTTTGATACTTAAGTTGTTTCACCTTTCTCTCCCCCATTATAAATTTGCTGCAGTGAATACCTCTGAATATAAATCATGTCCAAAGTTTCTTACCATTTTCTTACAACAGATTTTTTTTTTTAGAAGAGAATGGTCCAAAAGTCAAAGTCTGCCAACAAACAAAAGTCCTATCTATACAAATGGAAAATGAAATTATTACCCTGGAATCAGAAAGTTGTTTTCCCATCTGAAACGCATTTCAAGAACAAATTCCTGCCAGAGGTGTGCCACTCCTTTCAGTCCTCCATGATAGAAATTGATCATACAAAGACACAAAGCCAATTTGTATGTTAAACTGTCAAATGGTGCAGATTTAAATTGATTGTAGAGATTCTAATTTAACAAAATAGAAACAAAGCAAAATTTGTTAACATATTTATATGTATAATTGAAAACTGTGTGAGTGGAAATTTTAATACTAAAATTAATCTACCTTACTCAGACTAGCTTTTATCAATGTCTAATGTATTACTGCCTAAATTATTCTTAGGCAGTTCCATATTTTCAAGATTTCTACAAGGATCAAAACACCGAAGCTATACTTTGGTGAGGCTAACAGTACAAGTTTCAAATTCTTCTCTGGAATCTTAAAGATATATTCCAAATTTCATGTGTTGCTTTAAAAGTCCTTTTAATTAAAAATAGTACACACTTGCTGTCAAAACAAAAATATAAAATAAACTAAGAATTGTAGAAAGTGAAAATGTAAATCTTTGCTTTTCCCCCTCACTTCATGAAACCTACTCCTTAACAATAACTACTATAAGACATTGATATACCTCTACACCCGTCATTTAAACTTTCAATTCTCAATTTATCAAAGACCTGGATAAGGAAAACTGTACTTCATTTTACTTCATTAAAGAGTTTTTCACTCACCCTCTAGTTTGAAATACAAGAAACATACATTTCTTGCCAATGTATATACATCTGTTGCAAAATGTACATTTTATAATTTACAAAAAGTCTAAAATGAGGGAATTCCTACAATCATGCACTGTGTGTGTGTGTGTGTGTGTGTGTTTTCATTGTTACCAGAGAAGCTCTTGCTACTCAAAATATGCCAATGTTCTATAGCAGGTCATTTTCTGAGTAGAAACCATGATCTCCACTCAAGTTTCCTTAAAATGATTTTTAAAATAAAAAGATCCTTACACTACTAAACTAGAGATATGGCGAACCCTTAGAAATATGATGCATTTTAATCACCGAACTTCAAATCAACTTAGTCAACTTACATATTCTTCACTCTCTGATGAAGGATTATTGTCTGCTGATGAAGTTCCATCTAATGGTTTCTCAGAAGCAGCATCAGGGAATAAGTACTTAGGAAGAGAAAAAAATAACCACATTTTCAACCAAATTTCCTAATTTATTTCTGTTACTCATATAGGTACTGTATGACTCTTTAATGACTTTGCTGTTAAAATAATGAAAATGCTCTGGCCAGTTGCTTCTATATTATCTGAAGCTTTTTCTATTTGTCTTTGAAAAACAGAGTTTTAGTAACTAGCCAATTTTAGAAACCAGAGGCTTTTCTAAATAGTAACCACCTGATTCTGTGAACTAAACAGAATGAAAAACCAAAACGTCTTCACTATGATTTCAGTTTCACCCAAGGTTATTTAAGTTTTTTTAAAGTATTAATATTGCTAAAAAGACAAAGCTATAAAAGAAAAACTTAAAACATCCACAACACTAAGTAGAATTACATTATTCCATAAGCTTTCATATATGAAATAAAAGTATGATATTTAAGACACATAACTTCATTTTATGAGGTACTCCTAGAAAACAGGAAGCAGTCTAACCCTGTAATGACCACTGTATCTTTTCCACTGTGGTCTCTGTAGGAGTGGTCAAAAAAGAAAAATTCAGCGTATATGACAAGCTGTATAGCTGGAATAAAATCTCTAAGAGCACAGTCTTAAGAATGGGCCTTCTCTACAGAAATTTATTTCCAGTCCTTTCACCACTGTTTCTCCAAGTGCTTTGTGGTACTGCTGTACCATAAATTCCTTTTACTATGCATACTTTGCTACATATTTTATGCCAACCTCCACTACTAGGCACATTTACAAACAATATCCTATCCCCATATAACTATGTGTACTAAGTATCACTGTTCAGGTCTTAGACACAGAGGCTGAAAATCTGGTCAAGAGTATTGTTTAGATTAATGACAGAAATCAGATTAATATTAAGTTTCCAAGACCAGTATTCTTTTCATTGCACTACTTTTGAAGGTTTTCTCCAAGACTATCTTATCTCACCAGAAGTATGATTTTAAGTACAATTATAGTAAGAATATCTATCATTTATCAAAAGCCTATTACATGCCAGGTGGTGTAACAGAAGGTCCTTTCACCCTCAGAACAATCTCATAAGGTTTTATCAGCCTCATTTATAGATAAGGAAACTGAAGTTAAGTGGTTTTTCAAAACCACACAGGAAGTCAGGCTCCCAAGGTGGACCTGTTCCACCACACTATACCTAGGAGACACCCTAGCTCCTATTAGTACTCTCTATAAAATATAAAGCTTTCCCTGGACTGCTGTGAAAGAAATTTTTCAAAAATACAATTCTGGTCACAATGACTTGCTTAAAATGGTATAAAATTGCATGAGAAAGTCCAGTGCTTCAGAATGGCAGGTTACCTGTTATCTCTTCAGCCTCGTCCCCGGCCACACCCTGGGAAGTATCATACCATTTACCAAACTATTCAACATGC
Organism: Artibeus jamaicensis; assembly: GCF_021234435.1. Lineage (NCBI taxonomy): Eukaryota > Metazoa > Chordata > Mammalia > Chiroptera > Phyllostomidae > Artibeus > Artibeus jamaicensis. Next base: position 2,846,088 of record NW_026521249.1, on the reverse strand, counting down.
TCTTAAATCTCTGCTATTCCTTTGTTTCTAAAGCCTTCTTCTCTTCAAGATGTAGCTCAAGTGTCCCTCATTATGAAGCCTTCCCTGATTTCCACTGTCCAGAGACAGAGGTACTCTGTTGTGTTCTTACAGTCCCTCTGCCGGATTTCTCACATGCAATATGTTATTGTAACTATTGCCCTGAATGTGGAGACTTCGTTTTACTCATTTTGTATTCTCAACCCAGTGCCGGCCACATAGAAAGGACTGAATAGATAATGAATGAATGCTATGCATATAAACATATAAAGACACTATTAGTTACCAAGAGAATGGTGTTGAGGACATCATTATTTAGTGGTGACTCTTCTATACCTCTGTGTTTTCGTATTTTCTTCTTTGCAGTATGTACCATATTTGAAACTGATAATTTATGAATCGGAACTGGTGCTGGCTCTGTCAACTTTGACAAAGCGTGAGTTATATCAGTAATTTCTGTAAGAAAAATAGAAATGAACAAATTATAACCAACCCTAGCAGATTACAGTGGTAAGTAAACTGAAGACTGTATAGAATTTTTTAAAAAATATTTTATTTAATTATTTTTAGAGAGAGAGGAAGGAAAGGAGAGAGGGAGAGAAACATCATTATGCAGCTGCCCCTCATGTGTCCCCTACTGTGGACTTGACAATGACCCGCAAACCAGAAATGTGCCAACTGGGAATTAAACCAGCGACCCCTTGGTTCACAGGCCAGTGCTCAATCCACAGAGCCCCACCAGCCAGGGCAATTTTTGGGTTTTTTTAATTCTCACTCAAGGACATGACCATTGATTTTAGAGAGAGGAAGGGAGGGAGAAAGAGAAACACAGATGCAAGAGAGAAACACTGATCAGTTGCCTCTTGCCCGCACCCCAACCAAGGACTAAACCCATGACCTAGGCGTGTGTTCTAACAGTGAATAGAACCTGTGACCTTCTGGTTTACAGGACAATGCTCCATCCAACTGAGCCACACTGGCCAAGGCTATATAAAATATTTTAGTCACTTTTACTAGTGTTACATGGTCTCAGAATTATAAAAGTTTAATACATAAGTTCAGCTTTATATGCATGTATGATTGACAAAGTTGTAACACAAATTATTTCTCTCAGAGGGACTTAAAAAATAAACCTCTAAAACCCTGCTTTTCAAAATATTTTATATTTTTGGTGGAAAGAGCTTACTAAATGTACTTAATGTTTTAAGCTCAGGGTATATAGTATGGCCTGGAGAGAAATGGTAGCTATCTAGTTCATCAATAGGTACTTCTGCAACTTAATTCAAACAAGAAAAATATATAAATGGTTGCTAGAAAACATGCCAAAAAAAGGAATTATACATTTGAAAATAGCTTAAAAAAAAAAAAGCAGCTTACCTCTCCCTTCTTCTTCAAATGTGGATCGTCCAAGAATCTCATCAGTTGACTCCTTTCGACGGCAAACTTTAAAAAATTCAGTGACAAAATCACCTATGGAGAAAAAATGTTACTAATTTTTGACACTTAAATGAAAGAAATCAGTTCTATAAATTAAAGTATGTATCTATTCACAAAGCTATTAACTCACAAATGGGGAAAAAATTCAGTATTTCCACCTATGACAAAAACTATTTCTATTTCAAAGGATGCCTGGCTCTTCCTTTCTCTTCATGTGTCAGGTTGGTCAACTTCTGAATCCATAAAAAAAATTAAATTAAAAAGAAATTCTAAAGATATATTTCTAGAGGATTAAGAAATCACATAGGATAAAATTATTTCATCTTTAGCTGTGTTTTAATGGCACACTTTGTTATTATTACAAGAAAGGGAAAAAAGATTTGGTGTCTCCTAAAGAGCTACCAGGAAATGTCTACACAAAGAAATTAAAATTTAACAAGAGCCATCAGTCCAAAATTGATAATACAATGTACTGGGTACATCTAAGTTTTAGAATTCACTAATTAAAACTGATGAATCTAGAACATTTTTCTGGACTTCTTCAGGAAAGGAGAAAAGTCCTATAATTTAGGTATATAAACTGTGTGTAACTGCAGTTTCGTATATGACTATATAATCCCATAATCTAGTCCTATAAACACATAAAGTCAAAGAGATAAGGTGAGATCATGGAGCAACTGTGAAACTCCCACATTCTGCCAAATACAAAGTGCACTTTTTTGCCCAAATTTTTTAGAAAAAAATGAGGATGCACATCATACATGGGTATAATAAGTACATATCATGGGCATAATAATCCCGTGTATAATGTGCACAAAAATTGTAGGTGCTCTTCTACGTGGCAAAATATGGTACTTTTAATTCTAAGGGCCTCTGCAATTATCACAGAAGTCAGTGGATGAGGAATGATAAAGAACTAAAATGCAATTTTGTGAATAGATTTAAATAATTTAATAAATCAATGATTAAACAAGAGACACTATTTATTGAGAATTTACTGTAGGATAGGCACTGTGTTAAATGTGGTATGTACACACATATACAACCTTATTTGATCCTCTCAATAACCCTATCAAGTATGTACTATTATTATCTCTATTCTACTAAGACTTGAAATTATAAAACTTGCTCAAACTGGTACATCTAGGATTTGAAACAACATCTATCCAACTCTAAAATTTTTGGTATCTATCCTCTATCTCCCTAAAACCCCAAGACAAATTCACCGATGGCAGGAATTTCACATTATGTATCTTTGTATTCACTATTATAGTTAGCACAAATGATAAGCTCTAATTAGCATTTGGTGAATAGCCTATGAATGATAAGCACCAAGAAAATAATGCTTTAGAGAAATGCGCCATTACCGTCATCAATACATATTTAGTGAATTTATCAGATGAATGGTAATACATCAGATTATATGAAATGAAGGTAGCATGATGAACACAGAAATAAATATTTTCATGTGTACCCAATATGTATAAGAGAGAAAAAGATAGAAAGGCACATTGAAAAGGTGGGTTCAGAAGACTTCATGAAAGAGACAAATCAACAAAAATGAGAAAGGAAAGATAATTCCAGACATGGGATACACTAATACCATCTATACAGCAATTAATACTTGTCAAAGTATATTTATGTTATTTCACTTGATTCTTCAAATAACCCTATTAAGTATACAAGATTATCACACCTCTTTTTCTCTAATAGAAAATAGGCTTGCATATATGGTACAACCCTTCAGAAGGACTCTTAATAGATCATAAAAAGCAGTGTCCATGCCATCACATATACAGGTCCAGAGGGACTGCAATAGGCAAAAAGGGCTCCAACAACTGGAATGAAGATGCAGACTATGCTACAGGAATAAAAAAGGAAGTGTCATGAAAGCATTTTACAAATAAAACTCGGATCATGAGATAATTCTGAGGTATATACTGGTTAAAACTAAAACACAAAAAGAGACTTCCACCAAGATGGAGGCATAGGTAGAAGCACTGTGCCTTCTCACACAACCAAGTTTAAAAACAACAAAGTTTTAGCAACAAAAACGCAGCCAAACCACAGAAAATTGAACTACACGGAAGTCTGACAACAATGAACCCTTCAGCCAAACCGGTAAGAGGGGCAGAGCCAGCAGCAGAGCAGGGTCGGGCAGGAAAGATCCACCGGACCAACTCAGGCACGCAACCCAGGCACACCAGCAGCCGTGGGCGAATCCCAGGTGTGGAGAAGCGGGCGGACCCACTGAGGGCACAAGGTGGTGGTCTCACTGAGGGCTGACCACAGTCACACATTCTCATGCAGATAAACCGGTGAAGGAGTGAGCAGTGATACAGACCGTGCAGGCCCCAGTGTCAGAGGGAACTGCCATTGTCCCTCTCTGACCCTGCCCCCACATACAGCATCACAAACCCAGAGACCTGGGTGGCCCCGCTCTGGTGAACATCTAAGGCTCTGCTCCTCATATGTAACAGGCACGAACAGACCAAAATATGGCTCAAGAACAACTCAGAGCCGCAGAGTCAATAAATCTAAGCAATGAAGAAATAGCCAAACTTTCAGATGCACAGTTCAAAACAATGGTGATCAGGATGCTCACAGAACTGGTTGATTTTAGTCACAAATCAGAGGAACATATGAAGGCTAAACTAACTGAAATGAATGGAAATGCACAGGAAACCAATAGTAATGGAAAGGAAACTGGGACTCAAATGAAAGGAGTGGACCAGAAAGAGGAAAAAAATGACCAAACAGAAAAGAATGAAGAAACAAGAATTCAAAAGAAATGAGGAGAGGCTTAGGAACCTCCAGGACATCTTTAAACGTTCCAACATCTGAATTATAGGGGTACCAGAAGGGGGAAAGGCACAGCCACCAGTGGAAAACTTATTTGCACAAATAATAAAGGAGAATTTCCCCAATCTGGCAAAGGAAATAGACTTCCAGGAAATCCAGGAAGCTCAGAGAGTCCCAAAGAAGTTGGACCCAAGAAGGAACACACCAAGGCACATCATCATTACATTAGCCAAGATTAAAATGAAGGAGAGAATTCTAGAAGCAGCAAGAGATAAGGGGACAGTCACCTACAAAGGAGTTCCCATTAGACTGTCAGCGGATTTCTCAAAAGAGACCTTACAGGCAAGAAGGGGCTGGAAAGAAGTATTCCAAGTCATGAAATCCAAAGACCTACATCCAAAATTGATCTATCCAGCAAAGCTTTCATTTAGAATGGAAGGGCAGATAAAGTGCTTCTCAGATTAAGTTCAAATTCAAGGAGTTCATCATCACCAAGCCCTTATTATATGAAATGTTAAAGAAATTTACCTAAGAAAAAAGAAGATAAAAAAGATGAACAGTGAAAGGACAGCAAACTCACAGTTATTAAGAACCACACTTAAAACAAAAGCAAACTAAGAGGACAGCTAGATCAGGAACAGAACCATAGAAATGAAGATCACATGGAGGGTTAGCAACAGGGGAGTGGAAGAGGAGAAGGGGGGAGGAGGTACAGAAAATAAGTAGCACAGATGGTAGGTAGAAAATAGATAGCGGGGAAGGCAAGAATAGTAGGGGAAATACAGAATCTAAAGAACTTGAGACACGTAGTCATTAAAGGGGGGAATGGTGGGGGAGGGGTGTGCAGGGGAATGAAGGAGGGCAATAGAACAACTGTAATGGCATAATCAATAAAATATATTAAAAAACAAAAATAATAAAACAAAAAAGAAATCCTTCTAGTCCTATTCACTGCTGTAGGCAAACAATTTTTTAATGGTGTTAATTGAGAAAGTCATAAGTGTAAAAAAATTGAAATAAAAAATTCTTTTTTGATAGATAAATAAAGCATAAAGAATGAATTCAGTGTGCTGATATGGAAGATGGGCAGACTGATGGTATTTCAGGGAAGGAAGGTAATATGTCTTACCTAGCAAACACTGAGGATTATCAGCTTTTCGAACTCTAACAGACCAATGGGGAGCCTGAATGGGATCCAAATCACTAAAATGTAAAACAACAAACATAAGATAGATCCTGATTATGATGATCTGCAATACTCATTAATTTATCAGAAGGCAGTGTAATAAAAACATTTTACAGAAGGACAAGCTTTCCATTTCGCCTTCCTTAAACTTACTATTATTCTGATGCATAAGGCCATTTGGATAATTTTAAAAGTATATCTTAAGAAACCAAAGTGCTTTTGATAAAAAGGAACAAAAGAAAAAAATACATATAAAACAATTTTAATAAGACATTAAAAATGATTCTGAATGGATAATGTCCACTGATAATATAATGAGAGAAATTTACTTTAGAGATTATAAAAAAAGAATAAGAAATAAATATGCATAATCATCTTTAAAATGTTTTTATAGCACTTTTAATTAAAAAAAGTATAAAAACTTTCCCAAGATCATAAGTGCCCTATTTTCCCAATTACACAGATTATCATGCATCCACTCAATGAAATACTATGCGGCAATTTTAAAAGTGGTAATATGGATCTACAGTTACCGACGATAAAGGCGTAAAATAATATATTGAATAAAGCAAATTTAAATTTAAACTATAAATTTAAATTTTAAAAAGATATACTTTCAAATATTAAATCCTTATATACCTGAAACTAATATAATGTTATATGTCCATTATAACTCAATTATTAAAAAAGAATACACTAGAAAATGATAACTGGCTGTTTTTTAAGTAATGGTGGTGTGGGCAGTCTTTACTTTCTTCTTTATACCCATCTTAATTATCTGATTATGAAAGCTCATGTAACTTTCATCAGTGGCTAATATAACACATTTGCTTTAATTATGAAAAGAAGTATCCTATTTCTCACTGTTCTGCATCAGGAATGAGAGGGTACTAAAATTACATTCCTCTTTCTCCACATTCTTCCTAGATAATGCTCGCTTTATTTTCAAATTGTTTCCACTGCTAAGGAGTATATGACATGTTATGTTATTCATGACATTTAATGATCAAATGTTATTCCCACACATTCTGATGACAACCACCTCTCCAAAGCACTTCACGTAATGCTTCTAAACAGGTAAGAAAAGTTCAACAGAATTATACACTAAACCCCAAATTGATTATAGACATCTTTGCTAAACCTAAGTAAGATTCAGACTGTTCATTATCTCTGAACTAAGGATCACATCCCCAAAGTCAGCAGCTTAAACACATCTGTAATACATATTAATCAGTCTAAAAGTGATCTTTAAAAGTAGAAAAATCAACCTCATCAGAAACTCATGTAACAAAAAGGAAAATTGCTAATCATTTGGCAGTTAATTTATTCTATTAAAATGCTTGAGTCTCAATGTACCACTCTTAACATACTTACGAATAAACATCATTATCCACAATGATGCCTTCAGTCAGGTGAGGCCATGTAGTTGCTAAGTGGAGTTCACTAAAAGTAAACAAAACATAAAATATATCCAAAAGCTTTAACAGTGTGTGTGTTTGTGATGTATATATATGTGTGCATATATATCCTCTAAGCAATTCTGCTTCTAGAAATATATCCTGAACAAATAACCAGAGATATAAATGCAAGTATGTTAAAAGTGGAATTATTTATAATAAAAATAGAAACTAGTTTAGCAAATAATAGCAAATCCACATGAACTAAATGTCTTTGTGGACATTAAAAAAAGTATTACACATAATAGCCAGAAAGTGTGAAGAACCCAAATACCTATCAGGTGATGAATGGATAAATAAAATGTAGTATATGCAAACAATGACATATTATACTGCCATGAAAAACAATGAAGTGCTGATTCATACTACAATATGGATGAATCTCAAAAACAGAATGCTAAGCGAAACAAGCCAGACACTAAACAAAACGTATTGTATACTGCAATTTATATAAAATGTCCCAAGTAGGCAAATCCATATAAACAGAAAGAAGAGTAATATTTGCCTATAGCTGGAGAGCCTGGGGGAATTAGGAGAAATGACAGCTAAGAGATGAAATGTTTCTTTTTGGGATAATAAATGTTTTCTGGAATTAGATAATGACAATAGTTGTGCAACTCTGTAAATACTAAAAACCACTGAATTGTACACTTTTAAAATGGTGAATTTTTTGGTACACAAAAACCTGTAGATCTTGATAAAATGTTGTGACGGTTGGCAAAGTTTTTCTATAAAAATTGAGAGTAAATATTTTAAGTTTTGTGAGCCATGCTGTCTCTGTTATATTCTTGGTTGTTTTTTCTTTTAAAATCGCCTAAAATGTAAAAACCATTCTTAGCTCACTGGCCCTAAGCTTACAAAAACAGGTTACTGGCCATATTTGGTCCACAGGTCATAGTTTACTGACTTATAAATGAATATTAAGTTTCAAAGTGTTCATGTAAAATTATAAAATTAAAAAATGGGGCACACCACAAAAAAATACAGAGGGTGACATACATTTATAAAATACACAAACATTGTACAAAACAAGAGTTAACCTAACAGGCCTGATATTTAGAAAAGGACTACTTGGAGAGCTGGCCCTTCGCTTGGCGTCTGGGAAACTGCATTTCAGAGGGGTTCACACCATTCCCTGATGAGCGGATCATTATACCTAAAACTACTTGTGCAAACAATATAGTTTAGGCCAAATACTGCTTTTCTTTTGATACACTGTAGGGTGCCTACATAACCAGCCCTGGATAAAAACCTCAAGCACTGAATCTCTAATGAGCTTTCCTGGTAAGAGAGCCTTTCACACATCATAATTCATCTACTACAGCCCTCCACTCTACCAAGTGAGCTATCAAAGGCCCCACATGTCACCCACATGATCACCTACCTGATCACCCATGAGCAGTGGGATTATGAATTTAGTGAGTTTTATTCTTCCTGTCTAGATTCTCTAATGAGCTTTCCTGGTAAGAGAGCCTTTCACACATCATAATTCATCTACTACAGCCCTCCACTCTACCAAGTGAGCTATCAAAGGCCCCACAGGTCACCCACATGATCACCCACGAGTAGTGGGATTATGAATTTGGTGAGTTTTATTCTTCCTGTCTAGATTCTAAATTCACTTTTTAAAAAAAATTTTTTTTATTGATTATGCTGTTACAGTTGTTCTATTCCCCCCCATCATTCCCCTCCACCCTACCCCCTGTCCCCACCATTACCCCCCCTTTAGTTTATGTCCATGTGTCTCAATTTCTTTAGATTCTATATTTCCCATACTATTCTTGCCCCCCCATCTATTTTCTATCTACTGTCTATGCTACTTATTTTCTGTACCTTCTCCCCCCTTCTCCTCCTCCCACTCCCCTGTTGCTAACCCTCCTTGAGATCTTCATTTCTATGTTTCCACTTCTGATCTAGCTGTCCTTTTAGTTTGCTTTTGTTTTAGGTGTGGTTCTTAATAACTGTGAGTTTGTTGTCCTTTCACTGTTCATGTTTCTTTAACTTCTTTTTCTTCGATAAGTCCCTTTAACATTTCATATAATAAGGGCTTGGTGATGATGAACTCCTTGAATTTGATCTTATCTGAGAAGCACTTTATCTGTTCTTTCATTCTAAATGAAAGTTTTGCTGGATAGAGCAATCTTGGTTGTAGGTCTTTGGATTTCATAACTTGGAATACCTCTTTCCAGCCCCTTCTTGCCTGTAAGGTCTCTTTTGAGAAATCTGCTGACAGCCTGATGGGGACTCCTTTGTACGTGACTGTCCCCTTAGCTCTTGCTGCTTCTAGGATTCTCTCCTTCATTTTAATTTTGGCTAATGTAATGATGATGTGCCTTGGTGTGTTCCTTCTTGGGTCCAACTTCTTTGGGACTCTCTGAGCTTCCTGGATTTCTCGGAAGTCTATTTCCTTTGCCAGATTGGGGAAATTCTCCTTTATTATTTGTTCAAATAAGTTTTCCACTGGTGGCTGTGCCTTTCCCCCTTCTGGTACCCCTATAATTCAGATGTTGGAGCGTTTAAAGATGTCCTGGAGGTTCCTAAGACTCTCCTCATTTCTTTGAATTCTTGCTTCTTGACTCTTTTCTGTTTGGCCATTATTTGCTTTCTTCTGGTCCACTCCATTGATTTGAGTCCCAGTTTCCTTTTCATTGCTATTGGTTTCCTGTGCAATTCCATTCATTTTAATTAGTTTCGCCTTCATATATTTGTCTAATTTGTGGCCATAATCAACCAGTTCTGTGAGGATCCTGATCACCAGTGTTTTAAACTGTGCGTCTGAGAGTTTTGCTATTTCTTCATCACTTAGATATATAGGCTCTGGGGCTTTGAGATCTTCTTGAGCCATTTTTGGTCTGTTCGCGCCCTTTAAGTGTGAGGCGCGGAACCTTGGACTACCAGGTCTCTGGGTTGCGATGCTGTATGTGGGGGCGTGGTCAGAGCAGGGAAATGGCTGCAACCTCTGCTGTTTCGTGCAGCTGGGTGAGGAGCAGAGGCTTAGGTGGTTCACCTGGGCCAGCCCGGGCCACTCAGAGTCGCTGGGTTATGACGCTGTATGTGGAGGTGGGGTCAGAGCAGGGAAATGGGGTGCCCTCCCTGCCGCTTGCCGCGGGACCCGCTGGGTCCCAGTCCAATCGCCCACTCCCTCGCTTGTCTATCCGCGCACCAATGCGCGACCACAGTCAACCCGCAGCCCTGCTCCCTCGCTGTTTCCCCGCGGTTGCTCACTTGGTCGCTCACTAGGTCCAACCCTGTGCCTGAATTCCACGCGCCTGAGTCCGTCTGACCGAGTTTTCCTGTGCAACCCTGCTCCACCAGCTGCTGGTTTCGCCCCTTACTGGTCAGGCTGAAGAATTTCTTGTTAACAGACTTCCGAAAAGTTCAATTTTCTGTGTTCTGGCTGTGTTTTCTGTTGCTAATATTTAGTTGTCTCTCTAAACTTGGTTGTGTGAGAAGGCATGGCTTATCCACCTATGCCTCCATCTTGGTGGAAGTCCTGGTCAATACCTTACTCTAAATTCACTTCTTACGTTTAGAGACTACAGGAGCCAAAGAACCAATTACATTATTTTTTGACCCTTTGATCTTTGGTGGTACTCAAATAACTGGCAACTCCGGCCCGAGACTCTGAATTCACAAGTACAGTTTGGAATTCACTGTGGGAACAGGGCCAGCTCCCTACAACAATGCAGTGTAACTTCAGTTATGAACTGAACAGCTAGCCACTGTTGTTGGCTCAAGCCTATTTTCTAAGCCCGGTCCTATAAAAGTTGGAACTACACCTCTGAGTTACCAAATATCTTTCCAGTAAATTGACTTTTTGCATGAAATAGTTAAGAGTTGACTACTATGATTTGCAACTGAAGACTTGATTAGTAAACATAGGATTTTTGCTTTAACGTTTTCTAAATTTACTCTGCTGATTATGAACTATTACTTTCATAATAAAACTAATCTTTAAAGTTTAAAAAATGACCATAAACAGTATGTGATATTAGAGGACATAGATGATCAGTTTAAAACTATAAACTCCTACTATACCTAAGATTCAGTTCCTAAGATTTTATGACTATGTCCTCTCCTCTCCCTCTAACTATAGAACAATTTCTCTGACAAGAGAGCACACTAAAACAAAAGCCTCTTCACTTCCTCTTCCACTGCCAAAGATTCCTTTTCAAAAGCACAGTGCCCACAACATTTGCTAATCACCATTTGATTTAAATGGTGTACTATATGGACCACCTTACCCCCCAATTAATGTTTGCCTTCTTCTTCAATCATTTGTTTCTCTGCTGACTCTTCATTACGTGTAGAATTAGGAAGAAATATTTAACAATTACTTCAAATTTCTACTACCAGGTCAATTTTATTCTTTCCCCCTAAAATTTTCCCTAAGCAAAATTCAAATGAATGAACCAGGTGGAAGGCAATAAATCTGTGTGTTACCATATACATTTCCCTCTTGTTTGCTATATCCTAGCCATGCTGGCTGTCTGTATTTCCCCCAATAAACAAGTCAAACACTTTCCTGCATCAAGGCTCTTTGCTCTTCCTGCCACATGGAATGGTCATTCTCTAATTCTTTTACTGGATAAGTCCTCCCCTAATTAAAACTAAAGTTAAATATCACTTCCTTTGAGAACACTTTCCTGATGGTGTCCCAATCTATACCAGCTCATTTCACTGCCATCATATACATCCTGTACTTTCCCCTCAAATTATCCCACAACTTGTATGTTTATTTAGGTGATTATTTTAAGTCTATTTCTTTTGACTAGACTATAAAGGCCAAGCAGGCAGTTTTATTTACTTCTGTATCCTCCTCATTTAGCATAGTGCCTGGCTCATATAATAAATATTACAAAAGATACTAACTTTATCCTTTCTCTGAAGTAATTTTAGGTTAAAAGTATTACTATTTTTACCTCTATGTGAGAACATTAAGAATGTATATATGCATGTGTATATATTTTTTAATTAACCAAGCAGTTTAACAAATAAGATAGTTTCTAAAATCACCATTGTTTATACTCTCCAAATTTTTTTATTGGTTCACATTTTCTTGTGAAACAACCTTTTTTTAAAGTTCAAGAGCTCTTCCAGAAAAGCAAATGGGTAATTAAACAGGTCACACGTATGCCTTAAGTCTTAAACTTAAGTCTTAATTTACACATTTTGAGACAGTGGCCCTGGCTGGTGTGGCTCAGTAGATTGAACACCTGCCTGCAAACCAAAGGGTCACCAGTTGGATTCCAAGTAGGGCTCATGCCTGGTTGCAAGGCAGGTCCCCAGCTGGGGGCACATGAGAAGCAAACACACACTGATGTTTCTCTCCTTCTCCTTCCCTTCTCCTTTCTTTGAAAATAAACATTTTCTGTGTTTTTAGTATTTTAAATGTTTCCCAAAAAGTTGACCAAGAAACACTTCTATAAGGATTAATGTATTATATACATTTTACATGTTATTTTCAAAGCCTCTTTTATTACTCAAGTTAAAGAGAAAAAAAGAAAGATGGACAGACTATCAGTCATAGGTCTGTATCCAGTAGTATATTCATTTCAGGAGGTGACATTATTATGAAGCATAGAAAAATCAGTATCAATTTTTAAAGTGAGGTCCTGTAATTCAAATGAAAGATTATAATTCTTACCTAATAGGATCTTCACAGGCACCAAATGGTAACTTGCCAAATTCCAGGCCTCCAACTTCTCCTCCCACAAGGGCATCTATATCTAAACAAAAATATTTTTTCCATTATTGAGCACAAAAAAGACAAAAAAAGAATTAATTAAGTTAGCCTTTTAGAAGATTATAGATTAAAAGTGTCTACATCAAGAGCACATATAACAAGTTAGAGAGCAAGTAGTCAGGTATTAAAGACCCCCCCCAAGAAAGTTGCAGTAAAAGGACACACTTAATTCCTAGTTATTCAGTGTTTCATTCAAGCCATGCATTCTCATTTTAACCTTAAATATTCCTTGAGAGAACATTATCCTGTAAAGTTTTTTTTGCATTTTCTAAGAATGTGATTAATATCATCTAAAAAAAGATTATCCAAGTATTAAAAAATTTAAGCACCAACCTACATTCATCAGTTTTGCTGTCAATAGTTTCTGAATACCAAATTAGTCATCATTAATAAAGTTACATTTCGGTTAATAGTATATGAAAATATTAAAAGTTTACTGAAGAATTTCCTTTCCATTACAAATGATATCTGAGATTAGAGAATTTAGAGGGTAAATCACTCCCCTTAGTTCCATCCCTGTTGAAGAAGTAATAAAAACTTCTAAAACTCATCGAAAGGATTTATTTCTACCTGCAATAATATACATGGTTGTTTTTAATTATTCATACTACACTGTGAATTTCTAAAATTAAAGACTATTATTGAGATGTGAACTCCCCAGATTTACTAAAATCATTTCTGACAGTTATTTGTACCCTAACTAAATTATTAAAATTAGCCATTGCATATAGTTCAATTACTTGACTCAGTAAGTTTTCTCGAGTCAATTCATTCCATTTTTCCAACTAAAAAATGCTTACAATAATGAAGATCACAATGACTACCTTTATTACAAGATGTCAATTTAAAAACTGAAAGGCACATTTTGTAAATTAAAAATTATGACTAGACTATAACTGTACACAAGTTTTTACTGAAAAAGGAGAGAGGTAACATTGTGAAATGAAAGAGTTGTGGGATTTAGAGTTTGACTGGTGTTTGAATGAGAACTCTTAACACTAGGTGACCATGTGACTTTGTTTCAGTTACTTATATTCTCTAACTAAAATAATCCTACTTGTCTTATAGGTAAATGAGAATTATATGAAATAATATATAGAATGCCAAGCACAGTGTCTGGTACATAAAAGAAAATATTAAAAATGTATATGGCCTTCAATCCACTGAGGAAAAAGGTTAATATTTTTATCCCCATTAAAAAAAAATGTTGGCTATAGAATGTTAGCAAAGGCCTTACTGGCAATCAGAATTATAAAGCTAAGATTCTGGCTCTTGGGCTTCTTCTTAAATCACCAAAAGACTAGGGTGCCATCTTTGGAAATCTTTAAAATTGACTAATATTAGAGGTAGCCTTTGAAAAAGAAGAAAGGGATGGGGGGACTGGAAGATGTTAGTCAAAAAACCTATATGCATATATGCATAGATCATGGACACAGACAACAATGCGGTGATGGCTGGAAGAAAGGGATGGGTGGAAGGAGTCAAAGGGGACGGAGTGAGGGATATCTGTAACAGTGTCAACAATAAGCTAAATAAAATAAAGTTACCAAAACAAATATTTGAGTTTTTTGTTTAACGTGTCAGCTTAGTTTTTATTTCCTTGCGCTGTAGTTCAGATGTAGTTATTTTATTGTACATTAGTTTCAAATTATTCAGTGGTACGTAAAGTAAAATAGTAGTAGTATATATAATCACCAAAAGCTAAGGATGTACTACATTAACTTTAGTATCATCCCAAGACCATCAATCTATTATTTTCATTTCAATAAATAACCAACTACTTGGAAAAAAATTATACTAATTTATTTCTCTTTGAGGGAGACTGAAAAATGTTTTCAGGCTAATAAAACCCTTGTAATAGTTTATAAGTTTGTATTTAATTTCTTATCAGATGTACATGATTATAATTACATTTATATGTGAAAGAAATGCCAAGGAACCTCACTTAATTAGGCTCTATGTCTACCAGGCTGAGATTTTCTAGAACTTATGTGGTATATTGTTCATATTTGTGTCCCTAGCACAGTCTGGCCTATTATAAGCCAATAATTAATGTTTGTCCAATGAACAGGTATTTTAAAGGCCAACCTGATATGCTGATTTCCTTTTTTTTTTTTTAAGTGCACTGACCAGGAATTGAACCTGCAGCCTTTTAGTGTACAGGATGATACTCCAACCCACTTAGACACATGGACCAGGGCAGGTGAATTGATTTTAATTACATGTTTATCAAATGCAAGTTAAAATAAAATATTCTACAGGTCTTCCCATCATTTTTTTTCTTTCTGTTCAGCACTCTTCAAACTCTACAAAGTTCTCTGCATGTCTATCCTCAGCTTATGATAGCTTTTCTTATTATAGTATTCTAAAAACAGACATTTCAATCATTCATTACATACTAATTTACAGCACATGATATTCTACAGTATGGGGATGCTTTATAAATAATATTAGTTTTCAAAAACAGATTGTCAAATATAGAATAATACTGTCTCTAGAACAACCTAAAAAACTTTTCTTAAGAGAAAAAAATTATAAAGGCAATGAAATTAACAATATTTTAGAATGAATTACAAATATTTCAAATTTAAAATACCTGAAACACAGTTAAATAATTTTAACTTATAAATATATTTTTTCTACTTTTAGTCGGTAAGTTAAATATAGCTTTAAATGATCTTACCTGGAGGTTGCTGAGGCCAAAAATACTGCTGCCAATCCTGCAGTACATAGGTAAACCGAATAGTAATACTAACTGGAGGCAATGGAGTTAAAGGACATCCCTAGGAAACAAATGCAAAGACAATATGGTGGGGCTTTAAAAAGAGAGGTGTCTTTAAAAAGAATACCAGAGACCAAAATTACATTAGAATAAAGCTGTTTTAAACTACTATCTGGAAACAAGATACTAAATTCTATTAAGCAAAATATTTTCAAAATATCTTACACAATTTTAGTTATACAAGTATAATTTCTTACTATTCCTTTCAGCCATATAAAATGTGAAAAATCTGAGATTAATTTTGTAAATAAGGGAAAACTATTGTAAAGTGTAAGAGTAGGTTTGGGGAGATGCTTGATGCCTTTTCTTTCTTTTAAGTGAAAATAAAAAATTAAAGCCAGTCTTGAACACTCAACCAAAATTTTAAACTAAGACAAATGGTCACTTATGCAAAATAGTTTACATTAATGAATGAGTTAACAGAAAATTTAATTTTATCTTTACATTTGTTAAAAATTAGTATTATCCAAACATCCTATGATCTCAGCTTCTCTTAATAATAGTTACACTACATTAATGTGGAATACGACTTAAAAGTGCATAGATATCAACTAGGGAGTCTGTAAAAGTGTAGATTCAATAGTACTCTGCATATCTAACCAGTTACCAAGTGTTGTAGACACTGTTGGTCAGCAAGAGACATTAAGCTCAACAGCTTTAACTGAATACAAACTCAATCTAAAGTCACAATATAAGGTGGTTGCCAAAAAAAGATAATTCAGTTTTCAGCTGCTGTATCCTAGAAAAGCAAGCTAAGATTCTGGCTGGTCAGGAATAATCACCCATTTAGTCAGGTCCAGATATGAAACGAGAGTTCGCACATAAAAAGGCACAAATGGTCTAGAAACTATAACAAGGTTGCTTTGACACATAACCTCTCCTCCAGTCAGACAGCAAAGTAGATAAATATAGAAAGAGAAAACCACAAAGAAATGGCTAAGATCAAACATGACATACATATCTTTGTGAGCCATAGAAAACACACAGAAAACTGAAACAAAAAAATGGGACTCCAGGTACGTGCCTGTTGAATTTCAGGTGCAGAACAAGGCAGCTGATGACAGCCTAGGATTGCAGACTGCACTGCATGAGACCAAAAGTACTCCATCCAGAGAGTGAGGACACTGCAAGACTCTATTTAAGAAAGACACTGGGGCAGGGCACTCCTGCTTGGTAGAGTGGCTTTGTTGGAAGCTATAGGACTGGGAAGAGTTATGTGTTAAGAGTTAAAGGGGAAAAAAACCCCATTCTCATGATATGGAATCCAGTAATACCAAGACTAGATATACAATATCCCAAATACCACAACAGAACAAGAGGCTCCAAACACCATTTTAAGAAGTGGTTCTGAACTATTCTGCAGGTAGGGAGCAACCACAAAACTAAAACCCTCAGAAAAAAATGGAAGAGAAAATTTTAAATGTTAAATATTCACAATGAATCTGCAAAAAACTTTTCTCTAAAACTTGAAGAAATGTAGTTCTAAGAGACAAATATCCAAATCAATAATCAAAATATAAAACCATGCAATATAAACAACATCTGAATAAAACGAAGAATGTCTAAACAGAAAAAGAAAACACTAGGATGCAAGAGTTCTCAAATATTTAGAAGATTATGGCAGAAGAGGATTTAAACGTAAATTTTATGTGACCCCAGAGGGCAGAACTGCTCCCATACAAAAGGAAGTCTTTTCTAATAATTAGATCTATGAGAAAATGAACTAAACTGCCAGTGAAGGTGAGAGCCCTGGGAAAGGTCGAGTAGATTTTTCAAAAATATTTAATTAATTAAAATTTTTTTTTTTAAAAGAGAGAGGGGAAAGGAAGGGAAAAAGAGAGGGAAACATCAATGTGTGGTTGCCTCTCACCAGGCCTGCAACCCAGGCATGTGATCTGACTGGAAATCCAACCAGTGACCCTTCGGTCAACAGGCCAGCACTCAATCCACTGAGCCACAGCAGCCAGGGCTAAGCAGATGTTAAAGATAATTTTTATGAGGACAGTTCAGGAGAGTCACATACTGGGTAGGCTTTAACTATGCAAAATTTCTAAAGTACCCACAGCAGCTCTCAATTATTTTAAGCTCAACTCTTATCAAATCAATTTTGAGAGGTACTGCATATCTAGATAAGTGAGTTTTGTGAAAGTTCTTACAGATGATGTGATAACTGATTAAGAATGCTTTTTTTTTTAAGTACAACCAGAATATCGTCATAATCTAAGTCAGACCCCACCAAGCAATACCCCACCTAGTTTCAGTAACCAGGACACAAACTACATGCAGGTGTGACATAAAAGATCCATGAAATAATCTTCACTAATGGTTTTTTTTAGGAAGAAGAAATAAAGTTAATATTTTTATCTAACCAGAAATTTGAACTAAAAAAATTAACTATAATTGAAAATTTCTGATGAGAGCACAAGAAAAGTAATGGAGAAATAAACACATTCTTGCATTTTATAAAAATTTCTCAAAATACCACATATAGAATTAAGCAGTTACTTAAGGCATTTCGAAGCCCAGAATGTTTTTTAAACAACTATATATGTGGATGGAACTTTGTAAAATATATGCTTCTATGATTTCTTTTTCATGAAGATAATCACAAGAAACTGCTAACAATAGTTACTTTGAGGAGAGGGACTAGAGAGTAAAAGGAAGTTTTCACTTTACTTAAATTTCTTCACCTGGTAAATGTATTACTTTTTAAAAAATATGTCAAAGGGGTGGTGATAATCCTACCACTACACTATTTAGGGCCTCAACACTGAAATCATTAAAAAAAAAATTATGTTCTAATCCTAAATATCTTTTTTAAACAAATAGTTTAGTAAGTATTTTAAAAATTTCAGCATTTTTCTCATAATTTTCTTTTTAAAATTTGCGAACCTTCAGAAAGGCTCCAAACCTAGTATAATGAATACTCATATGCTTTTTATCATGTCATATATATAAATTTTGGGGGTGACCCTTTTGCAAATAAGTTGTAGGAATAATGACAGTTCACCCCTTAAATACTCCAGCATGTAACTCCTACAAGGACATTACTCCACACAATCATAAAAAAAAAGATCCAATCAGGGATCACATATTTCATTTAGCTATTATGCCACTTTAGTCCCCTTTAAACAGCTTCCAATCTTTGTTTTGCCTATAACGATACTGAGATTTCTGAAGAGTCCAGGCCAGTTACTTTCTAAAATATGGCTCATTTTGGAAATATGCAGGTGTTCCCTTGTTTTGATTTATGTTGAACATTTCTGGCAGGCCTGCAATACAGAAGATGACATATCTTATTTAATGTATCTATACCAGGAGATACCTGGTATCAGTTTCTTAACTGAATTTAATCACTTCGGTGTGATGTGTGTCAACTTACTTAAGGGGAATGTTTAAGTAAAGGATCCACTCCATCACTCGTTTATCTGACTTTTATTTTTTTTAATAGGTCCTCAATTTAAACCCTAATTTTTTTTCACCCAGAGTAACACAGATAAGTCCTCCATCCATATCTCTTGTGATAGTGGTTTTATAGAACACATCCCATTTAGCTGTGCTGCTCTCATAGAACATAGGACAGATTTATCTCAAAAATCAAATCAAATGAGGATTTGAAAAAGGGAAATGCAATTCAGCCCTAGCTGGGTATCTCAGTGGTTAGAGTGTTGTATTGATATACCAAGGTTGTGGGGTTTGATCCCTGGCCAGGGAACGACAAATCAATGTTTCTTTCTCTTGCTCTTGTTCTGTCTCAAAAAATAAAATAAAAATAAAAAAAAAAGAAGAAAGGCGATTCAGAACCCACAGAGTTCAGATGTCAAGAGCTCACAGCCAGAGCCCCAAATAAGCAACTATTTAAAGCTCACTTATCTGGGGAGGTTGGCAATACAGTGAGTCCACACTTAATGTTGCTAAGTTCTTGGAAAGTGCAACTTTAAATGAAACAACATGGAACAAAACCAATTTTAGCACAGGCTAACTGATATCAATGAGAGTTTAGTTTCTACTGCATATTTCTGGTCACAAAAACATAACCAAATTTCTAAATAAAGACCTAAAACACTTCTAATGCTAAACACTGAAATGAATGTGAGCTACACATACATTTAAGAAAGATGACTAAAAACAAACAGAATTATTTCTAACTTGCTTATTCCAGTCGCAAGTGGCCACAGACTATCCCAGCAGTTCAGGGCACAAGGTGAGAATCATCCCTGAACAGGACATTCTTCCATCACAGGGCCACTCACACACACATCCACACTAACTCGGACCAGGACAACGCAGACATGCCAGCTCATCTCACACACACATCTCTGGGACCCGCAAGGAAACCAGAGTCCTTGAAGAAAACTCGCACAGATGTGGGGAGACGGTGAAAACTCCACTGACAGTGGCCCCAACAGGAAATTGATTTTTTCCCTTCATCAACATTATAAGGAAACAACAATACAATGTTAAATGAAACATTATTTGAGGACCTGCTGTATTACTACAGAGAAGTAGAGAGAGCACAATAAATATTAACAAACTAAACAAACAATATCAGTTTAACTAATTATTCTTTAGCATTAGTACACTAAAAATGTAATTAGTTAATTTGTTTCTTTAAACAGATAGTAATTTATACAGTCAATAACATCTTTCTTCTTAATTACATTATCACTATTATAAAGAAATATTTCTATACACTTAGCCAAATTACCAAATTTCTACTTTTATATGGATCCCCGAAAAGACTGACAATATCAATGCCAACTTACAATCTTTGATTTAAAGATATCCAGCAGACCTGATAAATGAGTGTACTGATTTGGCACTTTTCGAAGATGAACCATTTCAAAATCAGTTCGGACGCCGGGACCCTGACACTCTCCCACGTACATTCTTCGCCATTTGTGATGAATTTGCACAAAGAGTGGCACCTGGCTGAAGGACATAATTAAATAGGAATAGATTTCAAGTTCATTAAACATTGAAAAGCTCGTAAATCTCAAAATTTTCCATTGTTACATTATACTAATCTCAAATATTTAAAAGCACTAAACACAGAACACTTCATAGACATATTTATAAAAATGACACTCTTAATCTCTTTTCTCCTTATACCAGTAAACTGAAGAAACTGTCTAGTGGCACTTTGTGGTCAGAAAAATGTCTTTAAATGGTTGAAAGTTAAAAAAAAAAAGAATAAAATTTTCTTCAATAAAAATGATATTATATTAGCCTTTCCAAAGTCATGATACATAAACTTGATTAAATAATAATACAAATTAAACCAACATTCATGGTGACATACTTTTTTTTTTTTTTTTTAGATTTTGTTTATTTATTTTTAGAGGGGAAGGGAAGGAGAGAAGGAGAGAAACATCAATGTATGGTTGCCTCTCGTGAATCCCCTGCTAGGAACTGGCCTGCAACCCAGGCATGTGTCCTGACTGGGAATCGAACCTCGATCGTGTGATTTGCAGGCCCACGCTCAATCCACTGAGCTACACCAGCCAGGGCTCATGGTGACATACTTTTTTATTTTATCATTTGAAGATACACTTGATCCTCATTATTCACAGATTTCCATATGTGCATATTAGCCTACCTGTCAAATTTATTTGTAACCCCCAAATCCAATATTTGCGGCACTTTCAGGCATTTGCAGATGTGTACAGAGTATCAAAAACTTTGAGTCACCTGATGAATGTGTTCCCAGCTGAGGTAAAACAAGGCAATGCTGTTGTCAAGTTTTAAAATTGGATTTTGTAACAAACAAAAATAGCATTCCTCATTTCAAATATAGAGTATTTCAGCAAATTTCCCTTTATAAAGGCTGCTCCCTAAAGGACTTGTTGAGTTACTACTCTTATATACCATATTCTAATAGTATAATAATGTACAAGTAGTAATCCCAATTATAATTAAAAAACTAACATTTGATAGCCATTTTCTTTAGTAAAATATAATTACAAATAATTTTTAACTTATTCTCTAAGATTTTCGAAATGTCCCCCTACCAGCCAGTGTTTCCCAAAGCAATAGACACAGAGCTCAGAAGAAGGTTGCACTTAGATTCACTGAGAACAGCATCGCTGTTTGCAGCAGGGGCGATCACCACGAATTCTCGCAATCCATACCTTTTAAAAAAGAATCACTGACATTAATCAAAGAGGAACTTCAGAATGCAAAAATCCATAATTTGAAAAACATGAAAACACTTCCCTGAAGGAAATTTAACAAATCAGGTTTGAAGTACCAGTGTTTCTTTTCTTGTTTTTTTAAATGGCAACTGAAGCTACAATCTAAATATCCTTCATTTAGTGAAACACTTCCATTATTCAACTACTATCTCCCCTCTATTATTTACAAATTAGAAACAATTTGCTGAAATCACAAAGAGCATTAAATAACAGTTTTGCTTTAAAAGTTTAAAGATAAAAGATGAAAGCCACCACTGAAATTTCACTTTAATTAACTGGTGACATTAAGTCCACTATAATGTGGAAAGAGAAAGTTTGAAAGATTTCCTAACTGGCAGGAAAATAATTATCAGCCATGATGTACTTGGTGCTGTTTGTAGAGATGACAAAAATTTATTTCACCTTCTCAATTCACCTCCACCTTCCTATGCATCAAAATTAGTTATGTAGAAGTGTGGTAGGCAGTTAGGAGCAGAACAAGAATGACAGGCGACGTACAGAGGTACAGGTCACCAACACTGAAAGCCCCAGATACCTAGCAATGTGCAAAAATAAGGACTTCAACCCTAGGGTAACCTTTCCTCCCCTAGCATATAGCTGCTCCTGCAAGGTGGACCCCCTGGCATTTCACATTGCTGGTCATGTGGTTTGGACCCTCCGTGACCTCCCCCCCCACTTAGGTTGATGGTGTGTGGCTGAGGTTTTAAAATTAGATTTTGTAGCAAACAAAAATAGCATTCCTCATTTCAAATATTGAGTATTTCAGTAAATTTCCCTCTATAAAGGCTGCTCTCTAAAGGATTTGCAATAGACCCCCTTGGAGGAGGAACAACAAGCCAGAGTGGCCTCATGTGACTCTCATGTGGGTGCCCTTGCACAACCACTCCCTTAAGCATTAACCCCTCGGAATAACATCTAGGCTTCCATTGTGTTTCAGCTCCAGGCCCAAAAGAGCAGACAAGGGACACCATGACTGACATCAGGACACCCTGCCCTGGTGCTGACCGATCAGAAGAGACCATGACCCTGAAAGGACACACCCATAAAACTGAGATCCGCCCTGGGGCACCCCTAAAATCCTACCCTTAAAAGCTCTTAGGACAGAGGACCCATGAACTCTCACCCCACCTTCTTTTCACCCAGGTGCATTACCTTGACTTTTCTGTCTCCTAAGTTCCAATAGTCCTTCTTTTGCCTCTGTGTAACTTGTTTCCTAAGCCCATTTCTTCTATTCTACTGCTCACCTCTTCTACTTCTGTGACTTTCTAAATAAACCTTCTCTTACAGTTTGAATCTTGGCTCTTAATTTTTTCTTAGCCAAAACTCAAGTGCCAAGGTTGCTAAACCAAGGTGCACTCTGACTCTACTGGTCTAATACTCAGTGCCATTTTCACTGCCAACAGAAGTAGCATCAAATACTAGAAGGAGCCCAGAGCTGTGAATTTTAAGCTTCTAAAGGTCTTTAAAAAGTTTTCTTTTATTTTTTAAATGTCCTTGGAAGAAAGAAAACAAGAGAATTATTTCCCCATGCCACCCTAGCACTAGAGTGAAACTGCTGTCAACAATTTCTTGGTTATTCTTCCAGAAGTATTCTATCTATGTACCAACCCTATTCTCAAATAAGATTACACTACATATACTTTGTGTACTTTATCCCCTGCTCATTAGTACTTTGCTTCCAGTTTTAGGCTGTTGCAACAATACTTGTGATTGTCTGTTTCTATATGTGGGATAAATTCCTAGAAGTTTCTGGGTAAAATGAACATCTGTACCTTTATTGATAGATGATGCCAAACTATCTCCTTCCTTTCCACACATACACAGGTTGTGCCAATGTATATTGCCATTAACAACAAATAAGCCAAACTGAACTGCTTTCTATTGATCTACAATAAAATTCTATCCTCTGGCTTTGTTTCCTCTACCTGACATGCAGCCCCCACACACTTCATTGCCATCACTGAATATCAAAATCCTGATGGATCTCTTTTTGAGGACTTCGCTCAAATACCATCATCACTCCTGTTAAATATGTTCTCTTCCCTGAATTCTAATGTACTTTTCGCACTATTATTATCTTTGAAGGGTCAATATAAGACATTGATTTACTTTGCATACTAGACCTACTTGATGCTTGAGACCATGCCTTCATCAAGTAAACAAACATTAGGTGGAAATTTTAAAAAGAACAAAAAATAAACAACAAAAAACAAGCAACCAAGTAAAAAGTGGACAAGAGACTTGAACAGGCATCACTCCAATGATATACAAGTGGTAAATAAGCACACGAAAAAATGTGGTAAACATCACTAATTATCAGGGAAATGTAAATCAAAATCATAATGACATACCACCTCACACTCATTAGATGGCTACTATAAAATGCAAAACAAAGCAGAAAACAAGTGTTAGCAAGGACATAGAGAAATCAGAACCCTTGAGTATAACTGGTGGAAATGTAAAATAGTACAGCTGCAATAGAAAATGGCACAGTGGTTCTTAAAAAATTTAAGTGGAGAATGACTAACAATTACACATTTGGGTATATCCAAAGCAATTAAAAGCAGGGACTCAAACACATATCTGAATACCTATCCATAGCAACACTATCCACAAGAGCTAAAGGAAAAAACCTAAATGTCTATTAATAGATAAGTGGATAAACAAAATATGGTATGTATACATGTAATGAAATACTATTCAGCCCTAAGAAAGAAAAGATTATGATACATGCTATAATATAGATGAACCTTGAAGATACTATGCTAAGCAAAATAAGCCAGTCACAAAATAATAAATATTGTGTGAGTCCACTTATATGAGGTTCACAGAGGAGTCAAACTCAGAGAGAAAGCAGAAAGGTAGTTAGGGCCCAGAGGAGGAGAGAATGAGGAATTACTGTTCAATGGATACAAAATTTCAATATGGGATGATAATGAAGTTCTGGAGAGGGAGAGTAGTGATAGGTGCACAAAATGGTTACTGCATTTAATGCCACTAAACTGTACACTTAAAAATGGTTAAAATGTAAATTTTATGTGTTTTACAACAGTTAAAAAAAATTAAACATAATAAAGGAGCAAAACTAATACATATTAAGGAGTAAGAAATATGATGGCTAATAATTCTATTAAAAGAAGTTCAACCTCACTAGTGATTAGAAAAATAAATATTAAAACAAAATATCACTGTTAAGCTATTAAATTGGCAAAAATTAAAAAATACTGATAAGATTCAGTGTTGGCAAAAGTTATAAATTTTCAAAACATTTTCAAAGGCAGAATATATTTTTAAAACTCACAAACTTTGAACTAATTATAGCTTATGCTACAAAAGCATTCAGACAAATGCACAAAGATACATGTACAATGATGTTTATTATAATAGTTTAATTATGAAAAACTAGACACAATATAAATATCCTTCAATAGAGACATGGGTAAATAATAACAGTACATCCCCATCCTATGGCATTAAAAAAAAATATCTGAATTTACTGACATAAAGGCTGTCATGAACTGCTGAGAATATATGTTTATCAGAACAATTTGTACAATAAAACCCCATTTATGAAAAAACTGTAAATCAACATCATAAAAATGTATCTACATGTAACTCGTATACTCATAAAAAAACAATCTGGGTAGACATAACCCCAATTTTCACATCTTGTACAAAATTAAGAAGTATGAGATGGTTGAGCCCCCTTTCTTTGTGCATGGATAGAAAATGGAAGTGACGGAGAGGAGACAATGGGAAAACTGAAGGGAGACTGATGTAAGATAATGAGTTTCATTAATAAATCTTTATATTGTATTTCCTACAATTTCTAATCTAGTCATTTATTAGAAGTTCCGATGTATCAAATAAAACCCCACTATGGTAATTTTAATAACAGAATTGTTTTTCCTAACAGACTACCCATATATAAAATTAAAATACAAATGAGTCTTAGCATCACATTCTCCAAATGAGAAAAGTAGGACAATCATTCATTTTTGTTTGTTTTGTTTTAAGATGCATTTTTTCTTTCATGCCCCTATAAAAACTGAAAGAACAAATAATTAACCAATATTTGATATGTCAATAATCTTGCATACTTCAAATGCTGCCATTTTATGACTTTTGTATGTATTACTTCAGAAAAAATATATTCAGAGCCTTTTTAATATAAAAAATATATGCATGAGAATACTGAATCACCCAAAATGGTGGTTATAAACAATAAAAAAAAATTTCATGGACATATTTATATACCTAGTAGCTAAAAAAAATACCTGATAAAAATATTAAATAAATAATTGCTTTTTTCAATTATAAGCCCTCAGCTATGCTTGGAATTGCTCTCTGTACCTTTCACTTATAAGCTACTCAGCTTAATTCCAGTAAAACTGAGCAAATTTCATACAGTATAACTCTATTTCCTCCCCTCTCCCTTTGTGCAATACTGTCACACATATTACGTTACCTATGTTATAAACCCAACAACAGAGAGCTAAAATTACTGTTTAAGCAATCTTATTTTTTTAATTAAAAGAATGTATTTTTTGTGTTTACTACAATTATTTTCAATTATCTCCATCCATTCCTGTAAATCCAATTACCATATGTTTCTTTTTGATACTGCCTATAAGGCAGATATGCCTGCAATACATTCTCTCAGTCTTTGTTTATATGACAATATTATTTCACTTTTAGTTTGGTACTTACTTGTGCTGGATACAGAATTCTTGGTTGACAGTTTTTTCTTCAGCACTCTGAGCACAAGTACATCACTGCACTGCCCTCTGGCCTCCACTGTTTTTGAGAAGTCATGATGAATGACTTTTCTTGTCTTCAAGATTCTCTTTGTTTCTGGGGTTTCAGCAAGTTGACTATGATGTATGTAAGTGTGGTTCTCTTTGTGCTTATCCTACTTGGGGCTCACTGAAATTTCTCTGTCCCTAGGTAAAAAATTTTTCATCAAATCTGGTAAGTTTTCAGCCTTTATTTCTTTAAATATTTTTTCTGCCTTTTTGTTTCTCTTCACTTGGGCTTCCATTAAATGCGTGTTTTCAAATACCTGACAAAATCCACATACCTCTTAAGTTCTGTTCATTTTTCTCTAATCTTTCTGTTCTTTGGATCACATTATTTCTATTAATCTTTCAAATCCACCAACTATTCTGTCATCTCAGATCTGCTTTTAATCTCATCTGGTGAGTTTATTTCAGTTATCCTTATTTTTAAAATTGTACAATTTTACTAAGTGACATTTTACAAAGGGATTGGAACTTAGCTTGCAAGTTAAAAAAAATCTAAATAAATGAAAAAAATGAGGCAAAAAAATTATTAGCTCCAAGCCTCTGTTACAATGTTCAACTTTAGGATTTTCATTTGGTTCTTTATTATAGTTTCCATTTATTGAGATTTCCTATTTGACTCACTGTTAGTGTATTTTTAATTCTTTAAATACAGTTCATTTAATTCTTTGAACAACTGCTTTAAAGCTATTGCCAAATTCAACATCTGGGCCCATTAAAAGTCCATTTCTACTGTTTTTTTCCACTTGCATATGGGTCACACTTTCCTGTGTAACACTGCGTATCTAATCATTTGTGGTTGCAAATTACATCTAGGTAATATATTGTAGTGAAACCAGGTCCTATTTAACCTTTTTAAAGGTGTTTCTTTTTTGTTTTTAGTAACTTGCCTGGACTTAAACTGTGTAATCTATTTCCCCCAAGGTATTCAGCTACTGATGTCTCTAGTCAGTCATTTTATTCTTATTTTTTAGCTTGACTACTTCTTGTCTTAGTGATAAGCCAATAATTTGGTCACAGATATGCTCAAACATCTGAACTCACAAGGCTTTTACTTTCTGATGACTGATCTGTTTGGGGGTTGGATAATTCATTCAAAGTTACAACTATTTTTAAAGTTCAGGCTCTCATGTCCCCTGTCTATCCATGTAGTTTCCGTATCATATAGGGATGCATATAGAGTGTTCTCAAATCATCTATAGTCACCATACATGATCTACTTGTTAAATTTCTGACTAATCCACCACTTGCCTTTAACTTGGACTACAACCTTGGCCCAGCAAAGGTACAGGTTTTCTCCATCCCTTCTCAATCAAGCCTGTAGAGATGTCAAAACCATAGGCTTTTGCCTTCCACCCAGAATCAAGTCTACATTTCTGACAACCAGCTGGTGTTTTCATGACTAGCCTAAACTGAAAAACTGGTTTTCATCAGCACAGATTGGGAAGAGGCAGAATAACCACAGGCAGAAGGGCCAGAGGCCCCCTTACCAGAATCTCTTACCAGAAACTCAAGCAGCTTTTCAAGGGAAAAAAAAAAAGCTTCTCAATTTGTTTTTGGCTTTTAGGCAGTTTCCAGTACTCTAAAACGGTTGTTTAGACAACTTTTTTCAGTTTTATACATTTCTGCCCCAGAGGGTTAACTGCCAAGGCTTCATGTCACCAATATGAGAAGTCCTCTGAACATTTGCTTTTCAAAGAATAGTAACACTTTACAGGTCCTTAGGGCTATTCTTAAATACCATTCTCTCAAAATCTTTAGGTCCCTTCATATGTATCTCTATGACAAGGGGAAAACATTAAAATCACAAAAATTAATTTTAAAAAGAGCCATCATAGTTACTCCACTATACAGTTTGTAACATTATTTGTGGACTGTTTATATTGTTGCTGTTATTCCCTTGTGACCAATCAAATGATTGAAGCTGAAGGTCTAAAGACTAGACTAAGCAAAGGCAAAACTATAGAGACAAAGGTTTGTCCTCAGTTAAGCCAAGCTGCACTTTAAATGTATTTTTCCACTGTCAATAGAGCCTTGCCAGGTATATAGCTTTATAGCCACTTTTTGTATTACTTTCTTTCATATTGCTGCTATAACAAAACACCACAATCTTCGTGGCTTGAAACAACCCAAATTTATTACCATACAGTTCTATAAGTTAAAGTATGACACAAATCTCACCAGACTAACATCAAGTTGTTAGCAAGGCTGTATTCCTTTGGAGGTTCTGAAGGAGAATCCACTCCTGGCTTTCCCAGTTTCTAGAGACTACGTTCATTCCCTGGCTTGTGGCCTTCCTCCATCTTCAAATCCAGCAATAGGAGGCCAACTTCTCATATCACACCAGTCTGACTCCATGCTTTACTTTACTCTCTTCTGCCTTTCTCTTCTACCTTTAGGAACTCTTATGATTACCCTGGGCCCACCCAGATAATCCAGAATATATCTTAAGGTCTGTCAATTAGCAACCCTAATTCCATCTGTTCCCATGATTCCTTCTTGCCATGTAACTTATATCCACAAGTTTCGGGATGTGATATCTTTAGGAGGTAGACAGGTTCATAATCCTATCTTCCTATTAAAACCTCTATTCAGTAAAGATCTCATGAATTTACATTTGGGCATAAATGTCTGCTAAGGCTAGCATTTGTGCCATCTACAGTGCCATTTATTTTAGTATAAGCAATAACAATTAACCAAGGGAATAAATCCCCTTTGATGGTTTCAGCAATCAGCCATTAGAAAATATTTAAAGGACAGGTTATATATGGAGGTGGAGAAAAACAGCCAACAAATCACATCATTAAGACCAATTACCTTGCCTAGACCATAAAAATGGATCATGTTCACATATCTTTTAATGACCAGTTTACACTTAAAATAGTTAAACAGGTTTAGGAACTAATCTGACAAGTACTTGATATAGAAACTGAAACTATAAGATATCAAAATAGATGTATATCAATAAACTAGAACTATGAAAATTAAGCATTTGACATAAATGTCAAATTTCTAGTTTCGACTAGAGTTTGATCTGAAAATATTAAGTTAATAGTATATGAATTTTATCTCATTCTGACAGGTCAGCCTACACTAATTGTACATGAATGGTATGAATGAATATTTTACATGTTAATTTTCAAATCTTCAATGTCACTGCTTCAGTATTAAGCTTAGTTTAATTTTAAAAAGAAAATATTTATAGGTTAGAATTTCTGTGTATGTTATACTCTAGCTGCTAAGAAGTAAGGCGAGTTATTTGTAATCTTTCAAATTATAAGGATTTGAATTTTTAACAATTATAATTTTAAAATTTTATAAAAAGTAGAAATATAAGAATATCATGAAATCTTATCATGCCCACCCAGTTCACATCAGGCCTGGATCACACAGATCCCTCCCCTCCTCAACTTCTGCCAATTCTCAACCCTCTTACCGCTATACCCCAGGCTTACCCAGCTACATGATGTTTTCAAATTCTTAATTTAAGCACTGCCACCTCTACTAATGCTCTTCTT
Organism: Artibeus jamaicensis; assembly: GCF_021234435.1. Taxonomy (NCBI): domain Eukaryota; kingdom Metazoa; phylum Chordata; class Mammalia; order Chiroptera; family Phyllostomidae; genus Artibeus; species Artibeus jamaicensis. The sequence continues at coordinate 2,816,146 of NW_026521249.1, read as the reverse complement.
TTGTCTTGAATATATTTTTAACTAATTTCACCTGGCTTATTCTCACTTGTCTTATGAAATACTGCCTCTTCTGGAAACCCTTCCCTGACTCAATCTATCTGAGAAAGAGGCACTTCCTATGAGCTTGCATGACGACCTGAGTTGCCCTGTCTGAGAGCATCTACCAACAGCATTGCCATTTGTTCCCTTTTCTGTCCACCGACTAATTCCAAAGTTTACTGAAACAGGGATCATTGCTTATTGATGATATCCCAGTATCTGACTCATAGTAAATGTGTAAAAATAATGTCTGCCTAATAAAAGAAAACACAAACTTTTAGTATGGCTAATTTTTAAACAACTCTCAAAGTTTGGTTGTTGCCCTTCTAATCATTAAGAAAGGTTAAATTTAAAAATATAGGCAACATTGCAGACTGACTTGATAGACTAACCCCTCCTTCCCTGAAACACAACAAAATACCTGATTAAATATGACAGTGTTTCTAAAATATATAGCTAAACTTGAAGGAATAAAAAAGAAATTACTATGGGTGCAGGAGGGTGGGGAACACAGAAATTCAGAGGAAACTGAAAGGCAGAAACAAGTACTCAAGGTGACTCTGAAGAAACCCGAGGTTTTATCAATGCAGGGTATAGGCCCTAACGGCTCAGAACTGGGGACTGGCATATTACATGACAAGCTAAAGTTTTCGATGCTAAAAGCCTGTTAGTGTGACTCACAGAGATGTCTGCAAAACCAAGGCTTTGATAGACTAGAACAATGTTGTTCAATCACTGCACTGCAAGCAGTGATGTTTCCCTTAGATTGTCAAATAAAAAAATGACAACAGCCAACACAACAGTAGCTATCCAGTGTGAATGAATAAAAATTATACCTATTTTAAAAGAATAAATGCAAATATATAGCCATATAAAAATAAAATGATAAATTAAAAAATTATACCTATTTTTGTCAGATCAGCAAAAAATACATTTCTGGGTATGCCAGAGTTTTAGTAATTAGTTTATGTGTGCCATGAGATGAAACTTGTTGAAAACTGCCAAGCTAGAGAGACTATGATAGAAAAGTCTATGTCTGAGAATATTGTGCACTTGAGCCTTGCAGCAATAATGTGAATTATGTAACTCTGAGATTAATAAGGTATACTGACCTCAGGGAGGTGGTCTTTGGTATGTATTCAGACTAGAGTATTGTCCAAGAATACCTGGAAACTATGCTTCTAGAAGCATAGTATCACTGAGATACTGTCATCCACAACTATGCCCTTGCTTATTAGTTAGTAGGCACTAAAGAGTAAACTATATATGTTTTCAATGATGTCACCAATCTCTCTACAAAGTAACCTAAACATGCCAGCTTCCTTCTGCTTTGTATTTATTGAAGCATTGTCTGTGCATGGACTTCCTATCAAACCAAGTCCATATAGAGGTTGTTACATTTTGAATGGCCCCTCAGGGATATGGGTATACATGAGAGAAGGAACTGGAACTGAGACTTTTACCTCCTCAATAAAATGAGAATTCCAGAGCCAGATGGTTTCAATGGCAAATTCTACCAAACACTTAAAGATAACATCAATTTGACACACTCGCTTCAAAATTAGAATAGAAGATACATCCCAACTCACATTATTAGGCTAACGATTCTGATACCAAAACCAAAGTCTAAGAAAACTGCATACCAATATGTGTTCACCATGAACACAGACACAGTCCTTGACAAAAATATTAGCACATTAAACCCAGTAATATATATGTGCAAAAATACAACTTATACCACAAAAGGTGGGGTTTACCTTGAGAATGCAAAGCTAGTTAGAATCCAAAAATTAATCATGTAATCAACATATTAAAAATCTAAATAAATGATCAGATCAATTTAAGCAGAAGCAGCATGTGACTAAACTCATCATTCATTCATTATAAAAAGTCTCAGCAAATTAGGAATAGGAGGAGAAACTTTCTCAACCTGATAAAGAGAATCTATGAAAAACCTACAGCTAACATTGTTTTTAATGGTAAGAGACTAAATGTTTTCCCTCTGAGATCAGAACAAGGCACAGATATCGTTTCTCACCACTCCTATTCAATATTTTACTGAAAGCCCTAGCCAGTTTCAAAAGGCATGACAAAACAAACAAACAAACAAAACCCAGAGACTGCTAAGAAATAAATAAAATTAACCCTATTCAAAGGCAACATGATTGTTTATATGGAAAATCCTGAAGGCACTATAATACTCCTAGAATAACTCAATCTAGTAATGTCAGGATATAAGGTCAATGCACAAAAACCAGTCTTATCTCTACATACTAGCAACAAACAGCTGGAAATTAAAATTTTTAAAAATACCATTACAGTAGCTCCTTAAAAAGAAAAAAGCAATAATTAAGTATAAATCCAACAAAACATACAGGGTCTATATACTGAAAACTGTAAGACAGTGATGAAAGAAACCAAAGCAAATATAAAAATTTGGAGAGACCAGCCATAACCATGTCTATAAAATGGAAGATTCAGCATAGTAAAAATACCAATTCTTCCCAAACTGATATAGAGATTTAAAACAATTCCAATCAAAATTCATTCTATCAGGACTTTTTGTAGATATAAACAAACCAATTCTGAAATGTAAATGGAAAAGTAAGAGAGCCAGAATAGCCAAAACAACACTGAAAAGAAAGAAAAAAGTTGCAGGAGTCACAGTACCTAATACTTACTATAAAGCTACAGAACCTAAGAGCATCCACATATAAACACACACAAATGTGGCCAAGTGATTTCCGACAAAGATACAAAAGTCAGTCAATGGAGAAGGGGAACTTTTTTTTAACAAACAGCATTAAAACAATTGAAAATCCATATGCAAAAAAAACCCCAACAAAACAAAACCTTAACCTAAAATTCAAACCTTGTACAATAATTAACTTGAAATAGATAAAAGATCTAAGTACAAAATGTTAAACTTCTAGAATTAAACACAGAATTGATCATGTTATCAAAGCCATTATCTCTAGTGATTAAGTCATGTTGATACCATGACCTTCTGATAGGCTATGATGAAAAAGGCACTTCACCTTTACCGTATTCTTTCCAAAAGTCCGTAACTCAAGTATAATCATGAGAAAAGAAGACAAACTCAAACTGAAGGAGATTCTACAAAATACCTAATCAGACCCCTCAAAACTGTCAAAGTGATGAAAAATAAGTAAAGACTGATACACTTCACAAATCAGAAAAAAAAAAAAATTAAGGGGACTTGATAACTAAATGCAATGTGGTATCCTGACTTCAATCCTAGAATAGAAAACGGACATCAGTGGAAAAACTAGTTAAGGTTAGGTGATAATAATGTACCAATGTTGGTTTCTTAGTTTGGGCACATATACCATGGTAATATGAGCTACTTGAGAAAACTGGGTGAAGGGTGCACCAAAATAGTCTGTACCATCTTTGTAACTTTTCTGTAAATCTGAAATAAACAATCAAAAAAAAAAAAAAGATTTTTATTTTTTTTTAATTAGGAGAACACTGCGATCTTGTGCAAAGAGTTCTCAGACATGGCACCAAAATCACTATCCATAATGTAAAAAAAAAAACAATTAAACTGAACTTCATCAATTTTAAAAACTTTTATTCTGGACAACGTGAAGAGAATGACAAGTTAACTGCTGTTTAGAAGAAAATATCTGTATTCAGAATATGCAAAGAACTCTCAAAGCTCAACAGTAAGGAAATAAAAAACTGAATTAAAAAATGGACAAAAGATTTGGACACTTTACCACAGAGTATCTATGACAGCAAATCAATGTATGAAAGATGTTCAAAGTTCAAACTAAATCCAGAATGAGATACTACGACACGTCTACTAGAATGGCAAAAATAAAAAGTACTGATAGCATGTACTAGTGTCAGTGTAGAGCAACTGGAACTGCCACACACTGTTGGTGGGAATACAAAATAGCACAGTCACTCTGGAAACCAGTCTGGCCATTTCTTACAAAGTTAAATATACACTTAATGACTTAGCAACTGACCTCAGATATCTATTCACCCAAGCGAACTGAAAATGTGTTTTCACACCAAAATCTATACACATATTTACATTAGCTCTATTCATAAATGCTCAAACCTAGAAACAATTCTATCCTTCAACAGGTGAATGAGTAAATAAATTGTGGTACAGCCTTACAATAGAATACGACTCAGTAATAAAAAGGAACAAGCTAATGATACAGAATTACTGCAAAGGTTTTCAAAAGCATTAACTTGAGTGAAAGAAAGAAGCCAGTCTCAAGATGGTTTCTATATGATTCCACATCAATGACATTCTGAAAAACAAAACAGTAGTGACTAAGAACATATCAGTGACTGCCAGGGATTTTAACAAACAAGAGGAGATTAGGGGGAGGTTACAGAACTATTTTATATTCTCATTGTGATAGTAATCAAAAAACCTATGCATGTGTTACAGTTCAGTGAACTACTCAAAAAAAGATCAATTTCACTGTATGCTAATTTTAAAAATAAAAAAAATTTAAGTAAATGGTCGGGGGGGCTGGGTGAAAAAGGTGAAGGAATTAAGAAGTACAAATTGGGAGATTTCAGCCAAGATGGAAGTGTAAGTAGATATGTTTCACTTTCTTGCACAAGCAAAAAAAGGTAACCAAATTAAAAATAAAAAGCAACCAGAACTGTCAAAATATCGAACTGTAAGGAAGTCTGACAATGAAGAAGTTAAAGAAGAAACATTCATCTAGACTGGCAGGAGGGTTGGAGATGGGCAGCCAGGGCAGAGAGGACATGTACCACGGCAGTGGCTCGTGGACAAGACAGGCAAGGTGGCGGCTGGTGGACTGGGTGGTCCCACATTCACATGCAGATAAACTGGAGGAACAACTGGGGAGCAAGACAGACTATACAACCCAGGGTGTCAGTACAAGGAAATAAAGCCTGAAAACCTCTAGCTGTAAAAATCTGTGGGGGTTGCTGCAGGAGAAGCTGCCAGTCTCACAGGAGAGTCTGTTGGACAGCCCATGGAGTCCTGGAACATACATAAGTCAAGTCCACCCATCCAGGAATCAGCACCAGGGTAGTGTCTAAAAGGCCACAATTTGCTTATGGGTAGCAGGGGAAGTGACAGAAATGGGGCCAAAGCCTAGCAAGCAGCATTGTTACCTCTCTGACCCCTCTCCCACATTCAGCACCACAACACAACAACGTGGCTTGCCCCGCCCTGGTGAATACCTAAGGCTCTGCCCCTTGCAACAAAACAGGTACACCAAGACAGAGAAAAATGGCCCAAATGAAAGAACAAATCAAAACTCCATAAAAAGGACTAAGTGACGAGGAGATAGCCAACCTATCGTATGCAGAGTTCAAAACACTGGTAATCAGAATGCTCACAGAACTGACTGAGTACTGCCATAAAATAAAAGAAGAAGTGAAGACTATACAAAGTGAGATAAAGAAAATTGTACAGGGAACCAAAAGCGATGCTAAGGAAACCAGGACTCAAATCGACGATTTGGGCCAGAAGGAAGAAAGAAACATTCAATCAGAACAGAACGAAGAAACAACAATTCAAAAAAAATGAGGAGGTTCCTCATTTAGGTTCCTCTAAGACATCTTTAAATGCTCCAACATCTGACCCATAGAAGTGCCAGAAGGAGAAGGGGAGGAAATTGAAAAGTTATTTGAACAAATAATGAAGGAAAACTTTGCCAATCCGGCAAAGGAAACAGACTTCCAGGAAATCCAGAAAGCTCAGAGAATCCCAAAGAAGTTGGATCCAAGGAGGAACACACCAAAGCACATAACAGATAAATTACTCAAGATTAAAGATAAGGAGAGAACCTTAAAAACAGCAAGAGAAAAAAAAAATAGTTACCTACAAAGGAGTTCCCAGAATACTATCAGCTGATTTCTCAAAAAAAAAACTTACAAACAAGAGGGGGCTGAAAAGAAGTATTCCAAGTCATGAAAGGCAAGGACCTACATCCAAGATTGCTCTATCCAGCAAAGCTGTCATGTAGAATGGAAAGGCAGATAAAGTGCTTCCCAGATGAGGTCAAGTTAAAGGAGTTCATCATCACCAAGCCCTTATTATATTAAATGTTAAAGGGAGTTACCCTGAGAAAAATATCAAAACTAAGAACAGTAAAATAACAATGCACAACTATCAACAAATGAACCTAAAAAAAACCACTAAGCAAACAGCTAGAACGAAAAAAGAATCAAAGAAATAGAGATCACATGGAGGGAATCAAAGAAATAGAGATCAGTGGGGAGGGAAGAGGAGGGGGAAATTGAGAAAAAGGTACAGAGAGTAAGAAGTATAAATGGTAGGTACAAAATAGACAAAGGAGGTAAGAACAGTATAGGAAATGGAGAAATCAAAGAACTTATATACATGACCCATGGACATGAACTAAGGTGGGGGAATGCTGGAGGGACTGGGGTACCAGGTGGAGGGGCATAACAAGGAGAAAAGAAAAGGGAGAACTGTAGTAGCATAATCAATAAAATATACTTTAAAAAAAGAAGTACAAATTGGCAGTTACAGAACAGTCACATAGATGTAAATTATAGTATAGGGATCATCAATAATATCATAATAACTATGTATGGGGCCAGGTGGGTACTTGCAATATTGGGGGGGGAATCACTCTGTAAAGTATATGCCTATTTGACCACTATGCTGTACATTTGAAACTAGTACAGAATAACACTGAATGTAAAATAATACTGAAACAAAAAAAGTAAATGGAAAGATTAAAAAGCTTTTATTTATTCACTCAATGAATAATTTTAAACTATGGACTATGTGCCAAACAGTTTTTGGAAATATATATGAAAAAGCTGAACAGAAGTCATATAACAGTATACAGATTTTGATAAATACATTGTATGTCATTATCTTATTAAATCCTCACAATTATCCTTAAAGGTGCATGCTATTTTACTGATTTTAACAATGCAGAAACTAACTCGTAGATATTAAGTAACTTGCCCAAAGTAGCCAAGATAGTAAGTACTTGAACTAGAAATTAATGTCTAATTCAGTGTTTGTCCAAACAGTAGATTTTCAATTAATGTACCATGAATGTATGAAATCCTGCAGAGTCCAGCAGAAGTAATGCCTACTTGAATGTGGTTGGTATAATAATTTAGTTTTAATTTGAACAGTTCACCTAAAATGTCATGTGCTGTGTTTGAGTGTGATATTGTTTTGTTATAAAATTATATGCTTATGATTTCATAAATGATTTTATAATAAAAAAGGGTGTGACTTGTGCCAGACCCAGTATTTTGTCATGCTAAATTTATATACTCACATTTAGAAGATCAGAAGATTCTTCTGATAAATTCAAAGGGTAATTTATAAAATTGCTTTTATATTCAGTTAGCCAAAAAGTCCATTACGGTTTTTCATTACAGTGGCTCTAGTAGTGCTTAGTTGGCTTGAACTTCATTTGAAACAATTTTGTTAGGTTTACTGTGAGTGTCATATCAGTGTGCATTTAAAAATACACATCAGTCCTGGCTGGTATGGCTCAGCCAGGGCCATGAGTGCTGGCCTTCAAACCGAAAGGCTGCTGGTTGGATTCTCAGTCAGGGCATATGGCTGAGTTGTGGGCCAGGTCTCCAGTTGGGGGCTTGAGAGAGGCAACTAATCCATGTATGTCTCACACATTGATGTCTCTCCCTCTTTCTTCCTCAATTGGTGAATTTTTGTGCAGTCATATTAATCAAAGATGGAAAAAATATTCAACATTTTTGGTGTATTATGCTTTATTATTTCAAGAAAGTTAAAAACATAACTGAAACACAAAAAAGGATTTGTGTAGTATATGGAGGAGGTGTTGTGACTGATCGAACGTGTCTAAAGTGATTTGCAAACTTTCTTGCTACTACTGACATTTTAGCAAAATAATTCTTTGCTGTACATTATATTACGCACTGGAAGATGTTTACCAATACCCCTGGCCTCTACCCAACTAGAAGCCAATAGCAGGAAACAGCCAACATACTTATAATATCCAAATCAATAGTTATTGGTAAAATGAAAAATGTCTTTTATTTTATGGAAAAAGTGTAACGAACTTTTTGGCCAACCAAATAGTTCTTTAAATTGTTGAAGTTCACAGTTTTTAAACCATCACACGAAAAAAACAGTATTTATGAAAAAATATCCAATTTATTTGCACTTGCAATAATTTTCTTCTATTTTTTAGTGTACTGCATAGTCTACTTGCTATAGTAATCACAACGAAATGAAGAAAAAAAGAAACACGGATGTTATCATTTTCCCCGCTCCTAGAAATTCTTTAATATAAAAAAACAAAACAAAGACTAACTCGCACCAAGAGAATCACCAGTACATAAATCCCCTTTAACTAGTTCTCCTTTCTTGACAATATACTCACACTTGGGCCATTTTGGAGATGGTGTGTTTTAATGCCACTCCCTCCAAAATAAAGTTCAGACAGAGTTTTAATAATTGAAAAAGATAAAGACCTTTTAATTGTGATGTGTCTCTTATATTAATGTATTACATTTATAATTTAAACCTTCGATGTTATTATTTACCAAGAGCAACATTTAATTTCAATTCAATTGAAATTAAATTGAAATTAATTTTATATTCTAACCAATATATATTCTAACCATATATGTTGTTTCCTGTGATATTTAAGTGTTTTATACTAATTATCGGAATTTAGATACTACCCTAGACATTACACGTATTATGCAGAAAAGCATTAACAGCAGGCCTGCAACTGCTATCCTCAGAATAATATACTCGCAAGGCTGACCTTGGTCTGGCACCTGCAAACTTGGATCTAGGGAGGTTTCTCACTACTGCCCTGATAAGTGGTACTGTGCCTAAACTGTTTGTGCCAACAATGTGGTTTATGCTGGACACTTGCTTTCCTTCTGGGAGTCTGAAATTTTGTTATTTGTCAGTCAGAAGGTATCAGCCCCCAATTAAAAACTCTGACAGCAGAGCCTCTAACGGGCTTCCCTGGTGGATAACATTTCATGTGTTGTCACAACTTGTAGCTAAGGGAACTAAGTATCTCCAGTATGACTCCATTAGGAGAGGACTCTTAAAACGCCTGCACTGCCTTCAAACTTTGCCTCAGGCACCTTTCCCCTTTGCTGATTTTGCTGTGCATGCTGTCACTGTTATCAATCATAGCAATACGTGCAACTATATGCTGAGTCCTGTGGGTCCTTCCAGCAAATCATCGAACTTGGGAGTGGTCTTGGGGCCTCCCCAACACACATATTAAGAGTTATCTGTGTGAAATGTATACCTACCATCTTACCAAGCAATGTGCTCTCGGAGGAAAGTCATTATTCATACACAGCAAATCTTGCATAGATTGTGGAATAGCATCTACAAAAAAAATTAGATAATGAAATAGTTATTTATATTGATTTTAATGCAGATTATAATATGACTTAAAGAAACATATAACATATCTTGCTAGTCCATGTAGTTCTACAATTGCTAAAAGATTTAAATCCAGGGCTAGTCCTAAGGTGGGGGGAAAGAGGGATGCCTTTCTCAATCTCTTTTCTTTAAAAAAGCCTACAAATATATATACGAGGGTGGGCAAAAGTAGGCTTAAAGTTCTGAGTACCTGAAACAGTTTATTCTTTTATTTTTTACTATCATACAATATTATTTTACATATAAACAACCATAAACCTACTTTTTCTCCATCCCTGTATATTCCTATGTTTGTACTCTTTTCCTTTCTTAAAAGTCATGACTCATACAATTTCCCATCTTTAGTAGAAAGTTTGTTTTATTTATTCTTCTTGGTCAGCCCTTGTCTCTACTTTTCCTCAAAATTCTATTAGAGGTCTGTCAACTTCATATCACCTTCTGCGGTGAACCTTAGCCATCCTAAGTATTCTTGTAAACCACACAACCTTCCTACCTATAACTGTGTATCTTTAAGACTTACTATTGCCGTCCATAAGATAGTAACATCAATAATCATTACTCATAAATGTATAGTATATTTAAAATATAAAGAATACCTGTTAAAAATATTTCCTTTTACTGCAGAGCTGTAATTGCTTAGCCAATTTATATTTTATTCACTTACAAAAATAAAAAGAACACTAAAAAAAGAACACTAATGGCTTGACATTTTACTTAACTAAACAATAAGCAACTCCAACAAAATAAAAGATGAGTGCTCAGATCTTCTGATCTCTAATAATAGTTTTAAATGTATATTTCTCTATTAGCCAAGCTAATGCTTTACTTGGAAATAATGTCTAGCATTAGTTAGCGCTTCAATCACAACCAAATTAAAGCAGACAATATCTACACACATATGACAATAATGTCTTAACTATATTAAATCTATTCATCTTATCTCATAACATAGCCCCCTCATCTGCTCACCTCAGAAACAGATTCTTAGCCTCTTTAACAAAACTGTTTTTCTTTCATGTATGATCTTTTGTCAAAATAATAGCACTTAAGATTTTTCTACCCTGAACAATTGCCTTCATCAATCAGGAGAATGTTGAATGCAGAAATCTCTGGGGCATTATCAGACTTCCCTCCAGTTGCATACATTTCTCTCTTTCCCTTATTCCTAAAGTATACATGTTCATATTTTAGTATAATTATTTTCCTTTGTTGTATATATAATGATCTGAAATATGTGTATACAGGATCAATGTTATTTATCCTAGTTTATAAATCTAAATGCAAATGTTCTGTTTTGTTTGTAAAAACAATATATATAACAGAAAAGGTATACAATTTCATTCCTATACAAGAAAAGGCACAGATATTTCAGGTCTATACTTACCAATGGTAATGTTTTAAAAAAAAAAAACTTTTTTAAATTCATTTTTTATTCAAGTATAATTGACATATAATATATTAGTTTCAGGTACACAACATAATGATTTGATAATTGTATACATTGTGAAATGATCACCACAGTAAGTTAACATCTTTCACTATACAGTTATAAAAAAAATTTTGTGATGAGAACTTTAAATATTTATTTTTTTGCAACTTTCAAGATGCTATGCCATACAGTATTATTAAGTATCATCACCAAGCCGTACATTCCATCCCATGACTTATTTATTTTCTAACTAGATTCTGTACCTTTTAATCACTTTTACCCATTTTGCGTACCATCCTGCCTCTGGTAACCACCAATCTGTTCTCTGTACCTGTGAGATTGGTTGTTTTTTTTTCCTCAGAAGTGACTTCATATGGTATTTGCTTTTCTGTTTCGCTTACCTTCCCTTAGCAAAATGTCTTTAATTGACCAGAAAAACTTTAACACACATTCTGCATATTTGTTTTCTGAATGAATAAAGAAGGCATTTTACTGATAGCTCCAAAATTTGTATATTTTCAATGCCTTGCTCACTTGCTGTTATATATGAGGGTGGACCCAATAAAATCCCAGAATTTATTTCTAAAAAATTGTGTATTTATTTTTACATGTTTAAACTTTAGTCACCTTTGAAGTATTGATGCAATACACCCACTGAAACTTATCCACTGCTCAAAACAGTTTTGAACTCATCGATTTTGATGTCTTATAGTGCTTCTGCCACTTATTGTTTCACCTCCTTTACATCAGCAAAACGTTTCCCTTTGAGGACTTTTTTCAACCAAAGAAACAAAAAAGAAAGTTGCTGGTGGTGAGAGCAGGAATAGGTAGCATGGGGCAGTCGGGTCATGCTGTTTTTTGGTCAAAAACTGTTGAACACTTGGTGCAGTGTGGGTAGGTACACTCGTCTATTACTCTTCATGAAATGGGGAAATGCATCAAGTCTTCAAAAAAAAAAAAAAATCACTGAAGCTGAAAGCTGCCTCTCACAAGCCAGCTGGTACATTGATACAGATGGGTTCCTGGAACACTCACCTAACAGGGGAAGCCTGTAGTGTAAGGAGGGCCTGTCCTCCAGAGGGTAATTCCAGTGTTTTTGAGGTCCCCCCTCATACTAGTATATCTCAGGACAAACAGTTTGGTTATTTGACCTATAAACAACTATAAGCACCATTTACAGAGATTTTGGATGATGTCGTCTACCAAAAACTATAAACACATTTAATGAATATCTAGATCTAGCATGAGCCAGGTAGTGAGATGGGTACTTATATGTACAGTATCTCATTAAATCTTCCCATTAACGCCCTAGGTAGTATTGCTTCATTTTAATATAATTCAAATTTAGAAAGGTCAAGTAACTACTAAGTAGAAAAACCAGAATTGTATTCACTTGATCTGACTCTAAAGTCTGGGATATAGCCAAAACACTGTACTGATAATCAACAAATAACTTTTTTAAAATCCTTCAAAACCTAGATTAGTTGCTTCATTCTCCATAACACCTTCTTTGAACATTTCTATTTAAAAACAATCTTTCCTCTTTTGAACTCCAGTAAATGTTATTTATGCTTTGGAATGGCATTTATCACTTTCTACCTCCTGTTACTGTTACTTACTTATAAACCTTATCCCACCTATTGGAATGTAAATTTAAGTTTGGGTTCAATTTGGCTTACAGAGTACCTAGCACATGTTAGACAATAACTATTAGCTGATTTAATTAACTTTAAAATGATACTGTGATTCTTCCTCTGAAAAGATCATACTCTACTTCAGATGAGATCAAACAACTTCATATATATAAAATATCTCTGTAGTATACTACATAATTAAGAGAACTAAATTTGTAACTCAAAATTATAAACAATCCGCCCTGGCTGGTGTAGCTCAGTGAATTGAGTGCTAGATTGTGAACAAAAGGGTCACCAGTTTGATTCTTAGTCAGGATACACATTGAATGGCTTCCAGGCCAGGTCCCCAGTAGGGGGTGCATGAGAGGCAACCACACATTGATGCTTCCCTCTCTTTCTCTCACCCTTTCCCTTTCTCTAAAATAAATAAATAAATAAATAAATAAATAAATAAATAAATAAATAAATAAATAAATAATTTTTTAAAAACCTGAAAAATAAACAATCCTATGTCAATCTTTTAAAATATATATAAAAGCTTACCTTCTAACACTTCATCATTTCCTTCTTTATCAGTGGATTCTTGTACAAGATAATGATGAGTAATTGAGAATTTGAAGTCAGCAAAGAGAATTTCATCTGATTTCTCTTCCCATGTGCCAGAAGTAAATATACCCTATATTTAACAATAAATGGGGGAAAAACATTAAAGTACTCAATAGTTAGCATTATGTTTATTAACCATAGGAATACTTCCCCCTTTTCCTGCCTACTAATCTAAAAGTTACATCCTATAATTATCTTCCACAATTAAAGCAAAAAAAAAAAAAAAAAAAAAAAACCCCACACATGTGAATAAACAGGAGCCCTCACTGATATAGTTCAGTGGATTGAGAGCAGGCCTGTGAACCAAAGGGTCGCCAGTTCAATTCCCAGTCAGGGCATACGCCTGGGTTGCGGACCAGATCCCCAGTGGGGGGCCTATGAGAGGCAACCACACATTGATGTTTCTCTCCCTCTCTTTCTTTCTCCCTTCCCCTCCCTCTAAAAATAATAAATAAAATCTTAAAAAAAATAAAGAGGAAGTCATTTTGTAAATGACTTATCAGTGTTCCTTTAAAAAAATTCCCTAAAGGACTTCCAGCCAAGATAGAGGAGTAGGTAGACACACTGTGCCTCCTCCCACAATCAAAATAAGGACAACAAAAAATCAGAAACAAAATAAGACCAGAATTGACAGAAAATTGAACTGTATGGAAGTTGGACAGCTAAGGAGCTGAAATAGACACATTCATCGGGACGGTAGGCAGGGCGGAGTTGGGCAGCCCAGCAGAAAGGGGTTGCCGCACAACAAGTGGTGACACTGGGCGCCCAGGCAGCAGTTGGAAGACCCCAAGCATGGGGTGGCAATGGGCAGACCAAGCAAGGGGGAAGTGTGAAGCGAAGTACTACCCGCTAGGTGGTTGGCTGACCAGGTGGTCCCACATTTTTGCGCAGATAACAGGGGAGCAAGACAGAGTGCGCAACCCAGGGTCCTAGTGCCAGGATATAAAGCCTCAAAACACCAACTGAAAACACCCGTGGGGTTGACGCACTGGGAGAGACTCCCAGCCTCACAGGAGTTCACTGGAGAGACCCACAGGGTCCTAGAACATACACAAGCCCACCCACCTGGGAACCAGCACCAGAAAGGCCCAGTTTGCTTGAGCGAAGCAGCAGAAGAGACTGAGGGCCGACACAGAGCAGAGTAAGTGCCATGGTTTCCTTTCAGACCCTGCCCTCACATAGTGTCACAACCCAGCAACTGGGCTGCCCTGCCCTGGTGAACACCTAAGGCTCCACCCTTCAGGATGTAACAGGTGAAACAAGACCAAAAAAAAAAAAGCCCCAAACAGAACAACAGATCAAAGCTCCAGAAATAATAGAACTAAGCTACCAAGATACAGCCAACCTATCAGATGCACAGTTCAAAGCACTGGTGATCAGGATGCTCACAGAATTGGTTGATTTTGGTTACAAATTACATGAAAAAATGAAGGCTACACTAAGTAAAATGAAGGAAAATGCACAAGGAACCAACAGTGATGGGAAGAAACCGGGCACTCAAATAAATGTAGTGGACCAGAAGGAAGAAACAACCAAACACAAAAGAATAAAGAGACAAGAATTCAAAAAAATGAGAAGAGGCTTAGGAACCTCCAGGGCATTTTTAAACGTTCCAACATCCAAATTATAGGGGTACCAGAAGGGGAAGAGGAAGACCAACAAATGAAAAACTTATTTGAACAAATAATAAAGGAGAACTTTCCTAATCTAGCAAAGGAAATAGACTTCCAGGAAATCCAGGAAGCTCAGAGAGTCTCAAAGAAGGTGGACACAAGGAGGAACACACCAAGGCATGTCATTAATTACATTACTGAAGATTCAAATGAGGGAGAGAATCCTAGAAGCAGCAAGAGATAAGGGGACAGTCACCTACAAAGGAGTTCCCATCAGACTGTCAGCAGATTTCTCAGAAGAGACCTTACAGGCAAGAAGGGGCTGCAAAGAGGCATTCCAAATCATGAAAGCCAAGGACCTACATCCAAGATTGATCTATCCAGCAAAACTTTCATTTAGAATGGAAGGGCAGATAAAGTGCTTCTCAGATAAGGTCAAGTTAAAGGAGTTCATCATCACCAAGCCCTTATTATATAAAATGTTAAAGGAACTTATCTAAGAAAAAGAAAATAAAAACATGTATAGTAAAATGACAGCAAACTCACAGTTATTAACAACCACACCTAAAACAAAAACAAACTAAGGAAACAACTAGAACAGGAACAGAACCACAGAAATGGAGATAACATGGAGGTTTATGAACAGGGGAGTGGGAGAGAGGGGGAAAAGGTACAGAGAATAAGTAGCATAGATGGTAGGTAAAAAATAGGGGGAGGGCAAGAATAGTATGGGAAATGTAGAAGCTAAAAAACTTAAGATACATGGACATGAAATAAAAGGGGGGAATGTGGGTGGGAGAGGGTGTGCAGGGTGGAGGGGAATAAAGGGGGGGAAATGGGACAACTGTAATAGTATAATCAATAAAATATATTTTTTAAAAAACTCCTTAGGGCCCCAGCTGGTGTGGCTCAGTGGATTCAGCACCAGCCTGCGAAACAAAGGGTTGCAAGTTGGATTCCCAGTCAGGGCACACGCCTGGGTTGCAAATCAGGTCCCCAGTAGGGGGGCGCACAAGAGGCAACCACACATTGATGTTTCTCTCACTCTCTTCCTCCCTTTCCCCCTCTTTAAAAATAAATAAAATCTTTTTTAAAATTCCCTAGGATATTAACTATCAAGTAACTTACAAAATTATAACTTTCAAGCACCTGGATTTTTTCGGACCATAAGATGCACCTAGGTTTTAGAGGAAAATAGGAAAAAATTTTTGAAGCAAAAAATGTGGTAAAATATTTAATAACATAGATAACATATTTCACCAATGTGAATGTAAACAGAGCTCAACAGCAGCATTAACAACCATTATTCCTCCAAAATTGGGGGTGGGGGGAGCATCTTATAGTCTGAAAACACAGTACTTTTTGTGGATGAGTCTCTGTATAAAATCATGAATAGAGTAAATCCCACACTTCTTCACATGCAGAAAGAAAACCTCTCTACCGATAGCAGAATCTCTAAGCTACTTTCAACTAAAAAGGATGAAATCTTATAAATTTTAACAATTAGAAAAATACAGAACAAAATACACTTTTATAAAATCTCAAACCAAACAACAACATGAAGTAGCGCACAGTGTTACTGAACATCAGAAATTGCTTCTGTCCTGGATCGTGTAGCTCAGTGGATTGAGCACTGGCCTGCAAACCAAAGGGTTGCTGGCTTGATTCCCAGCTGGGGCACATGCCTGTATTGTGGGCCAGGTCCCCAGTTTGGGGGTGTGGGAGAGGCAACCAATCATTATGTTTCTCTTGCACACTGATGTTTTTCTCCCTTCCCTTATCTCTACAAATAAATAATATCTTTAAAAAATAAAAAGAAATTGCTTCAGAAAAAAGCAGCTCATTAAATCAATTTAAGTGACATGACATCTGTAGTACTTATTTGCTTAACAGATTTTTGAAAGCTTCTTTATCACGGTTTGGCATTCAAATATTTTCATTTAAACTCAACTTTTTGTGAACTTTGTTTTCACTTTATTTAAAAATTTTTGCCATTATAGTTTATTCAATATTATTTTGCATTAGTTTCAGATGGTAGACAATCATATACTTTACAAAGTGGTTCCCCCAATATTTAAGTACCCTCTAGACACCACACATAGTTATTAGAATATTACTGACTATACTCCCTATGCTGTAGTTTATAGCCCCATGACTATTCTGTAACTACCAATTTGTACTCCCTAACCTCTTCATCCTTTTCACCCAGTCCCCTAAACCCTCTCCCGTCTAGCAACCACCAGTATGACCTTTATGTCTATGAATCTATTTCTATTTTGTAAACAGCAACTTCTTTTTTTTTAAGATTTTATTTATTTATTTTTAGAGAGGGGAAGGGTAGGAGAAAGAGAGGGCGAGAAACAGCAATATGTGGTTGCCTTTCATGTGCCCCAAACTGGGAACCTGGCCCACAACCCAGGCACATGCCCTGACTGGGAATTGGACCAGGGACCTTCTGGTTCACAGGCCTGCACTCACTCCACTGAGCTACACCAGCCAGGGTGTAAACAGCAACTTCTTGATTGGAAAACATTTTAATTAAAAGTTTCAAAGAACTCCCTTACCTATACAACATAACCATAGAGAAGAATTGTTCCCATGGGGCCTCTAATCTCCCATTGTTATTCTTTCCAATGGAGAGGGACACAGTCATTGCAGCAGAGCAACTCTATGAAGCAGGAAATACCAACCCAGCACAGAAAGTCCCAAACTAGACAGAAAATATGTGATAAATAATTCTGAATTACTGAGTTTCTATAAAATGTTTTCATAACTATATCTAATGTATAACAGCCAAATGTTTTATCTGTGTTCTGACAAAGTATTTATAGTTCTGAATTGAGTTAAATTATAATACAGGGTCTGCCAGAAGTAAGGCCTGCTTGAGTGTGGTTGGTAACGTGATAATATGGGTACAGTAATTTACAGTTTTAATGTGAACATTTCACCTAAAATGTCATATGGTCTGCTTGAGTATGACAGTGTTCTGTCACAGAATTACATGCTTATGATTTTGTAATAAAAGATTTTATAATTAAAAAGGGGTGTCATTTCTGCCATACCCAGTATTGTAAATGTGCTAGAAGTATCTTATTAAGTAAATATATCAAATAGCAATCTTTTCATTAGCAGGATAATCACCATGCAAGACATGTACATGTTGGGGTTCCTTAAAGAAAGGTTAACCTGTGTGAAATTAGGACATATATGGCCCATACCAAAAGCTTCAAACTGGAGTAAGTAGTATCATAATATACAGAAGAGCCTGGTTTCCTAAGAGAAATGCCCACTATTAAAGAAGTAAAGACTAAAACTAAGGAAAAAAAGATGAGTCCAGAAAATGAGTCAGTGCCTTTCTCAAACCTATAGAAAAACTGAAATATTCTTTTATTCTTTTTAAATAAAAAAATTTATTCGATCCTAATCCTGATTTCTGGGTACTGCTGTCAACCTTATCACCAGCTACTTAAGGAGAATCTGGTTATATTCAATAAGGCATCCAGATTCTGTCTCCAAAACAGTTTTTAAAATAATTTAGCTCAAGTGAGAAACAACATTCAAATCTCCCTCCTTCAATTAAATTATGACATAATCACTTGACATTAAATTCCAGTATGGTATATATTTATGATTAAAACAAGAAATGACAACTCCAATTCAAAATTAATCTAGTAATTCATAAAAAATAACCTCTGATAACTCCAATCCAGATAATAAAAAGAAATGAGCATATACATTGGAAAGAAATAAAACTGTACTCACAGACCACTTGATTATATACAAGGAATATTCAATAAAATCTACAAGCTACTAAAAAGCTGTTGCACTTATGAAGTTGGGGAATTCAAGGTGAATATACAAAAACCATATGTATTTTTACATACTATCAGCAAATACTTGGAAAATGAAAAATTTTAAATATACTGCTCACAACATCAAAAATAAATCAAATATCTATGAATAAACAAGAAAAGATGAACAAGAACTGTATCTAAAAATACTTCAAAACACTGCCAGAAGATATTAAAGTCCTAAGAGATATATCATAGACACAGATAGAAAAATACAACACTATGAAGATTTCAATCAATTCTCCCCAAATTAATCTATACATTAAACACAATCTTAATCAAAATTTCAGCAGGCATTTTGTAGAAACTAACAAGCTGATTCTAAAACTAATTTGAAAACCCAAAGGACCAAAATAGCTAAAATAATTTTGATGAAAAATATACTATCTAATTTTAAGATTCACTTTGCCACAGTTACTAAGCACTGCAGCATTGGCATAAGGTCAAAAGGTGAATAAAACATAATGGTCCAGAAATACATTCATACCTATACTTCATTTTACAACAGAGGAGCCAATGCAATTCAGTAGGGAACGGATGGTCTTTTCAACAAATGAATAGTAAGATATTCACATGGAGGAAACAGAATTATCTTCACAACACTTGAGATACTCAAAGATTCCTTTGATAGGAAACTAACAATAAAAATTTTATCTTGGGAAAGAAAATGAACTTTATTAAAAGTTTATGTTGAAGACTTCCGCCAAGATGGAGGCATAGGTAGAAACACTATGCGTTCTCGCACAACCAAGTTTAAAGACGACAAAGTATTAGTAACAAAAAAACACAGCCAAAAGACAGAAAATTGAACTATACAAAGTCCGACAACAATGAACCCTTCAGCCAGACCAGTAAGAGGGGCAGAGTCAGCGACTGGCGGAGTGGAGTTGCACAGGAAAACTCGACCAGACCGATTCAGGCGGGTCCAGGCGGGTGGGCTGTGGTTGGCGGATCCCAGGCATGGGGTTGCGATGAGGAGACCCAGTGAGGGCGCGAGGTGGCAGGCTGACTGTGATCACACATTTGAGACCAGATAAACCGGCAAAGGAGCAAGCACTGAGAGAGACCAAGCAGTCCCCAGCGGGGACCAGCAGAGGAAGCAGCAGAGGGGACCACCATTGCCCCTATTTGACCCTGCCCCCACATACAGCATCACAAACCAGCTACCTGGGCAGCCTCGCCCTGGTGAACACCTAAGGCTCTGCTCCTCATACACAACGAGCATGAACAGACCAAAAATGGTTCAAGAAGAACTCAAAGCCCCAGGGCCCATAACCCTAAGAAATTAAGAAATAGCAAAACTTTCAGATGCACAGTTTAAAATACTGGTGATCAAGATGCTCACAGAACTGGTTGATTTTAGTCACAAATCAGAGGAACAAATGAAGGCTAAACTAATTGAAATGAAGGGAAATGCACAGGGAACCAATAGTGATGGAAAGGAAACTGGGACTCAAATCAAGGGAGTGGACCAGAAAAAAGAAAAAAAATGACCAAACAGAAAAATAGGAACAAACAAGAATTCAAAAAAATGAGAGGCTTAGAAATCTTCAGGACATCTTTAAAAGCTCCAACATCCGAATTATAGGGGTACCAGAAGGGGAAGAGGAACAGCCAGCCACAAGTGGAACACTTATTTCAACAAATAATAAAGGAGAATTTCTCCAATCTGGCAAAGGAAATAGACTTCCAGGAAATCCAGGAAGCTCAGAGAGTCCCAAAGAAGTTGGACTCAAGAAGAAACAAACCAAGGCACATCATAATTACATTACCCAAGATTAAAATGAAGGAGAGAATCCTACAAGCAGCAAGAGATAAGGTGACAGTCACCTACAAAGAAGTTCCCATCAGACTGTCAGCAGATTCTCAGAAGAGACCTTACAGGCAAGAAGGGGCTGCAAAGAGGCATTCCAAGTCATGAAATCCAAAGACCTACAACCAAGATTGCTTTATCCTGCAAAGCTTTCATTTACAATGGAAGGACAGATAAAGTGCTTCTCAGATAAGATCAAATTCAAGGAGTTCATCATCACCAAGCCCTTATTATATGAAATGTTAAAGGGACTTATCTGAGAAAAAGAAGATAAAAAAATATGAACAGTGAGAGGACAAGTTCAGAGTTAATAACAACCACACCTAAAGAAAGAAAACTAAGAGGACAGCTAGATCAGGAGCAGAACTACAGAAATGAAGATCTCATGGAGGGTTAGCAACAGAGGAGTGGGAAGAGGAGAAGGGGAGAGAAGGTACAGAAAATAAGTAGCATAGATGGTAGGTAGAATATAGATGGGGGGAAGGCAAGAGAGTATAGGAAATTTAGAATCTAAAGAACTTGAGACACTTGGTCATAAACTAAAGGGGGAATGGTGGGGGAAGGGAGTGCAGGGCACAGGGGAATGAATGGGGGAAATAGAACAATTGTAATGGCATAATCAATAAAATTTTTAAAAAGTTTATGCTTATCAAAGGACAAGAAAATTAAGGGAAGCTACTAGAGTGAAAACTCAAAATATATATAACTGACAAAGGACTCACAACCAGATACTTGAGGATAATTTAAAAACTAAACAATTTCTTTAAAATGAGCAAAAGACTTCAACACTCAGCAAAAAACAGCTACGAATGAGGGACATGAAAGAACAAACAAATGGGACCTCATCAAATTAAAAACCTTCTGCATGGCTAAAGAAAACAGCATTAAAATGAAAAGAGAACAAACTATATGGAAAAACATATTTGCCAATGATACTTTGGACAAAGGTTTGATCTACAAAACATATAAAGAACTCACACAACTCCACTCTAGGAAAACAAAAAACTAATTTTAAAAATGTGCAAAGGACCAGCACTTCTCCAAGGAGGACATACGGAGGGCCGAGAGACATATGAAAAGATGCTCAGCATTACTAGCCATCAGAGAGATGCAAAACCACAACGAGATACCACTTCACACCAGTCAGAATGGCCATCATAAACAAATCAACAAACAACTGTTTGTTGTTGGTAGGAATTCTCTGTTGGAGAGGATGTGGAGAAAATAGAACCCTAGCACACTGTTGGTAGGAATGCAGACTGGAGCAACCACGAAAACTACAAATTTCCTCAGGAAACTAAAAATGGAACTACCTTTTGACCCAGCAATTCCACTGCTGGGATTTTATCCTAACAGCCCTGAAACACTAATTCAAAGGAATCTATGTACCCCAGTGTTCATAGCAGCACAAATTGCAATAGCCAAGTACCCATCCTAAGTGCCCATCAGTAAATGAGTGGATCAAAAAACTGTGGTACATTTGAACAATGGGAATGCCACACAGCAGAGAAGAAGAAGGAGCTCCTACCCTTTGCAACAGGAAGGATGGAACTGGAGAGCATTATGTTAAGTGAAATAAACCAGGTGGTGAAGGACAAATACCATACGATCTCACCTTTAGCTGGAACACAATCAACAAAAGAAAAAAGCAAACAAAATATAACCAGGAACAATGAAATTAAGAACAATCTAACAATAGCCAGAGGGAAGGGGGGAAGGGACAGTGAGGGGAAGGATTTTCAGGAACTACTATAAAGGACATATGAACAAAACCAAGGGGGAGGGTGGAAGCAAAAGAGGGAGGTGGGTTTGGATGGGGTGGGGGGAAAATGTAGACAACTGTAACTGAACAATAAAATAATTTTTTAAAAAAACTATGAATGTCCAATAAACATAGTCAACTGTGATGAATTACTAGACACCATTTGATATCAGTAGTCATTAATGAAATACAAAACAAAGCCACTATAAAATACCACTTCAGGACTTCTTCCGCCAAGATGGAGGCGTAGGTGGAAACACTGTGCCTCCTCACACAACCAAATTTGAAGACAACAAAGTTTTAGCAACAAAAACACAACTAAAACACAGAAAATTGACTGTATGGAAGTCTGACAACAATGAGCCATTCATCCAGACTGGTAAGAGGGGTGGAATCAGTGGCTGGCAGAGCCGGGTCACACAGGAAAAAGTGGCCAGACCAACCAAGGCACTCAGGCGGCAGTTGGCGGATCCCAGGTGTAGGGTGGCAACAGGCAGACCAAATGAGGGTGCAAGGCAGCTGGCTGACTGCGGTCACACATTCACACTCACATAAACCAGGTGAAGGAGTGAGCAGTGAGACAGACCACACAACCCAGGGCCCCAGTGCTGAGAATTAAAACCTAAAAGCATCAAGTGAAAAAACTTTTGGGGTCAAGGTGCCGGGAGAAGCTCCTAGGCTCACAGAGAGTTTGTTGGAGAGACCCACAGGGTGCTAGAGGGTGCACAGGCCCACACACCCCGGAGCCGGCACCAGGGGGGCCAAGTTTGCTTGCGGGAAACAGCAGAGGGGACAGAAATCCAAAAGAGAGCGGAAAAAACGCCAATGCCCTTTTCTGACCCCACCCCCACATACAGCCTCACAATCCAGCAACTGGGTTGCCCCACCCTGGTGAACACCTAAAGCTCCACCCCTCATACATAGCGGGAGCAAACAGACCAAAACACTATGGCTCAACAAGAACAGCTCAAAGCCCCAGAGCCAATACTTCTAAGCGACCAAGAGATAGCCAATCTATCAGATGCACAGTTCAAGACACTGGTGATCAGGATGCTCATAGAACTGGTTGATTTTGGTCACAAATTAGAGGAACACATGAAGGCTAAACTAATTGAAATGAAGGGAAATGCACAGAAGACCAATAGTGATGGAAAAGAAACTGGGACTCAAATCAAAGGAGTGGATCAGGAGGACAAAATGACCAAACAGAAAAGAATGAAGAAACAAGAATTCAAAAAAAGGAGGAGAGGCTTAGCAACCTCCAGAACATCTTTAAAAGCTCCAACATCCGAATTATAGGGGTACCAGAAGGGGAAGAGGAACAGCCAGCCACAAGTGGAACACTTATTTCAACAAATAATAAAGGAGAAGTTCCCCAATCTGGCAAAGGAAATAGACTTCCAGGAAATCCAGGAAGCTCAGAGAGTCCCAAAGAAGTTGGACCCAAGAAGGAACACACCAAGGCACATCATAATCACATTACCCAAGATTAAAATGAAGGAGAGAATCCTACAAGCAGCAAGAGATAAGGGGACAGTCACCTACAAAGGAGTTCCCATCAGACTGTCAGCAGATTTCTCAGAAGAGACCTTACAGGCAAGAAGGGGCTGCAAAGAAGTATCCCAAGTCATGAAAGCCAAGGACCTACATCCAAGATTGCTCTATTCAGCAATGCTTTCATTTAGAATAGAAGGGCAGATAAAGTGCTTCTCAGATAAGATCAAATTCAAGGAGTTCATCATCACCAAACCCTTATTATATGAAATGTTAAAGGGACTTATCTAAGAAAAAGAAGATTAAAATATGAACAGTGAAAGGACAGCAAACTCACAGTTATTAAGAACCACACCTAGGACTTCCGCCAAGATGGAGGTTTAGGTGGATGTGCCGTACCTCCTCACACAACCAAGTTTAGGGACAACTAAATATTAGCATCAGAAAACACAACCAGAACACGGAAAACTGAACTTTTCGGAAGTCCACTAACAACAAATTCTTCAGCCCGACCGGTAAGGGGCGAAACTGGCGTCTGGTGAGGAGCTGCAAGGGAGGGCTCGGTAGGACCCGGGCGCGGAATCCAGACGCGCGAATCCAGGCGCACGGGTTCCAAACCCAGGATTGGACCTAGTGAGCGACCGAGCAACCCACCGGGTGAGCGACTGCAGAGGAGACAGTGGGGAGGCGGTGCAGCGAGTTGACTGTGGTTGCCTAATTGCGCGCGAGCAAGGGAGTGGGCGGTTGGACCCGCCGCAGCTGCGATAGAGGGCGCCGCCATTTCCCCGCTCTGACCACGCCCCCACATACAGCGTCACAACCCAGCAACCTGGGAGTCCAAGGCGCAGTTTCTCACATTTAAAGGGCCAGAACAGACCAAAAATGTCGCAGGGAGACCTCAAAGCCCCAGAGATAAATCTAAGCGACGAAGAAATAGCAAAACTCTCAGATGCACAGTTTAAAACACTGGTCATCAGCTTCCTCACAGATCTGGTTGATTATAGCCACAAATTAGAGAAACATATGAAGGCTAAATTAAGGGAAATGAATGGAATTCCACAGGAAACCCATAGAGATGAAAAGGAAACTGGGACTCAAATCAATGGAGTGGACCAGAAGAAACCAAATAATGGCCAAACAGAAAAGAGTCAAGGAGCAAGAATTCAAAGAAATGAGGAGAGTCTTAGGAACCTCCAGGACATCTTTAAACGCTCCAATATCCGAATTATAGGGGTACCAGAAGGGGGAAAGACACAACCACCAGTGGAAAAACTATTTGAACAAATAATAAAAGAAAATTTCCCCAATCTGGCAAAGGAAATAGACTTCCAAGAAATCCAAGAAGCCCAGAGAGTACCAAAAAAGTTGGACTCAAGAAGAAACACACCAAGGCATATCATAATTACATTAGCCAAAATTAAAATGAAGGAGAGAATCCTAGAAGCAGCAAGAGCTAAGGGGACAATCACCTACAAAGGAGTCCCCATCAGACTGTCAGCAGATTTCTCAAAAGAGACCTTACAGGCAAGAAGGGGCTGGAAAGAAATATTCCAAGTCATGAAATCTAAAGACCTACAACCAAGATTGCTCTATCCAGCAAAACTTTCATTTAGAATGGAAGGACAGATAAGGTGCTTCTCAGATAAGATCACATTCAAGGAGTTCATCATCACCAAGCCCTTATTATATGAAATGTTAAAGGGACTTATCGAAGAAAAAGAAGTTAAAGAAACATGAACAGTGAAAGAACAACAAGCTCACAGTTATTAACAACCACACCTAAAACGAAAGCAAACTAAAAGAACAGCTAGATCAGGAGTGGAAATATAGAAATGAAGATCTCAAGGAGGGTTAGCAACAGGGGAGTGGGAGGAGGAGAAGGGGGAGAAGGTACAGTGTTGGGGGCTGGGATAAGCCTGAAACAGGCTGATACAATCCCACCTGAAGGTTGCGCCTGAATAACAGGATGCTGCGGTTAGGAGCCATAGAACTCCCCCTCCTGGACATGCGGGTGGCACACCAATCAGTGCCTTGATTACGCGCGGCCGCCATGCACCCCCCGGCCAATCGCAGGCTAGAGCACGCTTTGAAGCCACCTATCCACTGCACTTCCTCCACTGCCCTCCTCTATATAACTCCCTCCATTTTGAAATAAAATTTGCAGCTTGATCAGAATCCTTTGTCTTGCTGCCATTCTTCGCGCCTCCTGTCCCATCCCCCTTCATCCGTTACAGGTATATCGGCGGACCCCGTTGACTGCCTCGCGGGCCGAGGCAGTACAGAAAATAAGTAGCATAGACAGTAGATAGAAAATAGATGGGGGGGGCAAGAATAGCATGGGAAATATAGAACCTAAAGGACTTGAGACACATGGACATAAACTAAAGGAGGGTAATGGTGGGGTTGGGGGGGCAGGGTGGAGGGGAATGAAGGGGGGAATAGAACAACTGTAACAGCATAATCAATTTAAAAAAATAAATAAATTAAAAAAAAAAAGAACCACACCTAAAACAAAAGCAAACTAAAAGGACAGCTAGATCATGAGTGGAAACATAGAAATGAAGATCTCATGGAGGGTTAGCAACAGGGGAGGGGGAGGAGGAAAAGGGGGGAGTAGGTACAGAAAATAAGTAGCAGAGACCGTAAGTAGAAAATAGATAGGAGGGAGGGCAAGAATAGTATGGGAAATAAAGAATCTAAAGAACTTGAGACACGTGGTCATAAAGTAAAGGGGGATATGGGGGGGAATGGGAGGAGGGGGTGTGCAGGTGGAGGGGAATAAAGGGGGTGAAATGGGACAACTGTAATGGCATAATCAATAAAATATTTTAAAAATACCACTTCTCACCCAACAAGATGACCAAAATTAAAAATGTGACAATGTCAAGTGTCAGAGTGAATGAGCAGCAACTTGAAATCCTAATACATTGCTCAGAACATAAAACAGTACAAGCACTTTAGAAAATAATTTAGGAGTTTCTACTCAAATTGAACATAAGACCTAGTAATTCCACTAAGAACATAAATAAATCAAAGCTTGGGTTCAAAAATTATTCATAGCAGCTTTATTAACAAAAGTAAACAATGGAGACAATTTAAATATCAACAGGAGAAAGGACAAATACATTGTGACATTGTAATACAATACAAACAATGATATGGGTAACACTATTTTTAAAGCACTATTGAGCAAAAATGTCAAACACAAAGTGTATGCGTACTGTATGATTCTACTTATACAAATTTCAAAAACAGGAAGAACACTCTATATAAGTGAAAGAAATAGGAACTGTGGGATTACAGTTGTTGGGGTTTTTTGTTTGTTTTGTTTTGTTCTACCTATGAGATTGCCTGGAGAGAGAAACAAGGACTTTTCCTGCCATGGTGAAAATGTTCTGTATTTTTATTGAGATGGTGGTAACAAGGTAAATACTTTGTCAAAACAAACTGTACACTTAAATTTTGTACGTTTTACTATAAATTATATCCCATAAAGGAAAAAACTATGATTTTTTTAAAGAAACAAGGAAATGGGGTATAAGGGAAAGAAAAATGTTCTTTAAAAAAACAGATACTGGCAATTTTCAAGAACAACATGTACTAGATCATTGTAATTTGTACCCAACAATCCTTCACACTTATCATTCAGCTTAATAATGAGGCAACCAGTGAAATATTGAGCCAGAACTCTGCAGGGCCCAAGAACTCTACAAGATAAAGATCACTCTTTTATAGTTGAGCCCGTCACAATATCTGGCCCAAAGTGTTTTATCTCTACCCTATTATCCTTCTTCTACATGGTTCTCTTCCTAAAATACAAATCTTCTCCATTTAAAATACTTTAGTAGCTTTCTATAATCTACATAGTGAGTGATTGCTAGTGACTTTTAATCACATTCTATCAGTAAAAATGTTTGAATATTCATCTCCAAAAAACCTGGAATTATCTTCTGGTGGGTGGCCCCCTTGCAGCACAGGCTTCCCCTGCTAGGTGAGTGTTCTAGGAACCCATCTGTATCAGTGTACCAGCTAGCATTGTCATGAGAGACTTCATTCAGCTTCAGCGAATCTTTTCTTGAAAACTCTTTCAACTTGTTTGCCCATTATATGATAGGTGATTTATGAGTACACCTGGCCGCACCTTGCTGAGAGTGTTCAGCAGTTTTTGACCAAAACCAGCATGACCCTTGTGTCCTACCCTCCCTATTCCTGCTCTCACCCCCCGCAATTTTGTTTTGTTTCTCCCAAATGAAAAAAGTCCTCAATGGGAAATGTTTTGCAGATGTGAAGGAGATGAAACAAAAAATGGCAGAAGCACTAAAAGGCATCAAAATTGACAAGCTCAGAAACTGTTTTGAGCAGTAGAAAATGTCTCAGTAGGTAAAACAGGTATTTAAGTAAGAGTAAGTACACAATTTTTTAATAATTCCAGTTTTGAGTCTCTCCTCATGTATTTTTATTTATAAATTAAACATTACTATATCAACATATTATGCGTATTGTACAAAAACCAAAAATTGACATTAAATTAATGTAAAATATAACATAATTAGAAGTCATATACTTGAAAGGCTTGTGACAAGCACCTCTAACAATGGGATGTACCTACACTGGTAGAAATACTCTACAGAGCCCCCAGGTGTGGCCCCACCCCTTTCCAGTTTTATCTCCCACAGCTACCTTCCATCCACCCTGTGTTACAATTATGCCTAATGACTTACGTTTCCCCAGAGGTGTGCTATCTCCTTCACACCTGTGCACAGGCTATTTATCCTGCTTTTCTCTACTTTATTTCTCTTAGCATATTTTTACTGATCCATTTTTCAAAACCCAACCTAAATGGTAATTCCTGTAGAAAAATCTCCTTTATCTCCAGGCAAGTTGGTGATTCGTTCTCAGTATCTTGTACAAACCACTAGAATGACATCTATTCTAATAATTTATTTATACTTGTGTTTCATCATTAGATTATGAAAAGCAAACACTATTCTATTCTTTGCAGCCGAAGGCTTAAAAGTGCCTACGTGCTTACTATGTATCTTTGGGATTACCGCTTTTCAATAGTTATAGTAACCTCCCATGTGACCTAAGGGTGCTGGGAAACACCAGTATATTACCCAAATACAATTAGATCTACTTGGGTAACATACACTCTGATCTAGTCTAACAACCTGAAATGGCACACAAGCCAACCTAAAAGGTATTCTGACTTGAACATCACATCAGAGTCCTCATGTTGAGTTCCTGGTGATATTATTTCCTTACTGAACAGGTTAGACACAGATGGGTAAACTCATTGCCTTCCTGGATTAATAGATTTTCTGTAACACCTAAACATAAAACATCTTTAGGACTTACTAGTTTCCATCATCTAATTTCACATCTTAAACAGCCTAACATGTAAAAATACAATCTTCCATTTAAAAAAATAGAAATTTAACAATTTAAATTATTATTTAACAAATTAATTAAAAATTTTCTTCTACTGACAAAACACCACATTTTGAAAAGAAAAAAATACAGTAAAGCATTAAAAAAAAAAAAGGAATTTTGCGCTGGCTTGTGTAGCTTAGTGGATTGAGTGCGGGCCTGCAAACCAGAGAACTGTGGTTTGATCCCCAGTCAGGGCACATGCCTTGGTTGCAGACCAGTTCCCAGCAGGGGACACATGAGAGGCAACCAACCATACATTGATATTTCTCTCCCTCTCTCCTTCCCTTCCCCTCTAAAGATAAATAAATAAAATCTTTTTTTTTTTAAGTAGAATTTTTACATTTCTTTTTGTGTGGAGTGTAGCGCTGTGATTCTCAACCTAACTGGACTTTATATCACCTCAGAGGCTTAAAAAATGTACTTATAACTAGGCTCCATAATAGATCGATTAAATCAGAATCTCTGAAAATGACCTACACACTAAAATTTTCCAAAAGCTCCCTACAAATTCTAATGTGCAGCCAGGGTAGACAACCACTTCATACAGAGCTAAAAACTAAGTTTTCATCCACTGGTAGGAAAAAATCCATTTGACTGTTTGCAGTATCGCTGTACAAATATTAAAAAGCCATAAATGGTGGGACAACTGAGTATTTATATGCAAAAGAATGAGGTTGGACCCTTTCCTTACACTACGCATTAAAATAACTCAATAGCTCACGGATCTAAATGTAAGAGCAAAAATATAGATACCATCAAGAAAGCGAATACACAATCCACAATGATACACACTATGGCATGGAGAATGGGAAAAAATATTTGCAAATTACACTCTTGTGTATCTCATAAGGAATTTATATAGAGAATATATAAAGAACACTTACAAATGAATAAATAAAATAATACAAAGGGTAAAGGGCTAAATAAGTAGAAGTATAACAAGGTCAAATTTCACTAACTTAAAAATGTTCACTACTGTGTATTAGAGTAAGCTATGCTTTCCACACAAACCTGATGTACACATCATACAAACCCTCCCAAAGTTCGTATTCAAGGAACCCTTTGGATATGTATTCCACCAAAACAAAACGTTAATTTTTAAAATAAATGCATACAAAATAAAATTTTAAATAATTTAGATTTTATTTACTTTTACAGAGAGGGGAAGGGAGGTAGAGAAACATCAATTGGTTGCCTCTCGCACACTCCCAAACCAGGCATGTGCCCAGACTAGGAATCGAACAGACTACCTTTCAGTCAACAGCCCAGTGCTCAATTCACTGGGCTATATGAGCCAGGGCACAAAATAAAAATTAAAATACTAGTTTTCATTTGACCTTTTTTGAGTTACATGCTCTTTTAAGCATGTGATAAAAGTTCTGGACCATCTCCCAAGAAAGTCATGCATAGTCATATTAAAAATGAATCACATATACAATTTTAAAAGACCAAAGACTCTTGGTTAAGAATTCCTACTAAACATGATGGTGAAGTCCCTCTGTCCACAAAGTCCTATTTATCCTTTAAAATGATTTCATTCTAACACAATAAAACCTAACTTCCCTTATAATTTTCTTAAATAACTGAGTTCAGAGATCTGACTTGGAATTAACTGCCTAAACAGCCCTAAGTCATCAGTTGTACATTTCATGGAGAAAAGAACATAAGAATACTGATAGCTGAGAGCTGGAAAAAAATGACTAGGGAGTAAAGAGGTAAAGGATTTAACAATCTGGAAGTGAGGGAAGGCAGAGAGAAAAGGTTGTTTTAATAAACAGAAAGTAGGGGAACAATTCCTGCTACACTGTATGAACTATATAAATATATGAATAAAAGATAAGTAAATAAATGAACAAAAGCAAGTACTTGGAAAAAAGGGACTTTTATAACATAGCCCCAGAAATAGGGAGAAAAATTTAGTATTTGTGTACTACCCTTAAAATATATTTCAAACATTTTCCCTGTATAGAAAAATGCAATCACAATTTTCACCAGGTATTTTTACAAATTTTTAGAAAATGACTCATCCATTAGACTTGGGATTGCACTACATAAAAAATTCATTATAAGAAAAGAAATCAAGTTATTAATCTAAAATCAGAGAAGGAAAAAGGAAACAAATTAGATAAGGGAGGAAAAATAAAATCAAAATGTAAAGAAAAGGGTTACTTACAAAACTAAATGCCAAGAAATTATAGTTACTTATTTTAAAATGTACCAGGCCATCCAGAAGAAAAGACGTGCTACCTTTAGAAATTTTTAAAATGCCACCATCAAATCTTAACACAACTCCAAGCAATTAAATGTGTACACTACGTGTCATATGCAAAAGGAACACAACAAGTTCAGGAGGTTAATTAGGTATCCTAGTACCTGATTGGGGATCAACCAACAAAAATTTATTGAGCACATACCAGGCAGTGTGTATGTATCTTAATAAATAAATTAGCAAATTAATTATTATTTTAATGGCTTTGAGTTAAACTCTGATCAAAAAACAAGGTACACTGTTGGTGAGATTGCAGGCTGGTACAACCATTATGGAAAACAGTATGGAATTTTCTCAGAAAACTAAAAATCGACCTGCCTTTTGACCCAGCAATTTTACTGCTAGGATTATATCCTAAGAATCCTAAAACATCAATATCAAAGAACCTATGCACCACAATGTTCATAGCAGCACAATTTACAATAGTCAAGAGTTGGAAGCAACCTAGGTGCCCATCAGTAAATGAATGGATCAAAAAATTGTGGTACATATACACCATGGAATTCTATGCAGCAGAGAGAAAGAAGGAGCTACTATCCTTTGCAACAACATGGATGGAACTGGAAAGCATTATGCTGAGTGAAATAGGCCAGGCGCTGAAAGACAAATACCATATGATCTCACCTTTAACAGGAAGCTAAACAACAAAACAAACAAGCAAGCAGAATAAAAACAAAGACACTGAAATAGAGAACAAGTGGGCAGTGACCAGAGGGGAGAGGGAAGGGAATTTAAGGGGGGAAAAGGGGAGGGATTTTGAGGAATAAGTATGAAAGACACAGGAATGAGGACTGGGGGGGGGGGGGGGAAGGAAATGGGAGGGAGGTGGGGAGCACGAGGCAGGAAGGGCTGGGATGGGAGAAATAGACAAAAAACTGCTTGAAAAATAACTAAATAAAAATTTTTTTAAAAGATAAGAAAAAAACCTTTAAAAAAGTAAATAAAATAAATGCTTAAATGTGCAGTGATAATAAAGTATTAAAAACAAAACAAGGTACAGCAATCAAGATGTAATTGCAAATTCTCCCATAAGTGACTATAGTTAATTTTTGCTAAAAATATTTTTTGTCACATCTAGTGTAACAAAAGGTGATCTATATCAAGCCAACTAGTAAGATTTAAGGGCATCATTTAATAGAATTGAGTATTAATTTATGAATAGCTCACATAACCGATTTATGTTTGTTCTTTACAAAGAACAAACATAAATGTTGCAGAGAGATAGCATAACAATAAATAGCCTAAAATAAAGTGAGCAAATGGTTTTGGTTAGGTCCTTTTTATTTACTTCATAAATATTTTTGTGTAGTTCTGTTTTAGTGGCATACATTCTATACAAATTAAAGTTCAAAGTGAAATTCACAATGTATATTGAAAATTTTATTTGTGACAAAGATAACTGTACTACCACTAAATGGTAAGCAAAAAATCTTTAAATATATAAAAAATTAAAAGAACTAAGAAGTAACAACTAAAAGCATCTTAAGAGACCTCTTAGTAGCTCAGATTAATCCTGAGCTTTTTCACCACAATATATTACATAAAATTACATATTTAAAAAAGAGGGCCTTTTCAACCCACTGAAAGGCTCTGCAGGGAACCGGGGTCTCCGACCACACCATGAGAACCGCAGATCTAAGGGCACTCTAATCTGTGCACTGAGGGCTGCAGAGTGATGGAGCTTTGTTGGATATAGGCAAAAGAAGACAAAGTTCAATGATGGCAAGGAAGTTCTAATGTTAAGGTGTAAATTCTAGAAGCCAATAGGGGATAAGCCCCCAAATTTGCATATAAACTCTGTCTCAAATCTTGGCTCTCTGCTAACCCATGATCATGCAGTGGAGATTCCAGGATACAGTGAAATGCAGAAGAGTGGGGGCGGGGGGGGGGGGGGGATGGGGGGGGAGATTTCAGGTGCTGTCACCACCAAGAAGAGAATGGAGTTTTAATCCAGACAAATGAACTGCTTGCTAGAACAAAAAACAAACAAAATTCTTATTAGAAGACCCCTACAGATATTGGTCA
This sequence comes from Artibeus jamaicensis, assembly GCF_021234435.1. Taxonomy (NCBI): domain Eukaryota; kingdom Metazoa; phylum Chordata; class Mammalia; order Chiroptera; family Phyllostomidae; genus Artibeus; species Artibeus jamaicensis. Next base: position 2,782,754 of record NW_026521249.1, on the reverse strand, counting down.
CTATATTCCACTCAAAATACAACTATAAAATTAAGAAAATACTGATATACCCACAACAAAAAAATATTTTTTAAAAACCATGATGATGTGACCTGTACTGAACTCAAAAGAATACAGTCAACTTCCACACCCAAGAAGCCCTAGTTGTTAAATGGCTTTTCACTAGCTATAATAAATATGCTCAATGACAAATTCAGAGATGAGAAACCTCAGAGAATTGGAAATTATAAATAGAACCAAATAGAAATTGTAAACCTAAAAAACCACAATAACTGAACTGGAAAATATATTACACAGGCTTAACAGGAAATTGGACACAGCAGAAGAAATAGTAAATGAACTAACTCAAAGGTAACACAAGAGAAATAATCAAACAGAAAGAAAAAACAAACTTGAAGACAGCAGAGCCGTAGAGGCCTATGCCTACAGAACAGCAGTAAGAGGTCAAAGATAAATATACCTTAAGTCACAAAAGAGTACAGACAATAGGGCAAGAAAATATTTGAGGCAATAATAGCCAAAGTTCCCTAATTTAAAGAAAAAACATTTATTCAGAGGAAAAGTCAAACCAACCAAGGAAGCACAGGGGGTCCCAGTCAAGAGGAACCCAAAGAGGCCCATTCCAAGAAACAGCATAAAAATGGCAAAATTAAAAGACAAAGAAAGAATCTTAAAGGCAGCAAGGAAGAAATGTGAAGTAGCATAAAAGGGAGCCCTGATAAGATTAGCAGCTGACTTGTCAACACTACAAGCCTGAAGGGAATGGTAAATAATTCTCCAAGTAATGAAAAGCAAAGGCCTGCAACCAAGACTATTCTACCCACCAAGGTTCTCATTTAAAATGGAAAGTGAAATACAGAGTTTCCCAGACAAAAGAAGACAGAAAGAATATACCTTCACCAAATGAGTATTACAAGATATGCTAAGGGAATGCTTTAAGAAGAAGAAAAACAATGAAAGAGAGAGGAACACAGGTACAAAGGGGGTAAAATGGCAATGAATAAGTACCTATCAGTAATACCCTTAAATGTTAATGGATTAAATGCTCCGATCAAAAGACACAGGGTAACTGAATGGATAAGAAAACATGACCCTAAAAATATGCTGCGTACAAGAGACCCATCTCAGAACAAATACCTACACAGATAGAAAGCTAAGACTTCGAAAAAAATATTCCAAGCAAATGGACAAGGAAATAAAGCTGGGATAGTAACACTTAATATCAGAAAGAATAGAATTCAAAACAAATTCCATAAAAAGAGACACAGAAGAACACTTCATAATACTAAAGGAAAGACTCCATCATGAAGACATAAATATTGTAAACTTACACACACCCAATATAAGAGCATCCAAATACATAAGGAAAATCTTGGAGGACTTCAAGAAAGATATAGCAATACAATTATAGTAGGGGATTTTAACACCTCACTCTCAACAATGGACAGATCTTCCAAATGAAATATCAACAAGGATATTGATGCGCTGAATAATGCCCAAGGTAAAATGGAGTTAACTGATATATATAGAGAGCCTTTCATGCCAAAAAAGGAAAATACTCATTCTTTTCAAATGCACATGGAATATCTTCCAAGACAGACCACACAACAGGACACAAAACAAGCCTCAACAAATTCAAGAAAACTGAAATCATATCAAGCATTTCCTCAGACTAAAGGGCCTGAAACTAGAAACCAACTTCAAGTAAAAATCTCAAAAACAAATTCATGGATATTGAATAGCATGCTATTAAACAATGAATGGGTTAATAATGAAACCAAGGAAAAAATTAAAAAGTCTGGAAACAAATGAAAATGAACTCAAAACAGTCCAAAAGTTATGGGACATAGTGAAGGCAGTCTTGAGAGAGAAGTTCAAAGCAATAAAGGCCTACCTAAAAAAGATAAAAACATTTCAAACAAACAACCTAACCCTAGATCTACAAGAACTGGAGGAACAACAACAAACTGGCCAAAAGCAAGCAGAAGGAAGGAAATAACCAAGATCAAAACAGAATGAAATGAAATAGAGACCAAAAGAACAAAAGGATCAATAAATGCAGGAGCTGCTTCTTTTAAAAGATAAAGAAAACTGACAAGCCTTTAAGCAGACTCATCAAGAAAAAAAGAGAAGACCTGAATAAACAAAATCAGAAATGAAAGAGGAGCAATTACAACTGATACCACAAAAATACAAAGGATTGTGAGAAACTACTATGAACAACTCTTGCCAAGAAATTTGAAAACCTGGGTGAAATAGACAAATTTTTAGAAAAATATAATCTTCCAAAACTGAAGCAAAAAGCAGCAGAAAGCCTGAAAAGACTGGTAACAGCTGACGAAATCGAAGCAGTAATCAAAAAACTCCCGACAAAAGCCCTGGACCAGATGGCTTCACAGGAGAATTTCCAAAACATTTAAGGAAGAGCTATTCCCTATCCTTCACAAACTATTCCAAAAAATCCAAGAGGAAAAACTCCCAAACTCTTTTTATGAAGCCAGTATCATCCTAATTCCAAAACCACATAAAGACACAACAAAGAAACAAAATTATAGGCCATCATCGCTGATGAACATAAATACTAAAATCCTCAACAATATATTAGCAAACCACACCCAGCAATACATTAAAAAGATCATACACCATGACCAAGTGGGATTTATCCCAGAGATACAAGGAAGGTACAATATTTGCAAATCATTAAAAATAATACATCACATAAACAAAAGCAAAGACAAAAAATTACTTGATTTGGAAAAAACAGATTCGGAAAAAACATTTCATAAGGTACAGCACCCATTTATGATAAAAACACTCAGCAAAGTGGGAACAGAGAAAACATTCCTCAACATATATGAGAGACCTACAGCCAACATCATACTCAATGGGCAAAAACTAACATCTTTTCCACTAAGATCAAGAACAAGACAAGGTTGCCCACTTTCACCACTTCTATTCAACATAGTAGTGGAAGTTTTAGCCATGGTGATCAGACAAGAAAAGGAAATAAAAGGCATCCAAATCAGAAAGGAGGAAACAAGACTGTCATTGTTTGCAGATGACATGATGGTATACATAGAAATTCCTACAGACTCCACCAAAAAACTGCTTGACCTAATAAGTGAATTTGGCAAAACAGCAGGATACAAAGTCAATATTCAGAAATCAAAGGCATTTTTGTATACCAACAATGAAACACCAGAAGTAGAAATCAAGAAAAAAAATCCCACTTGATACATCAACAGGAAAAATAAAATACCTAGCAAGAAACCTAACCAAGGAGATAAAAGACCTGTGCTCAGAAAACTATACAACACTGAATAAAGAAATCAAGGAAGACACAAATGGAAACATATACCGTGTTCATGGATCAGAAGAATTAACATCATCAAAATGTCCATACTACCCAAAGCAATTTACAGATTCAATGGAATACCCACTAAAGTACCAATGGCATATTTCACAGACATAGAACAAACACTTCAAAAATTTATATGGAACCATGAACGACCCTGAATAGAAGCTGCAATTGTGAGAAAGAAGAACGAAGTAGGAGGGATCACAATACCTGATACCAAAGTGTATTACAAGGCCACTGTAATCAAAACAGCCTGGTACTGGCATAAAAAGACACATGGACCAATGGAACAGAACAGAGAGACCAGAAATAAACCCAAGTCTCTCCGGTCAATTAATATTCAACAAAGGAGGCAGCAACATAAAATGGAGCAAAAATAGCCTCTTCAACAAATGGTGTTGGGAGAACTGGACAGCTACATGCAACAAAATGAAACTTGAGCACCAACTTACACCATACACAAAAATAAACTCAAGGTGAATAAAAGATTTAAATATAAGTTGTGACACCATTAAGGCCTAGAGGAGAACACGGGCAGGAAAATCTGAGATATTTCATGCAGCATATTTTCACTGATATGTCCTCTAGAGCAAGGGACATAAAGGAAAGAATGGGATCTCATCAAAATAAAAGCTTCTGCACAGCTGAGGGAAATAGTATTAAAATAAAAAGAGAACCAACTGTATGGGAAAACATATTTGCCAATGACATCTCAGACAAGGAAGGGTTTATCTCCAAAATATATAACAAACTCACACGACTCCACTCCAGGAAGACAACAAAAACAATCAAAAAATGGGCAAAGGACTTGAACAGACACTTCTCCAAGAAGGACATACACAGAGATATATGAAAGGATGCTCAGCATCATTAGGCATCAGAGACATGAAAATTAAAACCACAATGAGATAGCACTTCGAACCAGTCAGACTGGCCAACATAAGAAAATCAACAATCAGTAAGTGTTGGCAAGGTTGTGGAGAAAATGGAACCCTAGTACACTGTTGTTTGGAATGCACACTGGCGCAGCCACTGTGGAAAACAGTATGCAATTTCCTCAGAAAACTAAAAATGGAACTGCCCTTTGATCCAGCAATTCCACTGCTGGGATTATATCCTAAGAACCCTGAAACACCAATCCAAAAGAACCTTTGCACTCCAATGTTCATAGCAGCACAATTTACAATAACCAAGTGCTGGAAGCAACCTAAGTGCCCATTAGCACCATATTTTTTCGGATTATAAAATGCACTCCTCCCGAAGTTTGAGAGGAGAGGGGGGGTGTGTCTTATAGTCTGAAAGTAGCTTGCCTGGCTGGTGGGGGTGGGGGGCGGTGGTGGAGCGGGGTCACAGGAGGCAGGAACAGGGTCACCGCTGCATTTTCCTACCAAATTGGAGGCAGTGTGCACGGGTGCATCTTATAGTCCAAAAACATGGTAAATGAGTGGGTCAAGAAAACTATGGTACATGTACACAATGGAATACTACGTGGTAGAAAGGAGGAGCTCCTACCCTTCCCAAAAGCATGGATGGATCTGGAGAACATTATGCTAAGTGAAATAAGCCAGGCAGTGAAAGACAAATGCCACATGATCTCATCTATAAGTAGAACCTAATCAACAAACCAAACAAGCAAGCAACATATACCAGAGACACTGAAATAAAGAACAAACTGACTAACCAGAGAGGAGGGTGGAGGAGATAACAGGGGAAAAACAGTAAAGGTTGTCAAAGAATATATATAAAAGACACATGGACAAAGCCAAAGGGGGTAGAGAATTGGGATGGGTAGTGTGGGGAGGAGTGATGGAGGGAAAGTGGAGTCTATTATACTTAAACAATAATACAAAAAATAAATAATAAAAAATTAAAAATTTCAATATTCAATATTAACAAAGAAAACATAAGTATGCATATCATAGTTAGCTTATGTAGAAGATAAAGAAAAAACACTGAAAGCAATCAGAGAGAAAGATGCCAAAAGAGAACAAAAATATGAATGAAACCTAATTTCTCATCAGAAATTAGAGAGAGAAGAAAATGTAACCACACTTTGAAAGAACTGGGGGAAAAATGTCAAGCCATAATTCCTTAGCAAAACTGTCCTTCAAAAAGAGGGTTAGAAAAAAAATATTTTCAGATAAGCAGAATTTGTAGCCTGCCAAAAGTGTGGGAATTCCTCAAAAACTAAGAAATAAAAATTATATGATCCAGGAATTCCACTTTTTTGTACATACCCAAAAGAATCGAAAGCAGGGACTCAAAGAGATATTCAGAGCAGTGTTATTCATGGTTGCCAAAAAGTGGAAACAACCCAAATGTACATCAACAGATAAATGAATGGATTAAAAATACCATACAATGGAATATTATTCGGTCTTGAAAAGGAATGAAATTCTGACATATTCCATAACACGGATAAACCTCAAAGACAAGCTTAGTGAAACATGCTAGGCTCAAATGGACAAATACTGTATGATCCCACTTACATGAGATACCTAAGCAATCAAATTCATGGAGAAAGAATTAGAGTGGTTACCAGGGGTATGGAGGAGGTATTGTTTAAAGGGTACAGAGCTTCAGTTTGGATTGAAAAAAAACTTAATGTGAATGAAATACTTAATGTCAATGAATTTTACACTTAAAAATGGTTAAAATGGTAATTTTTAAATGTATTTACCACAATAAAGAAATTTTTTAATCAAAATAAATTAACATATTCAGAGAATAAAAAAAGAAAAACCTATGATTATCTCAATAGATAACAGAACAAGATTTGAATAAATTAAATTCTCATTTATGATGGAAAGCTTTCAGCAAACTAAGAATTTCCTTATTGTTATAAAGGACATCTATGAAAAGCCTACAATCCTGAGTGCTGAAGTACTGAAAATTTCCCCTCCACCACTGCAAAGAAGGCAGGATGCCCACCCTCAATGGTTCTATTCAATATTTTACTGGTTAGTGTAATGACAATGAGAAATAAAAAGTAAGGAAATTGAAAAAAAATAAAACTGTCCTCACAGACAGCCAATATGATTATCAACATAGAAAATGCAGATTTAACAAAAAATTATGAATCCTTGCATCTATGCAGATATAAAGTCAATATATAAAACTTTATTATGTGTCTATGCACTAATAACAAACTAGAAAAGGAAATTAAGAAAAATTTTATTTACCATGCATCATATAACATAAAATACTTAGTAATAATTTAACAAAAGATATGAAAGATCTGCACTAAAAACTGTCAAACACTGCTGAGAAAAATTAAAGATGACTTAAATAGAGAGATGTGCTATGTTCATCATTGGAAGTGTCAAGATTGTCAAATGTCACTTTTCCCCAAAATAATCTATAAATTTATCACAATCCCAATCATAGTCCCAGCATAATCATTCTTTTTACAAAAACTGACAATTTTATTTTAAAACTCACAATGGAAACATAAAGGACCTAGAATATACAAAATAGTCTTGGGAAAATAACAAAAGCTACAGAATTTACACTAACTACGTAACTTGAAGATTTACTATTGAGCTCTTCAGTGGTTCTCAACTAAGGGCAATGTGCCCTTTGGGGACATCTGTCAATGACCAGATACATTTTTGGTTGTCATCGCTAGGAGGGTGCTACTGGTATCTAGTAGGTAGAGGCCAGGGATACTACTAGATATCATATACTCCACAACACATCCCCACAACAGTCTTGCCCAAAATTTCAATGATTTCAAGATTGGGAAGCCCTAAAATATAGCAGTCAAGACAACCGAATAACATCAGGATAGTCAAACAGATGAACTGAGCAGAATATAGAGTTCAGAGGTGACCCCTTAGTTCAACTGACAAAGTAACTCAATGGACAAAAGTGTTTTCCAGAAGATTCTAGAATATACGGGATACCCATTATGTAAAAAATTGAACTCTTGGGTACTGCCCAAGGAAGCAGGGAAGTGCTAGGTGGGGGGAGGGAGAGAAGGAAAATTGGGACAACTGTAATAGCATAATAAAATAGAATTGAAAAAGTGAACCTCAACTCCCTACCTCACATCATATAAAATATTAGTTCAAGATGAATTATACACCTAAATAAAAGCTAAAGTGATAATGTTTCTAGAAGAAAGCATAAAAAGAATGTCTTCGAACCCCAGCAAAACTGCTGAGTCAAGACTTAAAAGCAGGACTTCCGCCAAGATGGAGGCATAGGTGGATGTGCCGTGCCTTCTCACACAACCAAGTTTAGAGACAACTAAATATTAGCAACAGAAAACACAGCCAGAACACGGAAAATTGAACTTTTCAGAAGTCCGTTAACAACAAATTCTTCAGCCTGACCGGTAAGGGGCGAAACCAGTGGCTGGTGAGGGGTTGCACAGGAAAACTTGGTCAGAGGGACTCAGGCGTAAAATCCAGACGCACGGAATCCAGGCGCAGGGTTGGACCTAGTGAGTGACCGAGCGAGCCACCAGGCAAGCGACCGCGGAGGAGACAGCGGGGAAGCGGTGCAGCGGTGCTGCGTGTTGACTGTGGTCGCCCATTTGTGCGCAAGCAGACAGGCGAGGGAGTGGGCGGTTGGACCGGGCCCGGCGGTCCCCGTGGCAAGCGGCAGTAGAGGGCGCTGCCATTTCCCCGCTCTGACCACGCCCCCACATACAGCGTCACAACCCAGCAACCTGGGAGTCGAAGGCACCGCTTCTCATACTTAAAGGGCCAGAACAGACCAAAAATGTCACAAGTTCTCAAAGCCCCAGAGCCCATAGATCTAAGCGATGAAGAAATAGCAAAACTCTCAGACGCACAGTTTAAAACACTGGTCATCAGGATCCTCACAGAACTGGTTGATTATACCGACAAATTAGACAAATATATGAAGGCGAAACTAACTGAAATGAATGGAATTGCACAGGACATCAATAGCAATGAAAAGGAAACTGGGACTCAAATCAATGGAGTGGACCAGAAGAAAGCAAATAATGGCCAAACAGAAAAAAGTCAGGAAGCAAGAATTCAAAGAAATGAGGAGAGTCTTAGGAACCTCCAGGACATCTTTAAACGTTCCAACATCTGAATTATAGGGGTACCAGAAGGGGAAAGGCACAGCCACCAGTGGAAAACTTATTTGAACAAATAATAAAGGAGAATTTCCCCAATCTGGCAAAGGAAATAGACTTCCAGGAAATCCAGGAAGCTCAGAGAGTCCCAAAGAAGTTGGACCCAAGAAGGAACACACCAAGGCACATCATCATTACATTAGCCAAGATTAAAATGAAGGAGAGAATCCTTGAAGCAGCAAGAGCTAAGAGGACAGTCACCTACAAAGGAGTCCCCATCAGACTGTCAGCAGATTTCTCAAAAGAGACCTTACAGGCAAGAAGGGGCTGGAAAGAGGTATTCCAAGTCATGAAATCCAAAGACCTACAACCAAGATTGCTCTATCCAGCAAAACTTTCATTTAGAATGGAAGGACAGATAAGGTGCTTCTCAGATAAGATCAAATTCAAGGAGTTCATCATCACCAAGCCCTTATTATATGAAATGTTAAAGGGACTTATCTAAGAAAAAGAAGTTAAAGAAACATGAACAGTGAAAGGACAACAAACTCACAGTTATTAACAACCACACCTAAAACGAAAGCAAACTAAAAGGACAGCTAGATCAGGAGTGGAAACATAGAAATGAAGATCTCAAGGAGGGTTAGCAACAGGGGAGTGGGAAGAGGAGATGGGGGAGAAGGTACAGAAAATAAGTAGCATAGACAGTAGATAGAAAATAGATGGGGGGGGCAAGAATAGCATGGGAAATACAGAATCTAAAGGACTTGAGACACATGGTCATAAACTAAAGGGGGGGAAATGGTGGGGATCGGGGGTAGGGTGGAGGGGAATGAAGATGAAGGGGGGAATAAAACAACTGTAACAGCATAATCAATAAAAAAATTTTAAAAAAATAAATTCAAATTTATTGAAATAAAAAAAAGACTTAAAAGCAGAATATATAGAAAAACTAAAAGATTCACACAACCCTACTTAAAACAGGGATAAAAAACACAAATAGATTCAAAGGACATACATATACATGAAAAAAGTGATGAATACCAATATTCACCACAGAAATACAAATTATTTCCACTAACTATATACCCATTAGGTTGACAAAATTTATAAGACTGAAAACCAATTGTTGGTGAGAACACAGAGGCACCCAAACTCTCGTACATTTGCTGGTGGGAGTGGGAGGAGGGGGTGGGTAAAATGGTACAAGATGCTCCAGCAGTTTCTTATAGTTAAGCATACACTATCGTATGACCTTACATATCCTCTCCTAAGTATTTACCTAAGAGAAATAAAAACATATCTACAAAATGCCTCATACAAGAATGTTCTGCTTTATTCATCATAGGCTACATTTGTCAACAACTGCAACAATTTGTGGTATATTCATACAAAATAGTTATATGCAATAACTTAGAATGTCAAAACTATTATGTTTTAAAAAACAGGCACAAAGTATGTATTATATGATGTCATACATATGAAATTCTAGAACATGCAAAAATAATCTACAATTTAAAAGAGGGGGGTAAAAAAAAGAACAGTAAATGCCTAGGGGTCATGGGTGAGGAGCATGGGAATTAACTGGAAAGGGACACTGAGACATTTCTGGGATGAGCATAATGTCCAGAACCTTGACTGAGGAGTGTTACACTGATGTAAAATTTTTGTCAAAAGCAAGCAGTTTTGTGTGCATTATAATGTATGTGAATTTTACCCCCAAAACACCAATTATTAAAAAATCTAGTAGGGGTGGGGAGGTGATAGAGGCACTACTGAGGCAAGAAATGGCAGAATATTAATTATTAAAACTGGATGATAGGCACATGGGGGTTCATTAAATTATGTTTAAAAGTTTTTATAAAGGTTTTTTAAAAATAATTTTTCTTAATTCTCCCTTAACGAAGAGAATTTGTAATCACTGTCCTTCATATAAAGTAAAATATCTTATAAAAGCATTCTCTACCTTCCTTTTCTTTGCTGAATAATCCGTCCTTTATACTTTCTTGAATCTTATCCATCGTTGTTACAGTTCACTCACCTTGAAATTTGTTTTCATTTTATTTACTAAAATCTATAATCTACACTCTAGCCACTACCACCTGGTGTCAGAAATGCTACTACCTATTTTAAATACAATTACCCAACTTATATGCAAAAATTGAATATAGCATCTAAAATTTTAACCTTACTTGTTTACTTGTATATTACTTCTCTCTCTCATGAGCATTTGTGTTCAATGACTACATGAATCTTGCTCACTTTGTCTTCAGGTCTGGCACGCAGCAGATACATAGTAAATATGTATAAAACATAGAACTGAGGAATAGCGGAGTTCGCAAATACCCAATTTAGCTCTTTTTGGTGATGCAAATCATTTCCCATTTCAGTTATACCCAGCTTGTTTTGCTTTCAATCTTACTGACATCTATATCAATTGCTGTTAGGTATTTGTTTCAAGTGTAATAAATGATCTGTGATTGAGAACTTCACATTTTATTTCAAAATGTAATCATACTTTAAATCATTGGTTATAGCAAACCAATTTACTCTACATATTTCAGATCTTTAAATATGATTTCTACGTGTAGTGTTACTTTTTCTACTCTTATCGTACAGCTAAATAAATATATCCTAACGCTTTAATAGTCTCAAATTCTGTTAACATCACCCTTACAGTGAAAAAACCTAGCAAATACTGAGAACTAAGACTTCCTTACAGATGGGTAAATTGAAGTTAATAACAGATTTATAACAAATACAATCAATTTTCCCTTAAAAGAATTTAATAAATGGAGCATCTACATAAGCATAAATCAAATTGTTAGTTCCCTTCACAAAAATACAGAAAAATCTAGGTTTATTCTCAGAGTACATGCTTCAGTAAACATTTGGGCATAGTTTATGAGTAAAACTGTCAGTATCTTAGATTACAGAATTAGAGTTCCACCTCAACTTTGAATATTTTTTCAGTCTTATACTCCAAACATCTATGAGGTTAAAAAGGGGCATGCTGGGGGCAGGTTGGAGAGAACAACTATTATAGTGGTTTTGTAAAATAAAAAAATTGAATGAAATAGCTGCTAATGACAGCCAGTTGCTTGTTAAGACCAAAAATTTTCCTCATTAGTTACACAAAATACTCTACCCAAGAAACTGGTAATTGCAATGTCTCTCTGACCAACAAAAAGATTTTCTAACATTCTAAAGGAGACGGAGAGAAGTTAGGAAAAACAAAACCACTCACAAAGAATGACATTATACATACAAAATTTTACATATATTATTTGCCAGAGATTCAGATCCAAATTCTTCCAGATAGCATTTTATGTTCATAGATGATACATAACTTTAAAAAAAACATGTAACTCAAAGGTACCAAATGCGGCAGAGAGCTTAAAAATAGATGTTTCAAAGTAACTACTCATTTAGACACACCAGCAAATAGATCTGACCTTTTCAAGTGGCTTTCCCAAAGAGTTTCCAATCAGTTTCCAATCATTCAAGACTTCTTCAACTCTGGAAATAAACCTAGGAAGGGGCAAAAAAACCTTTCTAAATACAGGACTGTGTATTTTTTACTGCAGTTATACAATTCTTTTAGAAAGTATTTTTTATTTAACAGTTTTATCAGAGAAGTCTCTGTAAGTTTAGTATTGTTAGTCTACTTTACCAATGTGGAATGAAAGTGATAATAATTTTCTTTAACCCAAGAATTCTTAGATTTTGATTTTTAAGTCTACTGCTTACCCAACAAGGGCATTCTGCCTACTATAAAATATAAATTAAGAATTAATAAAACTGTCAATATAAAATGAATAAATCTGAGAGAAGTAAAATGACAGACTAACATGATACTATTAAAGATAATTATGAAACCTATAATCTCTTCCCTATCCTCAAAATAGATGATCTATTTAACTTTTCCTTTAAAGAATTAGGAATTCCCTAGTATTTCTCCCAAGGAAGACATTATTTAGGAACACTGCTCATTAAACTAAAACAAGTTTTAAGGAACATCTGGCAAGAACACACAAGTACATTTGTCAGCTTTAAGGAAAAACAAACAGATTTTATAACTATTCACTAATCTTTAAATCTAATGATCAAGCCAACCTACTAAAAAAAGAATGAATTTGACAAGCAACATGTTCAATATCAGCAAATGAAAACTGTCAAATCTCAGTAATGTTAAGTACATATTAAAAGACACTTTCAAAAGACTTGTTATTACTCTAAGAAGCTGACTTCTCCTGTAAGAGTATGATGCAGTATAACAACAGCACTGCTCTCCTAAAATACCTACATAGTATTGCTAGTATTACTTCTAGTCAAAATATAAAGCATCAGGTTTTCTCTTCAGTAATATTACATATCAATAGTTACATTTCTGTTGTAAGATAGCAATGATAAATCACTTGTTATTAGTCAGCTGAACCTTCTAAGTAATTCCTCTTTAAAATTGAAGGCATTAATATACTAACTCACTTTTATGAAGGTTCACTGAAAAGGCCATTATCAGTCTTGGAAATGAGTGCTATAGAACTAAGTGAACATGTTTTTTGAAAGGAATAAAAATTTAATAATAAAAGTGTATCCATATGTAAGCAAAATTTTGCATGTGAAATGCACACTGCATTTAAAAAGGTAAAAAAAAGGGAACCTATCTTAATGTTCAACTGCAGCAAACAGTTGTAAATCAATGGTATATCCATTCGATAGAATAATATGTGCCCATTAGTAATCACAGTTTAAAGATCATTTGAAGAAATAAATGTTCATATGTTAAATAGAAACTATATAAGTAGTAATATGGTTTAATATGAAAAGTTTACAACACATGTAGATGGGAAATTTTCTCAAAATATTAATTGTAGCTATCTAATGATGGTAGGATTACAGGTGATTTTTCTTTCTTTTTAATTCTACTATTGAACTCTACCCTGAAGCACTGAGATTTGACTACAAAAATTTAATACCTTTATCCTTGAAAGCTCTCCAGATCTTAAATGAAGGGTCATTTCCTCTGACTCCTTATTCTATATCAGGTCTAATGGCTATATGCTGCTGTAAGACCAGGTTTACTCCCCTTCTCAGCTCTTATTTCTATTGTAATTACAGGCTCATTTCTATTATTATTTGATTCATGTCTGTCTCTTCCACTACACTGTAAATTCAGAAAGAGCAGAAATCATCTGTTTTTATTGACCACCACATCCCTAATGTCCTGAATTGTGCTTGAAATATGGGCATTCAATAAATATTTCTTCAGTAGATAAAATGATCAACAGTACGGGCTTCTAGTCAGTCCTCTCAATTAACTGTATGGCTCATAACATACTGACAAGAACTTCTCACTCAAACATTAAATTCAAAGTTTAAAAGTCTTCAAAGTCTTAACACCTTCCCATGAATCATAAAACAGTAGTTTCACTCCAGAAACAAGAGCATAAAAGTCAATAATCAAATCTCCTATCTGTGGTAGTTCTCATAACTGCATAACAATTATTTGTATGCAAGGAACTGAAGGACTTTAATATTCCACTTCAGGATATTTTAAATACTTAGCTGGGGAAAGTGATTATTTTCCATTCTATACTCTGATGTTTCCTCACTAACTCCCACTCTCATCCTCCCAAGATTCAGGTTGCATTTTTCTAACTACCTTCAAAACATCAAGTTATTATTTCACATTCATCAGGCCTGTAACTGCAGTCTTCTCACCTTGCCACTTTCTTACCTTCACTGTTTCAGGAAAGAAACTGCAGTTCTATGTTTGCATCTTTCTACTTTTTGTATTTCATCAAGTGTATCTCTAAATCTTCTCTGAAACGTCTTAGCATTCCTCCCTTCCATCCTTTCTCTCCAGTCTCTAAATCACCAACTGAACTATGAGTCGAAGTCACTTGCCTTAATTTTACTTCATCTTCTGAAACAACTCTCACATCACTTTGCCACTCTAAAAATCAAGTGTCTTTCACTGTTGTTTTTTATTGGCTTTTTTCTAAGTGTGTTCTCTTGATCAATGGGAAACATCCACATCATCTGGGAGGGAACTTGTTAGAAATGCAAATTTTGAGGTCCACCTCAGACATAATCAGAAACTAAGATTCAAATGCATACTGAAGTTTGAGAATCCCTGTTTTACAGCACCAAATCTAGAGACTTCTTTACATAGGTTTGGAGGCTGTCCATAATCTGGTCCGATCTTCTTTATTAATCTCAGGCATTTCCCTTGAGTAGATAACCTTTGCTGCAGTAACACATTTCTTCATGAAGTCCCAAAAGTTCGTTTTCACCTATCTCTAATCATTTCAGTATCTTCTCAAGTCTAAGCAACTACTTTCTACTTCCAAGGACCAGTTCATTTTCTATCTTTTCTACCAAAACATCTCCAACAATTCTAATCCACAAAAATATCATCCTTATTTAAACTACTATGTTAATAGTACCAATTAGCTTACAATTTAACTATTTTCTGTTTTGTTTTTATTCTTTTCCATTAGCATAATTCTAGACTCACAGTACCTGCTCAATAAAGCAATGCCAGTATTGTGATGTTACTGACTTTTCTTTTTTTGGAAGGTACCAAAGGTCAAACTATTATTCCAGCAGGGATATTTTATATTCCTGTGTTACCTCATGACATGCCATCCACAAATTTCCTCTCCCAACCAGAAAAATTATAAAATGTTGCAGCAAGCTAACTAAAAGTCAAAACCCACAAAACAGGAGGATTTGTGTAACATGGAACACAAAACTTCTCGATCTAAGCCATCACTCCTCCACAAACCTGGCTTTCAATTAATTTCAGTGATACAACAGTTTCGGCTGTTCCACGGAGTTGGTTGGATAGTACAGGAACCCTGGGCACATTAACCACTGAAATGGGAAACTTAAAACGTCCAAAGTCCTATGCAGACTTGAAAAGGTTATTCTAAAAGACAGGATGGAAGTGATGGGAGTGTGGCGGACGGACTACCAAAGTAAGTACACTCAAGGTTTCCACCTAAATGAGTAAACCAATGTTATTCGTGAGGGGAAAAAAGCTGCGGCGAAGTTTACTGCTCCCGATAACGAATTAAACATAAATGAAAACAGTACGGAGTGTTAGCTACGCTAACTGCTTGTGCGTGGGGGCAACATCCAAGGTCTAAGGGAAGTGGTGTGACAGTAAAACTTTGCGAGCCGGAGTCTCAAGGGTTTAGCTGCCGGGGGGCGGGCCGGGGCTTGTCAGATGCCAGACGAGGAAAAGGCCTGCAGCTGACCAGACACGCGAAGAGGTGGAGACCTGGGGACCCCTGGGTCTTAACTCTTCCCACCGCAGTGGAGTCTGTGTGGTTTGCCTATGCTGGGGAAACGGCGAGGGGTCGCCGAGGCCCAAGGTACAGATAACCAATAAGACGACTCACCTTTCCCATTCGGAAGCAGTGGTGAAGTCCGTGAGTTCAAATACCTCAGACTCGGGCTGCGGGTAGGGAAAGAAAAACAAAGAGATTGAGCGCCTCGGCGTTCAGGCGGAGGGGCAAACTCAGACACCAAGATAGGGAAGGAGGAAACACCTCACCTCACTGTCGCCCGCCATCTTGAGGACTGGCGGAACCGGCGCTAGGGCTGCCGGGAAGAAGAGTGGGACGCCAATGGGAGGAGGAAAAGGAGGGCAAGGAGCACGCGGGGCGGGGCCGAGTGAAGGCCTCGCCCCCGCAAGCACCGCCCCCTGTTCATCCTGTTTGTCAAGTCTTCTCAGGCTAAAATAAAAGTATTTAAAAAAAAAATGCTTTGAACTCGTAATTTTACTATGAGTTCAGGAAGCAAACAGAAGCTAAGAGGTGAGACAAGGCCTTAGATTCTCAGGATAAGATTGTATTAAAAACCTAAAGCAAGTACAGTTTTTCATTCATCCTCTCTGTTAATGGCAGGGCCCTGAGCTGGGTGCTCTAATATCCACCCTCCCTCACCCACCCCTTCAAAGAATTTACACAGTTTATAGGTAAGCCAGGAAATAAAAATCATCATGGTAGTTATCCAGTTCCCGAGAAGAGCACGGTGCTGTTCAACGAACACTTCATTTAGAGAAACAGAGGTGTTCTCTCTAGCAATTAATACATACTGAAGTTTGTATTGTACAGATAAAGTGAGACCATAGCCATGATTTGCTTGAAAATAATGGGAGGTGGAAGTAGGTAGGACTAAGAATAAATCAAGACTAGCTATGGGTAGGTAATTGTCTAAGTCAGTGATACATATATGGATGTTTATATTCCTATTAAGTCTGAAATTTTTCATAATTAAAAGTTTTTAAAAATTAAATTTTGTTTAATGAGTTTTGCATCCCACAAGAAGGAATTTGGGGGTAGAGAGCTAAGGAATTCAATATCAGCAATGGAAAATTCAATCTTAAAATAAGAGTTAGAGTTACTGAAATTTGGTGATTAGATAGGGCAGATGAGGAAACTAAGGTCAGAAGAATTTTGACAACAAATAATTATTGCCAGTGCCAAGCCTTGAACCCTATCTCTTCATGTCCATTCTAGTTTCTGTCCACTAGACTGCTGAAGGTTTGTGAGTTACTACTGCAGCAATCTTTCCCAAGAGGTCTCAGCTTGCACCTTCATTCATTTTCAAGCATTTGTTCAACACCCACTATAGCACAAGCCAGTCATTGTGTTAGGCTCTGGGAATATGAAGATGTATTGTGGAAATTGTCCCTGACTTCAAGCAATTCAGGACCTAGTAGGGAAACTTGAAATTTTTCTGCATGAATAGAAAGAAAAGGTGCTACATGTGTCAGCATCACTATTAGCAGCAGAGAGGTCAGTGGTAACCTTGACAAGAAGGATAAGTTGGGGGCAGCCAGGGTGGGGTGGGGAAGGCTTCTAAGCAGAGGGAATAGCATGTCCATAGGCTTGAAAGTAAACCCAGATATGCATAATGGACCGAAGACACACTGTTTGCGATGAAGCTGGAGAGGTAGGTATGGGCCAGAGGCCAGACTGTATAGGGCCTTCTAGGCTAGGCCCTTTATTAGAAGCACAATGGAAGTCACTAAAATATTTTAAGCAAGAAAGTGCTGTGATCCAATTTACATTTTGTAATATGGTCTGGATACTATATCATAAATTGGAGCGGGGCACAAAAGAAGTAGGAACAGCTGGTGACTGTAAAGCATCCAGTGAGAGATGGTTTGGAGACTGACTAGAGTGATCTGTAGGCCAGGTAAAGTTATTTGATACATATATCAGAGATATGATAGACAGGACTTGATGATGAATTACATGCAATAATAAGGGAAAGTAAGGAATCAAAGGTAATTTTCTGGTGTCTGGCCTAAGCAACTATGTAAGGGTGATGCCATGTCCTGAGATGAGAAAGGTGGGAAGGAGCAAGGAAACTAGCATTTCATTTGGCAAGTGTTAAGTCTGACAGGTTTGTAAGACATTCCAGGGGAGTTGTCAAGGAGAAAACTGATATAATACATAATAGGATTCAGAGGCAAGACCTGGAGTGAAGATATAAATTTGGGAATATTTTAAATCGAAAAACTAGATGAGGTGATTTAAGAAGAGGACGTACAAAGAAAAGAAAAGGAGCTTCACATAAAGGCCTGAAGAAATTTCATATTTAGAGATGGAAAAAAAGTATTCAGTGACAGAGAGAAGAAAGTAGTGGCTAGAGAATTAGAAAAATAAATAAGGAAAGAGTGATGGTACAGAACCCCAAAAAGGAGAATGTTTCAAGATGGTAAATATTGACTGCTGCTGTAAAATTAAGTGAGAGGGGAATATAGGGTCAGGGGTGATTGTTGTTGTTTTTTCTTGGGTTTTTTGTTTGTCTTTAAGGCAAAGGATAATATAGTTGACCCTTGAACAACATGGGATTAAATTACCTGGGTCCACTTATACACAGATTTCTTACAATACAGTCAGTCCTTTGTACCTACGATTTTGCATAGCATTCAGCTAACTATGAATGGAATGAAGGATATGTGGGGAAGTTGGCTTTTTTTGAGAAGGGAAAGAAAAAGATGGATAAAAATTAAATATCAGGAGACTTGTGCATAGAAAAGGAAAAGAGTTAACTGTCGCCTAAATTTTTAAGATTCTCACCAAGTGAAATAAGTTTGTAGGTTTGAAGGCTAGACAAATCCAGATTTAGCCATTTACTAATTATATGACTGAGCAAATTACTTAACTCATCTAAACCACAGTTTCTTCATTAGTAAAATAGGGCTTGTGATACCTCTTACTTCATAGGATTGTGGCAAAGATTAAGTTCTATGTACATACGTAAAATAGTTAGCACATGTCCCAGAATGTAGAAGGTGATCAATTATGGTAGTAGCATTTATAATGAATGTACTATGAAAATTGTACAGTGCTATTCACATGTAAGGCATTACTTTTTTTTCTCCTTGCTTAGCCATGAAGAAGTTTTGGTACATGTCAACATCAGAAATTTTAGAAAGTCCCAAAGACTTGGCTGCATGAATTTTAGGAAGCATATGAAGCAGCCTTATCAGGTTGCTAGGTGAAGCTTTCTTCCAAGATATTTTCAGCTCCTTGCCTTCTCCCTAGAGAAACTTTTAAAATAAGCTATTTGTTAAAGTGAAGCATGAAGCCAGGATGCTAATGATGTAAAGTACCCAGGGGAGACACACTTTTATTAGATTTTCACTGGTTCGCAGGGCAGAAAAGATTTTGTTTCTTCTGTCTTAGGAGCTCTTTTGCTATATGTCCAAAGGCAAGGGCTTTACCATGCCAAAGTGTTTCCTCTCTGGCATGATTTTCAGTTACTTCAATGAGTTACCAATAATGGCCATGGGGAGAATTTTGATGCCTAGACAATTTAAAATATTAGCAGCCTGGATATATGGAGACATAACAGATTAATTAGTTCTTCAGGAGAGAGTAAATGTTGTTTGTGAGAGGAGCAATAACAATGGAAGTACACCAACCTCATCTACCTCGCTGGCCTCTGTGCAGGAAGAATCAAGAATTTCTATGATGCTATCATGAGAACAAAGGCAATAGAAGGTATAGCTGGAAGAGGAAGACATGCTATGAGAACAAGAAACTCTTTAGAGAGAAATTCTCTAAATCAAAATTATTGGATAGCATTTATTCATTCATTTCATAATATTTATTAAGTGTCTATTGTCAGGGCAATGTGATCAATCCTATAGAAGGATTCAAAGAGTAGTCTTTGTGTTCAATGTGCTCACAGTCTGAGACAAAATGTATAGAACTAAATATCATTTAGAAATGGATGCCTCATGGTTACCCACTTCTTAAAACTCTTTGTAAAATCAGTATTTGAAAATATTCAAGTGATCTTTCAGAATGCACACATTATCTTGTATTCTAACCAGGTATTCCATTATTTCTTGAACTGGAAATAGGTATATTCAACAAGTCAAGGAATCTCCAGAGAATTTCCAGAGTAGTTTTCCTATACTCATCATTCATTCAGTCATTTCTTCACTCGATGAGCATTTGTTAAAAGCAGCTCCTGTGTGCCTGGAACTGTCCTAGAAACTGGGAAATAAAACTATAATAACAAAGTGCCTACCCTCAGGAAGTTTCAACTATAAAGTCATTAAAATCCTTTTAGATAATAAATCAAGGGCAGCTAGTTTCAATTTTTGAGTTTGTAACTTGACTGGTAGATTCAGAAAGGAGAGTGCTTGCTGCTAGGCTGATTTAGTTTGCCCAAGTGTATGTGTTTCTTTTTTTCATAATATATTTTATTGATTATGCCATTACAGTTGTCCCATAGCCCCCGTCATTCCCTTCCACGCTGCACATCCCTCCTCCCACATTCTTCCCCCTTTAGTTCATGTCCCTGTGTCATAGGTTCTTTAGCCTCTACATTTCCCACACTACTCTTGCTCTCCCCCTGTCTATTTTCTCCCCACCATCTATGCTACTTGTTCTCTGTACCTTCTCCCCCCTCTCCTCCTCCCACTCCCCTGTTGCTAACCCTCCATGTGATCTTCATTTCTATGTTCTGCTCCTGATCTAGTTGTACTCTTAGTTTGATTTTGATTTTGTTTTAGGTGTGGTTGTTAATAACTGTGAGTTTGTTGTCCTTTCACTGTTCATATTTTTTACATTCTTTTTCTTAGATAAAGCCCTTTAGCATTTCATATAATAAGGGCTTGGTGATGATAAACTCCTTTAACTTGACCTTATCTGAGAAGGGCTTTAATCTGTCCTCCCATTCTAAATGAAAGCTTTGTTGGATAGAGCAATCTTGGATATAGATCCTTGCATTTCATGACTTGGAATACTTCTTTTCAGCCCCCTCTTTCCTGTAAGGTCTCTTCTGAGAAATCAGCTGACAGTGTGATGGGAACTCCTTTGTAGGTGACTGTCCCCTTAGCTCTTGCTGCTTCTAGGATTCTCTCCTTCATTTTAATCTTGGCTAATATAATTATGATTTGACTTGGTGTGTTCCTTCTTGGGTCCACCTTCTTTGGGACTCTCTGAGCTTCCTGGACTTCCAGGAAGTCTATTTCCTTGGCCAGATTGGGGGGGGGGTCTTCTTTATTATTTGTTCAGATAACTTTTCCACTTGTTGCTCTTCCTCTTCCCCTTCTGGTACCCCTACAATTCAGATGTTGTAACATTTAAAGATGTCCTGGAGGTTCCTAAGCCTCTCATTTTTTTGGAACTCTTTTTCCTTCATTCTTTTCTGTTTGGTTGTTTCTTTCTTCCTTCTGGCCCACTCCATTGATCTGAGTCCCAGTTTTCTCTCCATCACTATTGGTTCCCTGTGCATTTTCCTTCATTTCCCTTAGTGTAGCCTTCATTTTTTTCCATGTAATTTGCCACCAAAATCAACAAGTTCTGTGAGCATCCTGATCACCAGTGTTTTGAACTGTGCATCTGATAGGTTGGCTATCTCTTGGTTGCTTAAAAGTATTAGCTCTGGGGCTTTGATTTGTTCTTCTGTTTGAGCCATAATCTTTTTTTATCTGGTTGCACCTGTTACATATGAGGGGCAGAGCCTTAGGTGTTCACCAGGGCAGGGCAACCCAGTTGCTGGGTTATGACGCTATATGTGGAGGCGGGATCAGAGAGGGAACAATGGTGCTTGCTCTGCTCATATTTCAGTCCCTTCCACTGCTTCCCATAAGCAAATTGTGCCCTTCTGGTGCTGCTTCCTGGGTGGGTGGGCTTGTGTACATTTTAGGACCCTGTGGGTCTCTCCAACAAACTCTCCTGTGAGGCTGGAAGTCTCTTCCGGCACCTCAGCCCCCACAAGTGTTTTCAATTGGTGCATTTAGGCTTTATTTCCTGGCTCTGGGGCCCTGAGTTGCATGGTCTGTCTCACTGTCCATTTTTTCACCTGGTTTATCTGCACATGAATGTGTGAGCATGGTCAGCCAGCGCCCTTGCTCGCCTCACTGGGTCTGCTCATTTTCTCCTTGTGTCCGGGATCTGCTAGCCCCACGATGCCTGTGCACTCAGGTCTGGCAGCCACTGCCTTTTCCTGCCATGACCCCTCTCTGCCAGCTGCCCACTCCGCCCCTCTTACTGGTCTGGATGAATGGTTGTTGGACTTAGGTACAGTTCAATTATCTGTCTGTTCTAGTTGTGTTTTTGTTTCTAACTCTTTGTTGTCCTTAATTTTTTTGGTTGTGCGAGGAGGCACAGTATTTCCACCTATGCCTCTATCTTGGCTGGAAGTCTGTTTCTATTTTGAAAATATTTTAATGGTTCTTAAACTCTGAATCTAGGAGGCAAAAGAATTAATTGAGGAGTCATGAGATCTGTGTACAGAACGAGCATGTTTTTAAGCCTATGGTGTGTGTATATACAATTAATCATATTTTACACAGGTGTATCCTTATTTAATCACCAGTCTTTCCTTGTTAGGAAGAGTGAACTCTTTTAGCCACAGATGATTAATAAATGCAAAATCTTAAACCTAATCCTGACCTTATTTTGTATTGTACTGTTCTAAGTCCCACTAACTACTTCTACATTAATAGTATTTCCAAATGCTTGTTGATCTGCTCCTCAGATTCCTTTTAACATTCAAGTCAGTCTAATTTCTAACTATACTAGGTGGACTGATTTTTATCTCAACTGCTTCTGCTATATCACTGCAGTTAATGTATTTTCCATTTACCTCTGTTCTTGCATCTGCCCATTTATGTACAACAATATCCTGCCCTAGAAGGAGATACTTAGATCACTATCACCAGAGGTAGAGAGCCCCGGAGTTGGATTTTAAATGTTCCAGTACTATATAATAGGAATTTCTTTTCATCACAAAATGTTCAAATCTATACATAAAGTAAATGGTCTCCTTGACTACCTTTTCAATTCCCATACCCCCAAGATAAAATCGCTACTATCAGTTAAGTGTGAATCCTTTCAGACCTTTTCTTATGCTTTTACATGCAATTTTTGCACAAATAAAAATGTGTAGCACTTAATATGTGCCAAGCATTCTTTTGAGTGCTTTACTCATATTAACTCATTTAATTCTTAACAATTACTGTATGAGGTAGATACTATTCTAATCATACCTCCTTATGTTACAGATGAGGAACCTAAGGCAGGAAGAGCATGGATAACTGGCCCAAGTTGTACACCTAGTAAGTGTAGTTCTAGCTCCTGAACCTCTTCATCAACTGAAACAGGCCAAGCCTCTCTTTAAACAGATAGGAATGCTCTTCAGCTGTTTTTTAAGCCTCTCTTATATAGGTTTAAATGTTCTCTTCAGGCACTTCCCCCAAACCTCCACTCTGGACCTGTGCTGGTAAATTCCCGTGAAGGGCAGGAACCTGGAAAGCTAGGAAATCTGCTCTGCTCCTGGGTGAAGAACCCAGCCCTGTATTAGCCAGACCCCGGCCGCCCTTTGGGGAGCCACGCGGTCTTCAGAGGGGTACATCAAGCTCCCTCCCTCTCTTCTTTCCCTCCGCCTTGTTTTTAGTAAACCTCTTCTTTTGAGTCTATTTTGCCTCCTCTTCTGACTTTGTTTTGGGGTGGGGATCAAGAACCTTTTCACCAGTGGCAGTACCAGTATCAGACTACTGTACATGCATTATTCAGCAACTTGCGTTTTTTACCGAACTATTCAACTTGGTGCCCATATAAGGGCCTGATTTAAAGCTCTTCCCAACTTTTTTACACTACTCCATTGCAGAATTCAAAGCATAGATCTACTACATCTTTTTTAATTGTCTCCTATGGGTTGACATGTAGATTATTTACTATTGAAAGCTATAATATTCTTAGATGGGTGATAAGTATATAGAGGTTCATTATATTATACTGTTTCCTTCACATGATTGAAATTTTCCATAATAAAAGTTTCCTAAAAATGTCCTGGGATAAAAATTTATTATACCAGCATTTTTGTGATCACGTGTGAGAATTATTCCAGGGTGAATAATGAGAAATGCAAATGCTGGGTAGAATAGTTTATGCATTTTAAAATGCACTGTAATACAAGGCACCAGGCTGCAATGTTCAGAAAAAGCACTACTAATTGACATTCCCCCTAATAGTAGCCATTTTCTCTGCACACTTACTATTATCAATTTTTAAAGTTTTTGCCAATATGCTGAAAAAAATGGTCTAATTTGCATTTCTCTGATCCTTGTTGAAGGTAAACAATTTTATATGTGTTTGTTGGCTATTCCTATTTCTCTCCTATTAAGAGGGATTTCAAATCTTTCACTTGTTTTTCTGTGAGATTGCAAGAATCTGCATCTTTATAAAATCTCTCCAGATGAAGCTGACGTCAATCATATTTGTTTGCCAAGGCTTTAGGGCTGTCTTTTTTTGGCTCCATCTCATAGCATTGGAAATGTCCCTGCTTATCTTCTCTGTGTGAGTTGCAGAATGCCTTATTTAAGGAAACTAGCAGTGCCCCCCCCGCCAGTGCCCCCTTCAGAGTCACACGAAATCCTGGTCTCTCTTTAGGCTACTATGCCTCTTGGACCTCGGTGATCTCCTTTGTCTCTCTTCTCAGTCCACTAAGATGGCCATTTTATTTTTCTTTCTTTCCTCCATCCCCTCACTCCCTCCTCCATTACCTTTTAAGTGGAAAAGAAGAGATTTGGGGCAAAGTGTTCCTAGGAATAGTTTGTTCCTCCAAAGTAACTGGCCCTTTCACCCTGATTGGTGTGGCTCAGTTATTCGGGCATCATCCCAAGGCGAAAGAAAGGTGGCTGGTTTGAGTCCCTGTCAGGACGCACGTCTGGTGTGTGTAGGAAGCAGCCAACTGATGTTTCTCTCTCTCCCTCTCTCCCTCCCCTCCCCTCTCTCTAAAAAATAAATTAAAATTTTTGGGAAAAAAAGCAACTGGCTTTTTCATGATCTTTCTGGAAAAGCTTCCACCTTTTCCCACAACTGTGCTGGCTGCAAGGGAGGAGCAGGTTGAGTTTAATGTGCAGAAGATGCAGCTCAGACCCAGACCACTGCTGCCTCAGCAGGAAAGCTCTTTTTAGCACTTTTAAATCCTTTAATCCTGTCCTACTCAATACATTCAGGTTGCCCAGGCATTCCAATATCATTCAGTGTATTCTGACAGCTAACATTGTATTTAAATCTTTAACCCTCATTCCTTTCAAGCTCCTCTACAGCATCTCATCTGCTACTGTTGTATCCTTAAATTATTTCTCCTCCTCTCTACCTAGCCAGTATGTAATAAGAAGATAGCTCTACTGAGAATTTGAGCTTCGCCTATAGTATTTTATGTCACTGCATAAAATTCTCCACTGTTTTTTTAGCTTTCCAAGGTGTATATTCAGTTCTAAAAACATTCACTGAGAACCTTCTATGTGTAAAATGCATAAACACAATAAGGGAAACAAAGATAATTAAATGCATTTCTTGTCCTTCAGAAACTAGAATCTAATGAAGAGATAAAATGACTCTACAAATGAGCCCAATTCTGTGAAATGTCATAATATGAAATGATACAGGAATAGAGTGGATTGAAGGGGAGGATATTCCATCAGAGAGCATAGTGGAGCTTCAGGTGTGGCTGAATAAGGGCAAACTTTGAAAAAATTTAAGTTGATTTTAGAGGGAGAGAAAAAGGGGAAGGGGGAGAGACAGAGATCAATTTGTTGTTCCACTCATTAGTTGCCCCTTGTATGTGCCCTGACCAGGGATTGAACTTCCAACCTTGGTGTATTGGGATGATGCTCTAACCAAGCCAGCTACCCAGCCAGGGTCAAGGGCAAGTTTTAAACGTGGTGACCACCAAAGAGAGGACTTGATCACTGTGTTACTTCTCATTTCTTAGTTTTTCTTGTGTAAACAAAATTGTTTTTCCTACTCTTTGGGAATCTGAAGTTTTTAGAAATAGAGGGGATTTCTGCAATCACATTACATATAACCCTTTCATCTTATTAATGGGAGAACTATGCCCAAGTCGAGTAGCTGGAGAACACTGACGATGAGGTCTCAGCAATCCTAACTCCTGTTCTAGGGCTCCTTGCACCAAAACACACTGTCTTTGTTTATTGTTTTAACTTCTGTGCTCTTCCATCTCTTAACCTGTCAGTCTAATTTCCGGGGTCTTGCTGGCATGTTTCAAAGATGATTGCATTCGCTAGTTGAATGCATGTGTGTATTTAATACAAAGGATTATACTGTCCAATCAGAGTCATACAAATCAGAGATCTTACCCAGTATTATAGTTTAGGAATAATTACAGGAGTATAGTCAACCAACACAAAGAAGCAAAGCACGGAGAATCTGAGACACAAAGGGCAGCTCACCGGTACTTCCTTCCTATGTAAGACATGTGCTCTCTGTACACAGAAGTATTTTAATTTTATAGTCATATAGCTGAATAGTTTATGTGACATTTTTCAGAAAGCCATTCTGTTTAAATCCATAAATTCACCATAAGCAATCTTAGAGTAGGGATATCCCACAAAGGGCATTCCATAGATAAGGACACTCCTCCTAGCAAATAGCATGGTGTCGTTTCCAGGAGGTCCAGCTGTTAACATTGTTACAATACTGGGTCACCCGCCTTCTTTCTTTATCCGAGTGAATCTTGACATCATCCTCACCCTCGGTAATGGGAGAGAAATGGGTCACAAGCCAGCTGCCTTAACTCCTTCCCCCAAATTTATATTTTCATTATAAGGTAAATAAGCTCCACATGTGTACATCATCTGTAACACTACAGATACTCCCTCATAGCAAAGGGGAAAAAAGAAACCAAGCCAGTAGTTTTCCATTTTAACTATGATCCCAGGGAGAGGGAGAGGGAAATGTTAGAATTTTGGTTCTGGAGCATCTTTAATCACAATCTATAAAAATGCAATTCAAATCCGTTTCTTTGGGCCAAACAAGTAATAGAAACCTCAGGCAAGCAGTCATTGTTCAAGACCTTTTATTTCACTCTGCCTTGGTTTCAGCAAAAACGTACTCATGAGAATGCCCTTCACAAAGGCACTCACAGTCATTTACATAATTTGTTTTTGCCATCAACACTTTCACTTATTGGTAGGTATTTATGGCAAACCAAGTACCGACCGCTTTTACATTCACCTCTCTTCCACGGTGGGTACCCTGCAGCCCCTTCTCCACAGAATTATTGATAGAATCTTTTTAAAAAAAACAAATCGACCCTCTTACTCCCTTGAGGAAAGTGCTCTGATAGTTTCATATTACACTTGGAAAAACATCAAACTTCTTAGCATGCCTATGAGGACCCTCAAGACCTGGCCCCTGCATGTTTCTCCATCCTCAATTCTAACACCTTTCCGACCTCCTTTCTGTAATGTGAGCATGTTGTATGTATATACACCTTAGGACCTTTGTACCAGCTGTTCCTACTCCCTAGAACTCTCTGCCTCCAACTGGCTACTTCTTTTCATTCAAGTAACACATCAAATGTTACCTGTGAGGAAGATCTTATATGAGCATGCGACCTAGTGAAGTTCCCTTTTACCCACAACTTTAATTTTCTTTATAGCATTTATAGCCATTTGATGTTACCTTAATCATTTATTTGTCTATCTATCTTGTTTATTTGATATTTTTCCAGTGCTTAGAATAATGCTTCCCACAAAAAAGACTTTCAAGATACAATGTTGAATGGATGAGCGGGTGGGCGCCCTCTTTTCGTTCAGGTACACTTCCTGGTAATCCATCCTTACATCTGTATGGAGGTGACTGTCAAATATTTGGAAATTAGACAACACACTTATAAGAAACCCAGAGATCAAGGAAGAAATCATCAGAGAAATTTGAAAATATTTTGAAGTAAATGACAATAAAATACAACATGTAAGAATTTGTAATACACACCAAAAATGGTGCCTAGAAGGAAGCATATAGCCTTATATTAGAATAGAAAGAAGGTCAAAGCATTGAACTTCTATGGTGATCTAATGTCATCCATATATATAGATGACCCTCAAATTTTTATCTCCCACCTAAACAGCACCCCACAAACTGCAGAATTCTATATCCAGCACTTTACTTGATATTAATTTTTATAAGACTAACAAGCATCTCAAACTTAGTAAGTCCAAAACATAACTCTTTTCTTTAAATTGAATTTATTGGGGTGACGCCGGTTCACAAAACCATACGGGTCTCTAGTGTACAACTCAATAAAACATCACCTGCACACGGCATGGTGCACCCATCGCCACGGAGTCTCTTTCCTTCCCCACTCATCCCCCCTGCTCACCTTCACCTGCCCCCACACCCCTTTTCCTCTGACTATCACCACACTGTTGTCTGTGTCTGTGTGTTATTTTTAAATTTTTTTAAAGATTTCATTGATTATTTATCTTTAGATAAAATGGAAAGAAGGGAGAAAGAGAGGGAGAGAAACATCAATGTGTGGTTGCCTGTCATGCGCCTCCTACTGGGGACCTGGCCCACAACCCAGGCATGGGCCCTGACTGGGAATCAAACTGGCAACCATTTGGTTTGCAGGCTAGTGCTCAGTCCACTAAGCCACACCAGCCAGGGTTGTGTGTTATATACATACATCACTCTGGACTGTTTTGCCCCAACCAACCCTAACCCTAGCCCTAACCCTACTATCTGCATTCCAATAAATGACACTTGCATTTTTACATTTCTTAAGTCACAAATTTTAAGTCTTCCTTGATCCATTTGTGTCCTTCACCTCTTAATTTCAGTTTTCTCAGCATATCCCCTTAATTATATTTTTAAAATAAATGTCAAATTGTCCAATTTAGAATTCGGAACAGCCACAAGCACTTACAAAGCAAACTGTTCCCTGACACACAGAGCAGATAAACTGTACCAAACCATGATATGCAAAACCAACTATCTAAGCTTAATTTAGGGCCATATGTTCCAAAACAAGTGTACAGCTGTAGTGCTATCACACTGATTCACATATTCTAAGGTCGAAGCCACTGGCTCTTCCAGCAATCCACCTAGTTTACCAAGTCCCTGACTAAACCACCCTGTGCTTACCGTACCTCCCGTGGAATTGATTGTTAGGACTTCTTGATGATTAACTTCTTTCTCATTATGAAACATTTCTCTTTATCTCTAATAATACTCCTTGTCTTAAAGTCTGTTTTATCTGATGATAATATACCCACTCTGACTTTTCGAAATTAAATTTTTCATGGTATACCTTTGTATATTTCATGGTATATCTTTATACTTAAAATGTGTCTCTCATATACCTCAGATATTTTGAGTTTTCTTTTTAAATTCATTCTAACAAGATCTACCTTTTAGTTATAGTTAATGTAATTGCTTAATATGATTGAATTTGTGCCTACCATCTTGTTACTTGGTTTTCTATTTGCCCCATCTACTTTTTAAATTACTTTTTATTTCTTGATTTTGAGAGAGAGAAAGAGAGACATCGATTTGTTGTTCATCTGTTTACACATTCATTGGTTGCTTCCTGTATGTGCTGTGACTGGAGATCAAACCCACAACCTTGGCCTATCTGGACAATACTCTAACCAATTGAGCTACCTGGCCAAAGCCTGCTCTGTCTATTCTTTTTTCTTTTTGTCTCTTTATCTTTCGCGTTAATAAATTAAAATGATCTCTCGGTTTCTTAGCTATATCTCTGCATTATTAGAGGTTTACAATTAGAGGATTGTTTTAGTGGTAACTCCAGGAATGAAAATATTCATCTTTAACTTTTCACAGTTTACTTATGGTTAATGTACTGCATCATTCTCATTAAATGTTAGAGCCCTCCACCATGTCAGTTCATTTACCTTGCCAGTTTCCTTATTTTTTTTTACTGAGGTGTAATTGACATATAACCCCAGTTTTTAAAACATCTTTATCCACATATTTACCATTTCTGGTGCTCTTGACTCCTTTCTATAGGTCCCCTTTCTATCTGGTATCATTTTGCTTCACGGTGAAGAGCTTCCTCTAGCACATTTTGCAGTGCCAATCTGCTGGTGACAAATCCTTTCTGTTTCTTTTTATGTAAAAATGCCTCCCATTCAATGTCCTTTAATTTAAAAAAAACATGATTAATAGATTATTTTTATGGCAGGTTTAGGTTTAGGGAGAAAATGATTGGAAAATGCAGAGTTCCTCCCACATACCTTCCACATACCTCCCCCCTCCCAACCCACACATACAATTTCCTTTATTACTTATACTAGTATTGGTGCAGTGCTTTTGTTACAATTGATGAACCCGTATTAATAGGCCTGTTTTTTTTTTTCCCCGGCGGGGGGGTTCTGGTTTTGTGGGCCTTTTCCCAACTTTTTTTTACGAGGCCCCTGGTTGCTCTGGTTTGCAAGTGGAAATTATTCTCCTCCTCCCCCCCCCTTTTTTCCTTCTGTCTTCTTTTTTTTTCCCCTTCTTTTTTTTGATGGGCTCTCCTTGGGGTTCTTCTTCTGGCAAAAAACCTTTTTTTCGTTTGAAGTCCGGAATTTACATCAGGAGTTGCTTTTTGTGTTGTGTAT
The DNA here is from genome assembly GCF_021234435.1 of Artibeus jamaicensis. Lineage (NCBI taxonomy): Eukaryota > Metazoa > Chordata > Mammalia > Chiroptera > Phyllostomidae > Artibeus > Artibeus jamaicensis. The sequence continues at coordinate 2,752,418 of NW_026521249.1, read as the reverse complement.
TCCATGAGTTTTGACAAAATATATCTGCCATTATGTGTCATACAAAATAGTTTCACTGCCCCCAAAATCCGCTGCGCTCCATTACAGTGTGAAATATTTTCAGACTGACTTCTTTCACATAATGGTATGTATTTAAGGCTCCTCCAAGTGTTTCTGTGACCTGATAACTCATTTCTTTTTATTCCCAAACAACATTTTATTGTCTGGATATCCCACAGTTTATTTATCTATTCACCTATTGAAGGACATTGTGGTTACTTCCCAGTAGTATTGGCAATTATAAATAAGGCTTCTATAAACGTTGGTGTGTAGGTTTTGGTATGGACATACGTTTTCAACTCATTTGGGTAAATACCAAGGAGCCCATTGCTGAATTATACTTTAAGAGAATGTTTAATCTTGTGAGAAACTGTCATACTATCTCCAAAGTGGCTGTACCATTTTGTATTTCTACCAACAATGAATGAGAGTTTCCATTGCTTCACGTCCTCGTCAGCATTTGCATTGTTAATGGTTTGGATTTTATCCATTCTAATAGGTGTATAGTGGTATCTTATTGTTTTAATTTGCAATTCCCTAATGACATATAATGTGGAGCATCTGTATATCTTTTTTGGTGAGGTTTCTGTTAAACTATGTTTTCCCTTTTTAAAATTGTGTGGTTCATTTCTTTTGTTGGGTTTTAAGATGTCTTTGTATGTTTTGGATACCGATCCTTTATCAGAAATGTGTTTTGTAAAGATTTCTCCCAGTCTATGGTTTGTCTTATTCCTTCAAAAGTGTCTTTTAATGAAGTCCAACGTATTGATTGTTTTCTTTCATGGATTAGGCTTTTAATGTTGTTAATCTAATAAGTCATTGCTGAACCCAAGGTCACCTAAACTTTTCTCCTACATTGCCTTCTAGAAGTTTTATGGTTTTGTATTTTACATTTAGGACAGTGATCTATTTTCAGTTAGTTTTTATAAAGGTATAACGTGGGTGCCTAGACTCATCGTTTTGTGTGTGGATGTCTACTTGTCCTAGCACAGTTTATTGAAAAGTCAGCCCTTTTTCCATTGAATTATCTACTCATTTGTCAAAGATCAATGAACTATATTTGTGTGGTTTTATTCCTAAGCTCTCTATTTCATTAATCTATTTGTATATTCTTTCATCAATATTACACTGTTTTGATAACTGTAACATTAAGTAAGTCTTGAAGTTGGGCAGTTTAAGAATCCTCTGACTGTTCTTCTTCAATAATGTGTTGGCCCTTCTGAATCTTTTGCCTCTCAATAAGAACTTTACAATCAGATTAGTTTATCAATATCCACAAAATACTTGCTGAGATTTTGATTGGGAATACATTGATTTATAAATCAAGTTGGGAAGAAATGCTATCTTAACAATATTGAATTTCCTATATTTATTTCTTGATATTTAAATAGAACATCTCTGCATTTACTTGTCTTCTTTGAGTTCTTTCATCAGAGTTTTGTAGTTCTTCTTATATAGATTTTGTACATATTTTCTTAAAAGATGTACACCTAAGTATTTTAGTTTTTGGTGCTCATGTAAGTAGTATTGTGTTTTTAACTTCAAATTACAATTGCTCGTTGCCGGTATATAGAAAAGCAATTACCTTTTATCCTGCTACCTTCCTGTAATCAGTTGTTTGTTCTAGGGTGTTTTTTGTTGTTGATTTTGTTGGTTTTAAACCAGAACAACCTTCAAAAGAGAGAGAGAGAGAGAGAGAGAGAGAGAGAGAGAGAGAGAGGGAGAGAGAAGGGAAGGGAAGGGAAGGGAAGGGAAGGGAAGGGAAGGGAAGGGAAGAGAAAAAAAAAAAAAAGAAAACCAGGCCATGCCAATTCCCTGTTTAAAACCCATCAATGGCCCTGGCTGGTGTGGCTCAGTGGATTGAGTGCCAGCTTGCAAACTGAGGAGCCACTGGTTGGATTCTCCACCAGGTCCCCAGTTGGGGGCATGCTAGGGGCAACCAATTGATGTATTGTTTGCACATTGATGTTTCTCTCCCCTTTTTTTCTCCCTCCCTTCCCCTTTCTCTAAAGATAAATAAATAAAATATTTTAAAAAATAAAACCCATCACCCTTTCCATAGTTGCACAAAAGCGGACAAGGTCATGAAAAAAGGCCTTAGTGTACTAGCGCCATTTTTTCTGCTTTCAGTTTATGCCCATTTCACAGGGCATAAACTGAAAAGCAAAATGTTGGGACAGAGCATTTGGAGACTCACAACCTCTGTGGTCTGTAGGAGCCACTCTGAGGAAGGTCCAGGGAAGAATTTGCTGTTTTCGGTGGAAAACAAGTGGCAGTTACTAGCTATGATGACTTTGTACTTTGGGTCTAGATTTACTGCACCTTTCTTTATACTATGACATCAACTGCTTAAAAAATAAGGATGTTTCAGTTAATCCATGGAACAGATATGAAGAGCATTTTAAGAGTTGCAGTCTCTCTGAAAACTGGATCAAAATGTTGAACTCAACACACTAGATGTATTTGTAAATAAGCTTATGGCATGAAAAAATAAACGAATATAACCCATCAATGGCTTTATATTGCCCTCAGAATAAAATTCAAACTCCTCACTGTGGCCTGCGTGGTTCAACGCATTCGTGCTATGCAAGCCTCATATGCTAGCTACCACCTTGGCCCTTGATCAGTGTGCTTGAATCATCCCCTATTTAGTTCTTTGAACAAAGCTTAAAGTAATGTCACCCCAATAAATTTAATCTTAAAACATTTTTTAAGAGTTATTCTGCTTCCTCAACCCTTTGAGCTGGTGGCACCCTCTCTGTAGAATGCTCTTCCCCAGGCTCTTGTATGATCTATTCATTCACATCTGCTAGGCCTCAGCTCATCTGTAATAGTAAGAAAACAATGAAAAAGGTTTCTTTTGTTTTATTTTTTTACTATTTCATAAGTCAAACATCCACATACCAACCAGGTGAAATCAAAATAGAACATTACTAGCATTCACATGCCCCTACCAATTATAGCTACTCCACAGCACAAGACAAGTACTACTTTGACTTTTATGTTGATATTCTTGCTAACCTGTTTAGTTTTACTATAACATAGTTTTACCTGTAATAAGATTCATTCCTAAGCAACACGGTTTAGTGTTGCCTGCCTTAAATAAACCACATATTTTTTGTGAGTATCTTGTTTTATTCAACATTGTGTTTGTGAGAGTCAACCATGCTATCATGTATAGTAGTACTTGTTTTATTGCTATATGATATTTCACCACATGAATATACCATGATTTATTTGTCTATTCAACTACTGATAGACATTTGGAATGTTTTCAGGTTTTGGTGAATAATGCTACTGGAAACATACCTGTAATGATGTCCTCGTGTATATTTCTGAGGAATGTAGGAGTGATTTTTTAGGTCATGGGCTATGTTTGTTTTCCACATTACTGAATAATGCTGGTGTTTCAAAATGCTGTTGGAAATGCTGTTCCAAGTTATACTTGATATAAGTTTTTTGAGGAAAAAGATTCCAATTTGAGAGATGCAGATTCAGGTAGCAAACCAAACTGAACCTGGGAAGAAGAAAGACAGGAAGGATTCATAAAGGCAAAAACTACAAAATGCAATTCTTTCATGCAAATGAAGAGTTGCTGGCTATGTTAACAAGGATTGGTTAGTTCCAATATGCAAATGGGGAGGCAAAAACTACAAGCAAGAAACTAAAGTCTACATGCGTCTCTACAGCAGTTGTTCCAGGAAGTTTGTGTCTGGACCTTGAGCTGAGATTAGCAACAGGTTTAGCAACTTAATAGCAGCTGTGATGTGGCAGGCTGCCTAGGCCCCACTACCTTCATAGCCTCCAACTCTTTTTAGTGACTCTCTCAGCAATGCTTATTCCACTTTTAAATTTGTTTATTTATTTATTTTTAATCCTCACCCGAGGATATGTTCATCTACTCTAGAGAAAGAGGAAGGGAGAGAGAGAGAAACATCGATCAATTAATTGCTCTGCATATGTGCCCTGACTGGATGTGCTCTGTCTGGGGGTTGAACCTGCAACCTTTTTTGTGTAGGGGACAACACTCCAACCAACCAAGCCACATGGCCAGGGCTCTTTCATTTATTTTTATTATCAACACCAACACTTGAAATTTTCAGACTTAAAAATTTTTTCATTTTATTAGGTGTACACAGTATCTCAGTATGATTTTAAATTGCATTCCTTTATTGCTAGTAAGATTAAATACATTTTCACTTGCTTGTTGGCCATTGAAATATTTCTTTTTTTAAGTATATTTTATTGATTATACCATTACAGTTGTTCTATTCCCCCCCTCTGTTCCCCCCTTTAGTTTATGATCACGTGTCTCAAGTTCTTTAGATTCTATATTTCCCCTACTATTCTTGCCCTCCCCCTATCTATTTTCTACCTACCATCTATGCTACTTATTTTCTGTACCTTCCCCCCCTTCTTCTTCTCCCACTCCCCTGTTGCTAACCCTCCATGAGATCTTCATTACTATGTTTCTGCTCCTGATCTAGCTGTCCTCTTAGTTTGCTTTTGTTTTAGGTATGGTTGTTAATAACTGTGAGTTTGCTGTCCTTTCACTGTTCATCTTTTTTATCTTCTTTTTCTTAGGTAAGTCCCTTTAACATTTCATATAATAAGGGCTTGGTGATGATGAACTCCTTGAATTTGATCTTATCTGAGAAGCACTTTATCTGCCCTTTCATTCTAAATGAAAGCTTTGCTGGGTAGAGCAATCTTAGATGTAGGTCTTTGGCTTTCATGACTTGGAATATTTCTTTCCAGCCCCTTCTTGCCTGTAAGGTCTCTTTTGAGAAATCCGCTGACAGTCTGATGGGAACTCCTTTGTAGGTGACTGTCCCCTTAGCTCTTGCTGCTTCTAGGATTCCCTCCTTCATTCTAATCTTGGCTAATGTAATGATGATGTGCCCTTGTGTGTTCCTTCTTGGGTCCAACTTCTTTGGGACTCTCTGAACTTCCTGGATTTCCTGGAAGTCTATTTCCTTTACCAGATTGGGGAAATTCTCCTTTATTATTTGTTCAAATAAGTTTTCCACTGGTGGCTGTTCCTCTTCCCCTTCTGGCACCCCTATAATTCTGATGTTGGAGCGTTTAAAGAGGTCCTGGAGGTTCCTAAGCCTCTCCTCATTTTTTTGAATTCTTGTTTCTACATTCTTTTCTGTTTGGTCATTTTTTTTTCCTCTTTCTGGTCCACTCCTTTCATTTGAGTCCCAGTTTCCTTTCCATTACTATTATTTTCCTGTACATTTCCATTCATTTCGCTTAGTGTAGCTTTCACTTTTTCATCTAATTTGTGACTAAAATCAACCAGTTCTGTGAGCATCCTGATCACCAGTGTTTTGAACTGTGCATCTGAAAGTGGCTATTTCTTCATTGCTTAGATTTATCGGCTCTGGGGCTCTAAGTTCTTCTTGAGCCATGTTTTGATCTGTTCGTGCCTGTTAGGTATGAGGAGTGGAGCCTTGGTTGTTTATCAGGGTGGGGCCACCCAGGTCACTGGTTTGTGACTCTGTAGGTGGGGGTTGGGTCAGAGAGGGACAATGGCGGTCCCCTCTTCTGGTTCTTGCCACTGGGGCCTGCATGATCTGTCTCACCACTCCCTCCTTCACTGGTTTATCTGCGCGCAAATGTGTGACCATGGTCAGCCCTCAGTGAGTCTGCCACCTCGCGCCCTCAGTGAGTCCGCCCGCTTTTCCACAACTGGGATCCGCCTATGGCTGCCAGCATGCCTGGGTTGTGCCCCTGTAGGTCTGGTGGATCTTTCCTGCCCGACCCTGCTCTGTTGCTGGCTCTGCCCCTCTTACCAGTTTGGCTGAAGGGTTCATTGTTGTCAGACTTCCGTGAAGTTCAATTTTCTGTGGTTTTGGCTGCGTTTTTGTTGCTAAAACTTTGTTGTTTTTATACTTGGTTGTGGGAGGAGGCACAGTGCTTCCACCTATGCCTCCATCTTGGCAGAAGTTCCTAAATCTATTATTTTTTATTTTACTCCTGATTTTTCATCTAATACCATCCATCTTAGCTTTACCTTCCCTTTTATCCTTCACCCTTTCTGGGAGATTAGAAAATTAGGCCAACCAATAAAGATACTGTGCAGCTGCTGGTTTCCAGAAGAGTAGCTGGGTCCCCTGGTATCATTTGTTGTTGGGAGAGTCAGAATTCAAGCAGTGACTTTCCCATTCCCACTAAAGTCAAAATAGCAAAGTCTTGGCACCAGGGACTAAAGTTAGGGATTATGAAGAGCATCCTAATGGTGAGGAATGCAGTGCAATGCTGTGGAGTTACCTGAGGAAGGCTATGGAATGTCCTGAAATATTTCTTTTTTGTTGAGTGGAAAATATAGTCTTTAATTATTTTCCTATAGGGATGTCTATCTTTATTTTATTGCTATCTAAAAGTTATTTATAAATCTGCATATAAACCTCATATTGTTTACGTAAACAGCAAATATCTTCTCCCACTCTGTGGCTTACCTTTTCAATTTCTTTTGCAAATTGGTGCTTTCTAAAGCAGACACTGAAATGGAATTAAAAATTTGAGTTTTATTGAGGAGTAACACCGGTGAAAGAAAAGGGAGGAGGTAGGGTCGGGCAGGAGTTGTCGTCGGGCAACAACTCCAACTGAAAATATCTTGGCCAGCCAACAAGTGGGCACTGGGACAAAAAATTATCATTATGAGCGCCCCCATTGGTCAGAAGTGGTACATACCTTCTACCACTGCCTTCTCAATTGGTCATTGGTTGGGAACCAACCCAAGAGGAAAGTGAGCTTGGCTATCGCAGTTTGCTCCGTTTCTGACTGGGGAACCACAGCATAGCATGATTTTGGCTCAACAGCTGGATGATGCTAACAGGTGGAGGCTGTTATCCCACCACACTCCTTGAAGCTGGTCAGCAAGTCATCTCTTGAATGGCGCTCTGAGTGTCACTTCTGTATCCGTCACACTCCTTTAATAGAATCTTTTTTTTTTAATTTTTTAAAGATTTTATTTATTTATTTATCTTTAGAGGGGAAGGAGAGAGGGAGAGAAACATCAATGTATGGTTGCCTCTAGTGTATCCCCTGCAGGGAACTGGCCTGCAGGGAACCTGCCTGCAACCCAGGCATGTGGCCTGACTGGGAATCGAACCGCGATCCTCTGGTTCACAGTCCCGTGCTCAATCCACTGAGCTACACCTGCCAGGTTTAGTAGAATCTTTATATGAACAAAAACTTTAATTAAAAATATACATGTATATTTATTTAATCCTCAACTGAGGATATAGTCATTGATTCTGGAGAGAGAGGAAGAGAGAGAGAGAAAAACATCGATTTGCTTTACACTTATTTATTCATTCATTCATTGCTTCTTGTATGTGCCCTGACCAGGAATTGAACTCACAACCTTGGCATACTGAGATGATGCTGTACAGGGCCAGTTGTTCCCCTTATGTGCAGTTTTGCTTTCTGTAGTTTCAGACTGTGGTCAACTGTAGTCTGAGAGATATTAAATAGAAAATTCCAGAAATAACTAATTCATAGGTTTTAAAATGCAGGCCGTTCTGTATAACATGATGAACCATATATAATCTTACCCCGGTTGGTGTGGCTCAGTGGACTGAGCACCCTCCTGCAAACCAAAGGGTCACCAGTTCGATTCCCAGTCAGGGCACATGCCTGGGTTGCAGGCTAGGTCCCTGGTATGGGGGCACATGAGAGGCAACCACACATTGATGTTTCTCTCCTTCTCTTTCTCCCTCCCTTCCCTCTGTCTAAGAATAAATAAATAAAATCTTTTTAAAAAAGTCAAAGTATTTTTTAAAAAGAAATATGTATATTCTTTTTGCCTATTACTCACTTACTAGTCCTCTTAGTTATCAGACTGACTGTCACAGTATCACACTGCTTGTGTTCAAGTAACACTTACTTTACTTAATAGTGACCCCAAAGCACAAGAAGAGTGGTGCTGGCAATTTGGATGTGCCATGGAGAGGCCATGAAGTGCTTCTTTTAAGAGATTAAAGTTCTCAATTTAAAGAGAAAAAAAGGTGTGTGCTGAGGTTGCCAAGATTTATGGTAAGAACGAATCTTCTATCCACAAAATTGTAAAGAAGGGAAAAGAAATCCATGTTAGTTTTGAGGTCACACTTCAGAATGAAATAGTTACTGCTACAGTGCATGATAAGTGCTTAGTTAAGATGGAAAAGGCATGAGTGGAAGATGTGAACAGAAAATGTGTTCTGACTGGTGGCAACATGTTGCACCAGAAAGCATTGAGCCTATACAAAGACTTCAGCAAGGGATCACCAAAAACAAGTGACACAAAGCCATTTGCTGCAAGTAAGGAATGGTTACACAGTTTTGGGAATGGGTTTGAATTGAAACATATAAAAATAACTGAAAAGAGAGAGACCACAAATATACAACTCCTATTACTGTATATTCTTACAATTGTTCTATTGTATTATTAGTGTTATTAATATCCTGCTGTGCCCAATTTATAAATTGAAGTTTACCACAGGAGTGTATGGGTAAGGAAAAGCAGCACATACAGAGTGAGCACTTCCACTGGGGTGTTAGAACGCATCCCTGTAGGTGAAAAGGGACTACCATAGCAGTAAAGGGTCTTATTCTGCAGAGTATATTTATTTTTTTGGTCCCTTTAAATTTTTATAAAAGTTTAAAAGTTAAACTTTCAATGTCCACAAAGTAACTTCTATAATTTTGACTGTGACACTGTAGAATTTACACTTTTACAACATTAAGCCTTCTAATCCATGAATATATTATAGTCATATCTTTTATAAGTCTATGAATAAATATTTTAAAGTTTTTCTCCATAAAAGTCTTAGACATATTTTGTTAGATTTATTCCTAGATATTTTATATTTGTTGATCATATTATAGATAGTACCTTTTCATAAATTTTATTTTCCAACATTTTTTGGCTGGCACATAGAAATATAGTTGATCTTGATTTTCTGTCCAATTATTTTATTAATTCTTATAATTTTTTATTTTAGTAATTCTTATAATTCTTTTGTATTTTCACATACATATTTGTATTAACCATAAACAATGTGAATTTAGTTTCTTCCTTTCCAATCTTTGACTTTTTGTGTCTTCTTTTTTGCTTCCCTTTTTCTTTGGCTTTAATGTGCTTACAAAAATCACTAGCAAAATTTTAAATAGAAGTGATGCTAGAAGTCATTCTTAGACAATATGCGTTCTCGTTTTTACCTATACTTTGGCCTGGTGATTTTTTATTATCTTGTTAATTCTTCTTTACCCAGAAGATAATTCTAAAATACCTTATTCAGCATTCTTATTTGTTACCTGTGGAAGGGTTGGTCTAAACAACATGACCCACCATGAAACACCTGCAAACCTGCTTTGTTTTGTTTCAGTCTCTTGACTGAGCTCCTTCATCTTTGCTGCCATTGATTTAAGTTGTCACCATTATCTTCTCCTGACCCATTATAATAATCTAACTTTTCTATCTGTCTCTCTTCTTCAGTTAATTTTCAGTACTGATGTCAGGAAGTTTCTAAAATACGGATTTAATCTTGTGTCTCCCTGAATGTTTTCAATATTGTGTGCTTTTATCTTTTCTCTGGACATGCTGTTGTTTTAGTCTACCTGCAATGTCCTTCTGCTGTTGTTTACCTGGTGAATTGTTTGTCCTTCAAGTTTCAGCTCAGGTAATTGTCTTTCTAAAGACTCCCTATTTCCTTCTGTTAGGGTCTGAACTGCGTTCTCCCAAGATTCATCTGTTGAAGCCCTAATCCCTACTACCTCAGAATGTGACTTCACTTGGAGATAGGCCTTTAAAGAGGAGATTAAGTTAAAATGAGGCCATTAGAGTGGGCCCTAATCCACCAGAAACCAGGTATGCAAATACACAGAGACCAGGTGAGGACACAGTGAGAAACAGTAATCTGCAAGCCAAGGAGAGAGGCCTTAGGAAATACCAAATCTATCAACCTTATTTTAGACTTCCTGCCTCAGAACTGTGACAAGATAAGTTTCTAAATTTTGGTGAGTCACAAATATTAATAAACCCAGCTATATGTGACTTTAAATTCAGGAGTACAAAAACATACTCATGAGGAAGTATGCCGAGAGCATTCTAAAACATAAGGCCACCTGGCATTTGTTGTGTAAGCTACCCAGTCTGTGGTAGTCTGTTATGGAAGCCCTGGAGAACTAATATACCCCACTTTTTCCAACCCAGAAAGTTAGGCACTCTCCTTTGGTGCTTCCCTGGGACCTTTTAGACAGCTTCCTGGTGGCCTTGTCCCCTAATGTTATGTTTGTCGTGCACATTTGACTCACCTCTGTTTCTAAAAACCTAGATTTCTTGAAAGCACATGATTTGAATGAATAACTGTTTCTCAAAATGAGAGATAAGAGGAGGATTACTTTTTGGGGAATCAATCGAAATATTTATGGATTGCAGACCAGCCAGATGGAATGGAACCCAAGGGTAACCCTGCATAGATCCTCAACATCCAAAACCACAGTACTTAGAATTTTCTCTCGACATAAAAATTAAGAGACAGTACTGTTCCTCCTGGGAGAAGAAGCAAGGTAGGGTGTAGGAAGTAAAACGGAGAGTGACAGTGCTTAGATTAATGTCAGAGTGCTTCAGGCTGAGCTAGGTGATGAAAGAGTATGCAGAAACCCAGCAATCTCTGACTTACCCCGAAGTCTTCCCTCACTGAAGAAGTATTTTTTAGGACTATGAGATGCACCAGACCATAAGACGCACCTAGGTTTTAGAGGAGGAAAATAGGAAAAAAATTTTTGAAGAAAAAAATGTGGTAAAATATTTAATAACCTGTGACCCTGCTCCACTGCCATCCCTCCCCACCCCCACCAGTGAGCCAGGTAAACTACATTAGGACTATAAGACATATCCCCCCTTTTTCTCCCAAATTTGAGGGTGCATCTTATAGTCTGAAAAATACAGTACATGTGTGAGTTGTCTGTTAGCATAGTAAAAACAGTGAAAAGTTCAACATTTGTGGTCAGGCCGATTAGGTTCAATCCCTTAGCTCTACCAATTTTTAGCTTAAAATTTCTAAGCCTTTAATGTCCTCATCTGTAATATGGGAATGACGGTGATTATAGTGTTCACAGAGCTGTGAGGGTTAAATGACATCATTCACATAAAGGTCTAACCTTATAAGTATTTAATACATGTTAGTTGTTATGATAAAATATTTGTACCCTAGTCAGTTGAGTGTATGTAACATTAAGTATATCTTTAGAAGAGAACCCCCTGCATCTTTCAGTAAATAGCAGAAAAAAAAAAACTAGGAGCACATGAATGCCAGGTGGCCTTATGTTTTCGAATGCTCTGAGTATACTTCCTCGTGAGTATGTTTTTGTAGTCTAGAATTTAAAGTCACATACATCTGGGTTTATTACTATTTGTGACTCACAAAAATGCAGTACATTTGCTAACGCCTCTGCTTGGAAATATCACAAGTGTAGACAAGAAATGTGTTCTGATGTAAGAATTTCCATTCATTGGTACTTTCTCAAACATGACTCTAAAAATACAACTAGTTTGTGGATAATCTGTCAGGTTCTCATTCTGTAACATTCAGGCTTGGAAAGGGGCCCTTTTAGCACATTAAAACAATTACAATGGCTTTCTTGGAGAAAAATCTCTGGGTTGGTGACAACCATAGAAGTGCACAGGGATCCAACTCTTTAAAGCCCTTAAAAGCAACGTCGATGAACAATAACTAAATAAAATAAAATAAAATAAAAAGCAACGTCGAGGAGTGTGCTATACTTGTTTTCCTTGCTGGGTGAGATTGTCCTGCTTTCAACCCTCCAAGCTAAATGCACAGTGGATGGTTGCCTGGGTGATAGCTCGTAAACGAAGCAGTGGCTTTGCAAGTAGCTGAAGGGTTTGTGCACACAGAACCAGCTTTAAATATATTTTAAAAGTACTTTGAGCTGTACAACACTGGAAAATAATGGAAGATTAAAACCTAAATCTATGCTGCTTTTAAATGAATCCCTTGTTGAAGTGTGGGTTGACAGCTGTCCCAGAAACCAGTGCCACAGTGAATTCGAATGATGTTGGCTGCTGTCTGGCTTGATGTTTCTTCAGCTGTGTACTAACTCCCTCGGTAAAACACGCTATAGGTAAGCCAAATCTCCATTTTCATCATGTTTTAGGTAACAACGTATGTTGTAACTCTTTTTCCTCCCTAAAGGGGGTCCCAGAGGAGGAATATCAGATAAACAGATAGAGAAAACTGTGTTCTAATTTTAAATAATTGTATCCTTGGGGTTGTTATAATAAACTTTTTTTTGAGTTTTCCAGTATTGAGACAATCCCTTCTAATCTTTTTTGCAAATGTTATTAAACCATAAGCTAAACTAGTAAACATAAGTATATAAAATTGCTTCCATTGAATTATACTCAGGGATAATCTTTTATTTTAATCACCAAAATATGTGTTAACTTTACATGGCATAAACTTTCTTATAACCATTCAGTATTATATAGGGTCCAGCACAAATATGCCTCTTTTTATTATATAAAAATCTTTTATCACAAAATAATAGGCATTTAATTCTGTAACATAATAGCATACACTCAAGCACACCACATGCCATTTTAGGTGAAATGTTCAAATTGCTGTCCATCTCATGTGAGACACTCACATACCCTACCAACGACGCTCAGTGGTGTTACTTCTGCTGGACCCTGTATATATATGTTCTTGGCCATACTTTCTCAAAAAAAGAGAAAAAAAAGGATTCCCATTGCTTTCAGTTTTAATTTCTTAAGATTCCTAATCAAACATATAGTGTAATCAAAAGATTTTGTTTTATAAATGGATCAACCATGCATACAACTAAACATAAAAGAGACTGAGCTTCAATAGATGCTAAACCAGAAATCACTGTGGAATGAAATATTATTGATTAAAAATCATTGATCAAAATAATTTTTTAAAAATATAATCTTTATTACATTTTTTCCATTACCATCCAGTCCCCTGATACCCCCTGCCACCAGCCATCAACACCTTGTTGTCCATGTCCATGAGTCCTTTTTCCTTTTTGCTCCATCCCTCCTCCCACTAACTGCTCCCACTCCCAACGAGCTGTCATCTCTTGTCCACCTATGAGTCTGTTCTGTCAAAACAATTTTAAAGGGAAAATTGAGAAGAGTTTTCTTATGAAAAAACCTAAAATGGAAATGAGCAGACTAAAGATCACAAGAGGAAATGGAGCTCACTAATAAGAAGCAATGTGGGTTTGTCCGTGCTGATTGCCAGAGGGAACTATTCATGGGACTACTGCTACATGTCACTCTTGGCTTCTTCCAGCCCCTGCTGAATGCGCAAGACAATGGGCAGTCAAATAATGGGCACGTTGCCCAGTACTGTAGTGACTGGGTTTAATGACATTTGGGCTGCAGTTTGGTTTTTATTTAGATGGTAGTTACTGCTTGTTGAATGTTCTAATTTAAATGTTGCATTAAAAATTAAACTACATAAAGTCCAGCATAGGGAATATAGGCAATAATATTGTAATAATTATGCAGGGTATCAGAAGGGTACTAGACTTATCAGGATGATCACTCTGTATGCCATTGCCTAGTCATTGTTTGTTTATCTGGTGTTCAGCCTTATTGAAGAACAGGTTTTAATTATCTGTCATTTCTGAAAGTGTTTCTATTACTTAGAATGATAGAGTAAATACTGTTGCACTTTCAGAAATAAGTATATAAATCCAAGTTGCAAAGCAATTTGCTGGGACAGATATGTATATTAGTTTTTCAATTTTCTATGGCCTGATTTCTAGTGTGTCTTCTCTCCTTCAGCTCATAGCAAAGTTCCAAGTACACTGCACATTGAATGCCAACAATTAAGATAATGATGATGAAGGGACAGCAACAAAACCAATGTTTGCTTCCCTTAGAAAGAGCTTAAAGAAAACAGTCAGGCACTACTGGTTAGAGTGTGAATTGGTACAGCCATTCTGGAGAAATATCCAGTAGATTTGGAGAAATTAAATACTCTCAGCCCACTCACCTCAGAGAAACATGCACAATGTGAAATAAGGCCTGAACGAAGACATTTATCACAGTGTTGTTTGTGGAGTGGGAAGTTGGAGGAGACTTAGATGTCCATCACCAAGGGAAGGGATAATAAAATAGTATGGTGGATGCTCATGATACAGCTATTAGAAGCAAACAACCAGAGGTACAGAGAAGTACAAAGCTAAAGCTTAAAAACAAATGTTAAGTTAAAAAATAAGTAACCAATATAATTTCTGCAAATTTAAAATACACAGAGAGACACACAATAGCACCATACGCGTATATCTTATAAAGCCATACACATATCAGCCCTGGATACTGTGGCTCAGCCAACTGAGTGCCAGCCTGTGAACCAAAGGGTCACTGGTTTGATTCCCTGTCAGGGCACATGCCTGAGTTGCAGGCCAAGTCCCCATTTGGGGTGTGCAAGAGGCAACCACACATTGATGTTTCTCTCACAATGGATATTTCTCTCTTTCTTTCTCCCTCCCTTCCCCTCTCTCTGAAAATAAGTAAATATTCTTAAAAAGAGACACACACATATATGAGGATACCTACATTAGATTGGATTCTTGTGAGGTAAAGAGGAGTATAAGAGGGGATTAGAGGCAAAGGGGGGGAAATAAAATAAAACAAAAGGAAAGCTGGGCACAGCCCAATACTACTAATGAGGAGCATGTTTAACCCAAATCTCCTCTACTGAGTGTCCAAACGAGGAAATGAAAATGGGCCTATTTTACAAATGGTCCTTTAAATGCCAGTTGCACTGAGGCTCTTGGGTACCAGCAGCTGCAGCTCTCGTGTTGCCAATGGCAGTGCCCTGTTTTCCTCATCTGTGAAATGTGGATGCTGATGCTACTGTTCTAATGGTGTTGTTTGGAGTTAGATAAAACACATGTATTTAGGATAGTGTGTGGCACATAGAAAAGGCATTTAGTAAATGCTGGGTATTACTATTATTCTTATTATGTAACATCACTGAGTAAAGGTAGGAAAAGACTTGAGGAATCCTCTATTTTAATTTATTCTCTATTAGAAATTTTGGGGGAATGTTAGTATTTGTTCCAGGAAACTTAAATCAAAAGGAATAAGTGATAATGATAAATGCAATTAGAAAATAATGTGAATTGCAAGAAAGATTTGTGGATTGGATTCTGATCGCTAGTGTCTGCAGAAGTTGTCTAATGAGGGAAATCACCTGATTGCTTCAGTGGAGAGGGAGAGAGAGCAGGGGCTGGAAGGTGAGTCTTGGAGACAGTGAGAATGTCAGTGGCTGCTGGAGGTTGCGGCAGGGGTTTTGAAAAGGTGGAGCACAGGGGATTCTCAGGGCAGTGAAACTATTCTGTATGCTACAATAATGGTGGATACATGTTGTTATACATTTGTTTAGGTCTAGAAGGTACAAAACGAAAGAGTGAACTTTAATGTAAACTCTGGACTTTGGATGATAATGCTGTGTCAATGTATATTAATGAGTTGTAACAGGTATACAACTCTGGTGCTGAAAGTCAATAGTGGGGAGGCTGTGTTTGGAGGGGTCAGGAAATATTTGGGAACTCTACGTTTTCCACTCAGTTTTGGTGTGAACCTAAAACTGCTCCAAAAATAAAGTATTTTAAAAGAGTCCATTAGTCCTTTTAATATTAAAACAAAGTGACAGGAGTGTCTCCAGCCTTATTTCTGACCTACTAAATCAAAGGAATCTGGGAATCTTTACTTATAACAAGGGAGTAGCATAATAATATGCTCAGTCAAGATTAGGAAACTGCCCAAAACTAAGGCCACATTCCTTTGAAAGCCAAAGATACAAGACGCCCTACTTACAGGCAGCTCTGTTGCCGACCTCAGCTGTTATCATTTCATAAGAGCAAATGCCTGCCTCCTCTGGCATCGGGTCTTCCCAGCTGCCCAACCCCATCCCCTTGGGCCCACCTTTCATTATCTATGGCCAATATGTCACATATCCTCTTTAGCTTTATTTTCAATTTTTTGTTTCTGCCTTTCTATTTTATATCATAATGATCTTCCTAAAGTACCAATGTTACTAGAAGGCGCTACTCAGAACTCTCCATGGCGTTCCCAAACTCTTCTGAAGTAAAGTGTAAATTTCCTTCTAGTCCACTCTCTCCGCATTGACCCTGGGTATCAGCCTTGTTCATGACCTCGCCCCTGTCATGACTGCCCTTTCTCCTGCTCTCCAGGTCTCCAAATAGTATTGACACCTTTTTCTCCATGCAATGCTCCAGCCCACACGGCTGTGCCATTTCTCTGACAGCTATTAAGATTCAGCAACTGTTGTTTGCTCTGATCATTACCTATTTTCTTGTATTTTATCTTAACTTAATATTTTATATTATGTTCCGTTGTGACAGCCCATCAAAGATGGTGAAGGGCAATAGTATCCTCTTAACTGAATGTGTGAATTTATCAAAGAGTACTGATTCTGGGGTGAACTACATGTTCTCCTTGAGAAAAAAAGCTTCATGTTGTCTAACCCATGAATTCCAAAGGCATTTGTGTGTTTAGAACATTAAAGACCAATTCTAGATATTTTCTTTGCTTTTCTCCAAATGCCAATTCATTGCAAATAAATTTCCTGTTCAACGAGATAGCATGTGACTGTGGTGTCAGAAGCTGAGATTGAAACATTGAGTCTGACAAAGGGTTTTTGTGCTGTTTCCAACAGTAAGAGGCTCTGTGGAGGAGGTAGTTTGGTGGCTTCAAAAAATGCAATGTGAGAAATACTTTAATAATTTGGAATATTGAGATGGGATATTTAAAATGAGGACTTCCCTGGAAAATCTAGAATGCTGGCCACCACGTTCTTCAGTGACGCACACTGTGCTAGAATTAGGGGGCGTACAGAAATGAAGGCATGGCCTGTCCCTGCTGTTGAGGAGTTTGCAGTGTTGTCGGGAAGACTGGACTTGCAAAAAGAAAATAATCATAGGGATTTTAATAACATCACTGAGGAAAATAAAATCCTATAAGAATTTTCACCAATAGAATGGGCCAACGCTTCGTATATAGTATTTCAGATCTTCACCAGCCATTTGAAAAGGGGAATATAATTTTTCCTTTTGATATGAAAAAATAAAGTTCAGAGACATTGAGTGACATGCTCCAGGTTACATTGAGTGACATAGTTGGTAATCTGTGGAGGAGGGATCTGAACTGGGGTTCTGTCAGGCTCTAAAACTTGTGCTCTTTCCATTCTGGTGTGGATTCATCCTTTCCTCATCTGTACCTTCTGTACCTCCGCAGATCTTGAAAAGTGATAGTAAAATGATCACTATCCCCAATTAAAATATGGGGGGGGGGCAAAAGTAGGTTTACAGTGTGAGTAGGTGAAACAGAGTTTATTCTTGTATTGTTATTTATTAATTATTGTATTATTTTCCATACAAACAATGATAAACCCACTTTATCTCACCCTGAATGTGTACAAATAACCAAGATTGATGGGATTATGGGGTTTCTTCTTTTTCAGAATTGTCTTTAAAATTGTTATAATATTTTACATATAAAAGAAGGAAACGGGGGAACTAAAGATAGACTTCGCTACATTTAAATCACCCACTGCTGTGCAGTCTATCATTTAATTAAATCACTTACTTTTTCTTAAAAGCAATTATATGGAACAAGCAAGATGAATAAAAATAAACTGATTCATGATTTCCTGGAAGTAGTTTCAAGAGGTGATGTGGAACTCATCTGTGACCATATTACTGAAGTCCATTCCATCCTTGGAAACCTTGACTTTCAGCATCCAGAGACTGGGAATACACCTCTCATTACTGCAGCAGAAGAAAACTTATCAGAGGTAACATGAGGTGTCTGGGGGCCCATGGGTGCTCTTCTGGCTAAGGATTCTGAGATGAGATGTTTGAGAATAACATTACCACCACCTCCATGAAAGAATGTCTGAAGGCACAAAGCAGAGGGTAGAGGTGGGGATTTGGGGGTGAAGGGCAACTGGAGGGGGACTGAGAAAGCAACAATCTAGATAATTGCTATCTTGATTAATTAATTCCCCTACTCAGTCAACAGAATACTAGACTTCATGTTGGATACAAAGTTGGATCAAACACAGATGTCACCCTTGAGGAGTTTATGGTCTAGTGGGACAATATAATGGAGCATGAGATTGTTTCTCTTTCCCACTCCCCACCTTCAGCCCCATCAGACCTGGGAATTTGTTCCCTGCTCTAACAAATGTATATAACCCTGAAAATAGGGCAAGAGGAGTTAATAAATAATAGTAAGACCTCAGAGGGCAGAGAATTGTCCTCTTTGTTCTAGGTATATATCCAGCTACAGTGTCTGACACATCTAGGTGTTTAAGAAGTATGTATTAAGTGGACAAACAAATGAATAAATAACCCATTTGGGTCTTATCAATCATTTATATCATTGTGTGTGGGAATTTAGAAGAGCCTTTTTAAGAATGCAGGTGAAAGTCATAACAATGTGGGCACTTGGTATTGGGGACAGTCAACAAGGAGGGAGTTATAAGTGAAATAGAAAAGGGCTTAGAATGGGAAACTAAAGTGAAAAAGACAAACTTCAAGTTTGTCCCCTGCACAGGTCAGAGCCTCTACAAGTTCTTGGTGACATAAATGCAAATAGATCCTTAACCCCGCCTAATCACCTCAATTAGCCTCTCTCTTGACTAATTCTTAGCTCGTTTTCTCTTTTGATTCTTTTATATTAGCACCTTCTAAACAAATTCTAAAGTATTATTATATATGTTTACAAAACATGTATGTGCAACTTAAAGAAAAATGAGACTAACACCCTGTACCCTCCATTCAAGCCAAAAATTAGAACACAGCCATGCCTCAAAAGCCCCTTATATGCTCCTCCTGAATTGCATTATCTTGACTTTGGGGTTAATCATTTCCTTACTTTGGCCACTTCTGAATGTACTCCTAAATAATTCATTGTTTACTTTTCCAGTTTTGAACTTTATAAAAACAAACTTGCACTGCATGTGTTTCTCTGTAACTTGCTTCTTCTGCTCATTGTTATGTTTTGAGACTGCCCCACTTCAACCCAGCAGCTGTGGCTTTTCATTTTTACTGCTATTCAGTATTCTGGCCTTGCCACAACTGAACTGTCTATCTTAGTTTGATAGGCAAGTGGGTGGTTTCCATATTTATGTTATTGCAAACAGTGATGCTATTTTCCATTAGCATTAAATATACTTAAATATCTCCCTTCTGATGAAACATAAATAAACACCTTCACTGACTCCCACATCCTCCTCCAGCCACTTCCGTTCCTCTTTCAGGCCTCTTCACCTGCAGACCTCTATCAATAACTATAGAAGATCTGAGATTTTACTCTACTTTCAAGCTAACATGTTAGCCTGGCACAACTTCTTGGGTTCTTGGCATAAGAAACAAAACAGGGTCAGACACAATAGCATTTGCCAGAGTATTATCAGTTTTATGTCAGTTCCTAATTCCCATGGATGATAGGAAGGGGACCCTACTCACAGGGGATTGGATTGCAGGAGAGAAACCTTAAATTTATGGAAGCCACATCTTCATAATGGGCATTGAGCAATCCTACTCTTTGCTCCAGAAGGAGATGCTGTCTCTATCCAAGGCTATTCACTATGGGAACTACACAAACACTACACAAATAAGCTTGAAAAGAGTGTGGAGCAAAGGCAGTCAGTGCTTCTGCTCACTAGACTTGTACAAATAGTAAGAGACCCAGGGAGACTTGTCTCCTAAAAATATCTACCCTTCATTTCTACACTGTCTTGGTTTCTGTCGAATTTCCCCATGAGTGCATCACTCTCTTAGTCATTCTGGCTAATCTGATCAACAAGAGACAGGGACCAAATCCATCAATTTGTCTCATATGACATTCAATTAAAGCTACTCTATAGGACTCCAAGCAGCAAAATGAGGCCATACCATAGGCAGACCTCAGGCATGCCATCAAGGTTTGTGGACCCCTCCAGCTTGAATAAACCCATAAACCATCAAGATCTTACCCTAGAAAACTAGGTGGCTTTCTCGTTAAGTTTCTCTGTTGATCATCCCATTTGGTCTGAGGCATAAATCCAGGTACAGTGGCATATATCAGCCATTGCAAACTTCACCTTGGCCTCCAAGGAGGAAGTCTAGGGCAATTCTATCATGCATTAACAACCCTGGCCAGTGACTTAACTGCTGATCTGAATGAGGTGGTGTTATTGATAACTTCAACTAAATTCAAGGACAAATTTTACCCTACTTTTTCTAATTGTATGCCTCCTGTCTTAGGGATAATTACTCACAGGGAGCTCACAAGTAACAAGCAGCTATCTCTCTGTAAGTTCCCCCAAATAACCAATGTTGACTTCATTTTGGGGAGAGCTCTGAAGCCATCTGAGGCTACATCGTCTATTTGCTTAAAGAGTTGAAGGTCTCTTAGGACCGTCCCTAAGGCATACGTCACCATGTTTTCAGGAGAGATGCAAGCTAATGCCAGGTTTCCGCACAGTAAGTATTTTCCCTTGGTAGGTGGGTGCTGGAGGTGATGTTTACAATTGTTGGGCCCCCCAAATGGGACCTACATTAGTAAGGAGACACAGGGTGACAGTGCCTCCATGCAGCCTCTCAGCTGGCTGGTAGGCTGAAGATTCCCAACTCAGTCTGAATAATTGAGTCTGGTCCTAGATTTGGGAGGATTATCAGTACTGTTGGTCTGTGCCAATAGCCTCGTAGCATTCATTTACCCCCCAGAATGAGTGAGTGATGGGATGGAAGTGAGCAGTAATCTTGGGGTGTTGACAAGAGTTTTACATGGCAGATGCAAGATCTGGGGCTGTTGGCCACTATTGCGAATAGACTTCTTGGTAAGTCTAAGGGAATTAGCAATGAAATTATGATTGGGCTATCTGGCAGACCCAGTGGTAAGTTAAATTTAAGGTGTTTACAACAGGTTTTTGAGAGGCACACCTAGACATTTTCTTTCATGAGGTTGGTTCTGAAGGACAAAAGTCATTAATGTCCCACCCTCCCTTGTACCCTATGGGGTCTAGGATGTTCTGCCTTTAGGTGCCAGGGTTGTTCCCCCCCTTCCACCAACACAAAGTCTATGTGTACCATTTCAGTAGCTACAACTTCAATATCAGAAACATGGAGTTTTTTATGCCCAGTCTACCTTGTTGGCTGTGTTGCCATGTCTGATTATAATGGGTGCAGGCAGCAATGGAGGCAATCTGGGTTGTGCAGGGTCAATCGAAATTTCATTCCAGTCTAGCCATCGCAGAAGAGACCTTTGCCATGGGTTTCTACATGAACTGACCTAGACAGTTTGTTTTATAGTTCATGGCCTTAAGGAAAGGTGCCAGTCTAAAATTTTAATCTGCCAGTCTATAATTTTCCAAGTGGCAGACTATCAGCTAGGCAGGCCATTGGCAGCTGCTCAAGAATCAGTAAAAATATAAGAAGGTTCATCAAGGGGAGTAGAGGCCAGAGCTATGAGAATGGCCTTCAGTTCTCCCCATTGAGTGAATCAACCATGTCCATTATCAATTCTGTGTTGCTGACACATAGGCTGACCTGGTGCAACAGCCCAGTGCATGCCATCAGGTTTCATGGCATTAACCACTAGGTAGCTCAAACCCAGGGCTAAATAAATAAATAAATAAGAGAAATTACCTTCATCACTGACTGGATCTAAGGTTGTCAGCCGGAACGGCTGAGCAGTAAGATAACTATTATCATTTCTCCTTAACAAGAATTATGTGTCTTACCAACCATATTCTAAAGGACCCAGCCAGAGTTCAAAGTTTGCTTGGTTTTTACCATTTCAGTCATGAATTTCCCTACTGCCATCCTTAGTGAAGATAATGAACCTCTGTAATTGTTGTATGAAAGGGAGTAAGTAGAATCTTCTGCCCACCCAGGACAATTGTGGCATTACCATATTTTTAGGACTATAAGACGCATTGGACCATAAGATGTACCTAGGTTTTAGAGGAGGAAAATAGAAAAAATTTTTTTGAAGTAAAAAATGTGGTAAAATATTTAATAACCTGTGACCCCGCTCCATTGCCACACCCCAGGCCTTCAGCGAGCCAGGTAAGCTACATTTGGACCATAAGACACATTCCCTTTTCCTCCCAAATTGGTGGGGGGAATGCATCTTACAGCCTGAAAAATATGTTATTTGCTACAATGGCATGAATTTAAGGCTGACTGCCAGATTGGTGAGGAAGATACAACCTACAGAAGAATTATCAAAAGTTAGGAAACAGCTGTTTGGAACTTACTTCCTAATACACAGCCTATAACTACTATCCTGTTTAGTTTCTTAAACAGTCATGTGTAGTCAATAAAGTGGAGGATCTTTTATTGTCCAATATACCATACAATTTGGTTAACATATTTGCTACCTTTACTCATGAACTTTCCTTAAATCTCATTAATTAGCCAATGAAGCCGTCACTCTCCCTCTGTCATTCCTGTTTCTCTCATCATTTTATCTTTTGCAAAAGTTATCATTTGTGAAGCATCTGAGATTTTCCTTTTATGCAAGTTGTAAGTTAGTCTGCCACAGATTCAGAGTCTGGCAGAGGACACAAGACTCCTGGGTCAGAGAAAATGACAGTTTATTATCCATAGTAGTAACAGCCGGCACTGGCTTCAGTTCTCTGAGCCCCAATTTCTACATGGCAACGTGAAGAGGTGATACCTACACACACAGTGGGTTGGATTATAAGAGAGGAAACCTGAACTTAGAAAACCTGAGTCTTTTATAATAGCCAGTAAGCAAGTCTTCCCAATGCTCCAGAGGGAGACACTATCTCTATTTTCCAACGTTGTTCACTATACAACCATCTTTAAAAACATAGTCTAGAACAAAGGCAGTCTATGCTTCTGCTCACAAGACCTATAGAAACCAAATTTCTGGAGTTTCTGGAGAATTGTCTTTCAACAGCCTTGCTGAAGAATGTTCTACTGGTCAGTCCTCACTGCCTCAACTTTTTCTTGCTGACATGACCTATAATGTCTGTGGTTGCTTGCAGCTTTTAGCAGAATGGAGACAAATTTTTCTTTTTCTTTTCTTTTTTAGTACAATAACAAAATTTAATGCTGATATTCTTTCTTTTAAAAAATAAAACAAGAGGTATTTTCTTTTATTATTAAGATGGCAATAAATGATTATGAAAACATCTTGAAAACATAAACAATTTTGAAAGGGACATTCAGTCTCACTTCCTACAGATTGGGATTGTTGATATGTTTTTTACATGTTTTTGTAATATTACCTACTTAAATATACACAACAAAATGCACTACTTTAACCATTTTTAATTGTGTAGCTCCATGACATTGAGTACATTCATAGTGTTGTTCAACCATCACCACTGTTTATCTCCAAAACATTTTCTTCTTCCGAAACTGAAACCCTATTCCCATTAAACATTAAGTCTTTATTTTCTCCTCTCCCTGCTCCCCAGAAACCACCATTCTACTTTGTCCCTGTGAATTTGACTATTTTAGGTACTTCATATGATAGGAGTCCATAGCATATGTCTTTTTGTGTCTGGCTTATTTTATTCAACATAATGTCTTTAAGATTCATCCATGTTGTTCCAAATGTCAGAATTTCTTTTTTCCTTTTTGTATGTTGGAAATGCCCCTTGTGTTTGGGGTAGGTATCACATTTTGTTTATGTGTTCATTGTTTGGAGGATACTTTGTTTGTTTCTACCTTTTGCTTACTATGAATAATGCTTCTATGAACATTGGTATACACATATCTGTTCAAGTCTGTTTTCAGGACGTTTGGGTATATACTCAGAATTAGAATTGGTTCAGTATGGTAATTCTCTGTTTAATATTTTAAGGAACCACTATGGTGTTTGACATAGCAGCTGTGCCATTATTCACTCTAAACAGCAATGCACAAGTGTTTGTATTTCTCCATGTCCTTGCCAACACTCCTTCTCTTCCTTTCCCTTGCCTTGCCTTCCCTTTCCCCTTCCTTTCCCTTTCCCTTAAGAAGTTCATTGAATTTCCCCCATTACCTTTTATCTCCTCTATACCCTCTTCCACCTCCACCCACTGCCCTCCCCCTGTAATTGCCACACTTGTTCATGCCCATGAGTCCTTTTTCTTTTTTGCTAATCCTTCCACCTCCTGAACTCCTTTCCTTTTGCCTATATTTTAATCACTTTGTTTGCTTTTTTGTCTGTTTTTGAGTTGTAGGGGTCCTTTATATATTTTGGATATTAATTCCTTATCAGATACATTATATGAAATATTTCCTCTAATACTGTAAATTTCCTTTTCACTCTCCTTTTTAATTTTTTTCATTTTATATGTATATATATTTTTTACGTTTTTGCTGCAACCCCTCTACCCCAGCCATCTCCACCTCCCACCCCTTTGGCTTTGCGCATGTATCCTTTATACATGTTCCTTGACAACCCTTCCCCCACGACCCCCATTATCTCCTCCACCCTCCCCTCTAGTTAATGTCAGTTTGTTCTTTATTTCAATGTCTCTGGTTATATTTCACTTGTTTGCTTTGTTGATTAGTTTCCACTTATAGGTGAGATCATATGGTATTTGTATTTCACTGCCTGGATTATTTCATTTGGCATAATGCTCACCAGACACATCCATGCTGTTGCAAAGGATAGGAGTTCCTTCTTTCTTTCTGCTGCATAGTATTCCATTGTGCAAAAGTACCATAGTTTTTTGATCCATTCATTTACTGATAGGCACTTAGGTTGCTTTCAACACTTGCATATTGCAAATTGTGCTGCTATGAACATTGTAGTGCATAGGTTCTTTTGAATTGGTGTTTCAGGATTCTTTGGGTATAATCCCAGCAGTGGAATTGCCAACTCAAAAGGCAGTTCCATTTTTAGTTTTCTGAGGAAATTGCATATGTTTTCCACAGTGGCTGCACCAGTGTGCATTTCCACCAATAGTGCACTAGGGTTCCCTTTTCTCCACAACCTCGCCAGCAATTGTTTGTTGATTAGTTTATGATGGCCATTCTGATCAATGTGAAGTGGCATCTCATTGTGGTTTTAATCTCCATCTCTCTGATGGCTAGTGATGCTGAGCATCCTTTCGTATATCTCTAGCCCCTGTGTACGTCCTCCTTGGAGAAGTGTCTGTTCATGTCCTTTGCCCATTTTTTAATTGGATTGTTTGTCTTCCTGGAGTAGAGTCATTTGAGTTCTTTATATATTTTTGAGATCAAATTCTTATGTGAAGTATCATTGGTAAATATATATTCCCATATGGTTGGTTCCCTTTTCATTTTGCTGATGTTTTCTTTAGCTGTGCAGAAGCTTTTTTATTTTGATGAGGCTCCTTTCCTTTATGTCCCTTGCTCTAGTGGACATATTGGTGAAAATATTGCTGTGTGGAATATCTGAGATTTTCCTGCCTATATTACCCTCTAAGATTTTTATGGTATCTCAACTTATATACAAGTCTTTTATCTATCTTGAGTTTATTTTTATGTATGGTGTAAGTTGGTGGTTGAGTTTCATTTTTTTTTTTGCATGTAAGTTATATAATCGCAAAAAATTAATTCACATTTATTTTTTGAGAAGGGGGGAGAGAGAGAGAGAGAGAGGGAAGGGAAACATTAATGTGTGGCTGCCTTTCACATGCCACCCACCCCCCAACTTGGGACCTGGCAAGCAAACTGGGCATACTGCCTTACCAGGAATCCAACCAGCGACCCCTAGGTTTGCAGGCTGGCACTCAATCTAGTGAGCCACACCAGCCAAGGCTGAGCTCTCTATTATGTTCCACTGATCTATGTGTCTGTTCTTATGCCAGTACCAGAGTATTTTGATTGCTGTGGCATTAGAATATAGTTTGATATCAGGTATTGTGATCCCTCTTACTTTGTTCTTCTTTCTCAATATTGCTGCAGTTATTCAGGGTCATTTATGGCTCCATATAAATTTTTGAAGTGTTTGTTCTATATCTGTGAAATATGTCATTGGTATTGTAATAGGGATTGCATTGAATCTATAAATTGCTTTGGGTAGTATGGACATTTTGATGATGTTAATTTTTCCAATCAATGAGCATGGTATATGCTTCCACTTGTTTGTGTCCTCCTTAATTTCTTTTTTAAATGGTGTATAGGTCTTTAACCTCCTTGGTTAAGTTTATTGCTAGGTATTTTATTTTTCTTGTTGATGTATCAAGTGGGATTTTTTTCTTGATTTCTGCTTCTGGTGTTTCATTGTTGGTATACAAAAATGCCTTTGATTTCTGAATATCGACTTTGTATTCTGCTGTTTTGCAGAATTCACTTATTAAGTCGAGCAGTTTTTTGGCAGAGTCTGTAGGAATTTCTATGTATACCATCATGTCATCTGCAAACAATGACAGTCTTCTTTCCTCCTTTCTGATTTAGATGCCTTTTATTTTCTTTTCTTGTCTGATCACCGTGGCTAAAACTTCCACTACTATGTTGAATAGAAGTGGTGAAAGTGGGCAACCTTGTCTTGTTCTTGATCTTAGTGGAAAAGATGTTAGTTTTTGCCCATTGAGTATGATGTTGGCTGTAGGTCTCTCATATATGGCCTTTATTATGTTGAGGAATGTTTTCTCTATTCCCACTTTGCTGAGTGTTTTTATCATAAATGGGTGCTGTACCTTATTAAATGTTTTTTCCGCATCTATTGATAAGATCAAGTGATTTTTTGTCTTTGCTTTTGTTTATGTGATGTGTTATATTTATTGATTTGCAAATATTGTACCTTCCTTGCATCCCTGGGATAAATCCCACTTGGTCATGGTGTATGATCTTTTTAATGTATTGCTGGATGTGGTTTGCTAATATTTTGTTGAGGATTTTAGTATTTATGTTCATCAGCAATATTGGCCTATAATTTTGTTTCTTCGTTGTGCCTTTATGTGGTTTTGGGATCAGGATGATACTGGCTTCATAAAAAGAGTTTGGGAGTCTTTCCACTTCTTGGATTTTTTGGAATAGTTTGTGAAGGATAGGGAATAGCTCTTCCTTAAGTGATTTGTGAAATTCTCCTGTGTAGCTGTCTGGTCCACAGCTTTTGTGTGCTGGGGTTTTTTTGATTACTGCTTCAATTTCACCAGCTATTATCTGTCTGTTCAGGCTTTCTGTGTCTTCATTCAGTTTTGGAAGATTACATTTCTAGAAATTTGTCCATTTAACCCATGTTTTCAAATTTCTTGGCATAGAGTTGTTCATAGTAATTTCTTACAATCCTTTGTATTTTGTGGTATCAGTTGTAATCTCTCCTCTTTCATTTCTGACTTTGTTTATTTGGGTCTTCTCTCTTTTTTTCTTGATGAGTCTGCTTGAAGGCTTATCAGTTTTGTTTATCTTTTCAAAGAACCAGCTCCTGGATTTATTGATCCTAAGAATTGTTCTTTTAGTCTTTATTTCTTTCAATTCTCCTCTGATCTGGGTTATTTCCTTCCTTATACTTGCTCTGGACTGTGTTTTTGTTGTTCTTCCAGTTCTTGGAGGCATAGGGTTAAGTTGTTTATTTGAAATGTTTTCATCCTTCTTAGGTAGGCCTGTATCACTATGAATTTCCCTCTCAGGACTGCCTTCACTGTGTCCCATAAGTTTTGGAGTTCATTTTCATTTTTTTCCAGAAACTTTTTGACTTCTTCCTTAATTTCATTATTAAACTATTCATTGTTTAATAGCATGCTATTCAATCTCCATGTATTTGAAACTTTTTTGAGTTTTTTTCCTTCAGCTTAGTGTCCAGTTTTGGAGTCTTGTGGTCTGAGGAAATGCTTGATATGATTTCAGTTTTCTTGAATTTGTTGAGGCTTGTTTGTGTCCTATCATGTAGTCTATCTTTGAAAATGTTCCATGAGCATTTGAAAAGAAAGTGTATTTTGCTTCTTTGGAATGAAAGGTTCTATATATATCAGTTAATTCCACTTGATGTAGGGCATTATTCAATGCTGCAATATCCTTGTTGATATTTTGTTTGGAAGATCTAATCATTTTTGACAGTGGGGTGATAAAATTCCCTAGTATAAGTGTGTTGCTGTCTATGCCTTTTTGAAGGCAAATCCTCTGAGATTTTTCATGCATATTTGGGTGCTCCTATGTTGGGTGCATGTATATTTATGCCTTCTTGATGGATTCTTTCCTTGAGTATTAGGAAGTGTCCTTCTGAGTCTTTTTTTTTTCTGAGTCTTTTTTTTATGGTGTTTGTTTTAAAGTCTATTTTGTCTGATACAAATATTGCTACCCTGGCTTTTTTTCCTGACAATTTCCTTGAAATATTTTTTCCAACCCTTGACTTTCAGTCTGTTTAAGACTTTGTTCTGAGGGGGGTCTCTTGTAGGCAGCATATATTTAGAGTCATGATTTTTTTTATCCATTCAGATACCCTATGTCTTTTGATTGGAGTATTTAATCCATTTACATGAAAGGTTATTATTGATAGGTACTTATTCATTACCATTTTACTCCCTTTATACCTGTGTTCATCTTTCTCTCACTCTTTTTCTTCTTTTTCTTAAAGCAGTCCATGTAGCATATCTTACAGTGTTGGTTTGATAAAGGTGTATTCTTTTAGCTTTGTTTTGTCTGGGGAACTCCATATTTTGCCGTCTATTTTAAATGAGAACTTTGGTGGATAGAGTGGTCTTGGTTGCAGGCCTTTGCTTTTCATCACTTGGAATATTTCTTGCCTTTTCCTTCTGGCTTGTAGTGCTTCTGTTGAGAAGTCAGCTGCTAGACTTATTGGAGCTCCCTTGTACGCTACTTCTGCTTTCTCCTTTCTCTTTGAATTCTGCCATTTTAATTATGATGTTTCTTCGAGTGGGCCTCTTTGGATTCCTCTTGATTGGGACCCTCTGTGCTTCCAGGATTTGTGTTAGTTTTTCTTTCATCAAGTTAGGGGAGTTTTCCATCATATCTTTTTCAAACAGGTTTCCTATCCCTTGTTCCTCTTCTCCTTCTGGGATCCCTATTATATGGATATTATTATGCTTCATGTTGTCCTACATTTTCTGTAACTTCTTTTCATTCTTTTTGAGTCTTTTTTCTTCTTTCTGGGAGTTTTTTTCTACCTTTCCCTTCAGCTCGCTAGATCAATCCTCTGATTCATCTAGCCTGCTTTTGATTCCTTTTACTGTGTTCTTCAATTCACACATTGTATTCTTCATTTCCCCTTGGCTCTTGTATAACCATTGTTTTGAACTCAATATCTGATAGTTGACTTGACTCTATTTCATTTAACACTCTTTCTGAGGATTCCTCCTTTCCTTTCATTTGGGAGTTGTTTCTTTGTCTTCACATTATTTGTGAGACTCTTTTTGTTTGCCTCTGCTTCCTAAATTTATCTATTTTTGACTCCCTGAGTTTGTGGTGTGAACTTCTATGGTAGGGGATCTGTGAGATTCGGTGGTGCAGTCTCCTTGATCTCCTGAACTTGATGCTCTTGGGATGCCCTTTATGCTGTTTATGTTGGCTTCCTGATGTAAATGGGCTTTGACTGTTGTTGGGTTGTTCTTTGGTGGGCCCTTCCCTCCAGGTGGTTGACTGAGGGTCACTCTGCTCACCATGTCTTACATGCTGTTGTGTAGGTACTGCCAGAACAAAACCACAAAGCCCAGGAACAAACTTAAATCCACAAAAATAATTCCCTCCTCCGCACAATCCCATTATCAACAGCAAATGAACCAGTATTAATAAGGGTGTAAAGAGATTAAGACTATTATAAAAAAGGGGAGAGATAAACTATGGTATAAAATCAAGTGACTTAATATGAACAAACTTGATGGACAAGAAATGAATGTCGAAAAACTATGCAGGAAAGAAAATATCACTAATCATGAAGAAGACCACAATGGATTTTGTCTCAGTAGACTCTAGTACTTACCATTTTCTTCCCTTTCTGGATCAGCCTCTGGTGATTTCAGGTGTTGACCCATTGCGACCTTAGGCAGCCTGCTCCAAGACTGCCAGAGATCTACTGTCTGTGGCTGTCTCCATCAGTACCTGGTCACTCTGCACTCAGCAGCCAGGCTTAAGCCCCATAGGGTGGGGCAGAATCCCTTCTGGTGTTGGGGCTATCTTCAGGTTGCTGCTGTTCAGAGGGGAGTGGTCTGCCTGACCAAATGGCTACTGCCAAATGGGCAATGACTCAGCAATGGGATCCCTCTTTCAGTTCTTTCCTCAAAGCCTCTGTCCCCAGTCTCTCCTCAGGCATCTCTAGCCTACTCTGTTCCCAGCTTTGCTGGAGCCCAGGGTAAGTGGCTTCAAATGAAAATTTGTGCTTTGGCCCTTTAAACAGTTCTTTGTCTCCAGCCATCCATCTCTGGCCCAGAGCAACCCTGCTGCTTTTTGCTACTGGTTTTTATCTGTGTACTCTTTGGGCTCCAGTGTTCTAGGCTGGACAGCTTAGATTTTAGCTGTGTGTTGGATTTTAGAAGTGTGTTGGACCACACTTCTCAGTGGGATCCAACCAGTTGCTTAATTATCCCTCCAGCACTACCACCTGTGGGCACCCAGCCAGCCTTCTCAAGTTTCCACTGTACTCCTCACCAGTCTGTTTGTGCTGAAGATGGTTCTTTCTGTCTAAAATTATAAGGCTTCTTTCTCACTATTGTTCAGTTATTTGTTCCAGGTGATTTCTCCACAACTTAGTTGTAATTCCAGATTGGTCCTGGGAGGAGGTTAGTGTGGTTTCCATTCATTCTTCCGCCATCTTGCCTCCTTGACACGAATTTTTCTTGAAATGCTTTCTTACATCAGCTTCAGTTTGTTTTTTCCTCCTACCTCCCTGGCAACATCTTCCCAACCTCAGCTATGGAGTATTTCCTCTTATCTATTAAATATTGGCTTTCCTTAATAATATGGAGATGGCTCCTAATTCTGGAATTCAGCCTACATATCTGTGAGTTTCCAACTATGTCTGTCCACTTATATGTAACAAACATCTCAAACACAGCATGTTCAAATTATCTTCATTTTCTCCCCCAATCTAATCCTTCTGAGGAACAACAGCATCAATATTCCTCATTTCATTAAACAGCATCACCATTTATTTATCTTAAATCATTTTCTCATTCATACAATATTTATTCATGTTATAAGTGTTAGGTCGGAGTTTTTTTAAGAAACCAGATGGATGCAGTGAGCAAAGTGGCAGGGTTTATTAGTGGGAAAAAAAGAGGAAAATTGGAGCTAACCAAGGGTGGTTGAGACTCATGGGGGAAAGTGGAGAAAGTGGAGCCAACCAAGGGAGATTAAGGCTCTCTTGGTTGTTCTTAAGGCAGGGTTTTTAAAGGCAAAAACCTGCAAAGGGTAACTGGTTGGAGTGTCAGAGTCTAATTGGCTAGAGCTGGTTGCTGGGTACTATTTCTGCTGACCATTGTTTTTGATACATCTTGTCAGCCTCAAGTCAAAGCTGCATCCTGCTATGCTGGATAGGCTGACCCCAGACCCCAATCTTAGCCGAGGATCTGTTTGTCCTGGGTAGGGTTGGCAAGCAGTCCCCCAGGCTGACAGTGCAATTTCCCATCTGATGATTTTCCCATCTGATGATTTTCCCATTGTGCAATTTCCCATCTGATGATTTCCCATTCCTCCTAGGCCTGCCTATGACAGCATTAATACTCCTTATTTCATTAAACAGCATCACCATTTATTTCTCTTAAATCATTTACCCATTCATAACAATATTTATGCATGTGATAAAGTTTCTTGCCCTTATCAACTTGCATTCTAATGAAGGCAAAACACAATAAACAAGAAGACAAACAGCACTTAATTACATTACAAATTACTATTAGTGCTTTGAAATAAGCAGTAGAATGAATCATTTTTTTTGCTCATTAGTGGTCAAGAAAAGTTCTCCGTGTGCAGTTAAACTTTTGCTAAGACTGAAGTAATGATAAAGAATGACATTTGAAGAGCAGTTGAGGCAGAGGGAATAGCAGCTACAACGGCTTTTTGGTTAGGAAAAACTTGCATGTGTGAGGTAGAGAAAGGTTGTTAGAGCTTGCAGAGGGAGGAGGAAGAGTGGCATAAGATGAGGCTGGAAAGAAAGGTAGGTCCCAGGCCATGCAAGGCCACAAAGACATGCAAGATGTTTTCAAAAACAGCTTTATTGAGATATAATTCACATATCATAAAATCCGCCCATTTAAAGTGTTGAATTCAGTGGTTTTTAATATATTGACATGAGTGTGCAAGCATCACCACATTTTTAAAACATTTCATTACCCCCAAGAGAACCTCTCATCCCTCTACCACCTCAAAAACAAGCAAACAAAAAGGAAACCTGATAACCTTCAGCCAGTATTCCTTGTCATTCCCTCCTCTCCCTGCCCTAGCCCTAAGCAACCACTTTCTGTCCCTATAGATTTTCTTATTCTGGACTTTCATATGAATGGAATCACATAGGATGTGGTCTTTGTGGTTGGTCTCTTTCACATACTGTTTCCAAGGTTCATACACATTGTGGCATGCCTCAGTACTTCATTCCTTTTTATAGCTGAATATTATTTCATTATATGGATATACCACCTTTTATTAATTCATTTGTCCATTGATGGATATTTGAGTTGTTTTCATGTTTTGGTTACTATGAATAATGCTGCTATAAATATTTCTGCATGAATTTTGGCTTGGTCATATTTTCATTTCTCGTTCATTCTACTCCTAACATTCTTGGGAATGGAATTGCTGGCTCATGTGATAACTCTATGTTTAATTTTTTGAGGAACTGCCAGACTGTTTTTCCAAACTGGCTGTATCATTTATAGCAGTGTATACTGGTTCCAGTGTCTCTACACCCTTGCCAACACAACTGTTATCTGACTTTTTCAATTCTAGCTATTGTAATGAGTTTCATGTAAAAGTAGCTAAAAATGGGAGACCTATTAGAAGGCTGTTGCATTGTTTCAGGTGTGAGATTATGGTGGCCTGGTATGCTGTGACAGTAGGGAATATACATAAAAGTGGACTGGAATCAGATACCTGGGAGTTATCCTTGATCACCCTCAGCTCCCACATTTAATCAGCTCTGCCTCCTAAAAGTTTCTGGATTATACCCTCAGATATCCATTTACATTGCCACTTCCCTTATTCAGTCACCATATCTCCAGGATCTCATTGGTCTCCCAACTCCAACTCTTCCCCACAGCAATCTATTTCAGTAGCCAGAGTGATTTTACTTATTTGAGCATGTTATTTCTCTGCTTAAAATTCTTTACTGGCTTGTCCTTGCCCTGAAAATTATCACCCTAATTCCTGAAAGGAGTTGGTAAGGCCTTTCAATTTAACTGCTGATGACTTACTTCATCACATTTCCTACTCCTCCTTCCCCCATCCTGAGCTTCAGCCCATGCATAACTTCTTCTAGAGCTTTGAGCGGTATTTGTCCTCTTGTCCACTGTATTAAGTTGGGCTCCCGTAACAAACATACCATAGCCTGGATGTCTCAAACAGCAGAAATTTCTTTCTTCATATTTCTGGAGTCTGGAAAGTCCAAGATCAAGCTTCTGGTTGATTCAGTCTCCAGTGAGAGCTCTCCTGCTGGTTTGCAGATGGCCAACTTATGTCTGTGTCCTCACTTGGCAGTGGGAGGGAGAGGGCAAGAAGAAGAAGAAGGAGAAGGGGAGGAGGGAGGAGGAAGAGGAGGAGGAGGATGTCTCTTTTTCACTAATCCTATCAGATCAAGGCCCTATCCTTATAAAGTTATTCAACCTTAATTACTTCCTAGAAGCCCTCTCTACAAATACAATTACATTGTAGGTTAGGGCTTCAACGTATGGATTTTTCTGTCCATAGCATTCACAGTACTTTGTTCACACTATATGATTTGCCTGAACAATCTTTCCCAGCAGTCTTTGCCTAGTTGACTGAGCCTGATTCCCCAGTTCTCAACTTAGACATCACTTTCTCCAGGAAGTCTTCCCGGTCCCTGTAAGGCAGCTATTGGTTTCTTGTAAGTGTCCCCCTCAGCTTCCTGTATTTACCCTATCATTGCATATATCACACTGTGTTGCAATTGCCTTTTTATCCATTTCTGTTCCTCATTAGATTGCAAATGCCTTAAAACCTGGTTATCTGTCTTGTTTATTGTTGGGGTCTCAGCACTAAGAGCAATTCTTGACAAATATACTAGTCACTCAGTCCATATTTATTAAATAAATTATGCCTTCACGATTCTGAATAGAGTTTATTCTTTCCCTAGAAATATTTGTAATATTCAATAATCTATACACCTGAATTTTATGGTTTAGTATTATAAACTGCAGATGATACTAATAGGACTTGAATATTTTATGTGGGTTTAACATAAAATACTCACAGACTTCTAGTTAAAAAAAAAACTAGAGTACCCTCAAACCATTCATATCATGGAGATTTTTGTTTCCCAAATTTAAAAAAGACAAATAGCTATCACCGGCTTCCAAATCAATTCTTCATTTTTATGCCTCTCTTATTCTCCTTTCCTGTGTCATTAATCAAAGCCACCTCTAAGTAAGTTTTCTACTCAGCCGTGATGACATTATTGGTGCCCAAAAATACTAAATAAGAATGTTGTGGTGTTTCAGGTTGTTGGGTTTCTTCTGGAAAAGGGAGCAGATATCACCCTTTGCAATTACAACAATCAAACCGCTGTCCATGTGGCTCATTGTAATGTCCAAAGAAAACTCCTGGCCACCAGTGCAATCCAGACTCCCCAAATGCAGCTTCTACGAAGTTCATGGCAAGGTCATCTTGAACAGCTTCAACACTTGTTGGTCAGTCAAGTTGATATTTGCTTCTGCCTTTGGTGGGTTGGTGGGTGGTAAGAAGGGCACAGACTATATGATTCTTTTTTAAAAAGAATAAGTTCTCTTAAAAAGCAGTCCCAGGAATTTTCAGGCAGGAATATGACAAAGAAACACGGTCAAATAGGACACTGAAGTGAAAAACAAGATAACAAAAGAACAAAGCAGCAGCTTATTTCCACCTTCCTCCAGCTGGATTCCAGTCACGCTGCACCCTTGGGAAATGATGTGCTCCTGGGATGCCCCTGGAGAGCTACTGTCAACTTGCCCAGAAGCATTCCCTTGACATCTTTGCCATTTGTACGATTGCTGTTTAGATCCCTTTGGACTAGTTGCAGTTATTATCTTTATCCTGAAAAGGGAATCAGAGAGCTTATGCTTTACATAATATTTAGTTGTGACTAAAGGAATTAAGAGGACACATTTTTTAAAATGTTTTTTTCTTAGGGTATTGATCTTCTTGTTTAGATTTTCAACCCGTAGATACTCTTTTCCAGTGTAACTTGAGAAACCATATCCATACCGAAGGACATTAACTATTGGTGGCTCCTGTCTACTCTTGGCATTTACATTCAGAGATTCTGTCAGGTCACATGACCTATCTGAGAAAAAATCAATTGCTGCTAGGGAACAGTTTCTCCCATTCCCTTATGGTAGAGATACAAATAGGTAAAGAAAAAGAGAATGGTATTCTAGTCACCGGGAGGTTAAGAAAATATACAACATCCAAAGTACTCTACAGCTTTTGTTGTATTAAAAGATAGCCTAAAATTACCATACCTCATGAATTCCAGCTTAGAATTTTTTTGAAAGATAGTACATTTATTTTAATGGCATTTGCTGCAATTGTAATCCAATGTCTATTTTTGTGACCACGTTTTTCACCCCTAAAGACTGGCAGCCGGGTTTTAAGAAACTAGCATGTATAACTGAATCCAGAAGTTAATCAACAGATGCTGGAAATCGTGCTGTTGTAAGACTATGCTCAGCTCAAAACTTTCATGTTAGTTCTAACTAATAATAAACATTGATATAAGAGGTGGTTTCTTTTCAGAGACTGAAAAAAATGTTAACTAATTAATTCCCACAGCACCCCTCTGAGGTAATATCATTATCTATAGTTTTTCCCTGGAGAAACTGGGGAATAGCAATATTGACTATATTAACATGGCAAAAAATGAAACAGATGAAAATTAGTTACTTTGGTCTATGAAATAAACGATTTGGATAATTTGGACTTTCAGTAGCTTTTCAGTTTTGAATTATCCAAACTTAGAATTTAAATAATTAAAAACATTAAAACAACAAACATCTGTATGTCCACCATTTGATTATATAAACACAGTTAAATGAATGGCTTCATTATTGTAAGTCAGTCAATCATCCCACAAATATTTATGAGCATGTGTCAGACACTCTACTCTCCAATCATCAAAACAACCCTGCAGGGAAAACACTGTCATTCCCACTTTATAGCTGAGGACTCTGAAGGACAGTGAGTAGTGTTGCCAGATTTTGCAAATAAAAATATAGAACACTCATTTGAATTTGAACTTTAGATAAATATCATTTTTTAGTATAATTGTGTCCCAAATGAAAATTATTCATTGTTTAACCGATGGTGCCCCTTATTTCATCAGGGTGATTTAATCACCTTTGAACAGAGTGTTCTTGATATAACCCTATCAGAGTGATTAAATAACCAACTTAAAAAGCTGAAATTGAAGCCCAGTTCTATCTGCCTCTCAGGCCTGTGTTCTTCCAATCCATCAGCTCCTCCTCAATATACGTACTGAAAAAGAATGTACTGAAGTTAAAGTAAGATTTTGGCCAAGCAATGAAAATGCAAGGATTAGTGTAAATAGACATTCAGAAAAACATAATGGAAATAAAGCTTCACATTTTTAAAGGCATCTGAAGAATTCCTGGACATAAATTTCCCAAACCGACATGGCTTGACCGCTCTAATGCTGGCTGTGAGAGATGTGGACCTGTTTGAGAGCCTTGAAATGCTGTCGGCCTACAGACCCATAGAGGTCCTGTCTGCGCTTCTCAAGCATGGCGCGTGAGTATGAGTATGAACAGCAGGGGAAGTGTGCGGATGCCATTCTTCTTCACAGAAGCCATGTCCATTTTTTAAATCATATATACTAAATGCATGTGCGTGTTCATAAAAAGGACTTCATAGTTGCAACTGATACACAGATGTTAGACGTTGCTCTCTATTATTCTTATTACATTGGTCCTTTGTTTTACTGGTTTAAATAGTTTTTCTTTTGGTAGTCACTGGGAATGTCAGACAATTTTTTAGTATGTAGCTCCCTACTCCCAAGATGTTACTGGAGAATTATTTAATGAACAATACTAAAGCATTGTCCATTATCAACAGCAGTTTATAATAATGATTTGAAATTATTCTAAAAATTACTGCATGCCAACATGCTCTTTGCAGAGAGAGCAAGTAAACACTTAACTAAAAAAATCAGAGAAGGTTAACAAACAGTCTCATGTTAGAATTGCAGTTTCCTAATGCTGCTTGTTACCTAAATATCTTGTCACCAAATAAGAACTGATGGCCCAAGCTCTTTCATATGGATTTATTTTGAAAAGAGAAAGGAAAAAGGAGCCTCAAAAAGAAAAGTATAATCTAGAATGTGAGCTATTTTAGAAGTATTGGATAGTATAAGAGGTTGAAGATGGAAATTTGAAGATACCTCAGAATTTAGTATTGACAAACAGCTGAGGAGAGGGTTAGAAATTGAGCTTACTGGATACTGCCCCGGAGATAGTGTTCAGCAGTCCTGGAGTGGGCTTCTGAATACAGGACAGCAAAGGATGCCACATGGAGAAATGCAATCATGGCAGATGAGTAAACTAAGGTCTAAGTAAGACCTTAGTAGATCCAAGGTAGATCCAAGTAAGACCCAAGGTAGATCAAGGTGGTGGCAATTTCCTGATCCTTGATTTTCTGCTATTTCTTTTGAATCATAATCTTTGTTGGAGAAAAGACAATAATAGAATATTACTGCCCAGTCTCATAATGATAGATTCAAATTCAAAGATGTTAGGTCAAAGACCACGATCAACTCTCTCCTTGCCTCAAAACGTGACTAGGAAGTTTTATTGTTTCTCTCACCGTAACCTGTTGATAGGGTTCTCGTCATTTACCCTCTGGATCTCTTTGAGCTGACTGATGTCTAATCCTAGGACTCGGTACAGGGTAGAGAGGCTATTAGTGCCATTGCAAGAAGCCCTACGATCAACCAATTGAGTTTAACAACCACAGGGCAAAGCAAAGGGAAATGAAAAGACCATGCAGACAGAGATTTTATGACAAGATCATTTCACTCAACCAAGAGCCTATGAAATAAGCTTAATTTTAAAGAGAGATTCCATGCCATTGCACTATTTTGAATGATTAAAAGATTTGGTGTTAGTATTAAAAAAAAGATATATCAGGAAAGTAAGCAGTTAGCTAAAACATTGGAAAGAAAAAGACTGAAGTCAACTATTTAGAATGATAAGATAATGCTTAATCAAGATGATTTTATCTTTGCTTTAATTTATACATCACTAAAGCGTTATGAAAATTTTTGTACAAAATTTTCTGCAAATATTAGGATGTTTTTAGAATGGGAGTTGGAATAAGATATATAGTATATCCCTTTTATTTAACCATCTTGAAAAATTGTCAGTATTTCATACATTTTGAAGTCATTATCCCCAAACTACATAAGATTACTTTTATTTATTTGATGTCAGTGATTTTCCTTTCATATTCATCTTCTTTTTCAACAGATTTAACTAAATAATCTTTGATGTTGATTCTATTCCCTGTAGAGACCCTAAACTCTGTGATTTTAGTGGAAAATCAGCAATACATTATGTATCACAAATAAAGAGCTTAAAGAAACAGCAGTTATTGGACATTATAATGAATTCTATGCCAAAACCAGGTAAGTATTTATATTTCGCTCTCAAATTTTCCCGGCTATAAGAGCCCTACTAGAAATCTTTCTTTTTTTTCACATGTATTTCATGGGCCCATTTGAAGAAATCTAGCCAACAGCTATTTACTGAGCAGTGTCTGACAGCCCATGGCTAGGTTCTCTGAGGAATGCGAAGAGGCCCAAGACATGGTCCAAACTTTTGAAAGTGTTCAGTATGGTCAGGGATCTATCACATAAGTCAGATGAGAAAGAACTTGCTGTGAATCCGAAAGGGAAAAGGGACATATGGTAGTTCTTGAATGCTGGATAAGATATGGTAGGGAGAATAAAAGAGAGAAAGTTTGATATAGGTGGGGAAAGAGAGTCTGAGCAAAGACATAGTCACAGCCATAGCAAAAGGCACAATGAAAAATAATGCCACTGAGCAACATGTGACTTTGTGAAACCTGATTGACTTTATTGTTTAATTGGCTTTTTCTTTGAAGCTTCTGGGCAGGAAACAATGCATACCTAAAATAGATTTCACGAAGAAGGTGAGAGTCAGTCTTGTCCTTGAAAAATGGTAAGATTTGAACTTGAGAAGCAGAGGCTTCATGCTGTAAGGGAGTGTGGTTATCCTAGGGCCAACAAGGAGAGTAGAATTGAAAGTTCATGTCAGGGAAAAGGAACACAGGACATCAGATACATAAAGAAACTGGTGTGGGGAAACTTTGCCTGCAAGCCCCCTGTCCGCCATGGATGAAAATGAAACTACCAAGACGTGATCTGCTTGGGGAGGAGAGGTGATCAGTCTCTTACAGGAGAAGGACCAAGAGCCCCTTCCTCAAGAGCTTTTATTAGGTTTGGAACACACAGGAATACAGGTAAAGCTCATCAATCAATGTCAGGTGGCAAGGATCAAACAATAGATAACATTTCAAAGAAATCTGAGGGCTTAGTCTGAGTCAGTGTCTGTCAGGTAAGGGAGTTGCAAAAACTTTGGGAGACATAGTCATTTTCTGCTCGGACTCTTATCATATGAATGAAAACACTCTTAGCAAAGCAGGCTTCACAAGACTTCAGGAATTCTTTCTTATGCCCGATCACCCTGGAACCTGCTCTAGCTGGCAAAGGGCTACACCACCTTCCCCATCATAGGTTTTTAGGTTTAAGTGGATTAGAGCCAGGAAGCACTTCTCCCAGATGGAAATGGGGACTCAGGCTATGTCAGAATAGCTGGGGAGCAAGGGTCCATCACCCCCTCTTTGCTGCAGCCCCCCTGAGTCCTTCCTTGAGGGCCTCCCAAATGATTGTGTCTGGCTTAGGTTGCCCCTCCTCTGAGGAGTGGTACCCATCATTGACTAACTGACCAAGCATTGGGGGCAGAGATGAATGAAGGAGAAGCATCGCTGCTGCCAGAGATAAGCTTTGTCTTTATAGTGGCTCACAGTCTGGAGGTCACTCACTGAGCCTTGTCTATGGGGGGCAGTTACAGCTCCTGAAACCAGGCAGAGCAGTTCCCAACAAATTGGGTACATTGAGGACCCATTAAGTATAAAGCTAAGGATATAATTTTTCAATGTCTGCTATAATTTTTGGTCTTCTATCTTCATATATGCTGGGGTACTGTTGGCTGTTTGCTCTGTTCCTCTGTAGATCAGCCGTGTTTTTCTCCCATGTGTAGGGGGAAGTGGCATCTGCTCCCTCCTACCTCGCTGCCATCTTCCCTCCCCCTGAGGATATAATTTTTTTCAATAAAATAGAATCACTGAAGAATTCTGAACCAGAGAATGATGAAACCCATATTTTAGGAAAATTAACCTGTTCTTATTCTGTAGGATAGATTCAAAGAAAGAGACTCATGGGAGGGAGCTCTGTTAAGAAAGTATAAAAGTGTCCATGTGTGGTGATAAGAACAAGGAAGAGACCTTGGACAAGGTGTGGTAGTGGGCCTGAGAGGTGCTGGATGTAGTGCATTTAAAAGATATTGTGAAAGAAGAATTCACAGAACTTGATGTAAAGCTGATAGAGGAGACACAAAGATGAAAGTTGAGGAAGGGTTGTGCCAAACATGATTCCGAAGTTTCAGCCCTGGGAGGTGGGGAGATGGAAAGACAATAAATAAACCAGAAGAACACTGATTTGGTGAGGATATTGAAGGTAATGTGTTCTAAAACAGTGGATTGATGGAACCCTGGCACTGTGAAGTAACAGCTTTCTGTAGGACAGAGCTTCTGAGAAAGGATGGGTTGATGGGTCAGCCTGGGAGTTCTCTACACAAAGACTATGAGGACCTGAGAGTGGACAAAATCATTGAAGGACTGATGATGGTGAAGAAAGTGCAGGAGATTGAGCCAAGGAGGTGCACCCACCGTTAGAGAGTGGTGTGCACACAGGGTCTCAGGGGAGTGAGAGAGGGAGGAGGAGAATGGGGAGAGAGTTGCAAGAGGAGTAAATGGAAACATCAAAGTAGAAAAGAGGTTACAAAGTAGATATGGTAAGGATGTGAGAAGTTTCAGTGGCAGGATAGAGGCAGAAAATAGATGGCAAAAAGTAAAGAAGAAAAATGTGGAGAAGAAATAGAGGGTCTGAGTATAGAACACTGGTTCAATTTTGTTTCAGTTACAAGATAAATGGAACAGCCATTGGAGGAGGAAGATGTTTTCATCCAAGAGCCCATGGTTATTGAAGAAGTGTCAATCTAGCAGGAGCGGGGTGAATATGATGAGAACAGTGCCCCTCAGGAGCTAACTGGGAGTTCACTGTTGGTTGTTCAAACTGTCAATTTAATGTGGCTTCAGAGCCAGACAGGAGGTGTGCTTGCAGTGGCTGAGTAGCTTTACCTTTGGCAGCTATAGAGCAAGTGCAATTTCCAGCCCATTGTTAGGGGTTTCACTTAGCAATTGCCTAATTTAAAAACCAACCAAACAAAAACCTGTTCATTCTGTGGACTTTTGTTCTCACATCTGTTCCTGTGGAAATTATCCCCTGAAGCTCCGTCAGGATCCCAGACCACTATTTCAGGAAAATATTTGACAAATGGAACTTATTTTCAAGCCAAGAGCTAGATCTTCCTGTGAAATTGCTAGAGATGAGTCTTATCAAAACATGTTGTTATATTTCTTTTGGCAGAAAGACATGCTGAATCATTGCTTGACATTGGTCATGATACATACTCTTCTCCAACGGATATGACAGTTACTAAGAAACAGAATATGCTTTTGCAAAGCATCAGCAGCAGTGAGGTAAGATGTTCTCTTTAAAGAAACAAGCCAACAAAAAAATGGATAACCTACTCCATCTACTGCTTCATTTGTGTTGCTTGAATATTTTATAACAATTATATACTATAATTATATTTTAATATAATCATAAATTTAAAGCACAATTAATATAACATTTTTTTTAGTTTAACCACAGAACAGTAATTAGCTAGTCAACTCTCAGTCTCATGTCTTGTGTGTGTGTGTGTGTGTGTGTGTGTGTGCATTTAATACCACAAAATATTGTTGCATCCACACTAAATAAAAAAGTGTAGCTTGTTTTTATGTTTGTTAATATGGAAAAGGAGAGGATCATTTGAGCATGTCAAATTCATCACAGGGTACCACAAAGGAGACGCCTCCTCATGTCTGTAGCCTGTGATGGATGACTTCACAAAAAGTCCCTCGTAGTACAGTAACAGTACTAGTAACAAAGATTGTGATCCACAGGAAACTATGGAATGACACAGAACAAATTTGTAACAGTGGTTGTCTGTGGGGAGAGACATAGATAGAGATGGACTTTACCCTGTATCCTCTTGAATTTTTATGAAATTATTATTTGTACCTCTTGAATTTTTATGAAATTAACATAGTCCAAACAGTTAAAATATTACTACTCAGTATTTTATTGATTAGAAAATATGGCCACAAAGTTGTTGATTTTAAAATTCAATAAGGTATAGGCTATAATATTTGTAAGCAATAATGAGTTTTGAAGATGGTGGAGTAAACACATTTCAGTCCCTTTTGCTTTTCAAAAATCTTCCCAAAACAACGAAGAAAATTGTAACTGTTTTTTTAACTTTTTATTTTGAAGTAATTGTAGATTCACAAGAACTTACACATAGAGACCCTTTCTACCCTTCACCAGCATTCCCCAACAAGAGCTATTGTTGTAACTATCGTACGTTGTCAAAACTAGAAGACCGGCACTGACACAATATGAGACCACAGACCTCACTTGGATTTCACCAGACTTTGCATGCATGCCTTTCTCTTTTTATTTATTTTTTTTCTGTTTGTATGTGTCTGTGTGCAGAGGTATATGACATTTTATCCCCTAACACCATAATCAAGATACAAAAGTGTTTGGTCACCACAAAGTAATCCCCTCCTACTACCCTCTTTATGACCACACGCAACCCCCTTCCCTAACTCCTGCCAACTACCAATCTGTTCTCCATCTCTGTATATTTTTTCACTTTGAAAATGTCATATAAATGGAATTATCATACATGTAAATTTGTGAGACTGGCTTTTTCTATTCTGCAAAATGTTCTTGAGATAGAAAAGTTGTGTGTGTCAATAGTTTATTTGGATTACTAAGTAATAGTCTATGATACAGGTATTTAACCATTCACCCATTGTAAGACATTTGGTTTATTTCCAGTGTGGGCCTATTACAAATAAAGCTACTATGAAAATTAGTGTACAGGTTTTTGTGCACACATATGTTTTTATTTCTCAAAGACATGTGCCCAGAAGTCCAGTTACTGTCATATGTGTGGTAAATGTATGTTTAACTTATTTTTTTAAATACCACAGTATATATATATATATATATATATATATATATATATATATATATATATACACATTTTATTATGCTATGACTATTGTCCTATTTTTTCTCCTCTTCATTCCTTTCCTCTCTGTACCACTCGTCCCACCAGCATTCCCCCACCTTAGTTCTTGTCCATGAGTCATACATAGAGGTTATTTGGCTTCTCCATTTCCCATATTACTCTTAATCCCCACCCCCATATATTTTGTACCTACAATTTATGCTTCTTATTCTCTGTATTTTCCCCCATCCCCCGCCCCTCTCCTCTTCCCCACTGATAGCCCTTCATGTGATCTCCATTTCTGTGGTTCTGTTCTTGTTCTAGTTGTTTGCTTAGTTTGTTTTTGTTTTTTTAGGTTCAGTTGTTGATAGTTGTGTTGGCTATCATTTTCTGGTTCATAATTTTTATCTTCTTTTTTAGGTAAATCACTTTAACATTTCCTATAATAAGAGCTTGGTGATGATGAACTCCTTTAACTTGACCTTATCTGGGAAGCACTTGATCTGCCCTTCCATTCTAAATGATAACTTTGTTGGATAGAGTAATCTTGGATGTAGGTCCTTGCCTTTCATGACTTGGAATACTTCTTTCCAGCCCCTTCTTGCCTGCAAGGTTTCTTTTGAGGAATCAGTTGATAGTC
The DNA here is from genome assembly GCF_021234435.1 of Artibeus jamaicensis. Classification (NCBI taxonomy): domain Eukaryota; kingdom Metazoa; phylum Chordata; class Mammalia; order Chiroptera; family Phyllostomidae; genus Artibeus; species Artibeus jamaicensis. The sequence goes on along the minus strand of NW_026521249.1, from coordinate 2,708,138 downwards.
TTATGGGAACTCCTTTGTAGGTAACTGTCTCCTTTTCTCTTGCTGCTTTTAAGATTCTCTCCTTATCTTTAATCTTGGGTAATGTATTATGATGTGCCTTGGTGTGTGCTTCCTTAGGTCCAGCTTCTTTGGGACTCTCTGAGCTTTCTGGACTTCTCGGAAGTCTATTTCCTTTGCTAGATTGGGGAAGTTCTCCTTCATTGTTTTTTTTCAAATACGTTTTTAATTTCTTGCTCTTCCTCTTCTCCTTCTGGCACCCCTATGATTCAGATGTTAGAATGTTTAAAGTTGTCCTGGAGGTACTTAAGCCTCTCCTCATTTTTTGGATTCTTGTTCCTTCATTCTGTTCTGGTTCGGTGTTTATTTCTTCCTTCTGCTCCAAACTGTTGATTTGAGCCCCAGTTTCCTTCCTGTCACTGTTGGTTCCCTGTACATTTTCCTTTATTTCACTTTTCATAGCCTTCATTTTTTCCTCTAATTTGTGACCATATTCAACCAATTCTGTGAGTATCCTGATTAGCAGTGTTTTGAACTTTGCATCTGATAGGTTGGCTATTTCCTCCTTGCTTGGTTCTATTTTTGGAGTTTTTATCTGTTCTTTCATTTGGGGCATATTTTTTTCATCTCAGTGGGCCTGTTATGTAGTAAGAAGCGAAGCCTTAGGTATTCACCAGGGCAGGGCAACCCACGTTGCTGAATTGTGATGCTATACATGAGGGAGGGGTCTGAGAGGGAACAATGGTACTTATTCAGCTCTCGGCCAGCTTTCAGTCACTTTCTCCACTACCTACCAGCAAGTTGAGCCCTTCTGGTGCTGATTTCTGGGTGGGTAGTTTTGTGTGTGTTCTAGGACCCTGTAAGTTTCTCCAACAAACTCTTCTATGAGTCTGGGAGTTTCTCTGCCACCTCAACCCCCACAGGTTTTTTTCAGTCAGAGGTCGAGGCTTTATTTTCCCATGCTGGAACCCTGAGTTGTGTGGTCTGTCTCATTCCCTAGTTGTTCCTCCCAGTTTATCCATAGGCAAATGTGGGACTGCCCAGTCTGCCAGCTACCACCTTGCTGACCCTAGTCCTCCAGCCACTGCCTTGTGGAGAGTCCTCTATGTACTACCCTGGGCTTTCTGTCTCTGCCCCTCCTACTAGTCTGGATGAATGTTTCTTCTTCAACTCCTTGGTTATTGGATTTCTACACAGTTCAATTTTTTGGCAGTTCTGGTTATTTTTTGTTTTAAATTTTTTTGTCTGTATTTTGTTTGTACAAGGAGGCAAAGTCTATCTGCCAATGCCTCCATCTTGGCCAGAAGTGCCAAACAATATTCCAGAGTGACTCTACTATTTTATATTCCCACCAGCAATAAATGAGAGATCCACCTTTGTCAGTATTCGATACTTAAGCATTTAAAAATATATATATTTTATTTATTTATCTTTAGAGGGGATGGGAAGGAGAGAGGGAGAGAAATATCAGTATATGGTTGCCTTTCGAGTGTCCCCTGCTGGGAACTGGCCTGCAACCCAGGCATGTGCCCTGACTTGGAATCAAAACATGATACTCTGGTTCACAGGTCCACGCTTAATCCACTGAGCTACACCAGCCAGGGCTCAGCATTTTTTTTTGTAATTTTAACTATTCTGATAGATGTGTCATGGTATCTCATTGTGGTTTTACTTTGTATTTACCTAATTACCAATGCTGAATATTTTTTCATGTGTTTATGTACCATCAGCATTAATCATCTGTTTAAGTCTTTTGTTCATTTTCTAATTGAATTATTCATTTTCTTACTGTCAGGTTTACAGAATTCTTTATATATCCTGGATATATAATTCACCAATATTTTTCGCTAGTCAGTAAGAAAAACTTGGCTTGCTTATTTCACCCTTTTGAAAAAAAATTTTTATTTTTCAATTACGGTTGGTATACAATATTGTATTAGTTTCAGGTGTGCAACCCAGTGATTCGATACTTACATAACTGATGAAATGATCACCCTGATAAATCTAGTACCCATCTGACACCACACATAGTTATTACAATATTATTGACTGTATTTCCTATGCTGTACTTTACATTCCTGTGACTGTTTTACACATATTAATCTTCCCCCCTTTTTCATTCATCTCCTCTAAGGCCCCCCGTCTCTTAGCCATCAACATATTCTCTGTACCTATGAGTCTGTTTCAAGTCTGCCTGTTTGTTTATTTTGTTTTTTAGATTCTACATATAAGTGAAATCATATGGTATTTGTCTTTCTCTGTCTTACATATTTTACTCAACACAATATGTTCTAGGTTTATACATTTATTTCAGATGGCAGGATTTCACTTTTTATTATGGCTGAGTTATATTTTATTGTATACAATATGCACTTCTCTTTTTTATCCATTCATCTATTGATGGACATATGTTGCTTTCATATCTTACCTATTGTAAATAATGCTATAACATAGATAAAGACCCTTTAACGTTTCTAGTACTACTGGTTTGGTGGTAATGAACTCCTTTAGTTTTTTTTTCTTGTTAGGGAAGCTCTTTATCTGTCTTTTTGATTCTAAGTGATAGCTTTGCTGGGTAGAATAATCTTGGTTGTAGGTCCTTACTTTTCATTATTCTGAATATTTCATGCCAGTCCCTTCTGGCCTGAGGACTCATGGACATGGACAACAGTGTGATGATTGCTGGGGGGAGAGGGGTATAAGGGAACTAAATGGTAATTTAAAAAATACAATAAAGATGAAAATTTTTAAAAACTTTCTCTTGAGAAACAGCTGATAGTCTTATGGAACCTTCCTTATAGGTAACTAAGTGTTTTTCTCTGGCTGCTTTTAAGATTTTTCTCTTTGTCTTTAACCTTCATCATTTTAATTATGATGTGTCTTGGTGTCGGCCTCTTTGGGTTCATCTTGTTCAGGACTCTCTGCACTTCCTGGACTTGTATGTCTATTTTCATCACCAGGTTATGGAAGTTTTTCAAACAGTTTTTTTTTTAAAGATTTTATTTATTTTTATTTTTAGACAGAGGGGAAGGAAGGGAGAAAGAGAGGGAGAGAAACATCAATGTGTGTACTCCATACTGGGGACCTGACCAGCAACTCAGGCATGTGCCCTGACTGGGAATTGAACCATCAACCTGTTGGTTCACAGGCCACTACTTAATCCACTAAGCCTCACCAGCCAAGACTCAAACAGGTTTTCAAGTCCTTAATCTCTCTTCTCCTTCCAGTGCCTCCATGATGCAAATGTTGTTATTCTTGAAGTGTTCCCAGAGGTTCCTTATATTATCCTCATTTTTAAAAATTCTTTTTTCTTTTTCTCGTTCTGATTGGGGTCTGCTCCCTTATATTCCAAATCACTGATTTGATCTTCTGCTTCATCTACTCTCCTGTTGATTTCCTATAATGTACTTTTCATATCATTTATTGTATTTTTCATTTCTGACTTGTTCTTTTTTAATTTTTCTGTCTTGGTTTTATGTTTCCTATCTCCTTGTCGAAGTTCTCACTAAGTTCATTGAGCATCCTATAACCTTGTTTTGAACTCTGTAACTGGTAGTTTGCTTGCCTCCATTTCATTTAGATTTTTTTCTTGAGATTTTTGCTATTCTGTCATTTGGGACATGTTTCTTTATCTCCTCATTTTAGCTGCTTCCCTGTGTTTGTTTCTATGTATTAGGTAGAAGTACTACATCTCTGGTCTTAATAGAATGACCTTCTATAGTAAGTGTCCTGTAAGAACCCATGGCACAGTCTCTCTTGTTCACCTGAGTCTAGCACTCTAGGTGTGCTCCCCCCTCACTTGCTGTGTGGGCTGTGTGCACCCTTCTGTCGTAGTTGAGCCTTGATTGCTGTTGGTATATCCCTGGGAAGAATTGACCACCAGGCACCTAGGCAGTTGGCTGTGAGGAACAGCTGTGACTACAGCTGTGGGTGCTGCTGTGCAGGGGCTGACCCCACAGAGCAAGATTTGCTTTAGTGGGACTTTGATGCCTACTGAGTCCTCTCCTTGAATGTTTTGTTCGTGGAGGTGGTTGGGTTGTAATCTGGTGTGTCTGAAGCACTGGCTCTGGAGCTTCCCAGTAGGTGCAGACCAAGGTCAGCCACTGCCTGTGCCCTGTCCAGGGCCACCTGGCATGAGCTACTGGGTGATACATACATGGCTGCTACTTGTGATAGGCTTTGAGGTGCCAGGAGAGTTCATGCTTCAAACTGAGACGTGGGCCCAGTGCCACTAGTGCCAGGCCTGGGGCCACTTAGCATGAGGTACAAGGCATGTAGACGCCAGATACTGCTTGTATGGGGCTTGTGAACCTTTTTCGCTATCTTAGGGAAGTTAACAGTATGAGTCAAGACAAGCCATTTGTATGGAAGAGCTACTGGAAATGGCTGGGTTGGCATTGCAAATTGGGTGGATTGGGGTCTCAGGGAATCAGCAGGGCAGGGCAAATAGTGTTAGCCAGGTTGATGAAGTCTTGGATATGTCACCTACCTGCCAGCTCTGTGGGAGGACGGCTCAGCAAAGAACAATGTCATCTGCCAGCACTTCTGTCTGTTAGAAAGCTGCCCCTCCAACTCTCACCCCAAAGCCAGACAATTCATTTCCTCTCCATATGCCTCTGGTGACTTTTGAGCTGCTGCCTCTGAGCTGGAGCTCAAAGCTAGTGAGTCTGAATAAGTACACGCATGGGCCATTTAAGAGGAATGCCTGGGACTCCAGAAGCCCCCCATCTCACTCAGCCTCAATCCCTGCTGGTTTTTACAGCTAGAAATTATAGAGACTTTTCTTCCCAGAACTGGAACCCTGGGCTGAGGTCCTGGTGTGGGGCTGGGACGTCTCACTTTTAGGAGGGACCTCTGCATCTGAGATGCCCTGCCTGGTTTTTTATCTGCCACACATGGGTATGGGACCACCCAGTTTCATGTCTCTGTTCCTCCTACGAGTCTCAGTGTGGCTTCTTCTTTATATCTTTAGATAAAGGACCTCTCTTCAACCAAATTTCAGGTGTTCCTGAACGGTGGTTGTTTTGTAGGTTAGTTGTAATTTTGATGTGGTTGTGGGAGGCTGCAAGGACCACATTACCTACATTGCCATCTTGACTGGAAGCACCTCCAGGCTTTTCACCCTTTTAATGGGTCTTATGGAACACAAGTTTTTAATTTTGTTGAAAACTAATTTATCTATTTTTTATCTTACTTTTTATGTTATATCTAAGAACGTTTTTACTTGATTTGGGTCCTGGTTACAGAGTATGTTCAGTTTCTTTAAAAATCATGCATCTATATACTTATTAATATGTACACTTTTCTGAATGTATGCTGAACTTAAATTAAAAGTAATGGAAAAGAGAGAAACATGCTTTCAAGTATCTGAGAAGAGAATATGGTTTTCAACCTAAGGCCTGTAGCCAGACAATATAAATCAATCATTAGAGTTGAATTAAATACACTTTCAGACACATAAATTCTCAAAAATGTTACTTCCCATGAACTCTTAATGGAAGCTACTATGTGTTCTATTAAATTAAGGGAATAAATAAAAATAGAGGGAAAGTTGGATCTGTGATTTAGGGAAACAAGAAAGAGGAGGGAATCATTGGTATAACAGAGAAGTCAAGCCCCAGAGCTTCAGATAGTCAGATAATTAAGTAGAAACACAGGAAATGGAGATTTCCAGGAATGAAATAGAACTGATGTGTTTAACCAAATGGAAAGACCACTGGAAGTTGGAAGATTTATCCATGAAGAAGAATCATAAGAAAATGATTAGAAATTATAAATAAAAATAATTAAAAATAAAAACAGAGTTTTGTGCAGAAAAAAAGTTATACAAGAAAGAAAGTGTAATCATACCATACTATATTGTCCTACTGTGTAGTATAATACCCACATACTCTTAATTTGGACTTTGACTATTGACTTAAGATGATAAATTTATTGGGAGGGTGAGGGTGGAAGATAAGAATATTGACTTGTCAACTACAATAATAAGTCAGTAGATGATGCCTCATTCTGATTTCTTAAAAAAATAACAGAATAAATATTTTCCAGAGATGTGGAAGAGAATACCAAAAGAAAGTTAAAAGACTGGAGTGGTTGTCTTAGAAGGAAAGGAAATTAATGACCTTTTTGTTATGTCTCTTAACATTATTTGACCTTTTAAAAATGTCAAGCTTGATAAAATTAGAATAAACTAAGAAAAAACACTACGGTATAGCCATACCGTAGAACACTATGCCATGGTCAAATTTATGTGTAGAGTGTGATGTTATTTTCATCAGATAGAAAACCCCACAATGACACCATGTGCTGTGCACCAGGGTGTTGTTGTGTAAGAAAATGTACAGGAAATGCTGTTCCCAGGAACTGCTAACTGAGGCTGGGCTGGAAGGGAAGGGGGCGTGGTGGCACGGTTTGGGGTGACAGCTGAAGGGTTGTAAAAAGCAGTTTTCCTAGAATAGAATGAGAAACAAAATTTGATGTATGTTAAAAGAATGAGACGAATTTGTACTGATTAAAATGAATTAAACTTCACAAGTGGTTAAATAAGCACTTCTCTGAGGCATGGGGTGGGATGAAGTAGAATGGAAACTTTTATTTTTTAACATAAATGAATATTTTATCTTTGTGCATTTATACATTTTCTAGACAGGTTAGTATTTTTTTTAATCCTTCAGCATAATGTTTCTCAAGATGGGGTGATTTCCCTGCCCAGAGGACATTTGGCAATGCTCGGGGACATTTTTGATGTCACAACTGGAGCAGAGGAGCTATTGGCATTTAATGGGTAGAGGCCAGGAATATTGCTAAACATCCTATAATACACAGGGCTGGCCCCACAGCAAAGAACTATTCAGCCACAAATGTCAATAGTATGGAGGCTGAGAGACCCTGCTATGTAGTGATTTTTAAAAAATCATTATGGGTGCTTTATTCAGATGGCCAGGGATCTGAGAAGACAGTGAGTTTGTACCCTAACAGACCATCTTAAATTCAATTTTTAAATGGCCCTTTTTATAAGGAGAACAAGGTGTAGGTAAAGGGCTTGGAATTCAGGAAAAAGTTAACTACATTTAAAAAACTGCAGCATTCTCACTCCAGGTGGTGGTCTTTAGCTGTGTCCTAGGCGGTGGGTGACCCACCCTGGAGTACCACGGCTCAGATACCATCTTGATTGCTTGCAGTCCTCCTGAACAGTAAAGTGGAACTGCTTATGGTCTCCTGGAGTCAGGGAGCTGTCATAACATCAGTTCCTGAACAATAGCTTTTACATGCATTGATTAGTAAACTTACTAGCTATTACCTAAACTAAAATTTCCAACTTTCAAGTCCCCCATCATTCACTCACTGTTAGTTTAAACTACCTTGTATCTGTGAGATCAGTTTCATATGAAAGTACTCGTTTTCCTGTTGTTTGAGCACATTAGACCATCTGGTAGGGGGCTTAGGAATACACTTAATTGCAGATCCACATGAGGAGGTACATTGTATGCAACAGCAAGCTATGCTACTGAAAACAACAACAACAAATGACTCTGTAAGACCAGTAGTACTAGGCAGCCAGGAGATTAGTTTAGACCAATCAATACCAAAGAATCCCTCTCTCCATTACTTGCTTTTCTTTATGCTCTATGAGCTGTGAATTGTCAGTCAGACTGAATCAGCAGAGTCCTTTAAATTCTTCATATCCAAGATTATGTCTTAAAAGGAGGTAGTCTATAGCTGCATGATTCTCTAATACTGCATCTCTGACAAGAACTTGCCCTAGTTCAATGGCACTGATGGCTTGTGAGGTGTCATTCAAAGCTTTTGCCATAACACAGACTGGCCTACTCTTCATTCAAATAGGTTACCATGGCTGGCATTACAATATAGTCAAAGACACATATTCAACAGGGCTAAAAAGGTGTAAATCACTGTTACAATCAGGTGCAAGGGAGAGGTCCCATGAGCCAGGTCAGGTGGGGCTTCCAAAGCATAAACACTGTCAGTCTTCCCAGAGAACATGATCCCCCAGAGCTGTTTGCTAGAACATAGGAATAAACAGCCCTTCCACATATTAGAAACCATGCTGCAGGCAATTTAACATGAGCAAAGGCACAAGATACATCAGTGGTGGTGGTGCAGTTCATCTTCACATCTGCTGAGAGCACAAAAGAGTTTTTAGTAGTTGACAAAAGTTGCACACTTGTTAGCTAGGGCTACATTAGCAAGCTTTAAGGAAAACATTTCCCTGTCCTTTAGCGTTACCACAGGTCCCCAGTTGTAAATATCAGAGTAGGTAATTTTCTTATTGATATGCTCAAACACAGTATAATTTTGAAGGCTTTCTAAGGGAGTACAATCACCTACAAGACATGAAGTGAAGGCTTGTTCAGCTAAGTTCCTCCTGCAAGACAAAAGTCAGAAATGATTAGAACATTTTTTGCTAAGTATACCCAAATATTTTCATCTCATTTGAAAGGGATAAGTTGTCCACAACACAGGGTTGAACAAAAAGTAATGAAAAGAACATAAGTCATTGTTTTTGAAAGATGACTTTCAGGTCTTCTTACTGTGCAGTGGTCCATTGTTCCTCTGGTGCTTTCTTTACTCGGGTGTGATGAATCCAAGGTTTTATTTCTGCCACTTTCACCACAGTTGAGGTGGTGAGGACTATGTCCCAAGGTCCAGTCCTGTAGTAGATTCTGTCACAACTCTGAAGGTTATATTGGTTTTGGCTACTAATATAACATAGTAATTGAAATAAAATATGTAAAGACAAATCTTTAAACTGAGTGTCATGGATAAGAAATTGATAAACAAAGCATATTTACATTTAATTTTTTATGTTATATTTGAATAATTTTCTTCTTGAAAAGCCCAAAAAATCCTTTTATATTAATGCAGTTCTTTTTTGTGCAACATTAAGTTTTTATTGACCTTTTTCTTATGGTTGAAGTAACTTTGAACTCAAATCTAAGAGAGAAATATTCTTTCACTGTTGAACTTGCCTTTTCTTTCCTAGGGCTTTCTCTAGAGTTTAAATTGCAAAACCGAAGGTCATCCTTCACTTCTTTTCCTTGAAAGAAAGCTCACTTTTCTTTTCAGTTGTCTGCAATAGACTTTTATAGTTGACACATATAAGCAGATGCCTTGTTTGTAGGATTGTTCCTAGCAGCTCTTTGTAGACTCTCCTGAGCCATTTTTTGTCCAAGAAGAATCTACTTTCTGAATTTAATTATGTATGATTTCTGTTTTTAATGTTGACAATACTTCTATTTTTTTGTAAATATTTTATTGATCATGCTATTATAGTTGTCCTAATTTTCCCTCTTTGTCCCCCTCTAACCAGTACCCCTATTCCCACTGGCATTCCTCCCTACCCACAAGTTCATGTCCACAAGTGATGCATCTAAGTTCTTTGGCTTCTCCATTTCCTGTACTGTTGTTAACTTCCCCCTGTCTATGTTGTATCTACCAAATCATAGTTCTTAATCCTAGCACCTTTTTTCCCATTCTCACCCTTCCCCCTCCTAGCTGCTAATCCTCCAAATTATCTTATTTATGATTCTGTTTCTTTTCTGTTTGTTTTCTTAGCTTGTTTTTAAGATTCAATTGTTGACAGTTTTGAATTTACTGCCATTTTACTTTTCATAGTTTTGACCTTCTTTTTCTTGAATAAGTTCTTTAGTACTTCATATAATAATGGCTCAGCAAAGATGAACTCCTTTAGCTTTACCTTCTCTGGGAAGTACTTTATCTGCCCTTCCATTCTAAATGATAGCTTTGCTGGATAGAGTAATCTAGGTTGTAGATCTTTGCTTTTGATCACTTTGAATACTTCTTGCCAGTCCATTCTAGTATGCAAATTTTCTTTCGAGAAATCAGCTGATAGTCTTATGGGAACTCCTCTGTAGGTAACTGTCTCCTTTTCTCTTGCTACTTTTATGATTCTCTCTTTATCTCTAACCTTTGGCATTTTAATTATGATGTGTCTTGGTATGGCCCTTTTTGGGTCCAACTGGTTTGGGACTCTCTGTGCTTCCTAGACTTGGATGTCTATTTCCTTTACCAAATTAAGGAAGTTTTCCTTTGCTATTTTTTTAAATAAGTTTTCAATTTCTTGCTCTTTTTCTTTTCCTTCTGGCACCTCTATGATTCTAATGTTGAGGTTGTCCCAGAGGCTCCTTAGCTTATCCTTGGTTTTTTTGGATTCTTTTTCTTCTTGCTGTTTTGATTAAACATTTTTTTCCTTCCTTATATTCCAAATTATTGATTTGATTCTTGGCTTCATCCACTCCACTGCTGGTTCCCTTTAAGTTTTTCTTTATTTCACTTAGTGTAAACTTCATTTCTGCCTGGCTCTTTTTTGTGTTGTTGAAGTACCCAATGAGTTCCTCGAGCACCCTAATAACCAATGTTTTGAACTCTGCATCTGATAGATTGCTTATCTCCATTTTGTTTAGTCTTTTTCTGAAGTGTAGATCTGTTCTTTCATTCGGACCATATTTCTTTGTCTCCTAAGTTTGGCAGCCTCTCTGTGTTTCTTTCTGTGTATTAGGTAGAATTGCTTTGATGCCCTGTCTTAGTAGTACAACCTATTGCAGAAAAGCACACCTGTAAGTTGGATGGGGTACAGCCTTAGGTAATCACCAGGGTGGGTTAACCCATGTGCATCAGGTAGATGGAGTCTCCGATACAGTGTCACTGCTCTGTGGCTCTATGTGGAGAAGGGCTCAGAAAAGGGACAGTGCCACTGTATGGCCTCAGGAAGCTGTCCCCTGGCACTGGCCCTGATGCTAGACCCTTCAATTTCTCCCCATATGCCACTGGTGCCTCTCCAGCTGCTGCCCCATTGCTGGAGCCCAGATAGAGTGAATCTGTGTAAGTTTTAAGTTTGTTGCAGGACGTTTAAGAGAGACTCCCGAGAATCCCACCATTTCAACCCCACTTGTTTTTACAGCCAGAAGTTACGAGGACTTATCTTCATGGCACTGGGTTGGGTGGTCTGATATGGGGAAGGGATCCCCTGCTCCCAAGGTGTAAACTTGATTTCTCCCTGGGTCTTGCTGCCTGCCCCTCTCGATTTTTATCCATTCATGATCTGAGTCTCTTCATCTCCGTGCCTCTCTGTGTGTCTTCCCACCTCCTCCTGTCCTACCCGTCTGCATGAATGTGAAGTATTTCATTTCTTGATTGTCAGACTCTCAGACAGCTTGGTTTTCTGACAATCCTAAATGACAGTTCTTTTGTAGTTCAGTTGCCATTTTTGCTGTGATTATGTAAGGAGGTGAGCTGTGTTTGCCTATACTTCCATCTTGACTATAAGTCTCTAATTATGTATGATTTCAATGCCTTTTCTCTTCTGTATGTTTAACATTCTGCTGTTTGTAGATGAGAACGCTGTTCTATTTCCAGTCTATTGTTACCTCCTACATTATTGTCAATGGTTTATGAAAATCATTTGTATTTGGGGTGTGCAATTCTAATTCTTTTTCTCCTCCATTCATTATTGAGTGTCATTATTTCAAATTTTTCTTTCTTGTGACACCTAAGCACATGTTAAAGGCTTTCATACTTATTATTCTAAAGAGAATTAGAAAATTCTAAGCTGTTTTTGTGTGAGTCTTCATTTCGTGTCAACCTTCAAAGTACATATCATTCCCTACACCCTTTTAGTTTGTGATGCTTATGGCTTTCAGTTTATTCAAAAAATAAAATTTTTAGGCACTTGTAGGTAACACACTTTTAAAAAAATATTTTCCAATGCACAGCTTATAAATTAGGTTTTAGTATCCCTTTCCTGAAATTTTCTCATTGTTTTCTTTTTTCTGGCTTTTGTTGAGATTCTTTATTTTGAACTTTTTAAATATATATATATATATATATATATATATATATATATATATAATTGATTATGCCATTACATTTGTTCTATTCCCCCCTTCATTCCCCTCCACCCAGCACATCCCTCCCCCACCATTCCCCCCTTTAGTTTATGACCACATGTCTCAAGTTCTTTAGATTCTATATTTCCCATACTATTCTTGACCTCCCCCCTGTCTATTTTCTACCTACCATTTATGCTACTTATTTTCTGTGCCTTCTCCCCCCTTCTCCTCCTCCCACTCCCCTGTTGCTAACCCTCCATGAGATCTTCATGTCTATGTTCTGCTCCTGATCTAGCTGTACTCTTAGTTTGATTTTGTTTTAGGTGTGATTGTTAATAACTGAGTTTGCTGCCTTTCACTGTTCATATTTTTTACCTTCTTTTTCTTAGATAAGTCCCTTTAACATTTCATATAATAAGGGCTTGGTGATGATGAACTCCTTGAATTTGATCTTATCTGAGAAGCACTTTATCTGTCCTTCCATTCTAAATGAAAGCTTAGCTGGATAGAGCAATCTTGGTTGTTGAAGTACTTCTTTCCAGCCCCTCTTGCCTGTAAGGTCTCTTTTGAGAAATCAGCTGACAGTCTGATGGGAACTCCTTTGTGGGTGACTGTCCCCTTAGCTCTTGCTGCTTCTAGGAGTCTCTCCTTCATTTTAATCTTGGCTAATGTAATGATGATGTGCCTTGGTGTGTTCCTTCTTGGGTCCAACTTCTTTGGGACTCTCTGAATTTCCTGGAAGTCTATTGCCTTTGCAAGATTGAGGAAGTTCTCTTTTATTATTTATTCAAATAAGTGTGCCACTTGTGGCTGTTCTCTTCCCCTTCTGGTACCCCTATAATTCAGATGTTGGAACGTTTAAAGATGTCCTGGAGGTTCCTAAGCCTCTCATCATTTTTTTGAATTCTTTTTTCTTCATTCTTTTTTGTTTGGTCATTTTTTCCTTCCTTCTGGTCCACTCCCTTGATTTGAGTCCCAGTTTCCTACCCATCACTGTTGGTTTCCTGTGCATTGCCCTTCATTTCAATTAGTTTAGCCTTCATTTGTTCCTCTAATTTGTGACTAAAATCAACCAGTTCTGTGAGCATCATGATCACCAGTGTTTTGAACTGTGCATCTGAAAGTTTTGCTATTTCTTGGTCTCTTAGAGTTATGGGTTCTGGGGCTTTGAGTTCTTCTTAAGCCATGTTTTGGTCTGTTTGTGCCTGTTAAGTATGAGGAGGAGATCCTTAAGTGTTCACCAGGGTGGGGCCACCCAGGTAGCTGGGTTGTGATGCTGTATGTGGAGGCGGGGTCAAAGAGGGGCAATAGTGGTCCCCTCTGCTGCTTCCCATCACTGGGGCTTGCACAGTCTGTCTCACTGCTTGCTCCTTCACTGGTTTATCTGCGTGCAAATGTGTGACCGTGGTCAGCCTGCCACCTTGCACCCTCAGTGGGTCAGCCCATTGCCACCGCACGCCTGGGATCCGTCCATGGCTGACTGTGTGCCTGGGTTGGGGGATCTTTACTGCCTGACCCTGCTCTGCTGCTGGCCCGCCCCTCTTACTGGTCTGGGTGGAGGGTTTGTTGTTGTCAGACTTCTGTATAGTTGAATTTTCTGTATTTTGCCTGTGTTTTTTGTTACTAAAACTTTATTGTCTTTAAACTTGGTTGTGCAAGAAGGCACAATGTTTCCACTTATGCCTCCATCTTGGCAGAAGTCCTGAGATTCTTTATTTTGAACTTTGCATGGTAGCAAGAAACCAGAGTTGTTAGGAGGTCTGGACCCAGACTTCAGAGTCTGGATGGTGCACCACTGGCTAGCTATGTGACTTTGGGTAAGTAACTCAACTCCTCTGGGCCTCATTGTAAAAAGAAGAAAGTCAGTCCTGCCTTTAGAATTGTTGCAAGTATTAAATTAGTTAATACATGGAGTGTGCACAGAACAGTGTCTGGCACTGTGCATGCACATTTCAGTAATCGTTACAAATGTCATAGATAGGCGTGCTCACACTCTGCATTTTCCAACTTTTCATAAAGGTCAATAAGCATCCGAAAATATCTCCAACTTTCTTCCTAAATAAAGTATGCACATTCAAACAACAGTAAGATAACCAATTCTATACATTATTAATACATTACTACAAATGAAGAGTGATGATTGATAAGGGAGGAGATGGAATGAAAGACACTCCTGCACAGTTGGTGGAGTGCAAGTATAAAGCTGTGTGTGTAAAAAAATACCTTAAAAGTTTTATACTCTTTGGATCAATAATTCCATATCTAGGAATCTACTGTAAAGAAATAATGTAATATTAGGGCACTAGTTTCCAAGATGTTCACAGCACTATGTGTAATAACAAAGAATTAAAAACTGCCTAATATGCATCATAGGGCTTATGTTGTAAGACTCTTGATGCTGATAGATATTTGTTAAGGAAAATTTAAAATTCCATTAAAATGACATTTGTTTAGTCAATTGGTATGTAATTTATGCTTATCTTAAGATATAAAATTATATGATGCAGCTATATTTTTTAATTCTTAGGAAAAAGAGAGGGAATATAATTATGAACCATTTTTAACAGTATTAATAACAATTGTTAACAATGGTTTTTTATTTTTAGAATTGTAGGTGATTTTTCTTCTGCTTTTTAAAAAAGACTATTTTGTGTTTCCACATATGCTAGAAAAGAGGGCTCTAGTTTATAGTTTGATTGGAGGGAGAAGACATTTGCCAGATGGTGGTGGAAGTTTTGAAATGCAGAGAAGGCTGAGCAGTGAAATTGACAGCAGTCTCAACTTGGGCAGCCAGCCAGGTGGCCGAGTTGCCATCGACAAGAGCATGGTCTGAGTAGGCCACTTAGGTTTTGCAGAAAGTAGAAAATACTTTTAAAGGCATGATTTGCTGCATAAAATTAAGGTTAACTACTAAATTATTATGATTGAATGCCTAAAATATTGTTTATGGTAGTATAAATGATGGTTTTATTTCAAGATTTTCTATAATTAAAATGAACAAAGTGGAAAAAAAAGATATCCATGCTCTTTTGGTAAGTAGTGAGTGCTGGAGGCTTTTTGATAGACTGCCTGCTTGTCCAACATGTGCTTGTCCAACAGGTGCCTGTATTTAGGGCAAAGACCTTCATCCAACAGTTTTCTTAAATAGGTGGTTGCTCAAATCAGAGAAGCCAGAGAGCTAACTGTCATGTCCAGCATGTGATGGGGTATTGTAGCCACCACTAGCATCTGTCACTGTTCTCAACATTGAGTAGGGAAAAATCACCAGCAACAACTTCTAATGAAGGAAAGTATCAACAACAATGAATTCCAATAAGCAAGCATTTCTTCTTTAGAGAGTTTGGAGAACATTTTATGAATCAAGTTGTTTCTCATCCATGTTTTTCAACATAATGATTATTTTCTAGAGGGTAAAAAGGAAGTTTGAGAGGTTGAGTGCCATGATTTGATCAGAAAGCTGGCAGAGTGAAACATTAATCACCTTTGTTGCCTCCATTCAGTCTAGGGTCCTGTCTGTAGCTTTCTTTGGGGCAGGGATTTCCACCCGCAGCACTTGTAAATGATGTTCCAGGAAGGCATTTGGGAAAAAGTCATGTTCCTTTGGGGTTGTTCACTGTATCAGTGGCCAAAGATTCTTTCCAGTTTCCCACCCAGATGGAATTTCTGGCAGCTTGGAAGTCTGGATGCTGACATGATAAAGTATAACATACTGAATTTCTATGCGTCTATGTGATTTCAGCTTTGATCTTCATTTTTTAATAATATATTTTCTTGATTATGCCATTACAGTTGTCCCATTTCCCCCCTTCATTCCCCTCCACCATGAACACCCTCCCCCCCCATTCCTCCCTTTAGTTCTTGTCCATGTGTCACAAGTTCTTTAGCTTCTACATTTCCCACACTACTCTTGCCCTCCCCCTGTCTGTTTTCTGCCCACCGTCTATGCTACTTATTCTCTGTACCTTCTCCCCCCTTCTCCTCCTCCCACTTCCCTGTCGCTAACCCTCCATGTGATCTGCATTTCTGTGGCTCCACTCCTGTTTTAGGAGTCCGCTTAGTTTGCTTTTGTTTTAGGTGTGGTCGTTAATAACTGTGAGTTTGCTGTCCTTTCACTGTTCATATTTTTATCTTCTTTTTCTTAGATAAAGCCCTTTAACATTTCATAAAATAAGGGCGCGGTGATAATAAACTCCTTTAACTTGACCTTATCTGAGAAAGGCTTTAATCTGTCCTTCCATTCTAAATGAAAGCTTTGCTGGATAGATCAATCTTGGTTGTAGGTCTTTGGATTTCATGACTTGGAATACTTCTTTCTAGCTCCCTCTTGCCTGCAAGGTCTCTTTTGAGAAATCTGCTGACAGTCTGATGGGAACTCCTTTGTAGGTGACTGTCCCCTTAGCTCTTGCTGCTTCTAGGATTCTCTCCTTCATTTTAATCTTGGCTAATGTAATTATGATGTGCCTTGGTGTGTTCCTTCTTGGATTCAACTTCTTTGGGACTCTCTGAGCTTCCTGGATTTCCTGGAAATCTGTTTCCTTTGCCAGATTGCGGGAGTTCTCCTTTATTATTTGTTCAAAAAACTTTTCCACTTGTTTCTCTTCCCCTTCCCCTTCTGGTACCCCTATAATTCAGATGTTGGAACATTTAAAGATGTCCTGGAGGTTCCTAAGCGTCTACTCATTTTTTTGAATTCTTGTTTCTTTATTCTTTTGTGTTTGGTTGTTTCTTTCTTCCTTCTGATCCACTCCATTGATTTGAGTCCCAGTTTTCTTTCCATCACTATTGGTTCCCTGTGCATTTTGCTTCATTTCCCTTAGTATAGCCTTCATTTTTCATATGATTTGTGACCAAAATCAACCAGTTCTGTGAACATCTGATCACCAGTGTTTTGAACTGTGTATCTGATAGGTTGGCTATCTCTGGGTTGCTTAGATGTATTGACTCTGGGCCTTTGATTTTTTTTTTTTTCTGTTTGAGCCATAATTTCTTGGTCTGGTCACAACTGTTATGTATGAGGGGAGGAGCTTTAGGTGTTTACCAGGGCCGGGCGACCCAGTTGCAGGGTTGTGATGCTGTTATGTGTGGGGTCAGAGAGAGAATAATGGCACTTGCTTTGCTCTGTCTTGTATTTCAGTCCCTCCTGCTGCTTCCCACAAACAAACTGGGCTCTTCTGGTGCTGGTTCCTGGGTAGGTGAGTTTGTATACATTCTAGGACCCTATGGGTCTCTCCAAAGAACTCTCCTGTAAGGCTGGGAGTCTCTCCCAGCACCTCAAACCCCACAAGTTTTTCCAATCTGTGCTTTTAGGCATTATTTCTCATTGCTGGGGCCCTGGGTTGTGTGGTCTGTCTCATTGCCCATTTTTTGCCTCGTTTATCTGAGTGCGAACATGTGTCTGTGGTCAGCCAACAGTCTTGTGCATCACTGGGTTTTCTTGTTTCCACCCCACACCTGGGTCTGCCAACCACTGCTTTTTCCTGCTGCAACTTGTCTCTGCTGGCTGCCAACTTTGCCCCTCTTGCTGGTGTGGATGAATGGTTTGTTGTTGTCGAACTTCAGTACAGTTCAATTTTCTGTCTGTTCTGGTTGTATTTTTGTTTCTAAATCTTTGTCGTCCTTAAATTTGGTTGTGCAAGGAGGCACAGTATTTCCACTTATGCCTCCATCTTGGCCAGAAGTGATCTTCATTTTTGATTATGTAATTAATCAGGTCTATGTCTGTCTGAGCCTGGTGTTCTGGGGGTAGATATTTTCCTGTTATTTTAGTCCTAAATAGTTTACCCAGTTTAAAAGGAGTCCAGAGTGTGAAACTTCAGCCTAGAAAAGTCAACATTCACTCTTCCAAAAAAAAAAATATATATATATAATCTCACATTGAATAACTGAGTTCCTATTTTATGATGTTTCAGGAGTTCGACCAAGATGATGACTGCAGTCATTCCATATTAGTTACTGAAGGAGGAGGTCCAGGTGGTGACGGGCCAGATTGGCAGCCCAGCACAGAAGGTATCTCGGCTTCTGTCCTTGAAGTGTTTACAAAGATAATGTGGGAGATAATGTGGATTGTTTGGATTTCTCCCATATTTCAGAAGCACTCAGTGCAGAACTTTGAAAACACAGAGAAGCACAGAGGGACTAGAAAAACGTTCATAATTCTATCCTTTGCTAAATGGCATCTCTCTGACGTCCCTCCTCTCTACTCTACCCCACTTCATCTCAACCAGCCATTTTATGCTCTTTTCCTTCTTGTTTGATGATATCTCTCCCTGCTTGACCCCCATCCACACCCCCATCCACTCCCTCACAGACTCTTCCATCAGCAACAAGGGTCTGCCTGTCCCTCTCAGAACCAGCTGTTTGTCCATCAGCTGTTGTCCCAGAGCTTCTCCCTTGAGGGGAAGATGCAGACTGAACAAGGCACTAGAGCTCCAAGTCTTAGTCTTTTATCCTATGAGGCCACACGTCTGGAATTTTCCAGAACAACAACTCATTCCAAATACATTATGCTGTCATATCTTTAACTAAGTGTGCTTGCATTTAACGGACCACGTGGCATTTTCAAATTTTTGCTTCAGAAAATGCTATACTCACCCTAGGGTTACATTGGTCTATCATGTTCACCTTTAAACTTCTTAAATTAAATGTTTGTTCATACTGTGCAATTTCTCTCTGGCAATTTTCTGACTTTCATTTCTAACACGCCAGGGAAGCTGCCCCCTTGGATGTCTTTTTTCCTCTCAGGACTGCGAGTCAAGGCGCTGTCTCCTCTGGCCCCTAATGCAATGCTGCCCTCTGCTGGGCATCCTTCTCAATCTCACTTGGAATCTCTTTCCAGGCTGGGGGTCTAGAATAATTTAGTAACATTTGAAATTATTAACGCCGTAAACCCTGAAAGACCTAATCGAAATAAACAAATTCTGGCCCCTTTCCAAACAGTCCTTGTGGTTGGCCTTTGACTTTCAAGGATTCAAAGCCAAGTTCTCAGATAGTCAGTTGTGTCCCAAGCACCTTCCAAGAGGTTAAATTCACTTACCCTGCTCAGTTTGGAGATGACTTGCCATTTGAAGTGCTAGGAATTCTCTTTAAGTCAGTTTGTAACATTTTAGATTTTCATATAGGAGCCCTAACGTAGCACCTCCACTAAGCTCTTGTGGTTTTAAGCTCCGAAACTTTGGGTTATTAAAAGAAACGTTTGTTTTCAAATTTTCTTCTCATAGTTGATAAAGTCTTCTGTTGAACTAGTTACTCTTTTCAAGGTCTAAAATAAAAATGTTTTTGGCATTATTGTGCACTGCATTCATCTTAGATATCAGTACATCTTTTTAAATCCCATTACACGTTGCTTCTAACATCCTCCAAGTGTTTAATGTTTAAAGTGCTGCACACCTTGTGAAGACCTCATGCATGTGCCGTAGGACTGATTGTTCTGTAGTAGATATATACACTTAATCACTTAACTTATATCTGCTTGTCCATTGTAGTATTTTATTAAAGGGATCATCACTAAAATATATACATATCTCCATGTGTGGATCACTCCCATAGACTTTAACGACTAGAGTTCATACACATCACATTTGCTTCAATAGAGGCTCTTACAAATGGTAATATGTAAATTACAATTTTTAGACTCCAAAACATCCCCTCATCTTTTTTGTTAATATAAAAATCTTTTATTCCTCAATCAGCTGTTTTCTCAGAACATAACAGATACAAACTTTGCAGATGGGAAATTAAATGTGTAAAATCGCTCTTTTCATAAGTAATTAAGAACCTATTTTCTCTGGCTGGTGTAGCTCAGTGGATTGAACGCAGGCCTGTGAACCACACAATTGCGGTTCGATTCCCAGTCAGGGCACATGCCTGAGTTGCAGGCCAGTTCCCAGCAGAGGACTCACGAGAGGCAACCATACACTGATATTTCTCTCCTTATCTCCTTCCCTTTCTCTCTAAAGATAAATAAATAAAATCTTTAATGAAAAAAAGAATGTATTTCCTGAAATTATGGGACTTAAATTTTTTATACTACAGTGTATATCTATCAAGATTCTTAGTTGCAAATAACAGAATCATCTGTAGCTGGGTTAAAAAAAGTTTTGAAAAGATATTAGAACATTGAAAAGCCAAAGGAGAAGAACAGACCGTAGGTTGGATTTGCAGAAAGAATTCTCATAACTGCACCTCGGAAGTGGCTGCTGCCGACCCGGATCGTGCCCCCTCCACCCTAGTGCAGGGGCTGCTTCCAAGTCACCTCGACTCTCCCTGCTGCCGCCTCCACAGAAAGGAAGCCTGTGCCTTATCTTTCTCCATGTTAATTATGTGAACCTGTTTCTCAAATTATTTTTTTGAACAGTGGCAGCGAAGGAGGCTGGAAAAAGGCAGTTTCTGAAAATTCTTTGTTGAGATTTATGACTTCAGAAGTTATCAAAACATGGAAAAGTTATCAAAATATTTTGAACCTTGATACCCATCAATTTAAGAGCAAGCAGAAAACACAGGAAAGTGAGACTTTTCAGGAGAAAATAATTTTTCTTTAATGAATGAATGAAGCTTGGCCAACTCTTGTTTTCATTTTAATAATGGCCTTTACATTACAAATTAACAATCATTTTTAGGCTATATGAATGTCATTTTTACCACTTTTGTGAAGAAATTGTTTCTGCTTGTGTTTAAACATTGTCTTAGTTTTTCCACTGCAACAGTTTCTGGTGGGGTTAAGTTATACCTTCTCATGTGGGAAGAGGCACTCAGGCGCAAATGTTTTATTTTTACCCAGGACAATGCATCATCTCTCCTGGCCCACTGGGTTGGTTCCGAGTCTCCCACAGCCATTCACAGTGTTCAAGAGACGAAGCAGAACACATTTGTATGTTCCCACCTGATTTCAGAGTCGGCACGTTTCATAATTTCTTTTCCCACATAGAGCCAATAACTTAAGGGGCCATTAGCTTTTAACAACTTCATAAAAAGCAGGTATTTCTCATACCTGCTTATTGTATCTTTGTTCTTTGGTGTGAAAAAGAAGTTGACCAATTAACAGACTTTTGAACACATTAGATTTGCTTTAAAATCTTCTGGTTTTATTAGTCCTCAATAATTGTAAAAATAGTCATTCTTAAGAACATGTTCTTGTGAGTACACTGCATGGTTCTCTGAGTTCCATAGCGAAGTGCTAACTGCACCCTGCCTCTGAAATTCTTTTCACTGACAGTTGTTAGGAGTGGATGCTGTATGTTTTCTTACTTTTAACATACTAGTTAGGTTTTTGCGCTCCAGGATGATTACAAAAACGTTATGAAAGACATCCATCTTCCTTTCTAGTGCGAGGGTGGCCCAGATCATGCCCCATGACCTCACAGGTGTCAGCTTCCTTTTTTCTAAAATGAAGGGCTCACAGCAGCTTTTTTAGTTCTATTTGTTTCACATGGTGTTGTAAGCAAGCATCGATTCTATAAATTGGAACTTTCTATTTTAAGGGTTATACTCAGAATCATTCCATGGAATTGGACAGGAGATCACCAAAATTGCAAATATGAGCAAGTTCCCATGGAAATACATAAATTATCCCATTTAATTCTCATGGCAGTCTTCCGAAGGAGTTGTTGTCAGTTACACTTTGCAGAGGGAGACAAGTTTTTTATATTATAGGGGCAGCATTG
Source organism: Artibeus jamaicensis (assembly GCF_021234435.1). NCBI lineage: Eukaryota > Metazoa > Chordata > Mammalia > Chiroptera > Phyllostomidae > Artibeus > Artibeus jamaicensis. The sequence goes on along the minus strand of NW_026521249.1, from coordinate 2,686,612 downwards.
CTCACAGTGAAACTTTATTTTACATTTGGAAAGTTTTGTTCTCTCTCTCTCTCTCTCTCTCTCTCTCTCTATATATATATATATATATATATATATATATATATATATATATCTTCAAGCAAGCATTTACTTGTGACCTATCATGCTGAATAGAAAAGATACAAACATGGCCAAACCTTCTGGTTAATTCCATTCTGTAATCATTAAGAACACGTAGATTAGCCAAATAACCAAAAACAATGTCTTCTTTTGGTTGCCATTGGAATTCATTGCTTTCTTCTTTTTTCTACTGTTGTCATACATTTCTGTAGGTGTAGAGAATGTTGTTACATTTCCAAGAGATGGACATCATCCCCGGAAAATGAGCCAAGAAGATATAAAAGAAAACAAGTAAGGAATATTCTTTGAAATGTTAGATTGAAATTTAAGTATGAAATTATACTTGTGTGGTGACCTACGTTTTTAGCAAGCCAACCAAAAAGAAAAAAATCTACTTCTGGTCAAGATGGAGGAGTAGGTAGACACACGGTGCCTCCTGACACAACCAAAAGAAGGACAACAACAATTTAAAAACAAAAAATAACCAGTGCTGACAGAAAATTGAACTGTATGGAAGTCTGACAACCAAGGAGTTAAAGAAGAAACATCCATCCAGACCAGTAGGAGGGGGAGAGATGGGCAGCCAGGAGGAGAGAACTCATGGGAAGTCGTTGGTTGTCAGACCCAGGCGATGCGGTAGATTGTGTAGCAGGTGGTCACACATTCACATGTGGATGAACCAGGAGGAATACCTGGGGAGTGAGACAGACCTCGCAACCCCAGGCTCTAGTGCAGGGAAATAAAGCCTCAAACCACCAATTGAAAACACCAGTAGGGGCTGAGGCAGCAGAGGGAGAAACTCCCAGCCTCACAGGAGAGTTTGTTGCAGAGACCCTCAGGGTTCTAGAATGTACACACGCCCACCCACCCAGAAATGAGCACCAGAAGGGCCCACTTTGCTTGTGGATAGTGGGGAGTAGTGAGTGGAGCAAGCACCACTGTTCCCTCTGGACCCCTCCTCCTCAGACAACTTCACAACACAGGGACGTGAGTTGCCCTGTCCAGGTGAACACCTAGGGCTCCACCACTTAATACATAGCTGGTGAGCAAAGAGAAAGAAAAGGCCCAAATGGAAGAACAGATCAAAGCTCCAAAACAAAAATACAACTAAGTGACGAAGAGATAACTAACCTCTCAGATGCACAGTTCAAAACACTGGTAATCAGGATGCTCACAGGACTGGTTGAATTTAGCTGCAAATTAGATGAAAAAATGAAGGCAATGCTAAGTGAAATAAAGGAAAATGTACAGGGAACAACAGTGATGGGAAGGAACCTGGGACTCGAATCAACGGTGTGGACCAGAAGGAAGAAATAAACATTCAACCAGAACAGAATGAAGAAATATGAATTCAGAAAAATAAAAAGAGGCTTAGGAACCTTCAGGATATCTTTAAATGTTCCAACAGCCAAATTATAGGGGTGCCAGAAGGAGAAGAGGAAGAGCAAAAAATTGAAGACTTTTCTGAACAAATAATGAAGGAGAACCTCCCCAATATGGCAAAGGAGTAGATTTTTGGGAAGTCCAGGAAGCCCAGACAGTCCCAAAGAACTTGGACCCAAAAAGGAACACATCAAGGCACATCATAATTACACTACCCAAGATTAAAAATAAGGAGAGAATCTTAGAAGCAGCAAGAGAAAAGGAGATAGTTACCTACAAATGAGTTCCCATCAGACTGTCAGCTGATTTCTCAAGAGACCTTACAGGCAAGAAGGGTCTGGAAAGAAGGATTCCAAGTCATGAAAGCCAAGGACCTACATGTAAGATTGCTCTATCCAACAAAGCTTTCATTTAGAATGGAAGGGCAAATAAACTGCTTCTCAGATAGGGTCAAGTTAAAGGAGTTTATTATCACCAAGGCCTTACTATATGAAATGTTAAAGGGCTTTATCTAGGAAAAAGAAGATAAAAAATATGAATAGTAAAATGACAGCAAACTCATAGTTATTAACAGCCACACCTGAAACAAAAACAAAAGCAAACTAAGAAAACAACTTGAACAGAAACAGAATCACAGAAATGGAGAACACATAGAGGTTTATCAACAGGAGAGTGGTGGACTTCTGGCCAAGATGGAGGTG